>NC_138142.1:7402144-8724313 GCF_964188305.1 Podarcis bocagei | reverse complement strand
AGTGCCTGGATGGGTGACTACATGTGTGTCACCTTGGGCTCCATGCAGTGGAGGGTGGACCATTCAGGCGAATGGGGCACAGCCCCTCCAGCCTCAGCCAGCATACCCTCGTCTGCCTTCTTACTAAAAGCCAGTCCAGGGGGTGGCACTGACTGTTAGCTTCCTCCTCTTTAGTCTCAGTTTTGCCTTTGTAGGAGGAGGTTGGGGATAAAACTAGAATGGGTTGCCCCTAGCGCCACCTACTGTTGGCCTCCCTGACTTCCACCTTATCAGTTCTAATGGGCACCAACCACCACTGGTTCCATGACAGCAGCAAAGAGGGATAGGAGGGTAAGGAAATAAATAGCTGGCTCCAGAGGTGGTCATAATGGTGGCCGAGAGAGAGACTGGCCTCCTTCCATCTCCTAAGTGCTGAGAATTCTCTGTTCCAGGTGCCCAGGAGGGGAGGTTTCTCTCCCACAAACACCATCATTGTCATCCAATCCCAGCTGCTGCAACCATTGTCTACTAAGTGGAGCTATCTAGTAAGGGCGTGAAGAGGGTGGAGGCTCACAGGGCTAGGGCGGTAATTGCAAACACATTTAAGCATCCTCCAATGTCTCACAGAACTGCTTGTTGCCATTCAGATTGAGCCCAGGGCAGTTTTTCCACCACCACCTTACATGTTCTACAAAGTTGTCACATTTTGGGCAACGGGACCTATCCTGTAGGGCGGAGAAGGCAAATCTGAAGCGATGACAAAGCTGGGTGATAAGGTTCAGAAGGCATGCAATAATACATCACCCTGTTGCTCAGAAGGGGAGCTTCTCCTCCCTTCGAAATATTTGTCCTATTAGCTAATTGCACTTCTTACAACATTTCTTTTGATAAGAAACATTTGCGCTGCATGAGAAACGTGAAACATTCCGCTAATATTTTTTTCTCTCTCTCTGCAAGAACAACAGCTTGGTGCTGCATCAAGCTTTAGTCATATTCAGATTAGAACCGTCAGATACAACAAACTTGGGAGAATTCATTTCAATGGGTCTACTCTGAGTAGGACTAATGTTGGCTGCAACCCACAGTTGTTAAAGCCTCAGTAAGCAAGGAAATATTTCATAGGGCATTAAGGATGGAGGGATGTATCAGATTTCCTCAGTTTTTCATTTATCCATGTTTAATAGCAATTTGTGATTAAAAAAATAATTGTCAACATTCATCAGCATCTTAAGTGTGAGTTTCTCCTAATGAACACATTTTACAGTATATGCAGTTTTGACTAATGCACTATATACTTTTGCAAGCAGCTTTCCCCAATATAGTACATTTTTCTATATTTCCACTAATATCTTCATTTTTATGCATCCCTATAAGGCAGTATTTGCCAAGAGCCAGTTGGATGCAGCAACTGACATGTCAGTTTGAGGGGGGAGAGGAGAGACCCCTGTTCAAATCCCTACTTGGGTCTCTCAGTATCTCTCAGCCTAAAACCTACTTCGCCAGATGGTTCTGAGAACAATTGTTTGTGAGAGGGACATGATTGCCTTCCCAAGTTCCTAGGGCAAAGGGTAGGATAAAGATCTACCAAATAAAATATGATTGGCACCTGATGGTTGCAAAAACCAGTGTAAATTCAATTCGGATGTACCTGCAGAAACATCCACCTCTCTCTCAAAATAACCTCCTTAAACTCTGAGGCCTTTGGAAGATGACTTGTTTTAGTTCCTTCCTTTCCTGACAGGGGGTCGGGGGTGTCAAAATTCAAGCCATTCCAAAACCCAGAATGTTTTAAGGTGGAATCGTTCCAAAAGATCAGGGGTCTTTATAATTGATGGTGCAATAGTCCCAAGAGTATGGTGTTGAGCTAAATTGCCCTTATGAAGTACATTACGTTGGAGTAAGCCCCTTGGAACTCAATGAGACATGTTCTGGAGTAGATATGCATAGGATTGTACCTATGCAGGTAAGTGTAAGTATGTGTGGCAAAACAGAGAAAGAGAATTCTAGATGCACCTCTTATATTAAAGTTTGCAAAAGACTGACGGAAAGGTCCACTATGGTTATTTTACTATTATTCATATTTATTAAAGGTCTACACCACCCTTCATCCAAGAACCACTGGGCAGTTTACAGTATAAAAACATAAAAATACGTACCATGCTAACAAACAAAACAATACCCCCACACACAGTTTAAATAGCCATAAAGGTAAAGGGACCCCTGACCTTAGGTCCAGTCACAAACAACTCTGGGGTTGCGGCACTCATCTCGCTTTACTGGCCTTGGGAGCCGGCGTACAGCTTCCGGGTCATGTGGCCAGCATGACTAAGCCACTTCTGGCGAACCAGAGCAGCACACGGAAACGCTGTTTACCTTCCCACTGGAGTGGTACCTATTTATCTACTTGCAATTTGATGTGCTTTCGAACTGCTAGGTTGGCAGGAGCAGGGACCAAGCAACGGGAACTCACCCCGTCGCGGGGATTCGAACCACTGACCTTCCGATCGGCAAGCCCCAGGCTCTGTGGTTTAGACCACAGCACCACCCGTGTCCCTTAAATGGCCATAGATTGTTTAATTAGCAAATGGTCTGAGAGAAGAGGAATCTTTTCGCTTGGCACCTAAAGATATGCAGTGAAGCTGCCAGGCGAGAGCATTCCACAATCAGCGAGCCACTGAGGAAAAGGTCCATTCTCATGTTGCCACCCTCTGAACCTCCCATGGAGGAGGCAGACAATGAAGGGCATCAGAAGATGACTGCAGAGTCCAGGTTGGTTCATATGGGGAGAGGTGGTCTTTGATGTATCGCAGTACTGAGCCATTTAAGGCTTTACAGGTCAAAACCAGGACTTTGAATAGGGCCTTGAAACTAATTGGCAGCCAATGCAGTCAGGCCAGGATTGCCGTTATATGCTCAAACCATTGAGCAACCTGGAGGCCCAGTTCTAAACCAGCTGAAATTTCCAAACCATCTTCAAGTACATTGCCGTAATAATATGGTTCATTGATCCATTCATTTATCCCTCAATTAAAAATGTGCTGGTTTTAAACGGAATGCATTCCAATTCCCTTAGTATTTTGGCTATCTCATCCATGACTTCAAAGTGCAATGTTTCACATATTTCCACAATTAAGTGGTGCCCTGTTATTCTCTTGACCTTTCAGCAGTTACATCTCTTGATGGGCTGGCCACCCTTCCTCCTGTCTGCTTCCTTGGCTACTCCACTGGGAATGGGTGGGAGAGACAGTCCATGGAAGACGTGGAGCTTGAAGTGGTGATAGAGGCCAGCAAACTTTCCAGACTGCGATTTTATGCTGGAAACATGAAACACAGCTAAATGTTTTAGACCAGTGCAAGACTGGAGAACGATGAGCAGAGGGATGCTAAACTGTTAAGCTGCCATTTGGGTGTTGTTGTTTGACTAAAGCACCCCAGTAGCTACTCATGACTACTCTTACATGTGCTCCTCACACATACTCAAGACAGGGGGACATGAGCCCCCTGGAGATGTCATGGAGGGGGTGGGAAGAGATAAGTGAGTTGGACGACCCGGGGGAGGCCCCGAGTGGGTCAAGGGAGGCACAATATTTTGGGGTTTCTTCACATTCCCAGGGTCACTCATGCTAGTTGTTTTATACTGTCTATGGAACTGTTCTTAGTTGTTTCTACACTTTTATTGTTAAGGTTGTAACTGGGTGTTTCCCTTCCCCTTCTAATTATACATTTTGTTCTTCAAACCCATGCTGGGACTTTGTGCTTGGGGTGGGCAACCATCCCAAATACATACATACATAAACCTATTTTAGCATCAAACGGTATATGAATTTAATGATGGTGGTGGTGGTGATGGGTACCTCTACCCTATGGGGTATCTCCCTTCTTCACACACACCCTTTTTAGAACTAGTATGTGTGTTCATTGTGGACACCGTTGTCCTTATTACTGACATTTGTCATTGCAGTGGATTATTGGACTAAATCATGAGTAGGCAAACTAAGGCCCGGGGCCGGATCCAGCCCAATTGCCTTCTAAATTCGGCCCCCAGATGGTCCAGGAATCAGCATCTTTTTACATGAGTAGAATGTGTGCTTTTATTTAAAAAGCATCTCTAGGTTATTTGTGGGGCATAGGAACGAGTTCATTTTTTTTTTTTTTTTACAAAATATAGTCTGGGTCTGAGGGACAGTGGACCAGCCCCCTGTTGAAAATGTTTGCTGACCCCTGAACTAAATGACTTTTGGGGATCCTTTTACCTCTACAGTTCTGTGATTCTATGAAGCTCATTCCCAGAGCCCCTGACATTGTATGTTTCACATTGACTGGAAAGCGCCAGCTCTGACAACAGACACACATACACACACAGTAAATGCTGGGGGAAGAGAATGGTCTCCCACCACAACTGCCTGGACGTCCTTGGGGAGGTCATTTGACATACTAAGGAACTAACTCGCTTTGCAGACATGCCTGGACCAAGTCAATACAGTTGTACCTTGGATCCCAAATGCCTTGCGAGTTGAACGTTTTGGCTCCCGAACGCCGCAAACCCAGAAATGAGTGTTCCAGTTTGCGAACATTCTTTGGAACTCGAATGTCCAACACAGCTTCCGATTGGCTGCAGGAGCTTCCTGCAGCTAATTGGAAGCCTCTCCTTGGTTTCTGAACGTTTTGGAAGTCAAACAGACTTCCGGAACAGATTCCATTTGACTTCTGAGGTACCACTGCAGAAGAATCTCCAAATCATGTCAAAACACATCATGGGCAACAGACCAACCCATGAAGAAGCATGCATGTCGTGTGCAAGAGCTGGTGTCAGGAACTACCCCCTTGTGCAAGTTAATTGAAACAAAGCATGTTTTCTATCTTGCTTGCAATCCTGTACTCAAAACAAACACGAAAAGTCAGTTGATCATTATGGTATCGGAAGCCTGCAGCCAATAGAAGGAATTATGTGCTCACCACAATATATTGAGGTTCTACGAAAGAGAGTTATTCCAGAGCTGGGAAAGAGGTATCTTGACGGTACTGGGATATTGCAGCAGGACCTAGCCCCCTGTCACACATCGAAAGTGGTGAAGAAATTCATGACAGAGCGGCAAATACAGGTACTTGATTGGCCAGGGAATTCCCCAGACATAAATCCCATTGAGAATTTGAGGGCTATATGCAAAAGTCGCCTCCGTGCTGTAGACTGTACGACTATGGAGAAGCTCATTCAGGTGCTGATTCAAGTGTGGTACAGGGATCCGAAAATCAACAGTGACTTTTTGAAACTAGTAGACTCCATGCCCAAACCGTGTTCAAATGCTGCTTGAAAATAGTGGAGGTCATATCTGTTACTAAAGTGCATATAAGTGAGTTTTGTACAGTATATGTGAGTTTTGTACAATAAACTACTAAATTCATTGTTCGTTTCAATTAATTTGCACAAGGGTGTACAGTAGTCCTCTCCCTCTTTTACTAAGTGTTGTGAGAAGGGGGCCCATGCAAGCTAAAAAGGCCACTACAAAAGATTTTGAATGAATATTTAAAGAGGAAAGCAGGAAGGACAAGGGTGGATTGGTGCCTGACATCTGTGTGTCTTTGCAGAAGCCAGGAAGAGCACCCACAGAGGTATCTTGTGACGTAAACTCTGACATATCCCAAAGAATTCAGCCACTAACTCACCACGTTCTGTCCATAGCACTGCTTTTTCCATGAGGTTCCCGAAATCAGTGACTGGTCCCTATGGAAACTGATCTAATGGATTGTGGAATGCAGCAACAGTAATTAGGGTCTGGCACGATTCTCCAGGCAACCCCCAAAGGTTCTGTTTTTTATTTCTTTATTTCTACCAGACTATTCTGCAGAACAGCTACAAACACACAAGACAAAACGATTGCACACCATCCGCCCACCCTTTTTTTAATAAGCAAAAAGCCAGAAACAAAATGTTCTCCTTCCTGTGTGTCTTTCTGTGCTTTTCATTGCGGAAGGTCACTTAATCTCACAATTTTTGGGAAACCCAATTTGAAAAGCATCACTACACCACAATTTGGGAGCCAAGTATGTATGACTGATTAACTTCGTCAACCAGAGGAGAATTTTAAAAATAGCCAGTATAAGGGGAAATGCTTTTAGAACAGTAGTTTTAATTATATGCTTAACAGCGCACAAAAACAGCCCCCTGAACTATTTGGCATTATTTGTTTCATCTTAAGATATTATTATTATTATTATTATTATTATTATTATTATTATTATTATTATTAAACACACACACACATACATACACACAAGCAAACAAACATTTTATCCAGATGTGACACAAAACTCAGATGATTCATATAATAGAGCTACAAGCTGAAATTTCAATGTGCTGTTCCGCTGTGATTGAAGAAAGAATGACATTATATAACAGTGTTAAATGAAAATATTCCCACAATGTGATTCCACCCCTTGTCAGGCTTATTTTCAGACTCAGAAATATGAAGGTTTGGGGCTCGTAGGGCTTAAATTACAAAGTTAGCATTATGACCCCAATATTCTTGACAAAGAAACATTTGTCTACATATCCTGTCCCGGATCCCCCAAGTCCCCCAAGATAGATAGATAGATAGATAGATAGATAGATAGATAGATAGATAGATGATAGATAGATAGATGATAGATAGAAGATAGATAGATAGATGATAGATAGATAGATAGATGATAGATAGATAGATAGATAGATAGATAGATATAGATAGATAGATAGATAGATAGATAGATAGATAGATAGATAGATGATAGATAGATAGATAGATAGATAGATAGATAGATAGATAGATGATAGAAGATAGATAGATAGATAGATAGATAGATAGATAGATAGATAGATAGATGATAGATAGATGAATAGATAGATAGATAGATAGATATAGATAGATAGATAGATAGATAGATAGATAGATAGATAGATAGATAGATAGAGATAGATAGATGATAGATAGATAGATAGATAGATAGATAGATAGATAGATAGATAGATAGATAGATAGATAGATGATAGATAGATATAGATGATAGATAGATATAGATGATAGATATAGATGGATAGATAGAAAGATAGAAAGATATAGATAGATAGATCACAGAGATAGATGATAGATAGATGATAGATAGATAGATAGATAGATAAGATGATAGAGATAGATATTGATAGATGATAGATGATAGATGATAGATGATAGATGATAGATGATAGATGATAGATGATAGATAGATAGATAGAGATAGATAGATAGATAGATAGATAGAGATAGATAGATAGATAGATAGATAGATAGATAGATGATAGATAGATGATAGATAGATAGATAGATAGATAGATAGATAGATGATAGATAGAAGATAGATAGATGATAGATAGATAGATAGATAGATAGATAGATAGATAGATAGATAGATGATAGATAGATAGATAGATAGATAGATAGATGATAGATAGATTATAGAGATAGCTAGCTAGCTAGATAGATGAGAGAGAGAGAGAGAGAGAGAGAGAGAGAGAGAGAGAGAGAGAGAGAGAGAGAGAGAGATGATAGATAGATGATAGATAGATAGATAGATAGATAGATAGATGATAGATAGATAGATAGATAGATAGATAGATAGATAGATGATAGATAGATATTCTCACAGTTTAGGCCTATTGAACACAGAGGGACTTCTGAGTAAACAAAGGACTGAGCTGTTAATCATATGCATAAAACCACAGAATTGGATAATTACATGATATGACTTCAAAGACTAATCTGGTACAGACTGGGAAAGTTTAAAAAACAAAGGAGACTTTAGCCTGATGTAGCAAAATAAAAAATAAAATAAATAAAAATGCCAGAAATCACAAATACATTTTGCTAAAAACACAGACTGTCCTGCTTATGCGGCATTTCGGTAATTAATTTTAATGGGTTAATTTGGTTTGTTTCTCTTTGCTTGTCTCTAAGGGGAGGCAAGTCCCCCTTTGCCAGCGCCCACGTTGCGCAGTTGGTTTGCGCGCAGAGAGAGGAGGAGAAGGATGGGGGGTCACACAACTGTTATGCCGGGGAAGGTATAAGGACCGCCCACTCCCAGATTCTGCGAGCGACTGAGCAGACATGGACTTGTGACGCTCTGCACTGTAAAGTAGTTTGTACAGATAATAAAGCCTGGAAAAGACAGGTTGGAGTCTTGGCTGTTTGCTCTCGAGCAACCACACCAGCACCTGACAGTAGCCTTAAGAAACTACAATTCCCAGATTCTTTCAGGAAAGCCATGGTTGTTTAAAAGTGGTTAGGATACTTCTTTGAATGTTTAGTGTGATGGCCTGGGATTCAGACTCAGATGTTGAACCTGAGGAATCCCAGCCTGCACAGGATTCCCTGCCTGCAGAACCAGCTGAGTTGGGGCTGGGGCTTGAGCCTGAAGGGTCCTCACCTGTGCTGGATCCTCAGGTGCAGGCACCAGCTGAGTCTGCTCTGGCCCCTGAGGTGATGGAGGACCCATTGCCTGCAGGTGCTCCACTCTCAGCCCCATCAGGGGAAGAGGAGGTTGCCTCTGGGTCCGGTAACCCTCCAGCCTCACCTGAGCTGCAGAGGCTCAGGCAGAGAGGCGGAGGGAACTAAGTTCCCGCAGGAGGAGTGCTCGCCTCCAGGCCAGGAGAGGTGAGTCACCTGTGGATCAGGGCCGCCCTATGCCTCGGGGCAGATAAAAGCCAGTCAGCCCCAGTCCCAGGTTGTGGGAGCAACATTGTTGGTAGCCTGTTCCTGCCTGCACCCTGTCCCGCTCTTCTGCCAGAGTTCCTGACCCCACCCAACTCCCTGCCTTGGACCCAGCTACAGCTTTGATGGACAGTCCCCATACCGCACCATCGACCTCGGAGTGGACCCAGACCTCGCCTCTCGGTTAGCCCCTGGGACCAGCACATTTAGTGCCAATGTGCCCTAAGACGGATGCAAGGCAAGCTGTCTAATAAAAGTGTGTCCCCAGACTGCAATTTTCCAAGTGAGTAAAACAAGGCAGCTTTTGGCATGACCCTGTTCTTGTCTGATAATAAATCAGGAAGGCAATGAGAGACTGCTAAGTGAAGGGGGCCATGGATGTATCCGGAATCAACACGACGAGAAGGTGGAAAGTAATTTAGATTGCATTTATCTGTGTAGCTCTTGAAGGCTCTTAGGCCACCTTTAGCATGTATTGTGCCAACATTTTAAATGCAAGTCAAAAATAAGAGGACCCCAAACCCACAAGGTAAAGCAACTTTTCTTTTCCAGGGCCAGCTCAGTGGTCCACCTCAGTGCAAAGTCTCAGCTCAAAACATTTCCTTGAAGGGAAGAAGGAAGAAGACGTCCCGACAATAATGAATTGGCATAACAAGATACAAGAATTTGCTGAAATGGCACAGTTGACAAATAGCCTGAGAGGCAATTCAAAACAAAAATTTATGGAAACGTGGGATAGATATAAAATATATGTTCAAAAATACAGTAAAGGTTTGCTATCTATGCTAGCATTCGATTGACGTTGGAGAGAGACTGAGTTGAGAAATAAGACCAAGGGTACATATTAATATAGGAATGAATTAGATAAAATGTAAAGAAATATACAATAATAAGAGTACATTCATTTGTAAAAAAGGAATATACAACGGGATAGACAGGAAGTCCAAACTGTTGGTACATATATGATTTTGGAATAGATTTTGTCCTTGTTTTTTTTCTTTTTAGGTATATAAACTTTGTATTCATGCTGAAAATTATATTATAATAAGCCTTGTAATGTAATATGATAATGTTTACCGATGTAACATAAGAACGTTAATAAATAAATAAAACTCAAAAAAATAAAATAAAAACATTTCCTTGAAGGGAAGTGCATTCGCTCGGGGGTGGGGGGCTAAACGATGGAGCAAACCAGATTGAGTCAGGGATTTTCCTCCATTCCTCTCAAAGGAGCCCAGCAACAAAATAAGAAACAGTACAATAAAAATATATTTAAGATAAAGGTAAAGGGACCCCTGACCATTAGGTCCAGTTGTGGCCGACTCTGGGGTTGCGGCGCTCATCTCGCTTTATTGGCCGAGGGAGCCAGTGTACAGCTTCCGGGTCATGTGGCCAGCATGACTAAGCCACTTCTGGTGAGCCAGAGCAGCGCACGGAAACGCCGTTTACCTTCCCGCCGGAGCTGTACCTATTTATCTACTTGCACTTTGACGTGCTTTCGAACTGCTAGGTTGGCAGGAGCAGGGACAGAGCAACAGGAGCTCACCCCATTGCGGGGATCGAACGGCCGACCTTCTGATCGGCAAGTCCTAGGCTCTGTGGTTTAACCCACAGCGCCACCCACGTCCCGAAAAACATATTTAAAGCACTTTAAAAGTATATCCAACCTATGCAGTCTGCAAACAATCTCCATTTAAAAGGCTTGTGGGAGGAGGATAGTCTTCAAGTATCTGCCAAAGGGGTAGCAGGCACAGCATCTATCTGACATTTAAGAGGAGACCATTTGAAGTGGCGGATGGCACAACACAAAATGCCCAATTCCTTTAGTGAGGAACAGACTTACTGATGGTACCTGCAGAAGGCCCTCTTCACCTGGCCAAACATAGTGATAAACTGGGAATATAATGAGCGAGACCATCTCTTCTTTTTAAGGTCATCGATTCGATTCCCATGTTGGGCAAAAGATTCCTGAATTGTAGGGGATTCGACTAAAGTGCAAACTTGCGCAAAAGTAGCAGAAGAAGGAGGCCATAGGAGACCACTTTGTGCATCTTGTAAAACTGCAATACAGTTGCAACTCGAATGTTTTAGCTCCCGAACGCCGCAAACCCAGAAGTGAGTGTTCCAGTTTGAGAACGTTCTTTGGAACCCAAAGGTTTGATGCGGCTGACAAGGCTTCCAAATGAGTACAGGAAGCTCCTGCAGCCAATCAGAAGTCGCACCTTGGTTGTCAAACGTTTTCGAAAGTCGAATGGACTTCTAGAATGGATTCCGTTTGACAACCAAGGTACAACTGTATTTCCATGTTCTACACAAAGGGTTATGTTTCGGGGATCGTGCCTAAAGCCAAAATTGTGTATAGTCAAATCCATTGGGTTCCATGGTGGGTGGGATTGCCAAAGTCATCTTTCCCGGAAAATCTTTCCCGGAACCTGGTCCCCTTCCCACCTTTATTTATTTATTTATTTGTGCCATGAGAGCAAGTTGTGAGCTTACAGTATTTGCTATACAACAGACCAACAACACCAAAACTGGCTTATGAATATAAAGGACAATTTTACTATAATAGGTATATAAACTCATAAACCTACTAAACAATAAACAAACTAAAGTGCAATGTGCATAATCAAGCCTGGAGATACTCATGAACATAGAGTGAACTAATTTATTTATTTATTTAGACATACATACATACATACATACATACATACATACCCCACCCATCTGGCTGGGTTTCTCCAGCCACTCCGCACGGCTTCCAACAGAATATTAAAATACAATAACCTATTAAACATTAAAAGCTTTCCTAACCAGGGCTGCCTTCAGATGTCTTCTAAAAATCTGGTACCTGTTTTTCTCTTTGACATCTGGTGGGAGGGCGTTCCACAGGGCAGGTGCCACTACCAAGAAGGCCCTCTGCCTGGTTCCCTGTAACTTGGCTTCTTTCAGCGAGGGAACCGCCAGAAGGCTCTCGGTGCTGGACCTCAGTGTCCGGGCAGAATGATAGGGGTGGAGACGCTCTTTCAGGTATACTGGACCGAGGCCATTTAGGGCTTTAAAGGTCAGCACCAATACTTTGAATTGTGCTCAGAAACGTACTGGGAACCAATGTAGGTCTTTCAAGACTGGTGTTATATGGTCTTGGCGGCCACTCCCAGTCACCAGTCTAGCTGCCGCATTCTGGATTAGTTGTAGTTTCTGGGTCACTTTCAAAGGTAGTCCCACATAGAACGCATTGCAGTAGTCCAAGCGAGAGACAACTAGAGCATGCACCACTCTGGTGAGACAGTCTGTTACAGTATTTGCCCCTTCATTTATCCAATGAAAGGATGTGCCAACGTTTTCTATTCTTTCAGGTGCCACAGGAGGGACGCGACGCAAATATTCCCGGGGCTAAGGCAGAGAACCCACATCACTGAGCCCCTGCTTTGCACAGGGACTAGAATCCATTTCTCACGCTTGATGGAATGCAATTACAGGAGACTGTGAGATATATATTTCTAAATCATAGCGTGGAGCCGAGCGGGTAACTGAACATTACAGGGTGCTGATCCTATAAGCGTTGGACACTTTGCCTTCATCTGACATAAAACATCATCCAGATGTCTCCTCATTACTATTTTTACCTCCTTTGGCCCAGAGGTGGGGTACAAAACCGTTAACTTGAGCAACCTTAAGTACAGGGCGTGGTTAGGAGCCCTTCTGCAAAATATAGTAACTTTGCACACACCATGATTTAAAATGCAGCACTCTTGCTTCCAGCACCACTGGCTGCTAACGTAGATTATCTGATGCACTGTGCTTTATAAAGCGATTTGCTAGGATGGAAACCACCACCATATCGAGATCCGAAGCAAAGTTTCAAACAACAAAGCCACCGCCCATCAGGGTTGCGGATATGCCAGAAGGAAGAGCTGTAGTTTTTTTTCTCCCCATTTCTATTTTGTTCTCAGATTCTATTACGGTAAATAATATGTTTTGTTCCCATGCCAGCTCTGAATGAAAGTCGTGGTATGAAAAGTGACACAATTTCAGCAGGAAGCTCCCAGACGAGCACTGACTGTGGGGGCAGCTTTATGTTTAACCCAAAACCTTTGCAAATGCAAACAGAAATGAAAGTGGGGTCACATATAATCACCCCAATACCATCATAAACAGAAACCATCACGAGTGCACAATTTAAAAATAAAAACTTGAAAGGGCTGCAGGTCCCAGTCTCAATCTCATTCCCTGTGGTTTCGAACCCAGGCCTCTTGAGTCCCTGACATGCCTCAGAGTCTGGAGGAACCACGGGATGAGGGACAGGAGAGTAAGAATCTTTTCTCAGTGATCCTCCAGATTGCGGTCCTATTTTCGTATTCCACAGATATCTATGGCGGAAAGAGCAATAGTTAAGAGCTCATTCCAGCATTATATTTAGCAGCTTGGAACTGCTCCAGGCCACAAAAAGCAATTTCAGAGGGAGTGCTGGGCTGAATTTGTGGAATCCCAGAAAGGTTTGGCTTTGTTTGGAAGGGGGCTCACTGCAGAAGAGGTGTGTGTGTGTGTGTGTGTGTGTGTGTGTGTGTTTATGTGTGTGTAACTGTCTTTTTCTTGAGAGTGAATTTCAATGAGAGACATTAGCACTCCCCCAGCTCCTTACAGACAATTGCCAGTGCATTTAAAAAAACAGAACCCCCCCCCCATGGTGCTATATAACTTATTGTTGTCAAGGTGGGTCACAGCAAACCCTCAAGTGTACTGGAAAAACCGGGACATCCCATTTTTTCCCTGTGAGTGACCAGCAACCACTTTCGTTGCCGTGATTTTGTGCCAAGATCTCGCTGCTCCCCACCAAGCACATCATTTGGGCTCTGTGAACTCACTTGGGTCACGTGACTTACGCAAGAGCAAAGACAGGAAGACACATGTCCTGGTTTTGGGACTCGACATGCTAGAGGGTGTGACAGGCTTCCTCAATCTCGGCCCTCCAGTTGTTTTGAGACTACAATTCCCATCATCCCTCACCACTGGTCCTGCTAGTTAAGGATCATGGGAGTTGTAGGCCAAAAACATCTGGAGGGCTGAGGCTGAGGAAGCCTGGGGTATGCCATAGCTCAGTGGCTGAGGATTCACTTTGCATGCACAGAGTCCCAGGCTCAGTCCCCAGTATGTCTAATTTGGGCTGCAGGAGACCGTTGCCAGAAATCTGTACAGCATCTTCCAGTCAGTGTACACGATACATAGCTAGATGGGTCAAAGGTCTGATTCAGGGATCATCCACACTTCGGTTTGTCCTCTGCCTAGAAAGCATGGGTCTGAGTGGTTTTCTTCTTGACCCACATTTTCTAGGCATGGGTCCAGGCAGTTTTCCCCTTGCCCCACTCCTTTCCCAGTGAATACCCAGGGAAAGCCTTCTTCATGTGCCCCCCCATGAGAAGTCTGGTGGGCAGCAACAAGAGAACAGGTCTTTCTTGCAGTGGCTCCCCGTTTGTGGAATGCACTCTCCCAGGAGACTCGCCTGGCGCCTTCATTATACACTTTCAGATGCCAAGCATAAATATTCCGCTTCAACCGAGCCTATGGCTGATTAGCATTCTATGGTCTTTTAAATGTGTTGTGGGAAGGGGAATTATTGGTTTGCATTTGTTCTTATTTTCATTATGTATTTTGTGTTTTTACACAGCCATACCTCGGGTTACAGCCGCTTCAGGTTGCATTTTTTCAGGTTACGGACTGCTGAAACCCAGAATGGGTTACTTCTGGGTTTCGGTGGTTGCGCATGCGCAAGCGCTAAATCGTGCTTTGTGCATGCACAGAGGCATCGGATTGCAACCTGCACATGCGCAGACGCGCAGACATGGGTTGCAAATGCTGCAGGTTGCAAATGTGCATCCTGCACGGATCACGTTCGCAACCCAAGCGTCCACTGTACTGTCATTTTATGTTGTGAAGGTAAAAGGTGATGGTTAAGTTCAGTCAAAGGCGACTATGGGGTGAATAGCCCTGAGATCTATGGATGAAGGGCAGCATACTAATTTATTAAGTAATAATAATCATCCCACTCCTTAGTGCTAATTTGGAACAAACATCCATCTGGAGAAGACCCGAATTGCTATTTGCTCCATTCGAGTGCGAAAGAGCTGTTTTCCATGGGGAGAAAGCAGCAGGACAATAGAAAGTGTGGATACGACCTCAGTATAAGCAGCTGTCTACATTCCTAGCTCCCTCTATTCTGAGAGGCACTGGTTGGGGGGAGATCACAATTCCCATTGCAGAAAGTGCAAGCAATGTGCTGATCAGAAATGCAGCCACCCCAGTCAGAGATCTGGCATGGACTCCAAAAGCTATGCAGCCCCAAACCATCCCGGATCAGAATAACGATGAGCAGCGTGGTTAAGGAACAAGCCTCAAAACCCTTTAATTCCAATTTATCATGAACACTCAACACTTTCCATATTGCCAGACAAAGAGCAAAGGATTTGCTGTACGGACAGATGGAGGTGGTGGGAAGGACATTTAATCACAGTAGGCACACTAAAGATATCTTTTAGCAGCTATTGAGAGCAGCTGTAGTAGTGTAGTTAAGAATATGAGCTATGAACTAGAATTCTCTGTCTCATAGGAACCACGTTGGTGACCATCACTGGGGGAGCGAGTATTGAAGTTTAACTATGTTTAGCTGTGTAAAGAAGTACTTTCTTTAGTCTGTCCTAAAAGATTCAGATTCATAGGATCTCCCAGCATTTTAGTGTTATGGGAGAGGGAGGGAAAACTTTTCTCTATCCACTTCCTCCATGCCATGAATGATCTTATCAACGTCTGTCATGTCAGGTTCTACACATATGGCAGGAAGAACCAGCTGCACAAATGTAAGACAGGTAACACCTGTCTTCCCAGCAATACACGTAAAAAGGATCCAGGGGTCTTAGTAGACCACAAACTTCACATGAGTCAACAGTGTGATGCAGCAGCAAAAAAAAAAAAAAAAAAGGAGTTAATGTTGTTCTAAGCTGCATCAATAGAAATATAGTTTCCCGATCCAGAGAAGTAATACCACAGCTCTATTCTGCCTTGGTCAGACCCCACCTGGAATACTGTGTCCAATTCTGGGCACTACGATTTAAGAAGGATGTTGACAAGCTGGGAATGTGTGCAGAGGAGGGCAACCAAGAAGATCAAGGGTCTGGAAACCAACCTTAACAAGAACTGTTGAGGGAGTTCAGGATATGTAGCCTGGGAAAAGGAGGTGATATGATAGCCCTCTTCCAATATCTAAAGGGCTGTCAAGTGAAAGAGAGAGCAAGCTTGTTTTCTCCTGCTCCAAAGGCTAGGAGCCGAACCAAGGGAAATATAATAATAATAATAATAATAATAATAATAATAATAATAATAATAATAATAATAATAATAATAATTTATTTATACCCCACCCATCTGGCAGGGTTTCCCCAGTCACTCCGGGCGGCTTTCAACAGAATATTAAAATACAATAATCTATTAAATATTAAAAGCTTCCCTAAACAGGGCTGCCTTCAGATGTCTTCTAAAAGTCTGGTAGTTGTTTTTTTCTTTGACATCTGGTTCCCAGAAGGCCCTCAGTGCTGGACCTCAGTGTCCAGGCAGAACAATGGGGGTGGAGACACTGCTTCAGGTATACTGGACCAAGGCCATTTAGGGCTTTAAAGGTCAGCACCAACACTTTGAATTGTGCTCGGAAACGTAGTGGGAGCCAATGTAGGTCTTTCAAGACCGGCGTTATGTGGTCCCGGCGGCCACTCCCAGTCACCAGTCTAGCTGCCACATTCTGGATTAGTTGTAATTTCCAGGTCACCTTCAAAGGTAGCCCCACATAGAGCACATTGCAGTAGTCCAAGCGAGAGATCACTAGAGCATGCACCACTCTGGAGAGACAGTCTGTGGGCAGGTAGGGTCTCAGCCTGTGTACCAGATGGAGCTGGCAGACAGCTGCCCTGGACAGTTACAATAAAAGAGATTCTGACTGAACATCAGGAAGAACGGTCTGATGGTAAGAGCTGTTTGACAGTGGAACGGACGCCCTCAGAAGGTGGTGGAGCCTCCTTCCTTGGAGGTTTTTAAGCAGAGGTTGGTTGGCCATCAGTCATGGATGGTTTCCTTGAGATTTCTGCATTGCAGGGGGTTGAACAAGACGTCCCTTGGGAACCCTCCCAACTCTACAATTCTATGTCACCTTTTCTTCTTCACCTTTTCTCTGAACTAAAGGTAAAGGGTAAAGGGACCCCTGACCATTAGGTCCAGTTGTGACCGACTCTGGGGTTGTGGCGCTCATCTCGCTTTATTGGCCAAAGGAGCCGGCGTACAGCTTCCGGGTCATGTGGCCAGCATGACTAAGCCACTTCTGGGAAACCAGAGCAGTGCACGGAAATGCTGTTTACCTTCCCGCCAGAGCGGTACCTATTTATCTACTTGCACTTTGAGGTGCTTTGGAACTGCTAGGTTGGCAGGAGCTGGGGCCGAGCAACAGGAGCTCACTCCGTCACGTGGATTCGAACCGCCGACCTTCTGATCGGCAAGTCCTAGGCTCTGTGGTTTAACCCACAGTGCCACCCGCATCCCTTTAGTTCTTTGAACTAAAGAGTCCCAAATGCTGCAATCTTTCCCCCTAGGGGCAGGAGCGTGCATCCTGTTTTGCTACTTGAGGAGAAACAGGAAGCCCCCATTCCGCCAAGCCGTGACACCCGCCACACTGCCTCCACGGCAGGTGAAGTTGAGGTAGCATCAGCGGCAATGCTGGTGCCACTTCTCAGCTGGCAGTGGGGCAGAGCTTCTACCTGGGGCAGCAGTTTCACCCTTCCTATTGGTTGGGCTTGACCTACACAGAGGACAAAAGAGGGACCAATGGGCTGTATTAAGCCAACCCCCCATGTTTAGTTGCTATGCTCTCCCGCATCCAGATCCCTTCAGCACAGTGGATCAGAGGGCAAGAATGCTCTGTACAACCACCTTGGCTGATCTTCAACTCTACAGCCTTAGGTATCGAGAAGGACAAGTGTTCTTCATTCAGATTAATCTCTGGGATGGCGGGTATCAATTTAGACATATGTTTGTAACCATCTCCAGAGCCAATAAAGGTCGATGGACTTTGGAGAGTGGTGTTCACTGACACCACACATCAAAGAGGAAGGAAGCTATAAATCCACCAGGAACGAAAGTTCTCGGCACCTCCTTGTCAGAAAAATATTGACAAATGGGAGGGCGTCCAGAGAAGAATGGGGGGAAATTGATTCAGAGCTACAGAGATTAATAAAGTTCGATGAGCCTGGCTTGGAGACAAGATAGCCAAGCAGGGACATGGGAAGAGAGGTGACCAATATTTCAAATGTTTTAATGACAAGTGAAGATGTAGAGGCCAAAATGTGGAACAGCGGAAGAACATGCGAAGGACAAAGGGAGAAGCTGCAGTGAGACAACTGTGTGGTCTGAAAAGCATGTCTGGATTGTGCCTTTTCAGACTGATTGGGGAGGTACGAGCTTAAATCCTCCCCCGAGAAAATAAAATCCCTACACATAGAAAGCTGGTGTTTCAGGGACCCTTGCTAAATCTAACTTTCTGTGTGTGAGGAGTATCAGAAAGCATTCAATCTTGAGATTATTCTACCTGCAAGTGGTACAACCCAGAAAATATTTTTTAGAATTGTTGTTTATTAATTCAGCACAGTGACTTCCAGCCAAGAAAGGTTAGCAGTCCCACTGAAGGCTAGGGGTTATTTATCTGTATTTCATTGTTGTTCTGTGGAACTCCATGTAGCCTCCATGGAGGCAGAAGGGTTGCAGCAGTCTCCCATCCTGACACTGACCAGATCTAAAACTTTACTGCTTCATTGAGGTTACTGCATCATGTGACTTCAGATCCAGCTATAGTTGCAGCCTACCTCAAAACACCAGAGGGTGGAGGCAGGCAGCAGACAGAAAGTATCACATCGTCCCATGCTTGTGAACTTTCCAAAAGCATCACAGTGATGTGTTTTTGGAAGCCAAATGCTAGACTAGATGAACCATACTGTGAACCAGCAAGACAGTCCTCTGAACTACATAAGGCAAAAATCCCGTTAGTGCTGTATTTTTGATCTGGCAGTGCTCTCTGTCTCCCATTTCTCTCTCTCTCTCTTTTTTAAAAAAGCAAAAAGCAAAGATCTGAAGATAAGCAGTCTGCTGGCTTACATTTCTGGGTGGACAGCACTTTTCTTAGCAAGGAGGTTTTCTGGGCTGGGGAAGGGGAAGATAACCCACAAAGTTAATACATAGTTGTGCTCTTTGAACAACACGCTCGGCAGAATGTGCTTCTCTTGAATAATTCTGCTGCAATTCTGCCTGTGCTGCCATTTCCTGAAGGCAGCTGGCTCTGATTCACAATCTAGGTTATAGCAACCTGATCCAAGTAACGATTTATTTCCATAAACTCATAGAGGAATCCAGCACATCATGTACAGAACCCCCTGGGAGCACATTCGAGAGGCCGTTCTGATCTAGAATTGCAGCAACCTGCAATAAATCGAAATGCTCAAAAGTTCCTTGTGCCGGATCCAAGAGACCTTCCACAGACCAACATAGCAAGCAGGCTATTTCTCTTATGGTTTCTGCTCTGTGCCTGAGGGGAGATCATTTTATTAGGATATATTGGGTGGAGGGGAGCTGGATTTCTATAGTAGCGGCCTTAGGATTTTACTCCGGTTATTTCACAGGCAATCCTGATCCGCTCAGCATGGGCCAAGCACCTGGTTCAAAGCCTGCCATCCCCATTTGACCTTTCTGTACATTTGGAAATCAGAATAGCACTGCACCAGATTCAGCCAAAGCTTGAATTATAGAAGCCGTCACAGGGGAAACCGCTCTTCAACACTCAATCGGAGCAAACATGAGAGCCAGCGTGGTGTAGTGGTTTAGAGCGGTACACTCGTAATCTGGTGAACTGGGTTCGCTTCCCTGCTCCTCCACATGCAGCTGTTGGGTGACCTTGGACTAGTCACACTTCTCTGAAGTCTCTCAGCCTCATTCACCTCACAGAGTGTTTGTTGTGGGGGAGGAAGGGAAAAGGAGATTGTTAGCCGCTTTGTTAGTGTAGTGATAAAGTGGGATATCAAATCCAAACTCTTCAAGCGGCAATTCGGGTTTTCTCCAGATTGATGTTTGCCCCAATTTAGCACTAAAGAGCAGGTTTGCCCTGGGGAGGGAGCGGGACAAAGGCACAGGCACCAGGTTGCCCCACAGATTGGAGTGACTGGCCCATGTCACACGCATGTGAACTCATGCGCATGCAGTGTGGCATCATGCATGTCTCCCGGCACCGTGCAGGCCAGTGCAGACTTCCACGCAGCCATACTGGTCCCCACAGTGTCAGGACACACTGCACAGACCGGTGCAACCTTATGCCAGGCATGCCAGTCCCCACAGAATCTGTCAACACCGTCCAGGCCAGTGCAGCTTTCCAATAGTTGTGTTGAGGCCTGGGGAAGAGGGGGCACAGTTGCAGGAAGGCCACAGGCCACAGAAGATTGAGGGGGCCTGACCCACTCCTTAATTTTTTGGGGGGCCCTCAGCCTCTTGGACCACCCTAGATAGCACCACTGGGCAGGGGGGAAACTGCTCAGACCTATGCCTAGAAAGCACAGGCCAAGCGGAAAACCACTCACTCAGGATTTCTAGGCAGGGCACAGGAGGAAGTGTGGACAAAGCCTTAGAGAGAGAAACTCAGGTCATATCTGCACGATCCATTTAAAGCTGTAATCATTTTTCCCAAAGAATCCTGAGGTCTGCGGTTTGTTGAAGGTGCTGAGAGTTGTTCGAAGACCCCTCTTCCCCTTCACAGAGCTACAATTCCGAGAGTGGTTAAACAGTCCATGCCTCCCACCTTATTCTTGCAATGTTAAGTTGCTTTACTGTATTTTTATACTGTGTTTTAATATTAATGGTGTTTTAAATTGCTGCAACCCACCCTTAGGGTGAAGGGTAGGTAATAAATCATCTCTTCTAATGCCAGGGACCCTGAATCATTAACAACTGGGTATAAATGGATTCCAAAAACCATATTCATTATTGCATACATTTCAAAATGAATGAACTGGGCCAAAAGGGAGTCCTTTCAGTTCTGTTTTTCCATTTACCCCAAAATGAATTCACACTGGTACCTTTTGCATATGCTAAACAGCACCACAACCCAGACAAAGCTAAGCATTGTTCAGTCCAACCAGTGACAATAAGAGAGCTTTTCATGCGCTCCTTTCCCTTCCATAGAAAAACAATGGGGTTTAAAAAGCGCATGCCTTTGGCTGGATGGTCCCCAAGGCAAATAAACAACTGAGCTACACACCCCAGATTATCCTTATGTCATTAATGTTATTATTCAATGCAAGCAATTGGCAGGGTATAGCATTTTCCTTCTCTTATTTCACTCTAATCCAAAAATTGCTGAAATGAAAAAGGAGGGGGAAAGAAAAAGAAAGTTCTATTTTGTGGTGCTGAAATATGACAACCGCCCAGATTTTTTAGGCGAAAAAATTCTAAAAACAGCTTTCCCATGCTTAAGATTATGGGTGTGGGGCTTTTGGAATGAGCAACGTACAAAGATGATCACAGGCTAGCCACACATTTTAAATAATTCAAGTCAGAGGAGGATTTCTTATGTGGTTTCCACAACCCAACGCTCCCCGAAACTTCAGGGATGCCAGAGCAAATCTTGAAGAAAAGTGCTCATTCGAACTCTAGGAACTTTTCAACACAAGCTACCAGCTGCATCAAGGATATGCAGCCGAACCCTATGCAAGGTTACTTGGAAAGAAATCACACTCTAACCAATGGGGCTTACACTTAGGTAAATGGGCATAGGGTTAGGGAAGAAATTTTGTGGGAGGCTCAGCTCCCATGGCCCCACATAGATGGCGTCCCAGGCAGGTTGTGTGATGGTGAACTTCTTAGTCTGAACGATTGAGGCCGGCCACACCAACAGCCAAGAGGCCGTGACTGGTCCAAGGTCACCCAGTGAGTGTGATGGCCAAGGGGGGATTCGAACCCTGGTCTCTCAGGTCCTAGTCCAGCACTCTAACCACGGAAAATACAGCAGTTATTGTTAGGATATAGTTCCATTCCACTTTTAGAACAGATGTGTGGATTGTTGTATGTCACATGTCTGTTTACATTCCAGCACAGTCTGCTGGGAACTTCTGTTGTATATTGCTTTTGCTTTGCTGCTGTTTGCTTGGACATGAAGGGAAGCAGACATGTTTTTTCCTTTGTTCCTGATGCTGAATAAACGCCTGTAAATATGCTTACACATGTCTCTGTCCGCCACTTCCATTGTGAAGATTTATTCACTCTGCCGATTAGAGCGTGCTCAGTCTCTGAAGGTTTCTGAGGCTCGAGTCACTGATAGATGCTGTTCTGAGAACCAGAGTTTGCCCGGCTGGTGGCCAGTGGCTGGAGCCAGCTGAGGGCCTGCCAAATGCCCCCGTCTCCCTGGACGCATCTCAACAGTTATGTCCGCCCTGAAACTTATGCCAGTGCAAACAGTGAAAGTGTGATAATGTAGAAATGTCCCAATACCTTCATGAGCACAAATCATAATGAATGCACATAAAATAAAATAAAAAGACATTGGAATTTTGCAGAGGCCTCTAGTATTACGGCGCAGGCAGGAAAGTAGCCTGTCTCCAGCTAGGTGTTATTCACATTGTTGTTGTTGTTTAGTCGTTTAGTCGTGTCTGACACTTCATGACCCCCATGGACCAGAGCACGCCAGGCACTCCTGTCTTCCACTGCCTCCCACAGTTTGGTCAGGCTCATGTTTGTAGCTTCGAGAACACATTAAACCCATTCAAATGAATCAGCCTAAGTTAGCCATGTCCTTTCATTTCAATGGGCCTACTCTAAGTAACATCAGAGGCAACTATTTGACTCCATCCACTTTCTCCAGCCCATGCCTAATTTTGTAAACCATTATCAAGACTGAAGTGCAACCCCAGTTTTAATTACAGGGGAAGGAAGAATGTTCCTTTGCTACCAGCAGTTTGGGGGCCACAGGTGGACTCAAGGACTTGACTCAGCATGGCAATTCTCCCGTTTTTGGCTCTCTCAGTCTTGCAATAATGTGATGGATATGGCGGGAGCTCAGAACATGTAAAGATATGAGAGCCTTCAGAACTGCGAGAGTAACAGAGGACCTAATGGTGCCGTTAGCAAAAGAAGAAAGAAGGCAATTTAAAATGGAGCGCCTTTCTGCAGAATACCCAAGCATATGTTTTTCATGTAAATTCCAGCACTTTATTACATGCATGTATCTCCCTCCCCGGCCCATCATATTAACATACTCAAACAGTCCAAGAGATTTCCAGGGGTGGAGTTTGGGAGACAAGCTGTTTACAATTGTGACGGTATAAACACCACACTCTGCCCAAAAAACAAAATTCCAAATCATGGGGTGGGGTGTACAAAAGGCAGTGCTACATTTGTACTACAGGAACAGCTGGCCATTATTCTCTGCAATCTTCAGGGGGCAGCATAGCCTAATGGTTAGAGCAGCTTTTCTCAACCCAGTTGTTGTTGGGCTGCAACTCCCATCACCCCTGACTGCTGGTCCTTCTCACTAGGGATGATGGGAGTTGAAGTCTAACAACATCTGGGGACCCAAGGTTGAGAAAGGTTGTGTTGAAATATGCATTTTTTTAAAACCCAGAAGCATTCTTCTTGGTATTATAGGTCAGGACATTAATAGGCAAGATGTTAAATTGTTTTTAGTATATGCAACAACTGCGGCAAGAGCATTGTTAGCCCAGAAATGGAAACAAGAAGAAATTCCGATGAAAGAAGAATGGCAGACGAAATTAATAGGCTATGCAGAATTGGACAAAATGACAGAAAGGATTCGAAACCTGCGGGACCAGAGATTTACAGAAGATTGGAAGAAATATATGAATTATTTGAAGAGCAACTGTAAACAACAAATTACGCTAGTAGGACTACAGGAAGTTTTGTAAGGATTTAATTAAAAAAAAACCTCCCTCAAAGGGTTGTTGTGAGGATAAAATTGGGGGGGGGGACTTGTATGCCACACCCTGGGCTCCATGGAGGAACAGCACACATCCCGGCCTTGGATTCTGTCTCCTGGATGACACCCTATTAGGAAACCCTCACTATTGTGAGGAAATGCCCATTGGGTCTATTCAGTTCAGCAGTAGATTTAATTGACTCAGCAGTGGATTTAATTGAAAGTGGCTGCAGAACAATGCTAACCCTGAGAAATGTTGGGCGAGGATTATTGGAGATGTCGAAATGTATGTGACAATGCTCCACTCAGATCTTTGCAAATAAATTTTAGCAAAGCAGGGGTGGGAAGCGAAGCAGCCCGTGTCTTCTAGCAAATAAAGAAAACAAAGATTGTCCCTTTGGAAGGCAGCCCCTGCTCATAATGAAATCATGCGATGGGGAGGCAGGCGAGTACAGTCCTGCAGATGTGCTCCACGTTATAAACAAACGAGTGGGTGCCTTGGGAGCAAGCTTTCTAATGTCTGAAACAGACAGCTCTTCCATTCCATCTACAAGCAAGATGTATAGGAGTTAAGACCAGTAAGCAACAAATCCCTTTATTTCCCAGTGGTTCTAGTCACCCCCACCCACCCCCCTACGATGCCAGGACCCCTTAAACCCACTTTGTTAACCTTAGCTCTCTATTCTAAGGCGGGGGGGGAGGGGAATATCCAGAACATCAGGAGGAAAGAAAAACTTGCCCTCAGGGAAAAGAACAATTGTTGTTTTGCAAACTCTTTCTGCAGCTGTTTCAGTTTAGGGTCTCTTGTCCGAAGGCAGAGTAAAGATGATCGATGCCTTGTCACATTCAGGAAAGCCTTGTTGCTGCACATGTTATGCCTGCACAATATCAGCCCAGGAGGTGGCAATGTCCCTCCCAGCCCCCCCCCCTCCCTAGACACACACGCGTTAGAATTTTGTGATTCCAGCCAAGAACCCAAGCAGATTGCACCGACAATCCCAGCCATTGCTCATATTTGAGGGGATCGCGTTAATATGTGGTGTTCTGAATGCAAGGCAATGCCAGCTTAGGTCCAAGGGCTGGAAAGCAAAGCGATCCAGAGATGAGCAAATCTGTAAATTACTGTTTCTCCCTGTCCCCCCCCCCATTCATTCAGTTCAGTTCTCCCCATTTCCACATTATTGTTGCTGTTGCCATCCCAATTTACAAGCAGTGCGAGATTACAGGGAACCCAAGCGTTCATGTTTCCTTTTGGAAGGAGGCACCCTGGAGACTATGGTTTCTTTTATGAGATATACTTTATTTACACATAGATGCAGCCTGAGCCTAACTTGAAGGAGTTCACAGCACTAGCACCCAAAGAAAGCCTTGCTTCCCCCATAGTTGCTGCCTTGGATTCAAATAGAAATCAAACACTGATCTGTCTCATTGAAGGAGGGGCATTCAGCCTATTCCCCCCCAAAAAAACTTCATAACATTATTATTATTATTATTATTATTATTATTATTATTATTATTATTATTATTATTATTATCCCACACGTTTTTCCCTAACGGACTCAATGCAGCCTAGGACCCACGTGCCTACAGGACCACCTCTCCTGATATGCCCCCCAGAGGACCTTACGGTCCACAAATGACAACATTTTGGAGGTCCCAAGTCGCAAGGTGGTTAGATTGGTCTCAACTAGGGCCAGGGCCTTTTCAGTTCTGGCCCCGACGTGGTGGAATGCTCTGTCACAAGAGACTAGGGCCCGCGGGACTTGAAATCTTTCTGCAGGGCCTGCAAGACAGAACTGTTCTGCCTGGCCTTTGGTTTGGACTCAGTCTGACCCTTATGTTTTTCCCCTCCCCTTACGGTTTTGATCTATGGGCTACTTTTAAAATGAGGCTGCATTTTAAATTGTGTTTTAACCTGTATTTTAAATTGGGCCCACCCCCATTATGTTTTTATTGTAATTTTACTGGTGTTAGCTGCCCTGAGCTCGGCTCTGGCGGGGTATAAATAATAATAATAATAATAATAATAATAATAATAATAATAATAATTAATTCTGCTCTTTTCACTAATATTTGCATCCTTACAAACACTTCACCCTAGGTACATGTATTTTTGTGCACGTTACTCGGCTTGAGAACTGGATTGCAAAATTCAGAGAAATGAAGATTTCAAAAGATGGCTGTGATTGAGTTTGTAAGCCTTTCCTCAGACATGAAAATCAACCAGTTCATGGACACAAACATATCACTGTAATATGTCTGAGTGCAACGCTGAAGAATAATGATCTCAAGACTCTTCTCCACCCCCCACCCCCACCCCCCGCGAAAAGAAAAACAACCTTAAGTTTCATATCTGTAACAAAGATCATCCAAGCCTGTACCTCCGTCTAATTTCCTGGATATTCCTTTTCCAGCTCCTCATTTCTAATTCTGTGGACATCTTCCATTTCACTGTAAAGCAATATATGTAGGAAATATGCTTGGGAATCCAGCAAGGGACACCCACAGGCCCTATAATCTTGGAGACTTCCTGCCATAATCAAGCAGCTGGAAATCTAAAGTATTTTATGTACCTATTCAGAGTCTCCCTCATTTTCCCCCAGTAAGCTAATAACAATTTGAAACAGATGATTAAATTTTGTTCAGCAAGGCAAGGGAGGAAGACCCATTTAGATATTTAAACCAAACCAATTTTGATTTTGAAACATTTTATCTCTGTGGGTTTTTAGGAATTATAACACACTTCTCCTATATACGGAGGGTCAAGCTAGGGATTTCAGAGCCGTTACTCACATGTCTTCCATATTCGTAAAATGTGGGGAAGAAGGGTGCTGGATCCTTCACTCTGTGTGTGTGTGTGCGTGCGTGCACACACACACATCACCCTTTACCTCCCCATAGCCTAACCATTTTACTCTCTTCCTGGTTCTAATGGAAAAGTTAGCTGGTAAAGTCGGGTGCTGCATAAAGGTAAAGGTAAAGGTACCCCTGACCATTAAGTCCAGTCACAAATGACTCTGGGGTTGCGGCGCTCATCTCACTTTACCAGCCGAGGGAGCCAGCGTTTGTCCGCAGACAGTTTTTCTGGGTCATGTGCCGCTTCTGGTGAACTAGGGCAGCACACGGAAACGCCGTTTACCTTCCCCTCCGGAGCGGTACCTATTTATCTACTTGCATTTTGAGGTGCTTTTGAACTGCTAGGTTGGCAGGAGCAGGGACTGAGCAACAGGAGCTCACCTCAACGTGGGGATTCGAACTGCCGACCTTCTGATCGGCAAGCCCTAGACTCAGTGGTTTAGACCACAGCGCCACCCGTGTCCCGGGGTGCTGCATACACATCACCAAATAAAGGAAGACAACAAGGAGTATAGATTTGCATAAAATTTGCACATCCTAATTTGGAAATTATGGCTACAATTTTGCTGGTAGCACCTGCATTGCAGAATGCCCTCCCTGCTGAGATACGAGTGGCCCCATCAGCATTGGCTTTCCGCGGGCTCTTGAAGGCACACCTGTTTAGGCAAGCATTCCCCAGAACTTGAACATCTCACCTCATCGTTTTAACTGTCATGTTTTTAACTGCCTTGTTTAATTGCACATTTTACTTAAGTATGTTTTAACACACTGATGGAGTCGCGATTGTGCGTTTTCATTATATACGGATTTAATAATTGGTTTCATAGCTGTAAACCACTTAGAAGCTGTTCTGTCTAGTTTTAGGTGCCAGGCAATAGCAACTGAAGAGCTTCATAAAATCTAAGTATTGGAAAGGAAAATGGGGGGGGGGGTATTTAGTCCAGCCCCACTGCTCAATGCAAGTTCTGCATCTATAGCATCCCTGACAAATGACAGTCCTGCCAGAACATAAAGGGCAGCCCACCAATGAGGCCAGGTAAAGTGCCTCGGGTGGCAGGATATCTGGCCTCCAAGAAGTGCATACCCTGCAATAGCAACAACAGTTTTGACATGCTCTTTGGAGGCCAGATCTGCCACCTCCTTGGCAGCCCCCACTGAATGACGCCTCTACACTGTGATCCATGCGATCTGGCCACAGTGATCCATGCGACGGTCACCTCCAGGCTTGAGTACTGTAATTCGCTCTACGCGGGGCTGCCCTTGAAGCTGTCCCAGAAACTCCAGCAGGTGCAGAATGCTGCAGCGAGGCTCCTCACGGGGTCTCTGCCATGGGAGCATATTCACCCAGTGCTTTTCCAGCTGCACTGGCTCCCGGTGGAGTACAGGGTCAGATTTAAGGTGCTGGTTTTGACCATTAAAGCCCTTCACGGCCTAGGACCCTCGTACCTACTGGACCGCCTCTCCCGGTATGCCCCACGGAGAGCCTCAAGGTCCATAAATAGCAACACCCTAGTGGTCCCGGGCCCTAAGGAAGAAGTCAGATTAGCCTCAACCAGAGCCAGGGCCTTTTCAACACTGGCCCCTGCCTGGTGGAACGCTCTGCCTCATGAGACTAGGGCCCTGCAGGATCTGATTTCTTTCTGCAGGGCCTGTAAGACAGAGTTGTTCTGCCTGGCCTTTGGCTTGGAGCCAATTTGATTCCCTCCCCCTCTTTCTTTTTTCTTTTCCTTTCTCCTCCTGCGACGAGGCTACCTTTTAATATTTTAATGTTTCAATATTTTAATGTTGTATTTTAATTTTGTTTTTAAGTTGTAACCATTCAACTTGTTTTTATTATTGCTTGTTAGCCGCCCTGAACCCGGCCTTGGCTGGGGAGGGCGGGGTATAAATAAAAATAATTATTATTATTATTATTATTATTATTATTATTATTATTACAGCAGGAGCTGCTGCTAGTTTCCTCGAACCTCTAGGGAGGAAATGGTGGGAGGTGGCTCCTTGGCTCTCCAGGGCTCTGCACTCACCCAGTGTGATTCAGAGGGGGACCCTTCCCACATTACACACACCATCACCATGACGACCTTTGATTCCCACTTCAACCATTGGGTAACGCTGATTTGCTTCCCTCCCCCTTATTCCCAATATAGATCTTCTGGTGGGGAACACCATTTGTGGTGCCAAGATGTCTTGGGCTGCCCCTGACTGCATAAATCACTTCAGTGGATGCACCACGGCTGTGCTTGCACAGGGGTGCACACCCAAATCTCCCTATTCCTAGCCTATGAGTACCATCCACAGGCACAAATTTCAAAGGTAGTTTTATTTTGGCTCCTGTATCAGGTAGAGAAGTGTGAAATTGGGCGATTTCTCATTTGAGTGCATGCCAAATTCAAATTCCTCCCCCGTTCTTATTAGCCAATCTGGATGCCACTGTGAAAAGTGGGATATTCCTAATTTTCAAGTTGGTCCGCACGAAAGAGTAGAAATTAGACTCCTTCCAGCGTCAAGTATAGAGGGCGTTCGGAACATTAGACAAGCTTTTCCCCTCCCATGTCTCTATTATACGTACAGCGCTCTCCGAGAGTGCTGCTGCTCCAATCTCAACGGGGCTGTGCCTAGAGAGTCCCAGCCACCTTGATCTTTATTTGGCGAGGGAGGGCAAACTGGTAGGAAAGGATGCAAAACTCCACACTGCTGCCTGAAAGCGATCATTTTACTGCCCATGCCGTTGGAATGTTTGCCCGCAAAGGAAAGGAGCTTTACGAGAGTTATAAAAAGTTCCTTGGCTCTGCAACATGTTATCATTGCGGTGTAAAGTAAATTGCCAATCTTCCTGTCAGATTTTGGGACAGCCAGGATTCTCATGGGCAGGGAGGGAGTACTAAGTTGCTTGGGAAGGGAGGTAACAGAGTATATATAATACTCAGAGCGGTTTAGCCATCAATCCTTCCTCTTACCAAGTTAGGGGACTGGAGGGGGATATTTCAGGGTTTCCAGAACTAATCTGGGAGTGCCGGGGGTGAAGCCTATGGGCCTCTGCATGAAAAGTAAGTCCTCTGCCATGTTGGGACAGTGGTGGCGAGTGAGCTTGTTCATTAACAGACCTTCCCACATGTCTCTCAGTCTTCACAATATAGACTTCATATTGAATACACAGGCTAGGCTGTTTTCAGATAAACAATGCCATATTGCTATGCCATCCTGTTGATGTCTGGGACAAACTGTCTCCTCCTTCCAAAATATGAGCCAGCTTTCAGATACAATTTCTTGTAACAAATGTCAGACTTACAAAGCCACCGCAGTACGAAAAACCATCAAACAAATGGGACTGAGGTGGCATCTTTGACGGGGACAATTCATCTATATACTGGGGGGGCGTTGGTTGCCATCACTTTCCATTAAGTCGGAAAGATCTGGCGGCTGTCAGCGATTCTGTGACACGTTCTTCCTTTAACTTTCACAAATGTTTTAGCTTTGGGATTGAGATTAAAGTTTAAGGTGCCATCAAAGGGTTTGAGAAGAGAATAGGAGAGATAAGCAAGACGCCAATCATACAAAAGAAATATTAGGAATAAAATGAAAAGAATATTCAGAGGTCAAGTCCTTTTCTGTTTGTTTATCTACCCTGTCACTCAAAAACATAACAATCTCTTCTATAGTGCCCTCTGCCAGAAGCACTGAAATGGAAGAAAGTGAAATAGAGTTGGAAGGGACACTAAGGATCATCTAGACCAGCCTCTCCAATGCAGGCATCCACCTCCTCTCCTGGGAGTCTGTTCCGCTGTTGTACAGCTCTCACTGTCAGAAACCCCCATCCATCTTGGACTCCCTTCTCTTTCAGTATTTCTGACCATAGGACTTCACCCAGTAGTTCCTAAAGCTTTTTGGAATCAGCCTTCTTAAAGTCCAGGTTGCATAGCTGACTACACTCACTTGTGTATAAAGAAACCCAGAAGGTCATGACAACTTTCTCCCAAGGTTCCCTGTCCTTTCACTTCATTGACCAGTTCCTTCCTGTTGATGAGGACTAGGTCCATGAGAGATGACCCTCTTGTTGCTTCTTCCACCTTCTGGGAAATGAAATTGTCAGCAAGGCAATTGAGGAATTTGTTGGACCTTACATTCTTGGCAGAGTTTGAGTTCCAACAGATATCAGGGTAGCTGAAGTCTCCCATGATTACTATATCTCTCCTGTCCTTGGAAGCATCAATCCATAATGAACCACACACTCATAGATGTTTCAGCTTCCATTCTGGGCAAGTTAAGATACTTATGGGGAAAGCTTACAACCTTTTAGATATCTTTAGTTCAGAGAAAAGACAAAAAAAGGAACAAATGATAGAGGTGTATAAAACTAAACATCAGGAAGAACTTACTGATAGTAAGAGCTGTTCATCAGGAATGGTCTCTGTCAGGAGGTTGTGGACTCTCCTTCCTTGGAGGTTGGGTGGCCACCTGCCATGGATGCTTTAGATGCATTGCAGGTGGTTGGACTTGATTACCCTTCAGGTACCTTCCAACTCTACAATCCTGTGATTCTATGAAAACTATGCATGTTGCAGATAAAGGGGATAGATTAAAGCTTTTCTCCCTCTGTAATTGCACTAGAATTCAGGGACATCGAAAGAAGCTGAATGTTGGAAAATTCTGGATAGACAGAAGAAAGTACTTCCTTACACAGTGCAGAGTTAACCCACAAAATATGCTCCCACAATATATTATGAAGGTCACCAACTTGGATGGCTATCAGACCCCTGGGCTCTCACTTGTGGGGTGCGTCAGGGTTCCGTCCTCTCCCCCATGTTTTTTAATATCTAAATGAAGCCGCTGGGAGAGATCATCATTGGGTTTGGGCTGGGTGTTCATCAGTATGCAGATGATACCCAGCTCTACCTCTCTTTTAAATCAGAACCAGTGAAGGCGGTGAAGGTCCTGTGTGAGTGCCTGGAGGCAGTTGGAGGATTGATGGCAGCTAACAGACTGAGGTTGAATCCTGACAAGACAGAAGTACTATTTTGGGGGGACAGGGGGCGGGCGGGTGTGGGGGACTCCATGGTCCTGCATGGGGCAACTGTGCACCTGAAGGAGCAGGTGTGCAGCCTGGGAGTAATTTTGGACTCACAGCTGTCCATGGAGGCGCAGGTTAATTCTGTGTCCAGGGCGGCTGTCTACCAGCTCCATCTAGTATGCAGGCTGAGGCCCTACCTGCCTGCAGACTGTCTCGCCAGAGTGGTGCGTGCTCTAGTTATCTCCATCTTGGACTACTGCAACACGCTCTGTGTGGGGCTACCTTTGAAGGTGACTCAGAAACTGCAATTAATCCAGAATGTGGCAGCTAGACTGGTGACTGGGAGTGGCCACTGAGATCATATAATACTGGTCTTGAAAGACCTACATTGGCTCCCAGTTCATTTCTGAGCACAATTCAAAGTGTTGCTGCTGACCTTTAAAGCCCTAAACAGCCTTGGCCCAGTATACCTGAAGGAGAATCTCCACCCTCATCGTTCAGCCCAGACACTGAGGTCCAGCTCTGAGGGCCTTATGGCAGTTCCCTCACTGTGAGAAGTGAAGTTACAGGGAACAAGGCAGAGGGTCTTCTCGGTAGTGGTGCCCACCCTGTGGAACACCCTCCCGTCAGATGTCAAGGAAATAAACAACTATCTGACTTTTAGAAGACATCTGAAGGTAGCCTTGTATCGGGAAGTTTTTAATGTTTGAAGTTTTATTCTCTTTTTAATGTTCTGTTGAAAGCTGCTTAGAGTGGCCTGATCCAGCAGAACTCCTCTTATGTTTTTAACTACAGTGGTACCTCTAGTTATGAACTTAATTTGTTCTGGAGGTCCGTTCTTAACCTGAAACTGTTCTTAACTAGAGGTGTGCTTTCGCTAACGGGGCCTCTTGCTGCTGCTGTGCTGAGAATTTTCATTCTAATCCTGGGGCAAAGTTCTCAACTTGGGGTAAGTCTTCCAGTTTAGCGAAGTTTGTAACCTGAAGCGTTTGTAACCTGAGGTGTTTGTAACTCGAGGTGCCACAGTAATGCTTTGCAGCAAAATGCCTCCTTCGTGCAAATGCAAGCAAGAATTCTTGGAGCCAATTCAAATATGCCCTAAACTTCCGTGGGCTATGTAGTACCATGACCGCCAACATTTTGTAGATAAGATAAGGACACTGAAAACCACTGCACAAGTCCAACCAAGTATTGCTGATTGTCAAAAGGTTATTTCTTAGGAAGTACTAGCAGCCAGATATTGAGCCTTGCTCATGAATTCTAAGAAATTCAGGGCAGTTTTGAAATCAGTGATTAAAATCAGTGCAGTTTTGAAAGGTCCAGTCCTCCATCTTGATTCAAAATGGCACCCACCCATACCCAAACAGGGCAAAACCCTTCTCCTTGAGCTAAGGAAACCATCATACAAAATTTGGTTGCCATCTTAATTCAGATGAAACCAAATACAAAAGTCCTATGTTTGCTCACAAAGAAAAGGCTGGTCATGGTCCAATGTCAAAACACAGTGAAGGGCAAATGCCACCTAGGTCACAAGGCAAACTAGTACAATGATATTATTCCAGCACACTCTGCCAGGAACTGGAGGCTTTTAACCATGAACCTTCAGAGCCCCACCCAGAGCACAGATGCAGCCCATCTGGATTGCCTGAGGCATTTGGTGTACACTCATGAGGAGTAGCTTCCTTGTGAATATCCCCTTTCTCCTGAGGAGTCCTATTTCTTCAGATGGGCAGTTAGGCAGCACCACTCCTACAGACTCCGTGGTGGTCCAGTCTCAGATTCTGTACAGGAACCCACTGTGTTTGAAAGAGGAAGTTGCAATGCCATGACCCCTAAAGACCCAGGACCCATTTTGTCTCACTGCCTATTGGTACACCATTCTCTGCAATGTTTAGTTTTGTGCAGGGCCGTCTTTAGCAGATGCGGTGCCGGGGTGCAAATATCCCCTAGCGCCCCCAAATTACCACAGATAGTGGGGGAGGCGGCGAAGTTGTGCACTGCCAGCCATGGGGGGGGGGTCAACTCTCCCCCATGCCGCTGCGCGAGAGCAATCCCCACAGAGGCTTGGGAAGGAAGCTGCACATCTGCCAGCCATTTTTTTGATGGGGCACAGCTGGCGGGCGTGCAGGGAAAGGGAAGGCCGCTGGCAAAGCCGCACAGCTCCCCCACTCGCTGGGGCGCCCCTGAGAGGCCGGCGCCCTGGCGCAACGAACCACTAAGTCTTATGGGAAAGACGGCTCTGGTTTTGTGGAACACCCACACTCTGAAGAGGATTCCTCTAGGAGGGGCAAGGCAATTGCAATATCTTAAGAGGTGTCTAAATAAGTGTAGTTTGTCAAAGTTTAGCCTGCCATCTTGATTCGAAACGGTGCCCGGCGGTATTCAAACACAGAACAAACCCTGCTCCTCAATCTCAGGACTCGCCATGCCAAATTTGGTCACGATCTCTTAAGTAGCATCGAGAGGAATAGAAAGCAGATGGACAGACAAACAACTTTTCAAAATATATAGTAGCTTTGTTTCCTCCAGAACTTTCCATCAATTTAAAAGCTAGGATGGGTTGGGGGTTGGGGGCTGGTTAAAGCTATGCTAGAAAAACACAACTGCCCCGCAATATGTTATCAACAGCTCAAAAATGGCTCAAGACCTGTAGTGTGCAACATGGCAGGATATACACTGCTGCTCACTGTGCAGTGCTGCATTGTTCATTTGGGGTTCGTGCAGATGCATTGACATTAGAGATTATACATCTATTCCACATGCCAAAATCTAGGAATAGAGGGGAAATCTGAAGTCTTGCAAGCCATGCTAAAAAATTAAACAAGACATTCCCCAAAGGATAGAATGGGGGGACAAAGTAGATTTACTGAGGACAGGAACCAGAAAATAGACTTGTCCTTGGTTAACAAGGACATTTAGGCCTTATGCAATTGTGAAGGGGTGGACATTGTTTTGAACACTTGCCCATATCAATATTGTTAAGAATTCTACCACACCTGTCAGCTCACATTGGCCTGATGAAAACACATATCTTCTCCATGCCAGATTGCCCCTTCCTCCCAAGCCTTTGATGGCAATTCATCTGAACCTGCTTATTTTCTTAACTACCGTTCTGTATATTTTGGATGTTATTTTGAGCTGGCTTTAACTGTGTGTTTTCGTACGGTAAGTTGTAAGCCGCCTGGAAGGCCAATTTTGGTAAAAATGGAAGTGATGGAAATTTTCAACAAGAACAACAAAACTCCTCTAATATTTTTTCACCCTTCTCAAGGTATTTGGAGTACTCCAGCAATGTAGGAAGGGTGTTTCAAATATTTACTTGAGTTGGCTTGCATTTGGTAGAGGGGAAACAAAGAGATGTAAAATGAGCTCATTGCGCACAAGTGTGTTAGTTTAAGCTCGAGGCTACAAATTGCTTGCAAGAAGTGATTAGGAGTCACTCTGTGTACCAAAGAGTTTGTTAATAACATTCTCAAAGAGCTTTGCTGGATCAGACCAAATTTCTATCTGTTTTGGCATTCTGCATGCCCCAGTGGCCAGTGGAAAGCCCACAAGCAGATAGCAAAGAGTGTTTTGTATCCAGCATCTGGCAATCAAAGCTATGCTATCTCTGAACACAGGAACTTGGTTTTAGCTATCGTGGCTTCTTCTGCCCAAAGGGAATAATGAACTCCACTGAACTTTAAAAGGACCAATGTGGGTGGGAGGCTGTGCCCCTCCAAATATTATTGGACTTCCATTGGTCCCAAGCAACATGGACATTGGTCAGGGATGATAGGAGTTGTAGTCCAACATCTGGGATGCCACAGATTCCCTATCCCTATATCAGGACACTGATGAACTTGTGAAATCATTCTGGCTATCTGAAAACGCATGGTCTGTGCTACACCTTGGCCAGCTCAGGCACGCACCAAGGATCATGGATAGGTGAAAGTTTCTTGAATCCCAGGTACACGGCCCTTCAACACTTAGAACACAACAAAAGCCCTGCTGGACCAGACGAAAGGCCCATCTAGACCAACATTTTGTTCCCACCAGGCGGCCCAAAGGGAAGCCCACAACTACAATATCATTTCCCCATGCAATTATGAAATGTATCCTCTCTATTGCTTTCCTATAGTAGTTGAAAGACATGATGTCATCAGTCCCATGGAGATGTGATGGAGGAGATGGTAGTATCCTGAGGAGGAATGAGGGGAGCTCAGGGAGAACCCTGGGGAGGGATAGGGAAAAAGAAATCAGGACCCTGAGAAGTGTCCAAGCCCAGGGAGGGGGGCAGGAGTCTAGGGAATGGGGAGACTGATCCATGGGAAGGATCAAGTGAATTAGCAGAGGAGGGTTCTGCCACTGTGACACCAGATATCCCTTATCAAATACTTCCAGCTATGGAGTCGTGTCCCCCACCCCCCACCAAGCAGCTCCTCCTGACTATGACTTAGACACCTGGAGAGGTAAAAAATGTAATTTTTTATTAGTTGTTTCGCCTATTCTTTTATTGTTGTTTTTTGCTTTTTCTTTGTAAACCACTTGGTAGTCTTTTCTGATTAAAAGTGGTATATTAATACTTGAAACAAAACAAAGAATAAAAAGTTCATGATACGGGGGTTACGTTTAGCAATCCCACATTTTGAGGTGGAGTCCAGCTTCCTTATACAGTGGTACCTCGGGTTACAGACGCTTCAGGTCACAGAGGCTTCAGGTTACAGACTCCGCTAACCCAGAAATAGTACCTCGAGTTAAGAACTTTGCTTCAGGATGAGAACAGAAATCGGCAGCAGTGGCGCGGCAGCAGCAGGAGGCCCCATTAGCTAAAGTGGTAGCTCAGGTTAAGAGCAGTTTCAGGTTAAGAACGGACCTCCGGAACGAATTAAGTTCTTAACCCAAGGTACCACTGTACACTGAAATTGGCAAGTAAACCAATGGATACATCACTCATGAGTTGCAAAAGCACTCCCCTTCATCTTGCAAATTGAAAAGGAGCATGTTTCCTTTTCACCCGCTTGGGGTTTTTCTTTTTTTCCAACCTCTTATTTTTAGATGGATAATGTGTATCCAAATCTGGTTTAGGTCATTTGCTTTTAAGTTCATTCACATGACTGGCGGACATGTTCCTGACAATGGTTGGCATCAATTAACTTTCAAGGAGTCCTTGCACATGTATTTAAAGATCTCTTACACGTTGCCAAGTATCTAAAAAAAATTCCCTTTTTGTCTCATCTATCTCTGCAAATTTTGCAGACTCTTGGGGTGCTAATTAACCTCTGGAGATGTGGTGATAATAATAGATTATTCTCTGAAATGGCTTCTGAATCTATATGCCAGTGAATAGATATTTTCTTCTCTTAAGTGGCATAACTAATGCTTTACCAGAAAGTATACAAACCTACCTGACTGTGAAAGGTGGCCTCTTACCTTCAGAGACAGAGCCTTCTAGGAGAAAGCACCCCAGTGTTAGGATGTACTCCTATCTATTTGCCTGGAATCTAATCTATCTGCCCATAAATAGGCAAAGGCCTATTTAGCAGGCTTTCACTAACTGATCTTTTTCCTACTCCTCTGGTTACTGTGGTGCTAGTGTTTCTGCTTGATGTTAGCACTGACAGTCTTATTTTATACAGGCACATACTTAATGATGCTCAGTGCTCCCCCCCCCCCTAGAGCTGGGTTTTGTTTCAATACATCTGGAAGTTTGCCATGCTAATGAAAAATCTAGTTCTCAAGCAGCAATGACGCTGAAGCTTGAAGTCACCAGTCTCAGAATACAATTTCCTCCTGAAATTTGCCTAATTCTTGGCTATACACTAAATCAAGTGCCATTCTTCCGAGAAGTTCTTCTCTGGCTCAGAATGTAAACTGAGGTTCTGAACAGGCACAGGCTGGCAAGGACCCCTGGAAAATGGACTCAGCAAAAACATTGGGCACCCTGGGGACTACATTCCCAGGGCTCCTTAAGCTTGGGACACTGCCAGGAGCAATGGGGTGTTCAGGTCCCATTGCACTTTTCTGAACATTATCAGGAGCACAATAGCCTAATGTTGGGGTTGAGTTTGGGTGGGGAGATGACCAGTTTTCTGACACCCGCCAGTAGTATCAAGCAGAGTTGAGATTCTTATTGAATGTCTACCAATTTAACTTTCCCATCCAGACATACAACCTGACCTTGGAGAAAGGACACATGACTTCATGTCTCTCATCTTGCAATCACATTATGATGCCTGCCCCAACTGGGAATGACCTTTCCCTTTTTTTTTTTTTTTGCACACACATGTTAGCCATTAAACAATGGGATGTTGGAGAAACTGGAGTCCACTGCAAGCCACTGCCAAAGGGGGGAGGTGTGTGAAGCTCTACACACTATGAGTCACCGAATGGCGCATTTTGGGCTAGTGTTTCCCTGATCGGAACCCGACTCCTGGCCCAGATGGTGTTGCATTCATAAATCAGGGAGGTCTTCGGTCTTTTTTCTTTTTTAAGGAAAGGAGAATCCCTCACTAGCAGCTGCACTTTTCCTTCTGGGAAAATGTTTTCCTCGTCATAAATTTCACTGAGTATCTAATGAACTTGGGTGTGGACTGGATTAACCTTAACTGGATTGCTGTGTGCTTGTAGCGTTCATACCAGGAAATAAAACTGCTTATAATGCTTGAAAAACACACACACACACACACACACACACACACACACACACACATATATATATATATATATATATATATATATATATATATATATATATATATATATAATTTAGGGAAGTTTTTTAATGACTGATTTTAAATCTCCCGTTGGAAGCCACCCAGAGTGGCGGGGGAAACCCGGGGTATAAGTAATAAATTATTATATTATAACATTAAATGCAAGGATCTGGGCATGACAAAAGGTTTTGTTATACAGCATGGGAAAATAGCTGCCTTACATTGAGTCAGGCCATCTAGATTAATATTGTCTACAATGACTGGCGGTGATTTCTCCAGGGTTTCAAACTGGGGCCATTCCCAACTGTACCCAGAACTGCCAGTAATTGAACTTCGGCAAAGGAGATGACCCATAGCAGTGGTGGCAAACCTATGGCATGCACGCCAGAGTGGGCATTCAGAGCTCTCTCTGCACACATGCATGCCATCACCCCAACAGACAAAGTTGTCAATTGCTTCCCCCCATCGCAGTGCATGCAGGAAATTCTCCCTAGAGCTCGCTGTGGCCGTAGTGGCATTGGGGGGAGTTGCACGCCAGCCAAGCAGCTGGCGGTCTGCTGTTGGTGAGTGGGCAGACGTGAGAGATTTTCAGCATTGCTTAGTGTGGTTAATGATTTTCTGTATTCCCCCCCCCAAAAAAAGCTGCAGAACGCTGTGCAATCCTGCCCCCCTAAAAAAGCTCAACAACTTTGGGCAATTGTCCCCCCAAAATTTGACAACTCTGGGCCATCTCCCCCCATTCTCTTAAATTTGGATACATAGGGGCATAAATTGCCGTGTTGACACTTTGTGATAAATAAGTTGGTTTTGGGTTGCAGTTTGGGCACTCAGTCTCTAAAAGGTTCGTCACCACTGACCTTTAGTATTGACCTACAGCTCTTTCTCCAATGGGTGAGCTACTGGATGTATTCATCTGAGCCCTCCCCAATCTGTTGTCTTTCAGGTGCTGTTGAACCACAGCTCCCACCGTTCAAGATCATTGACCATGCTGGCAGTGGCTGAAAGGAGCTGTAGCACAAAACATTGGAAGGCACCAGACTGGGGAAGGCTGGTTTAGCCTGAGTGCCACCACCAAGCTCTGTCCAAGAGATGAAGGAACTGCAGGGGGAATATTTCAGAGTCTCCAGTCCTACCTTGGGATGCTGGGGATGAAATCTGGGGGCTGTTGCATGAAAAGGAGATGTTCTACCCCTAAGGAACAGTCCTTTAGGTTGTCTATGATAGCCATATCCTCCATGAATTTGTGTAATATCTCATTTAAAGTTGGTGGCCATCTCTACATCTTGTGGGAGTGAACTTCGCAAAATGCACCTTCTTTTGTCCGCCCTGAATCTTCCAACATTCAGTGGGGAAGTATTCCTCACCTTTAGTGGGGAAGACTATGGCCAGGTGAGTTGTGCACCTGCTGTGTCCAGGACTTGCTGGGCAACTTCAAGGCCCCTGCTCTCCCTTCCTGTCCTTAAAAAAAAAAATCTTTAAACTAGACTCGTTGGATGAAACAGTCCTTCAAACAGAGGATGCCTTTGAATGGGAAACTGCCTTCTATAAATAATAATAATAATAATAATAATTTATTATTTATACCCCGCCCATCTGGCTGGGCCTCCCCAGCCACTCTGGGCGGCTTCCATAAAAACCAAAAATACAGTAAAATGTCACACGTTAAAAACTTCCCTGAACAGGGCTGCCTTAAGATGTCTCCTGAATGTCAGATAGTTGTTTATCGCTTTGACATCTGCTGGAAGGGTGTTCCACAGGGCGGGCGCCACTACCGAGAAGGCCCTCTGTCTGGTTCCCTGTAGCCTCACTTCTCGCAATGAGGGAACCGCCAGAAGGCCCTCGGCGCTGGACCTCAGCGTCCGGGCAGACTGATGGGGGTGGAGACGCTCCTTCAGGTATACTGGACCGAGGCCGTTTAGGGCTTTAAAGGTCAGCACCAACACTTTGAATTGTGCTCGGAAACGTACTGGGAGCCAATGCAGGTCTTTCAAGACCGGTGTTATATGGTCTCGGCGGCCGCTCCCAGTCACCAGTCTAGCTGCCGCATTCTGGATTAGTTGTAGTTTCCGCGTCACCTTCAAAGGTAGCCCCACGTAGAGCGCATTGCAGTAGTCCAAGCGGGAGATAACCAGAGCATGCACCACTCTGGCGAGACAGTCCGCAGGCAGATAGGGTCTCAGCCTACGTACCAGATGGAGCTGGTAAACAGCTGCCCTGGACACAGATTTGACCTGTGCCTCCATGGACAGCCGTGAGTCCAAAATGACTCCCAGGCTGCGCACCTGGTCCTTCAGGGGCACAGTTACCCCATTCAGGACCAGGGAATCCTCCACACCTGCCCGCCTCCTGTCCCCCAAAAACAGTACTTCTGTCTTGTCAGGATTCAACCTCAATCTGTTAGCCGCCATCCATCCTCCAACCGCCTCCAGACACTCACACAGGACCTTCACCGCCTTCACTGGTTCTGATTTAAAAGAGAGGTAGAGCTGGGTGTCATCCGCATACTGATGAACACCCAGCCCAAACCTCCTGATGATCTCTCCCAGCGGCTTCATATAGATGTTAAAAAGCATGGGGGAGAGGACAGAACCCTGAGGCACCCCACAAGTGAGGGCCCAAGGGTCTGAACACTCATCCCCCACCACCACTTTCTGAACACGGCCCAGGAGGAAGGAGCGGAACCACTGTATAACAGTGCCCCCAGCTCCCAGCCCCTCCAGACGGTCCAGAAGGATGCTATGGTCGATGGTATCAAACGCCGCTGAGAGATCCAGCAGAACTAGGAAACAGCTCTCACCTTTGTCCCTAGCCCGCCGGAGATCATCAACCAGTGCGACCAAGGCAGTTTCAGTCCCATGATGAGGCCTGAATCCCGACTGGAAGGGATCCAAATGGTCCGCTTCTTCCAGGCGTGCCTGGAGTTGTTCAGCAACCACTCGCTCAATCACCTTGCCCAGGAATGGAAGATTTGAGACTGGGCGATAGTTGGCCATCGTGGCCGCATCTAAAGATGGTTTTTTAAGAAGCGGTTTAATAACCGCCTCTTTCAGCGGGTCTGGGAAGGCTCCCTCACGGAGGGAAGCATTCACCACCCCACGAAGCCCATCGCCCAGTCCTTCCCGGCTAGCTTTTATAAGCCAGGATGGGCAAGGATCCAGGAGACAGGTGGTTGGTTTCACTCGTCCAAGCAGCCTGTCCACATCCTCGGAGGTAACAGATTGAAATTGATCCCACTCAACTTGACTAGACAGAACTCTAGCACTCTCCCGCCCCGGCCCTGCTCCCACGGTGGAGTCTACTTCTTCCCGAATCTGTAAAGCAGGACACCTGGCCCACCCTAGCATCATGTCCTGTTCTGGTACAGAAACTTTACAAGAATTGAAGAGGCTTGTAAATAAGGCCTGGATTTATTATTTTTAACCTCCCACATTGCCTCCAGTAGACTCCCCACTGTGACTGCAACCATCCCGGCTAATCAGTTGGCACAGACGGTGCAATTAGGACATTCCATCATGCTCTTCTGACTCTGAAAATGACCATCTCCCACATAATTTGTTATCCTTCCAATAAATCCAGCCAAAATGCCCAGAACATACTGTGCTGGGGGAAAAGAACTGATTGCACCTGATTTTTTTTTTGGGGGGGGGAGCGCTAGCAGAGCCTTCATTAAATGCCACTGGCACCCAATTTGTTTTCTTTCACTCTTGCCCTACATGTATAGATCCAGCATTAGGGAATGAGACTAGCAGGCATCTGAGGAGGCCCATGCTCCAGTAGTGGAGGGGGGCACTGCTTGACACACACACCCAAAGCCACCTGGCCATGTCACAGCTCTTCCTGAGAATCAGAGAATTGTAGGTGAGGGTCACCTGGTCCAACATCTAGTCCCAGCAATGAAGGAATCTCAACTAAAGCATCCATGACAGATAACCAACCAACCTCTATTATAAACCTCCAAGGATTTGTCCATGGACAATTATGGAAAATGAATAACAAAACAGTGGTGCCCCGCAAGACGAATGCCTCGCAAGACGGAAAACTCGCTAGATGAAAGAGTTTTCCGTTCTGGAGGTGCTTCGCAAAACAAATCTCCTATGGGCTTGCTTCGCAAGACAATGTCTTGCGAGTTCCTGCTGGTTTTTTTTCCTCCCCCCCCCCTTTTTCTAAGCCGCTAAGCCGCTTATCAGCTGATCCGATCAGCTGATAAGCCGCTAAAAGCTGCTAAAAGCCGCTAATAGCGCTAATAGCGCTAATCCACTAATCCTTCAATGGGCTTGCTTCGCAAGACGAAAAAACCGCTAAACGAAGAGAATCACAGAACGGATTCTTTGCATCTTGCGAGGCACCACTGTATATAAAATGGAAAAAAATAAGGTGATAAAATTATATGTGGTATAAAAAACCAGACGAAGGAAGGAGCGAAGTCAGCTCTGAAGAGCAAGTATAAATGTAAAATGTAATACAATATGTGTATGTGGAGTATCTAATTGAAAAACTAATAAAGATTATTTGGAAAAAATATAAAAACCTCCAAGGAAGGTCATGGGGGACTTTGTCAAAAAGCCTTACTGAAATCAAGATACACTATGCCCACAGCATTCCCCTGATCCACCAAGCTTGTAATTCTAACAAAACAAAAGAAAGAAAGAAAGAAATGAGATTTGCCTGCCATGGCAAACAAACATCTTGTGACAAGCACTATCTTGGACTCAGGCCCACATCGTAGTTGGCAAGTATATAAAGGATAAAATCTATAAGGTGGAAATTGAATGGCGCCGAGATGCCAAAAGTACAGCAAGTTATAACAAGAGTTTAAATGTTTCTTAAACAGGTGTGCCTTGGGGGAGGGGGCAGTGATTCCTAAACATACACACCCATTTTACAAATGCAGAGATTTTCAAATCAAGCATTATTTTCTGTGCATGCCATTCAAGAGAAAGGGCAGGGCTTGGGGCAGAGGTAGCCAGGAGGCCAATCAGCCACAGCTTAGCTTCCCCCAGAGCTTGTTACTACCTAGTCTTGCTTCTGGGAAGTTCTGGGCACTTTGTTTTCAAGTAAATGATCTTGCTTAGTATAGTTGAAATTAAAGATAAAAAGAAAGATAAATTTAAAGACTGAGCTAGAAAGCACTTGTTTGCTTGTTACATTTATCAGTCGGCTACAGGCATTACTGACATTTCCTCAACCAAATCCCTCTAGTTCCTGTAACAAGGACTGATTCTGGAGGGGTCCCCAGTTCATTCTGTTAGCTAAGCTACAAAAATCCCAGCGATCATTTCCAGCACTTGGATTCATCTTAAGGGCCGGTACTTGGAAAGCGACAAAGAAATGTCACAGAGATGAGGGCATATTTGCAGTGTTAAATGAACTGCAGTTCGTAAGCTGGAAAACACTCAAGCTCCTTCAAAAGGAGTTTTCAGACGTTTTTTATTTTGCACAGTGATACTATGCATATATAAGCAAAGTGGAAATCCAATTATATCTGGGTCAGTGGAATGTGCATATACAGTAGAATGCAAACCTATTATGGGATGGCGTGGAGTGGAAGAATCTGTCCTCTTCTTCCAGGCAGACACTGTCTAACTGTATCCTCACAGGGCCTCCTGAAGCAGCCAGTTATTATGGGCTTGCATTTTCTGCACTTAGGATGCTGATAAATGTCATCCCAAGTTCATTTTCCTCCTTTTTTAACCATTTGGGAGGGGTGGGGGACAAGTTGTACCTGAAAACTGGGGAAGTTAGAAGTTTGGTGCTTACCCAGAGGCGTAGCGTGGGGGGTGCAGGGGGGGCCGGCCGCACCGGGCGCAACATCTGGGGGTTAGGGTTACGGGGCGCAAATCCACAGGTTAGGGGGCGCAAATCCACGGGTTAGGGGGTGCAAATTACTTGCCTTGCCCTGGGTGCTGACAACCCACGCTACGCCACTGTGCTTACCCAAAGATACTCTTCCTGGCAATTTTGAGGTTATTCGTGGGGAGGGTATGTGGCTGTTTTAACATGTTTTTAATTGGGTATATATGGTTTTAGGGGTTTTTAAAATTTGTTTTCAATATCCTTTCAATCGTGTTTTTAAATTGCATTGTTTTATCATTTGAGTGTTTGTGAACCTGTGCTTCTTTGGAGGGGAGGGTGGAGTGGAAATGTAGCAGTGAGAAGAAGAAGGAGGAGGAGGAGGAGGAGGAGGAGGAGGAGGAGGAGGAGAATCCGATTAATGAATTCAGTCAGCACAGAAAGATGGCTATGTTTCGTTTCTCATCTGTTTTCAGAAAGGGCAAATTAGGCAAGTCCCCCTTTAAATGCAAACGGAATCCAGTGTCTCCCCCATCCCTGCCCATGGCAGAACTTAAAAGGAAGGTTATAGGGGTGTTCATGTAACAGTCCTCCTATCTGGCACACAGGTAGAAATCCAAGGAACAGGTAGGAGTCACTGCTGATAAGTAGACATATTCAGATTCCAATTTGTAGTGGGCTTAGGGGAAGAGCACAAGATTTAAGACAGTGGTACCTCGGGTTAAGTACCGTATTTTTCACCCTATAGGACACACTTTCCCCCCTCCAAAAATGAAGGGGAAATGTGTGTGCGTCCCATGGGGCTAATGCAGGCTTTCGCTGAAGCCTGGAGAGCGAGAGGGGTCGGTGTGCACCAACCCCTCTCGCTCTCCAGGCTTCGGGCAGCTCTCCGCAAGTCGTGGGAGCCCGGCGCGAAGTCGCACCGGTCTCCCAAGGCTTCCGGAGAGCTGCCTGCATCCCGAAGCCCGGGGCGCGCTGAGTAGTGCGCCCCGGGCTTCGGACAGATATCCGCAAACCTGGGGAGACCGGCACGACTTCCTGCCGGGCTCCCTAGGCTTGCGGATAGCAGCCTGTTCTGGGGGCTGGGGTCAGGGGAAGCTTGGGGGGAAATAAATTTTCCTACCTGGGGGGGAAATAAATTTTTTTTTCTTTATTTCCACCCCCCTATGGGCCGGTGTGCCCTATGGGGCAAAAAATACGGCACTTAATTTGTTCCGGAGGTCTGTTCTTAACCTGAAACTGTTCTTAACCTGAAGCACCACTTTAACTAATGGGGCCTCCTGCTGCCGCCGCTCCACCGGAGCACGATTTCTGTTCTAATCCTGAAGCAAAGTTCTTAACCCAAGGTACTATTTCTGGGTTAGTGGAGTCTGTAACCTGAAGCGTATGTAACCTGAAGCGTATGTAACCCAAGGTACCACTGTACCAGTAATCTTTAGACGACCCAGTTCGCACTATTGCAGCAATCCATCACAACTCTGTAGCCCTCCATTGGGAATGAATGATATTCGCTGATGAGTGCCTAAAACTCAGGAGAACAAAACTTGATTTAAACAGCAAGATACTGCGGTAGGTTAGGAAACACTGAGGAGAAATTTGATTGTGTTGTGCCTGATGATCCTCTCTCGCCCTTCAGGTGACAAACACCAAATCACAGGAGAAGAGAGTAAACTCAATATATCGCATGACTCTTGAAAATAAGCTATCTACGGGATTCACTTTGAAGTTTATAAAGCCGGCAATACTGCTCCAACTTCCCAGTTGGTATTGATTGGCTTGGTTGATGTTGACACATGGTGCCTCCTGCAAGCAGAACTCAGGAAAGGGAAGCAGGTCCTAAGTTTGTTTTCCATGTGATATACAACTCTAATCTGGAAGACTTTTGGTGGGAAGGGAATTTATGGGCCCAGTGTTTGCCAGGTCTCCAAACTGGGAGATGCAATCTCCACCCTGCTGAAAAACAGCTCTGTCAAAGAAAATGCCAATTTCAGTAACCAATGTCAAAGAAGCATCTAGGCCCACAAAGCACCCTTTGATGTGGTGTATAGATATATATAGAACCACTTGTCAAAAAAACAAACAAACCCACACACAAAACTACAAAAGTTTCTTATAGTAAGACTCAGCCCTTAACTTTTTTATGTGGAAACCTCAGGAAAATGTAACGTCTCACTCTCATTTTTCATTGGGTGAATCTGTCTTCTTGATGTGACAAAACAACAGAGGAGTGTCAGTTGCAAAGGCAGCTATGAATGTTGTGGGTTTTTTATAACTGTGTATGAGAGAGAATTTTAACCAGGGTGGAGCTTTTCTCACTCCTGTGTGACGAGCAGTATCAGACAAAAAATACCGCTTTTTGCACAACTATTAGAAGTTACCAGCCCTATCTCTGAGCAAAGTAACCCCAAATGGTTAGTTGCGCTTCAAGACCCCCCCCCCAAGCCACCCCCATGAGAATAAAGACACAAGGACACAAAATTTAGGTTAATGTTAATGGGGAAAATTTAGGCCACAACTTTTATTGGTTACAGAATGTGAGCAGTATTGGCTTAGGCATTGGAATCAACAGCCTATATCTGACTCCTGCCCGCCTTGCAGGAAGTCTGGAAGGGTAAACCACCAGCAGAGGGAGCCCTGCCAATGCGGATTGACTCGAGCCCCCCTGGGTTCTTGCTGGGGTCGTGGCATGGCTCTAGCCCCTCCCCGGGCTTCGGACAAGATCCACATCCCCAGATTCCTTTAATGGAATACCCCACCCACACACACTGATATTCCAATGCCTAACCACCAAACCTTACAAAGCTGTGGCGATTGCTACGAGGTAGGCTTTTGAATTATGGTGCTGGGGGAGACTCTTGACTGCAAGAAGATCAAACCTCTCCATTCTGAAGGAAATCAGCCCAGAGTGCTCACTGGAAGGACAGACCCTGAAGCTGAGGCTCCAATGCTTTTGCCACCTCATGAGAAGAGAAGACTCCCTGGAAAAGACCCTGATGTTGGGAAAGATGGAGGGCACAAGGAGAAGGGGACGACAGAGGACGAGATGGTTGGACAGTGTTCTCGAAGCTACAAACATGAGTTTGACCAAACTGCGGGAGGCAGTGGAAGACAGGAGTGCCTGGTGTGCTCTGGTCCATGGGGTCACGAAGAGTCGGACACAACTAAATGACTAAACAACAACAACAAAGCAAAAACCAAGTGGCTGGTGACAATTTGCAAAGTGGAAAAAGTCCTGCCAGGCCCCTCAACACCAACCAACCGAAATCCATAGCAAGGCCAGCGACCCTACCTAAAAGAAGGCTGGAGGGTGGGAGATCTGTGGTGTGAGGCTGAAAGAAGAGTCGCGCCGTGCTTTAAATTGGCCCTGGCCATGCCCCCAGTGCCCTGATTGGTTGCCTGGCAAATGGCATGGCCGGGTCACCCTCAGAGTGTCGTGGGATGCTATCCTGCACCTGGCGGCCTGAGGACAACCCGGTCCCACTCGGAAGCAGAACTGATTTATTTCATTCATTGCCATTGCGTTTTTACTGCCAGAGAGATGGAATCCAATGCAACAGCGGAATTAGTGGTTGCTTGTGCTATAGAGAATTCATATTGCTCAACAAATGCTTCTTTCGTGCAATGATCTTTTGCAATGTACAAAATATATTTCACCAATATATTCATTTCTATACGCATTATACTCCAATATATGCATGTGCACATTACTTGGTTGGAGAAGTGCATTGCAAAATTCAGAAACCTGTGAATTTCACAAGATAGCTATGCTCTGGTTTGCTTTTTTTAAAAAAGTGCAAATTAGGCAGGCGCACCTTTAAATTCCCTCCACTTTCCACCACACCAGCTTGCCTGTCAAAGTTTAATCTGCCACAATCTTCAGGGTTTATGGTGGGCAGAAAGGTCTCACACACAGATCCATCCAATCATCGTTTTAAAATGGTAAAAACAACCACGATTGCTTTCTCACAGATTACAGCAGCGATGCCTTCACGTGGAACATGCAAAGGGTGCCTTTGTGTGGCAAACCTCTCAACCTTACCACTTCTAACTCTCCATTAAAATTGACTACTATTGTGATACATCACCTCATCACCGTCATCCTGTGTGAAAAACGTTTTGCTAGCAACACCAAAAAAGAGGCAGGGAGGGAGCTTCTCCATTTCCAAATATTTTCTCCCCTCCCCCACAAAAAAACCCACTCTTCAGAAATGTGGATGAAAGCTATTTTTGAAATAAAAGGAACTTGGAAAGCCCTTGGCTATAAGAAGCTTTAAATATTTAAGAGACTTCGGCATGACAAAACTGTTCCAATATTGCCTCAGTTCCAAGAGCTGTTGACAGTTCAAATATTTATTTTTGTAAGTGTTGCGAATACACCTTCAAGTTAAGTCCATCTCAGTTGCCTTTTTTCTCTCCCCCAGGGGCTGGCAAATTTCCCATACTGCACCAGGAGGCAAAATGCATCATTTCCTTCTGCAGAAGGCCAAGGGGCACTTGTTGTTTATTCAAAGCGGGGGGTGCCTTTTACTACATCAGACTATATGCCTATATTTATCTTATTTCAACAAGATATGTATACCCCTTGATTGTAGTAAAGCCTCTAAGTAGTTTACAAGAAATATTTTAAAATGTCAGTAAAAAGTTAAAAGACAAAACAGTTAAAGATAATTAAAAATAGCAATGGGGGAGGGGAGATTAAAACACATCAAGATCTACATGTCTGGGTAAAGGTAAAGGGACCCCTGACTCTGGGGTTGTGGTCTCATCTCGCTTTACTGGCCAAGGGAGCCGGCGTACAGCTTCTGGGTCATGGGGCCAGCATGACTAAGCTGCTTCTGGCGAACCAGAGCAGCGCACAGAAATGCCGTTTACCTTCCCACTGGAGCGGTACCTATTTATCTACTCGCACTTTGATGTGCTTTCGAACTGCTAGGTTGGCAGGGGCAGGGACCAAGCAAGGGGTGCTCACCCTGTCACGGGGATTCAAACCACCAACCTTCTGATCAGGCTCTGTGGTTTAGACCACAGCACCACCCGCGTCCCTACATGTCTGGGTAGGCTTGCCTAAACAAAACAAAACAAATCCAAAAAGAGTACAGCAAAGGACTCTTGTCAATAGGCAGGGAGTTCCATTTGGCCAAGTATTATCCACTCAGACTTTTAGTGATGCTCCAAAGGCAAGGGGACTGACCACAGGTATGAAATTTACGGCATGTAATGCCTTAAGAGAGAATATTATGAAAATGATATACAGGTGGTACATGACACCAGTCAAGCTTGCAAAAATCTATCGTTTGCCCGATAATAAATGTTGGAAATGTAAAGAAACTGAAGGTACATTCTTTCACCTTTGGTGGACATGTCCAAGGGTTAAGGCTTTCTGGGAGATGATTTATAATGAAATGAAAAAGGTACTTAAATGTACTTTTCCTAAGAAACCAGAGGCCTTCCTCTTGGGCATTGTCGGCCAATTGGTGTTAAAGAGAGATAGAAAATTTTTTATGTATGCTACAACAGCAGCAAGAATACTCATTGCAAAGTATTGGAAGACACAAGATCTACCCACTTTGGAAGAATGGCAGATGAAAGTGATGGACTATATGGAATTGGCAGAAATGACTGGCAGAATCCGAGACCAGGGAGAAGAGTCGGTGGAAGAAGATTGGAAGAAGTTTAAAGATTATTTACAGAAATACTGTAAAATTAATGAATGTTAGTATGATGTTGGATAGAAACTAAGTGGTCTTTAGCTGTAATGTTATAAGGGAATAAGAGAAAATGGTTATTAATAGGTAAAAATTTAATGTCACAATATTTCAAAATTGAAGTCTAAGATGAATAAAGAGGGGAGGGATTTGCTGAACTAACAATCTGAACTGGAATACAGAAAAGTGAGGCGTGAGGAGGTCCGGGAAATAAGCAAATGAAAAATATGTGATGGAAAGATTGAATTGTTTTTAACTATTTTTATTTTGTATTTTTCTTTTTTCTTTTTGTTTTGTAATTTTTTTGAAAATCTTAATAAATATCTTATATAAAAAAAACAAAGGCAAGGGGACTTTCCCATCAACTGCTACATGAGATCCTTTTAACTGGAGATGCCAAGAATTGACTTGGGGATCTTATACGGGCAAATCACGTGTTCTACCAGGTGGCAGGCACAAAGGAGGGAAGACCTGGTGCTTCCTGGACCCTCCCCTTGTTTGCTTTGCTATTGTCTGCCTCTCACTACTGTGGCTGCCACCACTGGCCACCCAACTCCCTGTCTTGCTCTTCTAGCCTTTGAGGAAGGGTTCTTCAAAACAAGGCATAGTGGCTGTGGTGGCCAGAGGGATGGGCTGTGTCACTGGAGTTTGTCCAAGAAGCATCTGAGCCCAGGCATGGGGCCAGGAGTCCCATCATCTCTAGCTAGCAAGATCAGTGGTCAGGAATGATGGGAATTATAGTCCGAAAACAGCTAAAGAGACCGAAGGTTGGGAAACGCTGCTCTGGGGAATGGGGAGCTGGATCCTGAGGAGGGACCAAGTGGTTTGGCAGAGGAGTGACATTGGACACTCCTAGTCATACACCTCATTCTGTGGAGATGTTCTGGTACGTCCTGTCTGTGAGAAGCCTCCTCTTTATGGGGAAGCGACAGAGTAAATCAGATGTTCAGCTGGTGCCCACACTGCTTCCATCTCTATGGACCAGCACGAACAAACCTCGCAGACCCAACCCACTTGAAGGACTGCTTGGTTGCTTGCCCAGTCCCAGGACTCCAACCACTTGCCATTCTAAGTGAGCTAAGCCCACTCCATTCTTCAAATTCAAGGTTCAGGAGGCATGTCACTTGTTGGATCAACATATTTGCACTTAGCCATGTATCTATGCTTCTTATGTACCTGCTGCACCTTGTAAGCTCTGCCTTGCCTGTGTCGGTATTGGGGGTCGAAAAGCCCCAGCTGGAGCGTCTCCCCTCAGCCTTGCCCCTGTGGAGATCCATCCACCTCTGCTCCGACGTTCATCAGCGACTCAAGCTTGCAGGCTTGAGCACATATTACTCAGCAGTGTAAACTGTGCAACAGAAGAGGCTTGAGGCTGTAGATACAATATTAAACTATGCATTTATTATACATAAATCAGGACAAAGAAAACATGGCATCTCTCCTTGCAGTCTTCTCGGAGAGAGTATGAAAACAAAAGCAATACAGAGCGGAACTTCCGCTCACGCCAACAATCTGTGCTGGAATATAAACAGACATGTGACATGTAACAATCCCATGTCTGCAGCAAAGGGTGGAATGGAATTCCCAACAGCCTGTGTACTGATCTGATTTGCACATTAAAAGCTTTTTGCAGAAACGGCACTGGGAGTTTGAGTTCTTTGCCCAGCAATGACGGCTAGGACAGAAACAAACAAATAAAAGACACTAGCAAAATCTAAAGTATCCGCTCAAAGACAAAGTTGGCCACTGTGCCTTTGCAAGGTTCTGTTCCCTGCCATCGTTTCATTCCAGAATATTTCTTAAATGGTCTGTAGTGACTGAGGGCTTATCCAAACTTACCTTTCCCCTTCACTTCCCAAACACAATCTGCACTTTAAAGCTCAGTGTCCAAGCACTCTTTTTTTCCCCTTCCCTCTGGAGCAGTGTTTCCCAACCGGTGTTCCGCGGCACACGAATGTGCCATGAGACGTTGCCTCGTGTGCCGCGAGATGCCTGGAGGGAGGCGGGCGAGTCGGGCGGCGAGAGGCGGGGCGGCGGCGGCGAGGAGAGGCCGCGCCTCCTGCTGCTGCCTGGCGCTCCTCCTCGCAGCCGGCAGCGCTGCCTGGGCGCCTCCGTGCGACTCTGCCTCGCTGGGTTTGGTCTCCCAGCAGAGACGGGTCACACGCGCACCTCCCTCCCTCCCTCAGCCTGCGCGGAGGGAGAGCCAGAGAGAGGCATCGCTCCTGCGCGGCGGGAGAGGGAGCAGCCGGAGCGATGCCCCAAACGAGCTGAATTCCGAGCGAGGGACTGAGGGGGGAGGGAAAAAACTTTCACTTTCGTGCGTCCCTCCCGGCGTGACGCTGCGCGCTGACGTCACGGGGCGGGGCTTTAATGGTCGTGTGCCGCGAGATTTTTTTTCAGTAAACAGGTGTGCCGTTGCCCAAAAAAGTTTGGGAAACACTGCTCTGGAGCTTTCCCTGTGAAAACCTGCTGTTTAAAGCTGAATTGGAGCAAAAAGCATCTGAGGAAGACCCACATTTCTTTTAGTTGTTCTTCAGCATTAAAAAGAGGAGAGGGCTCTGGAACAAAAAAACAAGTGCTTGGACACAGAGCTTTAAAGGCTAAAAAGCACAGGGCAAAAGGAAAAGGGATAAGCCCAGCACTTTTTTTCTGGGGGGATGCAGGAGGACACATACCCCTAAACATTTTGTGAATCTTTGTACCTTTTGTCCATTTACTACATTTATTTTTCCTGATTTGAACTATAAAATGGAGAATGAGAGTACTCCTAAACTCGATGGCCCTTGTGGTCTCTTCCAACTCTATGACTCTAAACAGGTTTTTAAGGGGGAGAGCACTGAATAAGCCCTGGTAGCAAATTCCCAGGGTTTCAGTGAGGGGTCTTTCCCAGTCCTCTAAGCATCACTTCTGAAAACAGGCTCTCTTGCGTGTAACTAAGTGTCTTAACCTATAGTATATTATCGTGGTATGGGAGCAGCTCTGAAACGGATAAAAAAGCTTTACAGAGAACAATTAAAATTGCCCAGAATGTTATTGGGCTCCGACTACCAACCCTGGATGAGATCTTCATGTCTCGCATTTTGAAGAAGTCATATAATATCCTGAGAGATCCCACCCATCCTGCTCACAACTTCTTTGAACTATTGCCTTCGGGCAGAAGATATAGGACAATGAAAACACGAACCACACGCCTTCTGAATAGTTTCTATCCAAGAGCTCTGATTGCACTAAATAATGATCTCAGTGCCAGTTGCAAGGTTTAGCAAGCAGAGAGTAGGAAGGAATGAGATAGGTTTTAGGTTATGTTTTAGGTTTTAGGTTATGTTATGCCTTAATAGGTCATGTTATATTCTGGATTATGTTATGTTTTATAGATTATGTCTGAATAGGATGAGAGTGTCGGAGATACGTGCAAATGTATATGTGAACCCGGTCTTTGGGTGGGTGTTTGATTTTCGTTGTTGTGTATACTGTGTATATGCGGACAATGACAATAAATTTATCTATCTATCTATCTATCTATCTATCTATCTATCTATCTAACTAACTAAAAAGAATGGAAGATCCTGGAAAGCCACTTCAGCAGAAATAACCTATACTTAAAGCAGGCAGAAATGGGGTCAGGCAAAGGACGGAGGTTTCAATCCATCTGAGTTATTGTTTCTGCAGCTCCCAGAGCACTGAAGATCAAGTTCAATGTTGGGGTAATGAGGAATGACACCTATAATCATGCCTCTCAGGCTGGGCCAGGCCCCAAATGCACAGATCCCCCTCAGAACGTTTGATGGGCTGCCCCCTTCCAAACCAAACTCTCAATTTCCACCCAGACCTGCCTCCCACTTCTTTACATCAAGGCTATAATATGCAAAGCTCCTCCGGTGCCAGGGACAAAACCCACAGAGGCTACTGAGCTAATTCCTCACTTGAGGGAGAGAGAGAGAGTGCCAGCGGTGCAGATAATGTTTTAAAAATAAAAGTGGTTCAGATCCTTTTGCAGGGCTTCGTATGAGAGGTGCTTCCAGAGTGTCACTGTTTTCGCATGAGATTCAATCAGCAAATTCAAGCTGTGCAGTCAAAGTTTGCTTTGGCATTCTTGCACAATGAAGCTGCTCCCGCCCAGCCCCGCCCAAAATCACCTTGGACATTTTGCAAGAAGGAAAATGAGGGGAGGTGAACTGGGAAGTGCATGATAACAATTGCTTGATGCAACCTCACCTAAGCTCCCCACGGATCAGTCAGATGATTGCTTAATAAACAGGTCACATGGAAGCAACTTTAGGCTGGAGATGGGTGGCAATCAAAGGTGCTTTGAACACTGGCGAAGGAACGGGGACGGTGGGAGCATACCGCCTCCGGCACCATTGGGGAGGGGGGTCCCATCGCGCCCGTCCCCTGGGACATGTGCCGCACACCTCCCACCATGCCGGGTGCCACGCCCCTGCAGGCAGCGTCCCACGCCCCCAGGACATACCCCACACCCCCATGGGCAGCATGCCATGCCCCTGCCTGCTCTCCGCCCCCAGTGCCGGAGCATGCAACTTCACCACTGTCTTTGAAAGAGGCATTGGCACACACGGCACATGTGCTTATCCCTCTCTTGCCTCTGGTAAACTGGTTGTGCAGATTACAAACAGCATGGGAAAATGTAGGAGTGTGTGGCTCAGCTCTAATTTGAGTAAACCATGGTTTGCTGCACTCAGAGCCTAAGAGTAAACTATGGTTTGCTGCCCAGGGGAAGCAGAAGCTTCTAATCTCCCTCCTTCTTGGGTGGGAGAAGGGGAGGAGAGTGGATGCAAGCCCTTGTGTGAATACAAGCAATTGAATTTTCCTCCAGCAGGTTATGAAAAGGGGGGGGGGGAATATGTCTCCACTCCTATAGCAATTCTTTACAAAGCATCTAAAATAGCTAGATGGTGTACAAAAAAAAAATAAGAACAACACAGCCCACACCTGCAGGCTTGGAACCTAGATGCAGAGGGAAAGAAAATACTAAGAAAAGGAAGGATAAGATATGCCTTAAAGGGGCACAACACAGAGAGAAAGAGACAGAATTTCAGCCCAAATTCCACCTCAAGGCAGCTTACAGTACAAAATAGAAAATGCAAAATGTCCAACAGCAATTATACAAAGGAGGGAAGCTAAAAAAAGATGGCAAAGAATTTGCCCATAGCGAGGATGAACAACAGATCTCAGAAGAATCCAAAAACCAAAAAAAATAGAAAATACCATGATTTGTTCTACAACCTAGGGGCCACTCTTGAAGAGGCCATGTTCCATTTTCACCATCCTTCCCTACCACATAGCATTAAACTATCAGCTGTAAACAGTAACCAACATGTCCAGCCAACTCAGCAGGGCAATGCTATTTCCAGTCTGCCATAATATGACACTGAGATCCTTCAGAAGGAAGGACAGGATATAAATTCAATAAATAAAATAATAGTCAAGGCTGGGTATAATTTGTGACTCCATGAAAGCGTCATCCAAAATATCATACTCAGGGAATGTCATCATTCTTTTTAATAAATACAAGTTTCTAGATCTCAAGAGCTGTATTACTTTGAAAGTGAGCTTGAGGCAGAGTGGCTGGGTTTTAGCCCTACACATAACTAATAGAGGAACAACAACTGTTAAACACAGATGTCTCACATTGGCATAGTTTACGCAAGTCCCGAAATTCTGCTGTGCTTGATACGGAATGTGTCATACAGAGTTACAGACATCATACCAAAGAAGCAAGTTAAAGGATTCATCACTCCTTACCAGTTTGTGTCTCAAATGGATGGTAATGAGAGGAGAACCGGACAAATTCTGGGACAACGTTGGCGGGGGTTCCACTTTCAGGGAGATAAGGTAGCTGCTTGCAAAAATCATGCAGTCCTTGCAGGCAGCAGCTTCAGGAATTCTGAAAAAGAAAGAAGAAACAAGTCAAATCCGTGTCCAGGGCAGCTGTTTACCAGCTCCATCTGGTACGCAGGATGAGACCCTATCTGCCTGCAGACTGTCTCGCCAGAGTGGTGCGTGCTCTGGTTATCTCCCGCTTGGACTACTGCAATGTGCTCTACGTGGGGCTACCTTTGAAGGTGACCCACAAACTACAACTAATCCAGAACGCGGCAGTCAGACTGGTGACTGGGAGTGGCTGCCGAGACCATATAACACCGGTCTTTCAAGACCTACATTGGCTCCCAGTACGTTTCCGAGCACAATTCAAAGTGTTGGTGCTGACCTTTAAAGCCCTAAACGGCCTCGGTCCTGTATACCTGAAGGAGCGTCTCCACCCCCATCGTTCTGCCCGGACACTGAGGTCCAACGCTGAGGGCCTTCTGGCGGTTCCCTCACTGCGAGAAGCCAACTTACAGGGAACCAGGCAGAGGGCCTTCTCGGTAGTGGAGCCCTCCCTGTGGAACGCCCTCCCACCTGATGTCAAAGAGAACAACAACTACCAGACTTTTAGAAGACATTTGAAGGCAGCCCTGTTTAAGGAGGCTTTTAATGTTTGGTGTATTACAGTATTTTAATATTTTCTTGGAAGCCGCCCAGAGTGGCTGGGAAAGCCCAGCCAGATGGGCGGGGTATAAATAATAAATTATTTATTATTATTATTATTATTATTATTATTATTATTATTATTATTATTGTTATTATTATTATTATTATTATTATTATTATTACGTTTGTAGTTGGTTGTGTATTTTGATGTCTAATCTGCCCCATCCTGAGAACCTAAGCAGGTACCACTGCCTTTAAAAAACAAAACAAAGCAGCAGCAATACTTAGCCTCTCTGAAACAGAGGTGGACAAACTGTGTACCTAGTGCTGCATTTGACTTTTTGTCTGATTTCAAAAGCCCTTGGCAATTTGTCAGTTCAGACCCCTGCCAAGAGCAGCTCACTGTTTGGAGAGGGAAAAGAGACCAGTGAGAGCGGTGCTTTCTTTCTGGGGAGACACAGGGATATGCATATCCCTAAACATTTTGTGAATCTAAGTCTACTGGACCTAATGGTCAGGGGTACCTTTACCTTTACAGTGGTACCTCTGGTTAAGAACTTAATTCGTTCCGGAGGTCCGTTCTTAACCTGAAACTGTTCTTAACCTGAAGCACCACTTTAGCTAATGGGGCCTCCCGCTGCCGCTGCACAATTTCTGTTTTCATCCTGAAGCAAAGTTCTTAACCCAAGGTACTATTTCTGGGTTAGCGGAGTCTGTAACCTGAAGTGTCTGTAACCTGAAGCGTATGTAACCCGAGGTACCACTGTACCTGTTTCAATATGAGTAGGAAAATGAGAGTAACCCTAAACATTTTTTTTAGAAAAAAGCACTGGGTGAGAGAGATAAGGGGTGCCAGAAAGAAAGAGAGAGAAAGGGTCTCCTGCCCCCTGAAGATTGACAGATCTGTCAATTTTAATTAATAATAATAATTTATTATTTATACCCCGCCCATCTGGCTGGTTTTCCCCAGGCACTCTGGGCGGCTTCCAACAAAATATTAAAATACAATAGTCTGTTAAACATTAAAAGCTTCCCTAAACAGGGCTGCCTTCAGATGTCTTTTAGTTTCTCTCACTTTCTTAAGTTCATTTCTCCACATTTCCATAACACTTTACTACTTGTTTGTTTGTTTATTAGATTTACATACCGCCCTTCATCAAAAGACCTCCAGGCAATTCACAAGATGAAAACACAAATAAATAGTTAAAACATAAATGACAAGTCCTCAGAAAAATTCACCAGCATTTTGGTGTGGATTTCTCCCAACAGACACATTTTTATATGCAATTTAAAATAATATGCATATTTTGCAGTGCAATTTTGCAAAGCTTTATATTTTTGCATGTCCCCCCCCCCAATATGTGCACTTTTATGCACCTTTCACTCCAGTATATTAATTTCTGCACACAATTCTTGGCTGAAGGACGGCATTGCAAAATTCAGAGAAGTGTGAATTTCAGAAGATGGCTGAGTTTCAGTTCACATTTTGTTTCAGAAAATACAAATCAAGAAGGTTTGCCTTGGAATGCAAACTGAATCAAATTTCTCCTCCATCCCACCCATCTCTAGCTCTGCTCCCTGGTGACATGCAGCCCCCCAACAAATTATCAGGAGTGTAGCCCTCAGCAAAAACAAACAGGTTGCATGCTATTGCCCTACAACGTACAAAACAATAATTCATAGCCCTTCTGGAAACATATTTAAGACTTGGACGCTGATGGCACATGGATAGGCTCCTTAAACCCTGCTGACTTCAGTGAGATTTATGCAGCCTAATTGTACATTTATGTCTAAAATTTAAAACCCAGCAGACTCACTAATCCAGTAGGATCAAAGGCTAACTTTGCTGGTGAAAGATCTGTGTCACGTGACTTGTTGCATTGCCCAGTGCTGTCTCCAGAGCTATGGAGCATGGCAGCCTCTGCTCAATTAATATGTTGCAACCTTCCCTGGGACCTAAGTGAGGATGGTGGTGAGGATGAGGAGGTTGAATAATAATAATAATAATAATAATAATAATAATAATAATAATAATAATAATAATAATAATAATTTATTTGTACCCCACCCATCTGGCTGGGTTTCCCCAGCCACTCTGGGCGGCTTCCAACAAAGATTAAAAATACATTAAAATGCCACACATTAAAAACATCCCTGAACAGAGCTGCCTTCAGATGTCTTCTAAATGTCAGGAAGTTGTTTATCTCTTTGCCATCTGATGGGAGGGCGTTCCATAGGGGGGGTGCCACTACCGAGAAGGCCCTCTGCCTGGTTCCCTGTAGCTTTGCTTCTCGCAGTGAGGGAACCACCAGAAGGCCCTCGGCGCTGGACCTCAGTTTCCAGGCAGAACTATGGAGGTGGAGACGCTCCTTCAGGTATACTGGGCAGAGGCCATTTAGGGCTTTAAAGGTCAACACCAACACTTTGAATTGTGCTCAGAAACGTACTGGGAGCCAATGTAGGTCTTTCAAGACCAGTGTTATGTGGTCTCGGGGGCCGCCCCCAGTCACCAGTCTAGCTGCCGCATTCTGGATTAGTTGTAGTTTCCGGGTCACCTTCAAAGGTAGCCCCACGTAGAGTGCATTGCAGTAGTCCAAGCAGACTGTTCCACCAACCTCAGCCTGCCCTCAGCTTGCCCCCACCTGCCTGTCTTCTTACATACAATCACGGCCTGCCATCTTCCTCCTCCTCCATCTCGGTGTTGCCCTTGAATTCTTGTAGAAGAGCTTGGAAGACAACACTAGGCTTAGTTGGCTGTGCCTCTCATTGGCTGTGTAATGTGTGAACAGCCCCTGCAGGCTGTGTTCAGTGCCAACCTGTAGGGAGATTTCAGGAAAGGCAGCCTGAACTATCCCCTTAGCGGAGAGGTAGGGTGTTGCAAATTGGGGAGGGGGGTACTTTTAAGACATAATAGTTGGGCTTTTGTGCTAGCCAGACCCTTTGCCAATTTTATGATCCAAACTTGCTGCCTTCAGGTGCTCCCCATGTTCAAGTTCCAGAAGAGTCTGTGTGGTGTAGAGGTTAGAGCAGGCATAGGCAAACTCGGCCCTCCAGATGTTTTGGGACTACAACTCCCATCATCCCCAGCTAACAAGACCAGTGGTCACGGATGATGGGAGTTGTAGTCCCAAAACAACTGGAGGGCCAAGTTTGCCTATGCCTAGGTTAAAGCGAGTTGGGGGGGGGTTCCCCAAGCTTTGGAAACTTTTTTGAAATTGTAAAAGACTGTTGTGGGCACAAAAACAACATGGCTTCCATAGGGTAGCCACAAAATGGCTGCTATGGTCACTCTGCCTGGATAGAATAGTAACTTGCCTTAAAAACTGAGGAGAAAGCGGAGTTGGGATCTCCATCTCCGAATGGAAATCTGACTCATGTGTGTGGGGTGGTGGAAGTGGTGATGATCCAGTATACAGAGTAGGGATGAGGCCCATGTGGAGCTGAGTTGAAATCTCCACTCAGTCATGGATCTCACTTTCAGTCTAACCCAAGGATAGCCAACATGGCAGCCTCTGGATGTTGCTGGACTACAACTCCCCTCAGCCACAGTCCTCATGAGATGCTAGGAGTTGTAGTCCAAGATCAGCTGGAGGTTTGTTGAAAAGAGATAATTGTAGAGAGAGCAGGGCCATTGACACCACTTTGCATAGTTTAGGATTTTTTTAAAAAGAAGAAGAACCAAGGTAAACAATCACCCCTCATTTCCTTTACTGCATTTCATAAGCTTCTTTCTACAATGCCTTTCTGTCAACACAGACAATTATATTTCCTGATGGGCCCACCTTAGATGACTGAAGATAAATCTCTATGAAGTGAAGGGTACAAAGGGAAAACTTCCCACACCGACAGCCTGGGCTCTCCGTCCAGAGGCCGATATTTTGCAAATTATTATTTGGGCATGTTATTTATAGCCCTGTTATGAAAGAGGCCCATCTTGTCCAGAAAGTGTTTGCTTCTCAAAGATAGCATAATTCAAACCAGGGTTCCGAGGGAAGCCAAGCTGGCTCAACCTCTCATTAGAAAACCTGCCAGAAAAGATATTTTCCTAGCTTGAGGGAATTTCGACGAGTGATGTTTAAATAATTGTGTTGTTTTCACTTTCTCTCTTTCTTTTCTTTTATGGGGGCTAAATTCTGCAGTTGCAGGTGAATTTTCCCTATCATAATTTGATTTCTCTACATTTCCTGCTGAATGTCTGAAACACAGAAAAAAGTTTGCGTTGGAGGTGGTTTTTAAATTTGTGATGGCTCATTTTAACACGAAACTCTCTTTTTTGATACTGGTTGCAAATATGGATCCACTATTCGTTGGCATCCAACCGTCTCATGAGACAATGGAGGAGTGTGCCTCACTGAAACTAACAAACATGGTTAACTAATGGACATGATTTCAGTATGCTTACTCCGAGCAGAATTTAGCTGGATGCAAGCCCAAGTGAGGAGCCATGCATGTCTGAATACAGACCTTGATTCCTGCCTGTACCCTTCTCCTGGTCAACAGCTGAATTTGCCTACTGATTCCCCTGAAAGGTGCTGTGCTTGAAGAGATATACAAATATTATGTGCTGAACCTATGGAAGCCCTTCACACATGCAAGACAGCACTGGATGTGTGAGCCAGTCTGTAGTCAAAAGCCTCTAACCTATGCCCTGGCCATTTTATTTCATTTATTATTATTTATTTATTTTAAATTGAATTTATATACCACCCTATTATAAGTTTGTACCAGTCACTTTCTCTCCATCTGTTTGGGTTCACTGTTAAAATGCAATATTTTTAAGTACTTCTGCGAAGAGAGGACAAAAGCAGCACACTGAAACTGAGAAAAGCATCTAGGGGTGTTAGCATGTACAAGCATTTTTTTTTACATTTCATTACTAGTAATGCATTAGATAACACAGGAGATATCGGTTACTAGTGAAGGAGCACAATTCTGAGAAACACTGCACATGCTAAGTAAACATGTATTTACTTTGTGTTCATTGGGATTCACAGCCATTAGGATTGCAGCCCTAAAGACTTAAATCAGGGGTAGCCATTACACTTAGAGAAAATTTGGAAAAGATGATGTATAGGTGGTACATTACACCTGTGAAATTAGGAAAAATGTATAAAACAGGAAATAAGACCTGCTGGAAATGTAAAATTAAATAGGGCAATTTCTATCATATGTGATGGACTTGTGATGAGATGAAGAAATTTTGGGATCAGATCTATAATGAGTTTAAAAAAAATATTCAAATACACTTTCCCTAAGAGACCAGAGGCCTTTCTATTAGGAATAATCGGGGACGAAATCAAAAAGGAGGATAAAACACTATTCCAATATTCGACAGTAGCGGCCAGAATATTAATCGCACAGAACTGGAAAAGCCTAAAGATTCCAATTGGCAAACAAAATTATTTGAATATGTTGAATTGGCCAAAATGACCCAAAAAAATAAAACCAAAAAAATACAAAGTTTATTTGTGATTGGAATAAATTTATGGCATATATTAAAGAAAACTATAGAAACTTAGAAACTACTGCCAGTCTGACATAAATCTTATGATGTGTAAACTATAATAACTTTTGGCTGCAGAAAAAAGAAAGAATTTTTGATCAAGAAGCCCGAAATCAGGTGGGAAGGAGGTCAATTGGTGTGTAGAGAAAAGATCTAAATGGGTAAAGATATAGAGACTCAAGGAATAAGACAAGAAACCGTAACAGAAATGGATGTTATTTATAAGCTGTATATGAATTTTTCTTTTCTTTTCCTTTTTCTGTAACTGTAGTTTTGTTTTTTGTTTTTGTCATTTAAGCGAAATTTAATAAAAAGAGTAAAAAAAAATAAAAAAAATCAGGGGTAGCAAATCTTGGTGCCTTCCAGATGTTGATGGACTACAACTCCCATAATCCCTGACTACTGGCTTATGTCAGAGGGGGCTGATGGTTGTGGTCCACAGCATATGGAGGGCACTGCCTTGGCTAACCCTGAGTGGAAAAGAAGGACCTTGAAAAGAAAATGTGATTGTAAAAATCCTCATTAGGGGCATAAATAAGCAGTATAAACACACACACACAAAATTGTGCATCAGTGCAAGCAAGGAGAAAGATGACCGATGAGTTGCAAGCATTCCTCAGCTAGCTGGACTTTGATTCACCAAGCGATGGGGGAAGTAAGGCCAAGCTAGCATTCCTGGAATTACTATTTTCTCCAAAGAACTGAGGTGCCATCCAGATTTTAAGAGATGGGATTTGCTTAAGTATACAACCAGTAAGGAAGTCAGAGAATTCCAAAGGAAACAGAAATGAGAGCAGAAATTGCCGATTTTTGCTCATTCATCCCATGTCCGGAACAGAGATCAACCCATAAAATAAATCTGGATTTGCCGCTGATGGTGTTTTCAGTCTGCAAACAATACACAACAACACACAATTGATGATATTCTGTTTTCAGATTTGCAAGGCATTTCCTATGCAATGAAGTGACTGGTGTGAGAGAACATGATGATAATGTAGTTAATTGCATTACCAATCGCATAACATTTCACCATAGTGGACAGCAAGACGAAGGCTGTTGCTTTTTCTCGGAAGCCAAATATTGGCTGAATGGAAACGGTGCTGCGTGTGGTGAATACAGGGCAAAATGGAGATCAGCACCTTCTTACATCCCTAACGAGAAATAGTTGTGTGTGTGGAGCCTCTGGCCTCCCACGCGTTTTCTCTGTCTGTGGGAAGTAAAACATTCCAGGCCCATTTGCCAGAACAAATTATCTAGATAATACATTTTATACAGCTAATGGCCCATAAATTATGGCCTCTTGGGATTTGGTATCACAGTAAGAAATATTGCACTTCCCCGAGGATGATTGCTTCACACAACCCAGTTAGCCACCCAAGTGAAGAGTATGGTAACTTCTCTACAGGCTCCTGGTCAGCGTTCTTGCTGTGCTGAGCTATAAGTGCCCCATCCTCTGCCTCCATCCGCCAGAACCTCTGCTGATGTCTTAATTGTCTTGCTGCTAACATTTGCTTCCACTTAGTCCCAAAATAGGGATAGTACCTCTGGCAGGTGGTTTGTCCACCTTTGGTCCCCACCCTACACTGAGCTCTCACCTGTGGCTCAGGGACAGGTAAAGGGACCCCTGACCATTAGGTCCAGTCGTGGCCGACTCTGGGGTTGCACCACTCATCTTGCTTTATTAGCCGAGGGAGCCGGCGTACAGCTTCTGGGTCATGTGGCCAGCATGACTAAGCCACTTCTGGCGAACCAGAGCAGCGCACGGAAACACCGTTTACCTCCCCGCCAGAGTGGTACCTATTTATCTACTTGCACTTTGACATGCTTTTGAACTGCTATGTTGGCAAGAGCAGGGACCGAGCAACCGGAGCTCACCCCATCGCAGGGATTCAAACCTCCGACCTTCTGATCGGCAAGTCCTAGGCTCTGTGGTTTAACCCACAGCACCACGCGCATCCCCCTGTGGCTCAGAAAAGCAGCCAAAACCACCAGAATGCCTATATTACACAAATCCAATTGAAAAAAACACATACATGTAATAATAATAATAATAATAATAATAATAATAATAATAATAATAATAATAATTTTTATTTATACCCAGCCCTCCCAGGCCAGGCTGGGCTCATATAATAGACCGTATAGTAACAATTGCAAAGTTATTTACTAGAAACTACTTCTCAAAAATTAGATATTAAAAAGTAGCTTTTCAGTTAATCACCAAGTCCAGTATGTACAAAATACAAATCCTATTTTGTTAGTGCTGTGGTACATTCTTTTCTAATTTCTTCACCTTCTCTTGTACTACAGTTTCCAGGGATCTTAGGGAAGGGATAGATTGCATGCACACTATAGATTTAAATCACGTCTGTTCATCTAGCCTAGTACCCTGAGTTGTCCAGGATCTTTTACATCACCTGCTTCCGGGGGGGACCTGTGCCCCACCACCATGGATGGGAAACCTGTGTTTCCCAGATGTTATTGAAATCCAGCTGCTAGCCACCCAAGCCAGCATGGCCAATCGTCAGGGATGATGGCGGTTGAATCCCCACACCTGCAGAGTGATCTGTTATGCCTCTGCAGGCACATATGTTCTCCATCCCTGTTAATAATAATAATAATTATTATTATTATTATTATTATTATTATTATTATTATTATTATTTATTTATTTATTTATTTATTTATTTATACCCCGCCCATCTGGCTGGGCTTCCCCAGCCACTCTGGGCGGCTTCCAAAAGAATATTAAAATACTATAATACATCAAACATTAAAAGCTTCCCTAAACAGGGCTGCCTTCAGATGTCTTCTAAAAGCCTGGTAGTTGTTGTTCTCTTTGACATCTGGTGGGAGGGTGTTCCACAGGGCGGGTGCCACCACCGAGAAGGCCCTCTGCCTGGTTCCCTGTAACTTGGCTTCTCGCAGTGAGGGAACTGCCAGAAGGCCCTCAGTGCTGGACCTCAGTGTCCGGGTAGAACGATGGGGGTGGAGACGCTCCTTCAGATATACTGGACCAAGGCCGTTTAGGGCTTTAAAGGTCAGCACCAACACTTTGAATTGTGCTCAGAAACGTACTGGGAAATGTACTGTTTTAAAGGGAGGTTCACTCTGCCAATGAGACATGATCCCTCCCCAAATATACTCCCATTATTCAAGTTTTAAAATAGGCATCCAGAACTTTGGGGGAACAGGAAGCTGCCTTATACTAAGGCAAACCCAATTGCCCATCTTCCTCAGCACTGTTTCAGCCAAGGAGTCCCTCCCAGCCCTGCCTGGTGATGCCAGGGAGTGAAGCTGGGACCTTCTGCATGCTATTATTATTATTATTATTATTATTATTATTATTATTATTATTACCCCTCCTGTCTGGCTGGGTTTCCCCAGCCACTCTGGGCGGCTTCCAACAGAATATTAAAATACAATAATTCATCAAACATTAAAAGCTTCCCTAAACAGGGCTGCCTCCAGATGTATTCTAAAAGTCTGGTAGTTGTTCTTCTCTTTGACATCTGCTGGGAGGGCGTTCCATAGGACGGGTGCCACTACCGAGAAGACCCTCTGCCTGGTTCCCTGTAAGTTGGCTTCTCGCAGTGAGGGAACCACCAGAAGGCCCTCAGCGTTGGACCTCAGTGTCCAGGCAGAACGATGGGGGTGGAGACGCTCCTTCAGGTATACAGGACCAAGGCCGTTTAGGGCTTTAAAGGTCAGCACCAATACTTTGAATTGTGCTCAGAAACGTACTGCTCTGCCTCTGAGCTAGGTCCCTTCCCCACCCAACCTTGCTATGGTATGAGGGAAAGGGGGCTGGGGCTGCCACTCCAGGCATCAATTTTTTTCAGCAGTAATTACCTGAGTTAATGCATTTAGACTGTGCTTATATATATATAATTGTCTTAAACTGGCTTGGGAAATTCTCAGGTCAGAGCTGGGCTGTCTTTTTGAATGGTATATTGCTCTTAGTTCCCTTTGTTTTAATCTACGGGACATGTCACTGGCGCAATGCAGAAAGTAAATGGATTCGAGTGCTTTATCTGCTTTAGTGGTGTAAAAATTAGCCAAGTGCGTATGGGAAAGGCGGAGGAGGTGGAAGAATGCTATACTTCACTGGCTATTCTAGTATTAGTCTGTCATGCTGTTTGAAGTGTGAACAAGGTATGATCTTTACAAAAGGAGAAGTGAACATTAAACTTGTGGTAGAGGGAGATGATGGCAATACCTATGATTTATCTAGGCAAGGGTCCAATGAGCTACTGGGCATACCCAGTGGGAATTATCTTAGTTTGTTTGCATTTGTTAGACACTTCAGAAAACAAATTATCTAGGCGTTGCACAAAATCCACTTGAATCACGATACAATTCTGCTTGTGGGCGATCCACAGTCAGCCTTAAAAGTCCAACCCAGTGCAAGACCCAGACACAAATAGGTTGCACAGGAAAGCACAATGCAGATCGCATGAGCTGAAAGCAACCAGCAAATGCAGCCACTGAAATTTCCAGTCATGATACAATCCAACGTAGCATGAAACCCAGGACTCAGCTACACTCAATTATATCATTATAACTGTGTTATAAACATGCGACACCACATGGTGCTGTTGTTTGTTCCTTCGCCAGTGTGATTTTTCATTATGAGCTTTATAACATGTTTTCCTGTAACGTTTCTTTTAACGTGTCTAGATCCAGCAGAAGATGATTCACCCTCTACGAAGCCAGATGAGAACCAAAACCAGCCATCTTTCGAAATCCACACAAATTTTACAATTTAGCCAATCAAGGCCTCCAAAAACAAGCAATGTGCACAAAAACATGCATATGGTAGGCTCACATTTTAGTGAAAACAACTTACAAATCATACATTATATTAGGGGGACAAATTTGTATTTCAAGAGAAATTTGCACTAAAACGCTGGCGAATTCTCATGAGGACTTTACCCCCCAAAAATAATAATCTCAAACTGATATGGAAATATGTCGGGATAAATGAAAACCAAGATTGACAGACTTGCCCATTCTTACCAGGGTCCCACTTTTAATATTAGTACTCTTCATTATACACAATCAGCTTGCCTTTTTTTAAATAAGGAACTTACTTTGTTTCTATTGGTCTGATACTTCCGAAGAATTGGTGCATGGTATGGTAGAGAAGTCCCACAATGGTTATCCAAGCTGTAGAGAGAGGGAAAGGGACAGGATGTTTATTGCATGCCAGTGTTGCAGCTTGAGCAAAAAGTGGAGGGTGTGAAAGCCAATTTAAAGCCACATTGTAAACTGGCAACGTAACCTCTTCCATCATTCCTCACTTCTTCTCTCATGGGATTCCAACTGTTCACTTAAAGAAAGAAGGAACACTCCTTCCCAGTTCCCGACACACACAGAGAGTTTTAGAAAAGGAACATCAACACAGGACAGTGTAGACTTCTCACCACCTTCATAATGTAATGAAGCTAAACAGCTAAATTATATAGATATTGTCTCTAGTAAAACCTCCTTTGGATGGCTTCGAACTCAAAGGCAAAATGAGTGGCTAATCATTTTGTGGGAAGGATTCACATGAATACCAGAAATTCAGGTTTGCCCGATTGAAGTGCTCTGGGATGTGTGCCCAGCCAAGTTCTACTTATAGTAGACCCATTCAGATTGATGGACTTAAGTTGATCAGTTCCATTAATTTCACAGGAACTACTATGATTAACTTTGGGATTGGAAGCAACTTCAGGATTATAGAATTGTAGAGTTGGAAGGGACCTCTAGGGTTATCAAGTCCAACCCCCTGCAATGCAATAATCTCAATTAGATCATACATGACAGATGGCCATCCAACTTCTGCTTTAAAAGGAAGGAGAATCCACCACCTTCCGAATGAAGTCTGTTCCACTGTCAAACAGCTTGTGCCATTCTTCTTAATATTTAGTTGGAATCTCCTTTAATGTAATTTGAAGCCATTGGTTCAGGCCCTGCCCTGTGGAACAGCAGAAACAAGCATGCTCCATCTTCCGTGTGACAGCCTTTTACATACAGTGGTACCTTGTTTTACGAGCAGGGCTGTCTTAAGCATATGCAGTGCTGGGGTGCAAAGATCTGCACAGTTCCTCCCCCGGTTGCCCAGTCCCAGGTGCGCAGGAGGGCAGAGCCAGCCGGCCACCTCAGCATCTTGCTGGCTAGCTCGCCCCCGAACTCGCACGCAGAGCCGCCTGCAGCAGAAGAGCCAGTCACAGCGCTCCGGCCAATGGGCAGGCTCTTCCCCGACTCAACTCTCAGGCCCCAGACTCTCGGCCTGGCGCCCCTGAGAGCCCAGCACCCAGGTGTCTCGCACCCCTAGCGCCTATGGGTAAGACGGCCCTGTTTATGAACTTAATCCATCCCGGAAGTCTGTTCTTAAGCCAAAGCGTTTGTAAACCAAGGCATGCTTTCCCATAGCAGCAGGGGACTCGATTTACAAATGGAACACACTCAACAGGAAGTGGAACATGTTCTGCTTCCAAGGCAAAGTTCACAAACCAAAACACCTACTTCCAGGTTTGCAGCATTCTTAATCCAAATTGTTCATAAACTAAGCTTTTCTTAAACCAAGGTACCACTGTATTTGAAGATGGCTATCAGATCTTCTCTCTATTTCCTCTTTACCAGGCTAAACTTCCTCAACCGATCTACTTAAGGCTTGGTTTCCAGACCCTTGATCACCTTGGTCACCCTCCTCTGCATATCTTCCAGACCATCCAGGTCCTTCTTAAACTGTAGTACCCAGAACTGGACACAGTATTTCAGGTGAGGTCTGACCAAGACAGAATGGAGTGATGCTATTACATTCCTTGATCCGGGTTTACACCCCGTAATATGGACCTCCTATCATCCTACTGCAACAAATGCATTTTTATTTAGACTTTTTGCAGGTAGGAAAGCAACAGGGAAATGCACCAAAGTGTATGCAAAGAACAAATAATTAAGGTGAAGGTGTATAAACAGTGTGCAAGCAAATAGAATGAATGATCATTGTCATATAACCTCCCTGCAAATGAATCAAAATGAATGCTCAATAGAGACTGGATAGAGTCTAACCTCTACGTAAGTGTTGTGCAATCAAATCAAGACAAACACTCTGTAAACAGGTCATCTGGAGAACCACAATGCAAAGAGCAGTTCAAACAATCCTTCATAAATAGATTTTAAAATGCACAATCTGCCCTGCAAAGTTGCATCTGTTTTATACAAGCCACTGTAGAAGCCATGACTTCGGATCCACCCCCTCCCAAAAATCCTCAGAAATATGATTAGGTGACAGTCTCTAATCTATCCCACAGAACTGTGGTTCCTAGAATTCCACGGAGAGAAAGAACAGCTGCAGAACTAGTTTAAACAACCAAGAGTCTCGTGGTTCCTTATTAAGACCTATTGTGGCCCAATAAATCTATCTTAAGGTACTTCCAAACTTCTTTTTGCTGCTTTGTTTCTGCGGCAAGGAACCAACACGATTTGACTGTGCAGTGCAGATATGACTGCTAACAATGAACAGCCTTAGCTGCATGTGATTCAGATGAAATAATGTGAAGTTGTAGGAAATATGCTGATGCTCAGACATTGCTGGCTAAAGACTAGATGGCAACGCCTAGAAAGATTACATGAGTGACAAAAGAGTATGCAGCAGAGGATTTTGATGTTGTAAGGGTGGTTACTAGAAAAAGATCATGGGTGAGGGGCGAGCTGTTCGTGTCCTGTATCAACATATGAAACAGAAACTGGGCTGCAATGACTAGCCCTACCTCTGATATGGCACAAACTGAGTCCACACATGCAACAAAAACATCTGAATGCAGGGAGCTGATTGCACAGAATTCTAGACCATATGGAAGTTTTTGAGCATACAGCTGTACACACAAAGGCTCCCCCTTTCCCTGCACACATTCACTCTGTATTGCATACCTGAAGCCTTGATTGCTGTAACATGCTTTAGGTAGGGCTGCCCTACCTTGGTCTGGAAGCTGCAGAATGCAGCATCCGGATTTCCAGTGTGGTGTAGTGGTTAAGAGCGGTGGACTCAAAATCTGGTGAACCAGATTCGCGACTCCACTCCTCCACATGCAGCTGCTGCTACTTTAGGCTAGTCACACTTCTCTGAAGTCTCTCAGCCTCACTCACCTCACAGAGTGTTTGTTGTGGGTGAGGAAGGGAAAGGAGATTGTTGGCCGCTTTGAGACTCCTTAGGGTAGTGATAAGGGATGCGGGTGGCGCTGTGGGTTAAACCACAGAGCCTAGGACTTGCCGATCAGAAGGTCGGCAGTTTGAATCCCCGCGATGGGGTGAGCTCCCGTTGCTCGGTCTCTGCTCCTGCCAACCTAGCAGTTCAAAGGCACGTCAAAGTGCAATAGATAAATAGGTACTGCTCCGGCAGGAAGGTAAACAGCGTTTCCGTGCGCTGCTCCGGTTTCGCCAGAAGTGGCTTAGTCATGCTGGCCACATGACCCGGAAGCTGTACGCCAGCTCCCTCGGCCAATAAAGCGAGATGAGCGGCGCAACCCCAGAGTCGGCCACGACTGGACCTAATGGTCAGGGGTCCCTTTACCTTTACCTAGGTTAGTGATAAAGCGGGATATCAAATCCAAACTCCTCCTCCTCCTCCTCCTCTTCTTCTTCTCAAAGGAATGGATTGCTGTCCCCATTGAACTCTGCCGCTGAAAGAGCTGCCTCCATCACCAATTTGCTACCAGGCCAGGTTCAGGTCTTTGTGTTAAATTCGCAAAGCCCTAAACAACTTGATCGCCAAGGTCTTCTGATGGGGCACTGTTTGAAGTTCCTCATTCAGCTGACATTCAGTCAGAGTTTACCAAATGTGGCAAATCCTGGCTTTCCTTGGAAGGAGTCATCTCTGATCGCTTTCAGATTTCTTCAGAAAACTGCTTTATTCAGGATGCACTCCTTTTGAACCTGGGATTCTCCGCCCAACAGCTTTTGCAGATGTGTTTGATGCCTTTATTGTTTTCACCGCAGCACTGTACTTTTTAATATTACACATAATGCCTTACAATATTTTTATATGAAAGTGTGGTTTATAGATCTTTAAATAAATAAATAGTTGGAGGTCAGAGCGTGAAGCCACTTGGAATGTGCAATGTTAAGGGACGAGAAGTCTTGAACTTAACGTAATTTATAGCAGTGGGTAACATTCTGGTTCTGGGTTTTGGTTTTGGTCTCTGCCTGATCCTTATGGCACTTGATCTCCAGATTCATAAATGGGTGTTTGGGTTGTGTTTGGTACTTTTGCTTCCTTTCTGGGTTTTGCATCTGGTATTTATGGAAATTGTGTGCAAATTTCTGGCCTCTAAAAGCTTTTTTTATATATATAAAAAAACGAACACTATTCTGTTTTCTTTGAATTACTCTCTTCGGAGTACTTTCCCCTTTACGACCAACATGTGGAAGCCCTTTGAATCCAGCAGGAACTAGAGAGGAGAGTCAAGATGCCTTTATTGTTTTTGGCTCAAGGACTAACCGAAGTTTGGCTTGATGTTCTTGCCTCCCTCCTAAATACCTATCTGCACCTCAGTCTTCCTGCCTGCATCTCTCACCTCCAACTTAGCAAGTGCAGAGAAGCCCGATTAAGGCTGCAGTTTTATTGCATGCGTGTGTGTGTGTGGTTGGTGTTCATGACCTCTGTGACTCCCACAAGGCCCTGCATGGTTATAGCATTACAAACCTTTTTGGCCGCGGTTGCTAGGTGACAGTTCCAGCAGAGCAAAGAACCTACTGTAAAGTTTAGCAGGTGAGGCATGGGTCAAGTAAATTTCAGTCTGATTGGCTAGAGGTTCCAGCCAGTTGGATAGTGAATGGCCAGCTGGGGATCATTTGTCAGTGAGAATAGAATCATAGAATTGTAGAGTAGGAAGAGATCCCAAAGGTCATCTAGTCCAACCCCCTGAAATGCAGGAATCTCATCTAGCTCATACAGGACAGATGGCCATCCAACTGATGCTTTAAAAATCTCCAATGAAGGAGAGTCCATCACCTCTTGAGACAGTCTGTTCTACTGTCAAACAGCTCTTACTGTTAGCAAGTTCTTCCTGATGTTTAGTTGGAAACTCCTTCCCCATAACTTGAATCCACTGGTTTCCATCCTACCCTCCGGAGCAGGAGAAAACAAGCTTGCTCGGACTTCCGGAGGCGGCGCGCTCAGCAATGGCGGTCCTCTTCAGTTGCTGAAGAGGGGCTCCGCGGAAAAGGGTCGTGCGCTGCGGCACAGCGACGACCCATGAAGAAAAACCACTGGTAGAGTGAGCCAGTGGCCGTGGGATTCGGCGGGCACCAGGAGCGACCTCCGAAACGCAGAAGGGACCCCGTAAGGGGTTTCGGAACGTGAAGGGGGTAGCGGTGCTGTGGATCCATCGCTCTTTCCGCGGAAGTGAAGCCGCGCGGCTGCTGCTGATCAGCGCTGACCTTTCTTCCTTCAACAATCGAACTGAAACAACTTACTCGTGAGTAGGAAATTTGAAGCTTTGCACGAACTAAATTTGGAGAAATTTGGCTGAAAGCGGGAGACGCTAAAAAGGAAGTCAGTCTCCCGGCTCTGTTTAAAGTATTGAGCAAAGCCCCTTTAAAGCTGAAGCGCTGAAAGGAATCTTAAAAGAGTTGGAATTTATCTGCAAATTCGACCTTGATTGATTAAAAGTTAAAGAAAGGACATAACAGTTTTATAAGTGACAATTTTATGTTCCTCTTTCTTTTACCTTGTGGATTACAAATTTTTGAAACCCTGTTCTCGGTCTGACTGGATACAAGTAACATCGGTCTGCAGTAACTGTAGACAAAGTTAGAAGTAACATTGGGCTACTTTGTAACCGGGAAAAGGAACTGTTGCAAGCACCTTGGTAAAGAACTTTTATTCTCTGCAGTTTAAGCTTAAGGAGAGGGGCTCCCCCCCCTTGTTTTGGATAATATTTTTCTTTTGTGTGTAAAGGGAACTTTTGGTGGAAATTTCCTATCCTTCTCCCTAATTTTTAGGGAGCTCCCCCTGCTGGATTGTGGATTTAATAGTATTTGAGAACTGCTACTAGTCTTGGAATTTTCCTGCCCGGATGTTTATTTTTTCTGGAATTAATTTTCCCATGGGATTTACAATTTGACCTTGATACTGGGACAGCTGTGGAATGAGTGGCACAGCAAAAACAAGGGCTGCAGAAAGAAAAAAAGCAAAACAAACTGAACTTTTGCAATTAACTCTGCCTGTGCAGCCACGCAGATCATCTGTCCCAATTGTGACAGGCCTGCAGGAAGGACAAGCTATACAGCCTACTCTTGGAGAGATGGCTGCTGGAGGGATAGACTCCGTATCTAAAGAAATATTGGAGCAGTTGGCAGCACTGAACAAGAAAGCGGATGAACAAGCACTTAGGTTTGATGAACAAGCTGCTAAACTTGACCAGGTAACAGCCTCAATTAACAAATTGACAGACCAAGTTTCTAAAAACTCTCAGGCCATAGATAATATTGAAAAGACTGCAACAGAAAATCGGAAACTGGCACAGGAAGCAAATACAAAAGCAGACGAAAATAAAAAGAGGATAGAGGAATTAAGAGGCGAAGTCAGACCATTGAGTAGACAGGTGACTGAACAACAAGTGTACCTGTCCCTTGCAGAGCTGAAAAATAGGGAAAATAACCTCAGAATTAGAAACATTCCAGAATCAGAAAAGGAGGATTTGATTGGATTTTTGACAACAGAATTATCCAAATTCTGGGGTGTGGCAGAGGAAAAAGACTTTAAAATTGTCACCGCTTTCAGACTAGGAAGAGTGGCTAGGAAGGATAAACCAAGAGATTGCCTGATCATTTTCAGATCTAGGCAAGAAAAAGAAACCATACTCGGCTTGCATTTTAAAAATCCATTGGTGATCCAGGGAAAAAAGGCAGAAATTTTTAGAGATATACCAAAACAACTTCTGGACTTAAGAGCCACATATAAAGACCTAGCAAGCTTACTGAGAAACAACACAATCCCATACAGGTGGGAATTCCCTCAAGGATTATCTTTTACCTTGAAAGGGGTGAGGGTAAGAATCAGAACAGCAGAGGAGCAAGAAAAGTTCCTAAACGACCACGGGGAAGACCTTCGGAAAGGAATAGCAGGTGCCTGGCCACCTCCTCCGCCTGGATTGAATCCGGTTCCACCTCCAGACAAAAACGAAAAAGGAGACACCCCAGCAGGTAAATAATTAGTCCAAGATGTCTCTACAGCTTCTCAGTTGGAACATTAATGGCGCAAATTCTCCCGAAAGAAGGAAAAAGATTTTTCATATTTTGAGAAAAGAACAATTAGACATTATTTGCCTTCAAGAAACGCATGTGACTAGGCTCCATAGGAGAGTATTAATTAACAAGAGACTAGGCCAAGAATTTATCTCATCAGATAAGGTAAAAAAAAGAGGAGTAGTGATTTATGCAAAGGAGACTCTAGCACCAAAATTGATCTTTAAAGATGAACAAGGAAGAATTTTGGCGATTGAAATTCAAGCACAAGGAGAGAAATTTTTGATTGTAGGAATTTATGCACCAAACGATGGGAAATCGGAATTTTATAAGAAGCTATATGAGACAATGTTGGACTATATTGACTATACTAACATCATCCTGATGGGTGATATGAATGGAGTTGTCTCCACACATATGGATAAGTCTCAAAATCAGAACTTGACCAAAGATGGCAGACTCCCAAAGACTTTTTTTGAACTTACAGACAATATGGACTTGATTGACATCTGGAGAACAAAGAACCCTCTAGGTAAAGAGGGAACTTTTTTCTCTGAGGCCCATCTTTCGTGGACAAGAATCGACCAGATTTGGACATCTAGAGGACTGGCACCTAAGACAAAAAAAGTCGAGATCTGCCCTAAAACTTGCTCTGACCACAACGCCTTGAAAATAGATTTAAGACTGGCACCAGCTGGATCCTTCAGATGGAGAATGAATGACTATTTGTTTAGAGATCAGGAGATTGTGAAGAAGGCCCAAAAAACGCTGAAAGATTACTTCGAAATAAATTTGAATACTTTGGTGGAAAAGAAAACAATCTGGGACGCAAGTAAAGCTGTGATGAGAGGATTTCTGATACAGCAGAACTCTATCAAGAAAAAACTCTGGAATGGTAAAAAGGATAAGATCTTGGAGAAGATAAGAGATGGCGAGAAAAAGTTGAGACTAAACCCAAAATCAAAAGAAGTTTTAAGAGAAATAAAATTCCATCAAGCACAATATGCAAAATTGATAAATCAAGAAGTTGAATGGAAAATTAAACAAATGAAACAAAGATCATTCGAATCGGCAAATAAATGTGGGAAGCTGCTGGCATGGCAGCTGAAAAAGAGACAAAAGTTGAACTTTGTTACCAATCTAGAGGTTGAGGGAGAATGTATTCAGAAACCAGAAGATATTAGAAAGTGCTTCCAGAGATATTTTAGAAAATTGTTTACTCAAGGACCCCAAGTGGAGACTGAGATAGATAATTTTCTAGGAAGTTATGGCCTCCAAAAATTAACACAAGACAAGCAAACAGCCCTGAATTACAAAATAACACAACAGGAGATTGAAAGTGCCATTCAGAACATGCAATTAGGCAAATCTCCAGGTCCAGATGGGCTTACCTCCAAATACTACAAGACATTGAAGGATTATTTGGTTCAGCCATTAATGGAGGTATGTAACCAAATTATGGAAGGAAAGGGGGCACCCGAATCGTGGAAAGAGGCATTCATCACCTTGATTCCTAAATTGGAATCTGAAAAGACTCAACTCAGGAATTATCGCCCTATCTCACTCCTAAATGTGGATTACAAAATTTTTGCTAACATTTTGGCAAACAGATTGAAAAAAGTCTTGAATGAAGTAATTCATAAAGATCAAGCAGGCTTTCTCCCTGGCAGGCATATGTCTGACAACACTAGGAATATCATTGATGTTTTGGAGTTATTACAGACAAATCTGAACACGAAGGCAGCTTTGATATTTATAGATGCCGAGAAAGCCTTTGATAACATATCTTGGAAATTTATGAAGAAAAATTTGGAAGGGATGGGAGTGGGAAGGGCGTTCCAAAATGGTATTGAAGCAATCTATTCAGAGCAAAAAGCTAAATTGATAGTAAACAACGTGGTGACTGAGGAGTTTAAAATTGAAAAAGGGACACGACAGGGGTGCCCCTTATCACCCTTGTTATTTATTTCTGTCCTGGAGGTGTTGCTGAATATGATTAGGAAGGACCAGCGGGTGGAAGGAATACAGGTCGGGGAAAAACAATACAAATTGAAGGCCTTTGCAGATGACCTGGTTTTGACATTACAGGAGCCAGAAGCTAGTACAAAAAGAGCCTTAGAACTAATTTCTGAATTTGGTCGGGTGGCGGGACTTAAGCTGAACAAACAAAAAACCAAGGTTTTGGCTAAAAACTTGACACCTTCAGAAATAGATGGGTTTCAGAAGGAAACAGAATTAAATGTTGTTCCAAAAGTGAAATACCTGGGGGTTAACCTGACTGGGAGAAATTTGAATTTGTTTAAAGATAATTATGAAAAATGTTGGTCGGAAATCAAAAAGGATTTAGAAACATGGTCGAGACTGAGACTTACCTTGTCGGGCAGAATAGCTGCAGTCAAAATGAATGTATTGCCAAGAATGTTGTTTCTGTTTCAAACCCTTCAGATCGTGGACAGAGTGGAATGTTTTGGAAAGTGGCAGAGGGACATTGCGAAGTTTGTCTGGCAGGGCAAAAAGCCCCGAATAAAATTTAAAATATTAACAGATGCAAAGGAAAGAGGGGGGTTTGCCCTGCCGGACCTAAGACTGTACTATGAAGCTGCATCCCTCTGCTGGTTGAAAGATTGGTTTTTGTTAGAAAACACTGATGTCCTAGATCTGGAAGGGCATAGCAATGCTTTTGGTTGGCATGCATATCTCTGGTACGACAAGGCAAAGTCTCATAAACTGTTTAAAAACCATATTGTCAGGAAAGCTCTACTTATTGTCTGGACTAAATACAAAGACTTATTCGAAAGTAAGACTCCGAGGTGGTTATCACCGGTAGAGGCTAAGGCCGTAAAATTTCGTAATATGGAGACTGGCTGGCTGAAATATTGTGAGATAATTGAAAGAGATGGTGACACTTGGAGGTTGCAGAGTTTCGAAAAACTGAAAGGAAAGGTGCGAGATTGGTTTCATTATGCCCAAATTTTAGAGACTTTTAAAAAAGACAAAAAAATTGGTTTCCAGGTGGAAAAATCAAAATTAGAGACAGAATTACTTGAACCTAAGACGAAAGTGCTTTCAAGAATGTATAATTTGCTGCTTAAGTGGAACACCCAAGATGAGATAGTTAAATCAGCTATGATAAAATGGGCACAAGACATCGGGTACAACATTATGTCTGAAGACTGGGAAAGGTTATGGACCACCGGTATGAAATTTACGGCATGTACTGCCTTAAAGGAAAACATCATGAAAATGGTATACAGGTGGTACATGACCCCAGTCAAACTTGCAAAGATATATCATTTGTCTGACAATAAATGTTGGAAATGTAAGGAAGCTGAGGGAACCTTTTTTCACCTCTGGTGGGCATGCCCGAGGGTGAAGGCCTTCTGGGAAATGATCTATAACGAGTTGAAAAAGGTGTTTAAATACACCTTTCACAAGAAACCAGAGGCCTTCCTCCTGGGCATTGTGGGCCAGAGAGTGTTAAAAAAAGATAGAACTTTCTTTCTATATGCAACCACAGCAGCAAGAATTCTTATAGCTAAACACTGGAAGGCACAGGAGTTACCCACGCTGGAAGAATGGCACTTGCAGCTGATGGACTATATGGAATTAGCTGAAATGACAGCCAGAATCCGAGACCTGGGAGAAGACGCTGTGGAAGAGGACTGGAAGAAATTTAAGGACTATTTACAAAAATATTATAAGCTATATGAATGTTGAGAATTTGCTAAATGTTCTGGAAAAACATGCTTCAGTACTGAATTTGGTAAATGTTGAAAATTAAGTTAAGATTTCGAAATGTATAAATTGTGGACTATATAACTAAAGGAAAACACAAAAACATATGAAATAAGGTATTAATTTGCTGTTTATTTTTATTGTAAAGAAAACAGGGGATGGGGGACGTGGGGAAGTCTGATCGATCATGAAAATGGATGTGAAAAATGTGAATCTTTTCTTTTTTTTCTCTTATAACTTCTTTTCTTTTCTGTAAAACTGCTTTTGATGTGCTATGGATGATATACCTTTCTTTTACCCTGGAAAAAAGCAATAAAACTTTATTAAAAAAAAAAAAAGAAAACAAGCTTGCTCCATCCTCCATGTGACAGCCTTTAGATATTTGAAGATGGCTTTCACATCTCCTCTTCTCCAGGCTAAACATACCTAGCTCCCTCAGCCGTTCCTTGTAAGGCTTGCATTCCAGACCCTTTATCATCTTGTTCGCCCTCCTCTGCACACATTCCAGTTGTCAATATCTTTATTACATTGTGGCACCCAGGACTGGACACAATACTCCAGGTGGGGTCTGACCAAGGCAGAATACAGCAGCACACCATACAGGCTGCCACTCGCGGGCGGTGGCTGTACAGGCTGCCGCACGAGCCCATATGGTCACCGTGCGAGAGGCACCCTGTATGGACGCCCATATGGACGGTGCGAGAGAGCGGCAGCCCATAAGAACGCTGCTCGAGTGGCGCCCATATAGACTGCGTGCGCCCTCGGCTGCTCTACAGCTGGGGGGAGGCAGGGGCCATCTTGTCACACACACCCCTAAAGTGGCACCCGGGGCGGACTGTCCCCTCCACCCCCCCCTTCTTACACCCCTGCTTGCACCCCTGAACTGTGCCATCTGGTCATTATAGGAACAACTGTTTAGAAATTGGTGTCTGCCTTTTCATTTTCATTTCCTCTTCCCTCCCTGTGCTTTTACCCTTTTGTATCATGTTCTTCTAAGATTGTACGCCTGCAGGCAAGGACTGTCTCTGTATGTAAGCTGCTCAGAGAGCCTTTGGGGTTGAAGAGCGGGGTACAAATACTCTAATAAACAGATAAATAAAATTACTACGAAGTTTTGAAGCATTCCGATGGCAACAAAATGTTTAAAGAAATGCAGGCATGGGCACTTGCAGTGCAGACAAGGGAGGCTGAGGGAGCAGGAATCCCTGGCACACACCTGCCTAGGAGTCAGCCCAAGAGAACACAGTGGGGGTTTTATTCCAAGTAAAAATGCATGGGTAGGGTTGCACTGTAAGCCTACAATCGCAAACATGCTTAGTAGGACAAGGATGGGTAACTGATGGGTCTCTTTCCCATTGATTCTGGTGCCAGCTGGACCTCAATAATAGCATGTAAAACCAGAGTAAGCTTAAAACTCTGCATCTCCCTGACAAAGCACAGCATTCTCTCTTAACCATTTTCTTCTTTTGCCCATTTCTACAGATAGAAACTGTGCAGTTGTCTATTGCACCTCCCGTCTCCCCCAGCTAGCATGGCTACCGGTCAGGAGCAATGAGAGCTGTGTTCCAACAACACCTGGAGGGAAACCTCAGCTTCTCTGGGTTAGAAGATTGCAGAACTCATCACTGCAGTAGGCAGTTTGCACGTTCAATTAACGGAGAATGATAACCCTTCCCCGTCATAAATCCTTCATAAAGCAGTAGATCTTACCTTTGTTCTGAAATGCTTCTCCAGGGATAGAAATATAACTCTGCCCTTCCAATGGGAAACGGTAGTGGGGCACGCTCAGGTGTAGAGGAGGCATCTTGACCAAAGAGTAATCTGTGTAATGATGCAAGCACATTCAAAAACAATGATAAGGGGGAGGGGGGCGACACAAATAGTACCTCAGGTTAAGAACTTTGCTTCAGGATGAAAAATCCACTCCACTTCCCTGTGGGGAGGAGTTGTGGTGGACCGCGTGGCGACCCACCCCCTTCCGGGGGTGGGGGACTTAGTCCCCCATTGCCTGGGGGGTTCCGGCCATGTCAGAGCCCGGCCAAACCATCCACTGGCCAGGGGGGCATGGCCGGGACCATTTAAACAGAGGTGTGAGCCGGAGGGCTTCCTCTTTGGCTCGCTTCCTCAATCACCCGCCCTCCCTCCCTATTTTGCAGGTTTTAGGCACTGGCCTTGCTATGGACCTCGGTTGGTCACCGTTGAGGGGCCTGGTAGGAATTTTTCCACTTGGCAAATTGGCACTGGCCATGTGGTGGTCGCCTACCTCGTAGCAATCATCACAACTTTGTTAGGGTTGCGGTTCGGCATTGTTTGACCTTGTGATGGGGGAGGGGAGGTGTAGCCATCACCTGCCCCTCCAAGCTTAAGGGTATTCCGTTAAAGGAATCCGGGGGTGTTGATCTTGTCCGAAGCCCGGGGCAGAACTAGGGCCATGACACGACCGCGACAGGAACACCAGGGGGAGCTCGAATTGGTACGCATTGAGAGAGCTCTCCCTTCCGGTGGTTTACCCTTACCAGACTTCCTGAGCATTGGGCAGGAGTCAGATATAGTCGGGTCCATTCACTACCTAAGCCAATAGTGCTCACATTCTGTAATCAATAAAGTTGTGGCCAAAATTTGCCCAATAACATTAACCTAATATCCGTGTCCTTGTGTGTGTTATTTCTCAACGAGGGGGTGGCTTCGGGGTCTCGACACACAACAGAAATCATGCGGTGGTGGCAGGAGGCCCCATTAGCTAAAGTAGTACCTCAGGTTAAGAACAGTTTCAGGTTAAGAACAGACCTCCAGAATGAATTAAGTTCTTAACCCGAGGTACCACTGTAGCTTCTTTTGTCCTTCCTGAATCCTCCAGCACATAATTTCATTACATATCCCCTGAGTTCTAGTATTGTCTCATGTAATACTAGAGGTCTGTGCACCAGCCCTTCCCGAAGGCAATAATATAACATCAGTTCCCACACAGCTACCCCATCCAAGAAAGATGTGTGTGCTAGAAACTAGTTTTTCCATGGTGGCAGAATTGGAGCTGCCTTAGTATAGGATGTTTTTAAGCATGGGTTTAAAATAGTGTGGACCAATGCATGATAGGCCACCAACTAATCACTGCAATAGCCATGTGAAACAGAATCATTAGAAACCCACTTTTGGAGACCTGCAACCGAATCAAAAGCCATTGGTTAATATTCTTCCTTCCCTCCAATCCACTGTATAAACTCTTTTGTGATGGATGCAGTCTCCCCCCAGCCCTGATTAAAAGAGGGGAGGAAGCCTTCCTGTTCCTTGTCACCAAGTGAGAAGCTGCAGACACAGACATGTCATATTGCAATTATCCAGATTCTGGTTTCAGAACAGGTGTCTGTACGTGTGCCAGATAAGCCTCACCTGCCACGGATGATGTGCCTTCGACTGTTATGGCTGATGGGCTTCCTCCAAGATTGCGGCCCACATGAAGCATCACACTGTCAATTGTGTCAACTAAGTCTTGAGCAATGGGTACAGTCTGAGAAGCAAACCAAAAAAGAGCCACGATCATGATTGTGTGGAGGAGCAAAGGGAACCTTATGTCGAATGTGGGACTGAGAGAGCAAGAACTCCTTGTTGAAGATAGGGCTGCACATAGCCTACCATAATCTGGGGTGCTGATCTGGTGCCCCTGGCAGCAGCGTTGCATGAGCTCACAGTGCCCAGTGCTGGCATGCACGCAATGGAGGGGTGCGTGTACTGGAGAATGAGGGCACAGAGGGTGAAGGAGCCCACAGTGGGACCCCAGTGCTCACCACCAACACTGCCAGAGTGACCCCACACTGCATCAGAGCCAAGCAGGGCTGCGCTGTGCCACCTGCCCACCCACACAGGTAGCAGCCAGGCCAGTTGATGTGGCACTTGGCAGGGGCAAACCAGCATGGTCCATCCAGGTGCCCCTCCAAGTGTTGGTTCCTCTGGTGCCAGGGGAGGAGTACTGGGCCAGGCCAGGCTAGGGGCACCTGCATGGGGGCGCATGCTTAGTGCCCCCTCAAAAATCCGTGACTGGGGTCGCAACCCCTCTGGCACTGCCATGATAGGACCCTGGCACCTGATTGGGCCAATCTGATCCAGGACCACCTAGGGACCACCCACCCTGGATCCACCCCCAATTCAATTCAGGGTTTGGAATGTTTAGTGATGATGATTTAAGCCTAATTTGTGAATTAACTAATTAAAAAACAATACGGATCAGAACATAGGAATCAGCTCCTAGGGGTCGAGGTCATACGTGTGGAGGAAAAACTTAGACATGTAGCAGGGTTTCCAAAAATAGACCAGAGGCCATATTTCATCCAGCAGAGCTTTACTTGTGCTGAAGGCAAATGTAGCTTAATGGTGACAAATCCAATACATTCAGGATTGAACAGTCCATAAAAAATCTAGTTGCAGCACTTACAAAACTTATAAACGTATAACAAGACTAAACAGTAAGCATACTATGTGCAGAACAGCACACCAGAAGGAAGAGAGATTGAAAGAGAAAGAAAGTAAAACCCAGGCTCCTACTGACCTATATTTACAGCCAGCATGACCTTAACTGAAAGAGATAAGAGAACTAGTTCAAACCAGCTTCCCAGAAGGTATAACCCAAACAATCATGAAGCTTCTGCCTGCTTCTCTCACACAGAGAAGCTTCGAGTAGCTTCTAGAATCCTCTTGTATTAATCAGACTAGGAAAGATCTCCACACATTAGATCGATACTTTCTGAACTGGCACCCTTCACTGCCCCGCCCCCAATATTTGAGCCCCCAATAATGGGAATTGCCATTCAAACTGTGTGTGTGTGTGTGTGTGTGTGTGTGTGTGTGTGTGTGTGTGTGTTACATCATGTGATCGGTTATGTGGGGTGGGGCTTGTTGAGAATTTCCATTTCACCATAAGGAGCAGACATGGGATTGTTACAAGTCACATGTCTGTTTACATACCAGCACAGCTTGCTGGGAACTTCCATTGTGTGCATACCTTTTGCTTCTCTCTGTCTCTCTCTGAGAAGACAGAGAGAGAGACGACATGTTTCTTTGTCCTGATTTATGATTAATAAATCCGTAGTTGTAGTATGTTTCCACAAGCCTCACGCCTATTCTGCGTGCGCAGTTTGTGTGCGCAGTTCGCTCGACTGATATAGTGTGCCCTGGCTTTGAAGCCTGAGTCGCTGATTTACATCAGAGCAGAGGCCAGTGGGTCTTTAATGGGTCTTCGCAGCAGGATGGCTGCGACCCTCTGCATGCCAACAGGGCTTACCTGAGACCCCCCCAAATATATATATATATATTATTCAAGTTGGCACCCTTGGATCAGAAATAGACTAGTCCATCTGCCCCTAGTGTGCATGGGTCATCACAGATCAAACACCAGCAAGCAAAGTTCCATATCACCTGCAGCACTAAGCATGTAGTCCAAATCCCATGGACAAAGGAAAAAGCAGAATGGGAGAGGAAGTTTGGAGAAGAAATATGTAGACAGGTGAGCAAATGAAGCATCTCTTCCCTTTTACCACATCACAATTATATATATATATATTTGCTTTCGTAGATTTTCACGGGTACAGGAATGTAGGTTTTGGTGTCTTCGGGTGTCTTCCCGTGTAAGAGTTGGGGTGTCTAGGCGACGTTTCGACGAGGTCTCACTCGTCATCTTCAGGCTGGTGCTTTCGGCTTCTTGTTACTAGAACAGAGCAGGATCTCAGTGTTTGAGTTCCTATAAATACTGTTGAGGGGGTGTGGTGTATAGCCTCCAACGTTCTGGGCAGAGAGGAAGTTCCTAGGTTAATGTGCCTTTTCTTCTTTTGTTCATTAATTACTTGAGGGATATCTTGAGTGATTACTTGAGTGATATTCTGAGTACCACTTGGGAGGGTCATTAGGTGTGGATTAGTTGCTAAAGCTTTCGTGTCTTGACCTCTTGACCTTGTAAAGAGTTTTTCTGAGAAGATGGCTGTACTGCACTTAGTTGTGCTCTGGCTTGGCTTCGTGTATAGGGGCGAGCTGTGGTTTTGTGCCCTGTGCCAGCCAGATCTGTGTAGGGATTGCAGGGGGGTGCAGCATCCGGAGGTGCCACTATGGTTTGGCTACTGGATGGTGTCTGTAATTTATCTGTGGAGAGGGTCTGGGTTTGGGTCTGGTGTGGTTGATTGGAGATGGCGTTCTGTGTGCCTCTGGTTCTGGTGTCGGTTTTTGTGGGGAGGGCTAATTTCCAGATGTCTGGCAGGCAGTACAGCCATCTTCTCAGAAAAACTCTTTACAAGGTCAAGAGGTCAAGACACGAAAGCTTTAGCAACTAATCCACACCTAATGACCCTCCTAAGTGGTACTCAGAATATCACTCAAGTAATCACTCAAGATATCCCTCAAGTAATTAATGAACAAAAGAAGAAAAGGCACATTAACCTAGGAACTTCCTCTCTGCCCAGAACGTTGGAGGCTATACACCACACCCCCTCAACAGTATTTATAGGAACTCAAACACTGAGATCCTGCTCTGTTCTAGTAACAAGAAGCCGAAAGCACCAGCCTGAAGATGACGAGTGAGACCTCGTCGAAACGTCGCCTAGACACCCCAACTCTTACACGGGAAGACACCCGAAGACACCAAAACCTACATATATATATATATATATATATATATATATATTAGGGGAAGAAAAGTGGCAAGTTGGTTGCAGGCTTGCAGTTCATGTGTAGCAAGGCATTACCTGTGACATTTCATTCCAGCCGTGAAACGCAAGCACACCTTCCACAGTTTTAAAGAAGACCTGCAAACAAATAAACCCCAGGTCATTTCGTTACAGTATCAAAACCCTCTGCCTCCATCTCCTCCATCCCCCAGGAAATAGCATTTGAGTCAGGGCACCCCAGGGGCATATTCACTCTAAAATAATAGACACAAATCCATGCATGTCACAGAGAACCACTTTTGCTCATTAAATATTGTACAATAATATTTTAAAGCAGAAGGGTATTTATGGACACTAACAGGACAATGAAACTCCAATTACATTAGCATCCATTTATCCCCCTGCTCAAGATATTAAAACCAATGTACAAAAGCAAAATGTTTGAAACTGACTAAACCTTGGAGGGGGTTAAGGCAGCAGAGGGGAAATGCTTGTAGAATATATATATATTCTTGTGTGTGAGTGAATATCAGTTGCCAGACAGAATCTTTAGAACAGGGGGTATCTACAAAAATTGTTTCAATAAAAGATGAAAGGGACCCATCTCTGCAACAGTTTATCACAGTTTCCTTCTCCCATTTCAACGCTGCATTAATTCAGTTGGTTTATACATTTCCACTGCAGAACACGTTTTCATTAGCTGTAGCTCAGCGGTAGAGTAGGTGTCTTGGACTAGAAGTTGGAAGGGGGAAAGCAGAGTAGCAGACAAAAGTGATGGTTCAACATGTTTTGGTCACCACTGGTATCTCTCCAAGGAAATTCAGAGATTCAACATTTAATAATCATAATAATTTTTTATTTATACCCTGCCCTTCCCGGTTCAGGAAACCGGGCTCAGGGTGGCTAACAACAAATTTAAAACACTTAATTGATGCTACAAAAAAACAGCATAAAATACGGTATAAAGCATAAATAACAATAAAATCAAAAATCAATTTAGGGGGGGGGAATCCATCCAATAAATATTAGATGATCACTAGGGCTAGCTGGCTAAATTAGTCCCACTTGGGCCAGCGAGGAGACCAGGGGAGAACCAGCTGTGGGATCCCAGAGCGGGCAATCTTCACAAAAAGGGGAGGGTGAGAGAAGGAACGGGATCAAAAGATCAAGACAGGTTCAAATTGAAAGCCAGGCGGAATAGTTCTGTCTTACAAGCCCTGTGGAAGGAAGTTAAATCCTGCAGGGCCCTGGTCTCATGGGACAGAGCATTCCACCAGGTCGGAGCCATCACTGAGAAGGCCCTGGCCCTGGTGGAGGATAGTCTGACTTCCTTAGGGCCCGGGACCTCTAAACTATGATTATTCCTGGACCTTAAGGTCCTCTGCAGGGCATACCAGGAGAGGCGGTTCGGTAAGTACAAGGGCCCTAAGCCACAAAGGGCTTTAAAGGTCAAAACCAGCACCTTAAACCTGACGCGATACTCCACCGGGAGCCAGTGCAACTGGTAAAGCACTGGGTGAATATGCTCCCATGGCAGGGACCCCGTGAGGAGCCTCGCTGCAGCATTCTGCACCCACTGGAGTTTCTGGGACACCTTCAAGGGCAGTCCCATGTAGAGCGAATTACAGTAGTCAAGCCTGGAGGTGACCGTTGCATGGATCACTGTGGCCAGGTCGGGGCAGGAAAGGTAAGGGAAGCACTGCCTCTTCTTTTCCCACTTCCAATTCCTTTTTGGAATTCCCGTTTTTGTTACAAATGCTTTGCATGCCAAAGGTCCCTATCATCTCCAGTTAGGGCTGTTTCCTGTCTCAAATCCTGGAGAGCCGCTGTCAGTCAGTGTAGGCAGTACTGAGAGAGATGGACCAATTGATCTGTCTCAATCTAAGGCAGCTTCCTCTGTCCCTAACCTACCCTAAGGGCTGCAAATGTATGCGCAATTTCTGGGAGTGTGCTCCATAGAACCCAATAGGTATTACTTCTCAGTACATATGTGTAGGATTAAGAAAGGGTCTTAATCAAGTTTTCAATAAAGATTTTATGTGTTCTTGTACCAGAGCTGCTGTTGTTTTTTAAGCAGTATTACAAGGAGATAACAAATATAGATTTTGTTTCCTGATCCACCTCACCAAAAAAAGCAGTAACCAAAGGACAGTCCCACCACATATGCATGTAAACACTTTATGTGATTACCATATTTTCCGTGTATAAGACGATATTTTTTCCTTAGAAATAATAGGCAAAAAATGTGGGTCGTCTTATACACAGAGAGCAGCGGGGGGACGGGCGATTGGTGGCAGCAGCCAGCAGGAGATTGTCATCAGCGATTGGGTGTGTGATTGGTTGCTGCGGCAAGGACTGCTGCCGACTGGCCGTGGCTGCGGCAATTGGGCAGGCTATTTAAGGCAGCATCAAGGCATGCATGCCATCGGCTGCGGTTGCATTGAGTGTGCAGGTGGTATTTAGGCAGTGAGCGTGCAGATGATTGGTGGCTGCAGTGATGCATGTGATTTGCAGTGGCAGGCAGGCTGTAGAGCAATTGGCGGCGGTGACCCCCCCCCAAAGAAAAGCTCAACAACTCTGAGGAATTCCCCCCCCCAAAAAAAAAAATTGTTGTAGTCCAAAAAATAGGGGCCATCTCATACATGGAAAAATACAGTAATTTGTAATTCCTTTTAGGGTTTTAATGGTGTAAGATACCATTTATGCAAAAGTGTACATCATATCTCTGTGATTAAAGGATATAACCTGCAATCCTTTGTAAATTTACCTGGGAGCAAGGCCCAGTAAATACAGTGGAACTGCATTCACATGCGCACATACTTCAGAGTAAACCCCACGGGACACAGTAGGACTTGCTTCCAAGCAGACATGCAAAAGACTGCACCTTAAGTCCCATTCACTTCAGTGGAACATGCTCCCAAACAGGGATACAGATAAACCAGATTGGGGTGAGGAACTTCAGGGCTGGGTGTCAAATGTAGCCCACCAGGCTTCTCTATCTGTTCAGAAACCACCCTACGGTACAGAGGTAAAAATTACATTCATTGCTCTACCTACTTTTGCGTGTGGCCCTGCCCACCCAGGAGGGGCTGTAGCCCAAAGGCACAAACAGATTCCCCACCTTGGTAGTAGATTATCCTTCCCACTGAGAATTTCAGGCACCCTACCCCAGTTCCTATGGGACTCCGGTGAGGTTGACCTGCAGAACCGGCACTGTTAGGAAATCAATATTTTAGTGCAGCAGCACCCTACACTTTGGAATTCCCTGCCTGTTGATGTCAGGCAGACATCTGTATCTGTACTTTTTCACTGCTTAAAGTATTTGTATTTAGGGAATCCTGTCTTTTATCGATAATTTTAATGTTCTCTTTCATTTTCTTGTAAATCACTTTGAGATTTTTACTGCAGAACAACATATAATTTTTGTTAAAAATATCCTGGCATTCCTGACATGTAGAAGTTGACATGTGTTTTGAGCTGGCTGCTGATTTTAATTAGTTTTGAATGCTTTTCAATATATGTTTCTGTTTTGTCTTGATAACGTGAATGTTTTCATCTTCTTTGGTTTTGTAAACCACTTAAGAGTCTAATTTTTTTTACAATCAAATGGCATATCAATGTTGTGAAATGAGCAAGTAATAAATAAAAGTACAGTGGTACCTCAGGATGCGAACGGGATCCGTTCCGGAGCCCTGTTCTCATCCTGAAGTGAACGCAACCTGCGACTGCACGTCTGTGCATACGCGGGTCGTGATTCGCTGCTTCCGTGCATGCACGTGACATCATTTTGAGCGCATGCGCGAGCAGTGAAACCCAGAAGTAATGCGTTCCATTACTTCTGGGTCACCGCGGAGCGCAACTCGAAAGCTCTCAACCTGAAGCGTATTCAACTAGAGGTATGACTGTATAAAAGCACCCCTCCTCCTATGTCACAATCTGGCTTTTCCTCCCCATCCCACACAGTGGCTAAAGACACAGAACACGGAAGTCTAGGGTTAGAAAGACCCCAAGGGTCATCTAGTCCAATCCTCTGCAATTCAGGATTCAAAGCTCAATCACATGAATAATATTACATCCACTCCAGCTATATGAGAATACAATTCAATATGTAGACCAAAAAAATGGAAATTGGGGGACTAATAGTCATTTTATTTTCCTTTTTGTCTGAGCAAACAATCTGTGTCTCTGCTACGCATGGGTTTAGCAGGACAATCGCTGTCAAAATCACAGCTGATTACTGTCACAGCCAGAGCTCCAGCCAGCAGCGCTAAAAGGGGAATAATCCACCCGCTGCTGAAATCAGTGCCAGAGTTTTGTTAGCAGAGAGCAACTTCTCGACTCTGTCAAGCTCAAAATCCTCCAGGCATTGCTGCCCATGGTGTACAAAGCAAAGAGGGAGCGCAGAAGCCCTTTAGCTCAGCTACATAATGGGTCTGGGGCAGAAAAATCCAGGGAAGTCAGCACAAATTCTCTCTGAGCTGTAGGAAGTGCTAAATGGCCTGTGAGTAAAGATGGGCAGGGGAGAGAAACTCAATTTTGTTTGCCTTTTAGCAAGATACTACCTGGTTCGCACTTCTCAAACCAATACGGAACATGGTTATCTTTAGGTGTACTTCTAAGCTAAATTTAGCTCTCTTTATGTGCTCTTCTCCAAAGTTTGTTCTCCACCCAAACCATGTGCACCAAAATGCATACATCCATAAAAATGAAGCACAAACTAATTATATTAGAGGGAAATACTTGCAAATAAGGGGTACATTGGTCAAACAAGTTTGAGGTACTAGCCACCTTGTCATTTTATCCCCACAACATTGTTTTCAGTGTACAGGAACTGCCTCAGTCCCTATGGCCAACTCTACAAATGTCCTTATTCGTTTAATAAAGAGATGGAGAGTTGAAATAAATTTACTTCAATAAATTCACTAACAGGTGAAGGAGATTCACCTCAGTCAATTGGTAAAGTACCTCATTAAGTTGAAGAAGTGAAGAAAGTTTACCTCAGTAAGGTTGAAGGCCGTATTTGCCGTGAGTGACTCATCGGGTAAGGCACGGGAAATGTTTCCTAAATAGTCCAACATGGTATATGGCCGGTGAAAGTTTCCTCTCTCCTCTGTAAGGTTAATTATTATGGGCTGGTATGCATTTCTGGACAGCTAAAAGGGTGACACAAAAAGCATATATTAGAACTTTCTGCTCCTCATCTCCCTAGGTCACTGAAATGAATGGTTGCTTTTGTTCAGCATAAGACCTTCTGAATGCTACAACCCAGAATGGTTGGAAGTGGTGGATGTCTACTCTAACATCGGAATCTTAAAGAGATATATTTATAGAATAATGTATTTTTCCATGTATAAGACTAGGTTTTTTTCCTAAAAAATAATGTCAAAAATTAGGGGGCATCTTATACTCTAGGGCATCTCTCCCCATTTTCTTAAATCTGATTCTTAAATCTGTCTTATAGACAGAAAAATATGGTATTTTGTTTTATTTCAGAAACTTTCCATTTCACTTTTTGGCCCCTGAATGGGCTCTCAAGGAAGCTTCCGAGTTAAACACACACAAAAATGATGGAAATATGTTTTCATGGGTCATTTTGCTGCTGCAACTTTCTCCCTGATCTTCCCTCGTCACGACCTTTTCCCTCTGTCCCAGCCCCCAATGTCCAAAACTTTCCCCATTCTTGTCATTCTCATCCTGTGGAAGCTCTTAATCTTTACTGTGGGAGCTCTTCACAACCCAACTGTACAACAGGGTTGGGAAGTCTCAGTCTCAAGAGCTATATGTGGCCCTCTGAGACTCTCTATATGGCCCTTGAGACTCTTCCCAAGCCACACCCCGTCCCCACAAGCCACTCCCCCTTGAGTGTTTTGGGCCTGGCTGAAATGTGCCATTAAATTCTTGCCTGCAGGGATGGAAGACAGAGAATGGTGTGTGCAGAAACTATTTTACTATACAGTGGTACCTCTGGTTGTGAACAGGATCCGTTACGGAGGCACATTCACAACATGAAAAGAGTGCAACCCGCAGCGACAAATCTGCACATGCGCGGGTTGCGATTCACCACTCCTGCGCATGCACATGGCATCATTTTGCGCATGTGTGAGCAGCGAAACCCGGAAGTAACCCTTTCTGGTACTTCCAGGTCGCTGCGGGACGCATCCTGAAAGAACGTAACATGAAGCGGACGTAACATGAGGTATGACTGTACAGAGATAAAATTGCTCCTCTCCTTGCTTGCCAAGAAGGAAGATGGAGAACGTGTGGTTTGTGTGTGGGGCCCTCCAGCTCCCATCAGGCCCAGTCAACGTGGCCTGTTGGAATGTTGTGGGTATCAAGGAGTTAAACACTCTGTGCTAATTGGGAATGCTGACTCAGCAGCATGTGATGACTAAGCAACATGAGACATGGGGCATTGCCTAATGGATCCATTGCCAACTAGTATAAAGAGGCATGGTTGACTTCAGTTGGTAGGAATATGAAGCGGTGATGGCTTCTCCCCTGAATGTAATTCTACCTGTATGCTGTGTATACAACAAGACTGCTTTACGATGCTGCAAGACTGCAACTGAATAGAGCCTTAATGTTCAAGAATGATGGTCTACCCAGCCTAGCAATCAGTTTCCAGGAGTGACCAGCCAGATGTCTCCAGGTACTCACAAGTAGTGCATGCAGGTTAAGTTGGCTAACCCTGGGATCCACCACAGGGTATGGACCACATGGCTTTCCCCCTAAAAATTATCCATTACATGCCACACCACAGAAAGACCCTCCAAAACGTTTTGAGGAGCAGTGGTGAAATTTAGTCTGAGCACATGCCGGCACAACGAGAAGAACCTTTCACCGTGGATTTCAGCCTGTTAAATTGCAGCTCACCGCAGTGAAACATTCATGACAACTAGCAAGCAGTAAGTGGGAAAGCTTTTAAGGAAAACAAAACAAAACACACATCAGACACGTTTCACCCATATACTGAGCGAAAATTGCTTTCCTTCCCATTCAGGCTAAACATGCTTGATAACAGCTGCATCAAAATCCCATTAGTTTTTCGTCTTGTTCATTTTGAGACTTGCGGGGTGAAAGCCGAATTCTGATGGAAGGGAAAGCACTCTAGCAACAGACTTACTTGTGCTGGGAGTTATAAACTGAAAACTTTGCCTCCAACTATTTTATTTCCCACATTATATATATATATATATATATATATATATATATATATATATATATATATATATATATATATATAATGTTGCTGGACTAAGTTCTCCATGGAACAGAGATCAATCTCAGATGCAGTGGAAAAAAGAAGCAAATCCTCTTTGTTGGAATGTACTTAACAAAAATATGAACCAGAGGCCTTCTTATTAGAAATAATGTCAACTGAAATCAAGAAAGAAGTAAGACCACTCTTTATGTACGCAACATCTGCAGCCAGGATTCTGGTCTCAATGAATTGGAAGAGTAAAAGTACACCTACAAAGTCAGAATGGCAGGTAAAAATGACAGAATACATCCAACTGGCAAGAATGATGGGAAGAGTTAGAGGGTACTCAATGCAGAGGGTGAATAAAGAATGGATAGTATTTAAAGAATATTTGAAAAACTACTATGATAGCAAAAATCTCCTGGCAGACCTTGAATGATTCTTGTAATGTATAGATAATAAACTAAAGAATTTTTCTCTGAAGGAAATTAAGGAAACAAAGTACAATAACATGATACTGTGTAAAAAGAAAAACAAATGAGATTCATTTTTTTGAGAACAATCCAAAGTTTATTTTATCTTCCTTATCTATATTCTTTCTTTTCTTTCTTTTTTTCCTTCTCTATTTTTCATTGTTGTTGTTTTTTCTTTTTTCTGTGTAGTGTATGTGCATAAATTGTAACATGGTAAATTGCTGTGTAAATATGTGTTAAATGTTAGATAGACAGACAGACAGACAGACAGACAGACAGACAGACAGACAGACAGATAGATGGATGGATAGATGGATAGATGAACCGGGGCAGCATCATGGATTGGTGTCAGGGAACTGACATCGGAGCGAGAGGCGAAGGGGAGGCTCCCAGATTATGCTGGCGAAGGACCCAGCAGCATGGGGAGAAACAGCTCAGTAGAGGGGGAAGCCAATCAGCGCAACACCGGGGATAAAGGGAGGCAGACAGGGGAAGTGGAGAGAGGGCTCCAGGACTCTTCACTGGATATCAGTGAGGAGAGCCCAGGTCCTCCGCTACCCACGCCTTCCCTGCGCAGAAGACTCCCGCGCAGTGAGAGGAGGAGGAGACTGGGTGTCAAACAACTTTTATGTTGGAAGAGGTTCAAGAAACGCCCACTGATGGATTCTGCCAGTGACTGAGGCAGCCACCATGAGAAGGGGCTGTGCAGTCAGAAAGTTTTAACAAGGCAAATTAACCGAGAAAGGCACCAGTTTACGCACGAGTAACTCATACCCATTACAGTTGGCATCGCTGGGCATTTGCTGTGGTCCATAGTCCTGCAGGAGTCTCTCTGCTGCTGCTCCTCCTACCTTGCTGTCACTGCCTATTCAGCTATTCTATCCAGCAGGCAGTGACCTGAAAAAATGAAAAGGAAATCGCTTTGCAATCTTCAGCCTCATCTACACCTGGGCCAGCCCACCCATGAGACAGGGTGAGGTTGTCGCCTCGGGCGGCACAAGTGACAGGCGCCGCGGATGAGGCCTCCGAAAAGGCTGCTGCAGATATCGAGTGAATCCAGAAAATGATTGGAGTGAAAGGAGAGTAAAGTTAAGATAGAAGAAGAGATTAAAGAAATAATGAAATGTGTTTAAGCTAGTTGGAAAAATAAAGTAGCGTAACAAGAACGGCTGGAAGTCACTTGGTGGGTGTCCGTGTGGGGTAGGTGTGTTGATATGTATAGTATAGGTAGGTATTATATAGAGTAATGTAGGTATGTTTTATGTTATGAAAATAAAGTAATGTGTTATGTACGTGTATTATGTAATTGTGTAAATGTATATGTATGTGTTTTATATGTTAACAAAAAAAAAAAATTTTAGAAGGCTGCTGCCACAGTAGCAGGGACAGCTGCAGTGCGCTTCTTGCAAGCCAGATCTCCCGTCACCCCAAAAACCTCTTGAAAAATAGGAGATGCTGCTGGTCTGTGTCCACACCTAGGGAGGAAATGGCAGCAGCTGCCCTTCTTTCCTGGCAGGGGTGGAGGACCCCATTATGTGGTTTGCCTCAGGTGCCAAAATATCTTGAGCCAGCCCTGATCTGCACTATACGTACCGCTTTGAACAGCCATGGTTTCCCCCCAAAACACCCTGGGAGCTGCAGCTTTGTAATGGTTGTCAGGAGTCCCCTGTTCCCCTCCCAGAGCTACAATTTCCAGAGTGGTTTAACAGTCAATCCCTTTTCCTATATGCAGCTCAGAGGAAAGAGATCCAGGAATGTGCCTACCATCGGAAGGGTTGCAGTTCCCTGCCATCCCCACGGCGATGCTGAAGAAAACAAAGACTGGTCACCTAGAAACGAAAGAAAATATTAGATATAAATTGCTCCCGTGCCTTAAAATCGCTGCAGTACCTGATGTAAGATTGGACGGGGGGTGGGGGAGAGAAAACTCAAAACAACCCAAAACAATCCAGCAAATACTGTCCCAGATTGAAAGTGCTGCCTGCCTGCCATCCTTTTGTTTAGTCGTGTCCAACTCTTCATGACCCCATGGACCAGAGCACGCCAGGCACTTCTGCTCTCCTTAACATGTAGAATAAACAGATGGGCAGTGCAAACAGAGCTTCTTCGCTACCCAGGTATCTGCAAGAGAGCTTCCTCTGCCCTCTGCATTCAGTTCTTCAAATGGGGTCCGCTTTTAGCTGAGACATAACACTGGCTCCCTGCACCCTGCACTTTGTAAATCAGGGACAAACTACACGAGATGTCCTTCACACAACGAGCCATTGTGACAATGGCTTTCAAAGCTTTAATGGTAGTTGCGGGGTCTCCAATTCAATTCAAATGTGGATGGGGTACAGAGTTATTATTCTGATAATATATCAAGTTTCTATCCTGTCCTTCATCTGAGGAGCACAAGGTGGTATACAATTCAGAAACACAAAAATATATACCATGGAAACAAACAAAAACAATACCCCCACCAAAAAAAATTAAAAGGCCATCAATTGTTTAATCAGCCAAAGGCCTGGGAGAAGAGGAATGTTTTTGCTTGGCACCTAAGGGTGTGTAACAACAGCACCAGGCAAGTCTCCCTGGGGCATGTGGCTTGTGTGCAGAAGGTTGCAGGTTCAATCCATGGCAGCTCCAGAATATCCCTTGTCTGGAGTCCTGGAGATCAGCTGTGAGTAAGTGTAAACAATGTTGAGTGAGATGGACCATGCGTCTGACTAAGGCAGTTTCCTATGGGAAGTGGGGAGGGGGTCTTCAGGCATTTCCCCATCTGTTGTGGTCCTGATCCACTTTCCCAACCTGACACTGCAAGAAAAAGCTTTCATGACAATGTTTTTGTGGTTGGGGGGGTCTCACCTAATTTGGCTTTCCACAACCAATGCACTTCGTTCCTCAGGAGCAGGCTTCCTCAACCTCGGCCCTCCAGATGTTTTTGGCCTACAACTCCCTTGATCCCTAGCTAGCAGGATCAGTGGTCAGGGATGATGGGAATTGTAGTCTCAAAACATCTGGAGGGTCGAGTTTGAGGAAGCCTGGCTAAGGAGGGAGCGCTTCCAGCTCCTGACACCAACCCCCCCCCCCATTCCACTGGTGCAAATTCGCTTCTGCATACCCTTATTTTTAAAAAAGAAAAGGCACTGGGGTTCCCCTCCCCACGTTCTTTATTTCTGAACAACACACTGTGTAAAGTACAACAGTAGGTGAAGCTGGGGTGTGGGATTCAAAGGAGTGGGGATTGTGAGAGGAGAAAATGGGGGGGGAATAATAAAAGGATTGAGTGGTATTTGAGGGAATTATGTAAGCAATGATACACGTAGGTAATCCAGTTCTGTTTGTTGAATCGACTAGTATTAAAAGCCATCTGTAAATACCTGCGCAGGCAAACCAACTGTTCTAGGAAGTATTTTCTTGGCACAGACTTTTAAACATAATCTCCTAAGGGGTGGGGACATAGCTCAGAACCACAGTGCATGCTTTGAATGAAGATGGTCCCAGGTTGAATACCTGGCGACATCTCCATTTAAAAGCAGCCTGCAGCAGATAATGGGAATGAACTTCTTTCCTGAGACACCCTGGAGAGACACTGCCAGTTAGGGTAGACAATACAGGGCTGGATGGATAAATACCCTGACCCAGTGGCAGCTGGTGCCCACTGGGGCTGGTGGGATGGAATGCAGGAAGCCCAAACAGCAAGCGGAACCAGAGCCAATGACAGGCAAAGTCAACGAGTCCAAATGTTGCCCCCCCTCCTCCTCCCTAAGCAAGCAATCCTGAAGCTAAGCAGGAGGAAACTGACAAGCAGTTCCGCCTCTGGGGACCAGTTGCGTACCTTCCAACGCAATGGTCTGGAAGACCACCTTCTGGGTCTGCACTCCCATGTGAGTCAAGTGCCCCACACCAGATCGTGGCCCCAAAATAAGGGGTTTTTCCTGGGCACAGAACCCCAAAACCTGTGTTTTTGGGTGCTGTGCCCAAAATCGCACGAGATTGTGGCAGCCATTTTGGACACTGTCCACTCACAGGGGGGGAAACAGGATGATCTGGGTTTTCTCCAGGGCAGTTGACAAGTATGTCAGCTGTAAGCAAGCAAACAGGCAGGTGTGGGCTAGCTGAGATCCTGGAGTTGATGGGAACGTTCCTTGTCCACTCTAATGAACCAGCTTCCGCTGGCCTGACCTGATGTGTGTTATCTGTCTCATGAATAAAAATAATAAAAAGGCCATGTGCAGTAACTACGGGTGCCTTCTCTTTTCCACTTTGGAGGTGTCAATTACCTCTTGTCAATCTTAAAGTTTGGTGCTTTATCGTCAATGAAACAATCTATGGCAGCCCACCCCAGTTTGGTGCCTTCCAGAAATTATTGTATTATGACTCCCATCATCCCTGACCATCAATCATGCTGGCTGAACTGGTTGGTTTGATTGATATCTGGTGGGAGTTTGAGTCCAAAATTTCTGGAGGGTACCATGCTGTGGATGGCTGATTTCATTCAACATGCACTCATTATCATTTTGCAACATGCAACATTCTCACTTTGTCTAGAGTTTGCAAAACCCTAGTTAATGGGGAAGGGACTTCCCCTGCAAGGTCATAGAGAACGTTGGTATATCTCTTCTGGATTGCATGCAATCCTTTCTAGGAAAAACAACAACACCATTTCCACTTACCTACAGCAGCAGTAAAATACTGCTCAATCTCATTGGCTGTGAGCACTCTTTCCCATATGATAAATTCATCAAAAGCCCCATTGACATAACGCTTAGCCTGGTCACTCTCTGACCCTGTCAACATGTTTGAATTAGAGTCATCATAGCTGTAGAAAACTGTCCCCTTTGGATCAGTGGTATTTAAGGTTCCATTGACGTAGACTTTCAAGCCATCTTCAGATTTCCAGGTAAATAGAACATGAGTCCATTGGGGACCTGAATGAAAAGCACAGAAAGCTAGAGCAGACACTATGACTCTATAAACCCATTTAAGAACACAAGAAGAGCCCAAAATCCCTACAGCAATCTGTTTCCCACAGTGCCCAACCAGATGGCTATGGGAAGCCCATAACCAAGGTGTGAGGACAAGAGCCCTCTCCCCCTGTTGTTCCCCAGTGACTGGTATTCTGAGACATGTAGATATCTGGTCTTCAGGATGGAAGATTGCCCTCCTGACTAGTAGCCATTGATAGCCTTACCCTCCATGAATGGGACTACTCAAATTCATTTCCCTCTACTCAAATAGATTCCCTCTCATTGTTAGGTTTCTATCGGCTGGATCTTCAGGCTCTATAATGCTATTGTGTAGGTTGGGAGATGATGGGCTTCTGCAAATTGTTACTGCTATGCACATAATAGGGGGAGAGGAATACATTTTCTCAATATAGCACCGTGTTTGTCTATCCCACCCCCTTTAAAGCCATCCACACTAGAAGCTATCACAAAAGGTATCAATGAGTAATTAAATGATGCAATTCATTATGTGAAGAAGCAGTCTATTTTGCCTTTCCTAGATCTATTGAAATTCTAATTCACCAGGAGGAATTAATGGACTTACATTAGTCAATTCCAATGGGTCTGCTCTGAGTCAAACTAACAATGGATGCAATCCTAAGTTTCTAGCCTGTATGACATTGCCCGGTGAATTCTCAGAAGCTGAGTAAGATTTCTAGTGCTCAGGAGGGTGAGGTTTCAGTACTCTACATCTTGAATAGTGGAACTAGAATTGCGCAGATAAGCACAACTATTCAACTTTGCATCCTTTATGCAATTTTGGCAGGATACAGAACCCAGCTTTTCTCAATGCAGAATTCTGGCAAACGTAAGTGCAGACATCCCCAATAATAGCTGCATAAAGGAAGGGTGAAGTTCAAGAGATGTAGCTTTTTTCCATCACAATGCAATGGGGAGGAAAGGATCTATACTTTCAATGCTCTCTTCCCTGCTAGGCAGTTGTTAAAGGCAGAAGAGTTCGCCTTTTAAGACCCTTTGAATGTGACCTTTTTATGTAAAAATACATGTACTATGGTTCATCACTAAATTTCAATGAATCCATACAGACCTGAAAAATCCAAATTTACCTGGCGGAATGAAATCGGCTTCCCACTTCTTTGAAATCTGATGGTTAAAGAGCTCTATAGACCCTTTGCTTTCACTGAAGTAGACTTTAAATCCACTGGAAAGTACCTGATCCCCATATGCAGGAGGGGGCTTAGTCTGCTGCTCCTGAGTCTTCCAGAAAAAAGAGAAGGTGACACCTAAAGAATGGCAAAAAGAACATGAATTGTCTGTGAGAAGATAGACGTGGAACTGAAATTCATCAGAAGAGAGGTGGGTGCAGCTCAGCTTGAGAAGGGCACACCTCAGTTGTGCTTCCACTCAGAGCCCTGCACCTCCTGTTCCCCTGTTGCCTTTCCCCAAAAGAAAACTCAGCTTAGGGATGGAGCAGGGTCAGCCCTGTCGTTGGGTGTAATGGCTGGGTCTCTCCCACAGAAGCGAGACAACTGTGGCAGCAATTAACTCAGGTTTAGTGCTCAAAACACACAAATCATTCTGGAGCTCAGTCACTCAACGTCTGCTTCCAAATTAGCTGTTGCCGAGTCTGAGTTCCGCCCCTTCCTCTTCCCATGTTTAAAGCCCCCCTTCGCTTCCTTTCCTGTTCACGCCTCTCATTAATTCTTGTGCACCTAGGTGGCCCTCCCTCTGAGTCCGAGCTTCAACTGTCAGTCTGTGTCTTCCCCCTTCCTTCTCCATGTTCTCAGAGCTCAGGCTTCTACTGTCAGGAGTTCAGCCTACACTCAAGTAGGACCCTGGCAGAGACACATGCCCGACTGGCATGTTCTCTCCCTCCTGGTCGATCGTTCAGGAGCTTCATAAGCTTTCCTCAGCCCGAACATCACAGCGACCGGTGCCAACCGACACTGGCACACTTAGGGATCTGCAGAGTTTGCGCAGTCGTGTAACAGACCTCAGCAACTCAGCATTTTGGCTAATCTGCTTTATTTACATATAAACACACACGGAGCACTACAACATGGCTCCCTCTCTCTCTAGCATCAGACAGCAGAGAGATAAATAACAAAGGACAATAGTCCCACTTCACGGAACACAGTAACACAGACATCCTGTCTCCGTCACTTCCCACTCTGTGGAGTCAAAACACATACCGTCATGAGATAGACAAAAATCTCATGACTGCAATCATGGAGCAGAAATTCTAACATCTACTGCAACTAGGTTGCTCCTCCCTCATTCTGCAATCCTGCCTAATTACCTTCTCCTGTCTCTCCACACTCTCCCCCTCTGTCAGCAATGGGACGCAGCTGACATTGGGTAGAGTGAGGCAGCCACCGCAGACAGCAGGTGCTGGAGAGGGAGAGGCAGAGAGCAGTTCCGGTTTCTCCCAGTTTCTCATTTTTCCAGTATTAAAATCAGATTTCCACATTTCCAAGCCAGTTTGCAAGAAGAAGAAGAAGAAGAAGAAGAAGAAGAAGAAGAAGAAGAAGAAGAAGGAGGAGGAGGAGGAGGAGGTGGTCCTCATGAAAATGAGCCCCAGTCAGCATGGCCAGAGGTCAGGGATGATGAGATCTATAGCCCATTGGCATTTGGGAGACACTACATTGATTGGATCAAGATGAGTTCTGGGGTCATCATCAATTTATTAATCACCTTATATAGAATAGTCTCAGGGCAATGTATCATTTTGAAAAGCAGCAAATAAATAAATAAAGCGCGTGCAGAACAGCAGATACATTTAAAACTAAACTAGAAAGAATGAAACTCATGGCGAAGGCCCACTCAAAGCTGGGGAAGCTTCTCAGAACACAAGTGCCTTCATTTGTTTCCAGAAAGAGCGAATAGTGGACAAAGACTCTATTCCGCAGAAATGTATAACTGCAAGGGGACCATAAGGTTAATCTAGTCCAACCCCTTGCGATGCAGGAATCTTTTGCCCAATGTGGGGCTCAAACCCACGACCCTGAGATTAAGGGTCTCAGGCTTTACCGACTGAGCTAGGGACAGCCACGTTAAAAGCCCTGCTCTGAGTTGCTGTGGCTTCTGCGCTCTTTGGAACTTGCAGGAGAAACTTTGCCACAGACCACAGCAATCTACTGGGTGCATGATGGACAAGGCAATCTCTCAAGTGTTGCCTCTGCAACCCTTTCCTGGACCAAGGGGCCAGGACTGCATCCACCAGGCAAACGCCCGGTCGCTGATATTCCCTGCTTTCCACTCCATTCCTTTCCGCAAGGGGGAAATGTGTGGTTTTGCTAGCATTGTTGATTATTATTTTAGGCCTGCTGAGTTTGGTATTTCTCTTGGTGGAGGGAAGCATGCCGTCAGGCTCAGAATAGAAGGTTGCCAAGCTGAGCTTCAGTTGTGGTCCTCCCTGTTCTCCAGGAATTTCAGCTCCGTCTGACTGACTAAGCTCTCCCTTGTTCACACCCTACATTGATAGGACAACAGTCTGAAGAGTTGAGTTTTGTGAAAATGTCTCTTCCCTTTTGCCAAAGCCATCTAAATGTCAGTCACTGTCAGTGGGAGGGGGACAAGCAGGGACGGGTGAATCAGTCCATTTTGTAGGAATTGGTGAATCTGTCAACTTCAGTTCTTTCAGTTTCTCATTTCTCCAATGTTTAAATTCATTCCTCTGCATTTCTGCAGCAATTTTCTTTTCTTTTTTAAAATCCTCCTAAAAATTCTTCATCATTTTAGTGTGACTTTCTCCTAATAAACACATTTTTGTATGCAGTCTTTATTACTGTACACATTCAATTTCTCTGATACAATGCATTTTTGTACGTTTTCTCCCACTAATATATTCCTTTTTATGCACATTTCCCCCTAAAATTTCCATTTTTGTAAACACCGTTTGATTCAAGAACTGCATTGCAAAATTCAGGTAAATGCAGTATGCACATTTTGAACAACAACTGTTTGCATACATGTTTCAGAATGCTCAGATTAGCTAGATATGCCTTCAAATGCAAGATGAATAAAATCCCTGCCCCCAATCCCTAGAGAAGGGGGAGCTTTTGCGCACCCCAGACAAGGAATTCACCCTCACACATTGCTAGATTCCTGGAGCATACAAATTGCAGTTGCATTCCACACTGGAATTTAAAAAAGAAAAAGGCTATGGTCTTAAGCATGCTTGATAGACACCCAAGCATCTTCTTTTAAAATAGACAGAGTTGTTCAGGCTGTGTGCTGCCCACCTGTCTGAGGTTGGCAAGAAGAAGAAGAAGAAGAAGAAGAAGAAGAAGAAGAAGAAGAAGAAGAAGAATTTATTATTTGCCCCCCCCCCCTGACTGGGTTGGCAGCGATGTCAGGCTGCATGATATTCAGGCAAGCCAGCTGTGATGGGTTGTAGCTACCTTAGTTTGATGGTGATGAGCCAGGTGAGGTCACCAGTTCAACTCTGGTGGAGCAGGAGGCATTGAATAGAAGCATGTCAGGAGTAAACAGCATGGGGGCTCCTTTAAGGGACATTTGGGGTGTTGCATCAAGACCCCAGCCCAGTTCAGGGTTGCCCTGCTTGCCACAAACATACCAAAGTTGCAGGTATGACTGACAGTTCAGCTGTAGGCTTCAACTTCCTACCACTTCTGAAATGTTCTTCCACCATGGTTTCTCCCTGACATTTATAAGGGTGTGTGAGTTTCCCCATCTCCTTTTTCATACCATTGTTACTCGCCACACAAAGCAGTGTTTGAATGCCTTAATGATCTTGCTTGTGAGCCCTGGGAAAGCCAGTGATGGCATGATAAACATTTACCCAGTGCCTTATATTATCCTTGTCATTAGAGAATGAACATTGCAGACCAAGAGGTTTTTATTTCCCAAATGGTGTGCTTGTGTGTAGGAGAATATTTGTTATACACACAACAAAATGTGCCGATATCAGCAAACAAATCCCTCTGGCCTGTCGAGATTAGATGAAAAGGCATCATTTCAGGAAAATGGGTTGCACAGGCTGAATCCATTGGTCTGTTGCCGCCTTCGCCCTGGTTGGAACCAACAGCTCTTTGGTTCCTCCCCTTCTGGAACCCTACATGATTGGGGTTCTAGATCATGTGGAAAGCCACCGTGAGTGGTGGAGGAGCCCCATATCACCCAGTCACATTCCATGAGATGGTGGGCTTCAAGGATGGCGGCACAAGAGGTGGACCTCAGCACTCTCACCCCTCACTTGCATGTGGGGTTTACACGTGAGCAGAACGCATGAACAGGACTTAGGTCATTTCAGAACAACTAGTAGGGTTAGTGTGTGTGTGTATGCAAAGCACACCAACAGAGAGGCTGTGACTCCGCCCACCGCCAGCATGCTGCCAACCAATTACTTCCAAGGGAATGGAGTCCTTGGCAGGGGAAGAAGGTTGTCTGCCTCTATCATAGCTTAATCCACCTCAAGAGGTTGCTATGAGGTTAAAACAGAGACAAACACCTGTGTGCTAGACTCCAGAAGAAATCATGGGACACCAATTGATTCTTTTCTTTCTTTTTTCTTTAAAGTGTTAACGACATTCTTGAAGCGAATTTTGGGGGGATTGTTCTCCTGGACTGATTGCTGACCAGAATAAACTTACCATAGATCCTTAGAGAGATTCAAGCCAAATATTGTTCCTAACCAGCAATACTTATAACCTGAGAGATCTAATGCAGTCCTAAGGGGCTGATGCTCAGCTGTGATAGCACTCTGAGATATGAGTCAAGAGAAGGATATTAAAATACAGGGAAGATGTCTCTAAAACTCAGTCCTTCAGGACAAACTCTTTGTGGAATTTGCTTGGGGAATTTATGGCAGCAGTGATCTCTCTTTCTCTTTTTCTTTTTAGAAGCCCATACTTAAATTACAGCAAGAAAACTGCACCAGTAATTCTGATAAATGTATTTGCATTTTCTAGGCAAATAATCTGGATTTTCTTTCTTTCTTTTTTAAATTAAAATGGGAGGTTGCAGAAAATACACATCGTTAAACCTCAAAAGAGTTGGTGATATGTGTCTTCTTTCAGCAGCTTTCTCAAGATCCTCCTCCCTTTCTCTGAGAAAAGTGGGATGCAACAAAGGAATATAATGGAGACAATGACGACTGTGGCTTTGTACTAACCTTCAGGTTCACAGAATTCCGGGTTAACAATGCAAGAGTTCTGATGGCTTCCAAAAAGGAGGAAGGTCATTCCCTTAACATCTGGGACGCAGATGCCTTTGTTCACTATTCCTTCTACAAGATCTACCAAAGGAGGGAAATTGTTTAAATGATACATTGATTTCTTTTTAATAGCCTTGTCAGTTCAAACAGCCTAGGGATACAACTCAGGCAATTTTAAATAGCTTTCATCCTATTCCTCTCCCCTCATCCCCATCTCTATGGGGCCTCAGACCCATTGACCACTGCAATCCATCTCACTCCTTTGCATCCTCCCAGTGCTACTCATACCCTCCCCCAAGTACTCCAGACTTACTGCACTGCTTTAAATGTATAGTACACATGGGGCCTATCACTTTAAACACTCATGTCATTCCCGAGAGAATCACGGGAAACATAGTTTGTTAAGGGCGCTGAAAGATACCCTCTATTCCCCTCCCTGAGCTAAAATAACCAGGGTTCTCTGCAAGGAGGCTCTGGTTATTAAACTACTCTGGGAACTGTAGAACCAGTAATGGGAATAAGAGACTCTGCTGTCTCTCATCTTCTGCCCCCTGCAACTGGGAGAGCCAATAAGGGCCCTTAAACATTACATCACAGTTCATGAGCCATAGTTAAGGATTATCTGTAAAGCACAATGTAAAACCATGGCTTGAAGAAGGTTTTAATTTACCGTAGGTAAGTGCTACATGCACGCCAAGCTAACCATGGTTAATGCAATTTCAATGTCTCTCTGCTTTCTCTTCTTTTTGAGGTGACAAATAGATGGTATACAGCAGATCCAAGTTGAGGTATACAGTAGATGGTTTCTGGGGCAGCAGAATGCAGCTTAGCAAACCATGGTTTCACAGTATTTTTGATATTGTAACCAGAGTTAAGGCCACAACCCTTGGTTAGACCTAATCATCCTGTTTTGTCTCCCCTGGACCTACTGGAGTATCATTTACTACAAGCTGAGGTATACAGTAGATCAGGCATAGACAAACTTAGCCCTCCAGAGGTTTTTGGCCTACAACTCCCATGATCCCTAGCTAACAGGACCAGTGGTCAGGGATGATGGGAATTGTAGTCCCAAAACATCTAGAGGGCCGAGTTTGCCTATGCCTGCAGTAGATGGTTTCTGGGGCAGCAGTATGCAGCTTAGCAAACCATAGTTTCACAGTATTTTTTTGATATTGTAACCAGAGTTTATGCCACAAACCATAGTTAGACCTAATCATCACCCTGTTTTGTCTCCCCTGGACTTACTGGAGTATCATTTACTGAACCTGCATACCCAACAAAGAGACTCCTCTATACTCTGTTTTGAGAGGGAGAATTTCCACTTAAAACCATACAGATTTAAAATATTTTTTAAAGAAAAACAGTGCCTGCTTTAAAACCACATCTAGCTTACAGCATTATTCAGAATGGCCCGAGAGTGACAAATGCAGAAGAATCGTACTGAATCCTCACCTACAGTTGCAGAGAAGTTAGAGTAGGCAGAATCATTGGTATATACAAAAGTAGAATTATGGGAAGGAAGCACAGTGAAGTTGTGGAATCTTAAAGCTGGGTGGAACGACAAAAGACAAAAAAAGAGAGAAAAGCAACACAATGAATAAATGCAAGATGAATATGAATCAGCCAGTCTGTATCTCTCAATGTGGGGAGTGAACAGTAAAGTAGTGAAAGCTCCTCCCAGGGGATTGTACCCAGATTGGGGACAGCTAGCACATTCAGCAGCAGATGGCTTGGTGGGGCAGAACTGCTTACCAGGAGAGAGAAGGGGAGGTGGCACGGAGGGTGTCATGGTGCTAATGTACTGGCAGACACACTGGATTGGTTCCATTGATGCCTTTGCCCTGCACCACCTGCCCTGCTGCCTCGCCCTTTGTGGAGGTAACGCTCCGCTTTGCGAAGGCAAAACTCGCACCAGACATGCAACAGTATGTCAAGGAGCATTACACCTGCTTTCCCTGACCTTCTTGGCTAGAAAACAGGGCTTTTCCCCTGACCTTTGTCCTCTCACAATTTGTTGTTAGACATATCGCTTGGCTGGAGCATGACCGGGGACACAGACGTAATCAAGTATTGGGGGAAAGTATCCAGGGAAGCACCTGCTGACATGTGTATTTGCTAATGCTGGAAATGTGCTTAGATGGAAATATGTTAAGTTCAGGGTGGTTTCACTACTGTTTCCAATTGTTGACTTCTGCTAATAAAAGGAGACTCGGCAGAGCTAGCCAGCAGCTTGCTTGGAGCATGCTTGCCAGCGTGCTTCTGTACAGCTCACCTGCATCCAACCTCCTGTCATCTCCGTTACTCCAACAGCCCTTCCAGTAAGGAATGGCAACTCACCTGCCAGGAAGTCAGATAAGCACTTCCAGCCCAGCCCATCTGCTGCTGAGCGCATCCTACCCCACCTAGAGCATGGGTTTGCCCTACCTAAGACTTTCTTTTTTCCAGGGGTGAGGGAGTGGGAAGAGGGACACAGAACATGTTTTGTCATAGGGTAGCCTCCAGTTAAAGAGAGAGTGCTTGTTTTTTGGAATGGTGGGGGGCAGGAAATCTGATTAAGAAATGAAAAGGCGTGGTGGCCAGTTCCTCACCCACCCACCATATCCTTTTTTTAAAAAGAGACATCGCTTCCAGCTCCACCCACCTGGCCTCTCCAGGTCTACCATGCTAAGCTGACGCCCTGGCTCAATGTGGAATTTTCAAAATTATCATCACTCTTATCATGCAATCTCACCTTTTTTTGGGGGAGGGAGTAGTATCTCAGGTCGTTTCCACACCATACATTTAAAGTACAGTGGTACCTTGGGTTAAGAACTTAATTCATTCTGGAGATCCGTTCTTAACCTGAAACTGTTCTTAACCTGAAGCAACACTTTAGCTAATGGGGCCTCCCACTGCCACCACGCCACTACTGCACCATTTCTGTTCTCATCCTGAAGCAAAGTTCTTAACCCAAGGTACTATTTCTGGGTTAGCGGAGTCTGTAACCTGAAGCGTCTGTAACCCGAGGTACCACTGTACTCTTATACCACTTTAACAGTCAAGGCTTTCCCCCAAAGAATCCTAGGACCAGTAGTTTGCTAAGGGTGCTGAACTCACAAACCTACCATTCCTACAAGCAGAATTCTTTCACAGCCTGCACCTGTATTGGAATTGTTTTTAAGATGTCATACCACTTGTATATTTGTCGCCCGGGTCTCCTTTAGGAGGAAGAGCGGGGTATAAATTAAATAAACAAATAAAATCCAAGCACCCTTGACAAGCCGCAGTTTCTCCATGGACTCCCCACAGCTGTTAAAGTGGTATAAGCATGATTTATATGTATGGTTGGGATCTGACCTAAATGACAAAGCATCTTCCAGGTACAACCCCTGCCACATAGTGGTGCAGTAATAAAACGGCTGGCATGTTTTCAAAGCTAAGCAGGATCCAGTATGGTTTCAAATTGGATGGGAGACCACATGGTAGTTGGACTAGATGACAATTGGGGTCCCTTCCAACTCTGCAATTCTAGGATTCTATGGTCTCTAGAGAGGCCTTGGAAAGACCCCTGCCTGAAACCCCAATTGTCTGTCAATCAGTGCAGACAACACTGAACAAAGTTCTAAAAACTTTGGTGTTCTCCCCAAAAGGCAACCAAAACCTCATTTGTGTGGATGGGTGATGCCATTTGGGCTAAATAAGCAATGGCACTCGCAGCCAAGAGAGAGAATGGTATTGGCGCTCGCCTCGGGAACTCCCATGTAGATCAGTGGAAGCCAATTCTCATCAAGGCTGGTGAGACTGGAGGACCTCAGCAGGTGGAGTCAGATTCAATGACAGCCAGAGCCAATTAAGTCTGCTTTCATCCCATCCTCTGTTGAGTTCCACAAAGGCAACACCAAGAGCAAGGCAGAGGAGGCTAACAGCCACCAGTGGTACCCTGTGGTCTGGTTGTAAGTAGGGAGACAGGAGGACAAGGGCACAGTGAGGTTGGTGGGGCAGTGACCCACTGGCACCAATGGACCCAGACTCCACTGATTTCATAGCAAATAGCCATTTAAGTGTTACAGGGAAAAAATTACTTGCTGCTCCACTATTTCCCCCCAGAACACAGAGATACCTTGCATCAAAGTCACCTCCAAAATGTGTGTGTGTGTGTGTGTATATATATATATATATATATATATATATATATATATATATATATATATAGGTTTTGGTGTCTTCGGGTGTCTTCCCGTGTAAGAGTTGGGGTGTCTAGGCGACGTTTCGACGAGGTCTCACTCGTCATCTTCAGGCTGGTGCTTTCGGCTTCTTGTTACTAGAACAGAGCAGGATCTCAGTGTTTGAGTTCCTATAAATACTGTTGAGGGGGTGTGGTGTATAGCCTCCAACGTTCTGGGCAGAGAGGAAGTTCCTAGGTTAATGTGCCTTTTCTTCTTTTGTTCATTAATTACTTGAGGGATATCTTGAGTGATTACTTGAGTGATATTCTGAGTACCACTTAGGAGGGTCATTAGGTGTGGATTAGTTGCTAAAGCTTTCGTGTCTTGACCTCTTGACCTTGTAAAGAGTTTTTCTGAGAAGATGGCTGTACTGCACTTAGTTGTGCTCTGGCTTGGCTTCGTGTATAGGGGCGAGCTGTGGTTTTGTGCCCTGTGCCAGCCAGATCTGTGTAGGGATTGCAGGGGGGTGCAGCATCCGGAGGTGCCACTATGGTTTGGCTACTGGATGGTGTCTGTAATTTATCTGTGGAGAGGGTCTGGGTTTGGGTCTGGTGTGGTTGATTGGAGATGGCGTTCTGTGTGCCTCTGGTTCTGGTGTCGGTTTTTGTGGGGAGGGCTAATTTCCAGATGTCTGGCAGGCGGGACGTGTCGTCACGCTTGTTCATGTTGTGAGGGTGTTTCTCTATCTCGATGGCTTCCATGATTATTCTCTTGTGGTGATGTTCCATGTTAAAGAGCAATTTGGAATCTGCAAAATTAATTTCGTGTCCTGTTTCTTTCATGTGTTGGTAAAGAGAGGAAGTTTTTTCTTCTTTTTTGACGGCATTCTTGTGTTCTGCGATACGTGCATTTATTCGCATTTATTACACCTAATGACCCTCCTAAGTGGTACTCAGAATATCACTCAAGTAATCACTCAAGATATCCCTCAAGTAATTAATGAACAAAAGAAGAAAAGGCACATTAACCTAGGAACTTCCTCTCTGCCCAGAACGTTGGAGGCTATACACCACACCCCCTCAACAGTATTTATAGGAACTCAAACACTGAGATCCTGCTCTGTTCTAGTAACAAGAAGCCGAAAGCACCAGCCTGAAGATGACGAGTGAGACCTCGTCGAAACGTCGCCTAGACACCCCAACTCTTACACGGGAAGACACCCGAAGACACCAAAACCTACATTCCTGTACCCGTGAAAATCTACGAAAGCAAATATATATATATATATATATATATATATATATATATATATATATATATATATATATATATATATGTATGTATGTATGTATCACTTCTATCCATCTAATCTATCTATCTATGCATGTATCTAAAAAAAGCCAGTCTGGTGACGCTGGTATCTGCAGAAACAAGCAATTGAGAGATACAGAACTGGATTTACAGCCACACAAAGATTTCAACAAATGAAATGGATTAACATGAAATGCAAGCTTATGACGCTCTGAGGATTGATGAGCGGGAAACGTGGAGTGAAAAAACACAACTGCGTGGAATTCATGGCAGATGCGAAGGCTGAGTTGGGTGGGTACAAGTAAATAAAACATGAAAGACTCTTTGGCTACCGAAGGAAGAGATGCATGTAATCAGAGAGTGATATCAAAGCAGCGATTTTGCTGCTGCGGCATCCATGAAAGGAGACCTTCTAGGACAGGGCTGGAGAACCAGGTAACCTCCAGATGCTATTGGACTACAGTTCCCATCAGCCCCAAACAGTAAGGTCAATGGTCAGGAATGGCAAGAGCTGTAGCCCAGCAACATCCAGCCAGCCACAGGTTCCCCATCCATGTCCAAGCAGGCTCCCTGCTGTTATGACGTTACACAACCAAAACAATACATACAGCCCCATCTTATTACTGTCTACTCAAAAGTAAGGCCTACTGAGTTCAATGGCACTTGCTCCTGTGTGAGGCGTGTGTAGGTTTTGCAACCTTAGTCCTGGTTCACATATGCATGCTTCGCAGTGTTAGAAACTCAGATATGTAAGCTAGGTGTCAAATGGCTCCTTAAACCAGGGTTACAGTTGCCAAAATGGAATGCCTAGCTGCCAGAGACAGAGAGCTTGAAAGTTGTATTTTTCAATATGACTTTTTGGTTCCTGAAATTCGTTATGATTGTGTAGGTAAAATATCACAGATAGAATTCCAAAGAATGTGTTGCTAGTGTGTGGCAACAGTCAAGATCCCCAGGCATGTACCTCCAGATGGTAGAGATGTCAGGTGCCACCCTGACACCTGGGTATCTTCACTTGGTCACAAAGTGGTCAATAGCCAGATGCCAAATGTGCCTGGCACCAAGCAAATTTCAAACGCTGCATGCTCATTCTTCATTGGATCAAGGCTTGTTGCATGTCTGAATGAGCCATCACAGAGTATCAGTTGCCATAAAGAAAAGTTTGAGATCATGGGAAGTTGTCACAGAATCAACACATTTCATTGGAGAGGGTGGGGGTCCCTATTCACATATTCATCTGCCACCTTTAAGGTTCAGTCTTAATGGGAGATGAAGTGGTCAAAGGACTTCTGAACTGTACCACTTCATGTGGTGGTGGTGGTGAGAGACGACTGAACACTACACATTGTATGTGTTGGGTGAACAACTCCACACAGAAATTAGCATGTCAGGGGAGAAGGTTTGGACCAGGACACAGTTCTCCCTGACATGCGTCTTTTTATGAGCATTCAACCCACACGTGCACCCTGAAGTCAAAAGTGGTTCTGTCCAAGCCTCCCTCATTGCTATTTCTGCTTCTGTGGACCAGCCTAAATGCTGGATAAATCTCATGATGGGGTACCAAGTCAAGTGCGATTCCCATGCATTTGTGAACCAGCCTGGGGTGCTTATGTTCCTAATCCAAACACGAACCACAGGGAGCCTATATTTGTGCCTATATTTACATAACACACACAAAACTCCAACCACAGTCCACAAACACAAATGAGTTTCCGTGCAGGATCTAAAGGACAGCATGAACAAAAGCCTTCTTGGGATTGAGGGATGGAGGAAGACCACTTTCAGACGTGGGGCAAACATGCATTACCCCACAGAGACACACACACCCACTACCCCCAAACTGTGTTAATAATGCATAGCTTTATCCCATGTGGTTTCCACGTGACGGAGGCACCACTTGGTATTGCACTAATTTTTAAGCTCACACAACACAGCTGGTTTTCATTGCCCCTCCGAACCCATCATCAATGTTTCAGTTGGGCTCATGAGGTTGCCCACCCACCAATATTGTCTTTGAAAGCATAGTTCTGTGTGGGTCACCAGCCCGCCTCTTTCCCCACCAAAGATCAAGTCTGTGGTTTGAAATGCCAACAGAAAAGGTCATTTGGGTCCAAAACATTTGCTGGGCCAATTGACAAACACAAGTGGGTAGTCCACAAAGCCAGTGTTTCTCAACCTTGCTTTCTTACACTCTGAATTTCATAAAGATTTAAGTCACTCTAAAGGGAGTGGGGAATCACCGTTCTTCGATCTACCTCCATTCGCGTCTCGCAACTCATGGATTCCTTCCACGGCTCCCAGGGGCCAATAATGCGATGCTTGGGCCAGGACATCAAAACCTGTCAAGAAAACACAATGTCAAGGACTGCTTTGAAGATGTCTTCCACAGGGATGCAGGGAGTCTTATACAAAGTCTGACCACTGAGTTCATCTAGTTCAAGTATTGTCTACACTGACCATCAGCAGCTTCCCAGGATTTAAAGCGGTGTGGTAGAGTGGTTAGAATGTCAGACTGAAACCTGGGAAACCAGGGTTCAAATCTGCCACTCCAGCCTTGAAGCTCACTGAGTGACCATTGGCCAACTCCTGTCTCTCAGCCTAACCTACCCCACAGAGTTGTTGTGGGGCAAAGTGGGGAGAGGGGGAGCCACCTGTGCCACCTTGAGCTCCTTGGAAGAAAAGTGGGCAATAACTGGAATAAATAAACAAACAAACCCTATCTGGAGAAACCAAGATTTGAACCTGGGACCTTCTGCATTCAAAGCAGATGTTCTGCCACTGAGCTACAACCCTTGTCTTGAGCATAACGGGAATAGGATCAACTCCTCTCCAGCAAATGAAGCAACCACATATTGGTTCCCTTATTATTATTTTCCATTTCATTTCATTTATTTAATTTGTGATTCACTTCCCATGAGGCACCTTAAAGTGATTTACAGTGTACTAAAAAACATATGCAGAGCGTTTGAATAGATAAAAACCAATTAAAAGCTAATTATAGAGATGAGAACATTTTTTTTAAAAAAAAAAAAAAAGCAACATCAATAACGCAGTCAATTCAAATCCATTGCAGGTACCAGCTCAGATAGCTGAGCAAACCAAAAATCTCTACTCAGAAGGCGCTGAAAGAGGAAAGCTTTCAATGGGTCATGAAGAGATAGTCTGAAATGAGGCAGACAGTGCAGTGTAGTGGTTAGAATATTGCAGTAGGACCTGGGAGGTCAGGGTTCAAATCCCCACCCAGCCATGAAGTGGTGACTTTGGGCCAGTCATTGCTTTTCAGCCTAACCAACCTCACAGGGTTGTTGTGGAGTTTAAATGGCAAGGGGTAGACCTGTGTTAGCCGCCTTGAGACACTTGGGGGAAAGGTGAAGTACAGTATAAGTTAACAATACTGATATGCAATGGGAAGGAGTTTCCAAGGGTAGGTGTTGCCACACAATGTATGTATTTATGTTTGTTTCATTCAATAAGTCTACTCTGAGTAAGACTAGCACTGCATGCAATCCCATGGGGGGGGTTAGATGTGGAAGAATGGCCTCAATCTGCAAAGAAACATCTGGAAAAGCAAACATTTAACAATTCCACCATTCTGCGCGCACGTGCACACGCAGAGAGAGAACATCTGTGGGTTTTTGTTTTCTGCTTTCTGCTTCCTACCAGCAAATAAATAAGCCCCGCAGCTAATCTGTAATGTTGAGTTTCCTTAAGTGCTTTATTCAGCTGCAGATGGTCATCTGCACTGAGATCGAAGTGCACAAGCTAACAAAGAACAAGCCCTCCAAGGGCTTTTGCTTCCCAGTGACAACATAGCTGCAAAATACCAACGTAAGAAGAGTCTGAATCAGGCCAGGGGCCCATTTAGTCCAGCATGCTGTTGCTGCAGTGCCCAACCAAATGCCCATGGGAAGCCCACTGTGCTGGGCCCAGGGGTTAACCCGAGCAACGCGGTCCAGGTCCGGTCCCGAATTCAAGGATTCCGTGAGGAGTCAGTCCGACAGGGCCCAGGCAGGAAACCAGGCTAGGTCGGGCGCAGGGTCTCAGGCAGGTTATAGCAAACAGCAATGTTGCTCCCATAACCTGGGGCGGGGTCCGACAGCCTTTTATCTTTGTCGAGATAACGGCCAGTCCTGATCCCCCAGCGACTCACCTCCCTGTCTCGCCCAAAGGCAAGCACTCCTCCTGCGAATACTCAGGTCTCTCCTTCTCTCAGACCTTAGTCTCTGCAGCTCAGGAGACGTCAGTGGGTGACTAGACCCAGGGGCCGCCTCAGCCTCCCCTGACCAAACCGGAGTGGAGCAGCTGTAAGTGATGGCCCAGCTGAAGGCAGCGAGGTCATCCCCGCATCTGGATCCAGGGCAGGCTCAGGCCCCTGACTCGGCCGAGCTGGTGTTTGTTGCAGGGGAACCTGTGCAGACTGGGGCTCTTCAGAATAAGGCCCTAGACTTGGTCCAGATGCCGCCTGAGGCAAAGGATCCAGTGCGGACTGAGACTCCTCTGGTTCCGAGCCCAAGTCCCAGGCCATCACACCCACAACTGGGAAATGAACAGCACTGGCATTCAGAGCCATATTGCCTCTGACAACGGACATAAGCCCATCATGGCTAGTAGGCCTTGGTTGGTCCTTCCGTGCAGGAGGATGAAATGATGGTTCAGGTGGCCCAGCGTGGGGAGGAGGCATAGATGAAGGCAGGGATTGGTGTCTATATAGCACAGGAAGACATTTAAAAGCATTGGCGCTAGCAAGCAGGGAGGGGGCTTACTCGGGACCCGCTTCAGGCAGCCCGAAACCTTGGGTCAGTTCTGCTCAGACAACTTCCCCTCCTCGAAGGCTATCACACATTCACCCATAGCCAGAAGCACTTTGTGAGCTTGGGGGTGGGGGAGGGGGTGGATTCTGATTCTACAGTATCTTCCTGCAAATGTTAAGGGCCCACAATACCAGCTCAAAGTGCTTTTGTAGAAATGAGACCCACTTTAATAAATAGATAGCACAGGTTGAAATTGGTAAAGAAGATCTATTCCGCTGGAATCTCCCTGGGGACTGTGCATACAGATCATTTCCTCCTCTTTCATTCTGAAGAAACAAACGGAGGTTATCTACAGCAGGGGGAAGTGTCCTAGGAGTTTATTTAGCCCCGGCAGTGTGACTGGCAAAGTTGGAACTAAAATAGCAAGTTTGATCACTGCCAGAGATCCAGGACTTCTGGGGCTAAGTACCACTTACAAGTTCAAGGCTTGCTGTTAGGGAAACTGGGTGTGCTTGGAACAATGGGTTGTATCAACTGTAGGGCCAAGTTAAAGTCACTTAGTGGGATATCTATTCCGTTGGCGAAATGTTTTACTCCAGTAGACCACTATTGTTGCACAAGCGCTGGTAACTTTGTTTCTCAATAGACTCTGCAATCTGTTGCATGGCATGTTTCCGCTGGTGCAACTGTTGCATTTGAGTCCTCTGTGGTGCAAACTTAAAGCATACCTATCTGCAAGCACATACTCATCTTTGCCACTGGGGGCACAATATTTGCCTGGGCCCAGGCAACCCATGCTATGTCACTGCCAGCCACCAGGGCTTATAGTGTGGCTCTCCAGGGTTTCAGAGCGGCAGTCTTTCCCAGTGATCGAACCTGGGACCTTCTTCACCCAAGGCAGATGCTCTGCCACTGAGCTATGGCCCTTCCCCTAAACTGTTCTTCGCTTCTGCCTCCTGGCTTGTTCTCTGGTCCCAACTACTGGCTTGCCCCATTGCCCCTGCTTCCTGGTTCCTCAGTCACCTGACTGTTGCTCACAGGGCAGTCCTAACAAAGAGAGTTTTGCTGCTCTGCCCAGAGATGCTAAGAACTGAAGCTGGGACAGTTGGAGGGCAAATCATGTGCTGTAAAAACAAGAAGCAGTACCTCATGATAACCATTTGCTCTACCACCAAATTGGGGGGGAGGGAGAGAATTTCCATTTGGTTTGCATTAAAATTCTGCCTAATTCACACTTCCACAAAACACAACCCCAAAAAACTTTAAAATATTCTTGCTGACTAGGCCTCGGCGATGTTGAAAGGGAGGAGCAAGCAGGGGCGTCTTACCCATAGAGGCTAGTGGCACAGGGTGCCAGGGCTCCAAGTTGTGGAGGGCACCAGGGAAGAGGTGGAGGCTGGAGGCTGCCCTCACTCACCTCCGCCATGCCGTGCCGAAGCAGCACTGCTCCCGAAGCCTCCGCCTGCCGTGGCCACTGTGGCACGAAGCGGCCAGCTGAACCAGGAACCGCCGCATCCAGCCTCCGCCTCGTCCCCACCGGAGGAGCTGCCCTCCAGCCGCTGCCTGCCTCCTCCAGCCCCGCAAAGCTGGGCACATCGCTGGCAGCTCTGTCCTCCCTTAAAAAAGGTCAGCAACTCTGGGAAATGGGGGGGGCGGGTGCCGGAGGGATCTTTGCACCACGGAGCCAGATATGCTTAAGACGGCCCTGGGAGCAAGCTGCCTCGTCCCCAGCCTGCAAGGTGATGGGGTGAAACCATCACAGTTTGGAGCTAGGGCAGTTTCCCCCTGGTGCCTCACAGCACCAGGGACAAGGCAGCTAGCTCCTCCTGCCCTTCTTCGCTGAGGAGCCACCTGCCCACGCAGACAGCCGAGGGAAGAACAAGCTACACTGGCCCTGGACTTCCGGGGTGGCACCTCCGGTGATGGCGGACTCCCTCTGAACAGGAGGGACAAGCTCCGCAAGAAACGGGTCTTTCCGCTGCGGCATAGCGGGGACCCTTTTGAAAATCACAGGCGGATGAAGCCTGTGACCGTGGGACTCGGCGGGCACCTTTAGCGCCCCCCCAACCCACTAAGGAACCCAGAAACAGGCTCCGAAGTGAAGAGGGGGAAGTGGCGCTGTGCTGTGAGTCGACTGCTTTTTCTGCGGAGTGAAGCCGCATAGCCGTTGCCGGAGAGCGCTGGAACTAAAATAGCAAGTTTGATCACTGCCAGAGATCCAGGACTTCTGGGGCTAAGTACCACTTACTAGTGCCCTTCTTCGCTGAGGAGCCACCTGCCCACGCAGACAGCCGAGGGAGGAACAAGCTACACTGGCCCTGGCCGATGTAACTTGTTCTTCCCTCAGCAGTATGAGGGCCAGAGTGCGATGGCGGTTTCACCTGGTGGTATATTGCAGGTGAAACCGCTACTGCTCCTGAGCTCCTTCTGCCACCAGCTCCTGACTGCAGCTGGTTTCTGCTTTGGCACACTGGGCGCTGGTGGCAGAAGGACTCAGGAGTGTTGGCGGTTTCACCCATGATATACTGCCGGGTGAAACCGCCATTGTGCTCTGGCCCTCGTACCAGTCCTTAGTGAAGTATCGATACCCCACCCAGGCCTATTGCTGACCCAAGCATTTGATGCCGACCTTGACATTATCAGTTGTGAGGATATGCAACTGTTTTTAAATGTTCTTGGGTGTTCAGAATGTTCTGAAACGTTTTTAGCTTCTTTTAATTTTATTGTTTTAACACTGGGGGTTTTCGCCGCCACGGAGACGAAGAGTGGGTTAGAAATTCAATAAGCAGCAATAACAGTGATAAACATCTCATACTTGATGTGGAAATATGGGAAACGGAACGTAAGATCAGACAAATGAGAAACTGAAATGGACAAACTCATCCATCCTAAGCTGTGGCCCATCCACATTGTGTGGAAGGAGTGCAACCCTGCAAAATGGATTTTATGAGAGTTAGCTGGCACAACTGAGCAATGGAATTTGATTTAATACTTTGTTCTGCAGCGTAAGCATTCAAGCCACACAATTGTTAAATCAACAAGTCTATTTGAAATCCTGTGTCTGTTTTTTCTTTCTTTTTTTAAGTCAAAGCAATACAAATAAAATATTCAGCGTGAAACGTTGCCTGTGAAGAATCAGGAAGGACGAGCAGACCCAGTGCTAAAGAAACAGAACTGTTGCTCACTAATAGCCATATATAATCTGGAAACAGAATCTTTCTTATGAAAGAATAGAGGTGCATCTATTCCAATTGTATATTTTGTTTGCATGCCCTGGCATTCTCCCAGGTCCCTGGAGGAGAGCGAGGAAAAGGAAAGGGCATGTGAGGGTGGAGGGACGTCGTGGTGGTGGGGAAATAGTAATCAAGTTGTGAAGTTTCATGACTTGCAGCCCATGATCCGCAATGAACACATTGTCCAAACATTCCAGAAACCTTGTAAAAATTCAGATCACCACTTTAAATAAAACAGAAGCCATTTTTCACTGGTGTTTCAAACCCTGTGCCTCATAAATGGCAGAACCTATGAGGTAGTGAAAGATGGAGGGTGGGATCCCTGTCTCTCTTTGTCTCCCCAATGCCCCCAACCCTTCTTTCTCCAGGACTAAACTGCTTCTGGCACAACAGAACACCATGACAGAAACCAGAGCGCACAGAAACACCATTTATCTTCCCACTGCAGCAGTACCTATTTATCTACTTGCCCTGGCCTGCTTTCGAACTGCTGGGTTGGCAGGAGTTGGGAAAGAACAATGGGAGCTCACCCTGCTGAGGGGATTTGAACCGCCAAAATTCTGATTGGCAAGCCCAAGAGGCTCCATGGTTTAGACCACAGTGCCACCTGCATCCCTGTTTGCTAATCCAACCTGCACTTGTTGCATAATAGCAATTCCCATAATGTCCCTTTAGCAATGATCTCACGATGTCATTTTGAGGAAGCATGGGGGGGGGGGGCTTCCACTGAGAGAAGTGGAGTGGAAACCAAGCCTTACAAGGAATGCTTGAGGGAGCTGGGTATGTTTAGCCTGGAGAAGAGGAGATGTGAAGGCCATCTTCATATATCTAAAGGCTGTCACATGGAGGATGAAGCAAGCTTGTTTTCTGCTGCCCTGGAGTGTAAGGCCCAAACCAGTGGATTCAAATTACTAGAATGGAGATTCCAACTAAACATTAGGGGAAACTTCCCAGTGGTAAGAGCTGTTTGACAGTGAAATAAACTATCTCAGAAGGTGGTGGATTTTCCTTCTTTGGAGACTTATAAAGAGAGGTTGAGTGGCCATCTGTCAAGGATTCTTTAGCAGTGATTCCTGCATTACAGAGGGTTGGTGTCCCTTCCAACTTTGCAATTCTATGAGTCCACTGACAGTCATTTTGAAAAGAGAGAAGGAAAGGAATGCTGTCACTGCTGCAGCAAATCAATAAGCCCCCTCAAAGCCCGCAAATAATGTCTAATGCCCCCCCAACATTACCATTAACTCCCTTCAAATTTGTCACGTACAAATTAGGAGGCATTTTCTTACGGTGACCCCTAGCCATGTCCTGGGATCATGCTAATAATGAAATGTGTTGATGGTGGCATGGGTACTAGCCAATACATACCCAATAAAACCTTTTTAAAAGAAAAAAAACAGAAAGAAAATCAATAGAATTGAGCTGCCTAGTGACAGGAACCGCAGCAATATTAAACCATCTTTACCGTTCTTTTTTAAAAATTACATCTCCTTTCACTGAGAAGGAACTTGCAGCAATCAGGAGAGATGTAGCCCATTCAGGAAAAGCCTTACGGAATGTGCATTTTTAAAGGACCATTTGAAAGGCAAAGGCAGTCCTTGCTTCACTGATTTTTTTTTTTCTTCATTCTCCTAAGGGAGACCAGCCACTCTACATTTTAAGCCTTCCGTTTAAGGACCATCCTTCAGCTCATTAATTTTGATGTAGGAGTAAAGAAAGAGTACGTATGGAGCAGGATTAAAGCAGCAGCAACGGAGTCAACCTCTTCTCTTTCTTTGCAGGATAATACATCCTGAAGAAATACGGTTGTTAATTAAAAGAAAGAAAGAAAAAAGAAATGGGCATCAAAGCTCCTGTGGAGACTCTGAAAAGATTTGTATCAGGAAACAGCCTAATGCTTGGCCTGGACTTTCCAAGTCTATAAAACATGTGGCACTTACAGTATCCATCCCAGCCACAAAAAGCAGATGTTATTTTCGTGAACAGATCTGGAGAGTTTTTTAATGGTGAGCTGCAAACCAGCCACTCGTGCTGAGGCTGAGCTTCAGAGCAACTATAATTGCAGCAGAGCGTGGAGCAAGTTTTCAGCATCGCTGAAACCGCAACCAAGATCATTGCAAGTGGGATTGTGCGTATGGCTCCCTGTTCATTAAGGAACCTGCTCACTGGGGCAAGATGGAGCAGAGCTCTACCACTATCTTTTCCCCTGCACCCCAAAACCCACAGCTCTACCTCAGTGGTCCTATGCCCCACAATCATATTCATAAACTTATAATTCAAGAAAGTCTCTCAAGTCTTTTCTGTGCCTCTCACAAACATCACTATGGCCAGCAGGTCTCACTCTTCACCTGCCTCTGGGGTGGGGAGAGTTGGAACTCAGCTTAACCTATCTCACAGGTGTGAATTCAGGTAGATGCTGTACAATTGTACTGCAGTGTGTCTGGAGTGCATGCAGGAGCCAGACCCTGTGGCCGGTAGGGCTTTGCAGGACTGGGGCGTTCCCAAGTTTGTTCTGAAGAGGCAAGACGTGGCCGCACAGGTGAGGCCAATTGGTCACTCACAGCACCTGGTGGCAAGAGTCGGGAAGGGATATAAGGTCAGCATTTCCCTTTGGCTCTTTGCCACAGCAACACACTTCCTGTGTTGCTGCATTTAGCTTCTTGACTCCTTGCTTCCTGATCCTCAGACCCTTGGCTTCTTGACTCCCGACTCTCTGACCCTTGGCTTCTGGGCTCCTGGCTTCCAGACTCTCATTCGTGCTCCCACCCCACCATCTGGCCCCCAGTCCTGACGTCCTCTGCCAGGACTTTGACATCCCATAAAATGGACCGTGGCACAGTGGAAAATTGTGTTATGGACAGGATCCGTTCTGGAGGCCCGTCCGTAACACAGAACTGACGCAAGCCAAAGTGCCGCATCTGTGCACGCACGCAGCACGATTTAGCGCTTCTGCACAAGCAGTGAAACCCAGCAGTAACCCATTCCGGTACTTCCAAGTTGCCATGGGACGCAACATGAAAACACGTAACCTGAAGCGGACACAACATGAGGTATGACTGTACTGCGTTGCTTAAGTGTCTACAGCATCAGGTCCAGGGGTCAGCTGGTGGGGCAGGAAAGAAGGCAGCCATTGCTTCTCCTTCCTGCTCCGTCCACAGATGCTGTCATCCAGCCCACCGCTCATCTTTCTGCAACTGATCAAGGGCTCCAGGTGTGCCACACAGGGAGCGGGAGTGAGAAATGGATGGCAGAACCTGCACCAGGAGATTCTAACGTATAGAAATGTTCTTCAGCTCTAAATTGGGGGAGCTTAGTTCTGTTTGTGTCTGTTGTGCATGGAATGTTTTTATATTTTTAAGGCAAGTTTCTAATCCTTGTGGCTGTGATAATATAGATTATTAACTGCCCTATGAAATCTCAGAAGAGTGCCTGATTGAGATTTATAGCATTGAAGGGTGGATCCTGAGTGTCAGGATGAGCAAAGATGTTTCTCACATTTCCTCATTTTTCCAATCTTAAACTCAGCTCTTCACATTTCCACATCACTTTGCAATTTTCTTAATTAAGAAAGCCATCATGAAAATTCATCAGCATTTTAGTGTGCGCTTCTCCTTATGTACGCATTTTAAATGCAATCTTGCCTAATATACACATTTTTTGAAAGCAATGTTCCAGAATATATGCATCTTTTTATGTCATTTTCACTAAGATATGAACTTTCATCCACACTTTGCATTTTGCACACATTATTTGACTGGAGAACCACATTGCAAAATTGAGAAAAGTGCAATTTTCAAAGGATGGCTGTGTGTTCCCGTGTTGCCTCGCAGACTGCAGATTAGGTAGGTTTGCCTTTAAATGGAAACGCCGCACAAGGTTTTGACTGCAAGATTGCCTGTTTCATAACCGTTACTTGAGGCATTCAAGCAAAAATCTGCATAGCACCTCTATTAATGCAAAATTTGTTGAAATATTTATCACAGTTTGCTTTATGGGAATGTAAGACCATTAAGCATCTGGTTGCAGGATATTCCTGGACACATCAGAAGGGAACTGTAATAATCACTCAAAACTGCTCCTGGTATGAGAGCACTCTGTGGTGAATTGTCACCACATCTGCCACCAGTCAGCAGAGAGCAGCTCCCAAGTGTTAAGCTGCAAGATGTGAGCCTCTCCAATGTTCAGTTACAAGTGGTGTTCTCATACTTGTCAAGTATTAAAAGGAAGTACCGTATTTTTCGCTCTATAAGATGCCCCAGATCATAAGACGCACCTAGTTTTTGGAGGAGGAAAACAAGAAAAAAAATATTCTGAATCCCAGAAGCCAGAACAGCAAGAGGGATCTCTGTGCAGTGAAAGCAGCAATCCCTCTTGCTGTTCTGGCTTCTGGGATAGCTGCGCAGCCTGCATTCGCTCCATAAGATGCACACACATTTCCCCTTACTTTTTAGGAGGGAAAAAGTGAGTCTTATAGAGCAAAAAATACGGTATTTGATGTTTACTTACAAAGCCTGTAACTCACTTGCACAGGTTTCCTAACCCACGGTTGACCCACTTTGTGACCTATGGGTTGGGAAACATTGCCCTAGATCAGAATATTGCATCGGTGGATAAAATAAGGAAATGTCACTTTGTGTTACATGCATATATATACACACACAGAGAGACAGAGAGAGAGAGAGAGAAACAGTGTACAGAGGGGAGGTTCAAAAAGGATCTACATGGAGCTTAGAGAATAACTTGCACCTAAATATTAGTAAGACAAAGGAGATGGCATTGGACTTCTGGAGGAAGAGAGGGGAACCTGCCCTGTTGTATACTGGGGGGGGGGCTGTGTGGAGAGGGTCTCCTCCTTTAAATTCCTGGGAGTTTACTTTAGTGAGGACCTCACTTGGAAAATCAACATAACTCAGGTGGTCAGAAAGGCCCAACAGAGACTCCGTTTCCTCAGGGTCTTGCGAAAGAACAATGTGAAACAACAACTGATGAACACCTTTTACCAGTCCACAATAGAAAGTTTCCTTTCATATTGTATCACATTGTGGTATGCTGGCCTGACAGCCATGGACAGAAAGTCTCTACAGAGGGTGGTGAATACGGCACATGATATCATTGGCTGTCCCTTGAGTCTGCTAGATGACATCGCAAGGGATCGTTGCCTTAGGAGAGCAAGAAAAATTCTCAGGGATGACTCACACCCCGACCTTCACCTCTTTAATCTTCTACCCTCGGGCAAGAGATATAGAAGTATAATCATCCATAAAAGGTAAAGGGACCCCTGACCATAGGTCCAGTCGTGACCGACTCTGGGGCTGCGGCGCTCATCTCGTTTTATTGGCCGAGGGAGCCAGCGTACAGTTTCTGGGTCATGTGGCCAGCATGACTAAGCCGCTTCTGGCAAACCAGAGCAGCACATGGAAACACTGTTTACCTTCCCGCCAGAGCGGTACCTATTTATCTACTTGCACTTTGACATGCTTTCGAACTGCTAGGTTGGCAGGAGCAGGGACTGAGCAACAGGAGCTCACCCCGTCACGGGGATCTGAACCGCCAACCTTCTGATCGGCAAGTCCTAGGTTCTGCGGTTTAACCCACAGTGCCACCCGCGTCCCCATAATCAGCCGTACCAACAGGCTAAAAAATAGCTTCTATCCGGGGGCTGTTGTACAGAAAATAACATAGTGAAATTGACTTGCGAGGTGGTGTGTTGTTCGATAAGAGATTGGGTGTTTGAGGAGGGCGGCTCATTTAATTTCATTGTACACAGGTTGTACAATGACAATAAAGATATTATTATTAGAATATTTCCTTTCATTAGCCTAAGAAGTTCTGGAACGTACCCTTATGCCAAGCCAGCCCACCCAACAGTATTGTTTACACTGGGGTGGGCAGAAGCTGGATTGGGATCTACTTGCAGATCTCTCTGGATAATTTGCAGTAGATCAGCAAGGCTTTCTTTCTCCCAACTGCTTTAATAATTGCAGCAACAAAACCATATCCCCACAACTAAGTTATAACTGAGAACAATATTCTAGGCCAGGCATCCCCAACCTTCAGCCGTCCAGATGTTTTGGACTACAATTCCCATCATCCCTGACCACTGGTCCTGTTAGCTAGGGATCATGGGAGTTGTAGGCCAAAACATCTGGGGGGCGCAGGTTGGGGGTGCCTGTTCTAGGCTCAGAGAGAAACCGTGTCCTTTTATTCCATCTATACGTCTCTTGCACTTGGCTGTGGTTCTAATAAACAACAAATCTGATCAGATAAGACTGAAGTCTACCCAACTCTGGTCTACAGACTGTCTCTGGGAGTCTCAGATAATGGGATTTCCCAGCTGTACCTGGAAACGCTGGCAATTTAACTTAGGACCTTGCACATTCATTTCTCCAAATTTTGCAAGCAGCTCTGCAGCCAAGCAATGTGCACAAGGGTAAAAGTGTGCATAAAACTGCATATACAGCAGCATACAAAAAAAAAAAGCATTATATCAAGGGAACTATGCTTTGAGGGAAATGTTCACATTAAGCAAAATTTCAGTTTAATGTGTGAATATTGAGAGAAATGTGCCCTAAGATGCTGAGGAATTTTCATGAGGACTTTAGAAATAAAATTTGCAAACAGAAGTGGGAATATGGGAAATGGAAGTGAAAGGGACAGATTCACACATCCCTAATTGCAGATCAGTCTGGGCCAGATCCATGTGTCTTGAAGAGCAAAACTACACTTTTCCTGGCTGTGTCACTGGAGGGGTGTTTGGGTTTTAAAGAAATGAAGAAGAAGAAGAAGAAGAAGAAGAAGAAGAAGAAGAAGAAGAAGAAGAAGAAGAGTAGTAGTAGTAGTAGTAGTAGTAGTAGTAGTAGTAGTAGTAGTTTGGATTTGATATCCCGCCTTTCACTCCCTTTAAGGAGTCTCAAAGTGGCTAACATTCTCCTTTCCCTTCCTCCCCCACAACAAACACTCTGTGAGGTGAGTGGGGCTGAGAGACTTCAGAGAAGTGTGACTGGCCCAAGGTCACCCAGCAGCTGCATGTGGAGGAGCGGAGACGCGAACCCGGTTCCCCAGATTACGAGACTACTGCTCTTAACCACTACACCACACTGAAATGTGGCATTGGGTGGGAACTGACGCTTTGAACAGAGTGATGCAATAAGGGGTTGTTTAACCCCTTCCCCCCCCCCGTCCCATTTTCTGTATCAAAAGAATTGCTCTCCACCCCAATGCTGCTATTGGAGGAAATGCAGGCGTTTTATGGTTCCTCGCCTGACTCATGTTCTGGCTGTTGATGAACAAATGCATTTAAATGGATGGGGGTGGGGGGAATCTGTCCCAAGACTTTTTGCAACTGCATTGTACTTCTTGTTTTGCCCCCCCCCCCCAATTTGTTACATTTTTATGAAGGGGCCAGCACACACGGCCCCTTTGCTTTTAATCTATAGATTTATTTTTAACTACATTCCTATAATTCCAACTGGCTGGAGGGTTTGGGTGGTTTGAAAAATATTTTTAAGCCTCACAACAAGTTGGTAGGTAGATTAGGTTGACATGCACACCAGACGGGGCCTTCTCAGTGGTGTCTCCAGAACTGTGGAACTCTCTTTCCATTGATTTGTGCCTCGCCCCCGCCAGTACATACATTTAGACAAGAGCTGAAGACTTTCCTCTTCAATGCTGCCTTCAACTGAGAACACAATCTGGTTAGCTTAAGCTTCTTGAAGCATCCTGTATGTTTGCTAACATGGCTATTTCACGTTAACATGTTTCCTCCCTCTTGTTTGTATGTTGCTTTGTGAGGGCACAGCCCTTAAAAGTGACTGAAATTAAACTTTGAGTAAATAAACAGTGACCAGCTCAATAGTTCCCAATGGGTTTCATGGATTAGTAGGAATTATTAATTAAGATACAAGAGATGGGAGGAGGAGGTGGTCATGGAAAGAAGGTAACAGAAATTGGAGAATTTGAAAGTGATGGTTTTATTTTCTCTTTTTCTTTTTGTGTTTTTGTCTTTTTTTCTCTTTTTTTGTAATGTTGTCTTTTTTCTGTGTAATTTTAATTTTTTTGTGTTTCAATAAATATTATTTTTTAAAAAAAATAGTAGGAATTCGAACCCAGATCTCCATCACTTTATCCACCACATCACACTGGTCATTATAATCTCAGGAGTGTGTTCACGATCCAAAAAGCTGTGCCTTTGAGCCACTAAAGGAGCATAACCTCTCACATTGCTTACTAGTTTATTGAAACCCGAACAATATCGATACCCCAAGCAATCTGTTCCAATTTGCTTGCACCATGAAACCAAGTCTCTACATTTGCTGTGCCTTGGGAATCTTAGGGTGCAAGCTAATCCGAGTAGTTTAGGTATTTTTCTTCTTGTGTTTTGTTTAACATATTCCATTTGATTTGAAATGTTTTACAATTATGAAAATAAGAGTAGGTACTGATTTTACATGCTTTTAATTCCATGATTATACTGCTTTGATCTACCCTGAGAGCTTAGGGTGAAGGGCAGAGAAGAGAGATAGCTTGAGGCTTTAGCAAGCAAGCCTGCGCAAACAAGCCATTGGCCAACAAATAGCGGTGTTGTGGCAATTACAAAGATTATAATCATTTCAAACCAGCAAAAACCAAACGTTCCTTACCTGGGTGTTTGCGTAGCCAGGTATGGTTTCCATACACCTGCATGTCAAAGAAAACAAAATAGATTTATATGAATATGGCACAAGGAAGCAAAAGTGTCAAAGGAGGAAAAAAAAACCGGGGAAAAGGTGGAGGGTGAATCTGTCAATTCCATGGGGGTCCTTTACCTGAAATAAAATCAGCAGGGAGAGGCAACACAACAGGGACAACAAATTCTCCATAGTTCCTGTCCTGGAAATGAAAACCAAAGCAAATTCTCCAGTGAGTTCTCCTCGGTTCACAAAACATTAACTCTCTGCACAGGTTTGTATTCTTTTTGGAGGGGCATTTTCCAGGCAGGATCAAATAAAATAATCCATTCACAGGAGAAGAGGTGATCCCTTGCCGATGCCCGACAACAAATGCTTTTTTCCCCCTTTGAAGGTGGAATACTTCAGTGGCTGGTAAATTAAATTCCAAAGAACTGAGCAAGGATGAATAGTTTAAGCGAAATCGGTACCATCCCGTGGAAAGAATCTGGAAAGTTACACGTGCAGGTTTCTGCCCACAGATCTTATTCCCAAGCGTCGCCTTCTGCCTTCCACTCCCTTTTTTAGAAATATCTTGTTTCTGTCTGAAGGCAGTGGGTGAGGACTGGGCTGATCAATAATGAAGGAGGTCCATTCTGATTATCCACCGGGCTCTCGGTTCTTCCTCTTTCCCACAGAAACTGGGCTGGACTGAGTTGCTCTCTTCCCGTACAGACTGGGTGGCTGAAGTTTACACCTCCATCCCAGTCCTCTTTGGGTGGAGAGAAAGTCAAAATGATGTCATGCTTTCTGCTCAAACTTTGTCCCATTTGGGTACTCTGTTTCTATATCGCATTACCAGCCAGACTCCTTTGCTGGGTCCTAACACCAGCCAGTCAGAAGGAAAGGGGGAGTTGTTGGAAGAGGAGGTAGCTCAAAAAAAGAAAAAGAAAAAAGTTAAACAGATGCCATGTGCGAAGTACGAAGCGAGTGCAAATAATAATTTAAATCTGTGTGAACCACAGTTTAGGTTTCTGTGTGAGAGAGATTTTTTGTTTTTGTTACAATGCTATGCAAGCTTAATAGCGATGAGCAAATCTGTTAGTTGTTCTCCATTTCTCATTCTTCCAATCTTAAGTTCTGATTTCCATATCAGTTTGGGTTTTTTCAAGTCCTCGCAAAAATTCAGCAGCACTTTAGTGCCCATTTCTCTTAACAGACACCTTTTTGTGTGCAATTTTGTCAAATATGCACACATGTGGCAAAGCAGTTTCTCCTAATATAATGCATTTTTGCATTCTGTTTTCACTAATATATGCATTTTGATGCACCTATATGCACTTCTGTAGACATTACTTGGCTGGACAACGGCACTGCAAAATTCAATGGGAGAAGTTTGAAAAACAGCTGGGTTTCCATTCATGAACTGCAGATTAAAGCTAAAGCGACCCCTGACCATTAGGTCCAGTTGTGACAGACTCTGGGGTTGCGGCGCTCATCTCGCTTTATTGGCCGAGGGAGCCGGCGTACAGCTTCCGGGTCATGTGGCCAGCATGACTAAGCCGCTTCTGGCAAAACCAGAGCAGCGTACGGAAATGCCGTTTACCTTCCCGCCGGAGCGGTACCTATTTATCTACTTGCACTTTGATGTGCTTTCGAACTGCTAGGTTGGCAGGGGCAGAGACGAGCAACGGGAGCTCACCCCATCGCGGGGATAGCCCTTAAATGCAAAGTGAATGGAACTTCTCCCCCATCTCCTTGGAAGTAAGCGCCGTTGAACTCAACGAGACACATTTCTTAGAAAACATGCAGGAAGCCAGCCATAAATCCTCCAACTGCTTACTATCCACCAGGGACAGTCCCCATTTCACGGTCCCTGCTCCTGAAACTCTCTCCCAGTTTCATTTGAATTTTGCATCTTGAAAAACCATGTTAGCGTGCGCACACATTATCAGGGATGGGGAAGAATCTGGAGCAAGCTGGGAGCCAGCAGCTCTGGGTCAGTTGAGGGCGAAAGAATGATCTGGATCAGAGAAGCGAGAAGCTAGGAGCAGAGAACAAGCCAGGACAAAACAGAACACGGGAAGCTGCCTTATCCTTTGCCTGACGCCTGGTCCATCTGGCTCAATCTTATCTACTCGGCCTGGCAGTGACTTTGCAGGATATCAGACTAGGTCTCTCCCATCAGTACCTGGAGATCCCAGCGTTTGAACACGGGGTGCTCTGCCCATCAAGCAGATGCTGTACCACGGACGCATAGCCCATCCCCTAATACAAAGCTGCCCTTCTAACCGTAGAGCTGCCATATTTTGAAGAGCAAAAAATATGGCACATTTGCCAGGACACATCTGTAGGTGGGCCGGGGGGGGGAGAGAAATAGTAGCTATAGTGTTTGGGCAGTAAAAGACAAAAGGTGCATTCAAATATGTAACAATGGTAATTAAAAATGAGAATGACATACCTTCAACATTTTGTGAGAAAAACTTGGGGCATCCCCCACCACCACCATCCTGCATCTCTGTCGTTCGCCCCCTCCCTGCCTCTGACCCCTTCCTCACCCACCTGCTCAGCCCCTCCTTCCCTCCTCTCTCTTACCTTTGCTGCCTTCAGCCTCCTGCTCACAAGTAATAATAATAATAATAATAATAATAATTTTATTATTTATACCCCGCTCATCTGACTGGGTTTGCCCACCCACTCTGGGCAGCTTACAACATATCTAAAATCATCAATCCTCAAAACCTCCTTAAACAAGGCTACCTTCAGATGTCTTCTTAAAGTCAGATAGTTGTTTATTTCCTTGATGTCTGAACAGCGGTGGAGGAAGCCTCTTGGGCATCTGGGGCAAACCGCTCACAGGGGCAGGGTGAACCACCCATAGGGGTGGGGCATGGTGTGTGGCACCCATACAGATGGGACGGGGCACACCGTGGGCCCTCAGCCACCCTACAGCTGGGGGGAGGCAGCGGGCGGACCACGTGGAGCCTTCAAGCACCAGAGACGCGTAATTTGGGCACACTGCAGGCCCTGTGGTGAGTGCTGCCTGCCATTTTGTCACCCACCTCAGTAGGAACACCCAGGTTGGGCCACACCTACTGCACCCCCCTTGCTACGCCCCTGCATCTAAAGGGATGGTGTACCACAGGGAGGGCGCCACCACCGAGAAGCTGCATTGCCAGATGATGCAAGGTTGAGCAGCCCTGGGAAGGCCACCCCAGACCTGGGGGCCACCGAAAACAACCTGAGGCCTATAGAGGCCCCAGGAAGGTTGCACAAAGCCGCACCACCACCAGAGATGCCACGAGGATGGTGATTTTACCTCTGAAAAAGAGGAAATGTCTGGGGAAACCCCGACGTATGATAACCTTATTCTACCGGGTCAGACCATTGGTCCACATAGCTGAGTACTGTCTACACCAGAGCTTTCCAAACTGTGTGTCATGCGAACGCTCTCCGTGCTCCTCCCAGGCCTGGAAAGGAGTTTATTTAATCTCTGGTTTGCTAGTAAAACTGAATTATTGAATTACTGAGTCCTAAAAAGTGTGTCACTGACATGAAAAGTTTGGAAAGCTTTTGTCTACACAGACTGACAGTGGTGCGCAGAGGTTTTAGACAAGGATCTCTCCTAGCCCTACCCAGAGATGCCCAGCGATGGTACCTGGGACTAGCCCCATGCAAACCAAAAGCTACAGCCCTTCCAGTAAACAGAGTGACACAATAGTGACACAACCGCTCTATCAATTGTAGCTCTGTGAGTGGGGAAGGGGGTGTCCTAACAACTCTCAGCACCTTTAAACTACAATTCCTATGATTCCTGGTGGAAGCCTTGACTGTACACAGTGATATATCTGTTTTAAACATGTAGCGCTGATGAGACCTAAAACAATAAAAATTCATCAGAAAACAAAACACAAGCCTGAACCTGAACAACAGGACTCTTCCTGTCCATGAGGTTTTCCCCAGTGTTGCCTCTGACCCGTTTTACACACACACACACAGCACATCTCCCTTTTCCTTTCTGACAGCAACCAAATACTCAGTGCTGACCATACCTGGGGGGGAGGGGGGCAGTCTGGCCAAACCTAACAGCAGCACACCTAATAGCAGCTATTAGGTAAACGCAGCAAACCTGTGCATAAATATATATTTGCATGCGCACACATCAACGCAAACAACACAGAGAATTTTGCATGTGGTGCAAAATAGCATATAAAACTGTGTATATATTGCCCTTGGCAAATTTTCCGGAGGACTTTGAAACTCTGCACACTGGTGCAGAAATGTGGCAAAAACTGGACTATTGCAAAAAAAATGAAAATCTGAGTAAAACTGAAACTGCCGGATCTGTCCACCCCTAGCTGGCTTGCCCCCTCTGCAGTTAGAAGGGTGTTGCAAACCTTTGCACTCAATACCTTTTAAGAAAAATGTCTTTAGGAGGGGGACATCTTGGGCAGAGAGCCATTCCCCACTTACAATTTCCCTGTTGCAAATGGCTCATCCCAGTTGCTCCCCCTCCCCACATGTTCAAGCGCAGAGGGTGGGGTTAAGCACCGGCACGATTAGCTCCACTTCACTCAAAATGAACCCCTCCCCTTTAAGACAGAACAGGCTAGGGCCCCCCTTCCATGTATATGCCTGGCTATGCTCCTCTGCTACCTGTGTTTGTACAAAGCATGTGCTTAAACCCTTAATTAAATTGCTAAGAAGAACCCTTTCAGAGTAAAAATAAACCCATACACGTCGTTGACTGTCCAACTGCTCCATCATCAGGAGGGAAAAAAGAACTGCAGCTTAAGGAAGGAGGATAAAAAGCACAACAGAAAGTTGTGCTTTATTTTGTTTTTGATTGCTGGAAGGAAGGAGGCCTCTTAAGGCAAACCAGAAGCATGCAGAGAAACAGCAAAAGGGTAGAAAGGAAGCTAAACAGCAGTGCTGAAGGAGCTGGCGGCAAGCTAGATCCCAAAGAACATCTAAGCCACAGTAATATATATGTTATATGTTTCTCTCCAAGTTGTAATGAAAGGAAGCGGACCGACTTAACACAAAACAACAACATATGGTGAGGGGTCTACAGTTTAACTCCAGCCTGGCAAGGAGACTCCAGAAGTTGAGGGTAGAGCCGGCCCTACCATCAGACACAGCAAGGCAATTGCCTCAGGCGATTGCCTGCTGGTGTCACGGTCTGGTTCACAGGAGATCAAAGTCCCGGATGGGGCCAGGGGCAAGACGGCGGGTGGGAGCAGGAACGGGAGTCCAGAAGCCAGGAGTCAGGAAGCCAAGGGTCCGAGGGTCAGGAGGCAAGGAGTCACGAAGTCAGGGATCGGGGTCCAAGGATCAAGAAGCAAGGAGTCAAATGCAGCAAGGCAGGGAACATGTTGCTGTGGCAAAGAGCTGAAGGGAAATGCTGACCTTATATCCCTTCCCGGCTCTTGCCACCAGGTGCTATGAGTTACCAATCGGCCTCACCTGTGTGGCAGTGCCTTGCCTCTTCAGAAGGCCCCAGTCCTGCAAAGTCCTATTGGTCACAGTGTCTGGCTCCTGCACACACACCTGACAGCTGGGATCCAGAGGCAGCAGGTCCCACCACTTTGCCCACCTGCCACCACCAAAGTGAGGAGAGGCAGCAGCAGTGACATGGCATGGAGGGGCTGGGGGGCATGGCACTTTTTCTGAGGGGGCGCAACCAGGTGCAACCAGGCACCCCAACCATTGGCTCCCTCATCGGAGCCTGGCTCCGCTGCATGAGGGAGCTGCAGAGACAGCTTCCTTGGTGGGTGGCCCATCGTCGCCAGCTGGAGCTCCACCCCTAGAGGGTCAAGCCTGACCCTAGGGGCAAAGAGAAGAGAGTCAGCGCCTCCTTGCCCGGTCCTCTCCTCGCCTGGGCTGCAGTGTGCTTCCTCGTTCCTGGCTGCAGCTCTGCTTCCAGGTCAGGTCTGACCCAGGGGTGAAGAGAAGGAGGAGAGTTGGGGGCAGCTCCCCAGCCCCTCTCCTCGCCTGGACTGTGGCATGCAAGTGCGCACCCCCATGCCGCTTTGCAAGGTGAAAAGCACACCAAGAACTCAGGCCAATATAAGTTTCAGTAGTGGGAGTGGTCCCTACTCACAAATCAATAATCAATTGTAACAAAAACTGATCAATTCAAAAGTATGTATTCTGACAAGGATTACGAACACAAACAGAGATTACAAACTCAAACTCATAAGGATATGTATAACACAATAATTCGTTACAGAATTAGAGTTAAGAGTTTATGAGTAGAGATAGGTTCATGTTAGTCCATAGTCAGAGTCAACATGAAGGTCTTCGTTTCAATCATTGAGCAGAAGTCATAAGTCAACATATAGATCAGAAACCAGGACAGGGCCCTATTTCAATGTATTCACCTTCATCAGCTAATTTTTAAAGGATCGTGTAAGTTTGAAGAATTTGTATAAATATATCCTGTTACTTTTGAATGGATTAGTTTTTGTTACAATTGATTATTGATTTGCGAGTAGGTACCACTCCCACTACTGAAACTTATATTGGCCTGAGTTCTTGGTGTGCTTTTTTCTGGGTATATTTAATAACAAGAACTCCGACTTATTTAGCTTTGCAAGGGGAGCCACAATGCGCTCCCTCCACACCACACCCCAGGCAGCCTTAGCATTCGCTTTGCCACAGAGTGGCAGTGACACTGGCTCTGGCAAGCAGGGACAGGGAAAGGGGGGGAGGTGGGGGCTGTCCGCCCTGGGTGTCACCACTGAGGGGGGTGACAAAATGCCGGGTGGCACTCACCACAAGGCCTGCAGCGAACCTGAGCCACGTGTCTCTCCTGGGAGTGGCGCGGTGGCTTGTGCCCCCGCAGGCTCTGCGCTGCCCAAAACGGTCTGCCCGCCGCCTCCCCCTCAGCTGAGTGGAAGGAGGCAGGTAGATTCCTTGGAGGCCCTGGTCTTACCCTGGCTTGCCCCGCCCCCCACATGTGGCTGGCCCCGCCCCTGACGCACCCCAGGTGCCCAATCGGCTTGCTCTGCCACTGCTGGCAAGCTCTCACTGCTGCCATTGGTTCTTCTCACTTCTCTGGCAATGGAAGGGATGGGACATGCCTGCGGTGTCACTGGAGTTCTGTCGGTGCCTCTCATCTCCACCATAGCTGTCAACTTTTCCCTTTTCTTGTGAGGAATCCTATTCGGAATAAGGGAATTTCCCTTTAAAAATGGGAAGCATTGACAGCTATGACCCCCACTGCCACCACGGAAGGGAGGAGAAGCAGTAGCAGTGGTAGCAGAACCCCAGCTTTGGCAGCGGGTAGAGGTGGCATCTTCCTGTTTCACCTCAGATGGCAAAATGAGACGGGCCGCCTCTGGGTCAGAGCCTTAATTCTGCATAGACTTTTTAAAAAGGAATTCTCAAACTGCTGTTCAAATGCTGAGAACTGAACTTAAGACTGGAAAAATGAGAAACTGAGAGAAAATTGGCCAATTTGCCTGTCCGAAATGATTGCACCCTTTTTCTTTGCTAACTCTTCCTCGTCCCTGCTCTTCCCTGGCCTAGAAGCCCACCATGGCCCTTTGCAGCTCTTTGAGTGAAATATTGGCCACCTAACTCACAGCACAGGGATGCGAGTGGCACTGTGGGTTAAACCAAAGAGCCTAGGACTTGCTGATCAGAAGGTTGGCGGTTTGAATCCCTGCAATGGGGTGCGCTACCGTTGCTCAGTCCCTGCTCCTGCCAACCTAGCAGTTCGAAAGCACATCAAAGTGCAAGTAGATAAATAGGTACCACTCTGGCAGGAAGGTAAACGGCATTTCCGTGCGCTGCTCTGGTTCACCAGAAGCGGCTTAGTCATGCTGGCCACATGACCCGGAAGCTGTACGCCGGCTCCCTCGGCCAATAAAGCGAGATGAGCGCCGCAACCCCAGAGTCGGTCACGACTGTAATGGTCAGGGGTCCCTTTACCTTTACCTTTAACTCACAGCACCCTTAACAAACTGCAATTACCACGTGCAGACGCGTCCTTAAGGCACATGACTTCCCTCAAAAAATCCAAGGAACTCACCGAGCTGCAATTCCCAGTGCCCTTAACAAGCCAGAGTTCTCAGGATTCTTCAGAGGAAGCCCTGTGCTTCAAATGCAAAGTGTGGATGTGAACTTTCAGCAAGTAAATTGGGATGCAATCTGAATAAACAGGTCATCTGGAAGAGGCCAAAAAATATTCAGAAGGGCACCAGGTTGGAAAATTTTGTCCTGGACATCTTTAGCTCTGGAGCTTCCTTCTTGGGTTGATCACAAAATCATATTAAAACTGTGTGTGTGTGTGTGTGTGTGTGTGTGAGAGAGAGAGAGAGAGAGAGAGAGAGAGAGAGAGAGAGAGAGAGAGAGAGAGGTGGGTGTGAGGAAATAAATGTTGCTTTGTATGTGACAGAGTCTTTCTTTTTTAAAATTAAACATATGGCTGATGAGCTAACACAATGAAACTTGATAGCTTGGTTTCAGAACTCTATTTCACACCGGATGCCTTCCAAGAGATTTTAGCACTGTGAATGCCAGAAAATTAGCTAATTGTCATAAGCTGACAAAAGGCACTCCAGGAAAAGAATGAGAATCCAAAGTGAAAAATTCTCTTTTTTCTGATTGCTTAAAAGGGAGGCTACAGAAAAGACAGGATGGGTGGAGGAGTTTGTACTGCAGATTTCTTAATACTGTTTTTATTGGAATTGCCTGCCTCTTGGTGATGCTGTCCAAGTCAGCTGAATCCATCTGTGCCATTCACAGACCCTCAAAGGGTCCCTAGTTTCCAGGGACAGAAGACTTCCTGGTTTCTGATTTGATCCCAGAATGTCCCACTTTTCCTTAGGACATCGCTATTTTCATCGGAGGGTATGGAGTTATGCAACCCCCAAGCCAAGAAGATTATACAACCTTTAGACGACATCTGAAGACTTCCCTGGAAGTTTTTTAATGTTGAATGTTTTATTATGTTTTTAGTCACTGAAATGTCACCAGAAGGGCAGAGAGGGGCAGAATGAGGTGTTTGCAGGCTTTTTCAATGGGTTTCTATTATTATTATTATTATTATTATTATTATTATTATTATTATTATTACTACTACTATTGATTTCACTGAAGTGCACGGTGCCTCAGAATGTAACCCCCACATAAACAGGTTGTTGCCTGCATTTATTTGTGTCTTTATCCTGTGAACCAGCCTGAGATTTTTTGATGAAGGGCAGTATGTAAATCTAATAGATGATCATAATTGAAATATTCTACCAATATCACAGGCGAGCTCAATATATTACAAATCCTTTGCAATTCTAGCTGTTAAGTTTCATTACAAATGACCTAATATCTTCAATGGCTTTGAAATCTAAAGGAGAATGGATAAAAAGTACTCCAAATGTATTTCTAAATAAGTAATGGAGATTATTAATGAGTAAAATACAGTTGATCCCAGTAGGAAAAAGCTCCCAAAAACCCACACACAATTGATGTGAGTTATAGCTTTAATGTTTCATCTTCTGGCTTAAACTATAGGCCTCTGGGGAAGTTAAAATCCTTGTTGCTTTTACTTAATTTCTGTTGGCAGAATCATTCCAAAATAATAATAGCAATAATAGGAAGGCAGAAGAAGAAAGAATTGAATCTAGGCAGAAGTAGGTCCCTCTGTGTTCATTGTGGCTTACTCTCTAAGTAAGTGTGTTCAGAGTTGCAGCTCCAGGCGGAACTCCCATTTCCTGGTAGTAAGTCCCATGGCTATCAGTCTTACTTCTGGATAAATATGCATAGCACTGGGTGACAAGCCTGAAGTCATAGGTGTATATACCTCTGAACTCAGAGGCATAGCTGTCAACTTTCAGATTTGAAAATAAGGGATCAGCAGCCTCGAAAATAATCAGCAGCCAAAATAAGGGATCAGCAGCGGATCACCGCCCGCCAATGTACTCAACCAGCTCCTTTCCTTTCCCCCATAACAGTCAATTGGAGGAGCCTCCAAAAAAAATCCAAAAGCCCCCCCTCCCATGAGATCACCACCCACCATTGTACTCAATGCTCCTTCTCTTTCCCCCATGTGCCCCCACTCCAGACAGACCTTATCCCCAGCAAGGGTGAGTGGGCCGTTGATGACGATGTATCCATCCGATTCCGAGCACAGGTATGTTCCGAGCACAATTCAAAGTGTTGGTGCTGACCTTTAAAGCCCTAAACTGCCTCGGTCCACTATGCCTGAAGGAGCATCTCCACCCCCATCGTTCTACCCGGACACTGAGGTCCAGCGCCGAGGGCCTTCTGGCAGTTCCCTCACTGCGAGAAGCCAAGTTACAGGGAGCCAGACAGAGAGCCTTCTTGGTCGTGGCACCCACCCTGTGGAATGCCCTCCCACCAGATGTCAAAGAGAAGAACAACTACCAGACCTTTAGAAGACATCTGAAGGCAGCCCTGTTTAGGGAAGCTTTTAATGTTTGATGCATTACGGTATTTTAATATTTTGTTGGAAACCGCCCAGAGTGGCTGGGGAAGCCCAGCCAGATGGGCAGGATATACAGTGGTGCCTCGCAAGACGAAATTAATTTGTTCCGCGAGTTTTTTCGTCTAGCGAATTTTTCGTCTTGCGAAGCACGGTGTCGGGAAAGTTTTGGAAAAGCTTCAAAAATCACCAAAGTCTTCAAAAACCTCAAAAAAGGCTACCACACTGCGTTCTATGAGTTGCTCCTCGAAGTCAAGTTGCAACTTAACGGTGTTAAGAAAAAGGAAACAAACTTGCAAGACGTTTTTGTCTTGCGAAGCAAGCCCATAGAGAAATTCGTCTTGCGAAGCAGCTCAAAAAACGCAAAACCCTTTCGTCTAGCAAGTTTTATTATTATTATTATTATTATTATTATTATTATTATTATTATTATTATTATTATTATTCACTGTGTTTTTGCTATGATCACTTTCACCTCTGGCTGTTGCCTCTAGAAGGTTGCCCAGAAAGGAATGTGGGCCTCAGGCTGAAAAGCTTTCCCTACCCATTGGGTAAAAAATAGAGGGGGTCCCTGGGAAAGAAGGATTGTTGAGAGCTTCTAAAGCTACTAAAGACTGGAGGGGCCATTTCTTCCTCTGCATCTGCTCAGCCTACCCAGCCCCCTTCTCCTCAAATCCTCTCTTGGAGACAGGCTGGGAACTTAAATCACTTGCCCTTTTATCCACATCCATGGAATAGCACCACGCCCATGTGCTTGCTGTCTGTGACACAACACACTGCAGGGCTCATGTGCCCTCTTGCCCAAGGGAAACAAAGCCTCAGAGGTCTGCTATTTGCTTTCAAAACATACACAGGAGCTTCCTGCTGGTTTCACAGCAAGGGGCAATGCATTTAAGCACAAACATTGCAATAAGCGATGGATTTAAAAGGAAGGGCAGGCAGAAACAGCTGTTAGTCATACAGTTGTCTCAGCATCACTGACAACCACGTTAACGCCTCGTTTTCGTAACCTGCAGAACCCTTTTCCCAGTGCAGAAAGAAGTAAATCCAGCAAGTTGGATTCACAGGAAGAGATCTCTTCCAGCATCATCATCTCACTTCAGAATGGGAGATGGGGTGTGACCTAAGAAGAAATGGATGTGGCCTAGGGGAGTGCTGGAGAGTCAGATTACAAGGCCTCATAGCTAGAAGTTCCCAGTTTCTGTTGCCTTAAAAAAAACAAACCCAAGACCTTTAACATTAATATTCTAGTCTAGTCAATATGGAGGTTTTGTCGCCTGTTCCATTTTGAGTGATGGCCTCATCAATACAGAGGTGAGGCTTCAGCGGTACTCTGGACAGCTCCATACAGAGCTTAAGTTGAAGACTTCATAAGAGCAGAGTGTGGATGTTGCTTCAGCAGCAATCATCCTCAGGCTGTAATTTCAACAAGAGCTGCAGCTGTATCTCAGTTGCTATCTGAGCAACTTGCCGTCTGGAGCTGTTGACTCCGTGAGAGACTGTGGTTCCACTAGGACAGGGTTTGCAAAAGCATTCCTATCTTCCCTAGCCATTGACCAGCCTTGTGTGGGCTGATGGGAGCTGCAGTTCACCAGCACCCGAAGGATCAGAGGTTCCCCACACATGCAGTAGTGCTTCTGAACTGGAATCCTCAAAGTCCTCCGTACATCTCGAGCTTTCTCCTTAGGGCAATTACCACTCCAAATGCCCAGCCTCATCCCCTGAAGGCATCTGACCCCAGAGTCATGGTGCTACCCTACCATGTTCAAAGTGACATATAGCAAGAGAAGATCAGAAAATATTCCTCTATGCCACAGGAGCGGCAAGGATCCTAATTGCTAAAAACTGGGGGGAAAGAAACTGAGCGAACAAAAAAGGAATGGCAAGACAAACTGTTAGAGTATATTGAACTGGCTAGATTAACAGAGGCAATTAGAGATCACACTTGACAAGAGTTTCAAAAGGCATGGGGCAAATGCAGAGAATACTTCACACAACAGTGCCCTAACATACATACCTGGACTTGTTTCAATTAACGTCTGCAGGAGACTTTGTGGATATTTAAGTTATAATTAGAAAAATCTTAATAATTATTCATAAAGGAAACAGTTTATAAGAAGTAAATAAGGAGGCCAGATACAGGATAATGGAAGTATTTTATTTCGTTGTTTGTATTGTTTATGTTATGTTCACTGTATGTTATGTTCACGTTTAATGAAGGTGGATTGTGTATTGGGGGTGGGGGGGTTATGTTATATTGTAAATATAACATAATTCCAATAAAATTCCAATAAAAATTTAAAAAAAACAACAAAGTAACATATCACAATGGTGGGCAAACTAATTAGATCTGCAAGGGCTTCTGAAGCCGTGTTCTTGTAGTAGTTGCCACAAGAAGTCATTGTGGAAGAAATTAAGTTTTGGGGGGAAATCCAACTGTGGATTTTTGTGTGAAGGGGCTGTGAAGTCTCAGTTCAGTTGTACAAATCCCTGGGTTGAGCATGTACTCAGAGACATCATGTTGCTTAATTCTATGTGTTTGTCTGCCCTCATCCTGCTCCTGGCTCAGACTGGGTGGCCTTGGGGGGCTCTTGCACAAAGCAAAATAAATCACACAAGACCAAAGCCTGCTCCACATAGCTTATCCCTTTCCCCTATCCTATTTTGGTTTTCCCCCCCAAAAAATCTTTTATTCATTTTATGACACAAATAAACAACATAAACAGAAAAACAAACAATACAAACAAATTATTGTCTTATCCTTATTTTTTCTAAACATTGTTAGGTGAGCTTCCCCAAGTCCCCCCTATCTGATTTTCATTTTACCTCAGCGGTTTACCTATATCATAATTTTAACCAATTTTTTTATCACACTTACTTTCACCATAAAAATCTTCACATTTTATCCCTTACAAGTAATACTATTTTAAAATACACTATCTTCTACTTCTAACCCTACAGCCTACATCCACTTCCAAAGCTATTCTAAGATTTAAATATTAGCACATTTTTTCAAATATTCTTTAAACTTCTTCCAATCTTCTTCCACCGTCTCTTCTCTCTGGTCTCGGAGTCTCCCAGTCAGTTTGGCAAGTTCCATATAGTCCATCATCTTCATCTGCCATTCTTCGATAGTTGGTAAATCTTGTTTCTTCCAATTCTTTGCTAGTAATATTCTTGCGGCTGTTGTGACATACAGTCCCCTATCCTATTTTGAGGGCTGTTGGGTCATAGGAAGCAATCTGGAGCCTATCTGGAGCCAGGGAACTGGGAATCAGTGCCAAAAAGCAAGACCAGAAACACAAGCCATACCAAAGCTAAGGATCAATGGGATGGGAAGTTTTTTATACTGCTTCCTGCCCAGGAATAGCCAGTGGTCAGGTCAGATTCAGGAGCACAGCAGGTGACAACAATATGGCCATGAATTTGAATGAATTTGCCCAACGCCTTTTTAAAACCATGCAAGTCAGTGGCTATCGCTGCATCTTATACATATCCATGGAGCCTCTTTTAAAGGACTCACCCTGTAGTAGCTAATTCCAGAGTTTATTTGCCTTCTGAAGTACTTCCTTTTATTCATATGTGGAAAAACACTGGCTTGTTGTTTTGCTAAACCAAACAGCACAAATTCACAAAAATTGAATTACTCGTGCCCCTGTAGCAGGACTTCTGTTGCCTATGCTCAGCTACTTCCAAGTGACTTGTGTCACCCACTTCCGTGTTTCTCCCCCCCCCCAACTGCCTTTACATGAAATGGTGCCATAAAGTTTTAATCATCGTCATAAGCCTGAGTTGCAGGCTTCAATAAAACAACCCGTACCAGGCTACCGCTGCCGCCTTGAAATCCTGGCAAGCTTGTGAGAAACCCATTTTACAGAGTTTTAAAACAGTTTATTGGTGCCATTTGTCTTGCCTTCTATAAGTCAGGAGTGCTTCAACATCAAAGAGCTGATAGCACAGATCTTGGAGGAAAGACAATTTTTCAGACGAAAAATATACACTTTGCTCTTCTTCTTCTTTTGTACTCCCACATGATGGTGATTCAGTTTTACACAGCAACTATGAAAGAAGAACTGGACAATCTCACATAAACCCAGAGAAGACTACAGTGCTACCTCTGGATTCGAACGGGATCCATTCCAGAGCCCCGTTCGCATCCAGAGCAGAACGCAACCCGCATCTATGCGTGTGCGGGTCGCGATTTGCCACTTCTGCACATGCGTGTGACGTCATTTTGAGCGTCTGCGCATGCGCGAGCAGCAAAACCCAGAAGTAACGCATTCTGTTACTTCTGGGTCGCCGCAGAGCGCAACCTGAAAACGCTCAACCTGAAGCGACTTTAACCTGAGGTATGACTGTCGTAGCCATTGACAGAGTGAGTCTTGCAATTAAATGTTGCACTATGGCATTCTCCTATTCAGGGTTCCTGTCACAGACTAGCCTCCTGCTAGGATACTCCATTCCATTTCCCCCCTTGCCCTTCTGTCCCATTCCCCCAACCAGGAGTACCAACCTGAATAAAATACTGTATTTTTCGCCCCATAGGACGCACCTAGAGTTGGGGGGGGGAATAAAGGGGGAAAAAATATTTTTCCCCCAGGCACGGGGCTGGGGTGGGGGAAGCCTGAGCTTCCCCCGCCCCCAGCCCCCAGAACGGGAGCCAGAGCAATGCCAAAGCTGCGCGATGCCGAAACTTCCCCCGACCCCAGCCGCCAGAACAGGCTGCCGCCCCAAGCCTTGCACGCCCGGCGGAACCTCCCGCCGGACACGCAAGGCTTGCGGACATCTGCCCAAAGCATGTGGCATGCTCCGCAGCGCACCCGTGCTTCGGGCTGCAGGTTGCTGCCCGCAAGCCTTGGGAGCCCGGCGGGCACTCCCGCCGGGCTCCCAAGGCTTGCGGATAGCTTCCTGAAGTCTGGAGAGCGAGAGGGGTTGGTGCGCACCGACGCCTCTCGCTCTCCAGGCTTCAGCAAAATCCTGCATTCGCCCCATAGGACCCACACACATTTCCCCTTCATTTTTGGAGGGGGAAAAGTGCGTCCTATAGGGCGAGAAAAGGGGTATTTGGGGGACCACCAGGTAAACCCTGCCCCACATGATCAATCATATGACACGGTGTGCACACACACACCCCATTTGACCAGCAGTGCCCATAAACTTTGGGGGATTGGCCCCCTTAAATATTTAGGGGTGGGGGCATCAGAGTCAGCTCCAATGCCCCCACCCATTGCCAGCCAGTATTTTGTGGCCACTGAGCATGCCCAGTTGTCACTGAGCTGTGGGTGTGTTGGGAGAGCTCTTCCCCTCTGAGACCCTACCCACCAAAAAACATATTGTTTGTACTTCTGCAAACCTTGGTGCTTGCTGATACTTGGATGGTATTGTTGTTGTTGTTGTTGTTGTTTAGTCATTTAGTCTTGTCCGACTCTTCGTGACCCCATGGACCAGAGCACGCCAGGCACTCCTGTCTTCCACTGCCTCCCGCAGTTTGGTCAAACTCATGCTGGTAGCTTCGAGAACACTATCCAACCATCTCGTCCTCTGTCGTCCCCTTCTCCTTGTGCCCTCCATCTTTCCCAACATCAGGGTCTTTTCCAGGGAGTCTCCTCTTCTCATGAGGTGGCCAAAGTATTGGAGCCTCACCTACACGATCTGTCCTTCCAGTGAGCACCCATTTCCTTCAGAATGGATAGGTTTGATCTTTTTGCAGTCCATGGGACTCTCAAGAGTCTCCTCCAGCACCAGAATTCAAAAGCATCAATTCTTCGGCGATCAGCCTTCTTTATGGTCCAGCTTTCACTTCCATACATCACTACTGGGAAAACCTGAGTTTAACGATACGGACCTTTGTTGGCAAGGTGATGTCTCTGCTTTTTAAGATGCTATCTAGGTTTGTCATTGCTTTTCTCCCAAGAAGCAGGCGTCTTTTTAATTTAGTGACTGCTGTCACCATCTGCAGTGATCATGGAGCCCAAGAAAGTAAAATCTCTCACTGCCTCCATTTCTTCCCCTTCTATTTGCCAGGGGTGATGGGACCAGTGGCCATGATCTTCGTTTTTTTGATGTTGAGCTTCAGAGCATATTTTGCGTTCTCCTCTTTCACCCTCAATAAAAGGATGGTATTATAACAGTATTATAACGGTTGAATTAGGATCCACACTCAGAGAATTAGTTTGCTATTACTGTAAAGCAGGGATGAGAAACCCTGCAGATAGACTTGGACTCCAACTCCCATCAGTCCCAACCAGCATGACTAGTTGTCATGGATAATGGGAACTGTAGTCCTGAAGCATTTGAAGTGCCCTAGGTTTTCCATCCGTACTGTGTTCGGAACCTCAGGCCCAGGGGCCAGATGTGGCCCTCCAGGCCTCTCTATCTCGCCCTTGGTATTCTCCCTAGCCACACCTCCTTTTCCCAGGCCTCACTGGCTCTGCTTTGCACCCTACTCGAACATTTTTGCCTGCCCTAATGCACAAATGTAATATTCCCCAGCCAGATGGGCGGGGTATAAATATATTATTATTATTATTATTATTTTATTATTATTATTATTATTATTATTATTATTATTATTATTAATTGCTCCACCCACTTTTGCCCTTATTCCTGCTCTCCACTAGCATGTGACCCCAGAAGGTTGAGCAGAAAGGAGGATAAGCTTTGGATTAAAAATGGTTCCCCATTCTGTTATAAAGACTATATCCAGAATTAATCGCTGTATTGGATTCAATGAAGTGGTTCAATGCAGATGCGGGTAACTTTTGCCCTTCCCAGTGTTGCTGAACTACAACTCCTATCATCCCTGGCTGTGCTGGCTGGGCCTGATGGGAGTTGTGGTTCAGCAACAGCGGGGTATTATTATTACAATGTTTTAATGGTTATTATAAGGTTTGTTTTTTAAGGCAGGGAAGCATTTGAAAGGTTGCACGGTCCATTCAGCTCGTCCCATGTTATAATGCATCTCAGCATTATAACACTCAGAGTTCTGCAAATATACAGTTTAGGGTCAAATATACGGCGCTGTGGGTTAAACCACAGAGCCTAGGACTTGCCAATCAGAAGGTCGGCGGTTTGAATCCCCGTGACAGGGTGAGCTCCCGTTGCTCAGTCCCTGCTCCTGCCAACCTAGCAGTTCGAAAGCACGTCAAAGTGCAAGTAGATAAATAGGTAACGCTCCAGCGGGAAGGTAAACGTCGTTTCTGTGTGCTGCTCTGGTTCGCCAGAGGTGGCTTAGTCTTGCTGGCCACATGACCCGGAAGCTGTAGGCCAGCTCCCTCGGCCAATGAAGCGAGATGAGCGCCGCAACCCCAGAGTCAGCCACAACTGGACCTAATGGTCAGGGGTCCCTTTACCTTATACAGTTTAGGGTCTCCTGGTATGCCCCGCAGAGGACCTTAAGGTCCATGAATAATCATAGTTTAGAGGTCCCAGGACCTAAGGAAGTCTGATTATCCTCCACCAGGGCCAGGGCCTTCTCGGTGATGGCTCCGACCTGGTGGAATGCTCTGTCCCATGAGACCAGGGCCCTGCAGGATTTAACTTCCTTCTGCAGGGCCTGTAAAACAGAGCTATTCCACCTGGCTTTCAACTTGAACTTAGCCTGATTCCCCCTTCCTTCCCTCCCCCTCCCCTCCCCTTTTTATGAAGATTACCCACTCTGGGATCCCACAGCTAATTCTCCCCTGGTCTCCTCGCTGGCCCAAATAGGACTAATTTAGCCAGCTAGCCCTGGTGATCATCTAATGTTTATTGGATGGATTTCCCCCCTAAATTGATTTTTATTTTTTTATTTTTTGCATCAATTAAGTGTTTTAAATCTGTTGTTAGCTGCCCTGAGCCCAGTTTTCTGAACTGGGAAGGGTGGGGTATAAATAAAAATGTATTACTATTTATTATTAAATGAAAAGGAGCTGCCTTTAGGAGCTGCCTGGCTATGTCCTCCCTGATGGAGCCTGGCAGTTCACAAATGGAACCTGAGAAATGTGGGCCACAGTGGTGAAGCAGAAGAAGAAGAAGATGAGGAGGAGGAGGAGTTTGGATTTGATATCTTGCTTTATCACTACCCTAAAGAGTCTCAAAGCGGCTAACATTCTCCTTTCCCTTCCTCCCCCACAACAAACACTCTGTGAGGTGAGTGGGGCTGAGAGACTTCAGAGGAGTGTGACTGGCCCAAGGTCACCCAGCAGCTGTATGTGGAGGAGCAGAGATGTGAACCCGGTTCCCCAGATTACGAGAATACCGCTCTTAACCACTACACCACACTGGTAAGCGGCTTGCCTAGTATTATCACTGCTATGGCAGGCCAACATGACTGGCACTTCCCACACCATTGCTGCCTCTCTGTGCAGGAGAAAGAGGCAATCTCAGCATTTGCCCACTCTATATACCCTCCCAGTTCTAATGTTCTGTTCCTACCACACTGAGTGCTGTGACTTGATTCCCCACAATACCAGCGAGGGCTTTGCCCCACCATTTTCCCCACCACTCATCCCATGATTTCTAGGCAGGTATCTGAGAGGCTTTTATTCTGTCCCGCCATTTTCCCCAGGAAAAAACCCACAGCTTACTGCTGAATCAGAACAAATATCAGTCTGCAGAAAACTCATTTGTTGCTTGTTCCAGCGGTGTGGATGAGCCCTGAAGCTGCTCTCTTCCAGGATATTCCCTTCTGGAGAGCTGTCCAGCAGAGCAATTAGCAGGTCTGATGCTCTGTAGCAGCAGGGGAACTGAGCAAAAGACTGAGACTGGAGCCAAGGAGCTGGGCAGCAGAAGGAGTTGCACTAGCAACAACCAGGTAGCAAGTTTTATAGCTGGTCCACCGTTGCTGAGCTACCAGATGTCCAGGAGAATCAGCAGGACACTAATGTGAAGTTCCACTCAGACAGCTGTTTCCTCTTCCCAAATAGAGCTTTGAGATGCGGCGGAAGGGGGGACCCTCATGCTAGCAGATGTATGCTGGGTCCTTTGGGCTTCAGTAAATGTGTTTTCTCAATCTCTGCTCCTGAGGTCAATGATAGATTATGGTGGAAGGGTTGGAGCAGGGAGGTATGGCCAGTCTAGAGGGCATAGGAGTGCCCTGACTCAACAGACTCCCCGAGCGTCATCCAGGGCCAGATTTAGGTTTGATGAGGATGCAGGTGGCGCTGTGGGTTCAACCACAGAGCCTAGGACTTGCCGATCAGAAGGTCGGCAGTTCGAATCCCTGCGACGGGGTGAGCTCCCGTTGCTCTGTCTCAGCTCCTGCCAACCTAGCAGTTCGAAAGCACATCAAAGTGCAAGTAGATAAATAGGTACCGCTCCGGCGGGAAGGTAAAAGGCGTTTCCGTGCGCTGCCCTGGTTCGCCAGAAGCAGCTGTACGCCAGCTCCCTCGGCCAGTAAAGCGAGATGAGCGCCGCAAACCCAGAGTCAGCCACGACTGGACCTAATGGTCAGGGGTCCCTTTACCTTTAAGCTACTGAAGGTAATGGGGCCCTTTATATGTCCAGCTGTCCTTTGTCAACAACAAATTGTCACTGCTTTTTGTGTTGAATATATGCTATATGGTAACTTATGGACCTAATAGGTATCTAAAGCTGTTTGCACATAACAAAATAGGAGCCTACACAGCACAAAACACTGTTGCTGTATGTAGGTTTTATTTTATTTGTTTTTTATCTTACATTTTGGGAATGTACATGCAGTGTTTTCCCTTTGCATATTTTGGGGTTCCCCACGAGAGTGGGGCCCTAAGCTATAGCTTGTTTAGCTTATATGTGTAAATCCAGCACCGGGGTCATCTTCTAGTGTAGGAGCCCCCGAAGTCCATGAAGATATGTTGACACCCCTCAGTCTCAGAGCACAATGAGGCTGGCTGTGGCATCTTCCTCCTCTAAGGTGGCGCTGTGGTCTAAACCACTGAGCCTCTTGGGCTTGCCAATCAAAAGGTTGGCTTGCCAATCAAAAGGTTGGCAGTTCGAATCCCCGCAACAGGGTGAGCTCCCGTTGCACTATCCCAGCTCCTGCCAACCTAGCAGTTCAAAAGTACACCAGTGCAAGTAGATAAATAGGTACCACTGCGGCAGGAAGGTAAACAGAATTTCCGTGCACTCTGGTTTCCATCACGGTGTCCCATTGCACCAGAAGCAGTTTAGTCCTGCTGGCCACATGACCCAGAAAGCTGTCTGTGGACAAACACCAGCTCCCTTGGCCTGAAAGCGAGATGAGCGCCACACTCCATAGTCACCTTTGACTGGACTTAACCGTCCAGGGATCCTTTACCTTTCTTTTTTTATCTCAGCTAGTCTCAGAGAGGGGCATGGACTGGTCCTGGTAGCAACAGCAAGTGCTCTGTGCTGCAATTCTAACAGTTGAATCAACCCTAAGTAATGTTTCAGATCTGCCCTGCTCAGTAATTGACTCTATCTACCATAACAAATGTCGGCATTTCAGGAGTTACTCATGAATGCAGATATTACATAAAACAATAATATTAACATAACTGGGTAAACATTCTCTTTGTTTTTTCTCCCCTCTAATCCATAATGCATTTCCCGAAAAGCCACCAACTCTGCAAGCTTTTCTGGCATTGCACGACTGCAGCTTCAGATCTCTGCAATTAGGAAAACATTTTTGCTACAGCAAGCACCTGCCCTTGGAGTTCATGTCAACGCATTTGTTTTCTATTGTTCTCTTAATTCATTGCCTTGCTGCCCTCAGAGGTCAAAGGAACCCGATGGAAAATGACATCAGATAAAATAACACTGCAGCCATGTTGCATTGCAAATTAAATTCTACCACTCAGAGTTGAAGAAATGGAATAACTCTTCACCCCCACCACACATGAGCTAGTCTTCAAGGTCTTTCCAAGGGTGAAATACAAAATAGATAATAGAATCGTAGAATTGTAGAACTGGAAGGAATTCCAAGGGTCATCTAGGCACTGCAGGTACCTTATCTATAACATCCATGACAGAAGGTCACCCAACCTCTGTTTAGAAGCTTCCAATGAAGGATAGTCCACCACCTTCCAAGGGAGTCCATTCCACTGTCAATCAGCTCTTACCATCAGGAAGGTCTTCCTAATGTTTCGTCAGAATCTCCTTTCTTGTAATTTGAAGCCGTTGGTTCAAGTCCTGCCCTCAGGGGCAGCAGAAAACAAGCTCTCTCCATCTTCCATCTGGCAGATCTTGGGATATGTGAAGATGGCTGTCTTATCATCTCTCAGTCTCCTCTTATCCAGGCTAAACATACCTCAACTATTCCTCAGAAGGTTTGGTCTGAAGACCTTTTATCATCTTGGTTGCCCTCCTCTACACATACAGTCATACCTCATGTTATGTTTGCTTCATGTTACGTTTTTTCAGGTTGCATCCCGTGGCAACCCGGAAGTACCGGAAAGGGTTACTTCCAGGTTTTGCCACTTGCGCATGCACACAAGCACTAAATTGTGCTTCGCGCATGCGCACAAGCGCCATGCACCTGCTCAGATATGGTGCTTCAGGTTGTAGGCTTTTCATGTTGCAAACAGGCCTCCAGAACAGATCGCGTTCCCAACCAGAGGTAGCACTGTTCTCCGTCTTGTCAATATTTTTCTTGGGGTCTCCAGAACTGGACACAGGACTCCAGGTGTGGTCTGACCAAAGCAGATCAGAGCGGAATGTTGTGTTTCCATTGATCATCTCACTGTATTGATGCAGCTTAGAACTGCATTAGCTTTTTTGTTTTTTTGCTCCTGCATCACACCATTGCGTCATGTTAAACCTCTGGTCTTACTAAGATCCCTAGATCCTTTTCATATGTTCTACTGTCCAGCCAGGTGCCCCCCCTCTTAAATCTGTGCATTGAGTATTCCTGCCCAAGTGCGGGACTTTACATTAGATAAGAACCTTACATTAGATAATAGAACATCGTCTGCCAGCCTGATCCTGTGTTAAATGATGTGGTGAGTGTTTCACTCAGCCATGAAAGCTCACTGGGTGAACTTGGGCCAGTCATTGTTTCTCAGCCTAACCTACCTCACAGAGTTGTTGTGAGGATGAAATGGAGGGAGGGGAACTTATGTACACCCCCTTGAGATCCTTGGACGATAAAGGGGGTATATAAATGTAATAGATAGATAGACAGACAGACAGACAGATAGATAGATGGATGATAGATAGATGATAGATAGATAGATAGATAGATAGATAGATAGATAGATAGATGGATGATAGATACAGTGGTGCCTCGCAAGACGAAATTAATTCGTTCCGCGAGTTTTGTCGTCTTGCGATTTTTTTCGTCTTGCAAAGCACGGTGTCGGGAAAGTTTTGGAAAAGCTTCAAAAATCACCAAAGTCTTTAAAAACCTCAAAAAAAGGCTACCGCACCGCGTTCTATGAGTTGCTCCTCGAAGTCAAGTCGCAACTGTATTAACGGTGTTAAGAAAAAGGAAACAAACTTGCAAGACGTTTCCGTCTTGCGAAGCAAGCCCATAGGGAAAATCGTCTTGCAAAGCAGCTCAAAAAACAAAAAACCCTTTCATCTAGCGAGTTTTTTGTCTTGCGAGGCATTCGTCTTGTGAGGTACCACTGTAGTAGGAAAAGTGCTGGGGGCTTATTCCAGTACAATAGTATAGATTTTTACTAAGATGTCCCGCTGAGTGCTGTGCGAGCTACTCCCTAGTAAGACAGCTTTTCCTATTTCCATTATGTGCTGAAGAGGCAAGCTTTTAGAGTGAAATGCAGCTTGCCTCTTCAGTGCACAAGCAGTTGTGAGAGTTGCCAAGGGCAAAAAGAGTGATGAATGAAACCAAGGAATCAGAATCACATTCCAAGTGGCAAAACAGGACTCTTTCATGTCCCCTCACATGATGACCATACCATAAGAACATATGATAGTCCTAAAGCACAAATCAGAACAAAGATCGCCGAAACAAATCTCAGCACTCTGGATTAAGTGTTCCTCTTTCTCACACCCCAATTCAATGCCTGTATGATACAAATAACTAGAACATGCAAATACAGCAAATCTGTGCAATATATTTCAGTTGAAAGCTGGATTTGTTTGTTTGCTTTGTTTTAATCAAAACAGAATTCTATAGCCCACTTTTATCACTCTACCCTCTCCGCACTTGGCCTGCTCTATGGAGATTTGGAAGATTAAAATTTGCATCCTTGTTCCCCCAGGTGAATTACTGAGCATATGCATAGTGCCATCTTTTTAGCTTCTGTTGGCTCTCCAGACATTGCTCTGCTGCCAAATGCCAGCGAGAACTCCAGCTTCCATGCTGGTCCCCGTGGGAATCGTGGTACAAAGCTAATTTGAGGCTGCACGCTGTGTCTCCAAGAAAACAATCTTATTCGGTGGGGGGGGGGCAGAAAAACAACATCCCTTCCATTATTCAAATATGCTAAGCTACAAGCAAATGTAAGTAGCTAACGCCATTGGGGAAACGGGTAGCTAATTAAAATGTAACACAGCTCGGCAAGATGTCATCAACCATTGAGTGGGGAAGGCCTTCAGATTCCCTTTCTATAGGACTACGGGGCTCAATTCAGCATGAAGCTGAAGGTTCTTATGGACTAGCAAAATACCTGCCATCACGATGGAGGGGGCAGCAGCCCTCACGTTAGCCATTCCACCAAGACCTTTGGGGGAACACACCCGTTTCCCCAGGTGAAAGTTGGACCACCCAGTGTCAACAGTGTCCCCAAGTTAATAGCAACCATTCACTTGGGGAAACAGATGTGTATTGGGGGATGTGGGCGGTGGTGGAACTAGCTGCTCTTGCACCCGGAGCAGTGGGGTGGGGCAATCGGCATGGCAATGTGATCCTTGGGGGGGGGTCCGATAGCTGCGCTGTGGTGCGATCCTCCTGGGGGGGTTCCAATTGCAGCGTGGCGGCGCAATCCTCCAGGGCATAGCTGTCAACGTTTCCCTTTTTTTTAAGGGAAATTCCCTTATTCCGAATAGGATTCCTCGCAAGAAAAGGGAAAAGTTGACAGCTATGCTCCGGGAGGATCCGATCGTTGCGCTGTGGTGCGATCCTCCTGGGGGGTCTGATCACGGCGCTGTGACGCGATCTTCCCTGCGGGGGTCCAGTCGCAGTGCAGCAGTGCGATCCTCCCGGTGGGGGGGGGCGATCGTGGTGTGGTGGCGTAATCCACCCAGGGAGGATTTTGTCCCCCCCCCCTGGGATTGGTACCCGGGGCAGACCGCCCCCACCACACTCCCCTTCGTACACCCCTGGATGTGCGCTGAACTTCTTCACTGTGCCTGGAGGTCCCAGTTTCTTAGTTAAACAAGCTGTCCCCTTCCTCAACAGTTTTGCCTCACAAAGGTTAATTGGAGCTGTAAACACAATCGTTCACCTCCATCATCATTAGAATCACATGGCTTCTTTCCTTTACATCGGGGTGGGGAACATCAAGCCCCACAGCCAAGTGAGGTCCTCCAGGACATGCTATCCAGCCCTTAGCACCTTGTGAAAATGCCTCTATCTAGCCTGGATAGAGGAAGGGAAGGTGTTTGTGTGCATGTTGAAACCTCTGGCTTCAAAGCAAGAATTACATACGTTGTTTGTCTGTTTTTGCTCCCGGCCCTGACATGTGCCCTCTCACCGGAATGTTTCCAGTGAAAGCATGTCTATCTAGGGCTTGAAAGGTTTCCTATTCATTGCCCAAAATCTTTAGTTGGGTTTCCTGACCAGTGCCGGATTTACGTATAAGCTAAACAAACTATAGCTTAGGGGCCCACTCTCTCAGGGGGCCCAAAAAAATTAAAGGAAAAAAGAACTGGATGTACATTTCCAAAATATAAGATAAAAAACAAATAAAATAAAACCTTCATACAGCAACAGTGTTGTGTAGGCTCCTATGATGTAAGTAATGGGCCCCACCTGCTAGCCTGCTCCCTAAAATTTGCTCATTTCTACATATAGGATACCTAAATTCTGCATGTGCAGATGGCTTTAGATACCTATTAGGTCCATAAATTACCTGAGCTCCACTGTGAGGAAGGAAGGATGGGACAGAAATTCAATAAAGGAATAAATGAAAGCAGTTGCCATATGTCCTCTTTTTCCAGGACACGTCCTCCTGGGTAGAGTCCTCACAGCGATCCATAGTGAAAAGAAGAATTCAGCAAAAGTGTCCTCTTAGAACACCATACATTTGGAGCATATTTAAAGCACATAACAATTTTGAGACCTGTAGTTTGTTACGGGTTCTGGGAATTTCAGCTCTGTGAGGGCCAAAATTCAGTTCCCAGGATTCTTTGGGGTATCAAGCGTTAAATGTATGGTATATATGCCCTAAATCTCTGCCCGTGTCTACCATCAACTATTCAAAGGTCTCCCAGCTCCCTCAAATGACTCTGTTCTTTCTCCCTCATCAACCCTTATGTCCAAGAGCACCTCCCCAAATACCTGCCTGATATCACTTCACTTTCATAAAACTCTCTGGTGATGTAGTCTCTTTTTAGGCTAACTTGTGGGTTATGTGGGAGACTGTTCGAGATTTTGAAACTTTGAGCTCAAATGCAGATGTTCCTCATTAAGGTCTCAAGGCCAGTGTTGAATGTAAATCAAAGGCATGTGGTGGGAACAGGCGTTGATTCCTTTGGGGTGGAGGGGGTGAATGTCCATAATTAGCATTCCCTTAAACCTGGGTTGGGGCTGGTATAGAGAAGCTGTCATCATGGAGGGATGATTAGTTCGGACCTTAGACGGAATTTTGCCTCGCAATTTTCAGCCAGCCAGCTAGATAAGATAGTTTTGTTATTTCCTTGGCTTCTGGGCAGTCTTTAATTTGTGTAATCGTTTGATGTCTTTTCTTCTAACAAAACCTTGTTTTTAAATAAGCTTTCTTGTGCTTTGATAAGAACTGGCTTCGGCTCGAGTTTCTGAACCTCCTAATCTTGACTGCACTTTTGAAAGTGGGTCATTCAACACAAACTACTTCTCAAAACTCAACTTTCCCATGTAGCCACCAGCTGGTGGCGTTCATCTGAAAGCAATGTCCCATCCTACACACTGGAATTTGAAACCAGCTCCCCAGGAAAATACCAGACTGTTGCATCAGAGCCTAGGCTGTGTACACACAATACCTTCAAAATATACTCAAATGAGATTCTTTCCCACAAAGAATTCTGGGCGCTGTGGTTCGCTAAGGTTTGCTGGGAATTGTAACTCTGTGAGGGTGGGGAAAACTACAGTGCCCAGAATTCCTTGAGAGAAAGAATGTGTTCTGAATGTGCTTTAACATGTGGAGTTTCAATGACCCAGGGGCTCCACATCTGTGGAATGGTCTCTCCAGTGAGGTTTGCCTGCTGCACTCAATGACCTCTTTTTTGGTGCCAGATAAGGACTTACCTCCTCCACCCTCGGTTTTTGATGGACTTAACTGATTTTATTCCACTTCCTGTGACTGCTGTGTGTTTGTGTGTGTTGCAGATGTTTAATGAGACACTTAATGTTTTATATGGATACTGTAATAATGGCATAATGCATTTATGTTTATGCTTTTAAATGCAAGTTTGCTTGGAGACCTTGGTAGCGAGAGACTAGTCAATATTAACATCAATAACAACAATGCTGGTGGGTGTGGCTTCCATCCCTGGTGCCCTGATCATTCAACTTCCCAAGAATGTAGCATTTATGGCAATCACCTAAAACTGTTGAGGTGTTCCCCCCCTCAATACTGGCTAGTTTTAGCTTTTTTTTAAAAAAAGCTCTAATACTTGGAGACTTAGGGAAGTTAAAAAGGTAAAGGATTCTATTTTACAACAAAATTGCTAAAACAAATTTATTATTATTATTTTATTATTATTATTATTATTATTATTATTATTATTATTATTATTATTATTATTATTATTATTACCCCACCCATCTGGCTGGGTTTCCCCAGCCACTCTGGGCGGCTCCCAACAGAATATTAAAAACATCAAACAATAAAAACTTCCCTAAACAGGGCTGCCTGTCTAAAAGTCAGATAGCTGTTTATTTCCTTGACATTTGATGGGAGGGTGTTCCACAGGGCAGGCACCACTACCGAGAAGGCTCTCTGCCTGGTTCCCTCCAACTTCACTTCTCGCAGTGAGGGAACCACCAGAAGGCCCTCAGAGCTTGACCTGAGTGTCAGGGCTGAACAATGTGGGTGGAGACACTCCTTCAGGTATACTGGGCCAAGACCCAGATGTGCCAGGAGATTTAAATTCTTTCAAAAACAGTTAACTCTCTCTCTCTCTCTCTCTCTCTCTCTCTCACTCACACTCACTCACTCTCTCTCTCACACACACTCTCACACACACACAAAAATTCAGTGGATGTTACAGGATTCTAAACAAGATGGTAAATGTACAGCTGATTTTTACTTTGTTTTCCTTAAGTTTAGGTCTTAAAACCTGGGGTTTCTAAAACAAGGTGGGACTTTCTGTCAGTTTTCCAAACTTCTCTAAATCTCTCTCCTGGGGCTCCTCTATTAGTATACCAGACCAGGGGATCACCACACCCCTCCTAACTGGTTTGGGATTGTTCTTCTCTTTCTCGAGAAGATCTATCCCCTTCTCACTGAACTGAGACACAAGTAGAGTGCTTCCTCACAACTCCACTTCTCCTTTCCTAAATTCTGCATCCCAGTTCTCACTTGTCTCTATACCAGTGTTTCTCAACCTGTGCGTCCCCAGATGGTGTTGGACTACAACTCCCATCATTCCTAGCCAGCATGATCAGTGGTCAAGGAAGATGGGAGTTGTAGTCCAACAACATCTGGGGACCCACAGGTTGAGAACCGCTACTCTATACTCTTAAAAGACACCAGTCACTCTCTGTTAATCTAACATCCAACTCAAGAGACCTCCTTCTCTGGATGTAGATCTTTCTCAGGGTGGATTTTACACACAGCTCAGAAGCTATACCCTTATCCAGCAGCCTTTCTCAAATGTGGCTTGGACATTTCTGGACTACCAGTCCCATCAGCTGACCATTGGAGTCTGAAAGCATCTGGGGAGTCAAGGCTGGAAAAAACTGACCTAAAAAGAAGAGCCATGTTATCAGGGCCAGCCCAAGACATTTTGGCACCTGAGGCGAACCACAAAATGGCAGAGAAGAAGGGGCGAGCGAAGATCTGCATCAGGAATAAAGGGGCAATAAGCACCTGTTGCCACTGTGGATCCTGCCGTCTGAAGCAGTCTCCTCACCTTGCCTCATAGATGGGCCAGCCCTGCATGTTGTACAAGAGAACTGCAGGACCCTCAGTAATCTTAATATTTTGGTGAGGATCCAAGCAGAAGGGATGCCTGTTGTGTTGAATTAACACCAGTACTGCTAAGGAGGGGCTTTTTGGCTTCCCCCACCTCCCTGCCACTCTTCTTTCCAGCTTGTTTGGATGCCTCAGATCAAGCTCTTTATTAAGTGTAATCATGCTCAATTTGTTCCACTAATTATGTGCAGCTGGGTGTCAGCCAGACAGCGCCACAGATGATCAGATTGCTGCTTGTTCCCAGTTCCCAAACTTTCCCTGCCTGGTGCAAGCAATAGAATTTGGGGCTTCGGGTGTCCTTCTTGGTTACCCAGATTGCCTTTAAAAAGAAAATAATAAATTGGTGGAGCTGAAGGATGGCAAGGAGCAATGGAGGAGTATTTTGTAGTCCTCTCTTCATCTCCAAGTAAGACTTTCCAGTTTTGCTTTTGCTTTGGGCAACAGAAATAGAAACTTTTTGTAGGAAGATATTTGGATGGTTCTGCATTAATCAGTAAGAATTTAGGGTCAACTCCCAGTTATTTTCACAATTGCAGGCAAAAAATGCAGAACTAATGCTAATATTTGCTTGTTGCTTGGTCTCTACATTCCTCACCTGCAAAATAGAAGAAGAAGAAGAAGAAGAAGAAGAAGAAGAAGAAGAAGAAGAAGAAGAAGAAGAAGAAGAAGGAGAAGAGTTTGGATTTGATATCCCGCCTTTCACTCCCCTTCAGGAGTCTCAAAGCGGCTAACATTCTCCTTTCCCTTCCTCCCCCACAACAAACACTCTGTGAGGTGAGTGGGGCTGAGAGACTTCAAAGAAGTGTGACTGGCCCAAGGTCACCCAGCAGCTGCATGTGGAGGAGCGGAGACGCGAACCCGGTTCCCCAGATTACGAGACTACTGCTCTTAGCCACTACACCACACTGGCTCTAATAATAGGATTATTTATTGATCTGTTTTTTTAAAAAACTGTATTGCCTGCCCTTCACCAAAAGGTCCAAGGCTTTGTTGAAACGATTACGAATATGAAAATAGTGGAATATTGACTGGTCACATTTACAGATGGGTGAATCTGCCTGTTTTGGTTTCTCCCAGATTGTCATACTTCCAATCTTAAATTTAGTTCTTCACATTTATTTCCATAGCCATTTGCATTTTTTTCCATAGAGCAAGCTGCAAGCCCTATCTAGTTTTATACCAGGTCTATTTCAAAATGGAGAAGATGGACCAGCCAGCCCCACATATTAGTTCCCCCCCCCCCAGGTTAAAAAAAAAAGGCAAAGGACCCCTGACAGTTAAAGGGTTACGGCGCTCATCTCGCTTTACTGGCCGAGGGAGCCGGCATTTGTCTGCAGACAGTTTTTCCAGGTCATGTGGCCAGCATGACTAAGCCGCTTCTGGCGAAACCAGAGCAGCACACGGAAATGCCATTTACCTTCCCACTGGATATTTATCTACTTGCACTTTGACATGCTTTCGAACTGCTAGGTTGGCAGGAGCTGGGACTGAACAATGGGAGCTCATCCCGTCGTGGGGATTCGAACTGCCGACCTTCCGATCAGCAAGCCCAAGAGGCTCAGTGGTTTACACCACAGTGCCAAATCTCATTGCCACAGACCCACAAGCTCATTAACCCCCTGGAAAGAGAGGAGACATACAGTTCCCTTGCCTCCAAGTTGTCCATCGGGGATCAGCTGGTTTTCCTCAACGGGGGTGAATTTGGCTGTGAAGTTTCCAGTTCACTGACTGCCAGTCCCATACGCATTTTATTGCTGTTCTTTAGTCGTGTCCGACTCTTCGTGACCCCCTGGACCTCATGCCAGGCCCTCCTGTCTTCCACTGCCTCCCGCAGTTTGGTCAAACTCATGTTGGTAGCTTTGAGAAGACTGTCCAACCATCTCGTCCTCTGTCATCCCCTTCTCCTTGTGCCCTCCATCTTTCCCAACATCAGGGTCTTTTCCAGGGAGTCTTCTCTTCTCATGAGGTGGCCAAAGGTTTGGAGCGTCAGCTTCAGGATCTGTCCTTCCAGTGAGCACTCAGGGCTGATTTCCTTCAGAATGGATAGGTTTGATCTTCTTGCAGTCCATGGGCCTCTCAAGAGTCTCCTCCAGTACCATAATTCAAAAGCATCAGTTCTTTGGCGATCAGCCTTCTTTATGGTCCAGCTCTCACTTCCATACATCACAGACGTCCTTAATGCACCCTGCTAAGCTACTTCAATGGAGTCTGTAGACGAAAGCTCCACTTGCTGATAGTCCTTTTATTTGTAATGTGGTGCTTTCTTTGCCCTTCCTACATATATCCAGGACAATATATAACATATATTTTTAACTTCCTTTGTTTTCGCAGTACAACAGGAAAGGTGACCAAGAATAAAAGGGGCATTAACTCGCTTGAGATGTCACAGCAAGTGGTTGTGGTTGCAAGTGGATATAATTAAGGAGGAAAGACGTGCAAAGGGAGGGAGGTGGGAACAGAAGAAACATGGCGCAAAAAGCTGCCTGCACAGTGTGTTCACACCATTCTGAGAACTGGCTTTATAAAGAGAACAACGTAACAGAGGCAATGCTGGTCTTTAGGGGCGTAGCTCAGTGGCAGAGCTTCTGCCTTGCATGTGGAAGGTCCCAGGTTCAATCCTCACCATCTCCAGGTGGTGCTGCCAGTCAGTGCTGACAATACTGATCTAGATGGACCAGTAGTCTGTTACTGCAGGATAAATACTTTTAGTTAATGTTCTTTTTATCTTCTGTTGTGTTTTGAATTTGGCACTGTATTTTTTATTTTAAAAAAAACACCTTTAAGTGACTTTAAGCAAATTCTAGTAAGCAACAAATAATGAACAAATAAATATTTGTTCTTCTTGCAGTCCTAAATAAATATTCAGGAATATTTTTTTAATGCATTTATTGAATACATTTAAGTACATTTATTGTACTTAAATATTTGTTGTTGCTTTTAGAGTCTTTTGAGGAGTGCAGGCGTGAAGGGCTTGAAGACTGTATTTCTGATCACAGACACACAAATTGAGGAAGAAGGATTTTTAGAAGATGTTGATAGTGTGCTAAACACTGGAGAAGTCCCCAACCTTTTTGCAGCTGATGAAAAGCACAAAGTTATGGAGGTGCTTCTCCTCCCATTGGAAACAACAGGAGGGCCAGAGGACGGCTATTACTTCCTCTCCCTTTTCTTTGGATGTTTTAAGCTACCCTGTGCTGCAGCTTAATACAGTTGACATATATAAAAGTTAGGCTAAAAGGCAGGTGCGGTTCATCAACTCAAGTTGCAGAGCTTGCATGGGTGCATAGCTCCATCATGTGGGCTCTCAGCACAGTGGGAATATTTCTCTTTTAAAGCTGATCATTTTTCTGCTCTCCATCAGGCCTTGGCTGCAGCAGGCTTTGCTCCAACCAGCTCAGAAATGAGCAATTTTCGCAAGAGCACATCACGCCTGGCCTGCACTGGAGCTGTGACAGGGCCTGTTCCGCCAAGCCCTGCTTGGATCACACATACACACAAAACCCCTGGAAATTGGGGAAAACGGATTGTTTTAAGATTACAGCAGAGGTGGATAGTTCCAGTAGCCATAACTGGATCCTTCACTGCTGGGTGCTTGGCCAAGAGTGCAGTGCTTTTTTCCCTACACCCAAAAGTGCCGGATCACACCTTCCTCAGAAGACCTACCCCAGAGCCCAGAGAGGATACAGTCATACCTCGGGTTACAGACGCTTCAGTTTGTGTTTTTTCAGGTTACGGACCCGTCGAAAACCAGAAGTACCAGAACAGGTTACTTCCGGGTTTCAGAAGTCACGCATGCACAGTAGCACCGAATCGCAACCCGCACATGCGCAGACCCGCCACTGCAGGTTGCGAATGCTACGGGTTGCGAATGTGCATCCACACGGCTCACGTTCGCAACCCGAGCATCCACTGTATATCACAGGGGTAGGCAAACTAAGGCCCGGGAGCCGGATGCGGCCCCCCCAGGCTCATAAATCCGGCCCGCGGAGCGAAGCTGGAACCCACCACGAAGCCGAGACTCCTGCAATGGCCACAGGAGGAAGAGGCCAAGCAGCGGCGGCTCTGCCAATCAAACACTGTTTTTGGTTTACCTCAGCACAGCGCAGGGACATCTCTGTCAATCAAACGCCGCACACTGGTTTGACTGGCAGAGCCGCCGCCACTCAGCCGCTTCCTCCTGCCCCTGCCGCCCTGGTGTTCCCGTGGGCCAGAGAGCGTAGCGGATGAGCTCGCTCTGCCTACCCGCTTCATGAGAAGCGGTGGTGGTGGTGGCAGCCCCTGGGAAGATAAGTGAAGCGCCTTCTTTCTCTAGGCGGGAAGCCCATTTTGTGCCACTGCTGCCAGCACTTCGGCAAATGAAGCAAGCGCAAACTGAGGCGGCGGCTGGGGAGGGACAGTGGACTGGCCCCCTGTGGAAAAAGTTGGCTGACCCCTGATGTATCATGTGAACCAGAGCTGTTTAGGGCCTTGCTCTGCTGATGAATGGCTTTGCCGTGCATCACCTGATAGCTGCGAGCTGCTCCTCCGGCTCACCTGTGCCACCCCAGAGCCCGTACAGTATATCCTCTTCGGGCTCTGGGGAGGGTCTCCTCATGACCCGGAGGTGCAGCGAGGCTTTGGTGAAGCTGGTCAGGTCTCTCCCACTTCCGGGACCCAGCTGAGAGGCAAGATTCATTCCCCTCTCTCCTCACAACAGTTCTAAGAGCTTGACATAGTTGGGACAAGTGAAGCTAGTTATCTGTACACGTGCAAAGCTCTGCCTCAGCTGGTTGGTGGTGATCACGATTCTGTCTTCACTTGCAATGATAAAAAGAAGAAGCACATGGGAATTAAACTGAAAGAGATCCAGAATGACAATACATTTTTGAAACTGCAAAGAGGTTTGGACGTTTGTGTGCTCTGCAGAGATAAACACCTCCACTCCAGTTTTTTAAGGCCTCTTTTTTGTGTGGAGTTACCTGAATTCCAAAATAATCAGAGGCCTTCTCCTTGTGCCCCTCCTGCAGAAGGTGGTGGCAAAGAGACAGACCTTCGCAGTGGTGGTGGGCCATTTCTGGATTCCAACAGTAACCAACATTAACATATTTTCAGCAACAGGCAAATGTGTTTCTGTTCTCCCAGGCATTTTGAGTACAGTGGTACCTCGGATTACATATGCTTCAGGTTACAGACTCCACTAATCCAGAAATAGTACCTCGGGTTAAGAACATTGCTTCAGGATGAGAACAGAAATCGTGCTCTGGCGGCACGGTGGCAGCAGGAGGCCCCATTAGCTAAAGTGGTGCTTCAGGTTAAGAACAGTTTCAGGTTAAGAATGGACCTCCGGAACGAATTAAGTACTTAACCCAAGGTACCACTTTACTAATATCTTTGTATTACATGGATCTTTTTCTGAGACACTGGTGAACATGCCCAGGTGATGGGTTTTGGAGAGCGGGGTATTTACTTATTATGCAGTGTATGAATAGTAAAGGTAAAGAGACCCCTGACCGTTAGTTCCAGTCGTGGCCAACTCTGGGGTTGCGGCGCTCATCTAGCTTTATTGGCTGAGGGAGCCGGCGTACAGCTTCCGGGTCATGTGGCCAGCATGACTAAGCCGTTTCTGGCGAACCAGAGCAGCACACAGAAACGCCATTTACCTTCCCGCCAGAGCGGTACCTATTTATCTACTTCCACTTTGACGTGCTTTCGAACTGCTAGGTTGGCAGGAGTGTATGAATACTTTAATTTAAATTTTAGAATACAAAATACAACTTTAGTTAGGTCACACCGGATTGTATTCAACTAAATTCTACTCTGATTCAGCCCCCTGAAATAAATGGGCATGACTTGGTTTAGTAATTTCAGTAGGTCAACTCTATGTAGAATTTAGACTTTGGGATAGTGACAAAATAAATTCTAAAAATCATGGTTAAAAGGCTTTTCTTTACCTGAATGAAGCTCGCTCATGAGTTTCGTTGTGCATTTCTTTGCTGGGAACCAGCTGCCAATTCTAGCTTCACTACTGGTGTATACTGAGCAAACACATACAAGCACAACCTTCACACAATAGGCCAAAAGGTAAAGGGCCCCTGGACGGTTAAGGCCAAAGACTATGGGGTTGCAGCACTCATCTCGCTTTCAGGCTGAGGGAGCCGGTGTTTGTCCACAGACAGCTTTCCAGGTCATGTGGCCAGCAGGACTATATCACTTCTGGTGCAAAGGAATACCTTGGCGGAAACCAGAGCATACAAAAACGCCATTTACCTTCCTGCTGCAGCAGTACCTATTTATTTACTTGCACTGGTGTGCTTTTGAACTGCTAGGTTGGCAGGAGCTGGGACAGAGCAACGGGAGCTCACCCTGTCACAGAGATTTGAACCTTCCAATCAGCAAGCCCAAGAGGCTTAGTGGTTTAGACCACAGTAAACGGTGCTTCCATGCAATCTGGTTTCCATCAGTGTTCCATTGCATATTTAATATAAAAACTGAGGACATTTTTTAGTAGAAATATAGTCATCTTTAAGCTTCCTGATCTGGGATTAATCTTTTCACTCCAAGCTGCTACATGGGACTACCTCCTCCCTGCCAAAAAAAAGTTTACATTTTTGCACCTCATCTTCCTACCCCTAGTAACTGGCAGTTGTAAATCACATGCCTGTCTGGGACAAGCCTGGGAAAGGTAGAATGTCTTATCTCTTCCACTGCGGGTACTATCACAATGTACTTTCACTTTTAACACAAATTACTGCCGTTATAAATTGGCACTAGGCTTAATTTTGCCTAACCTAGACTTTAATTATATTATAATTGTTTCATTACCATTTAACACCAATGTTTACATTTCTCTCTGCAAACCCACAGACAGTACACCTTCACCTCATAGCTTACAAAAGTTCATGCCAAAGAAATGTGACAGTCCTTCACATTTTCCTGGTTTTATTATTGTATGTCCACTTTTAAGGCTTGCAGTCTTTTTGATATACCATTAAACTACAATGGGCACTTTCCCCCTATATACACAAAAACCTAAGGCTGTCAATGAACAGTCACCGTTGGAGGATTTGTAGTGCTGCATCTTTTGCAGGAAACCAGGGCAGGGAAGGAAAAGATTCTGAAATGGCAGCTTTCAACAAGAGCGGAGGTTTGAATTAAGCAAGACCCAGAACTATGAGAATATGAGGCAGGTCCAGAGAGCTGAAAGTATATGGGAGGGACTTGAAGCTGTGAGTATATATGCACCTCCCCCCCAAAAAAAGAAATTACAGTACCATCCCACATTGTATTTCGTTTCTGATACACCATGTGTTGCCTTCAACATGAAGTTCCTAATTCGAAGAACTTTAGAAAGTATGCTTTATTCACAAGCAAACAGTCATGTAAGTACATTCACCTACTGAACTTCAACCTTCTTTAGCTGAACAAGCAGACAGGCCTGCTCTTAAGTCTAGTCATCTCAAAGATACATATAGCAGCATGGGGAGGGGTGAGCAAAGGGGGCTGCAGAATAGGGCAAGGCCTGTAAATGGTGGTGACCTATGTGCAAGTGAAAATTGAAAAGGGTATAAGCAGAAGGGTAGAGGGGGAAAGGGGGGCAAAGTGAAAATGGGACTGCAAAGGGGGCTGCAAAATAGCAGGAGGCATGGGAATGGAGTTGAGAGCAAGGGCGTAAAAGGGTCTGAACAGGAGAGGTGGCTTCACTAATTGGGCAGGTGAAAAGGGTGCTTAGCAGTTGCAACATGTTGGATCAGGAAGATGCGGGTTACCAATATAGGTTGTTTGTGTGCAAAGGGGAGCACAAAAGGAGAGTTGTGACATAGGGGAGGTGCTTAAACCAGCTGCAGTGGGGCTGTGAAACGGAAGTTTCAGAAATGGGAGTTGGGGAGGTAAAAAGCGAAAGTAGTTGCATGGAGTGGGAAGGGAAAGATCTAGTGGGTTAATATGGTGGGAATGGTAGGGGGTGGCAAGCAGAGGCACAGCCCCTAGCATCCCAGTATTTTTGTTATCTTATCAAAGGATGCAAGCCAGAAAGAAGACTTCCTCGTTTAAGTCCAAGGATTTAATTACAATTTCTTTCACTATATTTCAATAGATCTGTTTTAAGTTGAATTTCTTAGGATCTGGGTCATACATACATTCTAAGATTGTGCGGAGATACGATTTTGGCAGCTTGGAAGGCTATAGTTTAGTAGCAACAATAGCACTAAAACCATGCACCACACCAATTGTGGGAACAGAGTATGGCTGAGATGCAAGAATAGAGCCACTCTATAATTGCTCAACATGACTAAGATGGGTCCATTAATTTCAATGGATCTACTTCTCATAAGGCAGGTTAGTTGAATAGTTTCTGTTGAAATTCCCTAGCTCAAGAACTGAAATTAACTACACCATGTACTTTGGAATCACATTAACATACAGCCAGAGTAGTGTCGTGTTCATTCTACATGCTCTCCTTTTACTGTATTTATTGCCAATATAGGATCTCTCTCATGACATGGTTTATAAAAATTTAAGAGCCTAAACACTGGTGTTTCCTTTTTCCAGCGTTTCTCCTTCCCATGATTTTTCTTGCTTTGGGCCCAGCCTCACCAGAACAGAAACCAAGTAGCTAGCAAAACACCATGGCCATTTGAAAAATTGTGAATAGCTTCTATGCAGGGTGGAATTTTATTTAGAAGTGCAATGCTAGAGAGGTAAGCCCTTTGCTCACCTGACATAACTCTATGACCTGGAAAGCAAACTTCCACAGGCAATTAGTGTCTGAAGGAAAGCTTCCATATACACTGGCAGAGGAAATGGTTACCGCCCCACCTTCCCAGCACACAACGAAAACCGCCCACACACTACACAACTGGTTAACATGCACAGCACTTTAGGATGCTTTAGTATTACACTTTATTTGGCTAGCCTCTCCTAACTTGTACAAAGGAAAGTGAACTGGTAATTTAAGAATAAAGTCCCATAAAACTTGCTTTCAGTTAATTTGCTACAAAGTGCTGCTTCAAAGATATAGTACAGTATTGCCTATCTGCAGCCCAGTGATGAAACTGTTTCCTACTGCATGCCTTTACAGTGCTATGGACAAATCTCCAAAAGGCAGACCTAACTGATTAGGCCCAATGCTGCAATTTCAATTCAACCCCTACACAATCCAATTGTCTTAAATCCAAGTATGGCAGCTTTTCCAGAATGTGAATTTACTCTGATGCTAGCCAGAGCACTTGGCCTGTTTAGGGTTAAGTGTTTTTACTCTGCCCCAATTTGGTTGAAGCTTTGAGGACTCTGAATAACTATTCTTAAATTCATGAAGAGTCACTTGCTTGGATATTTGAAATACAACTTTATTATGGTCTAAAGAAAAAGGAATGGGAATGACAGTAACAAACAAGATTTACCACTGAATACTGTGATGCGACTGCAGCAGTCAGATTCGAAACTCAAAATGGGGAGTAAATTGCAGTCCAAAACAGCTAAATATGCAGGTCCAAAATGAAGGAATTTTTTTTAACTGCCACATTCACTCCAAAGCCCATTCTCTCTTTCAGCATTTCAAAGATTAAAGCACATGTTCTGCTCAGCTAGAATAATAAAGTGGCAAACACGCTGCACCACTGACATCACAGGACAGTTGCCTATAAAACTAGACTTCTGACGCTGGGCTCCAGCTTCACTCCCTCACAGATCATCATCTTCATCTGGCAGTGCAGTGGTCTGAGCAATCTGGAATGGGGGGAGAGGGAAAACAAGTTTAGTAACATTCTAAAGTCAATGGCAACAACAAGCAGATCAAGCTCTCAAGTCCTTTTATGAGCTCATTTACCTGTAAATCTTGCTCATACTGTGCTGCCAATGCTGGATCCATAACGACCTCTGGTGGTGCAAGAGCAGGCATGGCAACGAATTCCAAGTTGGGATCTCCAATTAGCTTTCTTGCCAGCCAAAGAAAGGGTTTCTCAAAATTATAGTTACTCTTGGCTGAAATATCGTAGTACTGGAGGAAAAGAGAGATTGTGCATTTAGAAACAAACCAGAGGGCAATCAGTGTCCATATGTTGTTGCAGAAACAAAGTCCTGCAGCAGCTTACAACACATACTGTTTAACTGTGGCACAAGCCCTGCAGATTCATGAAGAGTTTTCCTCAATGGGCATATAAGCCCAATGATTTCTCTCCCACTACAAGGTGGAAAATTAACATTGCATAGAACCTCAGAAGACTTGTGCACTACCACCACTAGGCCTGGGTTTGAGGGCCAGAGTGTGATGGCACTTTCACCTGGCGGTGTATCGTGGATGTGCCTGCCTGCCAGTGCCTGGCACACATAGGCTGTAGCTTGTTCATCCCTCTGCTTTTCAACATGGCAATGTATCACTGTATTGTAATGTTTGACTGGCGATACATCACGACGCTGAAAAGCTGACATAGCCCAGTCCTAATTACCACTTAATCCCATTCTGAATATTGGAGCCCTCATGTAGACATTCAAGTATGGTACAATGCTTTTAGTCCCAATGATTTTCTGTATCCCTCTAGTCGTATCTGTATGCATAAACATACACCCAGCTGTGGAGTCTTGAGATGTCCTTGATGCAACTAGTTGACAAAAGTAGAATTATCTTCCAATGAACCTTCCTTTAACATAGCCTTTTACATACTAATCATCAGAAGGAATTTAGAAGTAGACTTCATTATCTAAATTTTTCTAAAGCAAGCAGCTGAGAAATGTAATGTGAACTAAGAAACCAAAATTACAGAGGACGGGGCTCCTTTACTTCTTCCCAAAACAACTGACACACCACCCTACTGCTTTTGTCTTCCCATCTTAACTATTATCTTTAGCAGGAGAACTTTATCTTACCTGCAGGTTCTTCTTCCTGTGAAAGACAATCGACTTTGCTTTGACTTTCCTGTCCTTGATATCCACTTTGTTGCCACACAAAACTATGGGGATATTCTCACACACCCGTACCAGATCTCTATGCCAATTGGGTACGTTCTTGTATGTAACTCTTGATGTTACATCAAACATTATGATGGCACATTGAGCTAAAAAGTTGAAACGATTTGTAGTTAATTAACAGGGATCAAACTCACACGATGTACAGCTATCCAAACTCAAAATCTACTATTTTACAGGTGCTCCTTTAACAGACCCACCAACCCTTGATGTGTTACCTCAAAAACTGACCTTAGCAGCTTTATTTTTATGATTAAAGAGCCCACAACCCAACATTTCAAAATAAAGCATGAAGATGGCAAAAAACCTCTGCTTAAGTTGATTTAGTTACTTTCTGATGTCTTCCAACGAAAGTCCTGCACAATTGTGATAATCTAAAACATAACACATTGGTGCAGACCAAACCTTCACAAGCAGCTGCCAGTGATTACATTGGCAGATGCCCTTCAAAAAGCCAAATTAAAACTAGAGGTTGCTGCAATTAAATTACAGACATTTCACACTCTGGTCAGGTAGCAAAAATGTGCTTTGAGCAGTTAATCAGTCCAAATAGCTGTGCAGACAACTTACCTTGGATGTAGTAGCCATCTCGCAGACCTCCAAATTTCTCCTGTCCAGCTGTGTCCCATACATTAAATTTAATAGGACCTCTGTTAGTGTGGAACACCAGAGGATGAACTTCAACACCCAGAGTAGCTGCAATTACATAAAATTCTAATTGAAATATTGACCTGTAGGCTATCAGCAAGTGTGACAAAACATGAGGAAAATATGATCCTTCACTTATGTAAGGGTTATTCACCTTCACCTGTTTAATAAGACTGACCATCATAAACCACTTGCCCAGAACAATGGGATGTTTTTTATCTTGTCGATTAAAGATCTAAGATGCCTGTGATGCTGCCTTTAAAGGCCTCCATTTAAATAAGGGATGGAGAAACCTGAGGTTCTCCAGAAGTTGCTGGGCTCCAACTCCAGGCTGGGGCTGATGCAACTTGCAGTCCAGTATTAGGTTCATCAGCCCTGATCTACAGCTTCACATTTTTCATTGCATGATCTGGTACATTCTTTCCCTAGAACCAATTTATTTTGCCTACCGCCCTCCCCTCTTCCAAGATCAATCAACTGACAAAGGAGAAAAAATCCAATTGTGTTACAATTCAGATGCCCCCTTAACTTATAGTGTTAAGTCACACAACTGTAAATGCTCAAAAAAACTTGTACATTACAAAAAACACATTACCACTTTATTTTACTGAAATCTACTTTGCCAAAAAAAAGGCACCAAAGTGAAACGTACATAGATAAAAGATTACATATCACTAATATAGCAGCATAATAGAAAAAGGAAGACATTTGACATACCTACATACTTCTTCTCAAATTCACCAGTCAAGTGACGTTTTACAAATGTTGTTTTACCAGTACCACCGTCACCAACCAAAACAAGCTGTTGAAATACAAATTTAAAGAATTCAGATACTTTTGTACTGCAACTACATCCTAGGTTAACTTCTACCAACAATGGAACTATTTCTCCAGCTAGACAGGTAAAGAGGTGAGAGTTTTAGGCCAGGGCAGGGGAAATCCTAGTTCAAATCCCCACATAGCCATGAAGTTCGCTGGCTGGCCTCAGCCCAGTAATTCACTCACAACCTAACTTTCCACAAAGGATTGTTGTGGAGGGTGGGTGGAGGTAATTAAGGGGAACCAAATATGGCACCTTGAGCTACTAGAAATAAAGAATGTAAAACAAATGTATTAAGTACTGGGGTTTAAGATAGCTAATTTACATTAAACCACTTTAAAACTCAAATACTGCATCAACTGCAGCCAATAGCTTATTTCATTTCATTATTAAATTTATATACTGCCCTTCATCCAAAGATCAGTGGTATACAACATATTCAAAATGAAAACACAAAATACATAACAAAGTAACAACCCCCCCCATAACCTCCTTTCCACAAACACATTTAAAAGGTCATAGATTGTTTTTATCAGTCAAAGGCCTGGTTGAAGAACATTTTTTTTCTTTTCTTAATTTTTTTTATTGAATTGTTATGCAAATACAAATGAAACAAAGTATAAAAACATTTCAATTGAATACAAAAAAGAAAAGAAACAGAAAAAAGAAGAGAAAAAAGACAAAGAAAAAGTAAACACAGCAAACGCAAAAAGTAAGAACATAAGTATAATACAAGGTAACTTTAATAGACAGCCCAAAATGTCATTTCTTTACCGAGATGCTGACCCTTATGGGGTGAATCTCTTTTTATTATACTTTTGGTTTTTTGACTACTATTGACCTCACAGTGGTTCATTTCTTATAACTAAAGCAATTTCTCTGTATTTCAATATATTCCTCATCTTGGTATAAAGGAGACATTTTCCTACTTACAGGTTTATTCTAAACACAACCAAATCTTGGTTGTTGAACCCTGACTCGATAGGTAGATATTTAGGCTTCCCCATTCCTTCTGGACTATTTTATTTGACTTGTTCCTTAAGGCTTCAGTCAACTTAGCGAGTTCCAAGTACTCGCTCAGCTTCTGTAGCCAATCTTCTCTAGTTGGTATATGGCCACCCTTCCAGTACTTGGCTATTAGTACCCTAGCCGCCGTCACTGCATAGAAAAATAATTTTGATCTTTCTTCTGGGATATTGTTAGTTAGAATCCCAAGAAGGAATGATTCTGTTTTTTTGTGAAATGTGATTTTTAGTAATTTTTTCATTTCCTTGTAGATCGTGACCCATTTTTTTCATTTCTGGGCACGACTACAACATATGAAAGGTTCCCACATTTTCATCTGGTACCTAAAGATATGCAAGTAAGGCACCAAGCGAGCCTCCTGGGGAGAGCATTCCACAAGCAGGCAGCCACTGTAGAAAAGGCCCATTCTCACATTGCCACCTAGTCCAGGTCAGTTCTTATTGGGAGATGTGGTCCTTGAGGTGGTATTGTGGTCCTGAGCCATTTAAGGCTCTATAGGTTAATCCCACAAAAAAATTACACACTGGCACATGTCCATTCTACCAGACTTTATAGGACTAATTCAGAGTAAGTGGCATATAGCTGCCATGTAATATGTTCATAACCATAACCAATGCCACTTCAACCAGGCCTAAAACCTATAACCTACCCATCTTCAAGATGAGTAGAAAACCAAACAGATGACAAAATGTTCTTTTTGCACATTGCCTGGGATAGAAGAGGAAGGTAATACCATAGGTGCTGGCCCTCTAAGATTTAATTCGGAGGAAAATGTACAGTACATGGCTTACATTCAGCCTAGTGCGTATATACTGCATAGACTAGTTGGACTAGTAGAGGAATAAAATTAATTTACATTTTTACGCATCTATCTATCGGGGTCTGCAAAAACCGCAAAGGGTGATAAATAACTTTAACCTAAATAACTTTTAACCAATGTGACTGGTCTATGGGTGTTGGCAGACCACTTAAGGATTTTCTGCCTGCTCTAACAATTGTCATACTGTGCTAGGTGTTGTATGGTTTTTAATTGCATTTTGAAAACACACCATGTACCACCTGAACAAAGCTCAGGGACCACTAGTAATCGGTGGATCAGAATTTGGGAACTTCTGCTCTAGAGCAAATTAGGGGGCACTGGGGGGAGAAGAGGGAGAGTCCTTTCAGGTCTACTTGTTATTGCTCAACAATGGAAGGAACTTCTAAAATACTGTGCCAAGAGAGGCTTGGGTTAATAACAACTGGAACTTCGCTCTATCAGAACACCTCACAAATCATCAGTGACTAATCAAAGGTATCTCCAAAAAAAGATAAGTTTGACATCTGGTCTCACTTTTTCTCTTTTACTGAACAACAGCATATTTTAACGCCACCATCATTACAGAGCTGTCTGTGAAGGGGATATATTGATTGAAAATGTATTGTAACATTTGAATAAATGTGGGTTCTTGGGGGGGGAGGTTGAAAAAAGTCTACTTGTGAGGTGTTGGATGTCAATACTTTTTCCAAGATGTGAAATGTAGTGATCTGTACAAATTTGTACAATCACTTCCCTGACTGAGCTATTATTAATCCAACCAAAAGGCAAGATAGTACTTCATGCATCTGAGACTATACTGCCCTTAGATCTCTACTTTTAAAGGCTTACAGATAACTCAGCTGTGGAAGCATAATAAGTGGAAAGTAGTTTTTTTAATTGAACATGTGACATTAGAAAGAAATTGCACAAGTCACACATTATGCCAAAAAAAGCGCTGAAGGAAGCAAAGGAATTGCTATTGAAAGCATACAACACAATTTACTGTATATGGCTCACTGTAAAATGGAAAAAAATCTTAAAAGTCCCAAACATCCATAACTCTGCCTACCTATTTAAATATGTCCCATTTTAATTGGTAACTTAATCAAATTGTAATTTGTATAGCCCTGGCAGAAAAGTTGAGCATCAAGTCCTCTCTTGAATAAATAATGTAATCAAAACCTATGGAAACGAAGACAGACACCCAAGCCTCCAATCCTATACACACTTAAATGAGAGTTAAATCCAATTGAACTTAATGGACCCTTTTCTAAGTAAGCATGCAGAATTGCATCCCCCACATGTCCGATCCCAAACAAACCTAGGAGACTTTTAAGATTTACAAGGTCCATTTTGTTTTTATCGACCTTAAGCAAGCAGCTCTCAGAAGCCTTCTCAACAGAGGAGTGGGGTTTAAAAAAATAAATAATCCTAACAAAACGGCCCGCCATGGTTACAAGACATGTAGCCTAACGAACATCCTTGTGGGTTTTAACATCAGCCTAACAAAGGAAGCTCCCAAGCTAGTATCCAGGCGTTTTAAACAAGTGGTTTCTTTTAAAGAGAAAGCAAGAAAATAAGGGAAGTGTGGGTGTCCCGGCCTCGCTCCTTACCTTAAACTGCACTTGCGGTTCTCCCTGCGGGGCGGCCATGCTGCTGCGTCTACTGAGAGAGAGAGAAAGGCCCGATTGAGGTTAAAAAGGAAAAGAAAGAAAAAACTCCCGTGCTGCGCTCATCTGCCCACGCCGCCCAAAAGGCGCGTGGCTCGCTCTCCATCCGGGTCAGGGAGGAAGCAGTAAATGGCGGCCAAGGGTTTTTTTTTGTGTGTGTGCGCGCGCGCGCCTTTCTTTCCCCGCCCTCCATGCTCTCCCTCTCACCCCCCCATTCCCCCCCCAGGATGGCTCAGCAGAATTGAGAAACTGCATTAAATGGGGAGGGGGGGAGAGTTGCTATTGGCGTGGGCAGGCAGAGAGGAAACAATATTTTAGAATATAATCTAAAGACTACCCCCCGCCAAAAAAAACCATATCCAAGGCCTTCCACCTTTTTTCCATTTTCTACGTTCCCAAACCAGCATGCATCATATATACGCACACATAAGGATTTAACACGGAAGGAATGGGGGGGCTCCCTCTCGTTTCTTCCCCCTCCCCCCGCGCGTCGACCCTCCCATCATCTCCCCCCCCCCCGGAATCCCCGTCCCCCCGCACTCACTCGCGCCCTCGAGCCGGTGGGGGGGGGGCGGAATGCGGTTCTCTCTCTCTCTCTCCCTCAACGGCCTCCCCTCCAAACCGCCGTTCCGCGCCTCGCCTCCCGACTAACGGCGCGAGGAGGGGAAGGGACCGCGAGGGATTGTGACGCGGGCGCGCGACGGAGCGCGTGCGTCCGCGTCCCCGCCGCCGCCGTTCCCCTCCCCCCCACCCCGTCGCCGCATCCCGAACCCTCCCCTCCCCCCCCCACCGCCGGCGTGAGGTAAATCCTGGGCCTCTCTCCTCAGGAATCACGCGAGGAGGCCCGAGAGCTTCGAAGGCCTCAAAGGCCGCTTCCTCGGGGAGGCCTCCTCGCCGTCGCCGCGGAGAGGCCGCCGCTTCGTTCCTCATGGATCTCTTTCTCTCTCTCCCCCCCCACCCCGTTAACCGCCGTCCATTACCTTCTCGATGCGTCTCTCCGCTCTTCCTCTCCCGCCGCCTCCTCTTCTGGTTTCTTTCTTTCTTTCCGTGTGTGTGTTTAAACTGGGCGGGCGGCTGAGGAAGAAGATGGCGGAAGCGCGGCGGTTCAAATAGCCGTAAAAAGAACGAGGCAAAGGCGGGCTCGGCTCTGGGTGGGTTGGGAAAGGCGGGAGGGAGGGAGGGCCTGCGTGCGCGCGCACGGCGGGAGACGCGACGACGTCGGGGGGCAGCACGCAACGGACGCCTAGAGCGCCGTGGGAGGAGCCGGGTTGTCACGTGGGGGAGGGTTGAAACGCGCCGCGCGGGGAGTCGCGTGGGACTTGCGCGCATGCGCGGCCCCGTCTCGAAGGCCGCCCGTAGCCTGGAAGTACACTTTTTGTCCTGGGCGCGCGTGCGCATTAGGCACGCAAGCGGCCCGGCGCTGAGCCTCGAGTGGGAGATAGTGGCGGGAAAGCCTTGTTTTCCTTCTTTCCCCTCCCTCTTCTTTCCCCTCCTCCCTCCGTCTTTCCCACAGAGTTACCCTCTCCTGCGCTCGGGGCGCCTCTTACTGTTACTCACTTCCAGGGCCGGGAGACCGTCCATGAGGCAGAGCCAGGCGCCTCAGCTGTGCTCACCTCAGAAGAGGAGCTGTAGGGGAGGGCCGGCCTTCTCCCCCACACGCAGCTCCTGTCCTTTGTGGGCCGCGTTTTAAATTATTATTACATTTATAGACAACCTTTATCTTCCAATGAACCCAATGGTTCTCCTCCTCCCCGTTTCATCCTACCTGTGAGGTAGGTTAGGCTAAGACATGGGTAGGCAAACTAAGGCCCGGGGGCCGCTTCTGGCCCAATCGCCTTCTAAACCCGGCCCCCAGATGGTCTGGGAATCGGCGTGTTTTTGCATGAGTAGATTGTAGCCTTTTATTGTGTCTTGTCGCTTCTGAGCTCAGTTTTGCTCTCCCCTTTCCCTTCTGGGGACACGGATGGCGCTGTGGTCTAAACCTCTCCTGGTATGCCCTGCAGAGGTCCTTAAGGTCCATGAATAACCATAGTTTAGACTCAGGTCCCTGGCCCTAAGGAAGTCAGACTATGCTCCACCAGGGCCAGGGCCTTCTCAGTGATGGCTCCAACCTGGTGGAATGCTCTGTCCCATGAGACTAGGGCCCTGCAGGATTTAACCTTCTGTTGGGCCTGTAAGACAGAGCTATTCCGACTGGCCTTTAATTTGAATTCAGCCTGATCTTTTATTTCCCTTTTCTTCCCTCCCCCTCCCCTTTTATGAAGATTACCTGCTCTGGGACCCCACAGCTAATTCTCCCCTGGCCTCCTCGCTGGCCCAAGTAGGACTAATTCAGCCAGCTAGCCCTGGTGACTATCTAATGTTTATTGGATGGATTTCCCCCAAATTGATTTTGAACTTTGAATTTTATTGTTATTCATGCTTTTATATTGTATTTTATGCTGCTTCTATGTCGTATTACAATTATGTGTTTTAAATTTGTTAGCCACCCTGACCCCAGTTTTCTGAACCGGGAAGGGCGGGGTATAAAATAATAATAATAATAATAATAATAATTATTATTAAAAATGCATCTCTGGGTTATTTGTGGGACCTGCCAGGTGTTTTTACATGAGTAGAATGTGTGCTTTTATTTAAAATGCATCTATGGGTTATTTGTGGGGCATAGGAATTCGTTCATTATTTTTTCCCACCCAAAATATAGTCCGCCCCCCCACAAGGTCTGAGGGACAGTGGACCGGCCCCCTGCTGAAAAAGTTTGCTGACCCCTGGGCTACGAGATGATGACTGGCCCAAGGCTGAGTGGGCATTCAAACCCTGCTGTCCAGGGTCCTAGTCCAGACGCTAACTGTCACGCCACACTTAACAACTAAACATTACGCTTCTTAACAGCTAAACGTTAATTAACGTTTAATGGAATCAAAACACGTTTTCTCACGGCTATACTGGGTGAATTGTAGTGTTGGAATGGACCCCCCCCCCCCCATCTAGTCCATGCCTGTCCACCTGCAATGCAGGAATAGTTGCTGAAGAATCCCTGACTGCCCGGGCCAGCCCCGTTTTGGGCACCTGAGGCGAACCACAAAATGGCGCACACACACATACCCTTCCAGGGAAGAAGGGATGAGTGAAGATCTGCATCAGGAACAAGGGTAAGAGGAGACCAGCAGCACCTCCTGAGACTGCTGCAGAGGTGACATTGGTGGGGCTGCTGAGCAGGTGTCACACAGCAGCCGGCAATGCATTCCTTGGAGGCTGGATCTGCTGTGCAGTCCAGGGCACTTGCCTCATGGGTGGTCCGGCCTTGCTGACATTTGGTCATCCAACCTCTCTTTAAAAAGCCAAGGGAGAGGAGCCCACCATCTTCAGAAGTAGTCACTGTTTAGGGAAGCTTTTAATGTTTGGTGCATTACTATATTTTAATATTGTGTTGGAAGCCGCCCAGAGTGGCTGGGGAAGCCCAGCCAGATGGGTGGGGTATAAATAAATTATTATTATTATTATTATTAGTATTATTATTATTATTATCACTCGCGCCCTCAAAGGTTTCATGGTGTCTTCTCTCTCCAGCTCCGAGAGAAGAACAGGCACAAGTAAAAGCAAAAGTACAGTACAAATAGTACATACTGCGGAAGAGATAAGACTGTCTTCCGTTCCCACGCTCTTCCCAGACAGGCATGTGATTTATGCCAATTTCATCTGCAGCATCAGAGGCTTGAAATACTAACACCTTCATTGGGCCAGGCCTTCAGATAGTTCAAGATCTTCATGTTGCCTCTCCTTATACCAGGGGCTAGGGAACCTGAGGCATGGGTGCTGAGAGCATGCCCTCCAACATTTATCTGATGAAAATAGGGACATGCTATTCAATAATAATAATAACACTCCGCCCATCTGACTGGGTTGCTTCAGCCACTCTGGGCAGCTTCCAACATATATAAAAATGTAATAAAACATGCATTTAAAAACTTCCCTATGCAGGTGTCCTCTAGAGCAGTGTTCCCCAACCTTGGGCCTCCAGCTGTTTTTGGACGACAACTCCCATCATCCCTCACTAGCAAGACCAGTGGTCAAGGATGATGGGAATTGTAGTCCAAAAACAGCTGGAGGCCCAAGGTTGGGGACACACTGCTCTAGAGGATGTATAGTTGCTTCTCTTCTTGGCTCTGAGGTCACTTAACTCCATATGCTCCCATTATTTCTCTGATAAAAGTAGGGACATTCTAGGGGAAAGTGGGATATTGAAAGATCAAATCAGAAACCGGGGCGACTTCTGTACATCTGGGGCTGTCCCTGGACATTAGGGACACTTGGAGGGTTTGTGAGTGAGAACTGCCAAGCATCTCTTTCTCTGGCCCTTGGAACTCTCCCTAGACTGCACAACTCACCAAACCCTCTGAGTGTTTTTCCCCCAACTGGCATACATCCCTGAACTCAGATAATGCCTCTTTGTTGCCTAGATGGGTAATACATGAGCATGTGTGGAAACTAACCTGTACAAAGATAAAATTTACAGTCACTGATCTTTTGCATTTGGCACCGTCCACCCCAGCATATGGCCCCTAAAAGGTTGCACAGAAAGCAATGTGGCCCTCAGGCTGAAAAATGCTCCCCACCCCATCTTACTCATCCCCCCCCCAGTGGACCCTTGGCAACATGCCATTCCAATATCCTTCTTAAAACATGGCGGCCAGAACTAGATACAACCAAATCAACTAAAGGTTTTCATCCAGATAAATAGGAAGAACAATCATAATTTCTTTGGGTGTCCTGATTAAATTTTTATTAGGGGACAGTTCCCTACAGCTTTGAAAAAGTGGTCTGTTTCTCATTTACAGCAGACATTTTAAAGAGAAAAGTTTGTGGGGGTGATAAATTCAAGAGAGCAAAACTATCTGACAGAATACCTGGTTTTAACAGTTATTTTAACTGCAATTAATTTTATTCTGTTTTATGTATTTTGCTTTGTAATGGCTTCAGCTATACAAATAAGTAATATTTGTATTCAAATTAAAATTTATTTTGATTAGAGCAGATTCTAATGGATCATGCTATATGAAGTGATGAACAGAGTTGGTTGTGGGTGTTTTTCTTCTGAGAATTTATCAGTTTGCCTCTAGAGGTCAGGAAGGGAGTTTGTGTATTTTCTCACCTTATCTCTTTATAGATTGGTTTTCCACAGCAGCAGACCAGAATGTTATCAAGCCTCCTTCACTACCTCCTTTTCTGCCTTTGTTCTGTCTTCTTGCCTGGCCTAGCTTCAGTCCTCAAAAAACTTACCCTAGCTTTTATCTAGTCTGGCAAAACAATGAAGTGTTGTCTTGGCACTCCCCCCCCCCTTGTGCCTTTTATGTGTTAAGGAGTTCAACACAACACACCTCTTAATGAAACATGTTTCAGATTTGAAACTAAGAGGCAAAAAGACTGCATTGCCTACCCAATACAGTATTGCAGCTCCTGACTGGTAAATCCCTGTGAAATACAAACTTAATTGGCTATTTTGAGTCATTGTTGACCTATACCATGGCTTCTGAACTCCCAGTGGGTTTTGTTGCTCTAACAACAAGGGTACCAGCTGGCTTGCTGCTCAGATGAGACGAGAACCTTTAGTTGATTTAGCCATGTTCCATCTCCACTGTCAGAAATGAATAGCAGTTGTTGGGAATCGCAGGTGGGCAGAGTGGGTCCCATCAGGACCTGCATGGAGGGGGTTAGAATCTACAAGCGGAAACATGGTGTACAGATCAAACAAATTCCTTTGTTAAGGTAACAGCCTTGGGCGGCCTCACCAGCATCTCAAAGAGTTAGCTAAAAGAGACATGTTGCCCTAGTCGCAATGGAAGATACTTCCATGAGGCAATCTGCCACCTCTCTCACCTAGCTGGATTCCACATCATCTTAGGAAGGGAAACAATAGGCCAGGGAACTAGTGTTGGAGAGAGAGTTTGGTTGGCTTGGAAGCTGCAGAGGGAAGCTTGACTCCCATCAGCTGTGCTTAACCCAAAGCTATGATACCTTTAGGGCTAAACCACGGAGCCTAGGACTTTCCGATCGGAAGGTCAGCAGTTCAAATCCCCGTGACGTGTTGAGCTCCCGTTGCTCGGTCCCTGCTCCTGCCAACCTAGCAGTTCAAAAGCATGTCAAAGTGCAAGTGGATCAATAGGTACCGCTCCGGCGGGGAGGTAAACAGCGTTTCCGTGCGCTGCTCTGGTTCGCCCGAAGCGGCTTAGTCCTGCTGGCCACATGACCCGGAAGCTGTACACCAGCTCCCTCGGCCAATAAAGCGAGATGAGCACCGCAACCCCAGAGTCAGCCACGACTTCCTAATGGTCAGGGGTACCTTTACCTTTACCTATACCTATAAACTTAATGCGGAAGAAATATATGTTGGGAGTGTTAATGAGGTGTACATTAAGTGTAAATAAAACACTGTACAGTGGTCCCTCGGGTTACATACGCTTCAGGTTACATACGCTTCAGATTACAGACTCCGCTAACCCAGAAATAGTACCTCGGGTTAAGAACTTTGCTTCAGGATGAGAACAGAAATGGTGCTCCAGCGGTGCGGCAGCAGCAGGAGGCCCCATTAGCTAAAGTGGTGCTTCAGGTTAAGAACAGTTTCAGGTTAAGAACGGACCTCTGGAACGAATGGGTACCACTGTACAGTGGTGCCTCGCAAGACGAAAAGAATTCGTTCCGCGAGTCTTTTCGTCTTGCGATGTTTTTCATGTTGTGAAGCACAGTCTGTCGCAACTGTGCCTCTTCAAGCGGCTTTTTAAAAAAAGCGCAAGACGTTTTCGTCTTTCGAAGCAAGCCCATAGGGAAATTTGTCTAGCGAAGCAACGCAAAAACGGAAAACCCTTTCGTCTAGCGAGTTTTTCATCTTGCAGGGGCACCACTGTATACCGAAAAGACTAAAGTCTTATTTGGCTTTCATTCCAAGGAAACCATATGCTGGGTAAGCGCCGGAACCCCTGGAGTCCCACCACTCCAGGTAAATTGGAGTGCAGGCAATACAATATGTTGTGGAAAAAGTTGCTTTTGATTGTTGAGTGTTCCAAAGCTCCTATGAACTGGCAGAGAAAACTTGAAGGGCTCATAGGCAAGCATCTGCATACATATACTTTTCAATCACTTGTGTTCCACCCCCCCCCCAAAAAAAAAGAATCCTGGGAACTAGTTTGTTAAGAGTGTTGGGAAATTTAGCTCAGTTTGAGAAATTTCAGCCCCCATGATTCTTTGGGGAAAAGCTACTTGCTTTAAATTGCAATATTGGGATTAGGGTTAGTTTCTAGACCAGAATACAAAATTTCAGACTGAGGGCTCTTTTTGCCTTTGCCTCTTTTCAGTGGACCTGGATGGTAGACAGTAGCAGCAACCTGATGTCTGCCCACCTCTGGTGTAGATGTTGTCTTTGCCTGCCTCTCTTCTCATGTTCTCTACCATTTATCAGAAACAAGCAGCAGGTCCAATTCTGAAATGTCCCATTAGACATTGCCGGTTTGAATGCAGGGTCCTATTAAAACACCCTGCATGTACAAAAGTAGCAATGGGAAGAGTTCAGCCTAGCTTTGCTGTGTCGTGCAGGGAGATTATTTGAGTTTTTGTATAGTAGCAGCATTCAGATACAACAACACCCCTGCAAACTCTGGTGGTAAAGCCCAGGAAAAGCTTTGCCACTCATTTCTGCTGAATGGATAAACTAACCCATTGATACATGCGCCTATGTGTCAAAAGAGAATGCCAGCCTTATCTTGGGACTGGGAAAGAGCAGTTATGAATACGATGGTGACAAGCCTTCTCTTTGCTTTATAGTTCCAAAAAACTGGCATAATTTTTTGATTCTGTTTGTATCCTTTGTGTATTGTCATTCAAAGTAACGCCAGGGGGGTTTGCAGGACACAACACAACAGTAAAAAATAATGCTAGCTTCATAACAATGCAGAAGAAGTGTCCGCTGAAAGACTCGTTGTATTCCAAAGGCGGGGGGAAATACAGTGATATGGGAAATTGCTTAATGCTGTCTAATTGGGGGACCTAGCACAGTATTGCCTTCACTGACTGGCAGTGGCTCTCCGTGGTTTCAGGCAGGCCTCTATCCCAGTCTTACCTGGAGATGTTGGGAATTGAACTCGTCACCTTCTTGCATGCACAGCAGATGCTCTACCACTGAGCTACGGACTTTCCGAAATGGCTTTCAGCTTACACCTAAATGAGGCCTATGTGGAGACAACTGAATGTAATTTCTGATGGAGTTCTCTAATCAGGGGGCAGCCACAGAAAAAGCCCTGTTTCATGCCTGCCCAGTAGAAGGTAACATCCCCGGCAGATGTTAATAGTGTCAGTTTGCATTTCTTAGTACAGGAAGTATAGATCTGATGTGTACAGATCTTTCCTATTCTGCTTAGTTCAAGAGGGTTCTGGAAGGTTTCTACTCTGCGTGAAAGAAGGTTCTTGTTTGGGTAGGGACACGGGTGGCGCTGTGGTCTAAACCACTGAGCCTCTTGGGCTTGCCAATAGGAAGGTCGGCAATGGAGTGAGCTCCTGTTACTCTGTCCCAGCTCCTGCCGACCTAGCAGTTCGAAAGCACAACAGGGCAAGTAGATAAATAGGTATTCCTGTGGCAGGAAGGTAAATGGCGTTTCCGTGTGCTCTGGTTTCTGTCAAGGTGTTCTGTTGCGCCAGAAGTGGTTTAGTCCTGCTGGCCACATGACCCGGAAAGCTGTCTGTGGACAAAGGCCGGCTCCCTCAGCCTGAAAGCGAGATGAGAGCCACACTCCATAGTCGCCTTTGACTGGACTTAACCGTCCAGGGGTCCTTTACCTTTACCTTGTTTGGGTTATTCCTTCTGCGAAGCTGAGTACAGCTGGTTTAAACTGGTTCTGTTATCTTTCTGTCAAGGCCATAAGAAGCCTGGATTTCACTTTCTTTCTCTTTCTATCTCTTTGTTCTGGTGTGGTGTTCTGTATACAGTGGTACCTCGGGTTAAGAACTTAATTCGTTCTGGAGGTCCGTTCTTAACCTGAAACAGTTCTTAACCCGAAGTACCACTTTAGCTAATGGGGCCTCCTGCTGTCGCTGTGCCGCCGCTGCACGATTTCTGTTCTCATCCTGAAGCAAAGTTCTTAACCCGAGGTGATATTTCTGGGTTAGCGGAGTCTGTAGCCTGAAGCATATGTACCGTATTTTTCGCTCCATTGGACGCACCAGACCATAGGACGCACCGGACCATAGGAGGGGGAGAACAGGTAAATTTTTTTTTTCTTGTTCTCCCCCTCTAAAACAAGGTGCGTTCAAGGTACATTCACCAGAGCTTGTGGGGCTGGCGGTGGAGGGAAGCGCTGCTTTCCCCCACCGCCAGCCTCAAAGATCCCTGAAGCCTTTGGAGCGCAACGCCCCGCTGCCCTGCAGAGGTTTGCGCGCAGCCGCCCCCAAGCTAGAGCAGCAAGACGGAGCCCTCCCTCTCGCTGTTCTGGCTTGGGAACAGCCTTGCTAGCTTCTGCTGGACAGCGGGGTGAAGGCACCCCACTGCCCTGCAGAGGTTTGCGCTCAGCAATCCCCAAGCTAGAGCAGCGAGACGGAGCGCTCCGCAGTGCTCCGTCTTCCTGTTCTGGCTTTGGGCTTAGCGGCGCAGCCTGCATTCGCTCTATAGGACGCACACACATTTCCCCTTAATTTTTGGAGGGGGAAATGTGCGTCCTATAGAACGAAAAATACGGTAACTTGAGGTACCGCTGTACTGTACAGTGGTGCCCCGCAAGACGAATGCCTCGCAAGACGGAAAACTCGCTAGACGAAAGAGTTTTCCGTTTTGGAGGTGCTTTGCAAAACAAATTTCCTATGGGCTTGCTTCGCAAGATGACAATGTCTTGAGAGTTCTTGCGGGTTTTTTTCCCTTCCCCCCTTTTTCTAAGCCGCTAAGCCGCTTATCAGCTGATCCGATCAGCAGATAAGCCGCTAAAAGCTGCTAAAAGCCGCTAATAGCGCTAATCCGCTAATCCTTTAATGGACTTGCTTCGCAAGATGAAATAATAATAATAATAATAATAATAATAATAATAATAATAATAATAATAATAATAATAATAATTTATTATTTATACCCCACCCATCTGGCTGGGCTTCCCCAGCCACTCTGGGCGGCTTCCAAAAGAATGTTAAAATACTATAATACATCAAACATTAAAAGCTTCCTGAAACAGGGCTGCCTTCAGATGTCTTCTAAAAGCCTGGTAGTTGTTCTCTTTGACATCTGGTGGGAGGGTGTTCCACAGGGAAGGCGCCACTACCGCTAGACGAAGAGAATCACAGAATGGATCAAAAACCGCTAGATGAAGAGAATCACAGAACGGATTCTTTTCGTCTTGCGAGGCACCACTGTATAGTGTTAAGGTTTAGACTTACAGTATTATAAGATATTGTAAGTTTAGGTTAAGTCTGCTGCAACTGGATTTTTTTTATGAACAGTGCCAGTCCTGAATGTATTGGATTTGTGACCATTATGCTCATTTGCCTTCAGTAGCAGTAAAGCTCTGCTGGATGAAATACAATTGCCTCTGGTCTCTTTCTGGGAATCCTGCAACATGTTTAAGTTGTTACTCTGCTAAGTATACACTGGAATCTACTCTGGATCAATATTGAGTAGCATATCAATGACAAATAGATGGGTAAGGTGCCGTATGGGAAGATGCACTCCCAGTACAATGGTATCGGTTTACGAACTTAATCCATTCTGGAAGTCCGTTCTTAAACCGAAATCGTTCTTAAACCGAGGCGCACTTTCCCTAATGAGGCCTCCTACCGCTGGAGCCCTACCACCGTTTGGCTTCCATTCGTAGACCGAGGTAAAGTTCACTAACTGGAACACTAATTCTGGTTTTTCGGAGTTCATATACCAAATAGTTAATAAACAGGGCTGTTCTTAAAATAATAATAATAATAATAATAATAATAATAATAATAATAATAAAATAAAAAAAATTATTATTTGTACCCCGCCCATCTGGCTGGGTTTCCCCAGCCACTCTGGGCAGCTTCCACAGAGACCAAAAATACACTAAAATGTCACACATGTACCACTGTACAACAAAATGTAATAACCATTAGGGAAAGCACACCATCTTGCCTTGAGGAGTGGGGAGGGGAGAAGCTTTGGGGAGTGACCACCATCCAGCCTTCATAGTGTCCCTTCTCTCTCCCAACTACCACCACAGAGGCGTCATCTTGCTCTGAAGGGAGAGAAGCTGCAGCAACATCTTCTAAAACAAGCAAGTTGTCTTTTCCCTTTAATTTAATGCAAACTTTTTAAAAAAGATGCTTATTGTTATAATCTTATGTAAACTGCTTTGGAGGGTCTCTCTGAAAGCCATACAGTGATACGAACTTAATCCGTTCCGGAAGTCCGTTCTTAAACCAAAGCGTTCTTAAACCAAGGCGTGCTTTCCCATAGCAGCAGGGGACTCAATTTACAAATGGAACACACTCAACGTGTTCTGCTGCCAAGGCAAAATTCACAAACCAAAACACCAACTTCCGAGTTTGCAGTGTTCTTAATCCAAGTTGTTCATAAACTAAGCCGTTCTTAAACAAAGATACCACTGTATATAAAATACTTTAAAGTAAATAAGAATATCATCAAGAGAACAGTAAGACCAGGGCCGGCTCAATCATGAGGCAAGGTGAGGCAACCGTCAGCAGTGGCAGGATCCGCAACAGCAGCAGATCCCCATGTTGATATTTATTCTCTGCTTGTTCCTGATGTAGATCCCCACTCAGCCCTTCTTCCCTGGTGGGGAGGGAGGCACCCTTTTGTGATTCACCTCAGGTGCCAAAATTTCTTGGGCTGGTTCTGAGTAAGATTACAGTGTTACCTCGAGTTATAGACACTTCAGGTTAGAGACTCCGCTAACCCAGAAATAGTACCTGGGGTTAAGAACTTTGCTTCAGGATGTGAACAGAAATTGCGCGCCGGCAGCAGCAGGAGGCTCCATTAGCTAAAGTGGTACCTCAGGTTAAGAACAGTTCCAGGTTAAGTACGGACTTCTGGAACGAATTAAGTTCTTAACCTGAGGTACCACTGTACTGTTACAGTATCCAGGAGCTGTTGTGAATGGAATGTAGACAGACTCACAGTATGATCTGAAGCATATTTATTTATCCCACTGAGTTCAGCAGGAATTGCTGCTCATTAATCAGCAGGCTTCGGGTTTCACTGCCCGTAATTCCAACAGGCATAAGGTGGTTGTGGGAAGGGGAACCTCTCCATGGCCAGACTCTAGATCAGGGGTCAGCAACCTTTTTCAGCTGTGGGCCAGTCCACCATCCCTCAGACTATGTGGTGGGCCGGACTATATTGGGGGGGGGGATGAACGAATTCCTATGCCCCACAAATCACCCAGAGATGCATTTTAAATAAAAGGACACATTCTACTCATGTCAAAACACAGATTCCCGGACCATCCGCGGGTCGGATTGAGAAGGCGATTGGGCCACATCTGGCCCCCGAGCCCTAGGTTGCCTACCCCTGCTCTAAATATATGCAGGTCAAAACAATCCCCCACCTTCCCTGGGGCCACTTAAGAAAGACATGGGAGGAGGCAGAACAAGGAGGCGCAAGCCAGGGAGCTTCCGGTCAGCCTGGGAAGACTCTGGGGTGCTTCCAGACTATATTTTGGGGTGTGATTGAATCGCCTACCATCAAATGCAGGTTGCATGATTAAAAGGGATGCAGGTGGTGCTGTGGGTTAAACCACAGAGGCTAGGACTTGCCGATCAGAAGGTCGGCAGTTCGAATCCCCACGATGGGGTGAGGTCCCATTGCTCAGTCCTTGCTCCTGCCAACCTAGCAGTTTGAAAGTGCGTCAAAGTGCAAGTAGATAAATAGGTACCGCTCCGGTGGGAAGGTAAATGGCATTTACATGCGCTGCTCTGGTTCACCAGAAGCGGCTTAGTCATGTTGGCCAGAAGACCCGGAAGCTGTACACTTCTAACATAATATTAAAATGTAATTAAACATTAAACTTTAAACAGGGTGTTTTAGCTAGACTAAAGGATGTGGAGAGACAAAATATTATGGCGGCTGTAAACAAAATTTGCTCCCCCATATTCTATGATTTAAATATCTTAGATAGCAGAGTCAATTACGTCACTAAATTAATAATCCCAGCCCAACGTAGGGCTTTTATGCTGGCCCGGTTGAATGTCTTTCCCTCAGCATTTGTCTGGGGAAGATATCAAAACATCCCTAGAAACAAGAGATTCTGCAGATGCTCTATGAATGTCCCGGACACTGTAGAGCATATTCTCTTTCATTGCCCATTGTACAGTACGCTCCGTCAACGCGTGCTGTCCCCTCTTTTGGGTGGTCTGGAACCCCAGCAAGGTAAATGTGCGGGATTCTGCCTATCCGACGTTGACCAAAGGGTTACGGCGGGGGTAGCCGAGTTTTTGGCTGCAGTCCTCCAAGGAGCAGGTTAACAAGGAAAACCACTGATTTTATATGTATATATATATATATATATGATTGTAGCCAACTGCTGCCTTTTTATATATATTTCAAGGCTTTTACATGTTATTTTCCTTCTTACGGTTTTATTTGCATAATGCCTAATAAAGGTTTGATTTCAAACAAACAAACAAAAAAACCCAGTTCCCTATATTGTACAGGACTGCCTTCAGATTTCTTCCAAAAGTTGTATAGTTACTTATCTCGGAGGTCGCATAACTCAATACCATCCAACATTTCTCTTATGAAAATAGGGGCATCCTAAAGGAAAGTAGGACATTCCAGGATCCAGTAAGAAACAGCGGCGGCTTCTGGAAATCTGGGACTGTCCCTGGAAAATAGGGGCACTTGGAGGATCTGTGAATGCTCAGTCAACAGGATTCATCCTAGCCTTACTGTGTTGCACCACATTTATGTATGTATGTATGTATGTATGTATGTATGTGCAAGGGTATTCTAACATCCAAGCAAACTTTGTGCAAACAAAGCTGGATGAATGCTCAAATGGTTCATCTGAAAGCATCCTGTCACTCTACATTTTATAAAATTTATTTGTATCAGTGTTTTAAAGTTGTAAACCGCCTTGAGTGTGAACAGCAGTACAGAATGCAATAAAGAAACAAGCAAACAAAACATTTGTGGACTGTGTTTGAGAGAGAGTACCAAAATATGTAAATATGCTAAACAGACAATCTATACTAAAACATTTTCTTTTCTTTTCTGGTCCTAAGATCGTTAACAAAAGGTCACTGGCTGGCAGTTCCCAAAGAAAAGTTTTGTTCGTTCTGCTCCAGCTCATGCTAAGAACAGGACACGCTTTGGAAACATGCCTGTTTCAGATTTATTTCTCAATAGGTATGCCACATTAGATAAACATGTCCAGCTTTTTAAAGCTGCAATCTTAACAACATAATTGCCTTTCTGAATCGCACTTAAGGTTCCTTAAGGCGGCTGACATTCCATTGAGAACTGGAGCCATTTAAATGCCTCTGAGAAGCTGCTGCAGGACAGGAAGGTGAGGCTGCTTCCTTTGTTTCCCAGTACTTGGGAGATAAACATCCTCTGAATGGGGAAGTTTCATTTTGCTCTTATGGCTTATATAGCCCTTGATGAAACATAACGGCAAATTCAGCATCCTTTCTCACAAATACCTATTATTTATCAATGGCAATTGAATGCCATCCCAGGATATCAAGATTTCTGGGTGGTGTACAATTCATAAATTTAATTTATAGTCCTCTGTGGATAAGACGCAGTGTTTGTATTCACCAGGAGCCGTGCATACAATATTGTGAGCCCAATTTTGTGGAGCACCCTCCCAGCTGAGATCGGACAGGTCCTCTGCTTCCAGCACGTACTGAAGATTAAAAAGGTAAAGGTACCCCTGCCCGTACGGGCCAGTCGTGTCTGACTCTAGGGTTGTGCGCCCATCTCACTTAAGAGGCCGGGGGCCAGCGCTGTCCGCAGACACTTCCGGGTCACGTGGCCAGCGTGACGAAGCTGCTCTGGCACACCGGCACCAGCGCAGCACACGGAAACACCGTTTACCTTCCCGCTATAAAGCGGTACCTATTTATCTACTTGCACTTAAGGGTGCTTTCGAACTGCTAGGTTGGCAGGAGTTGGGACCGAACGACGGGAGCTCACCCCGCCGTGGGGATTCGAACCGCCGACCATGCGATTGGCAAGTCCTAGGTGCTGAGGTTTTACCCACAGCGCCACCCGCGTCCCTACTGAAGATTAAAAAAAAAAAAAAAACAGAAGGTTTTGAAGTCTTTTCTGGTTTCATAATTTTAAACTGATTTTTATCTATATAGTATTTGTTGTGTTTGCTGTTCACCACTTAGAAATGATTGTGATTAAGCAGCATATAAAGTGTCTAAATAAATATAGTAAATTAAATACGATATAAAACATAGAACTGAAAGCAACTCAAAGAAAACAAGGACAAGATCCACTGCACTCCAAAACTCAAATTTAGGCACCGGCTTGGTTGCTATTGAGAACAAGATACTGGACTCAGTTGGTGACATTCTGTGTAAGGAATTCAGCTGTTTATATTATGGCTTTTCCATATACCATACCCTTTGATGAAGGGCGGTATACAAATTTAATAAATAATAATGATAACTAACTCATGTCATCAAAAAAACGAAGATCATGGCCACTGGTCCCATCACCTCCTGGCAAATAGAAGGCGAAGAAATGGAGGAAGTGAGAGATTTTACTTTCTTGGGCTACATGATCACTGCAGATGGTGACAGCAGCCGTAAAATTAAAAGATGCCTGCTTCTTGGGAGAAAAGCAATGACAAACCTAGACAGCATCTTAAAAAGCAGAGACATCACCTTGCCAACAAAGGTCTGTATAGTTAAAGCTATGGTCTTCCCAGTAGTGATGTATGGAAGTGAGAGCTGGACCATAAAGAAGGCTGATCGCCGAAGAATTGATGCTTTTGAATTATGGTGCTGGAGGAGACTCTTGAGAGTCCCATGGACTGCAAGAACCTCTCCATTCTGAAGGAAATCAGCCCTGAGCGCTCACTGGAAGGACAGATCCTGAAGCTGAGGCTCCAAGACTTTGGCCACCTCATGAGAAGAGAAGACTCTCTGGATAAGACCCTGATGCTGGGAAAGATTGAGGGCACTAGGACAGTGTTCCCCAACCTTTTTTGGGCAAAGGCACACTTGTTTGATGAAAAAAATCTCGAGGCACACCACCATTACAGCCCCGTGACGTCAGCGCGCAGCGTCACGCCGGGAGGGACGCACGAAAGTGTAAGTTTCAATTTTTTCCCCTCCCCCTTGCCGGGGAACCTCCAAGCTTTGGGGGGTGGGGAGGAGGCAGCAAAGTGAGGCAGGAAGGAAAGCGCGGCTTGGCTGGGTGAGCTTTGGCAGGGGCAGGGAATGAGAGCCGCGAGGCGGGCGCTGCGGACGGAGGCGCTGCCCGCCGAGCTCGCAGGCAGCCAGGCAGGCAGACGGCGAGAGCCCCGCGCTGGGCGGCCTCTCCTCGCCACCGCCGCCCCACCTCTCGCCGCCCGACTCGCCCGCCTCCCTCCAGGCAACATCTCGCGGCACACCAGGCAACATCTCGCGGCACACTAGTGTGCCGTGGAACAGTGGTTGGGAAACACTGCACTAGGAGAAGGGGACAACAGAGGACGAGATGGCTGGACAGTGTTCTTGAAGCTACCAACACGAGTCTGACCAAAATGCGGGAGGCAGTGGAAGACAGAAGTGCCTGGCGTGCTCTGGTCCATGGGGTCACGAAGAGTCAGACATGACTAAACGACTAAACAAAAACAAATGATAACTAATCGCTATGGGATGTTGTATGTTGCTTAAGTAATCTTCCCACACAGAATTGTAGACTTGGACAGCATCATGAGGGTCACTGAGTCCAACCGCCTGCAATGCAGGAATCTTCTGCTCAAACTCATGATCCTGAGATCACCAACCTCATCCCCTACTAACTGAGCTATACCAGTTAAATATACAAAGCATTCAAACGCAGTTCATTTGTATTATATTTTTTGCCTTGCGGTGCCATCACGAAATCGTTTCTTGTAGCGTCCGCTTGAAAATTTAAAAAGGTAAAGGGACCCCTGACCATTAGGTCCAGTCATGGTTGACTCTGGAGTTGTGGTGCTCATCTTGCTTTACTGGCTGAGAAACTGAGAAAAGAAACAGAGATGTATGTCATAATTGGAAAAATCAAAGTGCAAGAGGCAATTTGAAAACAATTATGGTATAAAAATGATAAGAACATAACAATATTCAGCTTAAAGAATGCAATATTAAGGTATAATAAAATAAGCAGGAGAAGTTAATATGTAAAGAACCAGGAAAGGAAGTTGACGGGGGAGTCCGGGAATTGTAGTTTTCTTTCTCTGTGAGATAATGTTATTGCGATGAATATAAAACTGCAAAACTTAATTAAAACTATTTTTTTTTTAAAAAAAAAGAAGGAACATTATGCACCCCTGCTTCCTTCTGCTGCAAGCAGCCCCGAGCAAGATCTCATTATCCTTACTCGTTTCGCGGGCGAAAGCGGCATACAAAATTTACCCCCCCCCCCAAAAAAAAAACACGAATCCCCGAACGCGCCCCCCCCCCGCCCAGGGCTCTCGATTTGCGTAAGCGACGCCCCACCTGCTTGTATTTGCATATGGACCACGCCCCTCTCCTCGCGCGGTCCTCTCTGCCTCCCCGGCGCTCTCCTCAGCTGCTCGGCTCGCGGGAGCGGCGGCGGCGCATGCGCGGGAGGCGGTGGTTGCCCTGGCATCGCAGCTGAGGGAGCCGCAGCCCGTGAGGGGGACGACGGAGGGGAAGCGGGCGGAGAGGCGGCGGCGGCGGCGCCCCGGGAGCGGCCGGAGGAGGAGGAGGCAGAGGGCCGCCCGGGCCCCGTCTTGGCCGACATGAGGGACCGCCTGGCCGAGCTGGCAGCGGTGAGGGCGGCGGCGGCAGAGGGAGGGTCCCGGGGGGCGGGGGGGGGGGGTTGGCAGCCTGGCATCAGGTTGTCCGGAGGGCGCCCCCTAGAGGGGCTCCAGGCCCTGGGGTGGGGTTCTGGGGGGCTTACTTTGGAGTAGGCGCGCCCCGGGGTCGCTGAGCCCCGAGTTCGCGTCCACTGCGCACTGCTGCTCTCGGGTGTAACGTAAAACGTATAATATGAAAGAATGCTGTTTTATTGCTAGGATTTATTTATTCGTTCGTTCGTCCCCTTCTTCTGTGCTACTTCTGAGTAGGCATATGTAAAGGGGCTGGGCAGTTCGCAGCATCCTCGTGTTGCACTCGTGAAAGACTCGTGTGTGTTTTTGTGTGCATATTATTATTATTATTATTATTTATTAGTTTGTGCATATTATTGTTTATTAGTTTGCTGGATTTTGGTTGGGGGGGTTGTTTTGTTTTTTGTTTACTTTGTTTGCAGCGGGTCTTCGCTTTTGAATAGGCGCCTAAAGGGCTGGGCTCCGTGTTAGCAGCATCCTCGTTTTGCTCTCATAAAAAAAACCTAAAAAAACAAACCCCCGTGTTAATATAAAATGTGAGTGCGCATTTCATTAATGTTGTTGTTTTCATTATTATTGTGCTGGATTTATTCATTTGGGGGTTATTTGCTTACTTTAAAGAGACATTTTTTTGAGTGTGTATGTATGTATGTATTATCCCTCCATCTGAAGATCACAGGGCAGTTTGCAGTGTAAAAATACAAATTGAGAAGACAAATAACAGGAAAAACATAAGCAATAACCTGCTTCTAAAAGGCTAAGCATGAACATGCTCTTTAAAATGGGTGTTTAGCTCTCACAATTGTGTGTGTGTGTGTGTGTGTGTGTGTGTGTAGAGCCTTGAAAATATGTAAAAGAGCTCTTAATTCATAGCATTCTCCTTGCCTTACTCTCATTAAAGCCTCATGTTAATATAAAATGTGCATGTGCACTTTTATTATGATGATTATTGTGCTGTATTCGGTTTTGGATTTTTTTTTACTTTAATGGGGCTTAACTTTGAGTAGGTGTGTAAAGGACTGGGCTCTGAGTATGTGTTTGTCTTTAAATGTTCATGTGCACTATATTATTATGTTGGATTGCTTCGTTGTTGTTTTTTCTTTTTCTTTAATGGAGCTTACTTTTGATTAGGCAAGTAAGGGATTGCTATTGAGAACTGTCGTTATCTGTCCTATGTGCATGGATTTCATAAAGACTCGTGTGTATGCATATTTTTATTATGCTAGATTGATTAGCTTTTGTTTTTTACATTTTCTTTTATGGGACTCACTTTTGAGTAGCTTGAGATCTGTCTTTATAGCATCCTCATTGTACTGCTCTCATAAAAACTCGTTTCAGATAAAATGTGTGCATGTATGTTTTTACTATGCTAAATTGATCTGTTTTTCTTTACTGCTCCAGATTCTCTTTGTGTGCAGAAAAGCAGAACATGCTTAGAAACATATGTAATCTAACACATATACACATTATATAATGTACATATTAAAATGTGTATGTGCCTGTGTACACACCATACATTTAAAGCACATCCCTCCCAAAGAATCTTAGAAACTGTAGTTTAAGTGTGCTGGAAATTGTAGCTCTGAGGAGTGAACTGCAGTTCCCAAGGTTCATTGGGTAGGGAAATCTGTAGTGTATATGCTCCCTTTTTCTTTTTTACATTTTCATAATTTTTTTACAAGAAACACAAAAAGGTATAAACAAGTTTAATGACTATCTAGTACAGTACAATAAAAATATGTATGCATACATTTAATATAATAGAGCTTGTTTGTTTTTAGAGGCATCTAATGTAAAGTGTGTTTGTGCAACTGTGTATGTATTGGACTGGATTGTACTTATCTTTTAAATGGGTGGATAACCTGCAATCCTTCAGGTGTTTCTGTACTCCTTAACTCCACTTACAACAGGGACTATAAGAATGGATGATGGGAGTTTTAGTTACCTTTTAAAAATATTTAACGCTTTCCCAGTTGGTTTGCTGTGGTTAGCTTTAGAAGTACCTGTTTCTTCTGTGATTTTTTTAGATGCTAGGAAGAGGTGTATTTCAGGCCCTTGTTGCATCTAAGAATTATTTTCTTCCCTGACATTCTGAAGCAGTGGAGCCACATTTGACTTCCTTTGCCCCATATAGCATTCCTAAGGGTAAGAACAATTTGCCCTTAGAAGAACACAGATCTTCCTTAATGCTTCTGCATGTGTTAGAGAAAGCCCAGAGTAGTAATTAATACAGAACAGGCCGCTTCTTCTGATAGTGGATAAGTCTGCAGTATCTCTCTGCTGGAAGGGATCAAATACTCAAATCACACCTAATGCAGAGATGTGTCAAATTACCCACCCTGGTTGGAATGCAGTAGCTGAGGTGCAGTGGGGAGGTGTTTGGGTGGGTTGGTATTTGGGGCTTACAATTTCTTCTAATGATTGGTTTAGTTTTGCATACAGTTTGGCAGCTGCCCTTATAGGTGGTTTACCTTCAGAGTATGGTTAATGAATGAGATGTTCTTTGAGGGATGTGCAAGTTGGGGTCAGGTGCATTTGTGCCAGTGTAAAGGAACTTTAAGGCAGTGAATCATGTTGATGATGGTTGGAGGCAAAGGTGCCAAGTTGCGCCCAACATTGGGGTACCCATCGTGCGTGCGTGCATGATGTCACACGCACATGGCCCCCCAAACCAGTTAGGTCACCTCACCCCCACCCCACCCCCATCTTAAGTTGTCTTTGTTTGCGCTGTCTCAAGGCTAATTCTTTCCCCTTTGTGGGGCTTGCTGAGGTGCTTTAGTGCATCCCTTTGAGTTTGCCAGGGCGCCTTCTTGGAGGGCGCCCTGGCAATCATCAAAGGGATGAGCTGGGATGAAGATGTTTTGCCCCACCACATCCCTGGTGGAGGACGCACCAGGGCAAAGACAGTTCACCCCACCATGTCCCTAGCACACCTACCAATAAGTAGCCCTTGCAATCCTCAAAGGGATGCACCAGTGCGAAGATCCCTAGCCCACAAATATTGAGGGGGCTGAGGACAGCTTGGCCCCTGGGTTTGTCATGCTTGTTTGGAGGTGACATTTGGTGCATGAGATGGCAACTGGAATGGGGAGGTGAATGAATGTGATGTCTGTGGGGCAGAGGTTTGAAATCCGTACTATAACTGCTAGGGATATATGAGAAGGCACGGGTTAAAGTGAGGCACAGTCTCTAAGAAGCAAAAGCCTGAACTGGTTCCTGGATGAAGTGCAACTTCCTGAGGTAGCTTTAGGCAAGCTGTATCTCTTGGGCTCATGCTTCCAAAGAAGAAGGTGGTGGGTGGGGACTGGAAGAAACAAGGTCACTGTGAGGATCGGTACACAGGAACAGATGCATTGTGTGAAGTGTAACTGAAGTCTAACCCATTTGCAGCACAAAAATGTAGTTTTTCACAATTTGGAATTATTCAAGTTTGTCCTCAGCATGCCTCTTCCCGTCTTGATTGATTTGCGATCCTGCCATCCACAGGGGTGAGTGTGGTTAATTTATATGCTTTTGAAAACCCTCCCCTTGATTAGGTTATCCATTCCTTTTCCTTCCTGCACTTGTCCAAGGTGAATGAAGGAGGAAGTGGTGATCTTGGTATGTACCTATCTGGTATTTTATTGGGCAGGTGTGGATACACACACACACACGGCCCATTCCTACATCTGTTTTCAAGTGGACATACTGTGAGGTGGTGCAGAATCAATCCACATTAAGTTTTTATTTTCAGAATGAAGCCAGATTTTCAGGAAGTGTTTTTCAGGGGGGCAAGTGTATATGTAGTAGAGTTTTATTGCACATGGGCTACATAGAAAAAGCAAGTACACAGTCTATTGTTTCTAGAAGTCACATGTTGTGTTTGTGTAGCCTGAGCATGGGAATCATGCTAGTGAGGCAAATGGGAAGGAGCGCATTGCTCAGGTGTTACAGATTGGGAAATGTGCATTGACTTTAGATGGGTTGTGTAGGCAGGGAATAGAGAGCAGCAGCAGCTGCAAGGGAAGTGGATGTGAATTGGTTTAAACTAGATGGAGCTTAGGGGCGCGGGTGGTGCTGTGGGTAAAACCTCAGCGCCTAGGACTTGCCAATCGCATGGTCGGCGGTTCGAATCCCCGCGGCAGGGTGCGCTCCCGTCGTTCGGTCCCAGCGCCTGCCAACGTAGCAGTTCGAAAGCACCCCCGGGTGCAAGTAGATAAATAGGGACCGCTTACCAGCGGGAAGGTAAACGGCGTTCCGTGTGCTGTGCTGGTGCTGGCTCGCCAGATGCAGCTTGTCACGCTGGCCACGTGACCCGGAAGTGTCTGCGGACAGCGCTGGCTCCCGGCCTATAGAGTGAGATGAGCGCACAACCCTAAAGTCTGCCAAGACTGGCCTGTACGGGCAGGGGTACCTTTACCTTTACCTTTTTAGATGGAGCTTATGGGAGGGTAGTCAAGCTTCGGTGGGATATTTATGAAAAGATAAATCTATGCCATCCTCCAGTCAATGGATTGAGGATATGACAACACTCACAACTTATGAACTGATTGCTTGTAGACGTAGACGGTATGTGGACAAGTATAACGTTATTAGGAATACGTTTATTAAAATGCAGTTGTACCTCATAAGTTGAACGCTTTGCGATTCAAAACTTTTTGGCTCCTGAACACTGCAAACCCAAAAGTGAGTGTTCCAGTTTGAGAATGTTCTTTGGAACCCAAACGTCCGACATGGGTTCTGTGGTTTCTGAACATTTTGGAAGTCAAACAGATTGACTTCCGAGGTAAACTGTATAGTGGGTTATAAATAACCATATATGTATTTGGATGATAGTAACCTTTATATACATATGTGCTCGTCTAGCATATATGGAATTGTAGTTGTTTGCATATACAGTGACATAATATACCTTCCTCCCCTTTTTTCTTTTTTAAATTCACTTTTTATTTCCATTTTATTTTGTTCAGTTGACATATTCTTAATAAAAAAATAGTAATAAAAAAGCTGGGGTGGGATATGACTGTTGGAGTTGTGTTTTGAGAGGATCACGGGGTGTTAGACTGGTCAGTATGGCAGCATGGAGGGGATGCTACCAAGTTGAGTCACGACATGTACCATTTGAGTGAGGCTTTGTGGTACATTAATCTGCGTGGCATGACTGATGTGGGTTTGGGGAGTTGAGTTGTGAGGCGGTAACTGGATTTGAACAGCAACCGTGTGAGCATGTACACACATATAATAATAATTTACATAATTTTATATGCCGCCCACCCGACTGGCTTACCCCAGCCGCTCAGCAAAATATATGCAACCTGATCCATGAATCAGGGGAAGCTTAGCATGAGAGCTAATGCAGAAAGCAGAATCCAGCTTGGGCCTGTATCACAGGCGCTGGGATAGTCAGGAGATGCAAACAGGAAATATGGGTCAGGAAGGGTTGCCATGTGGCAAGGATAGCGTGCAAAGGAAAAGCAACAGATTAGCCTTGAAAATTTCAAATAAAGGCATGATGGGAAATTGAGTGTTAGTCCAAGTTTTTGTGGCTCCTGTGCTGATCTCATCTTATTTCACCCCGTGATCCTCTACCCCAGTCTCAAAATGCAGCTGCCTACCCACATGCACTGCATTCGTTTCCATTGCCCCAACTCTCGCATTTCTTGTTTCCCATTTGTGTGTTCCTGTGGCTGTTTCTCTGTCTTTTGACCCAATTTCTTCTTGGTTTACTCTGTAAAATATCATGTATGCTTTATCAATACAAGCACACCTTATTATATTGCATGTCAAAGATATTGCTCCTTACGAGGACATGGGCAGTTTGGCCACTTCCGGGGGAAGGAAGTCCTCCACTGTTCTGCTTCTGGCCACGGGAGTGGAGCTGACTGGGGCTGGAACTGGGCTTTCCCCCTCTCACTCCTGCAGCCAGCAGGACTTGGCATAATAGACTACTGTATAGTGTAAACATCACTTTTATATGCACTAGCACTGGGGAACAAATAATAATAATGCTTAACTCGCTTTATTACAATACTTGCTTTATTGAGAGTGGTCTGGAAGTGAACCCACAATATCTCCAAGGTATGCAATACAGTGGTACCTCAGGTTACAGAGACTTCAAGTTAGACTCTGCTAACCCAGGAATAGTACCTCGGGTTAAGAACTTTGCTTCAGGATGAAAACAGAAATTGCACGGCGGCGGCAGCGGGAGGCCCCATTAACTAAAGTGGTACCTCAGGTTAAGAACAGTTTCAGGTTAAGAACGGACCTCTGGAACGAATTACCGTATTTTTTGCACCATAACACTCACTTTTTTCCTCCTAGAAAGTAAGGGGAAATGTCTGTGCGTGTTATGGAGGAAATGCCTACGGGTGGCATGCCTATGGATTTTCCTCCTCTAAAAACTATGTGCGTGTTATGGTCGGGTGCGTGTTATAGAGCGAAAAATACGGTAAGTTCTTAACCCGAGGTACCACTGTAGAACTAAATGTAATAGAACTAAAATGAATATTAATTCATATAGTGTTTAACTTCACATAAGGATCAGAGAGGGACTCTTCCAGGAATGTACCTTTGAGATAAATTTCTCTACTGTGAAAAAAGAGTCACTTCCTTATCTGTTTTGCTAGAAAACAGGAGGTGTAACTAATCCTGCAATTTTTAATGTGATTTGCCAATGTAGTTTTCTGGTTTTGTGCAAATCTGAGGGGTCAAAGGGGGAAACAGTTCAGGATCATGCTTGAACTAGTTAGGGGCACAGCTGGAGAGAAATGAAAGCATTGACGGAATCAGTGTGTGTGGAAAAGGGGAGTTGCAGAAAGTGGTAATTCGTCTACCCACCCAAAAACACAGAAGTAAATTGCAACCCTGAGTGCTGTGTTTTGGAACCCAATTTTCCCCAGTTCGTTAGTGGGTAAACCTGCATTTACAGGGGGAAAGCGTTGAGATCGGTGGCATGTTTGGGAACTGGCTATTCTCCCACCCTAGGTTTCTATGTGCAGGGATTCTTGTCTTTGGTTTTACAGTGTTACCCCGCAAGACGAATGCCTCGCAAGACGAAAAACGCGCAAGACGAAAGAGTTTTCCGTTTTTTGAGTCGTTCTGCAAGACAAATTTCCCTATGGGCTTGCTTCGCAAGACGAAACGTCTTGTGAGTTCTTGCGAGTTTGTTTCCTTTTTCTTAAAGCCGCTAAGCCGTTAATAGCCGCTAAGCCGTTAATAGCCGCTAAGCCGCTAATAGCCGTGCTTCGCAAGACGAAAAAACCGCAAGACGAAGAGACTCGCGGAACGGATTAATTTCGTTTTGCGAGGCACCACTGTATACAGAAAAACCTTTGGACTTGTGAGTTTGAAGTGGTGTAGTTAAGAGGCAGGTTGCTCGTGTGAGAATCAGTCCCCTGAGGAGCGGAAACGCCCCTCCGTTGTTCAAATCAGCCCCCGTTATAGCAGTTACAGATGCAGATAAGATTATTTCTCTGTTTTATGCCCATGGGGAAAGGGATAGGGATCGCGTGGCTCTTCCAGAGGCTGTTGGACTCCCAACACTCACCAGCCCCTGCCAGCATGGCCAACAGGGAGGGATGATGAGAACTGCACTTCAGCAAAGTTAGGAGGGCCAGAGGCGTTCGAGCTTCCTTTGGGAACAATGAAAGTACTGCATCTGCCTGCATTTTTTGTATGTTTACAAGTGGGCATTCAAGCTGTGTGTGTGAGTGAGTGAGAGAGAGAGAGAGAGAGAGAGAGAGAGATACATATATGCTTTCCTTCCGCCTATTCTTATCTCTTCCTGACGCAGCAAAAGTTGAGAGGGGGGTGTTGAGGGTGTGAGAGAGAGGTCTTTTGTTTTAGCATTGGTGGAAACTCATGAAATGGCGTTTGGAGAATTATGCCTTCGGCTTTTGCATCTGTATTCTGGAGAGCACCAAAGCAGTGCAATATACGTATCCTGTTTTCCCAATAACCCTTCAGGATAGGCTGTTCCTATTTGATTTAGCTACATCCAAAGTTGCTTTATCACTGTCATGTGGGTGTGATTGGAATACAGGGTTGTTGTTATTGTTGTCGTTATAGTTTTGCATCTTTCAGTTAAGCTATTGCAGGGGCAGGGAACCTCTAGCCCATGGACCCGCGAGGCCCTTTCTCCACACCTGATGTAGTATGAAATGTAAGGTTTGGGTTGGGTAGCTGCCAACGCACAATCAGAAGCCTTAAGCCTATTTTTATTTTAACTTTTTGAAAGTCTTGAATTAGCGTTCATTTTTCTTACAATTTTACTGTTTTATTGTTTTTGTAAATTACTTTGAGGTTGTTCTTGTTGTTTTTTAAAAAAGCCATGTATCAGTTTTTTGAAATGCTGCCAAACTCCTTCACATGCCCAGTGCTTGTAGAATGCAGGCTTTGGTTGTATTGCATGTTTAGGTAAAGATAAAGGGACCCCTGACCATTAGGTCCAGTCGTGGCCGACTCTGGGGTTGCGGCGCTCATCTCGCTTTATGGGCCGAGGGAGCCGGCGTACAGCTTCTGGGTCATGTGGCCAGCATGACTAAGCCGCTTCTGGAGAACCAGAGCAGTGCACGGAAACGCCCTTTACCTTCCCGCCGGAGCGGTACCTATTTATCTACTTGCACTTTGATGTGCTTTCAAACTGCTAGGTTGGCAGGAGCTGGGACCGAGCAACAGGGGCTCACCCCGTCACGGGGATTCAAACCACCGACCTTCTGGTCGGCAAGCCCTAGGCTCTGTGGTTTAACCCACAGCGCCACCCACGTCACTTGCATGGGAGGGTACTTTGTGCGTATTGCATTGCAGCCACAGACACAAACACACAATTTCGAGGAGACAACCAACCACTCAGCTGAGTAGAGTTTGGATCAGGGAACTGTCCCAGATGCAACCGCCAGTCTAAGCTAGAACGATGATAAGTTGTTCCTCCAGGGCCGCTGGGTGCTGAGGTGGCTATAGAAAACGGGACTTATTCAAGCAAAGCAGAATGGAGAATTTGGTTAACAGATGTTAGCCCCACTGGTTTTTCTTAGACTTGCTCCCTAGTAAGTGTGCATAGGATTGCAGCCTTAACTACATAATTAGGAAGTGCTTAATTGGGAAAAAAACATTTTATAAGTTATTCTCCAAAGACTTCATAGGAAAGTTTGAGGAATAAATATTTCCGATCTGTCTTGTGTGCCATAAGCTTCTTCTACGTCTTTCCAGTGAGTCATGGGGGTGCAGGGAGCACAGGAGGGAAAGGCCTGTTTATTGCAAATGAGGGAAAATCAGTAATGAATTTTTGTTGTCAGTGTTTTAAGTGTGGTTCAGTACATCAAGTACTACATTTAAAATGTAGCTTGATTAGTAAAACATGTTGTTTTACACAAGGACAAAGTGATAGCCAATTTTATTGCTGTATAATAGCTTGCAAGTATAATAGCTTGCAAAGTTAGAAATCATTTTTTCTTTTCTTTTTGTCTTGAGGTTGAAACAAATTTGCTTCTTTTAATGCAGGCACAAGGAACCTCTGGCCCTCCAGATGTTCCCGAACTACAACTCCCATTTTCCCTGGCCATTAGCCATGCTTGCTGGAGGTGATGGGAGTTGCAGTTCAGCAACATCAGGAGGGCCAAAAGTTCCCTACCAGTGTTTTAATGGATAGCTTTGAATAACATAATACTTGTTTTTTTAAAGCGTACCCAAAATGAAGATGGAGAGGCATCTGTTGTTGTTGAAAATGACCATTATATGGAAGACTTCTTCCAGCAGGTAAGATGCATGCAAGAGACAACCAAGAAGGAGCTGCATATTGTATTAATCATATTTATTTAATGCAGTAAATCATAGAATTGTGTAGAGTTGGAGGGGACCCCTGTGCTTAGCACTTCTGAAGTTACATGTTTTCATTTTACACAACCGCAACCGTCAACAGTACTCATTCCAAACACTTGCATGGACCTGTGGTACCTGACACACCTGAGCCACTGTGTTTGTATATAAAATAAAATTAGACCAAACGACGAACAAGTAATCTCAAGCACTTTTAACTTACGTGAGACTTTTTTTTCCAAGAAGGGCAGTTTGCCAAGTCTTGGAATACCAGTAGTCCAGATTATTGATATCAAATGTCTTCCAAAACGTGACAATTGTGAGGTGGGTTGCTGTCAAAAGATGTGAAATCAGTTCCTTGTTATTTGGGTCTCGATCGGAATCTGTGAACAAATTCAAAAGAGCCAGACAGGGGAAGGATGAATCATAGAATTCTAGAGTTGAAAGGGACCACAAGGGTCGTCCAGCCCCAACCTCTGGCAATACGGGCATCTTTTTGTCCAACTTGGGGCTGAAACCCTTGACCCTAAGATTAAGAGTCTCATGTTCTACTGACTGAGCTATTCTAGTTGCTCTCAGAAAATACGGTACTTTTACTTTGGAGCACTCCTATCACATTGAAATAATGATAACATGATGTGAAAATGTCTTAGATAAATTTGTGCAATATTTTGATTGTAGCTTGACTTACAGCCGGTGCTTTTTTTCTTTAAAAATGTTTAGGGGTACTCTCATTTTCCTACTCATATTGAAATACTGCCCCTTAATGAGGCCAAACTTAGATTTGCAAAATGTATGCGTCCCCCCAGAAAAAACCACTGCTTACAGCAAACTGTAATATCAGTTTTCTGGGAAATTTCTGATACCCAAAAGTTTGGTCCCATTTAGCATGCTTATTTTACTTGTACTTGGTAAACAAAGCTAAAAACTTCTGAAACAACCAAGCTTGCCTAATATTGTATCAGCAGTTGGTGTCCAGTCATTATTACTGATTATGAAATGGAAAATACCCTGCTTCACTGACAGAAAAGGGGTGTGTTGTTGTTCCTCCTTGTTCTAGGATATCATCTCTTGCTAGGCGCTACCTAATGGACCCATGCAGACAAATGAACTGTGGATTTAGTATTGCAACAGATTATTAACTCATTGTGATTAGAAGCAAAGCTACCTCTCCCTTCGCTGAATTTATTCATTTCTCTCTCTCGTTCATGTTCTCTTTAAAGGTTGAGGAAGTTAGAAAGTACATTACCAAAATAGCAGACGTTGTGGAAGAAGTGAAGAAGAAGCACAGCGTTATTCTTTCTGCCACACATCCTAAAGACAGTAAGCTTTTAATTTTGTGACTCTGAAAATGCATGCTCACTGAATTTGCATGAAAGGTTATAGTCTGTGATGGGTTAGCAAGTGAAGCTAGAATAGCATCTAACCTGGAAGGCAAGCCTACCTTGGAAAGGTCCAGGTGTTTTCTGTGGGTGGTATCGCTTCCTCTGTAACCTCTTTGGTGCTTGTGCATGCTAGGAATCTGTGTGCCACACCTGTCCTCAACAACCAGTGCCTGCTCAGGAAAGTGTGTGCTTCTCAGTGTGGCATTCTGTCATGATGGGGGTCATTAGGGGCATTTTATTTATTTGCTTTCCCCCTTTCTTTTGTGGATGCTGTGAGAAAGATTCATCAGGCCTTAGCCAGCTCCTGCCATTTCTCACGAAATCCACAAGGAAACTTTGGTCTTGGCGTAATGTTTGCTATACAACATTATATTTTGCAGGAAACATTGCAAGGTGCTCCCAAGGAAGGGAAAAGTTTATGGTTTTGAGCTGATGCTCTGGCTCCCTAAATGCTTTCTATATGGCCAGGGGGCAGTCAGCACAGCTAGTTATACATTTTGTGGAACTAGGTGGCTACGCTTCTCCTAGACTAGTGCTCCATTCTGCCGGTTGTGGTGTTGGAGTGGTCCACACTAGTGATGTTAAATTCTCGAGAATAATCTTTTAGCGAATATTCTCAAGAATATTCCTGATTAACGAGAATATTAGAGAATTTTAATTTAAAATAGGAGAATATTCATTTTAATGCATTGAAAATTATATAATTTTAATGCATTGAAAATGACATAATTAGTTAATATACATGTTTATTCATGGATAAACTTGTTCAGATGGCAACCAGTAAATAAAACACAAATGGTGAATGACCCAGTTATGTAACTGGATCAAAAAAAAATCATTATTCATTACTTACACTGGCAATATCACAGCTTGATTTATTATTTACTAGGTTTTTTAAATGAGGGTTGTAAAACTGGTCCTTACGTTAGAATTTACAGTTGTGGAGAGTATTCTCAGGAGAGAATTTTCTAGCAGGGAATATTCTCGAGAATATTCTCATTCTTGAGAATATTCAACAGAGAATATTCTTACCTCACATCACTAGTCCACGCCATACCTTGTGAAAAAACAACAAAAAACACCCACTTGCACCTTGCAAAGAGCCAGTGTGGTGGCAAAGAGCCAGTGTGGTGTAGTGGTTAAGAGCGGTAGTCACGTAATCTGGGGAACCGGGTTCGCGTCTCCGCTCCTCCACATGCAGCTGCTGGGTGACCTTGGGCCAGTCACACTTCTTTGAAGTCTCTCAGCCCCACTCACCTCACAGAGTGTTTGTTGTGGGGGAGGAAGGGAAAGGAGATTGTTAGCCGCTTTGAGACTCCTGAAGGGGAGTGAAAGGCGGGATATCAAATCCAAACTCTTCTTCTTCTTCTTCTGCAAACAAGAGTAGCATATCAGGAGAAAGAGTACCAGGCCAGCTTTTATGAAGAAGGCAGATGCATCTTGTAACACTTGTAGGGACTGGGCTGGAAAAGGAGGATGTGATGATGAGTTTCTCTTTCCCCAGAGAGCAAGGCTGGCTAGGTTGCTTTGGCCTGAGGGCTGCATTCACCCTTGGCCGACCCTCGGAGACTCCATGCCAGCAGCAAGTGTCGTTGAAAGTGGGTGTGACCATCTCACACTCTAACCAGCATGCTGTCATGCACATGGACAGAGACATGCACACACGCAGACACACACACAGCCTCCCCTTGCCTCTGCTGATCCCTGCCCTGTGTTGTGTATGATTTGTTTTTTATACTGCAACCATAAAAAATTGGTGCTGTATTGAGGTCATGGTTAAAAAATTGCACGGTCCTGAACTGAGGCACTCTATCCATTGAGGCCTGCCTCAGCCTGATAATGCTGGAATAGCATCTTTTATTGGCCTGACAGAGCAATCTATACCTTTTCATCCCAAATGCTTACTTGCTGCCACCTCAGATCTTTGGATCAGGCCCTCACATCCAAACCTAGAGTCCAGATAAAATGAAAACGCAAGGATTTAAGCTAGGGTAGTTCTATCAGCATTTGTGGGTCTAAGGCTGGTACAGTGGTGCCTCGCAAGACGAAAAGAATCCGTTCTGTGTTTCTCTTCGTCTAGCGGTTTTTTCGTCTTGCGAAGCAAGCCCATTGACGGATTAACGCTATTAGCGGCTTTTAGCGGCTTATCGGCTCATCGGATCAGCTGATAAGCGGCTTAGCGGCTTAGAAAAAGGGGGGGAGGGAAAAAACCCCGCAGGAACTCGCAAGACATTTTCATCTTGCGAAGCAAGCCCATAGGAGATTCGTTTTGCGAAACACCTCCAAAACGGAAAACTCTTTCGTCTAGCGAGTTTTCCGTCTTGCGAGGCATTCATCTTGCGGGGCACCACTGTAGTGCGTTTCCACTGAAATCTTGCTTTCAAGTGAGCATGCCTAGAGGTAAGGTATAATTTATTTATTTTTTAAAAAAGAAACTTAGTTATTTGGCTTAACTGTGCTGTGCCTATTGAGCACGAGTCTTTTAAAAATCCACTTGTTTCCCTAACAGTTGTGATCATGAGCTAATTTTAGCTCTCTATACATCTAAGAGCAGAATGAGCTAAATGCAGCATACACTATTCTCTAGAGAAATACGAAGCAGTGCTTGGTACAGTTGTTTGGCTGGCAGGGGGTGGGACGACAATGATCCGCTAATGCAGGCTCAGATATATAGAGCATTGTTTTATAAGAAATCATTTAAATTTTAAACGGATGTCTGTGGTTATGTAAAGTGTAAATTGATTGCAGCTGTTTCTTGTCTGCTAGCTTGATTTGGAAGATGATATAAAACTGGAATTATTATTTTTTAATCACTAATAAAGTGCAGGTGTCAAAAGATAAGGCAGTCCTTGCCTGCAGGCTCAGTGTCTAATAGACACGAATTTTTAAAGGCTGTAGACCAAATAAACCAATAGAAATAGACACAACACAAAAGGGAAAACGAGCAGTAAGGGTAGAATAAAGCAAACCATTTCAGATTTCACTTTTTCAATTTAGATGTTTTGCTTATGCTGGTCTGTGACTGTAATAAAGTAAATTCACTTTTTCAAGTTGCATGATCTCAGTGGTATTGAAGCCAGGTCTCTCCCAGTCTTTAAGTAAGCAAATCATTCCAGCAGTCCTTAGTCCCCTAGTTAATGGCAGAGGCCAGAGTGTGCTTTCCCCCCACTCTGCTGTTCCAGGGCAACTTGCAGTTGGAGCCAAATTACAGTGGTGCCCCGCAAGACGAATGCCTCGCAAGACAAAAAACCCGCTAGACGAAAGGGTTTTCCATTTTTCGATGCGCTTCGCAAGACGAATTTCCCTATGTGCTTGCTTCGCAAGACGAAAACGTCTTGCGATTTTTTTCGCTCCCCCCCTTTTTCTAAGCCGCTAATAGCCTTTTAGCCGCTAAGCCTTTAATAGCCGCTAAACCGCTAATAGCGCTAAGCCGCTAATAGGGTTGCTTCACAAGACGAAAAAAACGCTAGACGAAGAGACTCGCGGAACGGATTATTTTCATCTTGCGAGGCACCACTGTATCTCTGCAGTTCTTTCTGGCTCCTAGGAGATGGAAGCAGGCTTCCTCCATCTTCTCTTTCTCTGCCTGTGGCCCTTGCCATGAGACATAGGAAGCAGGGGCCTGCAACCCCTTTGCATTGACTCAGTCCAGGATCATTTCAGCCATATAGGATGAGCCTGGAGCAGGGTAGTGTTCTTTCTGGTGCAAGGCTCTCTGCAGGGTCTGGGGATCCTTTAGCCAGAAACAGCACACCACGGTGTCTGGGTACTGTTTTCTTTCTTTTAATTAATTGTTTATTAAAGTTTTTCCATAATACAAGACAATAAAAGAGACTAGTCTAAATAAGAACATTGCAGAATTTGGTGGCTGTTTTCTGAGGGGCAGGAGCACTTAATAAGCAAAGCTTATACTTAAGCTGTCATTTGTCATAAACAGCTCTAAAAGATGTTTCAAAATTCTCCTTTTTAAGAAACAAAGGAAGAACTTGAAGAACTGAACAAAGAGATCAGGAAAACAGCAAATATTGTTCGTGCTAAGTTGAAAAGTAAGTGCTGTTATTGTTATATCTATAGCACACTAAAGGCCTGATTCCTAAAATACTGTGTCACATAGCTGAGGGCAAAGAAACACAAGTCAGGCCATAGCTGTGTAACGGTGTCATTGGTAGGCTTTTATAGCCTTACAGCAGGCGTGCACAGCTTGCTGCTAGTCAAGCCAAACGCAGCCTACCAGGCAAAAATGGTAGCTCACGAATGGTCTGTTTCACATGTAACACTAAGCCATGGTTTGTTTAACAAACCAAGAGTTAGCTACAAGTTATCATACAGATTACCAAGCAAACCATGGTTTGTTTAGGCAAAGCTTTGTTCGCCCCCCTCCCCGGCTCTTCACTGCCTAAACAACTTTTGCAGTGCCCTTAGTACTGGCATTGCCTTCCAGCGCCATCCTTCCTCTTTCCACTGGCCAACTGCTGCCAAGGAGGAACACGTCACGTAACGATGGTGGCTGCTGTCTCTGACAGCCTGGAACTGCAGAAACGAGACTGACAGATCACAGGGTGGTGGGCAAAATTTGACTTCAAGGGCCACAGGCTGCTTGCAGGCCTGCTTCACAGCGAAAGCAAAGAGGTCAGTGTAAAGATCCACAGAGGCATGGTGAGCAGCATAAGGGGCAGTTTGTATCCGGCAGGTAGAATCTTTTTTTTTAAAAAAAAGTTCCAGCTTCCATTCTAGTAACAATGTGAGTTTCCCCTAAAGGCTCCCTTCTTCTGTCCCCCACTGCATCGGAAGATAACTGCTATTCTTCAAACAAATTGCAGTCGTACCTTGGTTCTCGGACGAAATACGTTCCAGAAGTCCGTTTGACTTCTGAAAACGTTCAAAAACCAAGGTGTGGCTTCTGATTGGCTGCAGGAGCTTCTTGCACTCAATCAGAAGTTGTGGAAGCTGCATCGGATGTTTGGCTTCCAAAAAACATTCGCAAACTGGAACATTCACTTCTGGGTCTGTAGCATTTGGGAGCCAAAATTTTCGAGTCACAAGGCGTTCGAGACCCAAGGTACGACTGTATGTTAAAAAGTAGAAATGACCTTCCAGATTCTTGATAATATAATGATTATTATGAAAATTGCAACAGCAAGCATAGCAGCTGGCTCTTTCCAGCTAGCCACATGTTTCCAAGCTGGCTCTCCAGCCTCTGTTGTTTCAAACTAACAAACAACAGAAATTTGCAGCGCCGGCTCCTCCTGTACAGAGTTTCAGCTAGTCAGCCAGCTATGGCCTCTTGTAGGATTTTGCATTTTTCTCCTGCTTGTCAATTTTCCTATGCCTAACAGACAGCATTCTGTACACACTGGGCATCCTCTGTCCTCATTGAATAGCTTTTGTTGTGTCCATCCCAGCCCAGCCTTTTAAAGTTCTTTATGAAAAAATAATTGATACTTAAAATTTGATGCCCCCCTCCTGGCCTCCTGCAATCTCCCTCTTTCTTGTGCATTGATAGTGCTGTTTTGGCTAAATAGGGTTAGGCTCTTAGACGATCCATTTGCTATTTATAGGATTTAATTCTTGACTGAGTTTTGTTTCTGTAGGAAATGTAATGTTTTAATGCAATTTCCATTTTTATGGTAGGGAATGAAGGGTAGTAACTGTGTGTGGCATCTTAAGTTCTACAAATTGCTTTTGTCGGTTTTGCAGCCATAGAACAAAATTTAGCTCGACATGAGAATGTGAATCGAACTTCAGCTGATGTCAGAATACGAAAATCACAGGTATGGTACGGCTGGTAGGTGCCCTGAAGAGAATTTTAAAGAGAGAGAGAGAGAGAGATGTGTGTTAGGAAATGGTAGCTCTTTTCTGCTTGAGTTTATGGTTTATTTTCTCATTATTTTGTGTGTGTTCAAAATAATTCAGTTTGAAAGTTAAGTCCCCCGCAAGCACTAAAATGGGAAACAAAGGGGATGATTCACAGAACTAGATGCCTGGATGTGAGCTGTGCTGCATCTGGGTGAGCAGCAAAGCAGTCATTAGACAGCTCCCCACTGTCTTGAGGCTGCCAGCATGACCCTGCACAGCTGTTTCCCTTTAGAGCTGCAAGGTCTGCACTGGTCCAATGTCAGTTCTTTGCTATCCTCCCAAAGTGGGTTGGCCTGCTTTTGGAACAAGCAGTGCATTCTGCATAATTGTAAGTAAGTAAATAACTAAATTTTTATTTACCGTATTTTTCGCTCTATAAGACGCACCTGACCATAAGACCATAAGTTTTAGAGGAGGAGAACAAGAAAAAAAATACTCCCCCTCTCTGCGCAGCGCCTCTCCAGCAAAGCGGGAGGAGAAATGGAAGGGGCTCTGTTTCTCCTCCCACTTCGCTGAAGGGGCGCTGCGCAGCTCTCCCTCTCCACGCAGCACCTCTTCAGTGAAGTCAGAACAGCAAGAGGGATCGCTGCGCAATGAAAGCAGCGATCCCTCTTGCTGTTCTGGCTTCTGGGATACCTGCGCAGCCTGCATTCGCTCCATAAGACGCACACACATTTCCCCTTACTTTTTAGGAAGGAAAAGGTGCGTCTTATAGAGCGAAAAATACAGTATACCCTGCCCTCCCTGGCCAAAACCGGGCTCAGGGCAGCTAACATCAAATATCAAATACATTAAAACACAATGAAACAATTGATTAAAGTACAGCTTAAAAATTAGAATCAGGATAAAATTAAATGACTGCCCACGAATTACAGCCATAGGGGTCAGGAACTTCAAATATTCCTCGGGGCCAGCTATCTATGTTGGTCCCACATGAGCTGATAAAATGACCAAAGAGATAACTTACAGGATCCCATAAACTGGGCCCAGACCGAAGGCCAGGCGGAACAGCTCTGTCTTCAAAATTGGCTTCAAAATTGCAAAGGCTACAGTAGCTATGCTCCAGACTGCTAGTTTCATCATCACCCAGTCTCCCCAGGGAACCTTGGGAACTGTAGTTCTGTGAAAGGGCCAGTGGGATCGCAAACAACTCTCAGCATCCTCCTAAACTGCCCTTTGGGGATGGGGTGGGCTCATAGGTATGTGGAAGAGCAATATGCTTTACATAAAAAAATAAGTCCTAAAAGTAACTTTGCAAATGTTATTTATATCTAATCCCAGCATACAGTGTTGGCCCGGAAGTTTGTGGAGGTCATGACAACATACAATACAACCCAGACATGCTTTCGGGAACGTACCAAGGATCAGATACGGCGGCAGCTAGAAATAAGTAAGGGATTTCCTTTATTGCTTAGTACTGCTGAAAGCTTTTCTGTGCTGTCAGGATTATGCATAGCCATCTATAATAGCTGATCTCCTAAACAAAAGAAGTGGTTTTTAATTTTGTATATGTCATAAACTGCTTACATATTTTTTATGAATAGTGAGATACAAATATATTTATAAATAAAATGCATATATACAAAAAATGCTATACAAATGAGAACTTTGCAATAAAATTTGCAGAATGGGGCAGCAGGGTTGTTAACTGCGCTGCTTCCTTGATCCATGCATGATTGTGGTGATAGTCCTGAATAATCTGAATGCTTGTTCTTCTGTTAACTAGGGCTGATCCCAACTCTTCCCCAGTGCCAGGCAATATGACATATAAGATGCTTGCAGCTAGGAAAACGTACTACCAGGATGGCGAACTTGCAGCTCTCCATAAGTTGCTGGAATGCAACTTCCAGCATCATCTCACCATTGGCCATTCTGGCTGGGGCTGATCTGATTCAGGAGTCCAGCAGCATTTGGAGGACTGCATGATTCCCATCCCTGACTTTTTCCCATCCCTGCTTTCTGTAGCACAAGAACTGAACACAATTAGCAATTTAGATCCGTTTTTTCCAGCTCTCAGGGTGGCTTACAATTAAAATCCACCCCAAAATACAATAATAGTTGTGGATAGGCTGGTGCTTGAGTGCGTCAGTCTCCTCTGTCCCTTGGCAACTGGCGACCAGTTTCTAGGTTCTTCCCTCTGGAGGGTGAGACAGATGAAGTTGGCAGGCAGTAATGCATTTGTTTCTAGTCCTCCTTAGTTGCACTTGAGAATGTGGGAGGGTCTGCTGACGAAACTCATTTAAACCACAGATGGGGAGCCTGTAGCCCTCCATTGGTTGTTGGACTCCCAACTCCCATCATCCCCAGCTTGCCTGACCAATGGTCAGTGGTGGTGGTCGTGGTGGATTTGCAGTTCAACAACATCTCGAAGGGCCACAGGTTTCCCAACCCTTCTTAAAAGATTACTGAATAATCAGGGGCAGAGGAAGGGGATGCGGTGAGTGCGGTCTGCCCCTGGTGTCACCACTGAGGGTGGTGACAAAATGCCAGGCGGCACTTACCGCGGCACCTGCAGTGCGCCCGAGCCACACATCTCTCCTGGGGGAGACGCGGTGGCTTGGGCACCTGCAGGCTTCGCGTTGCCCCAAACAGTCCACCCACTGCCTCTCCCTCAGCTGTAGGGCAGCTGAGTGGGAGGAGGCAGGCAGACTCTGAAGGCCCTGCGGTGCGCCTTGCCCCACCCCTGGGTGCCCGAGCAGCTTCCTCCACCACTGTGAATAATATAAGTGCTCTGAGCATTTGAAGGAAGTAATATATTTTGTATAAATATGCAGCAATAATAATTGTTGGTAGAAGTGTAGCAGAAGCTGTCCACTTAAATACTAAGCATACGTCTGTTGCTCTTCTGATGAAGTAGCTTAAGAGGAGTCATCTCTCCACACTGTCAATTTCCTCTTGGTGAGAGGCAGACGTTTCCTTTCAGCTTCTGAGCAAGTAGTTATTTTGCAGCATATAACAAATGGACGTCTATAATTTCTTACTAGCTGGAAAAAGCACTTCTGATGAAGAGCTGGAAGAAATGCTGGAAAGTGGCAATCTTTCTATCTTCACTTCTGACGTATGTATTTCACGCCTACTTTGCTTCCTTTGTATGTATAATATTTCTGGAGTGCTTAAAATGAAAACAAGGCAGTGTGCTTTTAGAATTAAGAAGTTCGGCTCACAGGCTTACAACCTAAATGTCTTTCTCTCTCTGTGTGTACTATTTCTCCAATAAATGAAAAAATCCAATGCATATTTTCTTCTTCCCCAAAGATTATTTTAGACACCAAAATTACTAGAGAAGCTCTTGATGAAATCGAGTCACGTCACAAAGATATTATAAAACTGGAATCCAGTATACATGAGCTGCATGAAATGTTTATGGACATGGCAATGCTTGTTGAGGTTCAGGTATGTGGCCAAACTATAACTTAATTTGTTGCAGTGCAGTATTTTATTAAAACGTTTGAGGTCTTCTAGTTGGAGCAACAGTCAATTAATTGCATTGGACACATGTGACACCCCCCCCCCAAAAGCACGTAGGGTGTGTCCCATAGGGTGTGTGATAAAGCAGCCACAAAAATGGGAGATGTCATCACTAGCAGGCAAAACCCCCAAACTGTTTTTCTGTTTTGTGAGCTGCTTTTCCTTTCATTTGAGGAAAGTAAAAAAAAAAGGGGGGGTGGAAATAAAAAAATTTGTACAAGGGTATTTTCAAAATGTAATACATTTCTCAACTGTGCTTTGGCTGTATGGCATATTTAAGGAGGTTTGATGCAGATTTTGTGGGTAGCAGCCAATCGGATACTCAGATCCACTTTAGTTCCTTGTTCAGTTCTTTTCCTTGAGATTATATAAACAGTTGCATTCAGGTAGCTTAGTTTTTTAATTATTACTAAGGGTAATAACTGCTTTCTTATGATTGACCAGGCTTATAGCAAATAAATAATGACTCAAGTCTCCAAGTAATGTGATGCTTTGGGTGGGCTCTGTGGTTTTTCATGTTAATTAGACTCCTATTGGGGGCTTTTAGCAGTGCAGAAGTGAAACGTTGAATGAGCTTTTTAACACTTTGCTGTTTATTGCTGCTGATAATGTCTGCTGATGGACAGAACCGCACAGGTAACACTCCTGCAATATTCCCATTTTTCCCCATGTGCCATTTCCCGAGTTAGTTCATCAAACATGATATCATATTATATGTATATATACTGGCATTCTAACTGGAATTGCTTTAAAGGAAGTTCATGCAGGGATATCTCATGCCTCCAACCTAGCCCTGAACCAGCAAGGACAGTCTCCGAGTGTTTGGAGAAAACTGACAATCTAAACGTGCTCTCCCTTACGAATTAGCTCTCTTGTTCAGACCTTGTTCACTATAGCTTTCAGCAGGAGAGTTTCCCAGCAGACTGCTGCATAGTTCTGGTCTGTCTATTCCCCCACACCATCTTAACAGCACCTGCATTCTGTTACCTTATCTCCTCGGTGCTCCTTGTCCCTTCTATGTTTTTCCTTCCCTCCCCACTTAAAACGTGGTTACAAAGCACAGATCCACATGGATCCTCAGGATCTTTGCATTGGGTCACCCCAAATTCACCATCAGATCACATAGCATATCCATGGCTACAGCCTGCACCAAAAAAATCACACACCCACTGTTGCCTGGGGCTGCAATGGTACAAAAACGTGGTTACAAAGCATGGATCCTCAGGATTTTTGCATTGGGCTACCCCAAACTCACCGTCAAATCACATGTCTGTGGCCACAGCATGAAGCACAAAAATGATACAGCCACTGTTTCATTCAGAATTTCCCCCCCTTGTTTTCCTCCTCTAAAAACTATGTGCGTGTTATGGTCAGGTGCGTGTTATCGAGCGAAAAATACGGTACACAGATAGATAAGTACAGGTCAGGACACGATGCCTCATGAACTCAATGTGAACTGAACATTCCAGGGTTGTGAGGATACAATGTGCAGAAAGATAACTTCCCATCAGTGCAGTGCGTGTCTCTGGGATGCACGTGGGGAGCATGTGTTTGACCTGTGAAAACATGTCTTCATAATAATTGGGGCATGCTTACCTTTTTTCTTTCTCACAGAAGCATAGTGACTCTTATGTGCAAACACTGTACAGCTCAGATCTGTGTGGCAGTGACCAAGTGTCAAATCTCGTTGACCCTCGTTGACAACACAGAGTCTCTGATCTAGCGCTGGGTGCCAGACATCTGGTGCCAGTAGGAAGTGTAATCTGGCTCACCTGAGGAATATCAGGCGTGAATGCCAGGAAAGGGAGAACATTCATCCCACTGTCCCTCTCAGTATTGAGCTTGGCCCAGCGTGCTTGTGTTTGGCTGGTTCACTGTGTGAGAGACTGTTGCACAGAAAAGGCAGGCTGCAGACCAGGGCTGCTCTTGCATCCTTGGAGGGAAGGTAGTCAAGGACAGGTGAGGCGGAAAAACTTGAGCCTCGTTTTTCAATGCTGGGGTGGCATTGCAAAGAGTTGCTGTATAGCAAGGTAGAGCGCTTTAATTGCATAGCTTCTCTGGGAGCTCCTTCCTCAGGGGACATATTGCCTTGGAGAGCAGTCTGGTGTCCCTGAAAGAGGGAGAAATAAATTTAATTTGTAGGAAATAAACTGGTTCCTTACTCTTTAGGGAGTTGCTGGTTTGAAGCTTATTAGCTGTGACACATGACAATTTTAAAAAAAGTTATGATTGCAGCACAGGAAGCTGTGTGAGCAAGAGGTGTGTTCTGGTGGATGGAGAGTGTAAGATATAAAATTTCCATGTTAGAATGCCAGTCCTAAGGAAGCATATCTCATTTTTGTAGTTATGCTTTCAATTATCAGTATTTTTTTCCTTGCCTGCTTTTACTGATGTGATTTCCATATGTCTTAAGTTAAGCATCAAATATAATAATAAAAACCTGCCTTTTTTCTTTAAAATGTAAATGTCATCACATAATCCATGTTGTACAATCATTTAAGTATGTTTCTTCTCGTTCTGAGCCATTAAAAAAATTCTGGAAATTTCCAGCAGTGGTGAAATAAAGCTCTGTTTCTGCTGTATGTTCTTGTTTTCGCTTTAAGGGTGACATGGTCAACAGCATAGAGAAAAATGTGATGAATGCAGTTGATTATGTAGAACATGCAAAGGAAGAGACGAAAAAGGCAGTTAAATACCAAAGCAAGGCTCGCAGGGTAAGTTTTCCTGTTGGTGAGCAAGTCTTGCTTTTATTGCATGCATAGCTAGCTAGCTAGCTGTCTTTTTTATTTTGGCATGACATGCAAAACCAAGATTGCTACAAAGCCACCTTTTCTGGAGCAATCCCAAATAAATGATCAAGTTTAAGTTGGGGAAAGCAATTTTTCGTGTGTGTCACTATTATTAGTAGTAGTAGTAGTAGTACTAGTAGTATTGCTGCCTCACTGATGGAAGGAGTTGGAGAGAGGGGTTGTTTCTCTCTTTTCTTCTCCAAACATTTGTGTTTATTTGTTCTATAAACTTAAGATTTCGTCCTATAAACTTAAGGGTTAGAGTCCTACTCAGAGTGGAGCCATTGAAATTGATGAACATGACTAACTTGGATCTACTGATTTAAAAAAAATATAGTGCTTCAAAGTGTTAAAAGGGTCTTGCACACATGCATGCATGCGCACGCACACACTGAAATGTTGCGAGTGTGGCATAGCTACACACCCACCTTCTCTTAAACATACTTGCGCATGCTAAATATTTGACATGCTACACGGCTGGGGACTAATGCTATATACATGGTCACTTGCTTGCTTGCTTGATTAATGCACAGTCACATAACAACTTTCACATGTGAACAGGCCATTGCTGATCATATACCACAGATGCTACAAGCACGATGCATTTCAGAAAGAGTCAGCTACTAGTCATCAAGAGATGCAGAATCCACATTATGTCTGTGCATGTGTGAATGGGCCTTTAGGGAATTTGCTGGGCTACTGAAGTTTATTTGTCATGATTGTAGTGGATTTGCCAGAGTGTTTGGGTTGTTGTTTTTTTAAAAAAAAGATGCAGTGGAAACTTTGCTAATTTAATTGCATGTATTGTTACACATTTTTTTCCAGCTTCCTTTTTCCACAAAGCCCTTCACGCACTTTCCCTCATTGATGGGAACTGAAATTCCACAGGGTGGCATATGTGGGTCAGAAAGTTAAGCTGACCTAATACAGTCAGAATGGGTTTATTTTAAACACACTTTTTCATTCTTTCTTTTTGACCCCAAAATGGCTTTATTGTTTTTGGGGCTAACTGTACAGCCCCACATATGAACTGGTGGGATGTTAGTAAGCTATTTTTAACTTTGACAAACGGTTTTTGGCTATTCTTGTTTTGTCCTGTGGCTCTCTAGTGTGGACAGACAATCAGTTGTAACCCCCTCATCCTGGTAAGGGCAGCTGGTACTACTGGCATGATGATGATTTATTATTTGTACCCCACCCATCTGGCTGGGTTTCCCCAGTCACTCTGGGCGGCTTCCAACAAAAGATTAAAAATACATTAAAACATGTCATTAGAAACTTCCCTAAACAGGGCTGCCTTTAGATGTCTTCTAAACGTCAGGTAGTTGTTTATTTCTTTGACATCCGATGGGAGGGCGTTCCACAGGGCGGGTGCCACTACCGAGAAGGCCCTCTGCTTGGTTCCCTGTAGCTTTGCTTCTTGCAGTGAGGGAACCGCCAAAAGGCCCTCGGCACAGGAACTCAGTGTCCAGGCTGAACGATGGGGATGGAGACCCTCCTTCATGATGTCACTGAGTATATTCCAAAGAAAAGAGAAAAGGATGGATCAGGATGAAATGGTGTGGGGATGTGTCATGATAACCTTCCCCATCTCCCTCTCACAGCATTGCATTTATTTTCTATTAAAATTGCAAGGGGCTTCAAAGTTCATAAGTGATTTATTGTCTGGGGAAAACTCTGTGCTTCTGTATCCCACCTTGAGGTGCTTAGTGTGGAATACATGGAGCCATCTTGTTTTGCTGCCAAAATTTGTTAGAGGTTAATCTGAAATGGTGATGTGCCCAAGGCCACTTGTGAATTTCAGGGCTATGTGAACTCAACTCTCCTGAGTCCTAGTCGAGTATCCTGTCCTCTGTGCCAAGGGTGGGGAGAAGTGTCTCCTTCAATTCTTGAATTACAAGGGGGCATGAGAGAGGGAGGTCAGCTCTCTGAATTTTTGATGCCCCCCCAGCTACTGTTTTTAGAAGACGAATGGTGGTGGTATAGCTTGGTTCAACTGGGGAGAGAGTGCATGGGGCTTATGAATGTCATTAAACGTCCCTACCCCTCCCACCCACACCCTTGGCCTCCCTTGTTTCTGCACTGGATTGCTGTTCAATGGTTGGTTACTTACAATAGATTGGCAAGGCTTCCTGACACCCCATTGTTAGCAGTAGCAACCATAAAACTTTTTTACTTTCTCAATTAGACTTGGCATTTCTGATCTGTAGTAAAATCAAATGTAAATTTGTAGTTGGAAACACAGTTCATAAGAACATAGGAAGCTGCCTTGTGCCAAGTCAGACTATTAGGCAGCGGTTCTCCAAGGTTTTAGAGAAGGGTCACTTTCAGCCCTGCCTGAAGATACCAGAGTTGAACGTTGGACCCTCTGCATGCAAAGCAGTTGCTCTGAAATTGAATTTACAGCCCTTCCCAATGTATGGCTTTCAAGGTTCTTTGGATAATTGACTCTCCCTCCTGTGGCCCGGAGTTTGCATCTGGATCTACCATGGCCACTATATTACACCTGACTACTCCAGGGGTGGAAAACCCTTTTGGTTCTGCAGGCCGGATCCCAGCCTTGTGGGCCAAATTTGGCAGGTGGGCCGGCCTTGTTTTCCCTTGCCCAGTGCACAATCAGAAGAGTGCTTTGGGGCTCCTGATTATGTATTGGCAATCACGTCTATACCTGACCCACATCTGATGTGACGCCTGATGTCGAGTGTGGGGCTTGCAGGCATGGTTTGGTGAAAAGCTGTCTCGTGCACTAAATTTAAACCCACGTTGGGCCATATTTGACCCATGAGTTGGAGGTTTCTCCCCCTGCTCTAGGACACAGCCTTGGAGGTTCCATTAAAAAACAACCCAAAGCAGATCCAGAAAGCCTGCATTACACCACACTGACTTTTTCAGGCTGGGTGGTAGAACGGTACTTGACATTTCTGAAACGAAGCTTTTAACACCATTTTGCAAAACTGAAACAATTGCCTTACTTTCCTTTGGCAGAAAAAGTGGATAATTCTCATTATAGTGCTGGTGGTGCTTGCTGTACTTGCTTTAATCATTGGCTTGTCGGTCGGGATTAAGTGATGCTTCGATAACCTCAGCATGCAGCCTCGCTCTGCTGTCGTGCAGTAAGTACTAATCAACTAACTTGCCGTGCATGCTAACCTTTGTTCATCGGTGATAAGTGATTTAACACACCCGCCAAGCTGGTGGGTTACACTCAACAGCTACGTCAAAACCCTTAAATGTGTTTGAGAGCAGAAGTCATGCGCATAGTGAGAACTGAGACACCTAGTGGCTAGCTGCTGAATATATTTCCTTCCAACGCTTCCAAGAGATTTTGGATGGAGTGATACCCACTGGGACTAGATCTGTTTTGTATTGGTGTAGAAACAAGCAAGCTTGGGGGCTTACACAGATTTCATCAACATATAGAGAAAGTGATGAACTGGAGAGAGAATTTGGATCTCTGCTGCAAATTGCTAACTGGGCCTCTCTTGTTCTTGTATATTTGATAACGTGGATGAAGCTGCTATTTTCTTTTTGTAAGGATCCTTGCTAGGCAGTAGTTGAGAATTATGTGGCATGTCCTGTCTCAAAACCCATCTCCTCCGCAGGAAGCTGCCTTACGCCTGATCAGGCTGCTCATTACTATCTACTTTAACACTTCCAGGGTCTCGGGTCTTTTCAGGCAGCTGATAACTGATCCTTGTAACTTGAAAAGTCAGAGATTGAACCTGGGATCTTGTGAGTGCAAAACATAAGCTATGCCCATTCCCCACGAAGGCTTCCGTACAGCCTTTAACATTTTAGCCCCTGGTTCTCACAACAACAAAGCAAAGGCTGAGTTGTATATACTGCTGCATATTTGATCCATATGAATATGTGCTTTGTCCCTTTTTCTTCTGTTGCCCCACCCCAGCCCCACATCCCAGTTACTTCTGTTGCTCTGTTAAGTACCTGAAACTCTGATGTTACCACACAAAAGAAGAAACCACAAAAAATGATGCACTGTTCCATTCTGTTAAACATGGTTCTGTGTAACTCCAAATGTTTGTTGCTCCTACACCAACATCACAGTGCTCTAGTTTGTGATTCTTTTATTACATATTTGAATTCAGAAAGTCCCTTGACTTTAGTTTTTACTATATGTGATTAGTAAAAACAACTGAAATTGCTTTCTGTCAGGTAATTATGCTTAGCTTTGGGGGTGCGTATTGTAAATTCTTGCATCTTTGCATTTATTTAATAATAATAATAATAATAATCATCATCATCATCATCATCATCATCATCATCATCATCATCTGGGGGGTAAGCTAACCACAGTTTTCCTCTCTTTGCAGAAATTGGTGTTCATAATAATTTGTGTAGCCGTAATCCTTCTAATCCTTGGAATTGTCCTAGCAGCGACTTTCTCATAACGAACAGCACATTCCAAGAGTTTGGGATCTTCTGAATCACACATGCAGGGAAACCAACGTGGCCTAGTTCTTGTAAAGATGCCTTTTCTTGCCATAATGAAAGTTTCTTTTGCAGGATTGGCCATTTACTAGCTATTTAAGTAGTCAATAGCACTTACGTTTTACTCCTGCAAATCGGAACCAAATTGTAACCATGGTTGTTGTTTTTTCTTCTTCCAAACAAGAAAAAGCTGGAAAGCCTATCATATGGACATGTAACCTTAAAAGCTGCTAAATCTTTTCTGCACTAACTGATTTGAAGATGAATTCCAACTTTAGGTACATCAGTGTTACCAGTATAGATTAGGGAATTAGTTTGTGTTTTTTTTGTTTTGTTCTTTTGCCAGATGCATTCAGCTTTTGAAATTTGGCTTCGGTTTTTTCCACTATTAATTCATCTTCTTAGCATAACAATCTTGTTTAAAATTAAAGCAGCCACATTCTCTAAATAACTGTTTGACTTCAATCCTAAACACATTTACTTTGGAGGTGGGTCACACTGAAGCAACTGGATTTACTCTGAAGTAAATGTGATTGAGATTGAGATGCGAAGTGGCTTTCTCTTGTCTCCAGTTTTAATGTTGAAAAACGGTCTTAAACTATAGGTCTTAAGATTTGTGTGTGATATTTTAAAAAAAGCAAGTAATTTTTTATATTCATTTTTATTAGCGTCAAGGCAAACAAGTAGAAGTTGAAGTGCCTCTTTAACAGTGACCTCATCAACTCTTTGTTTTTAAAACTTAAACTCTATTATGAATAACTGCTAATCTGTGCTATAAAACTGTCTCTTTTTAAAGAAGATCCACTCCACTGTGAAGTTTGCTAAGTGCTCTTTCTGTATGTTCTTTCAGAGTTTTGTTATAAAATGCTTAAAGGACGCAATATTTCTTGAGATGAATGAGAGGTGCAGTCCATGCGAGGGAGCCTTCCATTCACTTCAATGGAGGGAAGGGAAGCTTTGCATGCTTCTTCAGCCACCTCCGCTGAAGTGAATGGGGAAGCCTTCATGGGTGGCACTGCTCCAAACACGCACCAGGGCCCATTTGGTAAAGGATCTTTGGGTCCCAAGTTCTCTCCTCTTGTGCAAGTCCTGTTAATTTTAGCAAGACCTGCACCTGAGGCTGATGTAGTGGGCTGTATTCAAAATGCCTAGTAAGAAAATGGGCTGCAATAAAAAAAATATGTGATGATGGAGCAAAGATACAAGTGTCTTGAAGCTTGACTTAATTTTGAAATACTTCCAATCTGCGGTATGTGCAAAGGAACTCGAATGCGCACAGATCAGATCTGCGTTAACAATATTGGGTGTAATGCAGTGAGCCACTTCTTTGCCAAGGAGCAAAAATCAAGGTATTGCTTCTTTACCATTTCTGTTTGGTCCTTGAAGAGTGGGTGATTGATCAAGAGAAACTGGCATGTTTAAAAATAATAATAATCTTAAATAAAACACTGATTTTGTTGGGGAATTGGCTTCTCAGTTTCCAAAACATGAATGAAGTGTTTGTGACAGCAAAAGCTTCAATCCAAAGAAAGTTGGTTGCACTGAAATCCTACTGAAATGAATGGGACCTAACACACATAACTTCCTCTGGATTTGAGGCCAAAGTGTCCATCTGTTAGCAACTTTTAAGCATTTCTGAAGTAACCCAGATGTTTGAATTTTGTTGGTTATTTTTTGTATCGTTTCTATTACTGTGTAAAATATTTGTAAGTGTATTTTGATTTGCTACTGTTTAAATATAGTAATGTCGATATTTATGCTGAAAGTGAAATAAACTATAACGGGTGCCTTTTTAAAAAACCAAACCAAACCAGAATGTGGCCTTGAAATGCTTATTTCTCTGTGTTGTGTGTATAATGGATATGTATATATGTAAACATAAACTGCAGGTATATTTTGCCTTGCAATGAACTTTTCCCCCCATGTAACCTCTCATTTATTTTACTTTTTATGTATTTGAAAGACATACTGTTAAACAATTGTGACGCATGCAGTGACCTAAAAAGGTGTCTGTAATAGTGGCTATTTCTGATGTGTATAAATTCTTGGCGCACTACAAATGTTCTGTGGAAAGTGTTCACCCTGCAAATATGGAGACTAGTAAATATAACATTCCAAATAAGTTTCTTGATCCTTTAAAAACACCAACATAGGATCTCTTTTTAAATATAAGATTTTTCTAAATATTTGAGTTAGGAGTGTGGAGTGGAGACGTTGTGTAGCATTTCCAGGAGAATTATTGACACATAACCTTAATTGTTGTTCATTCATTTCTTTAAAATGATTGCTGACCATCTTTTGCTATTTAATGCAAACATCTGTAGGAATGTTACTCACTACACGTTGTAGGAATAATTAATTATTTCTGTTAAAGTGTTTTAAAGTTCCATTCCCTATGTAGCCACACCTTTTCTCTTGAAATTCCAAGACATGCACATCTTGCAGAGATTAATTTTGGGGAGGGTGGGGGGCAAGCAGGCAGAATGATACCTTCTAATAAATGCATTGAAACAAAATAGGTTTCTTAACTTTGGAACAAACCATTGGCCACTAGGGGACAGCGAGGTTGGCATTGAAGACGTGCATCATAATGTATCTAGAATAATAGAATTGTAGAGTTGGGAGGGACATCAAGAGTCATCTAGTCCACCCCCTGCAATGCAGGAATCTCAGCTAAAACATCCGTGACAGATGGCCATCCAACCTCTGCTTAGAAACCTCACACTGTTAAGGAACATGCACCAGGCTTTAAAAACAACACCCCATCACCCAGCTCTTACAACATTGGAGAGTTGCTGTTACTGCCCTGACACTACAGTCTTTGCTGTGCTTGTTTCTGCCTTTCCTGAGTTTCTCCTTCCATCAGCACAGTTGTAACCTTCAAGAGCTGTTAGTTGAACGGCTTCTATAGTCAGCTGTGAATAAAGCTACTGGTTGGTTAAGAAAGCTGGATGTTTTCTGTAGGCTAGTGAGAGTTGGGGCAGAGTCTGCACAACTGTTGAAGCTCTTGAGAGGTGGACCGGACTAAAAAAGTCCTCCTCGGTAGTTGGAACAGCAGGGGTTGCAGTTGCTCCTTTCAACAACACAATTATTACCAATGAATTGTAAGAATTCCAAGAAGTGTGGAAGGGAATGCCTTGCTGGATGTGCGCGTGCTCTTCCGATGATATTTTCCATTTCCATTTATTGCATTTAGCAAGTAACGGAGAGAGAAAAGCAGGAAGTGTGGCTTTTAACAAAAATGGGAAAATAGAATTAACTTTTTGAATTCCCCCACCCACCCATAGCCTCTCTGAAATGTCCTTTTGATATGTCCCCGTGCCTCATATACCTTGCTAAATATAGCCATGGTACAGACACAGGCCAGCGGGTCACTCTCTGCACCTGTGAAGCAACATAAGCCATGTACCACGATCGCCTTCTTGGTTTATGCAACCATCGGTTGCGATCCCTATTTTGGTGAACGATACAAAGCACCGACAGCTTCACACGGCCGACGCAGGAAAAGGAGGGCAGATAAATCCTAGGAACTGATCAAGGAAGCACATTGTCCAGGCGTGCAGGCATTTAGTAGACTCATAACTCATCTTTGTCAATTGCTTTAGGGGGTTGGAAATGGAAACGGTAAGTTGCATGGTTTTGATGTTTGAAAAGAATTGTATACAGCACCCTGCTTTGCTCAGAGCAAACTTCTAATAGGAAGAGGCTGGAATAAACCACAAAGTTACCGATCAAAGCAGGGTAGAAAATGGGTATGCATTTTTTACTTGGAGGTGGAAAACAGTCAAAGCATCTGAGCTTTGATTTGGTGTAGAAGAAGACGAAAGAAAGAAAACGTTTCTCAACTATACCATGCTGCTGACGACTTAAATCAGAGTGCACTGTTTGGGTTAGATAACGAAAGTGATGACTCCAATGCTCTGTCCTGCTAGTACTGCACCTTAAATTCTTCACAGACTTCCCTCCTTAGTAAAATGTAATTAAATGAAATATTTTCAGTTCATCTTTAAGCTACCATGGGCAGTAAATTACCTCATTTGTCTGCTTTGTTGCCCTTGTTCTGTATTCCCAAACATCAAAATTCAGAGTGTAAGCTCCTTGAGGGCAAGGAACAATAATTTTTGCTTCTGTTTCCTTAATAAGGCATCACATAAGCAGATGGCACTGCATAGATTGTGGTGGCTAACCTGTGGGCCCTCTTGATGTTGCTGGACTACATCTCCCATAATTCCTGGTAGTGCTGGTTGGGGCTCATGGGAGTTGAAGTCCAACAACATACAGATAAGCAACCCAGAATCTCACAGGTCAGTTGCTAGAGCTGAGAAGCTGAGAGATGCAGATGGCCCAAGCTGTGGCATTGCAAACCTGGAAAAGAGAGAAAGCTTGCAAGAGATGGTTATATACTGCCTACAAGTCACAGGAGCTCATATTGGGGAGAGTCCTTATATTTTATTTGCATAATTTTTAGGCAGCCCCAATAACAATGTTCTCCAGGCTGCTTGCAGTTTTCTCTTCAGTGTCCAAAGAGGAATCTGAGTTCTTAAACAGTCCTTGGGTAGGTAAGCTTAACAACATGTCATTTTCAAAATACTGGCAGCTGGCTTTTAAGGGGTTGCCCCAGCTCCACTCACCTGAGCAGGTGTTTTGAAAATCGGCCTGGTGGGAATAAGGGATGTTGGAGAATTCCAACAAAAATGAGAAAGGAAGTAGAAATTGAAGCAATTTGCATATTCATCTGTAGTCAGGAACAGAAATCAGTTGAGTGAACCCAACTAGTATTTGTTCACATGGTTGCTCTTAAGTCCACAAATGAAACCTAATGATTTTGGTTTACAGCATGTTGGTGTTTCCTTTACATGGAGATGAACGTACATTACATAGAATCATACGAAATTTAATTACAATAAATAACAAACAGTGAAAAGGGTAACAAAAACATTTGATGGAAATGGAACTGCAGCAAAAAGGGAACAGTGTGGATTGTGATGGCGGCAGGTTGGGTCAGAAATTGCTGCTCTGAGCAGACTAAGCCCAAACGAAGACCATTTCTAAATGAATTCTCTGGGAGCTTTGGACAAGATTTGAGAGCGATTCCAAAAACAATTCTTTGGTGGTGTCCCAAGTGTCTGTTTTTGAAACAAAGCTCGAAGTGTTTTTTGTTGCTTTTAGCCGCAAGAATACCCCCCCCCAATAGAACAATACCACGTGGACAGACATATCTCTTATCATCATTGTAATTTATTCAGTTTGCATCCCACCCTTCCTCTGAAGCAGCCCAGCCAACATGCCACATGAAAATAGGGACAGTCTATTCTTTAGAAAATAATGTCCCTATTTTTATGAGGAATGTTGGAGGGTATGCATCAGTGATCTCAGTTTTGCCAGGAGCAGTGCCTTTCAGCCACCTCCTAACCACCTTTTAGCACCTTTGGCAAACAACAGTTCACAGGAACTGTTCTTTCAGGGGAAGCCACAGGTGTTTAAAGTGGTATGAAACTGTTTTAAATGCATATGGTTTGGATGGAGCACAAATCAAATCCAATATACTGTACACCAGTCCAGCTGAGGTAGTCCAAATTCCACTGCCAGAAAATGTGGATTGTGTGACCTGTATAAATTTGAAGGACCTTATGCTTGTGAATGTAAACCAAATGCTAAAGTTCTGAAGGCAAATGTTCTTGAGGATGGTCCTATTTGCAGTTTCCCTGATAGGAAATTATGCCCCACAGCCTAAAACGCAGGACAGAGGAATAAAAGGAGCTTTGGTGCCAGAGGACCAAGCCCATAAAAGTCAGAACTGCGGCTAAAACGAGAAGCTCTGTGAGCCTTAAGAAGAAAAGCAAGGTGTTGTGGACAGTACAGAATGTCTTGTGTTCCAGGGGAAATTCAGGATTCTTCCCACTGGAAGTAACTCATGACAATGAACCATGGACTTGCCTGATATCGAGTTGGTTCTGTTGCAGTGCCAGAAAGCTTTCCTAACCTCACCACAACCCCTCAAAAAGGAGTTTTGGGGTTGCTTCCAATGTGAGTCCTACTCAGAGTAGACCTATTTAAATCAATGGACATTACTTGACTTGGGTTCATTAATGCTCTTGGGTAGGACTAGCATTGGATGCAACCCTTACTTCTGGCTGCAGTGAAATGGAAGGCTTCTTTCCTACCTCCAAACCCAGTGCTCCGGTTGGAAATTAAGCACCACGAAACAATGAGGAAGGGAGGCATGTGGGTGGGAGGGAAGGAGAGGCTTGTGATGCTCACCATTCATCTGGTGGCAGGTGGAGGAGGGATAAGCATGCTCTCCCTGGCAACATCAGGGAGCACGGCAAGGGCCAATTTTAGCCAGGACTGGGCTCAGAAACAGGAATCAGGAAGTAATTCAGTTCAGGTTGCATTTAAAGGGACATCTACCTGATTTGCACTTCCCAAAACAGTATCTGAACCAAAACACAGCTATCCTTTAAAATTCACACTTCTCTGAATTTTGTGATGCAGTTCTCCTGTCAGTGCTACAGGCCCGGCTGAAGAGGAGAGTATTCCACAAACGGAAAGCCACTGCAGAATAGGGCCATTCCTGTGTTGCCACCCTCAAGACCTCTCCTGTAGTAGGCACATGAAGAAGGGCCTAGATGATGGTTGCAGGGTCTGAGCAGGTTCACATGGACAGAGGTGGCCCTTGAGATATTGTGGTCCTGAGCTGTTTAAGGCTTTATAGGTCAAAACCAGCACTTTGAATTGGGTCTGGCAGCCAGTGCAGCTGGGCCAGGATGGTGTTATAGGCTCAGACCGTCTTGCCCCAACCTGGCCACTGAATTCTGCACCAGCTGAAGTTTCCAAACCACCTTCAGAGGCAGCCCTGCGTACAACACGTTGCAGTACCTGGCTGCCTCCTCCTCTGAGCTCAAGGCCATGACAGACATATGCATTCCAGTCCACATCCATTTAAAGACACACAGACAAACCAGATACCATCATATCGTCTCCTTTCCATCTCCTTGGTAACCACACATCTAGATAATACACTTTACTAAGCATCCTTGTAAAGTTAAGGGAGGGAAGCATAAACTGTGTTCTTGGACTACAACTCCCATAAACCCTGACCATTGCCCATGCTGGCTGTGGTCCAGCAACACGCCCCATCCCTGACTCCAAACAATGGTGGATTTCTAATTTGCTGATTTCACCTCAGTAACAAGATCCACCAATTTGGAACTCCAAAATCAGGGGAGAAATTTGGAGAATTTCAGGAGTATTTCTTTACCTGCTGACTGGATGAAGGTCAAAGTGCAAGCCTTCCTCAGCTTCCTGCTTCTGTGCTGACAATTGTTTCTTGGAGATATACAATGTGGAGCTCTGGCTTGAAAGTTCAGATTTGAATCTAGCTCACGAACCAGGTAATTCAGGAACCACCATTGAGATGTTCTTCAAGTGGAAGCTTTTCTTCCCCCCTCTTAAGGTACCCATTATGAGTGCAGGCATACACAAACACACATATAATCAATGAGTAAATCCAAGCATATGCCGTTCACTTGACATGTTAATGCTTAATAGGAACCTCTCCTGTTAAATATTCATTGGCCAAACTATCAGTGGGTAAAGCATCACAGTTTGATTTAATTTTCCTGACACCGTTCATTCACAGCAAAATGAACTGTTTCGAGAGAATGAAAACTGCATTTGCTGAAGGCGTTGCAGTTGAATTACTTATTTTGAGGTCAGCACCACAGCCTGTTCATAAGGGCCAGTTAATATTCCAGTCCCCAAGTGGTGTAGCCATGGACATTTCAAAGGGAAACCTGTTTTGTAGTTTCAAAAACCCAGGCTTTTAGTGGAGAGTACCAGATGTGAACGAACCTGGCATATTTATCTTCTGCTTTTTCATGTTTTGGGTGAGCGTTTGTGAAAGGAAGGCATACCGTTTGTTATACACCACTGATTAAAAGTAAGAGGTGAAGGTCAGGAAGAAATCACAGGTTTAATCTAGGTGAAGGAAGATGATATGGGTGCAGTGAGTCATCAGACTCAACATGAAGTCAGTCATGTCACTAGACCTTCTATGATATAAATAAGATAAAATAAATTGTAGTGAATTAGCCTGAGACATGTGGCACTGAAGGAAGGGGGGCTTTAACCCTTTGTCCCATCATGGTTCTGATCCAGATCCCAGTGCTGTTTGCCCCAGGAGGAATCTCTACTCCCTGGAATTAGATTGTGAAGGGGCAAAGAGTTAAACGCCCCCCCCCCCGGTCCATCACAACAATCCCTATCTGCTTCATCTCACTTTCTCCAGCAGCTGCTGCTTATTAAAACCAAATCACGGATGGGTTAGTGACATGATTGATGCCATGAGCAGTATGATGTAGAAATAAACATAGCTTTGGGGAAAGTGCCTTCCATCTTTCCAGGATGGAAGGCAAAGGCAGCTTATTGACTGGAATCCAATGGCACTGCCCTCTGAAATCCCTAGAGCCATTTCACAACTAGTTTTTGTGGCTGTTTTTGTAAGTCAAAGGGGTAGGTGTATGAGATATTGATAGTGTGTGTATACACACGAGAGAGAGAGAAAGAGAGAGAGATTAAGAAATTCATTTTGACTAAGAAAAAATGAATATCTCACAAGTAAGAGTGTCTGTCATGTTGTATTTTGTACGGAAGCAAGGACAGCTTCCATGTATTGTTAGGACTCCAACTCCCATCAGTCCCATTCAACCTGGTCAATGATCAGGAAAGATGGGAGTTGTATTTCAACAACTTGTGTGGTTGACACACTGGTGACCCCTTGTGTAAATAATACTGAGCTATATGAACCTATGGTTAGACTGGGAACAAGATGGATTCCAATGTGCTCGCCCCCTCACCTGGTGAACACACATACATACACACACACACATACACACACACAACTTGAAAGTCTCTCCTCCCCCTTTTAAAAAGCGGTTGCCTGCAAAATTCACAAGCTTAGTCATCTATATGGACTGCCATGGTCCTGGTCTGTGGAGCAAAGAAACAGAGAAAACATCTTGAAGATAACCTTTGATGAGAGAAAGCAGTTCAGCTAGAATCCCTCTTTTTGAACCCATGCTTGAAACAAAGGTTAGAAGGCTGTCCTTTGATAGCCCTTCAATAAAGGAGTATAAATTAGGGCAAATTTGCCCCCTGCCTCCCCAAAGAACAAAGATGTGTGAATGGGGCAGCCAAAGGATGCTCATCAATGGTTCTTCTTCATCCTGGAGAAGAGTGACTAGTGGGGTGCCACAGGGTTCTGTCTTGGGCCCGGTCTTATTCAACATCTTAATCAATGACTTGGATGATGGACTCAAGGGCATCCTGATCAAATTTGCAGATGACACCAAACTGGGAGGGGTGGCTAACACCCCAGAGGACAGGATCACACTTCAAAATGACCTTGACAGATTAGAGAACTGGGCAAAAACAAACAAGATGAATTTTAACAGGGAGAAATGTAAAGTATTGCACTTGGGCAAAAAAAATATGAGAGGCACAAATACAAGATGGGTGACACCTAGCTTGAGAGCAGTACATGTGAAAAGGATCTAGGAGTCTTGGTTGACCACAAACTTGACATGAGCCAACAGTGTGACGCGGCAGCTAAAAAAGCCAATGCAATTCTGGGCTGCATCAATAGGAGTATAGCATCTAGATCAAGGGAAGTAATAGTGCCACTGTATTCTGCTCTGGTCAGATCTCACCTGGAGTACTGTGTCCAGTTCTGGGCACCACAGTTCAAGAAGGACACTGACAAACTGGAACGTGTCCAGAGGAGGGCAACCAAAATGGTCAAAGGCCTAGAAACGATGCCTTATGAGGAACGCCTAAGGGAGCTGGGCATGTTTAGCCTGGAGAAGAGGAGGTTAAGGGGTGATATGATAGCCATGTTCAAATATATAAAAGGATGTCACAGAGGAGGGAGAAAGGTTGTTTTCTGCTGCTCCAGAGAAGCGGACACGGAGCAATGGATCCAAACTACAAGAAAGAAGATTCCACCTAAACATTAGGAAGAACTTCCTGACAGTAAGAGCTGTTTGACAGTGGGATTTGCTGCCAAGGAGTGTGGTGGAGTCTCCTTTTTTGGAGGTCTTTAAGCAGAGGCTTGACAACCATATGTCAGGAGTGCTCTGATGGTGTTTCCTGCTTGGCAGGGGGTTGGACTCGATGGCCCTTGTGGTCTATTCCAACTCTATGATTCTATGATTCTATGTGAAAAGAACCACGTGATTTTTGCCACCAACAACAAATCCCATTAGACTCCCGCTCTGATGCTGAAAATTATAATTTTTGACACCTAATACAGAGAAAGGAAGTCTCGGTGGCTCTCATACTTATTTACGACATGAGAAGACACACCCTGCTGCACTATGCAGAACTTGATAAACTAACAGGGAAGATCCGAAACCGGCGGGACCAGAAGTTCACCGAGGACTTGAGTAAATTTGTGGACTATTTGAAAAGTATATGCAGTTATGGAACAACGTTTGTGGGCTTACAAGAAGCTCTGTGAAGATAGGAAATCAGGAATATTGTAAAAAAGGGAAAGGAGGGAGGAGAGGTAATTAGTATAAGGCAATATAAAATTAGGAAATGCGTAAGAAATAACCAATACGGAGGATTATCAGAAGAGCTGAGGGAAGTCCATAATGAATGTAATTTGTGAGAAAATATGTGTTGTGTTTTTTTATAATTTTGTGTTGTAAAACTAATAAAAATATATTTTTTTAAAAAAGAGAGGACACACCCTGAGCAGGTCTGCAAGAAGACGTTCTCTGTCAGTCCCTCAGTTTCATGCCATTATAGGCCTTGAAAATCGGGCACATTAAATGCCTTTGCTTGCCCAGCTGATCATTTTAGCCGCGTCAGATTTTCTTCCTGAGATTTTGACTTGGCCTTCTTTGACCCTAGCTTGGGAAATAGTTTTCCCTAGCTCCTTCTCTCTCTCTCTCTCTTTTTATAAAAGGATGAGCCTTCCGGCTGCATGGAACAGAACTTAACAGCAGAGGGCGGCTGCTATCTGTGAAGGGGCGTCTCCCTGAGGGGTTTTTGGAGAGGTGCTGGCTGTAGCCTTATTTGTTTTGACTGGTGGGTGAGGACGGCAGAAGGAGCAATAGCCCCCCTGTTCCATATAAAGCAGGCTTAGCAGTGGACACAAGGGTTTCTGCCCTTGAAATTCTGAGCAAAGCTTATAGACTTTCAGTCAGAAAAGTGACAATCCTCTCTGGTGCAGCCCATGCCAGACATTTTGCTCCCTGAGGTATAGCAGCAAAGGAGACCTCACCAAGCCAAGGTGCACACTAGAGTATTCAAAGCTACTCAGGTGTTGTTATTGTTGTTTTGGCACCTGAAGCAGAGAAGCCCATACATGCCTCTTCCCCCACCCTGGCAGTAAAAGCTCAACAAAAGTCTGTTAAAGAGCTTAACGGCTTCATGGCACCCAAAATCAGTCACCTGAAGTGTTTGACTCAGTTTACCTCATAACAGCCCTGCTGTTGTGCCTTTTTGAATAATATCTTCTTCTGGTAAGGGTAGTCATGTGTCCTACTTAACACAGGACAGTCCTCTATTTTAAGCGATCCTCTGTTTGAAGAGCTTCCCAGTTTGAGTCTACCTTAAAGATGAGGAGACCTAAGAAATGAGAGCAGCAGGGGCCTTGAAGGTGCCATCAATAGGGAGCACCTGTCACCCAAGTCACCTGCCCACAGACTTCCCCTCTATGTTTAGAAGTAAAGGTAAAGGGACCCCTGGAAATTAGGTCCAGTCATGGCCGACTCTGGGGTTGCGGTGCTCATCTCGCTTTATTGGCGGAGGGAGCTGGTGTATGACTTCCGGGTCATGTGGCCAGCATGACTAAGCCACTTCTGGCGAACCAGAGCAGCGCACAGAAATGCCGTTTACCTTCCCGCCAGAGTGGTACCTATTTATCTATTTGCACTTGATGTGCTTTCGAACTGCTAGGTTGGCAGGAGCAGGGACCGAGCAACAGGAGTTCACCCCGTTGCGGGGATTCAAACCGCCAACCTTCTGATTGGCAAGTCCTAGGCTCTGTGGTTTAACTCACAGTGCCACCAACACCCCATGTTTAGAGGTATTTCATTTCTGTTTAAATTACAGTGGTCCCCTGGTTCTCAAACGCCGAAAACCCGGAAGTAAGTGTTCTGGTTTTCAAACATTTTTTGGAAGCCAAACGTCCAGTGTCGCTGTCTGCTATTGTTTCCTGGGCGCCTGCACCAATCAGAAGCTGTGATTTGGTTTTCGAACATTTCGGAAGTCAAATGGACTTCCAGAATGGCGTAAGTTTGGCGCTTTTGTTTTTGCTGTTTATTTTGCATTTTTGTTTTTGAGGCTTTTTTGGTTAATTTGTTTTTGTGAGTGTGTGGAATCCAGTTCAGCTACTGATTGGTTGACTGTGTGAATGTGGAAATAGATAAAAGCCCCCCCCCCATCCGAACAATGACTATTATCAGTGCAGGTGATAAAAAATAATAATTTTAATTTTTATCAATAATAATAATAATAATAATAATAATAATAATAATAATAATAATAATAATAATTATTATTATTATTATTATTATTATTATTATTATTTATACCCCATGCCCAGCCAAGCTCAGGGCGGCTAACAAGCAATAAAAAAATAAGTTGAATGAATACAACTTAAAAACAAGATTAAAATACAACATTAAAATATTGAAACATTAAAATATTAAAATGCAGCCTCATCACAGGAGGAGAAAAGGAAAAAGAAAAAAGAAAGAGGGGGAGGGAATCAAAATGGCTCCAAGCCAAAGGCCAGGCGGAACTACTCTGTCTTACAGGCCCTGCGGAAAGAAATCAGATCCTGCAGGGCCTTGGTTTCATGAGGCAGAGAGTTCCACCAGGCTGGAGCCAATGTTGAAAAGGCCCTGGCTCTGGTTGAAGCTAATCTAACTTCTTTAGGGCCCGGGACCACTAGGGTGTTGCTATTTATGGACCTTGAGGCTCTCTGTGGGGCATACCGGGAGAGGCGGTCCCGTAGGTACAAGGGTCCTAGGCCATGAAGGGCTTTAAAGGTCAAAAGCAGCACCTTAAATCTGACCCTGTACTCCACCAGGAGCCAGTGCAGCTGGAAAAGCACTGGGTGAATATGAATTTTTAATAATTCCAGTAATTTAGCTTTAGTATGTATAATGGGACATGAATCCAATATCTCCATTCAGATCAGGTCTCTCCATAATTTTAAGTTTGGTAATGAGTTGTAATTCAGCAACTTCTCTTTCAAGTGTATTCCTAAAATTCTTCTGCAATAAGACAGCTACTTTAAGATCCTGTATAGAATGCAGTTAGAAGCTAATTTTGGTCATCTATCCCTTTAAGAATCCCTTGCCCTTCCCTGTGGAACCAACTGGCCATAACAGTCCTCAACAGTTATAAGGCTGAAGTATCTGACAAAGTGTGTATTACACACGAAAGCTCATACCTTGAAAACTTATATTGAGCTGATCTTTAAGGTGCCACTGAAATTATTAAAAAAGATTTTTTCATCTTGTTATTTATTATGACTATGACAGATCAACATGGCCTTCCACCTGAATCTGGTGTCATTCGTAGCTGACCTCTCCCACGCACACTGTCATAGGCGACTTAGACTTATTCCAGGTTTCAACTTTGGCTTTTGATCTCAAAACGTTTTGTTTATCACAGCTGATTCCTCTGTTCGTCTTGATTGGAATTGGCCTGTGCACCATGCGCCTTGCTCTTCGCAACCCTGATCTCAGGTAAGCGCCACCCCTCAGGGCAGGATCAGCCCTTGGCATGGTGCTGACAACTGCCATCCCCGCAAAAGCACATCACGTGCTCCCCGCCTCCCAGTGGCCCCTGGGTGTCCTTCACTGATGGATGCCAGGCAGCGCTTTTGAATGGGACCTCAGCTGGACTCCCACCCGTGGCAGCTGCCCAATACTTTACGCAACTCAGAATTAATCACAGGGATCTGTGGCCTGAGAGGATGGGAGTGAGCTTGGCTTCTTTTTAGAAGCGACACTGCCACTGAAGAGCGTCTGAGGACCCAGTGGCAGGGACTGGTGGCCTGGCTGGGCCAGGCTGATAAGCACCCTTCCAAGCTCCTTGGGGGCAGAGCTTTTGCCACTTCTTTAAGTGTTGCATCTTAAAGCACAACCTGAATAAAATATGACCTGCTGGGCTCCAGAGGTAGTATAACAATAATAATAGTTATAAAACAAATTATAAAACTACAGTAAAACATTAGTGTCAGCTTCTTCGCTTTAGAGTAAGAATACCAACCATATAAGCATTGCCATTCCTCAGCCGAGTTGTATCCAAGGCATTGCAATGAGCGGTAAAGCATAGCTAAATGAGCTGCGCCCCCCCCCCATTGTGAGGGCTGAGGGTGTGGTGGTGATGCCTCCCCAGTGATGCCATTGTCTGTGGGTTGACTGTGATGCCACAAAAACATTTGGCAGCTGAGCGGGTATAAATGTGGGCCAAGGCGCAAGCCTTGACAGTTGCCCTTCCCAGAGAGAAATGGGCAGCTCGGTGGCACTCAGCCCTGGTGGTCTCCTGCCCCGTGGCAGCAAGCTGACAAGCGGAAGGAGGCAATCGGCTGGTGCTGGGATGCTGTGGAGTAAGGAGAAGGCAAGTACAAAGTTTACTTGCTGGTGGGATCGCTACCTGAAGGTGACGGATATTCAGCTCTGAAGCTGTTTGATGTCTGGCAATGGACCTGGCGAGGCTGCAGCTTGTGGGTGGCTGTTGGAAGAGTTTGCGTTCAGGCTAGTGGATGCCGTGAGGCTACGCTGGCAGAGATGGATGCAATGGGGTTTGGAAGCCTTGTTTGTTAACAGGCAGCCAAACAGAGGAGGAGTCTGGGGGGACGCTGTTGGATGGTGGCCATCCCACTCACCTGTTTGCCTTTGCCTTACAGGGATGTCCGGAGCCGGTGAGGTTTTCCCCAAGTCCAGCCTTCAAAGTCATGAAGAGAACTGCAGGACGTCCCAATTTACATTGGAGAAATGAACATGAAATACTGGGAGCGAACAATGGACAAGGCCGTGGCCGTACCTGAGAGAAGGAACTTTGAAGGAAGACTGCAGGCAGACCTCTGCTGCATTGCAAGTGATGGGGCAGTGGGGAGAGGGAAGAAAATGAGGGAGGAAACATTAGGCCACATTAGTCCATTGGAAGTGCTATGAAGACGCTTTGAACAGGAATGGCTTCCCCTCAGGGATTCTGGGAACTGTAGGTGGTTAAGGGGACAGAGAGTTGTTAGGTGGGTTAGGCTTAGGCTTAGGGGTAAGGGTAGGGGTATGGATTAGGAGTAGGGTAGGCGTAGGGGTAGGGGTATGGATTAGGAGTAGGGTAGGCATAGGGGTAGGGGTATGGATTAGGAGTAGGGTAGGGTAGGGGTAGGGGTATGGATTAGGAGTAGGGTAGGCGTAGGGGTAGGGTAGGGGTAGGGGTAGGGTTGAGCTGGGGTAGTGTTATGGTTAGGGTTCCCTTCTTGTCAGGGAACTCTGGGATTTGTAGCTCTAGTTAAGAGTTATGGGGTAGGGGTAGGGTTCCCTTCTTGTCAGGGAACTCTGGGAATTGTAGCTCTAGTTAAAGGTTAAGGGTTAGCGTTAGAGTTAGGGTTAGCGTCAGGGGTAGGGGTAGAGTTCTCTTTTTGCCAGGGAACTCTGGGAATTGTAGCTCTGGGAGGGGAACAGGGGGTCTCCTAACAACTCTCTGCACCCTTTTCAAACTATAGCTCCCAGATTCTTTGGGGGAAGAAGCCATGAGTGTTTAAAGCGGCTTCATAGCACATGAAATGGTGTGGATGTGGCCCTGGCCTCCCTCACCCCACTGCCCCTTACTCTTGAGGAATTGAAAAAATTTCCCCATGCAAATCTCTCGGAAACAACGTATTTCATCTGGAAAACTTTTTAATAAAGATTACTTTTTATTAAAACCTTTGAATGTGTTTGAACTGTGTTTGAGTGCGCAGAGAATGATTTCACTTGAAAGCAATGCCCTTAGATTACAGAATCATGGAAGAGTTAGACGGGACCACGAGGGTCTTCAAGTCCAGCCCCTGCAGGAATCTTTTGCTCTACGTGGGGCTCAAAGGACGGCCCGGAGATTAAGGGTCTCGTGCTCTACTCAATGAGCTATACGGATTGATCTAAATAGCAAACACCATTTATTTTTTACAATTTACACTGGTGTAAAATAAAGGGTGTAGGAAATGAAATGATTGTTGCCTTTTCATTGTTTAAGGATGTTTTGTTAAGACTTTTGATTCAACACACTTATTTCAATATACAGTTGTACCTTGGTTTTGAACTTAATCCGTTTGGGAAGTCCGTTCTTAAACCAAAGCGTTCTTAAACCAAGACGTGCTTTCCCATAGCAGCAGGGGACTCAATTTACAAATGGAACACACTCAACAGGAAGCGAAACATGTTCTGCATGCAAGGCAAAGTTCACAAACCAAAACACCTACTTCCGGGTTTGCAGTGTTCTTAATCCAAGTTGTTCATAAACAAAGCTGTTCTTAAACCAAGGTACCACTATATAAGCGTCAATAGACTGACCTTTTAAATAGGAACCTACTCTTTATGTTTCTAAGCAATTTTTAACCTTTCAATTAATTCACCAATTTTATAATGGCTCTTAGTACCATTAAATAATACCTTACAGTGGTAACTTGGTTTACCACTCTCAGCTACTTTTTGTTATACAGCAAAGCTAATGCATTTTAGGTTTCCATCCTCAAAGAAAGAAGTTTGAAAACTCTTGGGGCCTAGTTGGGGGGGGGGACTACACAGGCCTAGGTGGGGTAACCTGTCCTCTCCCCCTTCAAGGCTAAGAACAGGTTAAGAACGGACCTCTGGAACCAATTAAGTTCTTAACCAGAGGTACCACTGTAGCTGCTTATGCATTCTCTTGCTCAGCAAGGTCCTGTTCGCACAAAGCATTTTTGGCAGTGTAACAAATATGCCACTAAGAGACCTTAACGTAGTGTAACATTTGGAGCTTTTTTTTCAGCCAGAGCCTGCTGGAGTGCAGTTCCGGCACCTCTCAGGTAAGCACCATTGCGTGCTGGGGCTCCCTCCCCCCAATTCTTGCCTTTACATACTTCTGAGAAGCAAAAACCAAACATTTCATGTACCGTATTTTTCGCTCTATAAGGCGCACCAGACCACAAGACGCACCTAGTTTTTGGAGGAGGAAAACAAGAAAAAAAAAATTCTGAATCTCAGAAGCCAGAACAGCAAGAGGGATCGCTGCGCAGCGAAAGCAGCAATCCCTCTTGCTGTTCTGGCTTCTGGGATAGCTGCGCAGCCTGCATTCGCTCCATAAGACGCACACACATTTCCCCTTACTGTTTAGGAGGGGAAAAGTGAGTCTTATAGAGCAAAAAATACGGTAAAATCAGAAGCTGGTCAGCATGTGAGTCTACAATTTTTTTAGGTGTATGACTCTACCTAGCTCCTAGCCGCCCCTAACTTCAATTGGTCAAGCTATGGGGCTGGACCAGTTTGTTTTACATCTCCCGTGTAGCGGCAGCAGGCTTTATGTATGTGTATTTATGTATATGCATGTGTGTGTGCGTACACACACAAAGAATACATAGAAAAACTGTAGGCTGATGAAATACTGTCTGATACCATTATTAATATGTAAAATCATCAGCTAAATGAAAAAGAGACACAGAATAAAATGGAAATGGAAATTAAAAATTGAATGCTTTTAAAATGACCTAATCAATATGCACACATTTACTCTCTCTTTATATACCCACCAACAGAGCAATTTCTTTTTCCTCTCATACTAGGGATGGGAGAGAAATTTGATTTGGTTCCCATCTGAAAGTGAATCTATCAAATGAGCACTTTCTGAAACAATGTGGGAACCAAAACACAGCCATCTATTGAAAATTGCACTTATGCACATTCTGTGATGCAGCTCTCCAACCAACCAACGCTTAGGGGGGGGGATGCATACATTAGGGGAATGTGTACATTGAAAATGACTATTTTAGTGAAACTTGCTGCATGCTTTGTGATTTTAAATTTCTGCTGGAATTCTCTCATCAGTTGGGGAGAACTTGCCCCAATTAGGGTTGCCATATCTTGAAGAGCAATAAAGAGGACAGCCTGAGCTGCTGCCAGCCCGAGCTGGGGAAAGAGGCATGTGGATGTGGGGCCACTGTCGCCACGCCCGCACACCTTTTTCCCCAACTTGGACTGGCAGGGACCAAGCATAATCCTCCCCCGTAAATGTAGGACAAGGTGAAACTCCTCAATGATATTGATTCAAACCTAGACAGCATCTTAAAAAGCAGAGACATCACCTTGCCAACAAAGGTCCATATAGTAAAAGCTATGGTTTTCCCAGTAGTGATGTATGGAAGGTGAAAGCTGGACCATAAAGAAGGCTGATCGCCGAAGAATTGATGCTTTTGAATTATGGTGCTGGAGGAGACTCTTGAGAGTCCCATGGACTGCAAGAAGACCAAACCTATCCATTCTGAAGGAAATCAGCCCTGAGTGCTCACTGGAAGGACAGATCCTGAAGCTGAGGCTCTAAGACTTTGGCCACCTCATGAGAAGAGAAGACTCCCTGGAAAATATCCTGATGTTGGGGACGACAAGGAGAAGGGGACGACAGGGGATGAGATGGTTGGATAGTGTTCTTGAAGCTACCAGCATGAGTTTGACCAAACTGCGGGAGGCCGTGGAAGACAGGAGTGCCTGGCGTGCTCTGGTCCAGGGGGTCACGAAGAGTCGGACACGACTAAACGACTAAACAACAACAATCAACTCTATTCCCTGCTCTCTTCTATTTTAGAAAGCTGGTAGTCCATCATATTCCTCCACTTCCTCCTCATTCAAGCAGCCATCAAGATCAGCGGCTAAAAAAACTCGGCCAAAGAAGAAAATGGACCTGGTCCACAAGCAGACCCCAAAGATGCAGATCATTGCTGGCCAGTCTTGTTCTGACTTTAAGGACTGGCTAGAGATTCGCCTGCTTCAAGCTGAGTGTGAGGAGCTCAGGAATAAGCTTGGGTGCTTGAGGGTAAATATGAAACTCATACTTCTGTTGGGACTGCAATGAACCAAGGGGGAGGGATGTTTATGCTTTTGTTATAAAAGCTCTGGAATCTAATGAGCTGAATGAGCTGAAATGAGCTTCAGTTCTTCTCCCTAGAGCTGAAACCTGGGAAAAGGTGGGAGGTGGGGCCCAAGTAGTAATGGAAAGGTAAAGGTAAATGACCCCTGACAGTTAAGTCCAGTCGTGAACGACTCTAGGGTTGCGGCGCTCATCTCTCTTTACTGGCCGAGGGTGCCGATGTTTGTCCGCAGAAAGTTTCCGGGTCATGTGGCCAGCATGACTAAGTCGCTTCTGGCGAAACCAGAGCAGCGCACGGAAACATCATTTACCTTCCCGCCAGAGCAGTACCTATTTATCTACTTGCACTTTGACATGCTTTCGAACTGCTAGGTTGGCTGGAGCTGGGACCAAGCAAGGGGAGCTCACCCCGTTGAGGGGATTCAAACCACCGATCTTCTGATCAGCGAGTCCTAGGCTCTGTGGTTTAACCCACAGCGCCACCCATATCCCTAAGTAGTAATGTAAGTACTGTAGGTCTAGTTTTCAGTTCTACCCTGCAGTGCTGTCTCTATTTCACTGCAGTTCGGCCTCTGCCCAAAACTGTTTCTCTTTTTTCTTTTTTTTAAATCATATTTATTAGAGTTTCCACTATAACAGAAAGGAAAAAATAGAAAAGAAAGAAATATATTTAAAACCTTACTTTCGTTACCTTCTTTCTAGGACTCCCTCCTCCCCCTCCCGACTATATTCCCCTTTCATTAATTTGGTTCCACAAGCTCTCACTCCCAGTTTAAAACTTAATATGTTTAACCCATTAACCAATTTAAATTATACAATCTTACCATCACCCCTCATCTTTAACAGAAAAAGAAAAAAGATTTTCCCCCAAGATCTGCCCCATTTTCCTTCCACGAATTCCCTTTTTTTTAAAACATGTCAAATCAAAATACCATAATGTAGAAAAGTTATATAAAGAAATAGAAGATAAAAAATATAAGAAAATTCAAAAAGTTGGTTATATAGCCTTTGGATTCCAAAACTCCCCCCTCCCTTCCCCGGTTTGAATTCCCCATGTCCATCAGTCTATATGTTGTCAGCCTGGAGGTCTCAAGTCCATGGCCAAATTTTTCCCCCTTCCACCTTGCCGGTTTTCTTTTAATTTGTTTATTTTAATGATGTTTAACTTCCAAAAATCCAGTCTAATAGAGGCCTTTAATTTCCTTGGTCTTTGTTGCTCCTCCCATTGTTCTTTCCGTGTCGTAGTTAGTCCTTTGTTCTTTTTATTCCTTACTTTCTCAGGTTTCTTGTCTTGTTCAGCTGCTAAAACGTTCTTATTCCGAGATCTGGTGTCTCTACAGAGGTTTGTTGTTCAGGAACAAAAACTTACGTCCAGTCCCTTCCTTTCTTCAATAGAAAATTCTATTGTCTCCTTTTAATGTAAACACCTCTGTAGACAAAATACTATTTCAGTTTTGCAGCTTTCCCAGAAGATAAGTCCTGTGCCAGTCCCAGAGTAATTTTCCACGTACGACCACTTGTAATGTCCCGAAACCCCTCTAGGGGGATTGCAGTAACTTTGTATCCTCTAATCCAAAAGTCAACTTGTTGTTCCTTATTTTCCGACAGTTTATATCCATATTATGTCAAATTGTAACAGAATTAGCCAGCAAAATCCTTGTAACAAAGTCCTCTTTATATTCTCCAACTTTGACAGCTACTTTGACAGCTGTCAAAGTCTCCGTCTCTCTTCGCCAGGCTCTACGAATCGCCCCGGTTCCCAGGGGGGGTTGCATTTTCCCTCTCACCCTCCACTCTTCTCCTCCAGCACAATTCTTGTAATTTCCCATCGTGGAATTAATGATTTTTATCAGCAATAAACTTCTCTTTCGATCTTGGTTACCCAGTCCTTGTTTTAGAATGTTTACAATCAGGGGGGGACTGACTTCCTTTTTAGATCACCCCCGCTCGTGCCGAATCCGAAATTTTTTTCTTTTTTTCTCCTTTTGTACCCGGTTTCCAAATTACTCACGGGTTGTTGTTGATAGTCCGAATTTCCAATGGAAGAAGCCAGCGCTCTCCGTCGAATGGCATGCGGCTGCGCTCGGCAGGGGAAGCGATAGACTCAAAGCACCACGCCACTCCCCGGCACCCGATCCGAAGCCTTTAAAAAGGCTCCTTCACGAGTCGGGAGGGCGCTAGCGGTGCCAGCCGAGTCCCCATGTCCACGGGCTCCGTGCCCGTGGTTTTTAAGGGTCCCCGCGTCGCCGGCGCGGTAGGACCCAGCCCCTGCCGAGCAGACTCCCTCCGGAGCTCAGAGGGAGTCCGCCATTCGGCGATGGCGCCAACCCGGAAGTCCCTGCCCAAAACTGTTTTTCACCTTGCTGTCCACTGTGACAAAATTACAGGTCTTAAATAAGTAACTATGTACATTTATATAATGAATTACATAAATTATGTCATCATTACATTGTTCTACCCCATTCATTTTAAGTGCAAAGGAAACATAAATATTTAGCAAAAGCTGAACAAAGACAACTATTGAAGGGGAATTGTTTGGTTTTACAGGAAGGACTGATGGGTCAAAAGCCAAGTGACGTGGAGGAGCTGATGAAGAAGTCTCAGATGGAACTCCTGTGGCTCCAGAGGCAGCTGTCTTTTCTCTCCGACGGGACACCTGCATGCATTTTGCCATCAAGCAAGGTACTATTGCTCTGGGTATAAAATGCAAACAACTTCGATTCATCTTAAGTTTTTGTTCCCCCTCCGGAGGACGCCCCGTGCTTTGGACAAGTGTCTGCAAGCCTTGTGTGCCCGGGGGGAGTTCCCGCGGGCTCGCAAGGCTCGCAAGGCTTGCAGGCAGCAGCCTGTAGCCCACAAGCTCAGGGGACAGCGGGGAGGCGCAGCGCTGCCATCCCGCTGTTCCCCGACCTGGTTTGGAGACTCCCGGAACGGATTAAGTTTGAGAACCAAGGTAGATTTGAATTCCTCACACCCAAAAACACATTTTTAAGACTCTCACTGAAGAAATTTGCAAAAATCACCCCCTAAAATGGCACACTCTGCTAGGAGAGGGAATTCTTCTGCATCAGCACAACCAGACTCATTCTCTGTCCCAGCTGCAACAAAACATGTCTCTCCTGCATTTGTCTCTACAGTCACAGCGGGTGCTGCAAACTTCCAGCAGCTTGACTTCACCCCCAAAAACACACTCCTCCATTGTCTCCCAAGACAAACAGATGCCAACTGACTTGTTTTAATTGATGTTCATACCAGTGTTTTTTTTAATTGTTGTAACCCACCATGGGATTTCATGGTGAGGTTTGGGTAAGGAATATATAGAGAGATATATTCATGCTGTGAGTGCCATTGCTTACGTAATCAAAACAGCACTAACAACACCGCAAGCGGGAGGTACAGAGATTTTTGGAAGTACAGTGGTACCTCGGGTTAAGTACTTAACTCGTTCCGGAGGTCTGTTCTTAACCTGAAACTGTTCTTAACCTGAAGCACCACTTTAGCTAATGGGGCATCATGCTGCAGCCGCGCCACCAGAGCACGATTTCTGTTCTCATCCTGAAGCAAAGTTCTTAACCCGAGGTACTATTTCTGGGTTAGTGGAGTCTGTAACCAGAAGCATATGTAATCCAAGGTAAAAAGGTAAAGGTAAAGGGACCCCTGACCATTAGGTCCAATCGTGGCCGACTCTGGGGTTGCGGCACTCATCTCGCTTTATTGGCCGAGGGAGCCGGCGTACGGCTTCTGGGTCATGTGGCCAGCATGACTAAGCCACTTCTGGCGAACCAGAGCAGTGCACGGAAACGCCGTTTACCTTCCCTCTGGAGGGGTACCTATTTATCTACTTGCACTTTGACATGCTTTCAAACTGCTAGGTGGACAGGAGCAGGGACCGAGCAACAGGAGCTCACCCCATCGCGGGGATTCGAACCGCCGACCTTCTGATCAGCAAGTCCTAGGCTCTGTGGTTTAACCCACAGCGCCACCAAAGGTACCACTGTACAAATAAATAAGTTCTTTCCGCCCACCCCCTGCCCCAGGAACTGTTGGCGAAAGGGCGGGTAAGAAACCTAACAAGTGTTGCCATGCAGCCAGCTGTCTCTGTTCTGTGGTGCAAGGGCTCTTCAGCCAGCAGAGGAGCGGGTTCTCACCTTGCATAGCAGAGGAACCCCATGCAACAGTTGTGCTAAAGGAGGCTTGTGGAGCAACAGATTGTGTAATCTATTGCGCAACCAAGTTACCTGCAACCTGTTTATGCATTCTTTTGCACAACAGCAGCAGCAACAACAACAACATCCTGCTGGCAAGAAAACATTTCTGGAGAGGAGGAAATGTACTGCTAAGTGACTTTAACTTAGTGCCTCATTAGATGCATATTATTATTTAAATTGAAAGTGTTTCCATTTATTATTTAAATTGAAAGTGTTTCCATACAGCCATTTCTTAACTTCAGGGGTTTATTTTCTCTCTCTCTATACATACATACATACATACATACACACGCGCACACACACACAGATGGCAAATGCTTTTTATTAAATGGAAAAGTCCTTATAACATACATTAGAGACTTATAAAACGAAGAAGCATCCACTCAAATGAGGGAAGAAGAAGACAGGTGCACAAGGACTGGGGTATAGTCCTGTGCATGTATACAGTATATTTATTTCCACTGCTCTTCTTCCAGTTGCTAGGCAGCTGCCAGATCACACAGCGAAGGGCTGAAGTTGTGTGTGTGTGTGTGTGTGCTGGCTGCAGTTGTCTTCTGTTAAAAAAAAAAAAGTGGTGGGGGGAGAAACAGAATGGTTGATTCCAACAGCTAATCTGCCTTTAATACCCTTCTGTGTTTGCGTCTCAGACGCTTCCACTGGGCATTGGAGGAGGGAGGCTTTGAAAGGAATATATGTGTGTGCTTATATTTTATATATTTATATAGGGTACAAATGCACACACACACAGAGAGAGAAAATATTGCAGCTACAATTCGCAGTTCATTGGCCAGACTTGCTTGCAGGTCTTGGCTGACCTGCTGAGGCTGTCCTGCGATAGCCTTTGCGCGGAGGTAAAATAAGATCCACAGCTGCCTCTCTCTCTCTATCTCTCTCTCTCCCTCCCTCCCTCCCTCCTTCCCCTCCTCCACCCTCCTGCATTGGAAGCCAGGCCCTCGGGGCCTTGCCTTCAACCTCCGGTCAGTTTCCATCAGCGCCCGCTTGCTCTGGGGCGCGGGGGGCAAACGCTTAGGTGAAGGAGAAACTGGCAAAGGAAGCGAAAGCCATCTTTGCGCGCGCGCGTGTGCGTGCATAAGTGTGTGCGCGCGTGTGTGTGTGTGAGAGAGAGAGGGCGAGAGCGCGTGTGTGCCTCTTTTCTGTGTGCGGTATGCGCGCGCCAAAGCACTGCTGTTTCATAGGCTCTGGCAGCTGCTGCATGGCTGATGATGCTCTCCCCATCGCCTGCCTCTCTGCAGACAGCCACAGAATCATTTTGAGCCTGGACCGCAAGCGGAGTTAATGTGCGCACTGATGCTGCTGCTGCCTCGTCCTCCTCCTCCACCTCCTCCTCCTCCTCTTCTCAGGACCAGCCGGTAGTCCTAAGCCCAGATTGCGGTCTCCTTTTTATTTACTTAATATTTTCGTGCTGGTTTTACTGCTGTTCACATCGCTGTCTGGTTCCCGGTGGCGAGCATCTGTTCCGGCTTATTATGAGGAGTGCTAAATTCTAAGGTAAGGAACGAGACAGCTTTGCTGCCGTCGCTGCGTTCTCATCCTCCTCCTCTTCCTCTTCTTCTCCTCTCCTCTCCCCCCCTCCCCAACTTTTCCTTCTCTTTCCTAAAAATAGCTTCGGCTGCTTAACTGGCTTAGAGTAAAAGACATCCTCGGCCCTCTCTTGATAGCAGCGTTGTTGGTGCAGAAAGCCCTCCCTGCAAGCAAGCAAACTTTATTATTATGCTGGAATGTGATGGGGGGGGGAGCTTGGATGTCCTTCAGGTCCTCCCTAGAGTGGGGGGGGGGGGAGGGAGAAGAGAGAAAGGTTTTTGCTTGAACAGATAGGAGAGTTCATCTCTCATCCTGTGTGCAGAAAATATATATATATAAAAGGGATTAAGCCCTTTTGCTAGATTATTCTATCCTGTCCTTCATTCCCTCCATTCCCCCACTGCCCCCCCTGCAATCTATTTGATGTTAGGTTTGGGGGTAGGGTTAACCCTTTCTCGCCTGCCAGGCAGGATCTTGGCCTTCTCTCTTAAGACAAGGCAGACAGGGGTCTGCTGGTGGCTGATGATGCTTTGCTGTGCTTCTATGGCTTCTATGTGGGGCAAAGTTAGTAACCATGCCAGCTACTGTGTCCATGTATCTCTTCTCTCTCCCCCCCTCCCTCCACTTTGCCTCTACCTTTCCTCCTCCTCTTCTTCCATTAACACAGTTCAGCTGCACGGTATCCGATTGCTTCCCTAATCAACACCAGAGTGTCTTGCAAAGCTGCCACTATCATCATTGCCTCCCTCTGAGATACTGTTAATGAAATTGGCCTTGGCGTTTCCACTGGTCTCTCTCCGTTTGCACATCCGGTGTGTGTGTGTGTGTGTGTGTGTGTGTGTGTGTAAGAGCACTTGTTCTGAGTGCGCTGCGGTTTGGAACTCTTCACGTTCCAGGTTTAAATGGTCAGGGTGTCTCTTTCTGTTCCCTTATGGAAGGTTATAATATACAGTTGCGGCCTTGTGGGTTTCTGTTTGAATGGCATGCCTGCCTACTTGTGTGTGTAGCAAGTTGAATTGCAAATGTGCATTAACACCAGCAATTGCCTATATTTATTCATTACATATATAGTGTCATCGATGCACATCCCTATTGCAACCCTTTCCCTGCTGTGCTTATTTTCTAGATAGCAAACTGTTGGCAGGGACTCCTGTTCCTGCCTAGTGCAATGCCAGACATATTAATAATAATTTAGCACATGCTATTTCAGAGAGCAATTTTTTTTTTAAAAAGCACAGATTCCTCCCAATAATAGCAGCAACAATGTATAGTGATTAGCAGTGCAATACTGTGTGTGTTTATTCCAAAGTCAGTCCCTGTGTATTCAGTGGGACTTACTCCCAGGTACGTGTCAGCAGGATTTAAACCATAGCGATTAGCATTTTCTTTTTTCTTTTAAAAGCACAGATCTCTGCCCTAAGGAGCCTACCATCTTAATTTTGATACTCTGGGTGAGAATGTAGGAAGATGGATAGGAGGGGACAGACCAAGCAAGTGTAGCAAACTAAAATAAGGAGTGAGTAAGGACTTGACAAGGGATCTCAAATGATGTGTAGACATGGGTGGCATTTAAACAGGGGTTGATATAGTTTGCGCCAAATGAGGCAACGTGCACCATCTTTAAGTGATGTCAGAGGCGGTGCACACATTGGCAACATAAACTGGGTGTTGTGTACATTGCCTAGTCTTTGTTGACATGGAGATTGTGTGTGTGTTGACCGGGTGACCGACAAAATGCTCTGTGTGATACGTGTGTGATGCCCCTTCTCAATGCCTTCACATGAATGTATATAGTCAACATTCCCTGACCTAGTCATGGGGTTCATCATGGCTGGGATGCTTGCAAAGCAAATAATAGGGTAGAAAGATTGAAGGAAAAAGCTTTGTGAATTGCAAAACCTCTGACTTCTCCCAGTTGTAGCCAAATCATGTTCCCTTGTCTCCTTCTTAAAAACAACAACTCAAGATCTAAGGGGGAACAGGGAACTCTCTGCCTGCCTCTCCCAGTCGTTTGAGCATTGCTGCAAGAGAATGACCCCCTCCTGTACATTACACTATTTCTCTAAATGTTTGTCTTCCACTGGTATTTATAAAAAGCAAATTTCCAAGTTGTTGGGTTTCCTTCTCTCTCTTTTCTACTTACAAAGATGAAAAAAAACAACGGGATGGCATGTTTGCTCCCAGATGTTTCAATAAGAAGCAAATGTGCTACTTCTTCATTCCAACATCCTGTCAATGGCTAGCATGTATCTGAGTAAGCCATACTCCGAGTAGACCCACTGAGTTAGTTCAGTCCTTCAATTTTCAATGGATCTGTTCTGAGAATGACTTAGACGCAGTCCACCGCCAAGTGCTTGGTACTGTATTTGTGTGTGTGTGTTATATTTTATTAACATTATTTTCTAAACTGGATTTAATCAGTTGGTTTAATGGGCTTGGCATTCTTTATTGAGGTTTTTGCTGGTTGCATCCACGTTGGGCCTGGGTTCCTAACTTATTGCGGTGTCTAGAGCGGGCATGATTTGGCTGAAATCGGGAGGAAGTGGGACTCGTGGTTTATGTGAGGGCACCCCTCTACCTGTCCCTGTCTAATTTGAGCACTGGGTGCCCCCTCTTTAAAAACATCTGGTGGCCATGCACAACTCTCTGCTAGCTTTAACCCCACCATATGCACACATCCTCCATCGCAACAGTAGGCTGGGAGCAGCAAAGTAGTGCTTGGTACTGTCTGTTTGCTGATGCGCGTGTTCCCTTGATTTGGGCACCAGTAACTGAATGCAGAAGGGACGCGGGTGGCGCTGTGGGTTAAACCACAGAGCCTAGGACTTGCCGATCAGAAGGTCGGCGGTTCGAATCCCCGCGATGGGGTGAGCTTCTGTTGCTCGGTCCCTGCTCCTGCCAACCTAGCAGTTTGAAAGCATGAAGTGCAAGTAGATAAATAGGTACTGCTCAGGCGGGAAGGTAAAGGGCATTTCCGTTCACTGGTTTGCCAGAAGTGGCTTAGTCATGCTGGCCACATGACCCGGAAGCTGTACGCCGGCTCCCTCGGCCAATAAAGCGAGATGAGCGCCGCAACCCCAGAGTCGGCCACGACTGGACCTAATTGTCAGGGGTCCCTTTACCTTTAACTGAATGCAGAATGACTCCCACTCCCACCCCATGTAGAAGGTGAAGCAGCCTGTTTCAGGCAGCACCACTGAAGGGGGGTCAGAGTAGTTGAAGACAGGGATTGGTGTCTGAATGGTGCAGCAAGACTTTTGAAAGACCATAGCAGAGGAAGTGGTGGACCATTCGTACTTTGGGCAGGAAAATGTCTTGGGGCTGGCAATGGCTATCCCCATGCTTCCCTGCGAAAAATAAAATCAAATCCAGCAGCCTTCCTGATTGCATGAGGCCCCGTTCAGAACGCTCTCTCCTAAGGTGTGATTGGAAACCTTTTTCTTTCCAAGTGTGGATTCTGACTGCATCTGGCAGAAAGAGGGACAGGTCCTTAGAGCAGCCTCCTAATGTTATTTGCTGCTGCTGCTGTTTTTTTTTAAAAAAGGAAAGCTATTAATCTCAATGTTTTACTAACTGCATCAAGTGGCCACAGAAAGGAAGTGTTAAGGCTGTGATCGATAATATAGAAAGCTAAATACGGACTGAGTAGCAGGCGAGGAAAATATATATATATACGATCCACCTTAAGAAGCACAGGAGCACCATGCCAGAGAAGAGAAGGGAAAGGAGGCTTCATGATAAATGGTGGAGAAGGAGCTTCCTGTAAAAATAGGTAAACTCATTCTTCCTGATTCACACATGCATGGATATTGCTCGGTTTCCCATTGCTCGTGAGTTGTGATTGAATTGTGGCTGAATGAACATATGATGATGGCCTCTGTAGGAAAAGCTTTGTTTGAGGCAATCATGGGAGCTCCATAGCCAGCTTTTAATCTCTGATGCCTCATTCATGCCTACAAATCCCTGCTAGATTCCGCACGGCACCAGATGATTGTGTGCATGTGTGAACCATATTTCCTTGGTGTCATGCTTTGTGGGAGGTGAAGAAAGAATTATAAGGAAGACCCATTCATGGAGCTTAAACCGTAGCTAGTCCACGCAATGCAGGAATTACCAAGTGATAAATGTGAAGAGTCCTTGTTGTCAACAGCTCTTAGCATTTCAGTCTTTGAATGAGGTTGATGATGAAGGAGATGCAGAGCTGCCCAGCTACTTTAGGGTTGGCATGGTAGGCAAATAATTTCCCTGTGACAGAGCACAAGCGTAGGCAACATGATGTCCTTCAGGAAATTTTGGACTGCAACTCTCTCATTCCTGACCACTGTCTGTGTGGCTGGGGCTGACGGAGTTTGAGCCCAACAACAACTTGCTTTATACCAAGCCAGATCCTTTGCCCATTACCTGGCTCAATATTGCCTACACCGAGCAGCTGTGGCTCTTCAGGGTTTCAGGCACGCATCTCTCCCAGCCCTACCTGGAGATGCTGGGGATGGAACCTGTGACCTTCTGCATGCATAGCGGATGCTGTACCACTGAGCTATGGCCCTTGGATTGGCTGCAGCAGAAGACAGTGTGGGACTTGAATGCTTTGCTCAATGGTGTGCTCGTGGGTGACTCTCCCATTTCTCAACCTAACCAACCTCACAGGATTGTTGTAAAGGTAAATGGTAACACATAAAGCATATACCACACTTAGCAAGTTGGAGGAAGACCTGGTTTACTATTGTTACTATTATTATTATTATCATTGTTGTTGCTAATAATTATTGTAGCACTGTCTAAGAACTGTAGTCCCTTCTTGCACCAGTTCAAATCATAGCAGAATTTTAGAATTTGCACCTGATATTTTTGATGTTGAGCACAGTCACATTTCACATTTCACTTTATAATCTGACACAGAAGCTTCCCTCTGTGACAAATTATAAAGTTGAATCTTGAATGTCAACCAGTAAAAAACATTCTATTCTCCCTGTTCAAAACAACAACACACTTATTCCAGCAGCATCAATGAGTGGGAATATTTTGTGGCGGGAGAGGGAAGTCATGTTAGCCGAAGTTACTTTAGAATTCTCTCTTCTCCTATACTTAATCATACAGGGTTGTTGTGCAAGGAGAATGCTTTCTGCTCATGTAACAGAAATCCCTTTTCCTTTTCTCCCGCTGCAAGTGAATGCAGTCCCCAGATTTGCTCTGGGATTTCTGCAACACTCTGCAGCAAATTTGGGGGCAGTTTGGAGGGTGCACAAGTAAAGGAATAGGAGACATGTTCTGTTGTGCAATAGCAATGTGAATTAGCTGGATTCATCCCATATGCAGTACTGTACAGAATACAGAATATTTGAGGCTTGGGATACCTTTCAGCGACTGAATTAAAAACAGTGTGTGTTATTTCCAGTGAGGGGGGCTGTAGCTAGAAGTCCCCAAGCCCGGCTCCATGAGAGAGGCTGCATGCCCACCTTCTCCAAGTTAACAACCTAGAGGAGTGGTTCCCAAAGGGTCTGGCGCACCACACTGGTGTGACAGGAGAGTTTGGCATGAGTGGTGGGAAGATTCAAGAACCACCAATATTATATTTGGGAATGATTTGTGTTATTATGTAACTGCATTGGTTTATACTTTCTGGATGTCCCATGATCATATTATAAAGTAGTTGTGTTCTATGTTACAAATCAAGCACTGCTAGGAGTTCTTTCTTTCTGTTTTCCAATGTATTTCTTACCAAGAAAAGATTTGGTGTGCCGCAAGCAAATTTTTATTCCAGAAGTGTGGCCCAGAGAACAAAGTTTGAGAACCACTGAACTAGGGCCTGAAGAGTTGTGCAGGAAATGGTATCTGTGGCCAAAATATATGCCGGCAGGCCATTTTAGTGAGTAAAGGTAAAAGTAAAGGGACCCCCCTGACCATGAGGTCCAGTTGTGGGGTTGTGGCGCTCATCACACTTTATTGGCCAAGGGAGCCGGCTTACAGCTTCTGGGTCATGTGGCCAGCATGACTAAGCCATTTCTGGCGAACCAGAGCAGCGCACAGAAACGCTGTTTATCTTCCCACTGGAGCAGTACCTATTTATCTCCTTGCACTTTGACGTGCTTTCGAACTGCTAGGTTGGCAGGAGCTGGGACCGAGCAATGGGAGCTCACCCCGTCGTGGGGATTCGAACCGCCAACCTTCTGATCGGCAAGTCCTAGGCTCTGTGGTTTAACCCACAGCGCCACCCACGTCCCTCATTTTAGTGAGTAACCTCTCTCAAAATTGGCCAGGGAAGTTAATACGGCCTGGGATTTATGTTTCACACCCACACAATACATTTAAAGTTCCCAAAGAATCTTGGGAACTGTAGCTTGCTAGGTGCGTGCAGAACAGTAGCTCTGTGATGGGTAGACTGCAGTTTCCAGGATTCTTTCAGGGAGTGTGTGCTTTAAATGTATGGTATGGATGTACCCAAGTTTTCAAGGTGCTTTGTGCTTTCCGCAAAGCAGCTTGGTAATGCTGGAAGGCAGTTCAGCGTTACTATACCCATCCTGCAGTTGACAGAGAGCAAAGGTTGAGAGATGAGAGCCTTGCCTACAGCCAGCTGGCAAGAGCCAGAAATGTAGATGTTACACAAATGTAGATGTGTGAACAGTCCCCTGGTGGTTTCTTGCATTTGCTGAAAAGCAGCTGCAAGAGGCTGCCAGTTTTAGCAGAAGAATGCCAGAGGAGAAGGGCTGCTTGACCCCTTCCCATTTTGACTGTTTTTCTCCCCAAACCTTTCTGAGGCAGCAAATGGGTAGAGGAAGGCTGAATCACCCCTCCCAAACACCACTCTTCCTATATATATCATTTTTATCAAATCTCCAAATATATTCCAAAACATTCATCATAATATACAAAAGAAGAATTTCAACATGAATTTATTCTTGACTTCCCACCCCTGCTTTCTGATGTTTGTTTTTTACTTCTTTTTATTAGCTATTTTACAATACATAGGGACGCGGGTGGCGGTGTGGGTTAAACCACAGAGCCTAGGATTTGCCGATTCGAAGGTCGGCAGTTCAAATCCCCGTGATGGGGTGAGCTCCTGTTGCTCGGTCCCTGCTCCTGCCCACCTAGCAGTTCAAAAGCACATCAAAGTGCAAGTAGATAAATAGGTACCACTCTGGCGGGAAGGTAAACGGTGTTTCCGTACGCTGCTCTGGTTCGCCAGAAGCGGCTTAGTCATGCTGGCCACATGACCTGGAAGCTGTACGCCAGCTCCCTCAGCCAATAAAGCGAGATGAGCGCCGCAACCCCAGAGTCGGTCACGACTGGACCTAATGGTCAGGTGTCCCTTTAACTTTACCTTTTACAATACATATGATTTTATTATCTGAACTTCACCTTTCATTTGATCTTTCAGTAATCCACTGCTTGTATTTCAAATCCTGCCCACGACTTCATGTATGGGTGATACTTTGATAGATAATCCATCAATGGGCTCCATTCCTCTTTCCGTTCCCATTCTTCATTCCTAACTTCCTAACACATCAAGAGCCCTTCTCATTTGTCCCGAGTACTATGAGTTTATAACTGTAGTGAATAATATTTGGGCCAGGGGACTTCTTAACACTTTCCCAACTTTGAGTTGCTCTCCTTCCTCTCAGCCACAGGTGGCTGAATTCTAACAAACGTAAATCAGCAGAAAACCCAAAGAAAAATTTGTCCCTCTTCTGAACCTGTCCTAAAATAGCTCCTGACGCGGGATTTCGTGTGCTTTCCTGGGAGCTGCAGTCTTCCTTCCTTCCCTCCCCTCCCTGCCTACCCCCTTTCCAGTTGTTTCTTCAGCTTTGAGCAGCACACTTCTGGTTTTCTGAGCATACTTTAAAAAAATAATGTTTTGCCTTACATTTCCATGTTTAGTGCTCTCATACAAGAATTGCGATCAAACGATATACGTGCAAAATGTGATGCTGCCACTTGTTTGTTTTTATTGGTTGTGGTAGTTCCAATCACAGCTTTATTTTCTGTCTTTAGTAGTAAGTATTAAATAATATGTCCTTTTGTATATGTCAAATGATTGTCTGATTACCTGGTTTTCTGATTCTCTGACTCTCTGCCATGGTTCAGGGGCGGACCCTGGTAATCTCTGCCAATATGGCTGTCCTGACTGAGCCCAAAATTTGGCACCCCCATGTGGATCTCCAGTGTTGGAGCTTCTCAATACAGTATTGCACCCTCTTGACTCAGTGCCCTGTGTGGGAGAACTGCCTGCTCCGCGCTAAATCCAGCTCTGCATGGGTGGACAAAGCTGAAGGTGGAGGCAACAGGAAGAATGGACTACAGTGGTACCTCAGGTTAAGAACTTAATCCATTCCAGAGGTCCGTTCTTAACCTGAAACTGTTCTTAACCTGAGGTACCACTTTAGCTAATGGGGCCTCCCGCCGCCACCATGCAATTTCTGTTCTCATCCTGAAGCAAAGTTCTTAACCCGAGGTACTATTTCTGGGTTAGCGGAGTCTGTAACCTGAAGCGTCTGTAACCTGAAGCGTCTGTAACCTGAGGTACCACTGTATTGACTATAGTTAGAAGGAAAGGGAAAACACTGGCTTCCAGGGGTCTTCCCCTGAGTAAAATCTTCTTTTTAAAAAAATATTTTTTATTAAAGATTTAAACAAAACATATTATCCAAAAACATATCATCCTTAATTTTCCCCCATTTTCCTCCCTCCCCACACCCTCCCACAGAAAGCCCACCCCCACCCCGACTTCCCTCAGTTCTAGTCTTTTGTTTCTCTGTGAATGCTGTTCTCTGCGTGTTGTATAAATCCTTAAATTATTTAAATGATTATTATCAATAAAAAATTTGTGAAAGTTTATTCAAAACCTGCCAAGGAGTCCAATTCACTTTGATGCCTCTTCAAATACTTTGTAAAGGGTTCCCATTCATCTTTAAAGTCACAGTTATCCTTGTCCCATAGTTTATGTGTCAATTTTGCCAGTGCTGCACAGTCCGTCAATTTTTCTTGCCATGATTCTTTTCCCCCGAGTAAAATCTGAGGCAGAAATCAGTGGCGGAGGAACCCTCTTCAGCACCCGTGGCAGGACGAACCGTCCGGTGGCGCACGTGTGACGTCCGTATGCACTGCACACACGCGCCATTCCATATGGACTACACACGTGCGGCAGCCCGTACGGTTGCCTGTATGGATGGCGTGCATGAGTGTCAGGCATACTGACGGCGCATGCGCCCTTGGCCACTCTACAGCTGGAGGGAGGCAGCGGGCCATCTTGTCACCCCCTAGTGGTACCCAGGGCAGCCCTCCCCCTCTGCCCCCCCTCGTACGCCCCTGGCAGAAATCACAAGTGGGGATACCCAGGCCTGGAATGGGGTAAAGAGGTATTTAATGGAAAGTGTAGCTGGGCCCTCTGTTAGCTTCCAGTCCACATTGTTGTCGTGCTTTCAGCTGCAGCAGGGAGGTTTCCACATAGCTTCTGTCTAGGCTTCTCCTCCATCTCTGGAGTCTCCTTCCCTTGGCCTCAGCACTAGAGGCATCCTCCTCTGATCAAAGAAAGGTCCCAAACTATCTTCTTCCAGGCCACCTGCATTTGCCACACCCAGGTCTGCAACCAGCAGAATCTCTCAGGAGTTGCCTGGCTTCTCGTGAGACCTCCTAGACTTCCTGTAGGCGGGATGGCATCTCTGCTGCCGTGGCAACGAGGCTACAGCTCATTCTGTCACTCCCAGGTTCCCCTGAAGGAACACCTGGCTTCATAGAGGGCTGCACATGTGTAGACACTTCGGTCTTGCTCCCACTCAAGATGGAGGATGGATGCATTGCAGCAGCTGCAAGGGTGGGGGGCACGCGGCTAACTGGGTATTTTGCTGTGGGTGAAGCTTCCTGAAGGGGTACCACTGAGGCTCCCAGCCTGTGTTGGTATGTATGGAAATGTGCCTGGGGAGTGGCAAACTGGATCTTTGACCCAGGTGAAATGAAGCCTGGTTTTGCTCCTGGATGGATGGCATGGAGATGCAGCTTCTGGATCAGACCCACATGGGTAGTAAGGGCATAATAGAGACCCTCCAAGTGTCCCTATTTTCCAGGGATGTCCCTGATTTAGAGGAGCTGTCCTGGTTTCTGATTTGATCCCAGAATGTCCCAGTTTTCCTTAGGATGTCCTTGTTTTCATTGGAGAAATGTTGGAGGGGATCGAAACCGGGAAAGGGGGGGGGTGAGAGTTTTGGAATCCAAAGGGTGTATAATTATATGTTGTCTTTCTGTTATTTTGTTTTGCAATTAATATAAAAATTGGGAAATTTGTGGAAGGGAATTTGGGTCGACCTTAGAAAAGGGTGTAAAGAATGAGTATTGTTGTTTAAATTGAGGTCTATAAGTTAAAATTGGTTAATTAAGATGAATTAAGTATAATAATAATAAGGTAAAAGTTGGGGATAAGAACTTGCTGAGCTAACTATTGGAATTGGAATACAAGAAGGGGAGGTGTGGGGAAGTCAGGGAAAGATGTTAAGAAAAAAAGGATCCAAAACTATACTTGTTATTTGTGTTTGTTTGTGTTTCTGTGTTTGTTTAAAAAATTGTGAAAGTGAAGGTTGTGAAGGTTTTTTTTTAATGTTTAATATTTTATTATGTTTTTTATGTCCAGAGTGGCTGGGTCAACACAGTAAGATGTGTGTAAATAGTAAAATTATCATTATGGAATGGGACGTCCCTATTTTCATCAGAGAAATGTGGGAGGGTATGAGATGGGTTTTCATATGTGTTCAGTTACAAGTCCATTTGAAAATCTGCATTAAAGAAACAACAAACCAACAGGAAAATCTTGTCCAGTTGATAACCATATTTTCTGACAACATGCATTTCAAAGAATACCTCCAGATGGGCAGGGTATAAATATAAATATAATAATAATAATAATAATAATAATAATAATAATAATAATAATAATAATTATTATTATTATTATTATTATTATTATTATTATTATTATTATTATTAGATTGCAAAACCTATTTTGGTGTATCTTTGCGCCCCAAACTACATCAGAATATTCAGAAAGTATGAAAGCCAGGGGCTTACTATCTTCCAATGTGCACAATAGTTTGGAAGGTGTGGATCAAGTTAAATTCAATGAATCTGAATACACAGAGGCCAAATTCCTCAAGCATCCCTTACTAAAAATTATGAATGAGTAGGAGTGGTGTTGGTTGCATGTGACAGGATCCTGAGCAAGAGCAACTTTCCCCTCCCCAGGCTGTAGCAGGTAGACTTGTTCAATTGACACCTGTCTTGGCGCCAGCTTGCTTTGCTTAGCACCTTGCCTGTTTGTATTGTGTCGATATGTCCCGAGCAGGAAAGAAAACAAACATGGGTACTGAGACATTAGCTTGTGAGCAGCCGCAGCAGCAAGCAGAGGACAGAATGTTTTCTCAAATAGGAATGCCTTTGTCAGTAAGATGATTGGTGATCTTTTGAGATGGAGAAGGGGGGGGGGAACCAGGTCTCCCTGACCTATAAGGATGTGGGTCAGTGTTGTGAGAGAACGCAAAGCTTTGCAGCCCAGGAAGAGCTAACACATGACACTTTGATTAACTGATAAGCTGCAATACCTTGACTTCCATGCTGTGGACTTGGCAGCCCTGAGAGGGCATTGCATTACACTTGATTACTTGCAAAGGCTTTGTATTGGTAGGGCTTTCCAAGTGGAAGGCCGTATTTGTTTATTTGAAGTATTTGTACCCGGCTCTCCAGCCAAAAAGCCTTGAAGCGTGGGTTACATGCAATCAGCTAAAACAAGTCTCTGTATGCAGGCTTCTAACCTAAAATAAATAAACAAGTGTCCCACAAGGGGAAAGGGACAAGGAGGGAAGAGGAAAACAGCAAACTCAGACACCAATTCTTAAGCAGTAGTTCCTCTGGTGAGCAGCTGATGTACAGAGGTAGGAGGTGCCTACCTGACTGCTTTTCATTCCTCCCTGATGGAATGGCTGCTGCCAGGTGACAGTTGAGTAAAAGGTGGGCTGGTGGTGTTAGGCTGATTTCGGTACAAAACGATGACTGAAATGTTGTTGCTCTTTATGTCCTTTATAAAGAGCTAAAGGACAAGCAAGGGACGCAGGTGGCGCTGTGGTCTAAACCACTGAGCCTCTTGGGCTTGCTGATCAGAAGGTCAGCGGTTCAAATCTCTGTGACGGGGTGAGCTCCCCTTGTTTTGTCTCAGCTCCTGCCAACCTAGCAGTTCGAAAGCACACCAGTGTGAGTAGATAAGTAGGTACTGCTGCAGCGGGAAGGTAAACGGCGTTTCCGCGCGCTTTGGTTTCCGTCACGGTGTTCCTTTGCGCCAGAAGTTATTTAGTCATGCTAGCCACATGACCCGGAAACCTGTCTGTGGACAAACACCGGCTCCCTTGGCCTGAAAGCGAAATGAGCACCGCAACCCCATAGTCACCTTTGACTGAACTTAACCATCCAGGGGTCCTTTACCTTTTACCTTTCAATATGAAGAAAGCTCATTGCTATCTATAGATGGCTACAGGTATAGCTATAAAGACCACATTCACATGTCTAAAGCATATAGCTTCTCCCAAATAATCCCAGGAACTGTAGTTTTAAGGGTCTCCCAGCACCCTTAACAAACTAGAGTTCCCAGGATGACTGTTAAAGTGTCATAAGAGGGCTTTAAATGGGTGGTGCAGGTGTGACTCCAGAGTTGGAAAACCCCCAGCAGAAGACCTCCAGCTAGGGAAGACGAACACACCTTCCTCTGCTGGAGGACACATGGTTAGGGCTGAACAAAAATGGCTCCCGCAAATTCTCTGCACTACTTGTGGGTGGTAAAATGGGATTTGGGGGCTGCCAAATAAACCTGGTGTGTGGAGGAAGGTGAAGCCCTCTCCTGAGAACTTCCAGCTCAGTGTTGAAAGAAATTCTCTTACTAGGCATCCTGGTATCCTTTTATTGAGGGTTTGTACTCAAGATGCTAGGGACGCGGGTGGCGCTGTGCGTTAAACCACAGAGCCTAGGATTTGCTGATCAGAAGGTCGCGGTTCTTATCCCCGCGACGGGGTGAGCTCCCATTGCTCGGTCCCTGCTCCTGCCAACCTAGCAGTTCGAAAGCACATCAAAGTGCAAGTAGATAAATAGGTACCTCTCCGGCAGGAAGGTAAACGGTGTTTCCGTGCGCTGCTCTGGTTCACCAGAAGTGGCTTAGTCATGCTGGCCACATGACCCGGAAGCTGTACGCCGGCTCCCTTGGCCAATAAAGCGAGGTGAGCACCGCAACCCCAGAGTCGGCCATGACTGGACCTAATGGTCAGGGGTTCCTTTACCTTTACTTTTACTCAAGATGCTATCACACCAGTTACACGCTATCCTACTTTCAGTGCTACCGGCACCTGCAAATGTTCTGGCTTCATTTCTAACCAGTGCATATTCTTAACTTCCTGCTGAAATCCCTATTTATACCATATATTTTCTGGCTTATTCTTGTCCTGCTGCAGTGGCACTATGGCTCCTCTGGATAGCAGTAACGTCGGGAAAGCATCACAGAGCAATCTAAAGCAGAATGAATCCGCCACAAATGCACTACTGTGGTTCTGAGAACAGGTTGCAGAATACGCCAGCAATTTAACACCAGTCATAAGAGGCCCTCATTCATGTTGTTGGATGAAGGCAGCAATGGGCTAAGAGAACGGGTCTGGAAAGAGGGCAGACCCAAACCCATTGCTTCTTTCCGTTATTGTTGCTGGCTTCCATCTGTCTCAGGAGGCAATGCGGGAGTGCGCTTTGGGAATGAAGTGAAACAATTGGAGAGTTACCGTGCCTGCTGTGACTGTAGAGAGCAATACAGTGGCACCTTGGTTTAAGAACAGCTTAGTTTATGAACAACTTGGATTAAGAACGCTGGAAACCCGGAAGTAGGTGTTTTGGTTTGTGAACTTTGCCTTGGAAGCAGAACATATTGAGTGTGTTCCATTTGTAAATTGAGTCCCCCGCTGCTATGGGAAAGCACACCTTGGTTTAAGAATGCTTTGGTTTAAGAATGGACTTCCAGAACGGATTAAGTTCGTAAACCAAGGTACCACTGTACAGGAGAGACATGTTTTGTTGCAGTTGGGGCAGAGGAAGGATTCCGGTTGTGCTGCTGCAGATGTGCCATGGCGTTAATTTTCTCTGCACTCCTCCCTGCGGTCACTCGTCTTCTGGTCACTGCTATGGATGCATGACTTGACTGACTGTCTCCAGGCACTATGGTTGTCTGCAAAGGATTCCCACGTGGCGGAGTGAATATTGCCAGCCTTCATGTCTTGTTTGCAGACATTTTTGAAATGCAGAGTTGGTCTGCCAAAGCTCTTCGTGGAGCACATCTTTGGGGCTCCTGCCATCTTCCATTTTGCGGACATGACCAAGGAAGCACAGATGTCACTGAGAATGCGGACATGCTGGGATTATATTAAAACAACATTAAACAAAATTAGAGTTGGATCTACAGTTGTACCCTGCTGCAAAATTGGAAAGGCGGTTTCAGCAAATATTCTCCTGGGGACGGCAGAAACCCCCCAGCTGTTTAGGAGGAGCCCTAAAGAGAAAGCTAACATTTCATTTTTAAAATGTGGGGGAGGGGATTCTAGTTTTGCCGTACCTGCAACATGTGAAACAGTTGCCTGGCATGGCTTGGACTCCTAAGCTGCCACCTTGCTTAGGGAGCGGATGATGGCATCTTCACTTCCACCTCCCCATGTGAGAAGCTGCAGGGCATGGAAGGCAAAGGTCCAGCAAGGCTGAGGGGAAACCCCTGGTCTGTACTGGATTCGGCCAGATGCCCATCTAGTCTAGCATCCTGTTCTTACAGAGGCCACCCAAATGCTTTCTACTACTGCCTGATCTGCATGGGAAGATGCCTGCCGTGAAAATCTAAAGAAGGGATTTGGCACGTTGACAGTGACAAGAAAATGGTATTTATATCCATTTGGGGTCGTTCTTTGGGAATGAAGATGATGCCATGACTTTTGGTCATCAGACAGGTCTCAGAGACCAGCCTTTGCAGTTTATCTCTTAGTTAAATCATTGATTTTTTTTAAAAAAATGTTTAATCAGTTGGCTGGCTTCATTTTCATGAATAAGCTTTATGTAGATTACCTTATCTCTGTTGCATCCTTGCTATCTTTAGTTCTTATCCTGTTAACCTGGTTTATCCTCCACTGAGACTCAACACACCCATGGTGTGTGAATACCTACCACCTTCACAGTTTTCTTCATTGTGTCCAATGACATCTGGCTTCTGACTAAGGCAACACAGGGAGCCACAGCACAATCAACCTGTTTGTTTTCCAATATGGCTCTGCAACCCACACTTTCATTTGGTATACAGTCAAAGGACCCTAAAAGCTGCACAAAGAGGATGGGAAAAGTGTACATATCTACTATACGTTCTGGAAAATGGCTTGTCCACTTGTCCATTGGTTTGTTGTCTGTAGGCTTGGCCACCTCTCAAGATAACGTCTTTGCCAAACATGGCACAAGGGTTCCCAGGCCGGGGGTTGGTGATCTTTGTTGACCATTGGATACCAGCTGCCGTTTTGAATCAAGATGGTGGACCAAAATGTCACCTTTGTCCATTTTTTGGTGTTGTTTTGGTTGGCTCTTGAGATATTGTCACCAAACTTGACATGAGGGTTCCTGAGGTCGGGGTGGCAGTCTTTGTTGATATTTGCATGCTGGACACCTTTATGAATCAAGATGGTGGATCAAAACTTTACTTTACCTTTTTTTCCACATGATGGATCCAAGCTCACAAATTACACTATCCATGTCACAATATTTCTTGGTTCCTAAAAATTCCGGGGCAGTGCTGGGCAGTCCCCACATATATGTGTTGTATATCTATACAGTGGTACCTTGGTTTGCAACTGCTTTGGATTACAACCACGTCAAACCCAGAAGTGCGTGCCCCCCTTTTTTTGGATTACAACCCATTTTTTTTTGGATTACAACCAATTTTTGGAGGGAGGCCCCATTGGCAAAAGCGCACCTTGGGTTACAACCTGTTTTGGTTTACAACAGGACCTCTGGAATGGATTGTGGTTGTAAACCAAGGTACCGCTGTATATCTATATATACATACAGTCACAAACCTGAATGTTCTCTCTCTGCTGTCAGAGACAGCATGCCTCTCAATACCTGCTGCTGGGAACCACAGGTGTATTATACAGTGGTGCCTCGCAAGACGAAATTAATCCGTTCGGCGAGTCTCTTCGTCTAGTGGTTTTTTCATCTTGCGAGGCATTCGTCTTGCAGGGCACCACTGTATCATTCTTATTTTATTTTATTTTAAATAATATTTATTACTTTCCAACAATTTGGACATTACATAGAAAAAGAAAATAAACAATACAATACAATACAAAAAACAATACCTAACACTAAACTAACAAGAACAATTTAAACTAAGAAAACAAAACAAAAACAATTTAAAACACATCAAATAGTTTCAATCTTTCATTCACTTATTTCCATGACCTCCTCACACCTCCCTTTTTGTATTCCACTTCTATTAGTTGTTTCAGCAATTCCTTTCCATCTTCCTCTGCTTCCTATCCTATAATTATCTTAACACATTTTAACCTTATTTTTCCCTTTAATTCTCTATTAATCTATTTATACTTAATTCCTTATAACATTTCTGCTGAAGCCATATAACTTCATTCCAACATATCATTCTTCTTATTACGGTATTTTTTATCCTCACCTTTACTTCAGAATGGTGTACATGATTTATTCGTGTTTTTTCCTCATAACAGCCCTGTGAGGTAAGTAAGCCTCAGTGAAAGTTAATTGGATAACCCGGTTAATTTTGAGGCTTATCAGACTTTGAACCTGTTCCTCCTCTGTGCCTGTGTTGCTCTTGGGATTGTGGCCACCACACTGTAACATGCTAAAAATGTGTTAGACTTACTAGCGCTAAGGCTCAGGTCCCAAAGTTCTTTCTTCTTTGTCGGGGCTTGTTGCCCTCTCTGTTCCATGTGCTGCAGACAAGTAACCAGGTTCGACCAATCCCTTCCTTAAAACTGGTCACCCAAAATAGTTTGAATTAACAAGTAACAAAAAATAAATAAATTGCCTGCTGCTTCTGGAAGATGCATAGGCTCAGACTTTGGTGAGTCTCCCAGGAAAATAATAATAATAATTTTATTATTTATACCCCACCCATCTGGCTAGGTTTCCCCAGCCACTCTGGGCAGCTTATAGAACATAAGAAATTGAAAAATATTAAACATAAGAAATTTCCCGATACAAGATTGCCTTCAGATGTCTTCTAAAAGTCAGATACGCAGTTGCTTATTGCCTTGACATCTGGTGGGAGGGCGTTCCACAGGGCAGGCGCCACTACTGAGAAGGCCCTCTGCCTGGTTCCCAGTAACCTCACTTCTCGCAGTGAGGGAACCACCAGAAGGCCCTCGGAGCTGGACCTCAGTGTCCGGGCTGAACGATGGAGGTGGAGATGCTCCTTCAGGTCTACTAGGCCAAAGCCATCTAGGGCTTTAAAGGTCAGCACCAACACTTTAAATTGTGCTCGGAAACATACTGGTAGCCAATCTAGGTCTTTCAGGACTGGTGTTGTATGGTCTTGGCGGCCACTCCCAGTCACCAGTCTAACTTAAGATTCTAAAGTTGAGGAACAACCACTGAGGACATTTCTTTGTGATCTTGAGTTGAATTGTAGCTAGTGACAACTTAACCACAAGCCCTGGTTCAGATGACACATTAGATGAGCCTTGGCTGAAATCAGTGCAGCAGCAGGAAGGACTGGGGAGGAATACGGCAGCTGTGAGCTCCTCTCCAATTGCTACACACTCCTGTAATCTCTCACTAAGCTGAGGTTTGGCTTTCTGTCTCATGGAAACTAGGCCCATGTATGTCGAACCACTCTCCCAAATCATACAAGTTGCAAAAATGGAATAGCTCATTTATATACTATTGCAAACCGCTCTGTGATCCTTGGATGAAGGGCAGTATACAAATTTTAACCATCAACATCACCATCATCAACTTAGGACAGTGTTCTAGCTTGATCTTAAATGTCATAGTGAAATGTTGGGTTGGAGATGGCTTGAAAGCCACTCTAGATCTGTAGCCACTTCTGACTTGTATAACTGCCAGACCATGTAGTGAAACCTTGTACATGGAAAGCATACAGCTCTTCCCCATAGCTCAGTGGTTGAGCACAGGATCCCTATGTTCCATCCCTGGTATCTCTAGCAGACAGAATCTCAAGGAGCAGCTCTGGGAAGGAGCCAGTGTGGTGTAGTGGTTAAGAGCGGTGGACTCGTAATCTGGTGAACTGGGTTCGATTCCCTACTCCTCCACATGCAGCTGCTGGGTGACCTTGGGTTAGTCACACTTCTCTGAAGTCTCTCAGCCTCACTAACCTCACAGAGTGTTTGTTGTGGTGGAGGAAGGGAAAGGAGATTGTTAGCCGCTTTGAGACTCCTTCGGGTAGTGATAAAGCGGGATATCAAATCCAAACTCCTCCTCCTCCTCCTCCTCCTCCTCTTCTTCTTCTTCTTCTTGGAAGGAACCTGAAGAACTTTGATGGGTCAGAGTAGACAATACTAGATGGATCAAATGGTCTGACTCAGTATGTGCTCATATTTTGGAGAGGGGTTATAGCTGTGGGGTGATGTGCAGTGCCAAAGGGCTCAATCCCTAGTGTCTTCAGTTACTAGGAATTCTAGTTACCAGACTTAGGAAAGATCTGTGTGCCTGGGAACCTGCAGGGCTACTGCCAGTCAGAGTGGAGAATGGTGGTGTAGATGAACTCATGACTCAGGATAAGGTTGCTTCGCATTTTAGAAAGGGAGCATGTAGCTCAGTGGTGAAGCACCTCCTTCACAGAAAGCCGAACAGTCCTCAGCACCTCCAGTTAAGGAAGGGTTAGAGGGCATGGGATCAGAATGACTCTGCCTGGGACCCTGCACAGCTCTTGCTAGCAAGGGTAACCAACATTGAGTAGATGGGAGATTTGGAAGACAACTTCCTATGAGCTTCATTTGTTAACAGAGTAGGTTTCTGGCCCTCATGACTGAAAATATACCGTATTTGTCACTCAATACCACGCACCTGACCATAACACGCACATAGTTTTTAGAGGAGGAAAACAAACCAAAAAAAATATTCTAAATGAAACAGCGGATGTATGATTTTTGTGGTTCATGCTGTGGCCACAGACATGTGATCTGACGGTGAGTTTGGGGTAGCCCAATGCAAAAATCCTGAGGATCCATGTGGATCCATGCTTTGTAACCACGTTTTTGCACCACTGCGGTTCCAGGCAACAGTGGGTGCGTGCTTTTTTTTGGTGCAAGCTGTAGGCATGGACATGCTATGTGATCTGATGGTGAATTTGGGGTGACCCAGTGCAAAAATCCTGAGGATCCATGTGGATCTGTGCTTTGTAACCATGTTTTAAGTGGGGAGGGAAGGAAAAGCACTCAAGGGACAAGGAACACGCGTGGGGTGGGTGGAGAAGGATGCTGTTAATAATGCAGAAGAGGGGTATAAGAGGAGAAGGCTCCTCTCCTCTCCCGCTTTGCTCCTTTAAAGCAAGCTGGCTCTCTGTCCCTCTCTCCTCCCCACTCAGTGGCTCTTCTCCCGCTTTGCTGTTTCAAAGCGAGCCACGGAGGAGGGAAGGAAGGGAAACCATGGATCCTCTCCTCACGACTGCAGCAGATCCCCCCGCCATCCGTAGGCATTCCCTCCATAACACGCACAGACATTTCCCCTTACTTTCTAGGAGGAAAAAAGTGAGTGTTATGGTGCAAAAAATACGGTATGTTTGGAAGCAGATGGGTGGCAGTACCTAGTGAAATTGCATAATCTGGAAGACATGCTGACTTAGATTTACAGCCATTGGAGGATGAGGCTTCGGGGCCTTGTGTGATTCCCTGCTCCTTTCCAAGAGGAGAAAAAGCAGAGTAAATAGTGCCAAGTGTGGAACGAGCGATGCAGACCAAGAAGTCATAGTAATTTGCCTTATTTAGAGCGACTGCAAAAGTCAGAGTAACTTGTCATAAAATTTGGGTTTCCTTAGTGCTCAATTGTTATGGGCTTTCTTTAGTGCTGTGCACATCCAGCTTTGGTTTCTGAGAGTCAAAAAGGCATTTTACATCCTGTTCACAATGCAGAGTGTCTCTATGGCATAACGCCTCTGATTAAATCTCTTGCCAAGCATATGTGTGTGTGTATGTGTGTGTGTGTGTATGTGTATGTGTATGTGTCAGTGTCAGTGTCAGTGTCAGTCATTCCAAGACCACTGGGCACTTCCAGACAGGCACCGTTTTTAGGTGGGATTCAGTTGCACCCTGTTAAATTCAGGTTGCACACTTATAGAGTTGATTCAGGAGGTCTTATGCAACAATCCCCACCTCTCCCTGCTACAACCCCCCCCCCAACTTTTTGCAATAAGGTGAGTGGCAGGGAACTGCAATGGAAAGTGTGGAATGACACTGGCTTTGATACAGCACCATCTAAACACCCTGCAAAGAAATCATAACCAGGGCTCCTTAAATAACATATCACAATGAATGCTCAATAAACAGGTTGTCTAATTGTGTTGCTTGCAATCATGTTGTGTGAGGTGGTGTTTTGTTTTTTTAAAAAATTCAAGCACAGAGGTTATTTTTATTGGGATCGCTGCCTGTGGGGATGGGAAATTTTGCCCTCCTCTACCCTGTGACAAGCAGAGACATCACTTTGCTGACAAAGGTCCGTATAGTTCAAGCTATGGTTTTCCCAGTAGTGATGTATGGAAGTGAGAGCTGGACCATAAAGAAGGCTGATCACCAAAGAATTGATGCTTTTGAATTTTGGTGCTGGAGGAGATACTTGAGAGTCCCATGGACTGCAAGAAGATCAAACCTATCCATTCTGAAGGAAATCAGCCCTGAGTGCTCCTTGGAAGGACAGATTGTGAAGCTGAGGCTCCAATACTTTGGCCACCTCATGAGAAGAGAAGACTCCCTGGAAAAGACCCTGATGTTGGGAAAGATGGAGGGCACAAGGAGAAGGGGACGACAGAGGATGAGATGGTTGGACAGTGTTCTCGAAGCTACCAGCATGAGTTTGACCAAACTGTGGGAGGCGGTGGAAGACAGGAGTGCCTGGTGTGCTCTGGTCCATGGGGTCATGAAGAGTCGGACACGACTAAACAACTAAACAACAACACCCTGTGACAATCACATTCACCCCCTTCCCCCATAGTAAGTAAAGAAATACCAATAACATGCTTGCAAGCAGTTGGCACGATATGTATTTAGGCTCTGGGGGTAAAATTTTCCCCACCCTTTTACCCAAGAAGCTGAAGGCAGCAGGAACTGAACCCAAGACCTATTGTTCAGTCACCAATGTTTGTGGATGCTCTATGTCAGTTTTTCAGAGGGGGTTGCAGAGACCTAAAGGAACAAATACGGGTAAAGGGGGCTGAGGTCTTGCTAGACATGTAGGAAGTCCCAGGTAAAATCTATAGCATCTCCAGCTAAAGGACATTAGGTAGTGGGGGAGCTGCTACCAGTTAGTTCAGGGGGCATTGAGCCAGCTAAACCAAATGGCCTGGCTTGCTATAAATCAGCTTCTCTGTAACAGTGACTTAGACAGCCAATTGCGGAAAGGCTATTTATCTGTGCTGCTTGTAGATTTATCGACAAATCTGACTCTCCTCCCTTAAAAAAATAAAAGAATAAATAACAAGGAACGATAAAATCCCTATGCATTTTGATTATAGTATTAAGAAGCGCGTTATCTCTTGATCCTATGAGCGTTTCCACCCCCCACCCTCTCTTGTTTACCGCCTGCTAATTAAATTTTGTAGGTGGCGGTTTGAAATCTTACTGGGTTGTATCATGTGATTTGCTTAATGCCCTGGTAGATCAGTATTACATAACCTCTAAGTAGTGATGGGGGTGGGGCAGGGAAGAAGGGACGGGCGGGTGTCATTCTGAGAGTGGCAGAAGGCGTCCGACTCTAGCTTTGCAGCCCAAGTGTCATTTGTGCAGAAGCTGACTGCAGACAGTTTTCTGGACGATTTGCAAATACATTTTATTATGCTCTGTCTTCCATCCCCGATTGCCTTCTTTTAGATATCTGTCTATCTATCTATAACTCTGACACATTGCAATCTAGACCGTTGCTCTTCTTTTACCTGAAAAAAACATCCCTTATCCTCTGTCTTCATTTTTTTATTTTAGCATGAAGTTAAAGGGAGCATGTGTAAAGCATCAACTGCGTGCAAAGAAAGACGATAGCCTTATGGTATCAGATGTGTGTGTTTAAGATGCACAACTCTGCTATTATAGATTGTATTGTGGAACTCCAAATGTTCTGAGATTGCCTTGGTTATCTGTGATAGGCAATAAACTGAATCAGCATAAACAAATCCTGTATTCTTTATAGCACTCACACACACACACACACACACACACACACACACACACACACGTGTGTGTGTGTCATAATGGGTGTGGGGGGGGCGAGGCTTAGTTAGTTGGCCATCTTACAGCAGTTATGACATTTCCAAAACTGCCAGATTTACAAGCAATGGCAAGCGGTTTAGGGGGTGGCAGCCCCACTTTCTGGGGCTAACTATTCTGTAGTGTGATAGATGGATGATTCAGGAAGTATCTGTTGGGGAGTGGTATGCATAATTCCATGTTGTCCAATCTGGCTGATTTTCTTGAGGTATAACTTCTTTCTGAGCCTACCAAAAGGGGTTACATTACAAGGCATATGGCAGAAACTAATACAACTCATCAGAATCTCCTTCTTGAAATTAGAATATCCACTCTGACCACTTTTCGTGGGGGCCGTTCCCAAACCAGCCCATTGGAGATGTGACCATTTCCACTCTGTTGAATTGGAACCATGCACACCTGTTCTGGATTTATGAATTATTTTAGCAATAAAGTCAAAATAGTATTATGATTATTAGCTATGTGAATAAATGCTGCTTTATTTCTTTGGGATTATTTATTAGGGAAATGTTGTGAAGTTGGCTTGTTCTAAACTGGGATTCCTGGTTTGACCAACACAACAAGGCAACTGCTCTTTGAAAGTGACGCTCATCTCTCTGGAAGCCCGCCTCCTGGGCACAGGGAGGAAGTGGGGAGTGTGAGAGCCCCATGCTTTCCTTCATGTAGGGCTAAGCAATGGCTGCTTTGGCATTATGTCTAAATGCCGCAGGGGAAAATAATCTCAGAGATGCTCAAAATAAAAAAATTCCTTCCAGTAGCACCTTAAAGACCAACTAAGTTAGTTCTTGGTATGAGCTTTCGTGTGCATGCACACTTCTTCAGATACACACTCAGAGATGCTGTTAGCATTAGTACGATGCATGGCAATTAAAACTGCTGCTTGGTTTAAGAACTCTTGGTGGATTAACTGAATGAGTGGTAACAGATTGATTAATCCATGGGTGGGCAAACTAAGGCCCAGTGGCCGGATCCGGCCCAATCGCCTTCTAAATCCAGCCCATGGATGGTCCAGGAATCAGCGCATTTTTACATGGGTAGAATGTGTCCTTTTATTTAAAATGCATCCCTGGGTTATTTGTGGGACATTGTAATTTGTTTTTTTCTTCTTCCCCAAAATATAGTCTGGCCCCCCACATGGGCTGAGGGACAGTGGACTGGCCCCCTGCTGAAAAAGTTTGCTGACCCCTGGCATTAATCCATCAAACCAGCACTCCAAAATATAACAATCCATCATTCATTTCCAACTATAAATCATCAAGGACAAAAAAAAGGTATTTCCAAACCATTAGAGTGCCTGCTTACATATCACTAAAACAAAAGATGGAGATTTGCAGATTTAGGAAATAACTACTACGATTTAAGGGACGCGGGTGGCACTGTGGGTTAAACCACAGAGCCTAGGACTTGCCGATCAGAAGGTCTGAGGTTCGAATCCCCACAACGGGGTGAGCTCCCGTTGCTCGGTCCCAGCTCCTGCCCACGTAGCAGTTCGAAAGCACTTCAAAGTGCAAGCAGATAAATAGGTACCACTCTGGCGGGAAGGTAAACAGCGTTTCCGTGTGCTACTCTGGTTCGCCAGAAGCGGCTTATTCATGCTGGCCACATGACCGGGAAGCTGTACACCGGCTCCCTCGGCCAATAAAGCGAGATGAGCGCCGCAACCCCAGAGTCGGCCACGACTGGACCTAATGGTCAAGGGTCCCTTAACCTTTACCTTTACTACGATTTAAATAGAAACACAATCAAGTGACCTGGTGAATAGTTTGCTTGCTCAGTCTGCAGTCCAGGGACTCACTGTTGATGGACAATTTCAAGGCTTGTGCCGTTCTCCCTTCGTAGGGTACTTTGCTTTTAAAATGTGACTTGGAGCAGAGACTGCGAGCCTTTAAAACAGGTATTGGGGAAAGTCAGGTCTAGGGGCCAACTGCACCCTAGGCCTCTCTTAGCTGGCCCTTGGGGATTGTCCTAAGGCAACACCCCTCAGTGTGCTTGCCTTCATACCTGGAATGGGTCCTTGAACTCTGGTCATGCCTTTCTCAACTGGATGGAAGGTAGAGATATGTGTGTGTAGAAACCAGCCTACTGGTGAAATTTACCATCATTGCTTAGAGCAATTTGCTCTGCCCATGTTTGCCCCTGGCCCTGCCCACCATTGGCATGTGGCCCCTGGAAGGTTGCCCAAAATCACACGTGGCCCTTGGTTCAGGGCTATCTTTAGCCTATGCAGGGTGCAAAGATCTACCCAGTGCCCCCAAATTTAATTAATTTGGTTGAAAATGACATGCACTGTTGCTGAGTCTGACCGTGCAGCGTGTCTTTGGTAAAGGAACACACAAAGTCAAAAGTCCTTTAGTGAAACAGTAGGTACAGTGGTACCTCTGGATGCGAATGGGATCCGTTCCGGAGCCCTGTTTGCATCCTGAAGCAAACGCAACCCACGTCTGCACATGCACAGTTCGCGATTCGCCACTTCCGTGCATGTGCATGACGTCATTTTGACCGTCTGCACATGCGCGAGCGGCGAAACCCGGAAGTAACGCACTCCGTTACTTCTGGGTCACCACGGAGCACAGCCCGAAAATACTTAACATGAAGCTACTTTAGTCCAAGGTATGACTGTATACATTTTGGTAATACAGTGGTGCCCCGCAAGACGAATGCCTCGCAAGACAAAAAACTCGCAAGACGAAAGAGTTTTTCGTTTTTTGAGCTGCTTCGCAAGACGAATTTCCCTATGGGCTTGCTTCGCAAGACGAAAAACGAAAACGTCTTGCAAGTTTGTTTCCTTTTTCTTAAAACCGTTAATACCCAGGGTGACTTCGAGGAGCAACTCATAGCACACGGTGTGCTAGCCTTTTTTGAGGTTTTTGAAGACTTTGGTGATTTTGAAGACTTTGGGAAACCGTGCTTCGCAAGACGAAAAATTCGCAAGATGAAAAAACTCGCAGAACGAATTAATTTCGTCTTGCGAGGCACCACTGTACCTAGATATATATGTATTTTGTTTTTCTAGCTTGATCAAAATTATTTATTATTTCATAACAGGTAGATAGTGAAGAGCTTAGGCGGTTTCAGTGGTGGGTGCCTGGTGCCCCCCCCCCCGAATTTAGCGCCCGGGTGCCCCACACCCCTTGCACCCCCAGATAAAGACGGCCCTGACTTGGTTGAAAAAAGCTGCTTTAAAATGAAAGACTGTCTTGTCTGAGGCGTAGCTCAGTCGGTGGAGCATGAGGCTCTTATTCTCAGGGTTGTGGGTTTGAGCCCCACATTGAGTGAAATACTCCTTCACGGCAGAGGGTTGAGCTAGATCATCTTCATGGTCTCTTCCAACTCTATGATTTTATAAGCATTCTCCCCCTCCCCATGTGTGAGAGAAGAAAGAATCCCTCTTTGAGGATAATTCTCCCCACCCCCTCCCAGTTCCTGCCCACATTTGCATGAAGCAAAATTCACTTTTTAAAAAGAAGTCACCAAAATAATTTCCTGGGGAGAAAACAGAAAAGACCTGACGGGGGTTATATTTTCTGAGAATCCTCTGGAAAAATAATCTCTCAAAGGACCTGTTGATGGCATTCAACATTGTACCGTTGAGAGTGTGTTAACTTATGGTCTGTGTGTGTGATTTGGGAGCTGAACGGTCAGGGAAAAAACAATGCTGTCCAGGGTTGTAAAGACTGCGGAGAGAATAACTGGGTGCACTCTTCCCACCTTGGATCAAATCTATGCTTCCAGGTGCCATAAGAAAGCTGCAGAGATAGTGCAGGATAGTGCGCACCCCGGAAATGATCTCTTTCAGCTTCTGCCTTCTGGAAGAATTTACAGGCTTATAAAGACTAGAACTAGCCGCCTGAGAAGCAGTTTCTATTCAAATATGATTTTGGTTTTAAATGCAGTGTAAGGTAGTCTCTATGGGAGTATATTGTATTTAATTATGGGGTATCAGAGTTTTTAGGGGGCTAACCAGGCTGGGATAGCTGGGATAGCAGGCTTGTTGGTTTCTGAATGTCTGATGTAGATTTTCAATTTCATTGTTCTGTATGGGACAATGACAATAAAGATTATCGTATCGGAAACAGCTTTTTAAATTGATCCGAAATATTGTTTCAGCCCAGAGTTCTATACAGGTATGCTCGTTCCTGTGGATTTTATTGCGGCTTCTGCCCAGGTAAGTGTGCACAGAGGATGGCAGCATTAATTGATCATCAAAGCAGTCAGCTAGATAAAGGTTGCAAGTCTTGGATATCTTCTCTTTCTTAGCACACCCTTGGACCAGCTCAGGCCTCTTTCTAATCCTTCTTGGAATTCCAGCTTTTGTTGAGTTCTTTCCTTTAAAAAAAAAAATTATTCTAATGGCTTCTAAATAATTACAGCTAAGTGGCTCATCCACCCTGTTGTCATCATTTGTCAGCACACTGCGGCCATGGGATGGATGCTTCCATTGTTGGCGGGCATTCCTGTTTCCAGGCAATCTTAGATAATGTGTATAATTAAACCCAGTGTAGACCGACTCAGCGAGATGCGCCTGTAATTTTGCTTCTCTCGACTTCAGTGGAGTTCGGCTGATGGGCAAAAATCGTGCCCAGTGCTTGTGCTTGAAAGGTTGGATCAGTAGCCAGAATTCCTTACAGAATAGTATTTACTTTTTAAGGAAAGCTTGTTTTTAAAGCTTTTTGCCAGTTGCACCTGATGTGTACGATGAGAACATTAAGATGTCCCTTGTGAGTTCATATCAAGTGTATTTACAGATTAGGCGGGGCTCCCTAAGTAGCCCCCTCCCTGCCTCATTGCTGCTAACCCCTTTGGCAGAGGAGAGCAACCAAGATGATAAAGGACTTGGAAACCAAGCCTCATGGGGAACGGTTCTGAGGGTTGGATATTGGAGAAAAGAAGACTTGAGAGGTGCTATGTTAGCAGTCTTCAGATACTCGAAGGGCTGTCACATGGAAGATGGAGCAAGCTTGTTTTCTGCAGCTCCAAAGGGCAGGATCTGAACCAATGGATTCAAATGACAAGAAATCAGATTCCGATTATACGCTAGGCAGAACCTTCTGATGATAAGAGCTGTTCAAGAGTGGAACGGACTACCTAGAAAGGTGGTGCACTTAAGTTAATTGGAGGGTTTTAAGCAGAGGTTAAAAGGGACGCAGGTGGCGCTGTGGGTTAAACCACAGAGCCTAGGACTTGCCAATCAGAAGGTCGGTGGTTCGAATCCCTGCGATGGGGTGAGCTCCCATTGCTCGGTCCCTGCTCCTGCCAACCTAGCAGTTCAAAAGCATGTCAAAGTGCAAGTAGATCAATAGGTACCACTCCGGCGGGAAGGTAAACGGCATTTCCGTGCGCTGCTCTGATTTGCCAGAAGCGGCTTAGTCATGCTGGCCAGAAGCTGTATGCCGTCTCCCTTGGCCAATAAAATGAGACGAGCGCCGCAACCCCAGAGTCGGTCACAACTGGACCTAATGGTTATGGGTCCCTTTACCTTTACCTTTAAGCAGAGGTTGGATGGCCACCTGTCAGGGATTCTTTAGCTATAATTCCTGCATTACAGGGGGTTGGACTAGATGACTCTGGGTACCCCACCCACCTCTACAGTTCTTCGCTTCTGTAAACTCCTGATGCACCCTTCTCCTAGCATGATGGAGAAGAAATGAAAGCAGATGTAAATCCTCAGAACGTTCTTTTCAGATCGTTGCTCAATACAGTGGTACCTTGGGTTAAGAACGTAATTCGTTCTGGAGGTCTGTTCTTAACCTGAAACTGTTCTTAACCTGAGGTACCACTTTATCTAATGGGGCCTCCCGCTGCCGCCGCACGATTTCTGTTCTCATCCTGAAGCAAAGTTCTTAACCCAAGGTACTATTTCTGGGTTAGCAGAGTCTAACCTGAAGCATCTGTAACTCGAGGTACCACTGTCTATCATGTGTAGACATTTTTAAAAATGGTTTCGCTTCTGCAGTTTTTGGGTTTTGTGCAAATCTGAGGGATTAAAAAGAAAAAGAAAAAGAAATTCTGCTGTTCAGGAGTGTACTTGAAATATTTGCAAGCACAGCTGGCAAAGAAATCAAAGCATTTAAGAAGCAGTGGGCATGGAAAGGGGAGTGACCAAAGGTAAAAATTGCAAAACACTGCAAAACACTGAAACAAATTGTGTGTTACCCCCAGGGAAGCAGTTTGAAGCCTGGTTTTTCCCAATTTATCAGAAGAAAAGCATCAGCATTGGTGTTGTTAGAGGGTATTGTCAAATAATGTCAAATTAAATAGGAACACAGGGTAGGACAGGGGAAGGGAGAAGCTCCCTTGGTGGAGCATTTTTGGGACATTGGGACACTGATTTTGTCCCCTATGGATATTGAATACAGGTTGTGCTTTTGCATTTATCGTTTAAAGACAATTACTCCTTCAGGTCTAAATTCACATTTTGATCCGAGCCCTTATATATAAGATCAATACATCATAATTTGCATTGCTAATATCCTGTTTAAGAAAAACCACTTCCATGGATATTTGGGCTATGCAGTATTTGGCAACATTCGTGGTATATCTTTAAGGTATGTTTCAGGTGCAACCAATTAACTTTGTGTGCTAGTATAACTGAGATACAGTAGGATTTGGCATTAAGATTGAGGCACCAGGAAAGATTTTTTTCCAGTGAGGCTTGTATGATCATAAGATTGGTAAGCAACAATTATTTATGTGCCTTATTATCTCAAGTGATTAAATTATGGCTACAGTATCTTTTGGAGTACTTCTGATATAACTTTTTTTCTGTTAATGGAATTGATTATTTATATCACCATAGCCTTATGGTTTTTAATGCTTCCAGGTGGTATATTGAACAGATATCATTGTTTTGTGTGTTTGGCCTTACAACAATATGTATATGCACACATAAAGAATGGATTTGGAAATTGGTGTTTTATGCTAGCTACTCTGTTTTTTGCTTAACAGCATTTGATGCTGAATACACCATTATTCACACAAATTGAATTTTCAATTCAGCATTTTTGTCTGCATTTTTTTTTTAACTTTAAATTAAATAGGAATGCAAACACCTGCAGACATGCAGTAGATTCTGGTGAGGGCAAGCCCTCAGTATAAGGTGGTTTATATATATATATATATTATATATATATATATATATATATATATATATATATATATATATGCAGGTTTTGGTGTCTTCGGGTATCTTCCCGTGTAAGAGTTGGGGTGTCTAGGCGACGTTTCGACGAGGTCTCACTCATCATCTTCAGGCTGGTGCTTTCGGCTTCTTGTTACTAGAACAGAGCAGGATCTCAGTGTTTGAGTTCCTATAAATACTGTTGAGGGGGGTGTGGTGTATAGCCTCCAACGTTCTGGGCAGAGAGGAAGTTCCCAGGTTATTGTGCCTTTTCTTCTTTTGTTCATTAATTACTTGAGGGATATCTTGAGTGATTTCTTGAGTGATATTCTGAGTACCACTTAGGAGGGTCATTAGGTGTGGATTAGTTGCTAAAGCTTTCGTGTCTTGACCTCTTGAGCTAGTGAAGAGTTTTTCTGAGAAAATGGCTGTACTGCACTTAGTTGTGCTCTGGCTTGGCTTCGTGTATAGGGGCGAGCTGTGGTTTTGTGCCCTGTGCCAGCCAGATCTGTGTAGGGATTGCGATCTGTGTAGGGATTGCAGGGGGGTGCAGCATCCGGAGGTGCCACTATGGTTTGGCTACTGGATGGTGTCTGTAATTTATCTGTGGAGAGGGTCTGGGTTTGGGTCTGGTGTGGTTGATTGGAGATGGCGTTCTGTGTGCCTCTGGTTCTGGTGTCGGTTTTTGTGGGGAGGGCTAATTTCCAGATGTCTGGCAGGCGGGACGTGTCGTCACGCTTGTTCATGTTGTGAGGGTGTTTCTCTATCTCGATGGCTTCCATGATTATTCTCTTGTGGTGATGTTCCATGTTAAAGAGCAATTTGGAATCTGCAAAATTAATTTCGTGTCCTGTTTCTTTCATGTGTTGGTAAAGAGAGGAAGTTTTTTCTTCTTTTTTGACGGCATTCTTGTGTTCTGCGATACGTGCATTTATTCGTCTGTTTGTTTGTCCAATGTACGTGGCTGGGCAGACTTTGCAGGGTATTTCATAGACCCCTTGGTTTTCTAACTGGATTTTATCTTTTGGGTTTCTGAGGATATTGGCTATTTTTTGGTTGGTGCAAAAGGCTGTTTTGATATTGTGTTTATGGAGGATTTTGCTAATTTTATCTGTAGTGCCCTTGATATAAGGAAGGAGGGCCATGCCATTGTTTTCTTCTGTGTCTTGGTTTTTGGGGGGTGTTTCTTTTTGGATTAGCTTCGTAACCCTGTTTTGCTGGTATCCGTTGGCGATTAACACATTTGAGAGATTCTGTAACTCAGTTGTCAAGTGGTCTTTGTCAGCCAGGCGTTTGGTTCTGGAGATGAGAGTCTTGGCTACGGAGTTTATTTGTGCAGGGTGGTGGTGTGATTGTGCATGTAAGTAGCGGTTGGTGTGTGTTTTTTTCCGGTAGATAGTGTGTCCTAGGGAGCCATCAGGTTTTTTGTAGATTAGGACGTCAAGGAAGGGAAGTTGGTTGTTGGCTTCTATTTCCATAGTGAATTGTATTTTGGGGTGTAGGCTGTTGAGATGTGTGAGGAAGCTATCTAGTTTTTCCTTCCCGTGTGGCCAAATTACAAAGGTGTCGTCAACATATCTGAGCCAAAGTTTGGGTTTGTGTTCTGACTTGTCTAAAGCATTGGTTTCAAAGTGTTCCATGTACAGATTTGCGATGACCGGTGAGAGGGGTGATCCCATAGGTGCTCCTTCTATCTGTTTGTATCTTTGTCCATTGTGGATGAAGTACGTGTTGGTTAGGCAGTGGTTGGTCAGGTCCAGGATGTATTCAGGGGGATTGTATTTGTTTTGAATGGCTGTCAAGGCTTCATTAATGGGCACTTGTGTGAAGAGAGATACAACATCGAAGCTCACAAGTAGGTCATCGGGATGTAGGTTTTGCTTCTTTATTGTTTCTATGAACTGGAAGGAGTTTGTAACGTGTGAAGCGATAGATTCTGCATAGGGCTGAAGTTGCTTAGCGAGAAATTTAGCGAGATTTTGTAGAGGTGAGCCTATGGAGCTGACTATTGGTCTGAGTGGTGTTCCTTCTTTGTGTATCTTGGGGAGACCGTAGAGTTTGGGGCATCTGGATGATTTTTCTCTGGGGATGATTCTTAGCTGGATTTCTTCACTGATAGGAGAGGCTTTTATTTTGGATTTGGTGGTTTTTTCCAGATAGGTGGTGGGATCTGTTTTTATAGGTTGGTAGGTAGGGTCTTGGAGTAGATTTGATAGTTTTGCTTGGTAGTCCGATGTGTTCATCACAACAGTGGCATTACCTTTGTCTGCTGGGAGAATGATTATGTTGTTGTCTTTCCTCAGGTTGGTGAGTGCTTTCTGTTCTTCTTTGTGTAAATTGCTTCTGGGTGGTTTGCTGGAGCAGAGGATGTTGGTGACTTCGAGTCTGATTTTATTGGCTTCATCTGGGTTGATTTTGGTTAGGCTAGCTTCGACTCCGCATATGATGTTTTCCGTGGGGATGCGTCTCGGGGCGACTGCGAAGTTGAAACCTTTGGAGAGTACTTTGGTTTCAGTTGAGGTGAGGATCCTGTCTGATATGTTATGTACTGTTTGTTTCATGGGTTGTTGTGGAGGGTGGCTGGGCTTCTGGCGTTTCTCTAGTTTGTGGAGTTTGTTGGTGTGTGTGTCTGTCTTATGTGAGGACTCTGTTTCAGCTCTCCAAACGGCTAGTTGTTTGCATTTGTCCCAGAGTGCAGGGTGGATTTTGTTACAGAGTTTGAGGTGAAGAGTGAGCAGATCTTTGTTGGTTTGGTTTAGTAGGTATCTTTTCCTATGTAGTTCGTTTCTGATTAGGGATAGTTCAGTTCGTTTCAGGATCCTTTCGGTAGCTGGGGTTTTAGAGTGGAATTTAAGTTGGAAGCATGTGGGAATTAAGTTGTTGTCTCGGCAGTTGCGTAGGAACAAGAGATCACATAAGATGGTGGCTCTTCGGATTTCTAGTTTCTCGTAGGTTCTTGTCAGCTGGAAGGTTTCCTCCCCGTAGAGGTGAGATATTTGCTTTCGTAGATTTTCACGGGTACAGGAATGCAGGTTTTGGTGTCTTCGGGTATCTTCCCGTGTAAGAGTTGGGGTGTCTAGGCGACGTTTCGACGAGGTCTCACTCATCATCTTCAGGCTGGTGCTTTCGGCTTCTTGTTACTAGAACAGAGCAGGATCTCAGTGTTTGAGTTCCTATAAATACTGTTGAGGGGGGTGTGGTGTATAGCCTCCAACGTTCTGGGCAGAGAGGAAGTTCCCAGGTTATTGTGCCTTTTCTTCTTTTGTTCATTAATTACTTGAGGGATATCTTGAGTGATTTCTTGAGTGATATTCTGAGTACCACTTAGGAGGGTCATTAGGTGTGGATTAGTTGCTAAAGCTTTCGTGTCTTGACCTCTTGAGCTAGTGAAGAGTTTTTCTGAGAAAATGGCTGTACTGCACTTAGTTGTGCTCTGGCTTGGCTTCGTGTATAGGGGCGAGCTGTGGTTTTGTGCCCTGTGCCAGCCAGATCTGTGTAGGGATTGCAGGGGGGTGCAGCATCCGGAGGTGCCACTATGGTTTGGCTACTGGATGGTGTCTGTAATTTATCTGTGGAGAGGGTCTGGGTTTGGGTCTGGTGTGGTTGATTGGAGATGGCGTTCTGTGTGCCTCTGGTTCTGGTGTCGGTTTTTGTGGGGAGGGCTAATTTCCAGATGTCTGGCAGGCGGGACGTGTCGTCACGCTTGTTCATGTTGTGAGGGTGTTTCTCTATCTCGATGGCTTCCATGATTATTCTCTTGTGGTGATGTTCCATGTTAAAGAGCAATTTGGAATCTGCAAAATTAATTTCGTGTCCTGTTTCTTTCATGTGTTGGTAAAGAGAGGAAGTTTTTTCTTCTTTTTTGACGGCATTCTTGTGTTCTGCGATACGTGCATTTATTCGTCTGTTTGTTTGTCCAATGTACGTGGCTGGGCAGACTTTGCAGGGTATTTCATAGACCCCTTGGTTTTCTAACTGGATTTTATCTTTTGGGTTTCTGAGGATATTGGCTATTTTTTGGTTGGTGCAAAAGGCTGTTTTGATATTGTGTTTATGGAGGATTTTGCTAATTTTATCTGTAGTGCCCTTGATATAAGGAAGGAGGGCCATGGAACATCACCACAAGAGAATAATCATGGAAGCCATCGAGATAGAGAAACACCCTCACAACATGAACAAGCGTGACGACACGTCCCGCCTGCCAGACATCTGGAAATTAGCCCTCCCCACAAAAACCGACACCAGAACCAGAGGCACACAGAACGCCATCTCCAATCAACCACACCAGACCCAAACCCAGACCCTCTCCACAGATAAATTACAGACACCATCCAGTAGCCAAACCATAGTGGCACCTCCGGATGCTGCACCCCCCTGCAATCCCTACACAGATCTGGCTGGCACAGGGCACAAAACCACAGCTCGCCCCTATACACGAAGCCAAGCCAGAGCACAACTAAGTGCAGTACAGCCATTTTCTCAGAAAAACTCTTCACTAGCTCAAGAGGTCAAGACACGAAAGCTTTAGCAACTAATCCACACCTAATGACCCTCCTAAGTGGTACTCAGAATATCACTCAAGAAATCACTCAAGATATCCCTCAAGTAATTAATGAACAAAAGAAGAAAAGGCACAATAACCTGGGAACTTCCTCTCTGCCCAGAACGTTGGAGGCTATACACCACACCCCCCTCAACAGTATTTATAGGAACTCAAACACTGAGATCCTGCTCTGTTCTAGTAACAAGAAGCCGAAAGCACCAGCCTGAAGATGATGAGTGAGACCTCGTCGAAACGTCGCCTAGACACCCCAACTCTTACACGGGAAGATACCCGAAGACACCAAAACCTGCATTCCTGTACCCGTGAAAATCTACGAAAGCAAATATCTCACCTCTACGGGGAGGAAACCTTCCAGCTGACAAGAACCTACGAGAAACTAGAAATCCGAAGAGCCACCATCTTATGTGATCTCTTGTTCCTACGCAACTGCCGAGACAACAACTTAATTCCCACATGCTTCCAACTTAAATTCCACTCTAAAACCCCAGCTACCGAAAGGATCCTGAAACGAACTGAACTATCCCTAATCAGAAACGAACTACATAGGAAAAGATACCTACTAAACCAAACCAACAAAGATCTGCTCACTCTTCACCTCAAACTCTGTAACAAAATCCACCCTGCACTCTGGGACAAATGCAAACAACTAGCCGTTTGGAGAGCTGAAACAGAGTCCTCACATAAGACAGACACACACACCAACAAACTCCACAAACTAGAGAAACGCCAGAAGCCCAGCCACCCTCCACAACAACCCATGAAACAAACAGTACATAACATATCAGACAGGATCCTCACCTCAACTGAAACCAAAGTACTCTCCAAAGGTTTCAACTTCGCAGTCGCCCCGAGACGCATCCCCACGGAAAACATCATATGCGGAGTCGAAGCTAGCCTAACCAAAATCAACCCAGATGAAGCCAATAAAATCAGACTTGAAGTCACCAACATCCTCTGCTCCAGCAAACCACCCAGAAGCAATTTACACAAAGAAGAACAGAAAGCACTCACCAACCTGAGGAAAGACAACAACATAATCATTCTCCCAGCAGACAAAGGTAATGCCACTGTTGTGATGAACACATCGGACTACCAAGCAAAACTATCAAATCTACTCCAAGACCCTACCTACCAACCTATAAAAACAGATCCCACCACCTATCTGGAAAAAACCACCAAATCCAAAATAAAAGCCTCTCCTATCAGTGAAGAAATCCAGCTAAGAATCATCCCCAGAGAAAAATCATCCAGATGCCCCAAACTCTACGGTCTCCCCAAGATACACAAAGAAGGAACACCACTCAGACCAATAGTCAGCTCCATAGGCTCACCTCTACAAAATCTCGCTAAATTTCTCGCTAAGCAACTTCAGCCCTATGCAGAATCTATCGCTTCACACGTTACAAACTCCTTCCAGTTCATAGAAACAATAAAGAAGCAAAACCTACATCCCGATGACCTACTTGTGAGCTTCGATGTTGTATCTCTCTTCACACAAGTGCCCATTAATGAAGCCTTGACAGCCATTCAAAACAAATACAATCCCCCTGAATACATCCTGGACCTGACCAACCACTGCCTAACCAACACGTACTTCATCCACAATGGACAAAGATACAAACAGATAGAAGGAGCACCTATGGGATCACCCCTCTCACCGGTCATCGCAAATCTGTACATGGAACACTTTGAAACCAATGCTTTAGACAAGTCAGAACACAAACCCAAACTTTGGCTCAGATATGTTGACGACACCTTTGTAATTTGGCCACACGGGAAGGAAAAACTAGATAGCTTCCTCACACATCTCAACAGCCTACACCCCAAAATACAATTCACTATGGAAATAGAAGCCAACAACCAACTTCCCTTCCTTGACGTCCTAATCTACAAAAAACCTGATGGCTCCCTAGGACACACTATCTACCGGAAAAAAACACACACCAACCGCTACTTACATGCACAATCACACCACCACCCTGCACAAATAAACTCCGTAGCCAAGACTCTCATCTCCAGAACCAAACGCCTGGCTGACAAAGACCACTTGACAACTGAGTTACAGAATCTCTCAAATGTGTTAATCGCCAACGGATACCAGCAAAACAGGGTTACGAAGCTAATCCAAAAAGAAACACCCCCCAAAAACCAAGACACAGAAGAAAACAATGGCATGGCCCTCCTTCCTTATATCAAGGGCACTACAGATAAAATTAGCAAAATCCTCCATAAACACAATATCAAAACAGCCTTTTGCACCAACCAAAAAATAGCCAATATCCTCAGAAACCCAAAAGATAAAATCCAGTTAGAAAACCAAGGGGTCTATGAAATACCCTGCAAAGTCTGCCCAGCCACGTACATTGGACAAACAAACAGACGAATAAATGCACGTATCGCAGAACACAAGAATGCCGTCAAAAAAGAAGAAAAAACTTCCTCTCTTTACCAACACATGAAAGAAACAGGACACGAAATTAATTTTGCAGATTCCAAATTGCTCTTTAACATGGAACATCACCACAAGAGAATAATCATGGAAGCCATCGAGATAGAGAAACACCCTCACAACATGAACAAGCGTGACGACACGTCCCGCCTGCCAGACATCTGGAAATTAGCCCTCCCCACAAAAACCGACACCAGAACCAGAGGCACACAGAACGCCATCTCCAATCAACCACACCAGACCCAAACCCAGACCCTCTCCACAGATAAATTACAGACACCATCCAGTAGCCAAACCATAGTGGCACCTCCGGATGCTGCACCCCCCTGCAATCCCTACACAGATCTGGCTGGCACAGGGCACAAAACCACAGCTCGCCCCTATACACGAAGCCAAGCCAGAGCACAACTAAGTGCAGTACAGCCATTTTCTCAGAAAAACTCTTCACTAGCTCAAGAGGTCAAGACACGAAAGCTTTAGCAACTAATCCACACCTAATGACCCTCCTAAGTGGTACTCAGAATATCACTCAAGAAATCACTCAAGATATCCCTCAAGTAATTAATGAACAAAAGAAGAAAAGGCACAATAACCTGGGAACTTCCTCTCTGCCCAGAACGTTGGAGGCTATACACCACACCCCCCTCAACAGTATTTATAGGAACTCAAACACTGAGATCCTGCTCTGTTCTAGTAACAAGAAGCCGAAAGCACCAGCCTGAAGATGATGAGTGAGACCTCGTCGAAACGTCGCCTAGACACCCCAACTCTTACACGGGAAGATACCCGAAGACACCAAAACCTGCATTCCTGTACCCGTGAAAATCTACGAAAGCCAATATATATATATATATATATATATATATATATATATATATATATATATATATAAAATTAGTTTTTTAACATATCATTTTCAACAGTAATTAAACACACCTTTACATCTTATTCATTTTTTAAAAATGATATTTATTAAGGTTTCAAAGAAAAGAGTTACATGAATTTAAAAAAAGAAAAAAAGACAAAAGTAAAAATAAAAGAAAAAATACAAAATACCAAAAAAAGATAAAAAACACTTAAAAAAATACATCAGTCTTTCCATACCTTACATTCATTTCCTTGTTTCCCTGACCTCCTCACACCTCCCTTTTTTGTATTCCAATTCAGTTAGTTAATTCAGCAATTTCTTTCCCTCTTTGTTTTTATCTTAGTCCTTTAACATAATATATTATAACTTTGGATTCTCACCTGTTAACAATCCATTTTTACATACACCTTTATAACATTGCTGCTTAAACCACTTAACTTCATTCTGACATCATTCTAACATTCATTAATTTTGCAGTATTTCTGTAAATAGTCTTTAAATTTCTTCCAATCTTCTTCCACCGACCATCTTATTCATTTTTTTTACTTCCATCTGTCCTGTCTGAAAAGTTTCCAATCTTATTTCTTTGTATGCATTTCTTATCTTCCCTATTACATTTCAAACTCATAACCAATATCTCTATCTTTTTCTACTTTGTAACACTTCGTATAGTTCTCCTTACAAAACGTCTTGTAGTCCTACTAGTGTAATTTGTTGAATACAGTTGCTCTTCAAATAATTCATATGCTCCTTCCAATCTTCTGTAAATCTCTGGTCCCCACCATGCTGCGTTCTTGTCCCCCACCCCCAATTACGTATGTATACTAGGGTCAGGGAACCTGTGGCTCTCCAGATGTTGCTGGATTCAACCGCCCTTCATCCTTGTTGATGGGACATGCCGGCTGGTGCTGGTGGGAGCTGGACTCAAACCTCACCTGAGACGCCAGAAAAGGAGAAAGGTTGTTTTCTGCTGCTCCAGAGAAGCGGACACGGAGCAATGGATCCAAACTACAAGAAAGAAGATTCCACCTAAACATTAGGAAGAACTTCCTGACAGTAAGAGCTGTTCGACAGTGGAATTTGCTGCCAAGGAGTGTGGTGGAGTCTCCTTCTTTGGAGGTCTTTAAGCAGAGGCTTGACAACCATATGTCAGGAGTGCTCTGATGGTGTTTCCTGCTTGGCAGGGGGTTGGACTCGATGGCCCTTGTGGTCTCTTCCAAATCTATGATTCTATGATTCTATGATTCTATGATTCTAGGTCCCATGTCTTGGCGCTACTCTGACCAGCAATAGGTCTTCTGGCTCTCAAGCAGGGTTCTTTCCCTTCACCCAGCACTGGATTGTTTCCCCAGCTGCTTCAGAGCAGTTGGATACACTGGTAGAACTGCTAGGGGCAGCAAAAAGAGGAAGACAACAGGGAAGGAACCCTCGCTTTTGTGGAATGGGTGACTGACCCCTTGGGAATTCACTGCTGTTGTTGGATACTGATAAACAAACGTTTTGCCATGTCCTCTTTCTGTATTGCAGAGGTGAGGGCCGGCCCACCCATGAGGCAAGGTGAGGCGACTGCCTCAGATGTTAAGATCCATAGGCACAGCAGATCCGGCCTCCATCCATCACCCACTGCTGCTGTTGTAGCAGCAGCCACACCTGCCCCACACCTCTTGGAGTTCAGATTTGCTGCCTCTTCGTCAGCCCCCCCAATGACTCCTCTACAAAGACCTGTTGTCAAATAGGAGGCAAAAAGGAAGATTCAAAGAGTGGGAAATGGAGTGATTGAGCAAAGAAGAGAGGAGGGAAAGTGCATCGTATGGAGCGAAAAATACGGTATATTTGCTGTGCACACGAAGCAGCACAAACTATGGAACTTGCTCCCCAGAAGGCAGTGATTGCCACCAACTTGGTTGACTTTAAAAAGGGATTAGACAAATTCACAGAGGAAAAGGCTATCATTGGCTGTTACCATATTTTTCGCTCTATTAGACGCACCGGACGATTGGACGCACCTAGTTTTTAGGGGAGGAAAACATGAAATAAGAAAGGAACGCAAAGTACCGATCCCTCTTGCCCTCCTGGCTTCAGTGAAAGCAAGCCTACTGGCTTTCCTCCCGCAAGAGCCGTGCGCTCTTTAAAGGGAGCGCAGCTCTTGGGGGCTTTTCTGGGAGGTGGGGGAAGGGACAGAGCCACGCGCTATGTCCCTTCCCCCACCTCCCGCAAAAGCCAGGGATAGCCGCACGAAGCCTCCACAGGGGAGCGGGATGAAGGCTCCCTGCTCTCCTGCAGAGGCTTCGCATGGCTAAGCCAGAAGCTAGAAGAGCCAGCAGGATCCCGCTTGCTGTCCTGGCTTCTTCTTTAGCCACTCGCAGCTTCTCCTGGCCAAGGGGAGCCTTCATCCCCTGCCCAGGAGAGGCTGCGCGTGGCTAAGGCTCCCCCAAGAGCCACAATCCCTCTTCCCGAGGGGGCTCCTCAGGAAAAGCCCCCAAGAGCCGCACACACACTCCACACGGCTCTTTAAAGGGAGTGCTGACCGAGCCTCCCGCCTGCATTCGCTCCATAAGACGTACACACATTTCCCCTTACTTTTTAGGAGGGGAAAAGTGAGTCTTATAGAGCAAAAAATACAGTAGTCATGATAGATCTGCTCTTCCAGATACCAGTTGCTGGAAACCACAGGAGGGGAGCGTGCTTTGTTTTCATGTTCTCGCTGCTTTTCCACAGGCATCTTGTCGGCCCCTGTGAGGACAAAATGCTGGACTGGATGAGTCCTTGGCCCAATCCAGCAGGCTGTTCTATTGCAAGCATATTTGAATTACATTCTTCCCTTCGAAGAATTATGGTCACCGTAGTTTACTCCTCACAAGCCTTGACAAACTCAGAATTCTTGGAGGGTGAGGGGAAAGTGCTTCAAATGGGCTGGAAAGTTATATTTGGTGCATACGTAGCCCAAAGATTCAGCTACCAGTTCTGGAATTGGAGAAGGCTCTTGTCTTGTCCTTTGTCTCAGGCAGCAAATGTCCTGAGGCAGCCTTGCTAAGCAGAGAGGCAATAGCACGGAAGCCCATGAAAAAAGACTGGAGGGCTGGGTTCCTCTTTAAGCAGATAATTTTTATGCCTTTTAAGTTGCAGGAGCAAAATATGCTTCACATTTTAATTCAGTAATGGTAGATAAAAAAACATCACCTCAACTAACAGAGGAGTTTGGGAAATATTCATAGCCAACCCAAAACGTTTTGCTGGCTGAAGTCTCAAGGACAAGATATCATTTCCTCCATTTCCATATACAAAAGCCAAAAATTAGCCAATGAATCTTTGCTTAACACACACACACACACACAATTTTTTTTCCTGTTCCCAATGCTATTTTTCACTCCTTTGGGCATCTCTTACCCTCCCCCCTCTTCCAAATAGTTCAGTTGCTTTAGATCGCTTGGGGATCAAACTATTAACATTTAGAAAAACTGCTAAGCTCCTCTGAGCCCATGAGATAAAACAAACAAATTAATCAATAAAAGGAAGCCTAAAGCAGTGAAGAATAGCATGCAAAGCAACTGCAACCTTAAAAAACAAAAGATGCAATACAAAAATATTTTTTAAAATGCTACCATAACCTATGAGTTAAATTTCAGTTAAATACCGAAAAGGTGGGAATGTTAACAATTCAGTTAATAAACCTCTCACAAAATTCATGAATGTTAAATAAACAGATTCCTGCAGAATAAACTTTTCAGTACGCTAGCAGCCCACAGCAGGCCAGGCTTTTGCAGAATGCTCTCAACATGGCACCCATTTTGCCAATAATTATAGCAGCGGTGCAGGATCCTGATGGGCCACATTTATCCCTATTTGTGTGATGATGGCAACACTGTGTGTGCGCAAATGAGCATATATCACTTTCTTGAATAGGAAACTTTGATGGTAAGCACCGTCAGCACCAACAAGGCCACTGGAAAACAAGAGGGGGGATGGATGGACGTATCAGCATGTTTTTTTGGGGGGAACAATGTGAAGATTTGCAGTAGTACCCCCCCAAAAAGCAGAAACAAAACAAAAACAAACCCTGAAGTGCTGTGTCTTCTCCTGTAAAAGCAACCCAGTGATGACTGGGCCTGCTCGGTTGCCAAGGAAGTCTCAGGTGAGTAAAAAGGAAGCAGGTGAGAGCCATGATGAAGGGATGACGGAATGGTATTGTAATGTGTATGAGTTACTCGTGCGTAAACTGCCGCCTTTCTAGGCTTAATTGCCTTGGTTAAACCGTTCTGACTGCACAGCCCATCTCAGCGTGGCTGCCTCAGTCACTAGCAGAATCTGTCTGTGGGCGCTTCTTAAACCTTTTCCAGCATAGAAGCTGTCTGACTCCCAGTTGCCTCCTCCTCTCACTGCGCGGGAGTCTTCTGCGCAGGGAGGGCGTAGGTAGTGGAGGACCTGTGCTCTCCTCACTGATGTCCAGAGAAGAATCCCGGAGCTCTCCCTCCGCTTCCCCCATTTGCCCCCCTTTATCCCTGGTGTTGCGCTGATTTCCTTCCTCCTCTACTGAGCTGCTTCTCCCCCTGCTGCTGGGTCCTTCGCCTGCAGAATCTGGGAGCCTCGCCTTCGCCTCTCGCTGTGATGTCAGTTCCCTGACAGGTATATTCTGAAGGAGAGCATGGCTGGGCTGGAATATGCTCAGTGGTCATGGAATGTTGTCAGTTGAAAAGAATCCTAGAGTTGGAAGGGGTCCCGAGGGTCATCTAGTCCAGCCCCCTGCAATGCAAGAATCCTGCCCATGTCACGGCTAATAATTGGCTGCTGTTTCTTTAATGCTAAAAGAACACAGTCAGCCTGAGTCAGCAGCCCAGAATGACTTATGCAGCCTTTCACCAAATTGTACCTGTATATATAGAGTGGCCAATGTTAGTGTTTGGTGTGGGTTGGTTGGATGGTAGAAAGCTGGTTGCGTTTGGTGTGTGTAAAAGCTGTCGGTCGTGGTTGGGGAAGAAGACTTTTTAAGAATAAAAGCAGCAATGTTTACACTGACAGCCCAGGTGGTTATGAAGGAGCGGTGATGTATTCTGGGGGCGGAGTATTCTGGGAGAGGGCATGGGTGCCTGACTGGCTGGAAGCCTGAACAGGAATGTTCCTGTTTTCTTTGGGGGAAAATATCGCAGAAGACAGATGCCTGAATGGTTTGATCTGAGTTCCAGGCATAGTAGAAATCATTCACTAATGTAAAACACGCACATATATACACTAAAAACAAGAGGAATCCTGACAAAATCCTCAAAATTCTCCAAAGAGATGCTGATTTAAGTCCACTTCCAGCATGGCTGAGAATAATGATTTCTTAGTTCGAGAGGAAATGTTCTTAAGGAGTTGTGGGGTTGTTACTGGAGCTGTCCCCAGAATACCTTGTAAGCTGGTTAAATCTGATGCTAAACGAAAGTCTGTTGTTATTGGGGAGGGGGTGCACAGAGAGAGGGGAGGAGAAAAAAACACAGAGTTGCCGTCTAGCAGGAAGCGTGTATTTTTCCAAGTGGGTATCATTGGGTAGAGGCTCTTCCTTTACTACAGAGTGCTATTGTGCTCACATTCTGCTTTCAAGCTTTCCCATTGGGCCATCTGGCTACTGGGAGAAGAGGATGATGGACTCAGGAAATCACCAGTGGCCTGATCCAGTAGGACCTTGATGTTCTTAAACTCACTGCTAGTAGGCAAGGATCATCACAACAGAAGCTTCTGCCCCTTGGGGCTGGGGTTCACCATATCGGGGGGGGGGGGGAATGCTTCAAAAGCCTGTATTGTGAAAAAAAACTTTTGATAAAAATCTCAACACATATGACCATTTCTACAAGAATCATCATATTAGGGCACTTCCAACCCAGACAGGGTTTAATGTTACAAACAGGCCATTCAGAAGATGCACTTGGGTTGCTGGCAATAAGGTAAACCAGGATTTAATCTAGTGAAGCATTACAGGCTTCTAGCATTTCCATGCGAACAGTGTTGCAGGGACTCTGTGAAAAAGAACTTGCAATATGAGCAGCACCTATCCTGCCATGGACACTTGTCCGGAAGCATCCATCTGGGGCAGGGGGGAAAGCAGGAGCCCGTGGTGCCTTTTCAGAGACGAGCAAATCCACCGCAGCATGACCCTGTGTAGCTGAAAGCCTACTTCAGGCATGGAGAAACTGTGGTCCTCAAGATGTTGGTGGGACCTAGCTCCCATCAGTCCATGGCCACTGATAATGATGGGTCAAGGATGATGGGAGCTTCAGTCCATTTCTAGAGGGCAACAGGGTTCCCACCCCTGGCCTACTTCATCAGATGCACATAGTGTACAAAGATGAGGCATATCTTCTTAAGACTATGGACCTCTGCTTGGTGGGGTTGATAGTCCAGCGTGGTCCTGAGGGTTAGGGGTTTCTGACAGTTGGTCCTCCAAACTCTCTCTGGGTTTTAACGAGAATCCCATCAGAGGATGACATCTCCCCAGCTGGTGTGTGTGTGTGTGTGTGTGTGTGTGTGTGTGTGTGAAATTGGTTTCTAGCTGGTGAAATTGGGGATTTTTTTTTGTTATCGCTGTCACACTCTGCTGTGACAGTAATCTAGTCCAGTGTTTCTCAGCCGGGGGGGGGGCATATGGCCCTTCGGAGGCCCCCAGGGTATTCCGAGGAGGCCACAGGTGAAATTATATGATTTATATAATTTTAAATTATATAAATAAAACATTTGCAAACAAAATATCTAGCTTTCTACCAGTAGGACGGGGGGGGGGGGGTGCATGCACAGGGAGGAAACAAGGTCGGAAGGGGACCATGGTCATAAAAAGGTTGAGAAACACTGATCTAGTCCTCATGGAGGTGCTTTATGTTTGTCTGAACTGCACCCCTTTATTCAGCAGGTTGTGAATGCCATTTCTGAATGCTTCAACTGCCCTGCTAATAGAAAGATAGCACAGAGGATTACCTGGGTGGTTGTTTTCTTAATCCAACAATTTTACTCTATACAACCAAGTGCTATTTTTGTGTGGAAAAAGAGGTGATGGAACTCACCAGGAATGCCTCCCTTGTTCTGTGTAATGGCAATAGTGCCCACCTGAGAGGTGCCGGAACTGAGTTCTGATGAGTTCTAGCTGAAAAAAAGCCCCGAATACAACTAGTTGCTGGCCTAATTTGAGATGAGTTTTATACTGCTTGCAAAAATGGTGAAGGGCTTTCCTGAATTTTTTTTTAAGCTGTTTATTAGAAAAAAAGCAGCAGCAGCCAAATGTAATATGTAGTTATTGTGTCAGGGGTATGATTTTAAGCAGGTAAAGTAAAGGTAAAAGTAAATTAAAGGACTGACCAATAGGTCCAGTCGTGACTGACTCTGGGGTTGCGGTGCTCATCTCGCTTTATTGGCCGAGGGAGCCGGCGTACAGCTTCTGGGTCCACAAATCAGTAGCCAATAATTCCCCTCCTCTTCTTACTCTCACTCCCTAGATCTTTCTCTCTTCACCCCACTTTGCTCAGCTCCCTTAAAACGTTTGATGTGGCTGTCCTAGAATAGCTCTGTTTTGAAGTTAAGCTTTATGACACCTGTTTAATCTCCTATTGGCTCTTTTTAAACAGAGTCTTGTGCTACTTGACCACTGATTGATCTAAATCATAGCTAGGTTAGTCTATTACAGCAAACACAGAGAAAGAGGCTTCTTGGCATTCTTAAAGACTAACACATTTATTGTGGCATCAGCAGTCATGGCCTAGAGCGCTCTGATCACCTGGCACAGCAGGCTCTATTCCATGCCACGTTAAATGTGTTATCTTTTAAGGCACACATGGAAAACCTGCAGAAACACACCGCTGCCACAAATGTGCCTTCCCACTGCCAGTATAACTGCCACCACGGAAAGACTGCATTCTGTGCCACTGAAAAATTGCCTTCAAATTTGTGGTGCCGGAAGACCAGTGTTTGGAAAGTTCATTTGGAAAAGGAATTAGTTCCAGTTCACCCCCGGCTGCAAAAAGCATAAATCTGTTCCAGTTCAATTCACAATTCATTCATGCGGCCTCAGCATTTTTCTTTTTAGCCTTCAGGGTTTTCTAGCTGCTCAAGAGACAGTGCAGTGAGCCACTGGAGGTGAAGTCAAACCGCAGGAGAATCACAGCACCTGCTGTGGCTGCAGAGACCGGTAACTCCATAACTGCTGCCTCCTGTGTTGTTTTTGTTGCGTTAGCAGCACCAAAGTGACCACTCTGAGATGCAAGCCCTGGGCAGTGTGTATGGAGGTCCTGGGCTGCTCAGAGGACAAGACCCCCTTCCTGGATTCACTGATGTGGTCCAAAGGAAAGCAGAGCAATATGTTTGGCACCAGCTTGGCTGCAGGAGTTGCCAAAAGGAGGTGTACAAGGTGCCAACCAACCGTCTTAGGGACTCCACTCTGGATTTCTGTAGGGTTTACTCCTTAGCCTTTTCTTGTCCTGCAAGGCAGCGGGTAAGATGCTCTGTTAAAGCATAAAACAGTAGCAGAGAGTGTCCAGTGTATCTCAGGAATTTTTAGAAACAGAAAGTATTGCACTTTTTAAACTGATAGTGGTATTTGTGAGCTTGGACTAGTCACGCTACAAAGTCACAAGTTGGTCTGGCATCTTGATTCAAAATTGGTGCCCGGCACCCAAACATCCACATAGACCTTCACCTCAGGAAACCTCTGGGTGGCCATATCTCAAGAGGCGGCCAAAGATGCGTCTCTTTACTCTGGCTTTTGGCACATGAGGTGTATATTTTTAGGGCTTACTGTATATTTGTGATTGCAAGATGCTTTAAACTATTTTAAATATTGTGTTTTTAATGTTGTCACCTGCCTTGCGAGCTTAGCTTGAAGGAGGGGGTAATTGTTTTTATTAAATAAATAAATAAATATACTCATTACATATATAACACACACGCACACACGATATAGGGACATGGGTGGAGCTGTGGATTAAACCACAGAGCCTAGGACTTGCCGATCAGAAGGTCAGTGGTTTGAATCCCCGTGATGGGGTGAGCTCCCGTTGATCGGTCCCTGCTCCTGCCAACCTAGCAGTTCGAAAGCACATCAAAGTGCAAGTAGATAAATAGGTACTGCTCTGGCAGGAAAGTAAACGGCATTTCCGTGCGCTGCTCTGGTTCGCCAGAAGTGGCTTAGTCATGCTGGCCACATGATCCGGAAGCTGTACGCCGGCTCCCTTGGCCAATAAAGCGAGATGAGTGCCGCAACCCCAGAGTCGGCCACGACTGGACCTAATGGTCAGGGGTCCCTTTACCTTTTTATATACTATACATTTGCAAATAATCCCAAACATTACAAAACACCTGAAGTCTCCCTTGACCCCTGCCTGTAAACTAAACCTGGGTAAACTTTGTCCCCGTTGGAATTTCCAGACTGCTTGGAGGAGTTTGTGTGTGTGTGTGTGTGTGTGTGTGTGTACGCATGCATAACAGTAATGACACCCCTTACTTGAGTACGTTGACTTTTCTTTCTTGGACTAAACAAAGTTGCTTTTAACCATTGGCTGCAATGGCGAGCATGGGTGGCTTCTCACCTATAACTTCACAAAGGTGTTTCAATCCGTTGTTGTTGACCCCCTCTGTTTACGTTGCATTTGGGCATCTTGGATTAAGCAGGCAACTTTCAGGTGCCTATTAAGGCCAAGGCTCCTTCCGACAGCTTGAGAAGGCTGGGTGAGGAATTAGTTTTCACTAAAGGCAACTTGATAGCCAAATAGGCAGATTACTCACCTGGAGGGGTAAAGTGGTGGACTGCAGTTTTGCTGGAAGCCTGAAAGAAGCCTGCAGTGAGCTGCTGTTCCTGCAAGAAGGCCAGGCTGCTTAGCTAAACCTTTTGGCTGCAGTTGGTGGCTCAAGTCCAGTGAGACTTAGTATTCCATATAAAGGATGGTAGCTAGAAAACAAAGTGCCCCCCCCTTTTCAATATAAAGTTGCAATCCTACACACACACACACACACACACACACACACCTTGGAGCAAGTACCATTGAAGGTGGTGGAATTTTGAGAAATCATGCATATAATAAGACAGCAAATTTCCCTTTTCACCTCTGCTAGGAAATCCTTATTGCGTCTGCCCCCTCCCTCTGTTCTCCATCCCCCTTAAGATATGAATGCTTCAGGGAAGCCTTTGAGATGCTTTTGCCACAGCCCTGAACTCATTTGCCTGGAGATAGTTGCCATGATTTCAGGACAGTTTACTGTCAGATGAATGAGTTTAGATTATCGTTTATTGATATATTTGATTTATGCCCCACCTTTTATCCAAGTGGCATACTTTGTTTTCCTCCTCCCCCATTTTATCCTCTCAACAACCCTGTGAGTTGAGAGTGGTCCCAGTGAGCTTCACAAGCCTCTGTTTCTTTTGGAGGAGAGAGTGCTGTTGTTAATATTAATATTATTACAGACCTTCCAAGTGTCCCTGTTTTCCAGGGACAGTCCTGGATTTACAGAAGCCATCCTGGTTTGTGATTTGATCCTGGAATGTCCCGTTTTTCCTTGGGACATCCCTGTTACCATCAGAGAAATGTTGGAGGGTATTTTATTATTAGTAGTTATCAAAGTGATAAGCTGCCTTTCCTGCTGGTACCCAGGACAGCAAACACATCTAGTTATCTCCCGCGTGGCCTACTGCTATGCGCTCTACGTGAGGCTACCTTTGAAGTTGACCCGGAAACTACAACTAATCCAGAATGTGGCAGCTAGACTGGTGACGGGGAGTGGCCGCCGAGACCATATAGCAATGGTCCTGAAAGACCTACATTAGCTCCCAGTACGTTTCCGAGCACAATTCAAAGTGTTGATGCTGACCTTTAAAGCCCAAAACGGCCTTGGTCCAGTATACCTGAAGGAGCATCTCCACCCCCATCGTTCTGCCTGTACACTGAGGTCCAGCTCCAAGGGCCTTCTGGTGGTTCCCTCACTGCGAGAAAGTGAGGTTACAAGGAACCAGTCAGAGGGCTTTCTCGGTAGTGGCGCCTGTCCTGTGGAATGCCCTCCCATCAGTCAAGGAAATAAACAACTATCTGACTTTTAGAAGACATCTGAAGGCAGCCTTGTTTAGGGAAGTTTTTAATGTTTGGTGTTTTATCATGTTTTTAATATACTGTTGGGAGCCACCCAGAGTGGCTGGGGAATCCCAGCCAGATGGGCGGGGGTATAAATTTATTATTATTATTATTATTATTATTATTATTATTATTATTATTATTAACAGTTAAAAAATAAAAACCCAACCAGTTAAAAATATCTCAACCACTGATCGCAGGGTCATTAGTAACAGGGCCAGTGCAGAGCTTTCAGGTCATACGGTGCCATGGGGCTGCCCCACTTAACCAGACTAGCAGCTGCATTCCACATGAGCTGCAGCCTCCAAACCATCTTCAAGGGCAGACCCCACAGGTACTGGGTATTTTGTTATCTTTACACTAACTAGTTTGGTTACTGATGTACAGACTGAACAGATATGTCAGATATGCAGATATGTGCCAGGACATACAAGGGCCTTTGCCTAAGCGAAAGTTCTCTTCCAGCAACGTCCTCCATTTGAAAGGGGAGCCATCCCTTCCACGGATATCTCTTGGGCCAATGGGAACTGTATGTTATGCTGCATCTATGTCAATCACCCTTCCCCAACCCTCCAGATAGCGATGGGGGCAAAATTCTATTCAGTTCTCATTGAAAGGCAAACTTCTGCTTTCCAAAACAGTAACTTCAACTGAATTGCAGCCTCCTTCAGAATTCACACTTCTCCAAATTTTGCGACGTGCTTCTCCAGCAAAGTAATGTGCATAAAAATGCATATGCTTGGGTGAAGCATGCATAAAAATGCATATATTGGTGAAAACAACTCACAGAATTGTACAGTCATACCTCGGGTTACAGATGCTTCAGGTTGCTTTTTTTCGGGTTACAGACCCACCAAAACCCAGAAGTACCGGAACGGGTTACTTCTAGGTTTGGGGGGTTGCGCATGCTCAGAAGCGCTAAATTGTGCTTTGCGCATGTGCAGAAGCATCAAATCGCAACCCGCCGTGCGCAGATGCACCTCTGCGGGTTGCGAACGCTGCGGGTTGCAAACATGCATTATATTATATTATATTATATTATATTATTATATTATATTATATTATATTATATTATATTATATTATATTATATTATATTATATTATATTATATTATATTATATTATATTATATTATATCAGAGAATATCACTTTGTAAAAATGTGAATATTAGGCAGAATTGCAAACAAACCTGTATTTGAACAAAAGTGCTGGAGAATTTTTCACGAGAACTTATTACACACACACACACACACACACACACACACACACTTGCAAGCTGATGTGGAACTGTGTTTAAGACTGGAAGGATGAAAATTTAAGAGAAACTGAAATTAATAGATTAACCCTCTGTACTGCAACATGTTGTGACGTTAACATATATGAGAGAGTGCTGGAGGGGAAATAGTTAAATAGGTTGCACAGACAGGACCCAGGGGGGTGGAGTCAGTGGGTCTATAAAACTAGTTCTGAGGGGAGTTCGTTGGGAATTGTTGGTGGGCAGTTGGTTGGTGGGCAGTTGGTGGGTTGGCTGGTTGGGAAAGGCAGTTGGAGAAGCAGTTGGGAATAGAGAGACAGTTAGGGCAGTGGGTTCTTGAGTGTGGGGAGGTAGAAGAGATAGAGAGAGGAAAATAAGACTAAGAAAATAAAGAGCAACAACGTTTGGAAAGCTGTAAAAGTTTTGTTTATGTCTGAAATAAAATACACTCTTCTTTATTCATTGAAAAGCTGACTGAGACTGAAGTGATTTTAGCAGGGAGGACCTGGTTGGTGGCAGAGGATTAGTGGTGTACGGGTCAATAGTCCGTGAGATGACCGGGGGCTCCGTATGAATGCCACACATGTTTTTTTTAAAATAATTTTTTATTGTTTTTTCACAATTTTTATAGACACAAACATTACACAATACAAACAAACAAACACATAAACAAACATGTATAATTTCGAATCCTTTTTTCTTAAACCTTACTTCACCGACTTCCCCATACCTCCTCTTTCTGCATCCCAATTTCCAAATTTGTTTCAGCAAATCCTGCCCCTTGGTTTTATCAGATTTTCCCTTATTCTATTCTTTTACTTAATCTTTTACAGCTGTAATCCCATTTTTTCTAAAACCTCAACATTTTAGCATTCCTCGATTTTACAATGTTTCTTAAGATAAATTTTAAATTTCTTCCAGTCTTCATCCGCCGTCTCTTTCCCCTGGTCACGGATTCTGCCGGTCATTTCAGCCAGTCCCATATAGTCTATCACCTTCGTCTGCCATTCTTCCAGAGTGGGTAGATCTTGTGTCTTCCAATACTTTGCGATGAGTATTCTTGCAGCTGTTGTAGCATACATAAAAAAAAAATCTGTCTTTCTTTGGCACCAATGAATGCCACACATGTTTTGGACCACATTTCCCCTCCCAGACATGGACAGTGTGGGATGATGGGAGTTGTAGCTTGCAACATCTGCAGGGTCCTACTTTGGGGTAGGCTGAACTAATTGAGAGGCTGCCACATAAGAAGCTGAGCCAACTGCCACAACTGAAGATGGCATGGATCTGTAAATGTCTCAGTTTCCCCCTTCCACCGCTGCCACCTCCTCCTCCATCCTGTGTTCCATTACAGCCTCCGAATCCATCACTTGGATTTGGCAGGTTGATTTGCAACTCGGTGGAGAGTGCAGTGGCAGATATATTTTGATGAGAAAGACACAGCAGCTTGAGCTATACAAAATATCAGAATATCTCCGAAACCCCCTCAATCAACTTGTGTGTTCTTAATGGGTCTTGCCGCATCTGCTGTTCCGTGGACCGTGAACTCTCAATTTCTCACTGCGAGGAGGTTACCTTATGCCTGGTGCTTTAATAAATGGTGTGGCTCTGGTAAGCAGAGGTGCCCATAAGGCCTTTTGACTGAAATCAGCTATTAGGAGGGAGACTCAATACATTTTGGCACCTGAGGCAAACCACAAAATGGCGTCCTGCACCACACTGGGGGAAAGGGGTGAGTGAAGATCTACATCAAGAACTAGAGGGGAATCATAAAATCATAGAGTTGGAAGAGACCACAAGGGCCATCGAGTCCAACCCCCTGCCAAGCAGGAAACACCATCAGAGCACTCCTGACATATGGTTGTCAAGCCTCTGCTTAAAGACCTCCAAAGAAGGAGACTCCACCACACTCCTTGGCAGCAAATTCCACTGTCAAACAGCTCTTACTGTCAGGAAGTTCTTCCTAATGTTTAGGTGGAATCTTCTTTCTTGTAGTTTGGATCCATTGCTCCGTGTCCGCTTCTCTGGAGCAGCAGAAAACAACCTTTCTCCCTCCTCTATATGACATCCTTTTATATATTTGAACATGGCTATCATATCACCCCTTAACCTCCTCTTCTCCAGGCTAAACATGCCCAGCTCCCTTAGCCGTTCCTCATAAGGCATCGTTTCCAGACCTTTGACCATTTTGGTTGCCCTCCTCTGGACACGTTCCAGTTTGTCAGTGTCCTCCTTGAACTGTGTTGCCCAGAACTGGACACAGAACTGAATAAACATCTACATTGGGATCTGCTTACCCATGGATCCTGTTGCCCAGGGCAATGGCTTCCTCTTGACTCTTGGGTGGGGTGGCTGTGTTTACTACTACAGTTGTATCAATGTTGGATAATGCTGAACAAGTATAGTTTAATGAATAGAGGAACTCTTTGCTTCAACATCACTTCATTTACTAGTGCAAAGTGCCCCGCATTGCTTGGGAATTCCAGACCCTCCAAGTGCCCCTGTTTTTCAGGGTCTTCCGTGATTTAAAGAAACCATCCCGGTTTCTGATTTGATCCTGGAATGTTCCACTGTTCCTTAGGACATCCCTATTTTCACCAGAGAAATATTGAAATGTATGTTAGTATGTCTCTATTTTCATAGGAGAAAAGTTGGAGGGTGTGGTAGAATGTCCCTATTTTCAACTGAGAAATTTTGGAATGTATGGAGTTATCTGACCCCCTGAAGGCAATCCTGTATAGGGAAAGTTTTTTTATAAAATGTTCAATGTTTTATTATATTTTTATATGTGTTGGAAGCTGCCCAGAGTGGTTGGGACAAACCAGTAAGATGTGTGGGGTTTGTTGTTATTTAGTTGTTTAGTCGTGTCCGACTCTTCGTGACCCCATGGACCAGAGCACGCCAGGCACTCCTGTCTTCCATTGCCTCCCGCAGTTTGGTCAAACTCATGCTGGTAGCTTCGAGAACACTGTCCAACCATCTCATCCTCTGTCGTCCCCTTCCCCTTGTGCCCTCAATCTTTCCCAGCATCAGGGTCTTTTCCAGGAAGTCTTCTATTCTCATGAGGTGGCCAAAGTATTGGAGCCTCAGCTTCACGATCTGTCCTTCCAGTGCACACTCAGGGCTGATTTCCTTAAGAATGGATAGGTTTGATCTTTTTGCAGTCCATGGGACTCTCAAGAGTCTCCTCCAGCACCATAATTCAAAAGCATCAATTCTTTGGTGATCAACTTTCTTTATGGTCCAGCTCTCACTTCCATACATCACTACTGGGAAAACCATGGCTTTAACTATACAGACCTTTGCTGGCAAGGTGATGTCTTTGCTTTTTAAGATGCTGTCTAGGTTTGTCATTGCTTTTCTCCCAAGAAGCAAGCATCTTTTAATTTCGTGACTGCTGTCACCATCTGCAGTGATCATGGAGCCCAAGAAAGTAAAACCTGTAAAATGAAATCTGTAAAAAGAAAGTAAAATGTGTGGGGTATAAATAGTAAAATTATCATTATGGAATAGGACGTCTCTATTTTTATTGGAAAAATGTTGGAGGGTATAGAATTCTAAGGTGGGGTGGTGGTGGTTGGGTAGATCATGGTTAAACTTAGGGCAGCTTTGAAAGGCACCCAGTAGATTCCAAACATAGAGAAAAACCTGCTCCTTGATCCCAGAAACCATTGTGCAAATTTTGGTTATGATATCTTAAGAAGTGTCCACGTGCAAAGACAACAGACGGAGGCGAACAAGTTTACAAACTATATCATAGATATAGGCATATAATGATAATAACAACACAATATTTAAAAATGCAAAATGCAACAATTAAAACAGCAAAAATAAATGAAAAGCAATACACTATAACATAACTTCCCCTGTACATAATAACACAAGATTTCCTCTGATTGCATAAACTGGTAAAAAAACAAAATAACATAAAACGTCTGCTCTGCACATTAAAAAATGGCTACCAGTCCTACTGCAACACCAGTTTTTTCCGATAGCCCTGGGAACATTTAATGCTGAATTCATATATGAAACATCAGCCAAGGGGCAAAGTTCAGTTTCTGTCACCCACTGACACGGTCTGTGTGTGCCTCACGCACTCCTGTCATTTTATGTGGGTCAGAATGACAGAAACAGGGGAGTTGTGCCCTCTTTTCCTTTTTCTCAGGTTTAATGGGCGGAGGGAGGAGATTAATAAATGTAGCAGAAGCACAATGTCAGGCAAAATGCCACCCACTGCGAGAGCTAAGCATGGCTGCCCTAGAGCTTTGCATTTGGGCTACACAGCAATAATAATTGTTATTTAAACAAACACGCACAGAATCCTTGCTTGCTTGCAACTACCCAAATTCAGAACTAAGAAAGAAAAAACCTAATCAAAGTTCTCAAGAGATGGGCGAAGGAGGTTGCGGAAAACAAGGTTTCTCTTCAGTCTTTAACTTTAAGATTTATATAATAAAATTGTTTCCATTATTAATATGCCATCTTTTAAACAACCTTTGGGGAAAAGAATGTTCCCAAGACGGTCACAGATAACAAAATGTGTGTGTTTGTGTACTCATTATAGGCATCTGCATAAATTTAACAAATGATGCAAGAAGAAACCTTAAGAAACATTTCTTGTGAAATGTGAAAACTTTTAAAGAATGTTTGAAGCAAGAGCGTTAAACAAACATTCTGTTACTGAATGCTAATGAGGAGAAAATATTGCTAGGTTTTAGTTTAGCTTACGGTAATTTGTTCGGTTTATACATCACTTCTCATGACCAGAATGAGTGATTTACAAATCAGTTAGCTTCTCTTGAAAAGCAAATGTCTGCTTCAGAGGGAACCATTGAAGAAGGAGAGTTAAATTTCTCCTTTCCACACAGCATGGTGACAAATTTGTTCAGGTTTTTCCCGAGGCTGCCTTTTACAGAACAAAAAATGTTGCATCCACACAATTAAAAAGAGTTATCAAATCTTGCTTGACCCTCAGAGAGCATTTAAGCTTTTAATGAGACAAATACATGGAGGAAGGCTTTCGGCCTTAAGAGCTAAATTGAACCTCCAGCTACAGGAGCACTTAGGAGTATGGATTGCCTTGGTTGTGTGCTGCCAAAGGGTATCTTACTGGCAATGGGTGGAAATGGAATAGTAAACCAGTTCAGCCTTAAGTTTTTACATTCTCTCTTCTCCCTGTCTCCTGCCAGTGAGACTCCTGTTCCCTGACAGACAGAGATTCAATAGGAGAGTTTCCCTCATCATTGCATCTAGGGCTGTGCTCAGTGTTTACATGCAGAATTTTGGGAAGAAAAACATGTTTTGGGGAAGGAATGTGAACTGAATGAATCTTTATTTGCGTCAGCCATCAGCCATAGCAATAAAACAACAATACGATATACAAAGAATAGAAATAAAAAGTCAATTGTATAAAATACATTTTAGGGTTTTGAATCAGCAGTCAAATAGTGGATCTTATTCTGATTGCCCCAGCTAAAAATCTTGCAACCTTTCATAGAATCATAGAATCGTAGAATCATAGAGTTGGAAGAGACCACAAGGGCCATCGAGTCCAACCCCCTGCCAAGCAGGAAACACCATCAGAGCACTCCTGACATATGGTTGTCAAGCCTCTGCTTAAAGACCTCCAAAGTAGGAGACTCCACCACACTCCTTGGCAGCAAATTCCACTGTCGAACAGCTCTTACTGTCAGGAAGTTCTTCCTAATGTTTAGGTGGAATCTTCTTTCTTGTAGTTTGGATCCATTGCTCCGTGTCCGCTTCTCTGGAGCAGCAGAAAACAACCTTTCTCCCTCCTCTATGTGACATCCTTTTATATATTTGAACATGGCTATCATATCACCCCTTAACCTCCTCTTCTCCAGGCTAAACATGCCCAGCTCCCTTAGCCGTTCCTCTTAAGGCATCGTTTCCAGGTCTTTGACCATTTTGGCTGCCCTCCTCTGGACATGTTCCAGTTTGTCAATGTCCTTCTTGAACTGTGGGGCCCAGAACTGGACACAGTACTCCAGGTGAGGCCTGACCTTTGCTGTCACCTGCTCAAGGGGAAGGACTATGTTTGCCTCCTTTGTTGCTGTTCACTTCTTAGTAAGCAGTGGTTTAAAAAACAAGCAAGCAAGATGGGGCTTAATATTGCTGGGTAAGGAACCCTAATTGGCTGGGTCATCACAGCCAGTGTGATGATGTCACAAAACCACAAAGCCGATTCAGAGTGAAGGCAAGGGTTTCTGTCTCTTGTTACTGTTATCCTGAACGTGTGCTGAGGAAGATGGGGGTGGACTGTGGTCTCTAAGTGAAGGGGCGCTTGAAGGAGGAGCGTGGCTGTTATAAGAATGTTAAGGTCTTATATATTGTATATAAAATAGATGTTCATAAATGTACCAAGCAGACACATACAAATATGTAAACCACATGTCTGAAACCCACAGAAAAGTCCTGAAACCATTTTCTCTCTCCCAAAATGACCTCAAATATTTCTCTGCAAGGTCAAAGGAAATGGGAAAAAACCTCCCCATTGTCTCTGTGCTCACAAATCCTGCCTTAAGGGCACATTTAAGGTGTGAATAGGGTGTGACCTGTGACCTGGATTTGGGAATTGTTGTTGTTGTTTAGTCGTTTAGTCATGTCCGACTCTTCAGGACCCCATGGACCAGAGCACGCCAGGCACTCCGGTCTTCCACTGCCTTCCACAGTTTGGTCAGACTCATGTTTGTGGCTTTGAGATTTGGGAATTAAGAAGTTACAATAACAAAAGAGTGGCCAAAACCCAGATAATGCAATCAGGTAACCTGCCAGACAGGAGATAACACACTCAGGATTCTGTTTTAGACCGCCCCCTGTGATGTATGTATGATGTTTCTGGGGGTTGTCTGGAGTTTGAGGGTGCGCAATTTAAAAAGTCTATATAAGGGCGGGCACAGCTTTGTTCTGGGTTCCTCCTCTTTCCTGCTTATGGTGAGTGAGGCTACCTTTTCAAAGAAAAATGAGAAATTCCTTGCTAGAGAGAAAGGAGGGGGGGATGGGACTTGTTGTGCCCCTTCCTTTGCCTTCTCCTACCAAACCTGTGAGACACACACACACACACACACACACACACACACACACATGCAACCTCAATAAAGCCAGGCAGTCCCCAATCAATAAAGTGCTCACGGGCCACTGGCCACCTGCCTCAGTGGGTGCTTGGAGCTCACAGTATCACTCACACTAAGCAGACCAAACTGCTATATTAGGCAAAAAAGAAAGGAACAAACCCTCTTGCACCCAGCAAGCTGGAACATTAGGACCATGTGTTCTGGCCTGCTGCAGGTCAACAACTCACAGAAGATGAACATCATTGACCATGAGCTGAAAACACTCAGCATTGACATTGCTGCTTTACAGGGGACAAGACTTGCTCCGAATGGCAGCCTCAAAGAGAACTACACCTTTTGTGGCAAGGAGGGCATCCAGAAGATTCACGGCGTAAGATTTGCAGCAAGGGACTCCCTTCTGTCTGTGATAGAACTGCCAGCTGAGGGCTCAGAATGCTTGCCTTCTCTCCATCTCTCAACTACCTCCATTCCAGTAAACATATTGAATGTTTACGCTCTGTGTGCTCTGATATACAGATCAAGAACAAGTTCTGCGAGGAACTAGACCAGGATGTCAGGAGCCTGCAAACACCTTCTCGGTAGTGGTGCCCTCCCAGAAGATGTCAAAGAAATAAATGACTATCTGACTTTTAGAAGACATCTGAAGGCAGACCCGTTTAGGGAAGTTTTTAATGTTTGAAGTTTTATTCTGTTTTTAGTGTTCTGCTGGGAGCTGCCCAGAGTGGTTGTGGAAACCCAACCAGATGGGCGGGGTATAAATAATAAAATTATTATTACTATTACTACTACTATTCCTGCTGGGAGAGTTCATCACAGCTGGGATAACCGCAGAGGCCACCTTGGTATCTGGAGCCTGAACAAGAACGGACAAAGGCTACCTGAACTGTGCTCATACCACAGCCTCTGCGTCACGAACATGGTATGCTCTACCAAGGCAAAACACTCCGTGTCCTGGAGACATCTTGGATGTCAGGTCACTGCTACCAGCTGGACTGGATTGTCACTAGGCGATTGCACTGAACTGTGTTAATGCCACACGGAGCTACCACAGCACTGACTGCGACATGTTCACTCCCTGGTGGTGAGCAAAGAGGACCTGTAGCCAATCTAAGGTTCTGCACTTTGGCAGGAAGAACCAGCTGCACCAATATAACATGAAGGACACCTGGTTTGCTGGTAGGGAAAAGGATCTAGGGATCTTAGTGGACCACAAGCTTAAGATGAGTCAACCTGAGAGTGATGCAGCAGCAGCAAAAAATGCTCATGCTATTTTAGGCTGCAACAAGAAAAGTGTCCAGATCACTGGAAGACAATAGCACAATGAAATTCAAAACAGTAACAATTTATTGTGCATTTATTCAAAATCCATTAAAAATATTTATTTTTATTCCATTCTCTTCCAGTTCTTTTTTTCCCCTTGACACGTGGAGTTACACAGGGAGTAGATCATATATCCTAAGGAACGGAAAAACCCAAAATTCTGTGAGATCTTTTGAGGCAAAATAATGTTAACAATTTCCAGATCTCTCTCTGTCCCCTGCCCTGTCCTGTCTTTTGCAAAAACAAAGGTGTCAACCCTGTGCCCAGACAGCAAGACCCTCCCCCCTCAGCCTCCCTGAGGTGGTCCAGAGAAAAGAAGAGCAAGGCATAAGGCACCAGCTGGGCTGCAGGAGTTGCCAGGAGGAGGCCTACAAATTGCCACCCAACCATCTTAGGGACTCCACTCTGCATCTGTGTAGGGTTTACTCGGGAGCCTTGTCTTCCCCTGAAGCCGTCCCATGAGGCAGCGCAGGCTTAGAATCAACTTCCCTCTACAGCACGTGCACAAACAGCTCCCTCTGGATCTCGCCCACTCCATCTGCCAGAGCCTGTCTTCTGTCACAGGAGAAAGTCCCTCACTCACCCAGGGTTTGAGACCCATTGGTTCCCTAGCCTCTTCTCCCTCTGACTGCTCCTCCTTGTCCCCCCTCCACTCCCTGGGCTCCCTGAGACGTCTTCCCTTCCTGGTTCCTGCTTCCTCCCACCATTCCTCTGTGCCCAACCAGTCCATGACATCGTTCCACCCCTTGGCCTGTGTCCCCACAAGGCTGCTTCCCCCTACCTGATCTGGTCCCACAGCCACTGCTTCCCTTCTGCCCCCATGAAAAGATGGAGAAGGAGGTCTTGCCGGCATCATTCTGTCACCTGCAAGAGAAAAAAGGTAAGCAGGACACCAGGAGTGCCTGCTTCTCTCGCAGATGAAACAGGGCATCTCTAACTACCGATGGACTTTTGAGAAAGTCTTACCTGCTGAGTGCATTTGAATGTTGGCCTCTCTCTGGTATCCAATGGAGTCCGAGGTCCACACTACCTATATATCTTCAATGATGATGTCATCTGGATGGAAGAGAATTTGAATGAGAAGAGAATGAGAATGAAAATTAAAATGAGATTTCCCCACAGGCCTTTAGTCAAAGGTCGCTGTCTCCAAGGTGTGGGGCTTACCTTCTTTCGGCTTCAGGCGGAAGCAAGCCAGGTCTGGCCGAACTACTGTCATCTGCAGACGAAAGAAAAATCGGGGTCAGATGGGAGCAAGAGAGCACAGAAGCAGCGCCAAGTCAGGAAGGACAGGTCTCCCTCTGTCTTGGGCCCGGTCCCTTGTTCCAGAGGACCTCCCTGGGCCCTGCAGCCTCCTGGGCTGTCCAATAGCAACCAATGAGCGCCACGAAACAGCACCCTCTAGAACAAAGCACTGAGGGCACAAGGAGAAGGGGACGGCAGAGGACCAGATGGTTGGACAGTGTTCTCGATGCTACCAACATGAGTTTGACCAAACTGCGGGAGGCAGTGGAAGACAGGTCCATGGGGTCACGAAGAGTCGGACATGACTAAATGACTAAACAACAACAACAACAGAACAAAGCACACAGGCACCGCAGCTGCCAACCAGCCACGGCCTCTGCTGTTCAAGTAGGAATTCCCACTGGGAAAAGGGGAAAGTCAGAACCAGCCATGAAAACCATTCTTGATCCGTTGAAACTAGTCTTTCAAGTTTCAGTCTAGGCTCTTGTACTACCAGCCCAGCTGTACGCATGTGAAACGTGGACCACTTATAAACGCCATCTCCAACTCCTTGAAAGATTCCATCAATGGTGTCTCCGAAAAATGTGACACACCACTTGGGAAGGCAGGCAAACTAATACCAGTGTCCTGGAAGAAGCAAAGATCACCAGTGTTGAAGCAATGATTCTTCAACACCAACTTCGTTGGACTGGTCATGTGGTTCGGATGCCTGATGATCGTCTTCCAAAGCAACGACTCTATTCCAAACTTAAAAATGGAAGTCGTAATGCTGGTGGCCAACATAAGAGGTTGAAAGACTCTCTCAAGGCCAATCTAAAAACATGTTGTATAAACACCAATGGCTGGGAAACACTGGCCTGCAAGCACTCCAATAGGAGAACAGCTTTTACCAAAGGTGTCATGGGCTTTGAAGACACTTGAACTCAGGACACAAGGGAGAAACATGCTAAGAGGAAGGCACGCTTGGCAAACCCTCACTGTGATCAACTCCCGCCCAGAAAACTATGTCCCCACTGTGGGAGGACATGTGGATCCAGAATTGGCCTTCAGTCACTTACGGACCCGCAGTTAAAACTCACTGTTCATGGAAGTCAATCTTACTCAGCTATGAGTGATAGGAGGAGGAGGAGGAGGAGGAGAAGAGGAAGAAGAAGAAGAAGATAATATCTGGTCGTAGCACTCGCCTACTCTTGTAGCGGGAAAACCTCCAAATATTCATATAAAAGCAATCCAACACCGGATTGACACCTTTCCAATGCTGTTCTGCTCAGAAGGAAGATGGCTACCAGAGGAGGCACTTGGGACATGGCTAGGGGCAGCCATCATCCCTGAAGCATGAGACCACGTACACAGCAACCCTTCTGCCGGGGTGATCATCACTGCCCTCCTGGTCTCTGAGTGCCAGACAGGTAGCCATCTCAAGGACCAGAGTGGATCCAACCTATCGTACATGGCTTGGGGACTTGGCCAGTACAATAGGGGGTACTCAACTTGGCTGGGAAACAGGACCATGTATATATTTTTCTTTGTTTCACTGAATGGGTGTAAGGTGGAGGTCAAGGGAGGGACAGGGACAAACCTGATACTCAGGTGTCTGCCAGAAAAACCTCCCAGTTTGTGACACCCCCCCCCCCCGTAGATGAAGAGAAAGGGGTGCTACTTACAGTCTGCTCATGTCGTCCACAAAAACCCTAACTATACAGACTATGCACAGGTGTGCACAAAAAACAAAAAAAATATTAAGACAAAGAACAAAAAATAAAATAAAATAAATAAAAGTGTTAAAATAAAAGAATAAAAGAAAATCAAATTAAATAAAATCAAATAAATCAAATAAAAGTAATAAATGAAATCAAAATCAAAATAAGAAAACGAAAAAAAAACAAATCACTAATCCTCCTCTTACTCGCTACCAACTGCCACCACCAACTGCCACCACCACCTCTCTCCTCTAAGCTCTCCTCACTAACCCACAATGGCCGCCTGCAAGTCAGTGGCTTTTAAAGGAGAAGCAAGAGATGTCACAAAGGAGGGCGTATGATCATATGATGAGGAATATGATCAGAGGGGACCGGTTGGTTGAAGGGATTCAGGTCGGAGCCAAACAGTACAAGCTTAAAGCTTTTGCAGATGACCTAGTTTTGACATTACAGGAGCCAGAATCTAGTACGAAAAGGGTTCTAGAATTGATTCAAGAGTTTGGTCGGGTGGCGGGATTTAAATTAAACAAGCAAAAGACTAAGGTTTTGGAAAAAAAATTGACAACTGTGGAATCAGAAAGGTTTCAGAAAGAGACAGATCTAAAAGTGGTTAAAAAGGTGAAATACCTAGGGGTTAATATGACTGCCAAAAATTTGAATTTATTCAAGGATAACTATGAAAAGTGTTGGACAGAAATTAAAAAGGATTTAGAAAATTGGTCAAGATTGAAACTTTCCTTGTTGGGCCGAATTGCTGCGATAAAGATGAATGTATTGCCAAAAATGCTGTTTCTGTTTCAGACCCTACAGATTGTGGACAGGGTGGAATGTTTTAGAAAGTGGCAGAGAGACATCTCTAAATTTGTCTGGCAGGGCAAAAAGCTCCGAATAAAATTCAAAATACTAACTGATGCCAAGGAGAGAGGGGGGTTTGCCCTGCCAGATTTGAGGCTGTACTATGAATCTGCAGCTTTCTGCTGGCTGAAAGATTGGCTTCTTCTTGAGAACACTGATGTCCTAGATCTGGAAGGGTTTAACAATGCTTTCGGATGGCATGCATATTTGTGGTACGACAAGGTAAAAATTCATAAGGCTTTTAAGAACCATATTGTCAGGAAGGCAGTGTTTAATGTCTGGATAAAATACAAAGACTTATTAGAAAACAAGACCCCAAGGTGGTTGTCACCAATGGAAGCCAAGGCTCAGAAAAGACTCAATATGGAGGCCAATTGGCCGAAATATTGGGAAATACTAGAAAAAAGGAGATACTTGGAGAATGCAGAGTTTTGAGAAATTAAAGGACAAAGTGCCAGATTGGTTACATTATGCTCAGATCAGGGAGGTCTTTAATTTGGATAAAAAAAACAGGTTTCCAGGTGGAAAAATCGAAATTAGAGACAGAACTGTTAGAACCTAAGACCAAGGTACTTTCAAAAATGTATAACTTGCTGTTGAAATGGAATACGCAGGATGAAACTGTTAAATCAGCTATGATAAAATGGGCACAGGACATTGGGCACAATATTATGTTTGCTGACTGGGAAAAGTTATGGACCACTGGAGTGAGGTTCACGGCATGTAATGCCTTGAAAGAAAACATTATGAAAATGATATACAGGTGGTACATGACCCCAGTCAAGCTTGCAAAAATATATCATTTGCCCGATAATAAATGTTGGAAATGTAAAGGAACTGAAGGAACATTCTTTCACCTCTGGTGGACATGCCCAAGGGTTAAGGCTTTCTGGGAAATGATCTATAATGAGTTAAAAAAGGTATTTAAGTATACCTTCCTTAAGTGATCATCACTGCCCTCCTGGTCTCTGAGTGCCAGACAGGTAGCCATCTCAAGGACCAGAGTGGATCCAACCTATCGTACATGGATTGGGGACTTGGCCAGGACAGTAGGGGTTACTCAACTTGGCTGGGAAACAGGACCATGTATATATTTTTCTTTGTTTTACTTAATGGGTGTAAGGTGGAGGACAAGGGAGGGACAGGGACAAACCTGATACTCAGGTGTCCGCCAGAAAAACCTCCCAGTTTGTGACACCCCCCCCCCCGTAGATGAAGAGAAAGGGATGCTACTTACAGTCTGCCCATGTCGTCCACAAAAACCCTAACTATACAGACTATGCACAGGTGTGCACAAAAAAAACAAAACAAAAAAATTAAAACAAAGAACAAAAAATAAATTAAAATAAATAAAAGTGTTAAAATAAAAGAATAAAAGAAAATCAAAATAAATCAAATCAAATAAATCAAATAAAAGTAATAAATGAAATCAAAATCAAAATAAGAAAACAAAAAAGAACAAATCACTAATCCTCTAACTGCCACCACCAACTGCCGCCACCACCTCTCTCCTCTAAGTTCTCCTCACTAACCCACAATGGCCGCCTGCAAGTCAGTGGCTTTTAAAGGAGAAGCAAGAGATGTCACAAAGGAGGGCGGAGCCTTGTCACCGTGGCAACCCCCCCCCCCCAGGACCTGGCCCCACCTGGCCCTTCCTGAGTGGTGATGCTCCTCTGTCAGAACTCAGAGGCACCTGCTGTTCCGCCTGCAGAATGCTCAATCCCAAACTCTCTAGCCCTACGACTGGCTCTGCCACGATAAATCCATTTGTTTCTAAGGTGCTTGGTGGCTCTCTTTTTCTACGTTTGGTGCGGGGGGCTTAATCATATCTCTACCCTTCTGCACTCTGTGAATTAAGCAGGGCATGGATTTGCAAGCATTTGTAACTTCTGCCACATAATTTTCAGGTGGAACTCAAATCGGGAGAGAAAAGGGTAAATGCAGCCTGCTCTTTCCATGTGGGGGGCACATTTCGTGGTGCATGCAAGTTGAATGGTGGCCCATAACATTAAAGGCAGGCGCGTTGGGAACCTATCTGGCCTAAGTGGGGAAAGGAACCATCAAATTCGCTCATAAAACCTCTCTGGCATGGGAGCACATGAATTCCAGAGCCATGGACACATGAATGCTCCACAGTCTATTGTTTTTCTGCGGAATTCACATTTGGAAATATGCCCAGTCGCAAAGAGCACATACCTGCTTCTTTCCAAAGGAGTGCTAAAAATCAATTAACAAGTCCTCAAAGAGGCAGGCCTGTTTCAGTCCCCACCTCAGATAGTCTCAGAGGGCGAGGAAGCCAGTGCAAATTTATCCGCAATTTCAGCAGAAGTTGTGTCTCAAGAGTGCAGCGGCTAACTTTTGGCTGACAAAAATTCTGGCACCTTGGCTGAGTGTCCTGGAGCATGCACAGAAATCCTTAACCTCCAAGGGGGATGTAGCATTTCAAAGACCGCAGGGCAAATGTGCTCCTGAGCATATGCAGAATCCTTTTCCTCTGGTGAGGTGCGGGGAACCTTTGGCCACCCCAGCTCTTGCTAGACTGCAAGTAGACTCCTGTCAACTCCAGCAAGCAGGAGTTCAGCAACATCTGGAGGGCCAGAGGTTCCCCACACCTGAGCTAGAGACTGTCCAGGTATCTGTGGATTATGGAGTCCCAGAATTCACCTTAGGTATTTCCCCCCCTTCATGGATCACTGCCTTGCCGTGGCGAAGGGGCTTGAATAACTCAGAGAAGCTATGAGCTATGCCGTGCAGGGCCACCCAAGATGGACAGGTCATAGTGGAGAGTTTTGACCAAATGTGATCCACCTGGAGCAGGAACCGGCAAGCCACTCCAGTATCCCTGCCAAGAAAACTCCATGAACAAAGACAACAGGCATATAAAAGTTATGACGCTGAAAGATGAGCCCCTCAGGTCAGAAGGCGTCCAACATGCTACTGAGGAAGAGCGGAGGACAAGTACAAGTGGATTCAGAGCTGATGAAGCGGCTGGGCCAAAGCCGAAAGGACGCTCAGTTGCGGATATGCCTGGAAGCAAAAGGAAAGTCCAATGCTGTAAAGAAAAATATTGCATAGGAACCTGAAATGTAAGAACCATGAACCTTGGTAAGTTGGATGTGGTCAAAAATGAACATTTTAGTGAACTAAAATGGACGGGAATGGGCGAATTCAGTTTGGGTGACCATCACCTCTACTACTGTGGGCAAGAAACCAGTAAAAGAAATGGAGTGGCCCTCATAGTCAACAAAAGAGTGGCGAAAGCTGTACTGGGATGTAATCCCAAAAATGATAGAATGATCTTGATACGAATCCAAGGCAGACCTTTTAACATCACAGTAATCCAAGTTTATGCACCAACCACTGGTGCTGAAGAAACTGAAATTGACCAATTCTATGAAGATTTACAACACCTTATAGAAATGACACCAAAGAAGGATGTTCTTCTCATTATAGGGGATTGGAATGCTAAAGTAGGGAGTCAAGAGATAAAAGAAACAACTGGCAAGTTTGGCCTTGGAGTTCAAAATGAAACAGGGTAAAGGCTAATAGAGTTCTGCCAAGAGAACAAGCTGGTCATCACAAACACTCTTTTCCAACAACACAAGAGACAATTCTACACATGGATATCACCAGATGGGCAGCATCGAAATCAGATTGATTATATTCTCTGCAGCCAAAGATGGAGAAGCTCTATACAGTCAGCAAAAACAAGACCTGGAGCTGACTGTGGCTCAGATCATCAGCTTCTTATAGCAAAATTCAAGCTTAAACTGAAGAAAGTAGGAAAAACCACTGGGCCGGTAAGATACAATCTAAGTCAAATTTATGAATACACAGTGGAAGTGAGGAACAGGTTTAAGGATTTAGATTTGGTGGACAGAGTGCCTGAAGAACTATGGATGGAGGCTCGTAACATTATACAAGAGGCAGCAACTAAAACCATCCCAATGAGAAGGAAATGCAAGAAAGCAAAGTGGCTGTCCAACGAGGCCTTACAAATAGCAGGGAAAAGAAGGCAAGCAAAATGCGAGGGAGATAGTGAAAGATACAGGAAATTGAATGCAGATTTCCAAAAAATAGCAAGGAGAGACAAGAAGGCCTTCTTAAACGAGCAATGCAAAGAAATAGAGGAAAACAATAGAATGGGAAAAACCAGAGATCTGTTCAAGAAAATTGGAGATATGAAAGGAACATTTCGTACAAAGATTTCCATAAAAAATGACAAAAGTGGAAAGGACCTAACAGAAGCAGAAGACATCAAGAAGAGGTGGCAAGAATACACAGAGGAACTATATCAGAAAGAAATGGATGTCTCGTACACCCCAGGTAGTGTGGCTGCTGACCTTGAGCCAGACATACTGGAGAGTGAAATCAAATGGGCCTTAGAAAGCACTGCTAATCACAAGGCCAGTGGAAGTGATGATATTCCAGCTGAACTATTTAAAATTTTAAAGGATAATGCTGTTAAAGTGCTACACTCAATATGCCAGCAAATTTGGAAAACGCAGCAGTGGCTAGTGGCTCTGGTCCATGGGGTCACGAAGAGCCGGACACGACTAAACGACCAAACAACAACAAAAATTTCCATGGATGTTAGTGACTTCACCTGCCTGATGCTGCATAGGGGGTGACCTAGGATGAGATGGCTGGCAGGAACTCATGCTATGGCCTGGCTGACTTGCTTGCACAGTAAACGGGAGATGAGTTCTCAGTGCGTAATCTGAACAGAGTGAAGAACGGTAGCAACTTCCCCAAATCTCTTGCTAAGCAGCAAAACTCTGTATTGCTGCGTCTGCCTGCTGGCATTCGCAGCAGAAAGCCATTCGTACTTCTGCCTCTGTTCTGGTCTCTGAATGGAAGCATGGTTCGTATCCCACTACTGACACCAGTGTCTGTTGACCCTCAGCTGTGGATTCCAGATTTTGGCAGGAATGGCTAACTTAGCAGCATTTTAAACAGCTCTTGTAAAGTTGGAAAGGACCACAAGGGTCATCTAGTCCAACCCTCTGAAATGCAAGAATCCTTTTGCCCAACATGGCACGGCTTCCACCCTGGGATTAAGAGTCTCATGCTCTACAAACGGAGGTGTATGTTCTGGTTTAAAATAAAAATAAATTCAGCTGACCTTAAGAAAGACCCTCAGCTGTGGATTGTTGGTTGACACTGCAGGGGTATGTGAGAGACAGTACAGATCCTCCAAGTGTCTCTACTTTCCAGGCACACTCCCGGATTTACAGAAGCCATTCTGGTTTCTGATTTGATCCAGGAAAGTCCCACTTTTCCTTAGGATGCCCCTATTTTCATTGGAGAAATGTTGGAGGGTGTGGTATGATGTCCCTGTTTTGATCAGAGAAACGTTGTGAAGGCATGGAGTCGTGTGATCCTGGAGCCAAGAAAGATCAAGTAACTATGCAACCTTTAGAAGGCGGCTGAAGGCAGCCCTGTATAGGGAAGTGCGTAATGTTTTCTTATGTTTTTATGTATGTTGGAAGCCACCCAGAGTGGCTCCGGCAGCCTTAGTCAGATGGGTGGGGTATAAATAAAATAATGATCATTATCATTATCTTATTATATCATTAATATTATGTTATTGTTATAAGAATTTTAAGGTCTTACATATATAAAATAAATATTTATAAATGTACCAAGCACACACACACACATCACATGTCTAAAGCCCACAGAAAAAGTCCTGAAACCATTTTGTCCCTTCCAAATTTACTTCAAATGTTGTCTCCCCATTGTCTCTTTGCTCACAAATCCTGCCTTAAGGGCACATTTAAGATATGAATATGGTGAGCCTGTGACCAGTATTCAGGAATTAAGTAGTTATCATCACAAAAGAATAGCCAGGCTCTCCAGGTAAACCTATCCACAGGTTTCCTGCTGGCCCCCTCTCTGATGTAAGCATGATGTATTGGGGGTGGTCTTGGGCTACACCCCTTCTGTGATGTATGTATAGGGGTGGTCTTGAGCTCTAGGGTGGGGAATTTCAACAGTTTATATAAGAGTTTGCCCACCATTGTTCTCGGTTCCTCCCCCTCCTGTGTGTGTGGGGAGCACCCTGTTGCAACCGCTTTAAGAAAGATCAGGCTTACGAGCTGCTTTGCTTCTCAGTACAGTGGTACCTCGGGTTAAGTACATAATTCATTCCGGAGGTCCGTTCTTAACCTGAAACTGTTCTTAACCTGAAGCACCACTTTAGCTAATGGGGCCTCCTACTGCCGCTGCATGATTTCTGTTCTCTGCCGCATGGTTTCTGTTCTCATCCTGAAGCAAAGTTCTTAACCGAAGGTACTATTTCTGGGTTAGCGGACTCTGTAACCTGATGCGTATGTAACCCGAGGTACCACTGTATTCTCTGCTTGGCCTCTGTTATTTTCTCCTACCGACAGAGAACCTACTAAAGGACTCTAGATGGGCTCTTGGGTACCCCATAAGGGAAAAGGAGCAGTTTTTTTCTTGTAACAGTGGCCTATCATGTTACAAACACTTTTGCCCCTTTCAAGTCCCTCCCCCCAAATGTAAGGGGTTTAAGGGTTTGATGAGCTAGTCTAATACAGCTTCTTAAGGGTCTGTTTGAGTTCCTGGGTGTGTAGTTAGAAGTTGAAGCAGTTTTGAGGAGACCTGGTATGTTTACACAGGCAGGGTTGAACTGGGGCAGAGGCGGTGCTATCCTGATCTTTCTGATTTTCTTTCTTACCCCCCTGTTTTGTGTGGAGAAGGATTTACATAACACCTTTCACCTTGTGGCTGCAGAGCTTGCCTGTAAATATTTAAGCGATGGCTCAGCTTTCAGCCTGACTATACCAATGACAGAGATCAAACATTTTCTGACCTTTTGTTAATCTTCTTTGTGAAACCAGAGGATGCCCTCGGTCTCCTTTTAGTGCTTGGAGAAAGAAGGTGGCATATTTGGGGAAGGAGGAAGGTGGCCTTTCCTGCGCTGGCTGCCTTAATAATAATAATAATAATAATAATAATAATAATAATAATAATTTATTATTTGTACCCCGCCCATCTGGCTGGGTTTCCCCAGCCACTCTGGGCGGCTTCCAACAAAGATGAAAAATACACTAAAATGTCACATATTAAAAACTTCCCTGAACAGGGCTGCCTTCAGATGTCTTCTGAATGTCAGGTAGTTGTTTATTGCTTTGACATCTGATGGGAGGGCGTTCCACAGGGCGGGCGCCACTACCGAGAAGGCCCTCTGCCTGGTTCCCTGTAACCTGGCCCCTTGCAGTGAGGGAACCGCCAGAAGGCCCTCGGAGCTGGACCTCAGTGTCCGGGCAGAACGATGGGGGTGGAGACGCTCCTTCAGATATACTGGACCGAGGCCGTTTAGGGCTTTAAAGGTCAGCACCAACACTTTGAATTGTGCTCGGAAACGTACTGGGAGCCAATGTAGGTCTTTCAAGACCGGTGTTATATGGTCTCGGCGGCCGCTCCCAGTCACCAGTCTAGCTGCCGCATTCTGGATTAGTTGTAGTTTCCGGGTCACCTTCAAAGGTAGCCCCACGTAGAGCGCATTGCAGTAGTCCAAGCGGGAGATAACCAGAGCATGCACCACTCTGGCAAGACAGTCCGCAGGCAGATAGGGTCTCAGCCTACGTACTAGATGGAGCTGGTAAACAGCTGCCCTGGACATAGATTTGACCTGTGCCTCCATGGACAGCTGTGATTCCAAAATGACTCCCAGGCTGCGCACCTGGTCCTTCAGGGGCACAGTTACCCCATTCAGGACCAGGGAATCCTCCACACCTGCCCGCCTCCTGTCCCCCAAAAACAGTACTTCTGTCTTGTCAGGATTCAACCTCAATCTGTTAGCCGCCATCCAACCTCCAACCACCTCCAGAGACTCACACAGGACCTTCACCGCCTTCACTGGTTCTGATTTAAAATAGAGGTAGAGCTGGGTATCATCCGCATACTGACACACAAACAAAATGCAGAGGAAGCATTAGGTGCTTCAGAAAGTCACATGCCTGTACCAATAAATATAAAGGATTTGTCAAACGGTGTAGCTAGTTTGGAATGCCATAACCCAGGGGTAGGCAACCTAAGGCCTGGGGGCCGGATGCGGCCCAACCGCCTTCTCAATCCAGCCCACGGACGGTCTGGAAATCAGCATGTTTTACATGAGTAGAATGCATAGCTGTCAACTTACAGATTTGAAAATAAGGGACCAGCAGCCTCGAAAATAAGGGACCAGCAGCCAAAATAAGGGATTTTGCTGTTGTAAAGAGTTACATACATTGGTAGGATTGACAGATGCTGTCAATCCGGCATGAGTGGTTGTAGCGCCGCGGCGGCCGCTGAAGCACCGCCCTTCTGCGTCCCTCCCCATCCCCTCGTCTTCCTCCTCCCTCAGGCTGCCTCCTCAGCTGCCACCACCGCTGCCACCTCCGGGCTCGCAGGTGGCATGGGCGAGAGTCTCTCTCCCTCCCGCCCCCTCTTGGGCGGGGAAGGGCCGATGGAACTCCTCGTGCCAGGACGACGGCACCAGCGCTCGCTCTCTTTCGCGGCGGAGGACCCCAAGCCGCTGCTTCCCTCCCAAGCCGGGCGAGCATGAAACCCGGGAAATTTAAGGGACATCATCAATAAGGGACAGCAGTGGGACACGGCACTGGGATAAGGGAGTTTCCCGCCAAATAAGGGACGGTTGACAGCTATGGTAGAATGTGTCATTTTATTTAAAATGTATCTCTGGGTTATGTGTGGGGCATAGGAATTTGTTCATAATTTTTTTCCAAAATATAGTCCGGCCCACCGCATAGTCTAAGGGACGGTGGACTGGCCCATGGCTGAAAAAGGTTGCTGACCGCTGCCATAACCTCATTTCATTTTGTTTTTCGTTTTTTTGCCCTTAGAGTAGGAGTGGGGGTTTTATTTTCAGACTGAGCCCCTTCCAAGGCAACCTTCCAAGGACCATGTGACCGTACCCTCCAACAATCTGCCAATCAAAATTGGGGTGCTCCTTTTTTGGTCCTGAGCTCTGGCGCAAGCTGGTTGATTTGCACCAGACCAACAGACCAAAAAACATTCCGGGATCCGATGAGAAGCCTGGGTGGCTTCTGTCATTCCGGGATGTCCCGCTTAAATCAGGATGGTTGAGGGGTATGTCTGACATCAGCCCCAGAGGCAAAAGTAGCTGGAGTATCCAATGTACAAGAACGTAGGAAGGGGGGTGCGGACCTCGCCAGGTGCCACCCTGCTGGTGGGGGTGTGTGTGACAAAATGGCCAGCGGCACTCATTGCGGGGCCTGCAGCGCGCACAAGCCATGCTTCTCAGCGCCCACCGGCTCTGCGCTGTCTGGCTGGCTGCCTCCCCCCCCCATCTGTAAGGCAGTTGAGACCCCATGGTGGGGTCTCACGTGCTTACCCTATGGGCGGTTCGCCCCGCCCGCCCCAGATCCCCAAGAGCCTTCCTCCACCGCTGCCAATGTAAATTTTACATTTGTAGCGTAGGCTAATTTTTCCACACATGCTCACACCTCTCTCTATCCTCCATCCTGATGAGGAAGAAGCATTACGTATCAGAGTTTGAGAACAATGCAGCCTGACTCCCCTGCTCAGCGCCCGAGGGCCCCAGTCCTGCCACTCACCTAGGGCAGGGCCTGACGGGTTCCATAAAGGACTGCTGCCACTGCTGCTGCTTAGCAGAGAGGGCTCCGTTCTTGTTTTTCTTCTTTAAATTGCTGCTATTTTTTACCTATGTCATTTTAAACTGTGGTATTAATGCTGTATTCTTAGTTTTAGATTTTGATTTATGTGGAAATTGATTTCCATTTGGTTGTGTATTTTTTTTTTTTTTTGATGTGGTTTATTTATTGTCTATGACTTTTGTAACTGTGTGAATCTTGTCATGTTGTAAGCCTTGTTTTTAACTGTGGGAAGGCAGCATACAAATTAAATGATGGTGATGATGAGGATGAGGATGCGGTGTTTCTGAACTTCCCTCCGCTGCGGACCACTTTAAAATTGCTGGTGGTCTCAGAGGACCACTTAATAAACTCCCACCCACGCAGCAGTGGCATTATCATCAAAACCAACAGTGTATTATGAAAATAATGGGCCTTAGGCCTAGGCTTGGCCTTGCTGTTGTTATTTGAGAAGCAAATTAAGATATGTTACTCAAGCCATTAATAATTTCCTGTTAGCAAGAGACGGCGGAAGAAGATTGGAGAAAATTTAAAAACTATCTTAAGGACTATTATAAACTTAATGAATGTTAGAGTGTTGTGGTTTTCAGAAACAAAGGGATACAGTGATATAAGGTCAGAATACAGAGATGATTAAGATGACAGAGGTTGGAAAGTAACAATTGGGAGTTGCTATAAAATTATGGACATTGGGATGCAGAAAGGGGGGGTATGGGGAAGTCCTAGAAAAGAGGGTTATGAAAATATGTTATGAAACTATACATGTATGTTTGTCTTTTTAAGTGTTTGTTTGTTTTTCTAAAATTTTGTAAAACCAATAAAAATTTTATAAAAAAAAAAAAAAATTCCTGTTAGCAGCCCACATGGAGATCACATTCTTATGGATAAAAGATTGTTAACTATGCAAAACTAGTATGAGAGAGTTTGGAAGGTTTTGCTTGTAGACAAGCATAACATTGCAGAATAGTCAAAGGCAACATTAACCAGAGATGAATTTCATGATGACTGTTCTCCCTTCATGACTTTTACTAATGCCTCACCAGAAGAACCTGGATCACTGGTGTTCAACTGGTGGGCCTGATCCAAGGTGGGCCAAAACTGCCACCATTCAAATATATGTTAAAAGATTAAGAACTGGGTCCCCAAATGCAAGTTTGGATGAAAGGTGGGTCCTGGGTCTGAAAATCATAGAATCATAGAATCATAGAGTTGGAAGAGACCACAAGGGCCATCGAGTCCAACCCCCTGCCAAGCAGGAAACACCATCAGAGCACTCCTGACATATGGTTGTCAAGCCTCTGCTTAAAGACCTCCAAAGTAGGAGACTCCACCACACTCCTTGGCAGCAAATTCCACTGTCAAACAGCTCTTACTGTCAGGAAGTTCTTCCGAATGTTTAGGTGGAATCTTCTTTCTTGTAGTTTGGATCCACTGCTCCGTGTCCGCTTCTCTGGAGCAGCAGATAACAACCTTTCTCCCTCCTCTATGAGACATCCTTTTATATATTTGAACATGGCTATCATATCACCCCTTAACCTCCTCTTCTCCAGGCTAAACATGCCCAGCTCCCTTAGCCGTTCCTCATAAGGCATCGTTTCCAGGCCTTTGACCATTTTGGTTGCCCTCCTCTGGACACGTTCCAGTTTGTCAGTGTCCTTCTTGAACTGTGGTGCCCAGAACTGGACACAGTACTCCAGGTGAGGTCTGACCAGAGCAGAATACAGTGGCACTATTACTTCCCTTGATCTAGATGCTATACTCCTATTGATGAAAAGGTTGAAGACACCTGACCTAGACCAACTATTCCTTTTCCTTTTTGAGAGGTATGCTACCCTGGACTTTATCGCAACATTACAGATTTCTTTATTCTTATATCATACAACCGACTCCCTCCAAGGTTTAAAAAAGGTGGTGGTTAACATTGCAAGTCTGCTGCTGCAATCAATCTTGTATGTCTGGCATTTATAGAATATAATATATTCTTTCCGAAGGGCGTAATGAGGATGCAATATTCACCTGTGCATTTTCTCTCTCTTGACCTTTGGAATGTTTTGATTGGTTTGTATTGGTTTATTGGCTTTGTCCGTATTAAAAAAGTTAATAATAATAATAATAATAATAATAATAATAATAATAATAATAATAATGTTCCAACAAAATATTAAGAAAACCATGGGTGCTTTAACTGGAACATTTTTAGCATGTGTGGAGATCTGTAGACTGAGCTACTGCTGCCTTATGAAAAATCTCCAAGCCGAAGCCTGCTTGACAACCCAACCTTTATCAAAGTGGTCTCAGCGAGAAAAAGTAAATCAAATAGTTGGTCCAAGTACAGATATTATTAATTGTTTCACAGCCCTTTTCGCCAACCAGGGGCAAACAAAGGCATTGTGACACCTGGGGCGGCAAACAGCCATGTACCTTATATGTGCGGTGTCGCTACGTATGGCGCATGCACCGTACGTAGCAGTTTGCCGGCAGCGCCGCTCCAGCACCGTACGGACGGTGCCAGGATCCTCTGCTTGTGGCTGCAGCCGCGAACAAAGGATCCTCCGTTCGCGGCTGTAGTGGCGATGGAGGGATCCCATTGCCATCCATATGGTGCTCGAGTGCCACTGCCGACAAACCGCTATGTACAGCGCATGTGCAGTGTCATTACGTACAGTGCATGCGTGTAACACCGCACATGTGCTGTACATAGCAGTTTGCCGCTGGCACTGGGATCCTCTGCTTGCGGCTGTAGCCGCGAACGGAGGATCCTCCACATGCAACTGTGGCGCTGTGATGGCTTCTCACGCCACAGTGAGCCCCCATGGGGTGCCTTCTTGTCACCCCCCCAGACATGGCACCCAGGGCACACTGCCCCTACCCCCCCCCCCCCGTTGCGACACCACTGTCGCCAACCACAGTTTGAGAACTTCTAACCCCAGTGCAATGGTTTGGTACACGTGGATGTGCATTGTCTCATGATGGTGCCCCATGGTTACCAAAGGAGCTTAATCTTGTTTTTCTAGTAGGGGGAAAGGAGCTTTGGTAAATAGGAAGGGGTTGCTGAACTCCTGTCTCTGTAAGTGGCCTATGTTCTGTAGGTAAGGACAGCCAGGTCCCCCAATTTATTCACAGCTGACGAAGCTTTGAACTAGCCCAAAGTCACCCATTAAGCGTCATGGGTGGTGAGATGGTGGTTGAACCCTGGCCTCCCAGGTCCAACTCTAACCACTACACCTCACTCTCTCTGCCTCTCTGACTTTCTCTGGAGATGCAGCAGCTGGTGTCCAATCTACACGTTAGTCTGAGAGGTGAACATCAGGTTGATTTGTATGAGAATCTTCAGAGACCCCCCCGTACTCTTTCTATCTGTCTCTGCTAAGACAAAAGCTGTATTCTGATATATCCAGGGTGGAACTCACACAGGTCAGAAGGCAGCAACAGCAGAATCCTATTATTTTCAAGCACACTCCACCGCTGTCATTATTTATTGCGCGGGGCAAGTTTACTCCTTGTTGTTGTTTTTGCAATGGGAAATGAAAGCCCCTCATGGAAAATGTATACATCAGAGACCTTTCTGTGGAGTGGGTGAAGAAGAGTTCGGTCAATTCTGCTCTCAAAGCTTCCTTGTTTTGGGGAATTGTTATTCTACAGCTGTATGGCGAGTCTCCTTTGAAGTCAGGGGGAATGCACCATTGAACCTTCGCTGAAGGAATTGCTGGTTTATTTGCTTGAAAGGAACTCTGGGATGGATGGTGGGGGCTACGAAAAGTATTGGGGCGCGAGTCATGTTTCTGCCTTGTAGCGGAGGTGCTCTGCAGTAGCTTCAGGAAAGTTGTAAGGGAGCTCTTTGACCAAAATGTGATTTTTGTAGAATAATACAAAAGGGGGAAAGGAGAATGTTAGCCGCTTTGAGACTCCTGAAGGGGAGTGAAAGGCGGGATATCAAATCCAAACTCTCCTTCTTCTTCTTCTTCTTCTTCTTCTTCTTCTTCTTCTTCTTCTTCTTCTTCTTCTTCTTCTTCTTCTTTCTTTGAGAACAGGTGTATCGATTGATGGTGTACATGAGAGCTAGAGGACTGTACTATAGCCACCCATATTGTTACTAGGGCTGTCACCTGATTGGGAAAATACTGCCCACCCCTGAACAGTACATTTTCCACATGTCCTGCTCTTAGAAGAGGAGAGAAATGGTTTGGTCTGGGTGAGGTGTGCTGTGGCACCTGGGGCCAATTGGGCGATGGGGGAAGTTAATGGTTAGAATTGGTTAGGGGGTTGTGCTAATAATGCCAAGGTTTCAGGTTCAATATGGGACAGCTGCATATTCCTGTTAGTTTCTGTTTTGCCACTGAGCAGCTGCTTGGAGTCACAGGACTCTGTTTACATTCCAGGGCTTCCAGACTGTTGGAAGTCTCATGGGAGAAGAGAGACGGGATGTGACATTAGTGGTTTCCTGTTTCCTTTGTTCCTTTGTTCAGTTTCTCTCTGCTTTCATAGAGAGAGGATGTGTTTTTTTGTCTGCGTAGTTAGGATAATAGAACTCTTTGCAATGTAGCCCAAACCTCTCATCTCTTTCCTGTGCTGGAAACTCTGCTGAATGGAACATGCCTTGGAGCCCTATCAAAGGCTCAGGTCGTTAAACACGTTGGGAGGCAATTCTGAAGGACTCGGGGGAAGAAAATGAGCTTTATCAGCTTGGCCGAGCGGAGATCCTGACATTTTCTGCACTGGAGGGGGCCGTGTAGACCCCTGCCAAGTGCACAGACCTGGGGGTGCAAACCCCACACCTTTCCACTCTTCCACTTTTTAGTCACGCTTGAGGGTTGAGTAGGAATTTGTGTGGGGAGCTCCGACCGGCCTTTGGACTCACCTTTCATTTGCCTACTTTGCACTGTTGGGTGTTGGAGAGGCAGTTTTGCAACTTGGCTCGTCTGACATTTCCTCCGAGCAGGTAACAGGCTTGAAAAAAACAGCTGCTTGAAGACCCGAGGCATTATTGGGCTAGAGTGCTGCTCAGCCACCTACCTCTGGCTAGTCCTGGGGATGCCCTTTACACCTGGAAAGCCCACCTGGGTGAACGCCGGCCAGCAGGGCTGCACCACACCTGTCAGACTCAGCCCCAAGGTGTGTGCTGTAGCAGGAGAGTTTTCTTCTAAACCTTGCTGCATGGCCACAGCGAGCAGCCCAGGAGATTGGGGGGACAGAACCCTCCCCATTTATTACAAAATCGCCTGCCCAGACAAATTTAATTTGGTTCATTCAGACTGGTTCATTCACTTTGTTTCAGATCCTCTAACGTGTTTTGCTTACTAAATGAAACCTGTGTCTCAAAAGGGTATTTGTCTTGATGCTTCTTTGGTGTGTTGGCAAAGCCTCTGTGATGGCCTGGGAATCCAATTCAGAGGGTGAACCGGAGGAATCCCAGCCTGCACAGGAGTCCCCGCCTCCAGGGCTGGCTGAACTGGGGCAGGGCCTTGATTCTGAGGCGCCTGCACCTGTGCCAGATCCTCAGGAGCAGGCACCAGGTGAATCCACTCTGGCTCCAGAGGTGGTTGAGGACTCAGTGCCTACAGGTGAGTCTCCCCCTGGGCCCAGTAACCCTTCAGCCTCTCCTGAACTGCAGAGGCTCAGGGCAGAGAGGCGAAGGGAACTGGTTTCTCCCAGGAGGAGTGCTCGCCTTAAGGCCAGGAGAGGCGGGTCTCCTGGGGGCCGGGACCACCCCTGGCCTCAGAGAAGATAATGGCCAGTCAGCCCGGTCCCTGGTTGCGGGAGCAACGTCGTTGTTGAGTACCTGTTCCTCCCCGGACCCAGACCTGACCCTCCAGTGTTCCTGTCCCCGCCCGCAGGGACGCGGACTTATAAAAAATATTGGGGGGGCCCGGGAAAGCTCATGAATAATAAATAAGCTCATGAATATGCAGATAAAGTGGTGCCGCCTCCTCGTGAGCGAATAGGGGAGAGCGTGCTGCGCCTATTAATCAGCTCCGAATGAAATTGGGTGGAGCTTTTGCTCGGGAGGGAGGGCAGGAGGCATGCAGCCCGACCCTGTGCATTTTGGGCTGGGGGAGGGGCGGCGATGGCGCTCTGCTGGAGGGGCGCCGGAGATTATTGGGGGGGCGGAGCCCCCCAAACAAATTTTTGAGGGGGCTCGGGCCCCCTCAAGCCCCATGGAGTCGGCGCCTATGCCCGCCCGGCTTCCTGCTTCAGACCTCGTCCCGCTCCCTGTGAACTGTTTCCAGGCTAGTGACCCAGGACTGGACTTTGACTACGCCAACGGTAACCTTCCCCCCGGGACCAGCACAGCCTCTTTGCTGACTTAAAGGAACAGAATCTGCATATGCTCTCACTGCCCTGCTCCACCTCACTCTGAGTGTGTCCATCTTTTCTCCTGCCTCTGTTGTCCCTGCCTGTTTGCTTGCCATTCCTTCTGTGCTTGCAATTCACGATCCCTCCAGGAGGGAAAGCTCCTACCTGCTCCACCTTGCTCTTTCCCTTGCTTGCTCATTCAGAGAAGGTGGGTGAACTCTGTGCAGAAGACTCTTCTGCAGGTGAGAAGTGGATTTGGGAGCGGATGGTGGCATTCCACCACTCTGCATAGATTGATCAGCTCTTCTGCATAAATCTTCTCTGTGATCCCTAACCTACATTTTCTCAGCATGTGCTAGCTTGGGTATGCAGGGGAGCCTGACAGCCCATAGAGATGAAGTGATGGGGCCTGCTGACCCCAAACTTATTATTATTTTATTTCTGTGATCTCTATGCAATTCCCTTTGCTCAAGCAGTTTTCAACAAAACAAAGATCAAGATACAATGCAATCCTTAAAAACGCATAATGAATCAAAGAAGGACAATTACAGCAGCAGTCGGATTATCTGCTCCAAACACCCACTGGGGAAAAGCTGTCATTTAACTAACTGCCTAAAACCGTAGAGAGAGAGATGGGTCTAGGCACATTTCAATAGGGAGGGAGTTCCAAATATGAGGAGCCACCACCATTAAATGCCACATTTCTTCCCATTTGCTCAAAGCAGAGCAAATGGTTCTCTTCCTACCCACCCTGTTCTATCTCCACAACAGCCTTGTGAGGTAGGTTGAACCGATAGAGAGGGACTGGCCCCAAGTTACCCAGTGAGGTTTGCAGCTGAACTTGGGTGTTATGTACTGAGTTGAATAGGATCCAAAAGGCAGCAGTCTGGTTGGTCCTAGAATAATAGAATTCAGAATGCAGCAGTCTGATTGGTCCTAGAACAATAGGGTCCAGAATGCAGCAGTCTGATTGGTCCACAGGAGCCACCCAATCCAGCTCCAGGTGGAAGTGAATCCGCAACCTGATTGGCCTACAGGAGAATCCCGGAATTAGCCAATCACATGAGGCCCATTGTGTAAATAATGTATATAAAGCAGACATTCTGGGGAAACTTCCATTCCTCCTCACCACTATGAGCTGAATAAAGAGCATGAAATCTACGCTCGACTTCGAGTATATTTCACTGGGTCTCTCCAGTCTAGTCCAGCTCTGTCAACATCACAAGAATTGATTATCCCAAGAATTGTATCTGCACTGAGCCCAGTAGAAGGTGGCTTGGTACAGCTTGGCTGGGTGTGATTCAGTATCTGCAGGAGGAGAACAAACAAGCAAAACAAAGCCCTCAATGGCTATTTTCAAGCTTTGCCTCTTGTACATTTGATTAAGAGTGTGTGAAGGTGCCTCATTATTGACAAATTACTGCTGCTCCTGTCTTCAAAACCCTAGGAAACTTCTTATCTGCCAGCAGGAATGTCAGAATTTTAATGCACTTTCTGCCTGTGTGTTTGGGTTTAGTGTAGTGTAGTTGCTTCACATACATGAAGACATTTGCTGAGCTCATTCAAAGGGATTTTTGTGTTGGGAAAATGCTGCCTGAAATCTCTTATCTGTATGCCTCCCAGGGATGCACGGCTCTTTCATCCATTGCTAGTGGATTCTCACTTGCCTTCTCTTTATTTTAAAGGGGGAGAAATGATCTAAATCTAATGTGAAATGTGTGAACAATGGCTTTGTTTGAAAAATGGCTTCCTTCTCTCTGTGCTTCGTTTTTTGTACTTAATATAGTGATACTTTTGCTTAAGGGAAAAAAAATAGGTGTTAGATAGGCAGCACTGATGATCTGGGGTCTCCAAAAGATTAGATTAATTTTTGGCTTTTCTGGCGGAAGAATTGAGGTCAGGATTCAGATACCAGCAATACGATCATTATCTTTTTACTCTCTCTTTTTCTTTTGTGCAGGACATCCTCAATAGCTCAAAAAGTGACTGGAACCACAAGCAATGTAGAATGCATTCTAGCATACATAACATAAATACAAGCACCAGACTGGACCATAAAATCTTCTAGTCTAGGTTTGTTCAGTTTGTGGCTCACTAAGACACAACGAGCCAGGATCCAGGCTGCTGGTTCTGGGATGGCAGGGGTGCAAGCTTTCTTTTTTTATATATAAATATTTATTAAGTTTTCACAATAGACAAGCTTACATAGACAAAGAAAATACAAAATCACAAAAAACAATACAATACAAAAATACAAAACATTAAACACATCAAAGAAAAAAGAGAAGAAGAAAAAAGATAAAAACACATAGAGTAACAAAAAACAAAAATTCCCTCTTTCTTAATTTCTCATTTTCAATTAGCTTATTTTCCCGACTTCCTCACGTCTCCCGTTCTTGTATCCCTTTTTAAAAGTTAATTCAGCAAATTCATATCCTGTTAATTTATCTGTTGTTAGTCCAATCTTACATTTTACTTTGTTGCTAAAGCCCCTGTGGTTCATTTCAATGTCAGCAGGGGTGCAAGCTTTCATCCCAAGTGGGACAGAAGGAGTTCTGCAGTCCGGAATGGTCAGGGATCAAGTTCCGAGGTGGCAGAACAGGCAAGAGAGAAGGCGCTGAGGCCCGGGTTTGGCAACCTGGTTCCCTCCAGCTGTTTCGGACTTCCATTAGCCCCAGTCACCTCCATGCTGGCTGAGGCTGATGGGAATTGTAGTTCAAAACTTCTGGAGAGCACCACATGGCCAAAAGCTGGCTTAGGCAATGTCCTCACACAAGAGAAAAGTTGATTCAGCTGAGGAGCCTGACCTTATTTTCCTGCGAAATATGAAGGGTATCATACAGTGTCCTCAACAGCCACATCGGAACAGAGAAACTGCAAATGATGTGTGTGCGTGTTTATTTTGCAGCAGACTGCCTTGTGCTTTCTTCCGAAGCAATTCCACCATTACATTCTCCTTTTAAAAAGCATTTATATATAGCAGGGTGGCTGCTTTCCTCTTTCCTGTTCCAGCATGACCTCGAAATAGTTTGCCAAATGCCAAGCGCAGCCACAGATCATTAGAATAGCTAAAAGAACAAGAGGTTGCATCGCTTTTTCAAAGGCCGCCTCTGCTTCTGGAAGGAAGCCATCGAGTTGGCACTATGCTTCTTGGATGAGACAGCTTCACCTTTGCCCTTGCACCTCGCAAGATGCCGTGGGGCTTTCTGTCCCGAAAGATGGCATTTTTGTGGCAGTGCGCATAGACAAGTAACAAGCAGCATGCAGCTTCACCTCATCGGCTGTGTCAGCAGTTCTGCCCTTGCAGCCTCTTCCTCAACCTCTGACCTCTTTGCCCGCCTTGCCTCTTTTGATCCCATTGGCTGATCTACTTTGTATGTCACAGAGAACCTTTTTCACTCTCCGGTCTGTGTTTAGCAAAGCTGCTCTGGTGTCACAGTAGACTTTGAGCCTGGCAGCTGAGCTGAGCTGCTAACTGGGAACTGCATATTCTTTTAGATTTAGAATTTCAGGTCTCTCAGGCAACTCTTATTAAATGAGGAGAGAGCAGCAAGTACTTTGTGGTACTATGCAATCCTCTGTTCCATTACATCCAGTTCCACAGTTTACCGTAGTTTTCCATGTATAACATGCCCTTGTGTATAAGACAACACCTATTTTGGGGGACACGAAATTAAAGAAATGGGGGGAGATTGCCCAGAGTTGTTAAGCTTTTTGGGGGGGAGGATTGCCCAGAGATTGCCCAGACACCAATCACCAGCCCAATCACCACTGACAATCTCCTGCTCGTGGCTGCCACCAAGCGCACATCCCCCCTTTGCACTATCCGTGTATAAGACAACCCCCAAATTTTAACATTTGACTATAGTAAAAAAAACCCCACTCATCTTATACACGGAAAAATTCAGTATTCTCTTCCAAGTGCTTAACGGACAGTCAATCCATTTGTTAACAATCTTTTATTTTTTACTGTTTTTATTTCACAGCACAGAGTTCCAAGGGGTGGCCAAAATCCCTCAAAAGTCGCTCAAGGTTGTTATTCTGTCTCCTTTCAGGCAAAGTCCTTAGTTATAAAATAAATCCATTGCAAAGAGGTATCTTTAAAGTCTACTCTTCTCGGAAACTTTGCATTCCATTGCTTTAGGGGAGGGTAGATAACGCAGATCCCAAAGAAAAAACATGACTTAAAATATTGCCTCCCCTCCCCTCCTTCCACTGCTCAAGTAAAGCAGAAATTAGCATCTTTCATTCTTTCCAAACCTTTCCAAACAGATGATTTTCTCCTGCAGCATAAATCAGGATCTTTTCAGAGGGGTGCCTCTCTCCTTGCCAATAACCACTCCATAAGACGCACCTGACCATAAGATGCGCCTAGTTTTTAGAGGAGGAAAACAAGAAAAAAACTATTCTGAACGAAACAGTGGATATATGATTTTTGTGGTTCATGCTGTGGCCACAGACATGTGATTTGATGGTGAGTTTGGGGTAGCCCAATGCAAAAATCCTGAGAATCCATGTGGATCTGTGCTTTGTAACCACGTTTTTGCGCCATTGCGGCTCCATGCAACAGTGGGTGTGTGATTTTTTTTGGTGCAGGCTGTAGCCATGGACATGCTATGTGATCTGATGGTGAATTTGGGGTGACCCAATGCAAAAATCCTGAGGATCCATGTGGAGCTGTGCTTTGTAACCACATTTTTGCTTGCCAATTACGGTATGTCCTAATTCAAAGGTATTCTGCAGCTCACCACGGTCCTTTACTGTGGCTGTCCTTAGATGGAGCAATTGAGTCCAGTGCCCTTGCCTTTTTGTCTGGGAGACAGGGATTTCCATCCCCGCTCACAGACACAAAAAAATAGAAAAGGCATTTAACAGAAGACTGTGGGTACTGCCCTTTCAATACCCTCGAAAGGTACGGGGAGGCGTGCCCCTTACCTCCCACTAATCTCAGGCTGGGACCCCTCCTGGGTGCTGGAGTGCCCGAGAGGGCGGCATGCTGGGTTCACTGCAAAACAGAAAGTTGACCCAGTCCCAGGGAACGATGGGACTTGTAGCTCTGTGTGGGGAATAGGGGTCTCCTAACAACTCGGCACCTTTAACAAACTGTAGCTTCAATTATTTTGGGCGGTGGAGACCAGGGGGAGCCATGGCTGTTTGAAGTGGTCTCGTACTGTTTAAAATGTATATTGCAAATGGGGCCTTCTTGTTTTCTCAGAGTATCTGCAGGAAAATGGTGGTTTTCAGATGCCTGGAAAGTGATGGAGTGTCGTTGTTTTTATCTGCGGCATTGAGGAAAGTCTAATCCAGTCTGGAACTCTTCTCTGGGGTAGATCTGAATGTTCAGAGCCTTTCTCCGCTCCCCATCCCCATACACAGTGGCTCCTGGCAGAGTCATGATCTGAACCAGGGACTGGTTCTGCCCCAGAGCTTGCTTTTAAGTCCTGGTTTCAGACATGGTGATCAAAAGATGCTTAGTTCTGTACCATGTGTAATTCATTGTTCTCCGCTGAGTCTCCAGACAGCTGAGAATTTTTCAAGCTAGAAGATTTGATTTCCAGGCAGGTTTAAACCCCAGCACATCTCTCTTTCAAAATTAAGAACTCCAGGCCTCCAGGCAAGGAAGGGGATTTTGATGGCATCATTTCGACCCGCAATGCATTCATTTCCCTTATGTGGGCATCTTTTCACAATGCAATCTCTTTCTGCTAGTGGCCATACCATCATGCCTTTGGGGCTAGGAGCTCTAACCTGTGTTTCAAAGGAGCGCACCGAAGCAGAAAACACTTTTTTAAAAAATGTCGAACCTGGGTGGGTGAGATATTTTGTTTTCTTTTATGAAATTGCCTAGGTTCCATCTCCGATTAGTCATCTTTTTCCTTTTGTGGCTGGCGGGACTTCAGCCAAGATGTGTGAATGTGAATTCCTTTGAATGTGAATTCCTTTCCCTTAAGGCCTTCAGATAAATTGAGGCTTAAGACACCTGTGGTTGCTGTAATGGGGAAGCATAGTGGATTTTACACAGATGGAGAGAGTGAAAGCCCAGGGATGTTGGTATGTGCACTGTTCCCAGGTGGGATACAGATATAGACGGGCTGGATTTAGGGCTGAGTGAGCAGTGCACATTCACTGGGTGCTGAGCTGGGGTGGGTACCATCTCAAAGCCTGGTAAGCGAGGTGCTGGGCTTTGGGAAGAAGTGTGAGGCTCTGGCAGGGTCCTAGAGCCCTTCCACATCCTTCCCAAAGCCTAGTTATCACTTCCCCAGCTTTGAGAAGGAGATGGAAGGGCACTAGGATCCTGCCAGCACCTCCTTAACTGCAGCATGGGGGGTGCAGACATCCAATTTTGGCCTCACATGGGGTGCCATAGCACCCTGGGGAGTATGGAGGTGCTGATCTCTTTTTCTAGCAAAACAGCCTCAGGCGAATGGAGGCTGTTTGAAGGAGAGACAGAACTTTTTTTTTAGCTCTGGATGTAGGATATGAATTAAGATATTCTACCTATGCTAGGATCACTATACAGTGGTACCTCGGGTTACAGATGCTTCAGGTTACAGACACTTCAGGTTACAGACTCTGCTAACCCAGAAATAGTACCTCAGGTTAAGAACTTTGCTTCAGGATGAGAACAGAAATCATGCAGCAGCAGCAGTGGGAGGCCCCATTAGCTAAAGTGGTGCTTCAGGTTAAGAACAGTTTCAGGTTAAGAACGGACCTTCGGAATGAATTAAGTTCTTAACCCGAGGTACCACTGTATCACACTATGCAACTATCTAAATGTAACTTTATTGTTTTAAGTTGTTTAGGAGTAAAGGTCTGTCGTAAAGCTTTTGAACCATATTTTTGGACTGGAGAATTTTCATTTCAAAGAAGAGTCGATTTTTATTCATCCAATTTGCTTCCACATGTACAATACTAATAGCCTCAGTACCTCCGACACGCTTTGACATGGCTGCACTGTGATCTTGAACTGTAAGAATGCCTCTTGCGTGCCTGGATGGAAAATGGAGAGATATGGAAGGGACTGGCAGGCTAGAAACATCTGAGTTTATCATGGCTGGAATGTGCCTGATGGTAAAAAGTTTAAGGGTTCCGCCACTCACTTTCCCCTTTGTCCCTGGTCCTTTCCACCACCAGCAAAAATAAAAAAGGAAGCATAAATTGCTGGAGTTTACACATTAGTCTGTGGTCAGGAATGGAAATCTGACAACTGAATATGATCACTTTTTGCTCATGTTGTTCTTGTTTTTAAGTCTGCAAGTGATGCGTTATTTGCGTGTTCAGACCCCGCCAAATAAATTCACACATGACTCAAATTTTGGTTTTGGTTTTTGGCAGAATTTAGGCCACAACTTTATTGATTACAGAGTGACTGGTTGCTTAGGCTCTGGCTTGACTAGCTCCCTGCACCCTTGCAGGTAGCGCTGACCCAGGGCACCAGCATAGGTCAGCCAAGGGTGAACACCTGGATAAGCGGAAAGCCGGGAACAGGCTAACTCTGCCACCCAAATGTCCCCCTGGACTCAGGCACGGGCACAATCCCCAAGTGGGGAAAATTCCTGCTATGCCCCTGTCTCAATGACAGATGACACACGATGGCATAGCAAGGTCAAGCGCACAGCCCTAAAAGTAGGGAGAGGTGGGTGTTTGTTCTGAATCCATGCGCCAAAAGTGGATGGGTCATGTGCATGGGCATAAATAGGTCCCTCAAACTGTTTGGACTGCGTCCCATTGGCCAGGTTGCACCCAGCTTCGGGGGACCTACCAATCGGGTGTGTGGCTGAACAATCGTACCCACCCACAACACAGGATGTCGGTTTTCCAGGTCTCACTGCAATACATGCCCTCTTTAAAGGAGGAGCCGATTACCATATTTTTTGCTCTATAAGACTCACTTTTTCCCTCCTAAAAAGTAAGGGGAAATGTGTGTGCGTCTTATGGAGCGAATGCAGGCTGCGCAGCTATCCCAGAAGCCAGAACAGCAAGAGGGATTGCTGCTTTCACTGTGCAGCGATTCCTCTTGCTGTTCTGGCTTCTGAGATTCAGAATATTTTTCTTCTTGTTTTCCTCCTCCAAAAACTAGGTGCGTCTTGTAGTCTGGTGCATCTTATAGAGCGAAAAATACGGTAATTGCTTTTTTTAAAAAACCGCACTGCGTTGTTGTTTCCTTTACACTGAAATGAATGTAAGTTATGTATATAGTTATGTAACTTACATTAAGTAGCGAGCAGCAAGACAAATAACGTAGTTATTTGGCGGGCCCTGAAATGCAGCAGGGCAGAAACAGCGTTGATAGTGATTAATACAAGTTACAACAGAAATTGCTCCCTTCTTAGGCCCCTTCCCCTGGAAGATGTTTACCTTGCTAGCCAGGGTCGATGACCCTCACAATTAAAAGAAGTTGCCACAGGGTGAAGCATGAATTTGTTCAACCTTAGTTAAATCTGTAGTTTCACAATTCAGATGGATGATGATGGCCACCTTCAAATAGCACATGGAAGATGGGGCACACTAGTTTTGTGCTGCTCCAGGGGGTAGAACCCAAACCAATGGATTCAAATGATGAGAAAAGGGATACTGACTAAGCATTGGGAAGAACCTTTGGATGGTAAGAGCTGCTTGACAGTGGAATGGGCTTCCTAGGAAGGCGGTGGCACAATCTGGCTAGTTGGTAGTTTGAGCCCACCCAGGAACAGTTGCGGGCAGGGTTTCTGCATTGCAGGGGGTTGGACTAGATGACCCTCAGGGTCCCTTCCAGCTCTGCATTTCTATGATTCAATGAAATGGTTAGGAGTGCACAAAGCGTTTCAGAGCAATATTGTTTTTGCACAAAGATGTGTATGAACACTATCAGCTTATGCTGAAGATTACAATATTGGTTGGGTTTGTGTGTGCGCCCATGGTGGAGGGAGGGAGGGAGGGGGAGAGATCCTCAAAAGCAGATTTTTTTCCAAATGTCATGCTGATGGAAAATAAACTACAAAGTGCTTTGCTTCGTTAAGGGCACAGAAGAACAAATGCATCGCTTTCAAGTTCAATTTATCTTTCCCTTTTGATGTGTTCCTTGGTGTAAGATCTATGCTTAGATCTTCCTTTCTTTTTAAAAATTCTCCCTGTCATCAACATATTGTTTCACAAGTGCGTTATTGCTTAACATTCCATTTGGTGAGTTTGTCAAAGGTCATATTGTTAGTCACTGTAGAGGATGCTTCTCTCTGCTCAGATATGTTGACGACACCTTTGTAATTTGGCCACACGGGAAGGAAAAACTAGATAGCTTCCTCACACATCTCAACAGCCTACACCCCAAAATACAATTCACTATGGAAATAGAAGCCAATAACCAACTTCCCTTCCTTGACGTCCTAATCTACAAAAAACCTGATGGCTCCCTAGGACACACTATCTACCGGAAAAAAACACACACCAACCGCTACTTACATGCACAATCACACCACCACCCTGCACAAATAAACTCCGTAGCCAAGACTCTCATCTCCAGAACCAAACGCCTGGCGGACAAAGACCACTTGACAACTGAGTTACAGAATCTCTCAAATGTGTTAATCGCCAACGGATACCAGCAAAACAGGGTTACGAAGCTAATCCAAAAAGAAACACCCCCCAAAAACCAAGACACAGAAGAAAACAATGGCATGGCCCTCCTTCCTTATATCAAGGGCACTACAGATAAAATCAGCAAAATCCTCCATAAACACAATATCAAAACAGCCTTTTGCACCAACCAAAAAATAGCCAATATCCTCAGAAACCCCAAAGATAAAATCCAATTAGAAAACCAAGGGGTCTATGAAATACCCTGCAAAGTCTGCCCAGCCACGTACATTGGACAAACAAACAGACGAATAAATGCACGTATCGCAGAACACAAGAATGCCGTCAAAAAAGAAGAAAAAACTTCCTCTCTTTACCAACACATGAAAGAAACAGGACACGAAATTAATTTTGCAGATTCCAAATTGCTCTTTAACATGGAACATCACCACAAGAGAATAATCATGGAAGCCATCGAGATAGAGAAACACCCTCACAACATGAACAAGCGTGACGACACGTCCCGCCTGCCAGACATCTGGAAATTAGCCCTCCCCACAAAAACCGACACCAGAACCAGAGGCACACAGAACGCCATCTCCAATCAACCACACCAGACCCAAACCCAGACCCTCTCCACAGATAAATTACAGACACCATCCAGTAGCCAAACCATAGTGGCACCTCCGGATGCTGCACCCCCCTGCAATCCCTACACAGATCTGGCTGGCACAGGGCACAAAACCACAGCTCGCCCCTATACACGAAGCCAAGCCAGAGCACAACTAAGTGCAGTACAGCCATCTTCTCAGAAAAAACTCTTCACAAGCTCAAGAGGTCAAGACACGAAAGCTTTAGCAACTAATCCACACCTAATGACCCTCCTAAGTGGTACTCAGAATATCACTCAAGAAATCACTCAAGATATCCCTCAAGTAATTAATGAACAAAAGAAGAAAAGGCACACTAACCTGGAAACTTCCTCTCTGCCCAGAACGTTGGAGGCTATACACCACACCCCCTCAACAGTATTTATAGGAACTCAAACACTGAGATCCTGCTCTGTTCCAGTAACAAGAAGCCGAAAGCACCAGCCTGAAGATGACGAGTGAGACCTCGTCGAAACGTCGCCTAGACACCCCAACTCTTACACGGGAAGACACCCGAAGACACCAAAACCTGCATTCCTGTACCCGTGAAAATCTACGAAAGCATATATATATATATATATATATATATATATATATATATATATATATATATATTCACCTTTCTGAAATGAATTGTTTATCTGACCTTCAAGCTATCGATGCACTAAACTTAAGTTGTGGATTCTGCGAGTTGCCATAGGCTAAAGGAATGAAAAGGAATATAAACAAAGTATGTCAAGAAACTGATAAGTCACCCAACAGCTTGAAACATCATAACTAGACACTGGAAAGACCCACCAGGAGTGAATATAGACCACTGGTTCCAAAATGTATGGGAAACTGCCCTATTAGAAAAGTTAACCAATGAACTTAAGCTAGCATGGGGGCAAGCAAAGGAGGATGTCTTCACCCTGGTGTGGCTCCCCTTTACCACATATACAGTGGTACCTCAGGTTAAGAACTTAATTTGTTCTGGAGGTCCGTTCTTAACCTGAAACTGTTCTTAACCTGAGGTACCACTTTAGCTAATGGGGCCTCCTGCTGCTGCCATGCCGCCGCCACGCGATTTCTGTTCTCATCCTGAAGCAAAGTTCTTAACCTGAGGTACTATTTCTGGGTTAGTGGAGTCTGTAACCTGAAGTGTCTGTAACCTGAGGTACCACTCTACAGCACAACAAGACAATGATCTATTCCCCCATTGTTGTTTAGTTGTGTCCGACTCTTCGTGACCCCGTGGACCAGAGCATGCCAGGCACCCCTGTCCTCCACCGCCTCCCGCAGCTTGGTCAAACTCATGCTGAAGAACCCTCAAGAACACCATCCAACCATGTCGTCCTCTGTCATCCCCTTCTCCTTGTGCCCTCCATCTTTCCTAACATCAGGGTCTTTTCCAGGGAGTCTTTTCTTCTCATGAGGTGACCAAAATATTGGAGCCTCAGTTTCATGATCTGTCCTTCCAGTGAGCACTCAGGGCTGATTTCCTTCAGAATGGATACGTTTGATCTTCTTGCAGTCCATGGAACTCTCAAGAGTCTCCTCCAGCACCATAATTCAAATGCACCAATTCTTTGGTGACCAGCCCTCTTTATTGTCCAGCTCTCACTTCCATACATCACTACTGGGAAAACCATAGCTTTAACTATATACAACTATACTATTCCCCCATAACAGCATACAAATCAATATGGCTAATCCGACCCAACAACCCCTCAGCCCACAAACAAATGAATCGCACTGCAACCAACCGTACGCAACCAACTAAGCTCTGGGCTCTCCAATCTCTTGCAACGGCAACTTTATATATATATTCCTTTAAAGTAGCTAGGTGTTCCCTTACTACGTCTTTTCCTATCCTGGGCTGCAGCTCCCTCCTTACATCATTTATTCTGTACAGTGAAGATGCTACAAACATGCATTTCTGTCCAACAATGTAGAGGCTGCTACAGAGAAAACCCTTTCCTGGGCTGCCATTCCCCCTACCCCGCCTAAGGGTGGTAGGAGTACCAACTCTACAATTCTATGATTCCACAGGGGAAATCCTGTTGCCCTCTTTGCAGATCTGAGAAAGTAAGAAAGGATATGGTTTTCAGGTAATTGCCATCCTTTGCAAATTGGAAAACCCACGTCACCATTATCTTTTTTTTTTTTTTAATGATCCAGTATTATCTTTGTTGTCCTTTCCGATGTGACTCATGAGTGATTTGTTTTTGTTCGTGGTAAAACACAGCTGGAGCACCAGCTGATGCCAGTGTGGACAAGCAAAGCAGTACCGAGCCATTTAAAGCTTCTTGTGTCTTTAATTAAAAGCTTCCTGTTTACAGCTTCTAGCCATTTTATTGACTCTTGTAGAGCACAGCTGGATAATTAGGGATGAGCAGCCTCTTAATTGCCCTTGAATAAGGTAAAGGGACCCCTGATCATTAGGTCCAGTCGCAGACGACTCTGGGGTTGTGGCGCTCACCTCGCTTTGCTGGCCAAGGGAGCAGGCGTACAGCTTCCGGGTCATGTGGCCAGCATGACTAAGCCGCTTCTGGCGAACCAGAGCAGCGCACAGAAACGTCATTTACCTTCCTGCCGGAGCGGTACCTATTTATCTACTTGCACTTTGACGTGCTTTCGAACCGCTAGGTTGGCAGGAGTGGGGACCGAGCAATGGGAGTTTACCCCGTCGTGGGGATTTGAACTGCTGACCTTCTGATTGGCAAGCCCTAGGCTCTGTGGTTTAACCCACAGCACCCTTGAATAGTTTCTTTTAATCTGCCCCCAGAGGCAGTATGTTTCTTAATACTATTTGTTGGAAACAGCAGGAGGGGAGAATGTTCTTATACCCAGGTTCTGCTTTGAGACTTCATACAGGAATCTGATTGGCCACTGTGAGGACAGGGGTCTGGGTTGACCACTGGCCTGATCCAGCCGGACTCTTCGTATGTTAAATGGCTCAGTGTCAATTTCTGTTCTTTAAAAGAAGGTAAAGCTTTAGTTACTGATTTCCTATCATTATTGGTTCTTCCACCTTCTTTTCATTATAAAAATAACAAAATACTGCTATTTCATGACAACAATGGCTGAGGATGCAGGAAGTTTCTTAGGACAATAAGATTGTCATTCTGTTGTTGTTTAGTTGTGTCTGACTCTTCGTGACCCCATGGACCAGAGCACGCCACTGCCTTCTGCAGTTTGGTCAAGTACGTCCCCCCAAATGCCAAGTTCCTCTGAACATTTTAATATCAACAGTGTAGTATCCAGGGCCGGCCCAGCTGTGAGGCAAGGTGAGGTGACTGCCTCAGATAGCAGGATTCATTGGGGCAGCAGTTCCTAATGCAGGCTTCCTCAACCTTGGCCCTCCAGATGTTTTTGGCCTACAACTCCCATGATCCCTAGCTAGCAGAACCAGTGGTCAGGGATGATGGGAACTGTAGTCTCAAAACATCTGGAGGGCTGAGGCTGAGGAAGCCTGTCCTAATGTCAATCTTTCTTCTCCCCTTGTTCCTGATGTAGATCTTCCCTTCTTCCCTGGCATGGAGGTGGGGTGCTATTTTGGGGTCTGCCTCAGGTGCCAAAATGTCTTGGGCTGGCCCTGTTAGTACTTCACACATAATATTTTTATGCAGCTTGTATTTTGAATGCTCGCAGCAGAGCCTGTGGAAATTAATTTGAGTTTGCAATCTTGAAATAACAATACCTCTAATCCCCCTTCCAAAATATAATATAAATCTGATTTTAATTTTTTGTTAAGCTTCTTGAAATGGATTATGCAAGAGGCTGGTGATATTTACATTGCAGCATGATCAGCTGTGTCTTCAGTAAAACGTTCTCTCTGCAGTAACTGTAGGTAAGGAGCCTGTGAAGTGCTCTTCCACGCTCATTTATTAACTTGTTTGTTGCCTTCTCCTTCATATTTCTTACATTTGCATCTTGTCCTTTTCGCTAAGGCAGGCAGAGCCATAGTTTGAATCTCAAAACAATCTTCTGGGGTCGGTTTGACTTGAGAGATGTCAATTTGTTTTCAAGCTACCCAGCACTGCTTCATGGCTGGGTGGAGATATGAAAACCCCTCCTCTCTCTCCAGGACTTTGGGGAACATCAAAAAAGACTAGTAAGTGGAGACCAAGAGAATTCGGGGGGTGGGGGTGGCAGCAGGGCAAAGCAATGTCAGTGTGATCTACTGGATAGAGGCTCAAGAGAAGGAGAAACAGTTTCAATCTCCACTCAGACACAAACCTCATGGTTTAATCCAAGTCACTTTCTCTTGGCCATGGGTAGGCAAATGTAAGGTAATTGCCTTCTGGATCCGGCCCGCAGACGGTCTGGGAATCGCCGCATGGATTGCCAGTGCACACATTCTTCACACGGCGGTGGTGGTGGTGGCACCTCCTCCCTCCCTCCTCCTGGCTTCTCCCCGCCCTGCCTAGAGTAGGAGGGGGGCTGGGCTTTGTTGGTGCCAGCAGCAGCGGCTGCCATTTTAAGCAGCCCCTCTCCAGAGCCCTTTCGCGCACTGCTCATCGTCCCTCCACCGCCGCCACCAGCCCCTACTGCTCACAAGACACAGGTAAGCAGCCACTGGGTGCTCGTGGTGCTCTTGCATCATTTCACACCCCAAAATATAGTCCAGCCCCCCACAAGGTCTGAGGGACAGTGGACTGGCCCCCTGCTGAAAAAGTTTGCTGATCCCTGCTCTTAGCTATCCTACCCCACATGGTTGTTGTAGGCAGTGCTGTTTTTCTGTAAAAATAGGTGCCAGAACTCGCCCTTGTTGTGTTATAATGGCAAGGACACCCACTTGAGAGGTGTCGGAACAGACTTCCGGCGAGTTCCGGCTGGGAAAAAAGCCCGGGTTGTAGGAATAAAATGGCAGAAGAGAGAACTTCTGAGCTTCTTGGAATGACCAGTTTGAAAAGAAGGAATCAATCTAGTACAGAGGGGGCCAGGCTTGCGAGAGAAACTTTTTCAACCCATGTTCCACATTCCCTGATGGAGACCTTTGAGGGGGTCTCCTGCTAGTGACAGTAGGGCCAAAGGCATGTATACACTCTGGTCACACCTGGCCATATACAACCACACATGGAATCATAGATTCTTAAAGAGGCCACAAGGGTTATTTAGTCCAACCCCTTGCAATGTAAGAATATTTTGCCCAACCTGGGCTTGAACCCACAACCCTGAGATTAAGAGCCTCATGCTCTACCAACCGTGCTATCACACACCACATCCATCCCAGGTCCTCTGCATCATAGCAGTGGCACCCGACCCTCTTAAGAAGCTTAGAGCCTGCTTGTTTTGCCATTCCCTTTTTCTCTGCCTGCAGGGACTAGGCAGGAGAATGACTCTGCAAGCAGGCTGAGAGTTGGCCGGTGGAGGGCAGAGCCTCACAGGAGGAGATGCCATGGGCCCTGTCAGATGACTCTATGGGCCTGAGTTGGCTTTCAGCGCCTTGCACCTGGCCGAGGGAGGTTCTCAAACCTGGAGCCCTGCTGGTTCGCTACATAGACTCAATTGTGCATACAGCTTTCCTGCGTTAAAGGTAAAGGGACCCTGACCATTAGGTCCAGTCGTGGCCAACTCTGGGATTGCGGTGTTCATCTCGCTTTATTGGCCGAGGGAGCTGGTGCACAGCTTCCGGGTCATGTGGCCAGCATGTGGCGAACCAGAGCAGCGCACGGAAACGCCGTTGACCTTCCCGCCGGAGTGGTACCTATTTATCTACTTGCACTTTGACGTGCTTTCGAACTGCTAGGTTGGCAGGAGCAGGAACCAAACAACGGGAGCTCACCCTGTCGCGGGGATTCGAACCGCCGACCTTCTGATTGGCAAGTCCTAGGCTGTGTGGTTTAACCCACAGCGCCACCCACGTCCCTTTTCCTGCATTACTTTCCTGCATTACATGAATCCTGGCAGCTCCGGATGTGACTCAGAACTAGACCAGGCTTTTCCAATGGATAGGTGAATCCTAAATAGAAATAACGTTTCACTCTTGGGTCATTTTTGGGAACAGTTTCTGGAAACCCTTGGCTTGTGTCCACCCTACACTATATCACCAGCTGGAATATCCTTCTTTCCTGTACAGGCTCTCCATTTTGCCATCTGCTGCCAATTTAACATCTCTCTGTGCTGGCAGCTTTCTTATGCCTTGTTTACTTTGCCTTAAAGAAAAAATAAATCAATAGGCAGGAGTTTTAAAGAGGAGTATCTCTAAACCAATTAAGCTCTTGAGGAAGAAAGCCACAATTCCCTCTAGGGTGCTCTGGAAGCATCGGGTCTCACTTGTAGAGCGGAAAAGGGTTTTGTGTTGTTGTTGTTTTCGTTTTAATTTTGAATAGGGATCACAGTTCAGGGGTAGAGGGCATATGCAGAAGGTCCTGGGTGCAGATGCAGGCATCTCCTGTTATAAAAGGATCTCAGGTGTCAGTGCTGGGAAAGACCTGAGACTTTAGTGAGTGACTGCCAGTCAGAACAGACGGTACTGGGCAACATAAACCTATGGTCAGACTCTGGTAAGGCATTGCTATTAATTGTTGTTGTTTTTGGTTAGACTTGATAGCTGCCGATTAAACTGATGGCTCCAAGTGACTTGCAACATATCTATCTATCATCTATCTATCATCTATCTATCTATCTATCTATCTATCTATCTATCTATCTATCATCTATCTATCTATCTATCTATCTATATCTATTATCTATTATCTATCTATCTATCATCTATCTATCTATCTATCTATCTATCTATCTATCTATTATCTATCTATCTATCTATCTATCTATCTATCTATCTATATCTATCATCTATCTATCTATCTATCATCTATCTATCTATCTATCATCTATCATCTATCATGTATCTATCTATCTATCTATCTATCTATCTATCTATCTATCTATCTATCTATCTCTATCTATCTATCTATCTATCTATCTATCTATCATCTATCTATCTATCTATCATCTATCTATCTATCATCTATCATCTATCATCTATCATCTATCATCTATCATCTATCTATCATCTATCATCTATCATCTATCATCTATCATCTATCTATATCTCAATAGACACATTATAATATTGACACATCAATGCAATTCATAAAAAAATGCATGCATCCTTGACAGCATTTCACCTGTGAAAGTCAGGCCTTGTGTCTGATTTTCGCCCTTGGGTCAAGCATCTTTGCCTGAGCCACCCTGTGTTGTGGACAACAGGTTGCGTGGCACAGGTCTCAGTAACCTTTTGGACTGCAGAGTTGAAGAGACACATGTTGGCCAGGGAAATTAATGCTGGTGTGTTGTGCATGTCTGCATCTGCATAACAGCAGGGAGTCCCACTTGCCCAAATCAGATGATACTGCTGGGATTATGTAACTTCAAGAATTGCTGCATGGACTTCCTTGTTTCCTCTTTCCCTCCCTTTTCCCTTTTGCATTGTGTCTATGAGATGGTAAGCCTTTATTGTTAATCTCTGTTCAGTGCTTAGGACTGGTTGTTGTTGATGATGCTTTATGAGTTGCTATTGTTCCTAAGCGGCTCCTGTCCGGTGGGCTCCTTTAAAGCAAGCAGGCTCTCTGTCCCTCCAGCAAAGTTTTTCAGCTCGCTAAGGGGGGGGGGGAGGGATAGAAGTAGAGCCTGCTCCACGCATGCTCCTTGTCCCTTGAGTGCTTTTCCTTCCCTCCCCACTTAAAACGTGGTTACAAAGCACAGATCCACATGGATCCTCAGGATTTTTGCACTGGGTCACCCCAAATTCACCATCAGATCACATAGCATGTCCATGGTTACAGCTTGCACCAAAAAAATCACGCACCCACTGTTGCCTGGAACCGCAGTGGTGCAAAAACGTGGTTACAAACATGGATCCACATGGATCCTCAGGATTTTTGCATTGGGCTACCCCAAACTCACCGTCAGATCACATGTCTGTGGCCACAGCATGAACCACAAAAATCATACATCCACTGTTTCGTTTAGAATATTTTTTTTCTTAGAATCATAGAATCATAGAATCATAGAATCATAGAATTCTTGTTTTCCTCCTCTAAAAACTACCTGCGTGTTATGGTCGGGTGCGTGTTATCGAGTGAAAAATACGGTAATCAGTGTTTCTCATTTCATCCGAACGGTGATTCATTTAAAGAAGCCACGATCAAATTGTGATTTGTGTTCCTTGTTTTCCCCTCTAATCATAATTGAAACTAACCAGAGTTCTCCGGACTTTTAGATGTAAAGGAGGATCTCAGGTTAGTTTTGAACATGGCAACTGGTGCTACCCCTCTCCTTGTAGCCATTCTGGAGTGGAGAGGGCACAAGTTTGAGGCTCGTTTCTGTCTTGCTAAACCATAACTTGGTGTTGCGTCTGAACTAGTCAACTGGTGTTCATTCTCTCTGGGACAAAGAAACCCAAATCAGATCTTTGGTCCATCTAGCTCATTGTTGTTGACACTGGCTGGCAGCTGTTTTGCATCACTTGGGGCAGGAGTCCTTCCCAACCCTTTCTGGAGATTAAATTTGAGATGTTTTCATGCAAGACTCTGTCACTTTAGCTCAATATGGTCTACACTGACTGACAGCCGCACTCAGGTGGGCTTCTTTCTTTGCCCTATCTGGAGATGGAAGGGATTAACGCTGGGATTGATTGCATGCAGAGAGCATGTTCTCTACCGCTCAGCTCGCAGCACTTGCAATAGCAACCAAGGCATATTTGGTATAATCCATTCCTTTGAAAACTGTGGTTGGCGTCTCAGATTGGGGCGGGCAGTAATCAAGGTGAGAGTCTGCTGTGCTCTGCAAAGCCTGAGAAATGTGATACAAGCAAGATTCATTCCAACGTCACCTTTCCATGCCGGCACAATATATCCAGGAGTGCACCGGTGGATTGATAGCTTTGTAATTGCTGACATTTTTTCCCTGCTTGGTTGAGCATCATTCTCTGTTTCGTTCTCCAGCTACCAATTTCCTTGGCTGTGGTGCATTTGTCACTGTAGGAAGTAAAGAGCAAACAGAAAGAAAACAGGCAAAGTGCTCCCCACTAAATTATTTTAGAATTTGCCCAATAAGCAGCAAAGGTGGCAGGTTCCTTTTTAAAAAAAAGCAATATACTATAATGCAGCCGATTTGAGAAACACTGCAATTAAGTAGGGTGTTGTTGCTTTTCAAAACTATTGTTGGCATCCTTCTGTCTCAAGAGACAATGAAGTTCACCTCCGGGGGTGAAGTCAAATGACTGCGTTAGCAGCTCTGAAGTGACCTCCCTGGGGCGCAAATGTGAATGGAGATTCTGGACTGGCCAGAAAATAAGGCTCCCCTCTCAGCCGCGCTGATGTGCTTCAAAGGAAAGCAGAGCAATACGTCTGGCACCAGCTTGGCTGCAGGAATTGCTGGAAGGAGGTGTACAAGGCACTATCCAACCACTTCAGGGACTCTACTCTGAATTTATGTAGGGTTTACTCCATGGGTAGGCAAACTAAGGCCCGGGGGCCAGATCCAGCCCTTTCGCCTTCTAAATCTGGCCCGCGGACATTCCGGGAATCAGTGTGTTTTGATATGAGTAGAATGTGTCCTTTTATTTAAAATGCATCTCTGGGTTATTTGTGGGTCCTGCCTGGTGTTTTTACATGAGTAGAATGTGTGTTGTTATTTAAAATACGTATCTGGGTTATTTGTGGGGCATAGGAATTCGTTCACCCCCCCCCAAAAAAAAAATATAGTCCGGCCCACCACATAGTCTGAGAGACGGTGGACCAGCCCCCTGCTGAAAAAGTTTGCTGACCCCTGGTTTACTCCTTAGCCTTTTCTTCTCCTGAGGATATCCCACAAGGCAGTGGAAGTTTAGGATCAGAGTTTTCATTCTCCTAGAATTTCATTCCCAGGTGGATAAGCCCCATCTGCCCCTCACTGAGGTTTACCCAGCAAGTCAAAGCCATTCCTGAGGTGTGGCTGCTGCTTCTAGGAGCCACGGGTGAGAGGTGGGTGTAGGGTGGACCAACCGCCCCAGAAGGATCACAACGTGTCCCCCACCAGAGGTACTATCCTTGCCATAATACTCCATAATGGTAAAGGTAAACCATTAGGTCCAGTTGTGACCGACTCTGGGGTTGTGGCACTCATCTCTCTTTATTGGCCAAGGGAGCTGGCGTACAGCTTCCGGGTCATGTGGCCAGCATGGCTAAGCCGCTTCTGGCGAAACCAGAGCAGGGCACGGAAACGCCGTTTACCTTCCCTCCAGAACAGTACCTATTTATCTACTTGCACTTTGACGTGCTTTTGAACTGCTAGCTGGGCAGGAGCTGGGACTGAGCAACGGGAGCTCACCCCATTGCGGGGATTCGAACTGCCGACCTTCTGATTGGCAAGTCCTAGGCTCAGTGGTTTAACCCACAGCGCCACCCACGTCCCTTTTTATAATACTTCATACACCCCACTATATTATTTTATCTTCACGGCTGCCAGAATACCCTCTAGAGTAGGAGCTCTCCAACTCCCCCCCCCCCATGGACCCCTTGAAAATTTCTGATGGTCTTGGCAAACCACTTAATAATTTATCAATTAATTGCTTCTTTTATTTCTTGTACAGTGGAACCTTGGTTTTCGCCTGTAATCCGTTCCGGAAGACCGTTTGACTTCCGGAACGTTCGAAAACCGAAGATCAGTGGGTGGGTGGCAAAATCCATTGAGAAAAAAGAAAAACATGCAGCGGAAGCCGTTCAACTTCCAAGGAGCATTCAAAAATGGAAGCAATTACTTCCGGGTTTTCAGGTTGAGGCTTCCAAAACATTCGGCTTCTGAGACGCTCAAAAACCGAGCTTCCACTGTATTATATTACAATCTTCATCCCTTAAGATTCAAACTGTGATGGAACGAAGTACAATATAAAAAGTTAAAGAAGTGGCAAAATGCAATTGAAGATAAATATTAATATTTACCGCAGACATCCTGCAATACTTTCCAAGACTTTTTAAATTGCCCACCCTCAAACTCCAGACCACCCCCGGAAACATCATACATACATCACAGAATCCTGAGTGTGTTATCTCCTGTCTGACAGGTTACCTGATTGCATTATCTGCGTTTTGGCCACTCTTTTGTTATTGTAATTTCTTAATTCCCAAATCCAGGTCACAGGTCATAGGCTCACCCTATTCACACCTTAAATGTGCCCTTAAGGCAGGATTTGTGAGCACAGAGACAATGGGGAGGTTTTTTTCCCATTTCCTTCGACCTTGCAGATAAATATTTGAGGTCATTTTGGGAGAGAGAAAATGGTTTCAGGACTTTTCTGTGGGTTTCAGACATGTAATTTACATATTTTTATGTGTTTGCTTTTATGAACATCTATTTTATACAGTGGTACCTTAGGTTACAGTGGTACCTTAGGTTACAGCAGCGGTGCAGCGGCAGCAGCAGGCCCCATTAGCTAAAGTGGTACCTCAGGTTAAGAACAGTTTCAGGTTAAGAACGGACCTCCGGGTCAAATTAAGTTCTTCACCCAAGGTACCACTGTATACCTCCCATCAGCCCTGAGCACTGCCCATTCTGATGGCAGCTGGAGTCCAGCAACATATGGAGGGCACCAGGTTGGGGGTGGTGTGTTTGACAGATGATTTCTGTCTAGGGATTCAGGCAACAGTCTTACCTAGTCCTATCTTGAGATGCTGAGGATTGAATTTGGGATCTCCTGAATTCAAAACATGTCCTCTTCCCCACTGAGCTACAGGAGCTGAGTCTCATGCACTGAACTAACTTGCAAAATATTTGCATATACAGTGGTACCTCAGGTTAAGTACTTAATTCGTTCCGGAGGTCCGTACTTAACCTGAAACTGTTCTTAACCTGAAGCACCACTTTAGCTAATGGGGCCTCCTGCTGCCGCCGCGCTGCCGGAGCACGATTTCTTTTCTCATCCTGAAGCAAAGTTCTTAACCTGAGGTACTATTTCTGGGTTAGCGGAGTCTGTAACCTGAAGCATCTGTAACCCAAGGTACCACTGTAGTCCTCTGATATTAGAATACACCTGCAATGGTGCCGGTCTTTCAAGCATAGTTGTTGCTGCCTCCTTCTCCCCCTGCCCCCTTACAGGTAAAACAATCCTGTTGTTATTATTATTATCAAAGCAGTGTATCTTTATCTGCCTGTTTCATTAGGACTGAATGGATCCCAGAGGTTGAGTTAAAGTCTTTATTCAGTTGATACAAAAGCAGCCAGTGGTAGGCCTATGAATAAATGAACAGGTTTGCCATCCTGTGCCTAGCATGGAGATGGAAAGTGGCACAGGGCCACCTCTCAATATTATTAGAGGAGCTGATAAAAACTTGGCAGGCTCGTTCCAACTGAACTGGCATCGGGGGAAGGAATTTCACATGGCATTGGTGCTGGAGTGTTAAAGCACCAGAGAGATGAAACAGAGCTGGTGTTTTTGCTAATAGACAAGATTTAAGAATGTAGATATTAGGTGCTTGCCCTGTTCCTTTTGCTGATGAAAAGCCTACAAATGTACCCAGGTTTTCAGGGTTTTATAGCGGGCTCTTGGTGAACATCCTGCCATCTCACTCACAGTCATACATGGCCAATAGCCTGCTATATTTGACTTGGTGGGTCACACGGGTTGCGGGTCACTGAGCTGATCAACAGAATCTCTGTGTGCTTTCAATGCTGGTGTGTAATCCTTGCTGACTGAAGAGCGGAGTCTCTCTCCTCTCGTATTAGTTACCAATATCATGTCTTACTTAGTTTCAGTGGCGTAGCGTGGGTTGTCAGCACCCGGGGCAAGGCAAGTAATTTGCGCCCCCTAACCCATGGATTTTAGCAGGGGGCAGAGAGCTGCAAGTACGAGCGCACCCCCCCATGTTGCGCCCAGTGTGGCCGGCCCCCCCTGCACCCCCACGCTACGCCACTGCTTAGTTTGCTAATTAAAAAACTTGCCTCTGGTCTTGTACTGAAGACCTCCTATATTGTATGAGATAATTATGTTGCATGCTTTTTTGTGTTGTACACCAGGTTTTAATTATTTGGGGATGCCTTGCATCGCGAAGGGTTTTGAGATGTGGTGATGCTCGAACCTCTTCCAATCTATGCCCCATCCCGAGGGATGAGGGTAGGGTGAGCAGGGATTACCCACCTCCGTCACTGGTGTTGTGCAATGCCAGGTCTATAGCCAATAAAACCGCCACCGTGCGAGACTTTTTTATCTCGCTGGGGGTTGACTTGGCTTGTGTGACGGAGACCTGGGTGTGTGAAGGTGAAGTAGTTGCCCTGCATGAGATAGCACCCCCGGGTTTCTCTGCCCTCCTCCAGTAGCGGACTGTAGGTCAGGGGGAGGGGTAGTGTTGTTAATTTGGGAGGATTGCTCTTTCAGGGCTCTGCCATCACCATCAATCTCCGGCATTGAATGTGTTGGCCTAGTGTGGGGCACTAAGGAGAGCTTGGCTGTCTGGCTGGTGTACCGACCACCTAGCGCACCAGCAGCCACCCTGTCAGGCCTGTTGGATGTGGTGGCAGGCTGGGCCTTGGAATTCCCTAACCTACTGGTTTGGGGGGACTTCAGCATCCATGCTGCTGCCACCCCCTTCTCACGGGCTCTGGACCTGGTGTCTTCCATGGGGACAGTAGGGCTCTCCCAGTTTGTTTTGGGTCCCACACACCAAGCAGGCCACACACTGGATTGGAATTTTTGATGCGGGTATAGATGTGATTATGTCCTCACTTGTGGAAGTGCCATGGTCTGATCACTATGCTCTGAAAGCCAGGATTGACTTCCCGCCCCCATCCCGCTTGGGTGGCGAGCCTATTTGGGCTCTCCCGCGAAGGCTGATGGATCCTGATGGATTTCATCAGGCCTTGCGGGACCCTGCTCCCCCTAGTGGCTCACTAGATGAGCTTGTCGAGAACTAGAATAACCAGCTCTTGGCGGCCATCAATGAGATCGCACCGAAGCACCCTCTGCGACCCCGCCGAAACCGGGCCCCCTGGTTTACCGAAGAGCTCTGGAAAATGAAGCGGGTCCTCAGACGGCTAGAGCGAGCAAAGAAAAAAAGAAAAAAAATCTCTTTGATTGTTTATTCTGATTGGCAAACATGGCTTTCCATGGTCTTTAGTGTCCACGTCTTTCACATTACCTGCTCCCACATTTTAAGAAAGGCATTGACAAAGGGCAGGTCCACACAAGGGCAGGACCCCAATTTCAGTTCACAGTTTAATCCCCAGTTCCCCAAACCAAACAGCCATTTGATGTTGCTTCTCTAAGTCCCAAGAGACCCAAACCGCTCCATGTTTGAGCATTCAGAGTTCCAGATATTCCTGGACTTTTTGCAATAAGGAAAGCATTGGGGACAGTTTGGGATAACCGTTGCTTGATATGAAATTGTATAGCCTCTCAAACAAATCAGAACAAATGCTCAATAAACAGACAACCACGCATAACTTCCCCCACAAACTTTGTGCAAACAAACTGGGAAGGATGCTCCAATCCATTAACAGGTCAACTGGATGCGGCCATATTGCATGTTTGCAACGTGCAGTGTTTGTTTGTTTTTTACTAATGCACATGAGCAAACATGCACATTGCCAAAAACAAAGCACAAAAAGAAGGGTGGGTGGGTGTGTGCGCGCGCGCAGGGGAGAGAGTCATAAAGCAACTAGAGCGCTATGGCCCACAAAACATTTTGAAATCCTAAACACAGTGATTCAGAAACAAGCCCCACTGAACTTGGTGGGGCTTACTGTAAACATGCTCAGGGTTGTACTGTAAATGGAAAAATGGGGGATATCTCAGTGCTTAGGTTGCACACCCTCCAGAAGTAAGATTGGATTCAGAACTTGAAAATATGGGAAGAATGTATGAGGATCATTTGTCTAGCAATGGAGCTTATTTTTGCCGTTGTTTGTATTTGAACAGACATGTGGTATTTAAAAGCACTCTATAAGCTATACGATTGCAAAAGCAAACAGCCCCATGGAAAGATAACCTAGTGTACTGCTTATTATATTCCCGCCCCCCTCATAAATGGAAGATTTGAACTCTTATATTTCCTGCTGATCTTTTCTTTCCTCCTCACAGTTTGGAAATGAGCTACCGTACTTACAACCTGCAGTGCCACAGAAAACATTTGGTCGGATCCATATTTTAGAAGAGAAGAACCAGGCTTTTCGGTCTAATGTCACCACACTAACCCAAGAGAATCATCAGTGCAGCTTCTTAGTAAGTCATCAAGTTTTAAATTTTCTTTTCTTGTTTTTGGGTTTTCTCGGCTTGCTTGGAGGCAAATGTAATTTAGCAGTTCAAGTGTAACTGTCAGAACGCTTTCTCGAGCCCCTCTTACGGCTTTCTCCCCCCCCCCACCTCCCCAGACATGTATTGTTATGTACAACGCTTTGATTCCTTGTTTTTCTACTAGAGGGCAATATGAAATGGAACATTTCATAGCTGTAATATTGCTTTATTGTGTGAAAGGGCAGCTCATACTCTGAACGGCAGTGATTAATCTTGTTTCTGATTTTAAACAATCTTTTGCTAAGCTCCGGTATTACATTTGGATTGGGGGTATCATTCAAATCACTGTAGCAAGGATGATGAAGTTTTCAAGCTGATGTCTCCGTTTGCCACTCAAGCAACGCTCTGTGAAATATGAAGGTTTGAGAATCTGGCTGTTTCGATGGAAACATGCACAACGTTCGTCAACAAAATTACAAGCAAATGTGCCTAAGCACATAGGGGCAGGAGACGACTTGGCAAAGCTCTCTTCCCGTGGACTGTTGCCCCGTGCTGAGCTTGTTCTGTTTTAGTATTTAGTATTTTATATCCTGCCTTATATCCCAAGGTGAGTTGGCATCTTCCTAAACTCATTCATGAAACAGCCATGCAATACTACGTGAAAACATCAGAAAGCAGCACAATATCTCTCTCACAGTGCATTAAAAGCCTTGGGTGAACAAAGCCATTTTAGCTTATCTGAAAACTCAGAAGTGTGGGTGCCAGCTAGGCTCATGGGAGCTCCATGAACAAGGAACTGCCCAACCACAGGACCAGAGGACCCTTATCAGAATGCTGCAGTGCAATTGCTGACAGGAGTGAGGCTTTGTCAGCATGTAAAGCCTGTGCTCAGAGGTCTGCACTGGTTGGCGATCGGCTACCGGGCCGTGTTCTAGGTGTTACTGTTAAAATATAAAGCCCTTAATAAGTTGGGACCAGTCCTCTCGCGAGATCCCCTTACCCTATATGTACCCACTCAACTGCTTTGATTGACAAAACTGGCACTACTACAGGTGTTACACAATACCCGCACCACATCTGTAAGAACTCGATCGTTTAGTATGGCAGCACCTGAACTTTGGAACTCCCTGTGTATTAATATCAGGCAAGCATCTTCACTGTACAGGTGGTACCTCGGGTTACATGCGCTTCAGGTTACATACGCTTCAGGTTACAGACTCTGCTAACCCAGAAATAGTACCTCGGGTTAAGAACTTTGCTTCAGGATGAGAACAGAAATCGTGCTCCAGCAGCATGGCGGCAGTGGGAGGCCCCATTAGCTAAAGTGGTGCTTCAGGTTAAGAACAGTTTCAGGTTAAGAACGGACCTCCGCTGAATTAAGTTCGTAACCCGAGGTACCACTGTATTCTTATTTAGATATTTTCATTTAGACAAGCTTACTTAGATGTTTAGAAAGTTTGCATGAATCTTAATTTGTTTTCACCTATTCTATTACGGTTTAAACTTTCTGTATGTTTTAACTTATGGTTGTTAGTTATAATTTTACTGTTTTATCTTCCGCCTTTTCCCCCTGACGGGACTCAAGGTGGCTTACCAATTAAAAATAGGAACCACTAAAACACAGAAAAGAATATCATTTAGAAACAATTAAACATTGACAGAATTAGATTGATAGATCGATAGATAGATAGATAGATAGATGATGATGATAGATAGATAGATAGCTATAATCTCTTAAAACCATACAAATAAGTACAAGAGAAACAGAACAACACCAACCCTTTCATTAAAGGCAGTCAGTTCCCCAAATCCTGTTGAAACACGAAGGTCTTCACTAGCCGGCAGATGGACAACAAGGAGGGAGACAGTCTAGCTTCTCCAGGGAGGGAGTCCCAAAGTCTGGGAGCAGCCACCGAGAAGGCCCTCTCCTTCGCCCCCACCAGGCATGTCTGTGTGGGTGGTGGGACCAAGAGAAGGGCCTCCCCTGAATATCTCAGAACGTGGGCAGCTTCATAATAGCCCCCAGCAACAGCTGGAGGGCTGCAGACCCCCCCTCCATTCCCAGTGTATGGGCATGAGGCCTGCTCCTTCTTCCCCCAGTCAGGTACAGTGCCCCCAGCTGTGAAGGGTGCTGCCCTGTGGGTTGGAAGCTGCAGGCTAAGCACTCCTCCCCCCCCCCCCGCCCACTTCTTTCCAAGTAGAGGATAAAGCTGAATGAATGCATATTAAATAAGCTAACAAGCCAGTCCTGAAAACAAAATCAGCACTTTCCCAAGCTCCAGATGCAGCTCCTTTCTCTCTCTCCCCCCCATCAACTTTTGCATTTTCTCTGCACAAAGCACTATTGCTTCTCCTGCTCTCTCTCCCCCCCCCCTTTAAGAACCTTGGCAAATAACACACTCGGCTTGATGTCTGAAGAGAAGAACGCGATTAAGGTGGGGGAAAATTATATTGCAGCTCCAAACCCCAATTGAACGAGTTGACTTAGCGGAAATTTTGCATGGTCAATTTTCCAGTCATGAATACAGCGCAAATGCCTGGGGAATTAGGCTTGCCACGCTCAATAATAACCCTTAAAACCTGCCACTTGCCGGAGATAACGGAGGCCTGTGATCTTGCAGTTCGGAGTCGTGCGTCAGTGGGGCTGCTTAGCTACACAAGGCTAATGGCAGGTTGGGAGAGACCAAATAATGACACGGGGACCAGGCAAGAAGCTCACACCCAGTCTCTCACAGGGAAGCTTTCCTTTTTTGACAGGCCAGCAGAGGAAACCAGAGCGGAAGCCTGTGGACTGCAGATTAATGATGTGGGTTTCTTGGATAAATCTGAAAGGTTGCTGCTGCAGGTGGGGTTTGTTGTCAAATTTATGAGGACAGCAACTTCCTATTATGCAGAAATGGGTAAGCTGTGCCTCTTCAGATGTTGCCAGACTCCAACCCCCCATCGGCCCCAGCCAGTTTAGCCGACCTGTGGTCAGGGATAAGGGGAGTTGTAGTCTAGCAACACCTGGACAGCCACAGGTTCATCCACTCCAGCTATATAATTTGTTGAAGAAGAAGCCACTTTCCACATCAGGCTTCACAGATGAAAGTGGGGACTCTTCCTCGCATGTGGGGTTGATTGGCGCCCCATTCTCTACCCACTATGTGCTGTGTTAAGGCTGTAATCCTACGCACACTTTCTCTTAAGAGTATGCCCTACTGCAATGTACTTCTAAGTACATAAGCACTGTTTCATTTTTAATAAATTATTGTCTTCTATATCTATAAAAGGAATGCGGGTGTCGCTGTGGTCTAAACCACAGAGCCTAGGGCTTGTTGATCAGAAGGTCCGCGGTTCAAATCCCCATGACGGGGTGAGCTCCCATTGCTCAGTCCCAGCTCCTGCCAACCTAGCAGTTCGAAAGCACGTCAAAGTGCAAGTAGATAAATAGGTACCGCTCCGGTGGGAAGGTAAACGGTGTTTCTGTGTGCTGCTCTGGTTTCGCCGGATGACCCGGAAAAACTGTCTGTGTATGTATGTTGAAGTACCTTCTGCACGGTGCACCTCAGATTCCAACATTTCAAGGCCCAAGTTCCGGTCACTGACCTCAGAGACCTTGTGGTGGAGAAACACAGGGCTTTTGTGGGGGTGCTGTGACTCAGTGGTAGAACAACTGCTTTGCATGCAGGTCCTAAGTTCAGTTTCCAGGTAGGACTGGAAAAGACCCCTGCCTGAAACCCTACAGAGCTACTGGCATTCATTGTGTGTGTGTGTGTGTGTGTGTGTGTGTGTGTGTGTGTGTGTATAATGATATTTATTGAAAAAAGAATTTTTAAAATCACAAAGAAAAGAAAAAAACAAAATTACAAAAAAATAAATACAAAAACAGAGAGAAAAAATAAAAAATAAAACCATCCCTTTCAAATTCTCCACTTTCTTTACCTTCTTTCCATGACCTCCTCCTCCTCCCATCTCTTGTATCTTGATTAATAATTGTCACAGCAAATCCTTTCCATAGTTCATACTATTCTGTCATTTCATTATCTTACTCTATTTTCATCTTATCTCATATAAAACCTTAAAACTTAAAATTTAAATCTTATTTTTACCAGCTTCTCATAACCTTTACCTTTTTACCTACTTCTTTAAACATTCTTACAATACTGGCATTCATTGTATAGACAGTACCTGTCAGGGGACTGCCATCGAAAGGGGGGAGGGGGGCAGAAGAGTACAGGGAGCCTCCAAAGTTGCTGAGCAGTAGCACTTTGTTATTCAGTGGAGAGAGTCATGCCTCCAGCGAAGCAGAGGGGGAAAGGAGGGGCGAAGCGAGCCAAAGGCTCACAGACAAAGCCCATGCACCTCGCTCAGTCCGGCTGGTCGGGAAACGGACATGCCTCTTCCGTCACCCAGTTTTTGCAAGGGGGTCAAACGTAAGGAGGGAAGGCAGAGATTTGGGGTGTTTAAGTTCTTATGTTGGGGGGGGGGGACACACCAGAAAAGGCCACTCCCAGAACCTGCAAGTGACTGAGACAAACATGAACTTTGGATCTCTGAACTGTACATAGCTTGCACAAAATAAAACCTGTAAAAGACAGGTCAGAGTCCTGGCTGTTTTACTCACGAGCAACCACCTAGAGACCTGACAGTACCAAACTAGGTGGAACAATGGTTCATCTCGCTCTTCAGAATTTCAGAAATGAGATTCTCCCAGCCCTAGCTGGAGATACCAGGGATTGAACCCGGGACCTTTTGCATGCAAAAAAAAAAGATGGTTTGCCACTGAGCTATAGGAGTACAGGAATCTGCCTTACAGGTCATGGTTCCCATTTGATCCTGACAACTTATCTCCTGGCCTGGTTGCCTTGGCTGTTGCGGTGCAGATGGTCACTCTCCCCCCACTCAGGTAATCCCGTCTGTATGCTGAGTGCCAGCCCATGCTATGCTTTAGAAAGGGACCGTTGAGGAAAATGTAAATTGTGCATGTGTGTAAAAATCCCACCCCTTCAACTCACTCGCCCTGCAGGGCAGAATAGTCCCTGTTCCTCTGCTTTAGCATCACCTGTCCCTTGACATGTGACCAGCAGATGCTTTGGCACCACATACATAATGATATTGTGTTCCCCTCCCAAACACACATACTTATCTGTGTGACCTATTGATTCTCATTACTTACACGGAAATGCGTCTAGAGTTGCCTCCTTCCTCACTTTTGCCCTGCTGGCATAAGATACCCTGCATAATTCAAGGCCATCTAAACAAATGCCGCGTTCGATGATAAAAGCAGGATGAAGAGTCTTCTCAAGCTTTTTGTGTACGGTGACCTTCCTTTGTTTGGGTACTGGGGATTCTCTTCTCCTTACATGGTCTGGGAACGCTCTCTAATATTAGAGCTAGGTGTACACTGTTACAGAACATTTGTCTTGTCTCTCGGGAGGATTCTGTTTCAGTAGTGTCTGGCTGAAGGAGGCCGTCGTAGTTATACAGATCAACATCTTTCAGACTGCCAACCCTTGCTTCATTGCAAAATCCCCCAAAGGGTTCTGTGTATGAAAAATAGGAGTAAGAGTTCTATCCAGATCCATTTGCTTTCGAATGAGAATTCTGCCTTTGGACATAAGAAGAGACCTATTAGATCGAATCAAAGGTCCATTTAGTGCAGGAGTCTGTTCCCACCACTTGCCAGTGAGGTGTCTCTGGGAAGCCCATGGGAAAGTTGGGAAAGCAATGACTCCCCAGAAATTGGTACACTCCGGGTCAAATGTAATGTGTGAACAGGGTTTAAGCCCTTATGGAAAACTGAAGGATTGAATGGGTGCTTGTCATGTATACTGCCTTACCTGAGTTTGGGTAATGTCAGCAAGTCCTCCTTCGGCACCTCCAGACTCCATGTTTCCAGCTGCTTCTCATTTGATTACTTCTAGCCGTTGCATACACATCCTGCAGCCTGCATTCATTGTACCTGCCTTCCCCTAACCTGAGTGCTCTACTTCAGTCCATGTGCAATTATCCATCATGGTCGAATGGGACAGAAGTACATAGTGTCGCCCAAGACAGTTCAGGACCCAAAGCTGGTGGGCAAAGGCAGAAGACTCTCCTTCTCCAAGTTATTCTGGCCCTGTGTAGTTGCACCTCAACAACCACCACCCATAAAGCCTTATAAACTCTCAAAAACTCCCACTGAGCCCCCAGTATTTTTTGTTCTGGAGCGCAGCCCCCAAAGATAAATTGGCAATGCTCAAGTCAGCAGGCTCTTTGACAGATGTGATCCTTTCCAGTGACATGAGGTTCCCCAGGCTCAAAGGCAAGATCAGTATTTGAGTTTATCTCTCTCTAAAGCTTGGTGATGCCACTTTGGTCCTTCACGATCAACTGACTGAGTTATCATCTGTATTGAGTGTGGAGTCCACCTTGTATTGAAATGAAGGTGGCATCCCTGGGAAGCACAGTTCAGTCTGCAGCGTTTGTGGAAGGATCGAGACCCTGATGGAGCAGGGTGGGTAGGTGGGAGATGACAACTGGAGCTTTTGCTTGAGACAGACACAGAGGTCCCTATTGCTGCTTGCTTACACATCCCCAAGCAAGCCTATTACAGTGTTTAACGCTCCACTTTGAATGAATAGCAAAAAAACAAAACCCAAAAACCCTATAATTACATGTTCAGCACTGGGCAGTCAGCAGGTCCTGAGTGTGCAGAGTTCTCCCATTCCCATGTCTTTTTGTGATTATTATTTAGACACCTGTTTGAAGAAAGGCAATTATATGATATCATCATAAGGAACACAGCCAAGCCACCTCTTCAAGCAAACATCCTCTTTGTCCTTGGCCATTAAGCATGCAATGTTCATAGGCCTGTCCCTGATCTTTTGCAACACTTACCTGTTCGTTACTTAGCAACCGTGGCATTTACCACTGGCTGCAGCTGTCGGTAAGTCTGAATGTAAACTGAATTGCTCTGAGTTTGCAACAGATGCTGTTAAAAGGACCTGCGAATGTGTGTGTAAATGTCGCTTTCTTCACGGAGAAGAACCAGGAGCAGCAATTATGCCCTTGAGGAATCAGGACGTGGACCACACACCTTTCCTCTCGGTACAACCTTTCTCTGCTTCAGAACATGCTGCCTCCTCTTCTCTGTTTTCCAGGGGCTCATTGTGCGATTGCTCCCAGTGGTTCTTAGGGGGTGAGCGAGGGGACTTAGCTCCCCGGTCTTTGGGGGTTGGGCCCTGGATTGCCGGCCCTTCTTGTTTTTTTAAAAAAGCTTCACTTATAGGATAACTGTATTGTGTGTGTGTGTGTGTGTGTGTGTGTGTGTGTGTGTGTATGTTTGTGTGTGTGTGTGTGTGTGTGTGTGTGTGTCCCAATCCACACACAAGGTTTTATCCAGGGTAGCATAAGGTAAGTCACATAGTAATATACTTGTTGCACTGGTGTTTCATTGTTGCACAAGGGAAAACACAAGTACTTTACTGAACTTTGGACTAATTTAGGTATGGTAGTCTTTCATTCCAATCTGCCTTGGGCAAAAAGGCAAGGTAAATGTTATTTTAAAATAAATGCTCACACGATCTTATTTCTGTTCTCTTGCTCCTTCACTGATGATGGTGGCGCTGTGGGTTAAACCACAGTGCCTAGGGCTTGCCAATTAGAAGGTTGGTGGTTCGAATCCTTGTGATGGGGTGAGCTCCCATTGCTCGGTCCCTGCTCCTGCCAACCTAGCAGTTCAAAAGCACGTCAAAGTGCAAGTAGATAAATAGGTACTGCTCCGGCGGAAAGGTAAATGGCGTTTCCGTGTGCTGCTGTGGTTTGCCAGAAGCAGCTTAGTCATGCTGGCCACATGACCCAGAAGCTGTTTGCCGGCTCCCTCAGCCAATAAAGCGAGATGAGCGCCGCAACCCCAGAGTCGGTCATGACTGGACCTAATGGTCAGGGGTCCCTTTATACTTAGTCTTTCATTCCAATCTACCTTGGGCAAAAAGGCAAGGTAAATGTTATTTTGCTTCTTCTCCGATTTATATGCAGCTCACGCACCCAGCGGAGGAAGGTTAGATTTGGCCCCCTTGCCAGAGTGGGATCCTGTTACCTGCTCTGAAGTGGAAACACTTATAGGCCAATTTGAGGCGGGCAAGGCACCCGGAGACGATCTTATTTCCATAGATGTTATTAAAGCCAATAAGGATTGGTGGTGTCCACCTCTAGCAGCTCTTTTTACTTATATAAACAAAACAGCACAATTTCCTCCAAGCTGGAACTCTGCACTGATTGTGTTAATTCACAAGAAAGGGCCGCGCACAGACCCGGCCAATTTTAGACCAATTAGCCTGCTAAATGTTATTGGGAAGATCTATTCAAGATTTCTACTTAACAAATTAACGACCTGGATGGAAAGCAACAATATCATCGCAGAGGAGCAGGCGGGTTTCCGCCCCGGAAGATCAACAACAGACCAAATCTTAATCCTAAATCACTTGGCCACCAAGTACGCTGGCAATGGCCTAAAAGCCCTCCACGTCGCCTTTATAGACTTTAAGCAGGCCTTTGATCTAATTCCCAGGAACCAGCTATGGACAAAATTGGCAGCGACATCTATCGACCGCCGCCTTCTCTTGCTGATTATTAATTTGCATACAAATACCCTCTTGAGGATTAGGATAGATAGTAAGGGGCTAGTCTCCAATCCGGTTGCCACCACTAGGGGGGTAAGACAGGGCTGTTTGCTTGCCCCTGCTCTGTTTAACTTCTATATTAATTCGCTAGTGGTGCATATGGCAAATGCTGATTTCCATCCACCAAAACTGGCAGGACGAGCCTTAAATGTCCTACTGTATGCGGACGATGCCGCCCTATTAGCTACCTCCCCCATCGGATTAAGGAGGATGCTTCGAGCTCTTCATGAATATGAGACCCAACACGAGCTCCAATTAAATTATGCCAAGACCAAAATAATGGTCTTTGCTGCTCGACCGAAACCTAATTTATGGTCAATTAATGGTATTCCTTTAGAGCAGGTCAGTTGCTTCAAATACCTGGGTCAGGTTGTAAGATCAAATAGGTCCTTCCTGGCGCACAGAGAATACATAGCCTCGAACGCATCCAAAGCAGCCCTGGCGATTAGAACCCTGTACTCCAAGAAACAGGCACAGACTGTCAATGTTGCCTTACGTCTCTTTAAAATGAAAGTCCTCCCTCTTCTGCTGGTGGGCATTGCCTTGGGCTCACGTAGGGATTTTGAAAAATTGGAATCTATCCAAACCCAATTCCTCAGGGCCATACTCAGGATCCCCCCCTCCGTGGCAGGCGCGATCATGAGATTGGAAACCGGTTGCCAAGCCTTTAGGTATGTGGCCCTGAAAGCGAAGCTATGGCTATGGCTCAAGCTCTGTTTCAGACCGGTGGGTTTGGCCCCCTTGATTCTGAGGGATAACTTTAAATCTCCATGGGAAGGGGAGATAGTGGAGGAAGTGCAGAAGTGTGGGTTGTCCTCCCTTTATATAGAGTCCATGACATATAGCCACGCAAAGGCGGTGATCGCGCAAAGATTAAGGGATATTGCCAGACAGGAGGACATAGCCCGTGTGAAACCTGGGTTGTTTCTGGGGGAGCAGTTGTATCGGGCTGCCCCAGCTCGCTACCTGGCGGATATCCACTACGTGGAATACCGCAGACTATTTACTGCGGCTAGGCTGAATGTTCTTGACTCGGCGGTCCTGAAGGGAAGATATGGAGGAGTTCCATATGACCAGAGATTATGCCACTGTGCATTGGGTGAGGTAGAATCCACAGAGCACATTTTATTGAGCTGTCCCTTCTACAACGATTTAAGACAGTATCTTATAACTCCATACTTACCCCAGCTCAGTTCCCGACAAAGAGGAATCCAGACAGCATATCTGCTAAATAAGTCTTCTGGGAAAACAACCTTGTCAGTGGCTAAATTTCTTTTCCTGGCACTCAAGCGTCGGAAACGTATAACTGAATGCTTTGATGTGGGTTATCTGTGAGAGGTCTATTTCTGTGGCCCTACCTTACCTATGTATCTCCTATGATGTTATAGTTTATAATTATTGCGTAATGTTTTAATTCTGACTATCGGTCGAATAAAGAAATTGATTGATTGATTGATTGATGTTATTTTAAAATAAATGCTCATGCGATCTTATTTCTGTTCTCTTGCTCCTTCACCGATGATGGTAGAGTTGAGCTGTTAGGTTTTCCTTTCCAAGCAAGCCATCAAGTCTCAAAGTCCACACGCACACTTTTACATCTGTGTTTATTCAGGACTCTTCTCTGCTTCTATGAAATATTGTACAGTAGCAGATGAGCTGTGTGTTTACTCTCGCACATGCAGTAAATATTTGTTCCATTCAGTTGGATGTCTTTAAGCAAACCCAAAATAGAGTCAACCTGCAAACACGTTTTTCCTCTTTTTTTTTAGTTTCATGCACACATGTCTCCTTGCCAGATTTTTAGAAAGCAGGACTTTGTGCTTCACTGCGGGATTTCAACGAGATGTGTTTTGGGGGGTTGGTGACTAGAAACTAGCTATTTGAAATGGCCATGGATCCTGTAGATCACAGGATCTCAGCTTATCCTCCATCATAATGAATGTAGGATCAATTTATCCATGAAGTCTCCATGTGACCAGCTGTTTCCATAAAGACCCTGCCTCACTCGAAAAGTTATAGTCAGACTGAAGGCTTCATATCATTGTACAATTTCTATCATCGCATCCATCTGAAAGTATGGAATGGGGTGCACCAATCAAATGGTATTGCGACACCTCTAAATTGTGTCAGTTTGAGCCATGCTTGAGACTTTTGTTGTTCTGACTTCCTCCCATTGGGAGTTGGCCCACAGGTCTGTGACAGAGCACACATTTTGCATGCAGAAGATTTCAGGTTCAATCCCTTCCATCTCTGGTTTAAAACATCAAGTAGAGGATGCCAGTCAGAGTAGACAAACCTAGCTTAGATGGTATAAAGCAATTTCCTTTGCTGCTCATCAGGTTGTGACACACTCCCATGCTTTGGCTCTCAGTTGCTTCAGATACGAAAATCCCCTATGGCAGTGGATCCTAGTCCCTTTTTTGTCCTGGTGGCATGTACCCTGTCTATCTGTCTGTCTGTCTATCTGTCTTGTAAAAAATATTGATATGCTGCTGTTTTTTTTTAAAAAAAATCAGAAGTCATATGTAAAATTGTACAAGAAAAATCATCTTAAAAACAACAACAGAGATAAACTCTTTTGAGAAGCTGATGAGATCAGCTACTGAGCATCTGATGCAAGCTATGGAACCCCAGAAAAATGCATGTATACACAACATTTTGCATGATTTCCCCCCCTTCTGGTATAAGAAAAATGTCTCTCTGTGTATGTGTCTGGTTCGGGCAGCAAAATATATTGAGCCAGCCCTGGATCATTCTTAACTAAGGGGGCCCATTTCCCTGGGCACGCATGTTACCCCCTCAAATCTCTCCTCTTGATCACTCACAGTTCACATGGTGAACTGCCTCCGTTGAAAATGTTGCCTTTAAGAGGGTGTCCGGTTCCTGTGAAAGCTTAGCCTGTGGCTTCCCCTATACCATGGCGGTTTTGCACATGCTAAGCTTTACTTGATGTGGCAGGCACAGATTCAGTGTGTGATTCAGTTCAGATTGAAAGACAAACTTCCTTCATTCGCACCTTCTGGGAACCAAACTACAGTTGCCCTTTGAAATTTGCGCTTTCCCCCTAGCCAAGTAGCAAGTCCAAAAATACATATACTTCTAGGCAGGGCGCCCCCCCCAGCCAGAACTCTGTTCCGGCACCTCTCAGGTGGGTGCCATTGCCATGATATGAAAACAAAGGAGGCGTTCATGGTGAGTTCCAGCTCCTCTTTTTCTAGAAAAATGGCACTGCTACTCAAGTGTGGCTCAGAATGCATATTTGTGAAAATAGCATACAGTGTAACACAGCATGCAGGGCTGGCCCACCCATGAGGCAAGGTGTGGTGACAGCTTCAGGTGGCAGGATCCCCAGGGGCAGTAGATCCCATTGTCAATCTTTATTCTGAAGGCAGCCCTGTGTGGGGAAAGTTTTTAACATTTGAAGTCTCACTGTGTTTTTATATTTTGTTGGAAGCTGCCCAGAGTGTTTGGGGCAACCCAGTGAGATGGATGGGGTACTTCTCCTCCTCTTCCTCTTCCTCCTAATCCCCCCTTTCCAGTATATCACTCCTTCTGCCTGGGTGAGGAGGGAGGCAGCATTTTGGGATTTGCCCCAGGTGTCAAAATGCTTTGGGCCAGCCCTGACAACATGCATTCTATTGTTGTTTAGTCGTTTAGTCATGTCCGACTCTTCGTGACCCCATGGACCAGAGCATGCCAGGCACTCCTGTCTTCCACTGCCTCCCGCAGTTTGGTAAAACTCATGTTGGTAACTTTGAGAACACTGTCCAACCATCTCATCCTCTGTCGCCCCCTTCTCCTTGTGCCCTCAATCTTTCCCAATCAGGGTCTTTTCCACAGAGTCTTCTCTTCTCATGAGGTGGCCAAAGTATTGGAGCCATAGCTTCAGGATCTGTCCTTCCAGTGAGCACTCAGGGCTGATTTCCTTCAGAATGGATAGGTTTGATCTTCTTGCAGTCCATGGAACTCTCAAGAGTCTCCTCCAGCACCATAATTCAAAAGCATCCATTCTTCGGCGTGTATATTAAGCCAAATAGCATGCAAATCATGTATATTAGGAGAAATCTGCACTAAAATTCCAGATGATTTTCAGAGAGGCTTTTGCCAGAAGATATGAAAGTAAGTGATGATGTGGATAACTGAATGGATGCCTGAAAGAATGAGAAACTGACAGAACCAAAATGGCCAGGTTTGCTCCTGCCTAATTTTAATGTTTTATTCTGGTGCATGCAGGCTGCAAAGCAGTAGGAGCTCCTGGTGGCGCAGCTCCAGGATATAGAATGCTGTGTTGCGGAGCGTGGCCCCATCTGCCTCTCCCCCCTGCCTTTGCAACATGTCTCCTTGCTTTTCTTCAGTTAACGAGTATGCATCACACTTGCTTTATTTAGAACGTAGTCTCCCTTGATAGGCCTTGGAATAAAATCGGCTTTCACCCCTGGTTCTTTGAGAAGTCATCTGCTTTGAGGAAACACTTTCTTAGTGTTGCTATGCTGGAAAGCTGTGAGGAGCGGGTTATTTTTGAGTTCATTTTCTAAATCTGTGATGAGAGAAAATGTGTTCAGGCAAGTGGCTTTACAAATGGTTGTGAATTGGGTCGTTTTCTCTCTGTCTCTTCTTTTCTTGTTTAATGGAACCAGTGCCCTCTCTCCACTTGACGATTATTAGAAATCTGTTTCTCAAGATGTTCTTCTCTTCGTGCCCTCCTCACCCTCCTCCCAGGGCACAGTAACCATGGTTCTAATTGGAAAGATTGCTAATCTTAACTATTTGTAAGCTTCATTCCAGGTAAGTCATGTTAGCTTTTAAAAAAATCTAATCTCCATGTTCAGCTTCGGTATACCTTGAGCCCTGTGGACACAACGTATGCATGGAGACAGGTGGTCATACACAGTAGCCCCAACCCCAGGACTGGAGCACTGAACTTTTTGAGGATATTGACTGTTGAGAAAGCCCTGTCCAGGGTCCTGAAGGTAGCTGTCACGTTCTTCATTGCAATGATTAATTTGAAAATTTAGTGGTACCAAATACTTTATTTATTTGGCTAGCTAAGAAAAGCCAGACCCGTCCATATGTGTGTGTGTGTGTGTGTGTGTGTGAGAGAGAGAGAGAGAGAGAGAGAGAGAGAGTGCAATCTATGTGTGTTTACTCAGACATAAGCCCCACTGAATTCAATGAGACTCACTTCAAAGTTGCTATAGGATTAGTTCTATGTATTGTAATGGCCAACTTGAGCAAAAATGTTTGTAATCTATACCATAGCACAGCAAATAATTTAGCAGTGGTGGTGAAACTGCTTGGAGGGATTGGTTGAGCTGCTCCGATCTCAAAGATAGGCCTCCTGCTACCGTTGTCCGAACTATTAAGGTGCTAGAGCAGGCATGAGGGAACTTTGACCTTCAAGATGTCACTGGACTCCAACTCCCATCAGCCCCTGCTTATGGTCAGGAATGATGGGAGTTGTAGTTCAATGATATCTGGAGGCCAGCAGGACCCTTACCCCTGTGCTAGAGAGAAATGAGACATCCATAGAGTTAGGAAGAAGAAGAGGAGTAGTTTGGATTTGATATCCCGCTTTATCACTACCTGAAGGAGTCTCAAAGCGGCTAACATTCTCCTTTCCCTTCCTCGCCCACAACAAACACTCTGTGAGGTGAGTGAGGCTGAGAGACTTCAAAGAAGTGTGACTAGCCCAAGGTCACCCAGCAGCTGCATGTGGAGGAGCGGAGACGCGAACCCGGTTCCCCAGATTATGAGTCTACCGCTCTTAACCACTACACCACACTGGCTCCCTACACCACACTGGCTCCCAGGAGGTTGTCCTGTGCCTAAGGAGACAGCGGCAAAAGAAATCAGGGTTGGGAAGAGCTGAGAGTTGAAAGGGAGAGTGTATCAGAGGGATGTAAGCCAGTGGGAGAGGAAAGCTGGAAGACAGACTGGCCAAAGAAAGAGAGCTGTGCAAGTGATGGATCGGACATTGATTTGAAAGAGCCAGCAGCATCTTTTGAGTGTAAATTCACATATCTCTTGGCCTTAAAAGTATTGTTCTCACCAATGTCATCCATAGGAGCTAACGCCTAGAGACTGTGGGGGCTGGGCCCCCCAAAATTGATGGGCATTCCCATTCAAATGGTGTGTGTGCACTGCATCATGTGATCATTTGTGTGGGATGGGGCTTACCTGGACCCCACAATATTTTATTCAGGTTGGCTCCCCTGCTGTCATCCCTCACTGTGCGTACATAGAAAGTACTTAACATAAGAAAGTTATGACCTAGAGTTATATGAAAAGTTAGCAGCCTAGCCATCAGTTTAGCTTACTTTGTGACCTCTATAAAGGACCCCTGACCATTAGGTCCAGTCGTGAACGACTCTGAGGTTGCGGTGCTCATATCGCTTTATTGGCTGAGGGAGCTGGCATACAGCTTCTGGGTCATGTGGCCAGCATGACTAAGCCGCTTCTGCCGTTTACCTTCCCACCGGAGTGGTACCTATTTATCTACTTGCACTTTGACGTGCTTTCGAACTGCTAGGTTGGCAGGAGTAGGGACTGAGCAATGGGAGCTCACCGCGTCACAGGGATTTGAACCGCCGACCTTCTGATCGGCAAGTCCTAGGCTCTGTGGTTTAACCCACAGCGCCACCCGCATCCCTATGTGACCTCTATAGATAGATCCTATTATCCTGAGGTGTATATAGCTATATCATTGTTAATATAGGATATATGTTTTGTGGGTCTGGGTGTGTTAAATAGGTTGCTTACGATCCGCTAGCTCTGCTTTAATAATCAGCACTCATCCTTCCCTGCTATTAAATTTACTCTTTGCACAATGAGGTCACAGTGCATCCTGCCTGAGAGAGGGAGAGAGAATATGAATGAATCCGATTAAATTATTACAAAATTCAATTATGTCTTTTTTTTTCATTATGAGCACATTTTATGACATATAAGGAGTTGCATCTGCAGTTTTGCCTGCCTGCTGAGTTGCAGAACAAAAATTCGTCGATAGCTTAGCAGCTGTTTGCAATAGCTCTCTCACACCTAATTGGGGTAAAATAAAAAAATTCCTTCCAGTAGCACCTTAAAGACCAACTAAGTTAGTTCTTGGTATGAGCTTTCGTGTGCATGCACACTTCTTCAGATACAGTGTATCTGAAGAAGTGTGCATGCACACGAAAGCTCATACCAAGAACTAACTTAGTTGGTCTTTAAGGTGCTACTGGAAGGAATTTTTTTATTTTGACTATGGCAGACCAACACGGCTACCTATCTACTACTGGAACCTAATTGGGGGTTGTTGTTCTTGTATGTGTGGCTTCTGTAACTGAAACGAGTGCAAACAGATAGGTATCTGGCTCTTCTGGGGCCCATGTCTATGTCATGTCCACAGTGCTGGACTACCCAATACAGAGCTGAAACTAGGCTTTCTGTCACCTGAGTCAAAGACCCAGTTTGGCACACACACACACACGGATGCATGTTTGCATACATACATACACATACAAACACACACACACACACACACACACACACACACACACCTCAACACATTTATTCATAAAGGGCATAAAAAGTAGGCAATATATTATTTGAATACAAAGGAATCCCAAGAAGTATTATGACTGTATGACCAAAAGGAAAATGAGCATCCCTTCCAGTAAAAACAAATTGCTTGTCAAAAGTAGAACTTCCAATGTGCAGCAATTGTCTATCTGAGGTCAGGTTTTGAATTGGATTTATTTGGTCACAGGATCATTAAAAGACTACATTTCCATAAGATCAGCATATACCCTCTTGTTTCCTTAAAATTATTATTATTATTATTATTATTATTATTATTATTATTATTATTATTATTTAAAGCTTTTTGAGGCTTTTTGCCACCCACCCTTCTTCTTCATTCTGTGTAAACCTTTTCCATGAGTTTTGATGTGAAAATTTACTCCTGAGTAAGCTTCAACAAGATTCCTCTCAATTTTATTTTTGTTTGTTTACTCATTTCAGGAAATGATAATTTTGTAGTCATTTTAGGTTCCATGTAAGGTGAATAAATGTTTTCTGCGAGTCTAAAGGGTCTTTCGATTACAATCCTAATGCTGCCAGGCTAACTAGTGCTTGCTAGGGAACTGCCTCTGGAAGAAAAAAATACTCACATGCCCCTTACTATCCTGTGTGTAGATCATGTATAGTCTGTAATATGAATCAGCCTTAGCTATTTAAACACATACAAAGTTCTGAAGGGATCATAGAATCTTAGAGTTGGAAGGGACCCCCAAAGACCATCTAGTCCAGCCCCCTGCAGTGCAGGAAACTCAGCTAAAGCATCCATGACAGATGGTAACCCAACCTCTGCTTAGAAACCTCCAGTGAAGGAGCTTCTACAACCTTCCGAGGGAGACCGTTCCACGGTCAAACAGCTCTTACTGTCAGAAAGTTTTTTCTGACGTTTAGCCAGAATCTCCTTTCTTGTAACTTGAAGCCACTGGTTCGAGTCCTACCCGAACAGAAAAAACAAGCTTGTTCCATCTTCCATGTGACAGCCCTTAAGGCAGTGGTTTTCAACCAGTGTGCCGTGGCACCCTGGGGTGCCTTGAATGCTGGACAGGGGTGCCACAGCAACACTGGCCTCTGTCCCTTTTCCCTTCCTTCCCTCTCTTCCTCCTCTGATGCTCTCTAGCACATGGGTAGGCAAACTAAGGCCCGGGGGTCAGATCCAGCCCAATTGCCTTCTAAATCTGGCCCGCGGATGGTCCGGGAATCAGCGTGTTTTTACATGAGTAGAATGTGTCCTTTTATTTAAAATGCATCTCTGGGTTATTTGTGGGGCCTGCCTGGTGTTTTTACATGAGTAGAATGTGTGCTTTTATCTCTGGGTTATTTGTGGGGCATAGGACTTTGTTCACGCCCCCCCCAAATACTCCGGCCCCACCACAAGGTCTGAGGGACAGTGGACCGGCCCCCTGCTGAAAATGTTTGCTGACCCCTGCTCTAGCATGTCTGCCTCCCAGAGGCTTGTGTGGCTGTTTGCTGTTGAAGCAGCCCTGGCTGCAAGCTCCCTTGCCGAATGGTGCCTCTGGGGCTGGCCAGGGGGCGCTGGTTGTCAGGCGGACTTGGCGTAAGCAAGCAAGTGGCTGAGTTTCAGACAAGCCTTACCTGGAGGTGCTGGGGATTGAAGCCTTTGCATCTGGATCTGACTGAGCTTTCAGACCCTTGGATTGTGGTGTGGTCCTTCTGACCTTGCAGAATGGGCTCTAAGCATCCCTATGTACTCATTTGATCCTGGACACCATCTTTATGCAGAAAGTAGGGTGCACTGCTCTGGCTTCGGTGTTCAGTTGTGCCAGAAGTGGCTTAGTCATGCTGGCCACATGACCTGGAAAAACTGTCTGCGGACAAATGCTGGCTCCCTCGGCCTGTAAAGCGAGATGAGCGCTGCAATCCCAGAGTGGTCTGCGACTGCACTTAACTGCCAGGGGTACCTTTACCTATACGTTTTAGGGTTTGGTTTGTTGTTTTTCATTTTGTGCCCTTGTTTTTAGAAACATCTAGTGTTACTTTAAGGGACACGGTTGGCGCTGTGGTCTAAACCACAGAGCCTAGGACTTGCCGATCAGAAAGTCGGCGGTTCGAATCCCCGTGATGGGGTGAGCTCCCGTTGCTCAGTCCTTGCTCCTGCCAACCTAGCAGTTCGAAAGCATGTCAAAGTGCAAGTAGATAAATAGGTACCACTCTGGCAGGAAGGTAAATGGCGTTTCCGTGTGCTGCTCTGGTTCGCCAGAAGCGGCTTAGTCATGCTGGCCACATGACCCGGAAGCTGTACGCCGGCTCCCTTGGCTTGTAAAGCAAGATGAGCGCCGCAACCCCAGAGTCCTCTGTGACTGGACCTAATGGTCAGGGGTCCCTTTACATTTACCTTTAGTGTTACTTTCCATCAGTGTGGCAACTAATTTTTTTTTAAAGCATACAATTATGAATTTTCTTCACATCTAATGTGAAAAAGCTTTCCCATGACGAACCCATCAGCTGTCCAAACTTGTCCTTTTGTGGATTGCACATTTAGTTCTGTGACATGTTGCTATCACCGGGGGAGAAAGGGGAACGCAAGGGACTAGACTACCAATCCCTAAAGAAGCTGTGATTAACATATCTAAAAGTTTTCTTCGGTGGTGTTTGTGCTTGCTTTTTTTTTTTTTTTTGGCACTTGACTACTTAAATAAATTTGCATTAATGAAAGATCAAACTCTTCACACAATCCTCTCTGGGTAAGCCGAAGCTAAAAATATATTGCTTGGAATTTTGGCTGCGGAATCTGACATTTTTGAAGGGAGTGGCGGGGGAGGTGGGGATAAAATGTTAGTTAATGCTTATGATTTTAACTTTTTAAAGCGGGAAGAAAAGGGAGCTGTCCTGAACAGACTCAGCTGACATTTTACAGCCTAGAAGTCTCTTAAGTGTTCTAGTCAGGTAGAGAGTGGTTTTTTGATGTGCTCCATCTCTGGCCTTGGACGTGTCATGTTCTCACTTGTGTCTGGTCCAACCACCTGTCAAGTTGAGACTGAGGCAGACATGAAACAAGACAAAGACAGGATGCACGCAATAAAAGGAAGAGCAGAGCTTCCTAGCTATGCACGTCTGCCAGGGAAGTTGCTGTCAGGAGTCACAACCCAGAGCAGTGAATGGCCGATTTCCTTGCAGTTAATTCTAGATCCATGTAAAAACAACCTCCCCAAATTTTCCACATTTGTTGGTGGCAAAATTTGGGTGGGCGGTGGTGGTAGTGTTTCATGAAATATTCTTTCCAAGCAGGGAAGTGTCATTCTTCAGCAGTTCGTTTGTTCATGAAAATAGTTGTATATTGCAATTTCATTATAAAAAATATCAAAGTGGTTTGCAACAAATCGTTGGCGTCTATCTCTGAGAGACAATGAAGTGTGCCTCAGGGGGTGAAGGCAGACTGCTTTGTTAGCTTCACCAAAGTGATCTCCCCAGGGCAGTTTGTATGGAAAGCCTGGGCTGCCCGGGCGACATGACTCCTGTCTTGGCCTCGCTGGTCTGGTCCAAAGGAAAGCAGAACAATATATTTGGCACCTCAAGTTGCCATCCAACCATCTTAGGGGCTCCACTCTGGATTTCTCTAGCGTTTACTCCTTATCCCGCAAGATACCCCGCAAGGCAACAGAGGTTTAGGATCAGAGTTTTCCTTCTCCTAGATGGGCTCCCTTCCCAGATTGACGAGCCCATCTGCCCCTCACTTCCCTCTACAACAGGGGTCAGTAACCTAAGGCCCATGGGCCACAAGTGGCCTATGGTGGTCATTTAACCGGCCCACAAGCCACCCCTGAACCAAGCCGCCCGCTAGGCGAGTCCCCACACACTACACTAAACCAGTGCAGTGTGGAGACTCGCTTCTGTAGTGCCGAAAATTGTGTCTGCACAGACACAGACACCAGAAATCGCAGGCATGTTCACTCACGCACGCGTGTGATCCAGTCCATGGAGGGATCTCCGCTGGAGTGAACCAGCCCAAGCAAGGTAAACCTTGCCAACCCCTGTTTTACAACATCTGCAGAAACTACCTTCTCGACCTTTGGTCCCACTATTGGTCTTATCTGCTGTGTCTGCCGAAGCCTGTCTTCTCATGCAGAGGAAGTCCCTTCCTCACCGAGTTACTACCCCTCCCCTAACACTCCATGCACCCCAAAATATGTATGTACAATAAATATGTACAACAAATATGTACAACGGCTAAGGGAGCTGGGCATGTTTAGCCTGGAGAAGAGGAGATTAAGGGGTGATATGATAGCCATGTTCAAATATATAAAAGGATGTCATATAGAGGAGGGAGAAAGGTTGTTTTCTGCTGCTCCAGAGAAGCGGACACGGAGCAATGGATCCAAACTACAAGAAAGAAGATTCCACCTAAACATTAGGAAGAACTTCCTGACAGTAAGAGCTGTTTGACAGTGGAATTTGCTGCCAAGGAGTGTGGTGGAGTCTCCTACTTTGGAGGTCTTTAAGCAGAGGCTTGACAACCATATGTCAGGAGTGCTCTGATGGTGTTTCCTGCTTGGCAGGGGGTTGGACTCGATGGCCCTTCCAACTCTATGATTCTATGATTCTATGAAATCTTTGGCCTTACTCTGGTGGGGGACATATCATGCTCCTTCTGGAGTAGTTTGTTTATTTTTGGTCTCTGCCAGAGGTGTGGCGTGGCGCGCGCGCAGGGGTGTGTGTGTCTGCCAGGGTGATTGCCCGGGTGCAAAAAAGGGCTTGCTTCAGCAGCTGCTGCCCAGAGTCTGCCAAGAGTTGCTCCCTGCCCCACCTGCCTACCTCCCTCACCTGAGCAGCACACAAAGCAGGAGCTGGAAGAAGACAGGCCTTTGCATTCCTCAGCTGTGTGGCAACAGCAGGCTGAAGGCAAGACTCGTGGTGGCGGCATTACCTCAGCTTGAGGAGGCGCAGCTGCAGGTCCTGCCACTGTTCTGCATCTCTGCCTGGCATCAGAATCAGTGCCAGATGGAGGTGCTGGTTAGGGGGCACAATACTTGCCCTGGGCACTGGCAACCCACACTACGCCACTGTTCCCTCTCCTGCACTCAGCTCTCACTTCTGGCTCCTAGAAGCTGTCAGCATGCAACAGCAGCCACGTCCCGGGAAACGATTTTGACTGGCTGGCTAAATCCTTGGCCTGTCGCTGATCATGATGCTTCTTTGCTCATGTGACATTGCCCTTTGGTTCCCTGTTCTTGCCACCTAGGTCTCCCACATGTCCCTCATACTTCACGTTCACAAGATCTTTTTGTGGACATGATTCCCAGCACTTGGTGATGTTACTGGTTCCTGTCAATTCTGTTCGCCATGGGCTGCTATTAGGCATAGTGTTGGGGAACTGTATTTTTGGTCATCTGCATACGATCCCTTGCTTTTTCCTGTAGGACTAATTGCAGTCGTTAACAGATGTCAACAGGTTTATCATACCCATTGAGTCAATCACCCATCTCCCACTACCCTTCTGAGAAAGACCCCACCCCACCTTCCCACTTTATATATGGGTCTGGTGACTTCTGTTTCAGTGTATCTGAAGAAGTGTGTATGCACACAAAAGCTTATACCGAGAACAAACTAAGTTGGTCTCTGAGGTGCTACTGGACAATTTTTTTATTTGTGTGTGTGTGTGTGTGTGTGTGTGTGTGTGTTTATGTGTGTGTCCTCAATTTATTCGCTTACACTCCTCCTTCCAGCTTGCTCCTGTAGCTTGGACTGGAAGCAAAGGAAATGCTGACACGATTGATGTGCCTGTTAAGGAAACAGTGTATCAGGAATCTGACAGGAGCTACAAATGTCAGAGACATGGCAATTTACCCACTACTCATTTGAATGGCTATTAGTAGCCTCCGGAACCAAAGGCTTGGTGAATTCAGTATAAACTTGCTTAGTCTTTTTAAATTAAATCTCGGGCACGTATATTAATTTGCACCATATATCTTCCTCCTTCTCAGAATGCACAGAATGTCAGGGTGTTTATTGCATATTTGGGTCTCAGAGCCCATGGTGTGCAGGGGCGGAGGAAGGGGAGTGCGGTGGGTTTGGTCTGCACCGCGTGTCACCACTGAGGGGGGTGACAAAATGCCAGGCGGCACTCACCGCGGGGCCTGCAGTGTGCCCAAGCCACACGTCTCTCCTGGGAGAGACGCGGTGGCTTGGGTGCAGTGGCGTAACGTGGGGGGTGCCAGGGGTGCCGGCCGCACCGGCCGCAACATTTGGGGGGGGGCGCGAGTCCAGAGGGAAGGGACAAGTTCCTTCCTCCGCCAGGCTCCCCGCTGCCACCACCAGCCTTGCGCCCTAGCGCGCGCGCGCCCCCCCGCCGCCGCTGCGGCTGCGCTCCACTCACTGCTCGCAGGAGGAGCAGCCGCTGCAGCAGCGCCGGCGCCGCCACCGACGCCTGGCCGGGCACGGGCAGCCTCCGCACCCCGCCGCCGCCGCCATCCCCTCGGCCCAGCCACAGGCGACGGCTGCTTCTGCCGACTGGGAGGGAGGAGAGATCCGAGGGGCCTCGCCGTGCCCTGCGCTCCCCAAAACCCTCCGAGAGGAAGCCAACGGGTGGGCGAGGGTCTCCCGGCAGAAGGGGGTGCCGCTGGCTCTGGCTCTCAGCGCAAGGGGGGGGGCGAGGACGGAGCACGGCTGGAAGCCCCCGGACCCGGCCGGGAGGAGGAGAGGCGCTCGCCAAGCCCGGATCTGGAGCTCTACCTACAGCCCAAGGAGAGCAGGGGGCGGGGAGGCGCCCGAGGGGAGGGGGCTTTGGCTGCCTCGGCCCGCGGGGGCTCCGCAAATAATAAATTTAATAAATTCCTGCTGAGCCTTTGGGGGGGTCCTTGGCTCCTTCGCTCGCCCCCAGCCCCAGTGGCGTAGCGTGGGGGGTGCAGGGGGGCCGGGGGCAACATCTGGGGGCGCTCGCTCGCACACGAGTGCTAAAATCCATGGGTTAGGGGGCGCAAATTACTTGCCTTGCCCCGGGTGCTGACAACCCACGCTACGCCACTGCTTGGGTGCGTGCAGGCTCCACGCTGCCCAAACAGTCCACCCATTGCCTCCCCCTTGGCTGAGGGTGGCTGAGTGGGAGGAGGCAGGCAGACTCTGGAGGCCCCACGGTGCGCCCTGCCCCTAATGGTGGCTCCCCTCGCCCCACCCCTATGAGCGGCTCGTCCTGCCCCTGGGTTTGCTGCCCCAGGCGCCCAAGCAGCTTCCTCCACCACTGATGGTGTGGAAGCATAGCTATGGTTGTTCAAAAGGATTGCCTTCCATATATATAAATTTGTTCATTAGCAAACTTATTCATCAGGTATATTCTACGTCAACACTTGTCCATACTTTTTAAAAGTCCTCGTGAATATTTATCAACATTTAGTATGATTGTCTCCCGATACACATATCTGTGCATTTTGATATATATTTTTCAATCATGTGTGTGTGTGTGTGTGTGTGTGTGTGTGTATCACACATGTTACATTATATTTCTGTGCTCATTACTTGCCTAGAGAACTGCATTGCCAAATTTGGAGAAGCAGGGAATTTCAAAGGGTGGCAGTTTTTGGTTGGTGGGGGCATGGTGTTCTCCAAGGGGGGGGGAATGCTTCCACCTGCTGATCAGCAAAATGCTTTATAATCCAGTTATAATCCAGACAAGTTTACTGTGCACACATAAAAAAGCCCATATACATAAGAGCTATGCACAGATGGAAATCAGTGTGCAATACATTTTGCAAAGCCACAGTCTTGGAACAATGGCTGCTATCGCTGTTAATGTTTACTTCTATTTTATTTATTTTGATATTTTTGCATCTTCTTTCAGAGCAGGAAGGTGGTTTTAGATAGCAGCATGTTTTGAGAGGGATTTTTTCTATTGATTTCTCCTTTTTATTAAGTTCTCCTTTCCTCCTCCTCCTCCTCCTCCTTAAACAGGGGCAATGCTTTCCTTCATATACCCAGCAATGTATTTTGGGTTTTTTAGCCCAAGCTGGGATTCATTTGGGATTGAATTTTCAGCAAACAGCAAGGTATCAGTTTGCTGGCTGTTTTCCTAGTGTCACTAAATAGTGCAACAGCTGAGCAACGATTAGCAACATCCTGGCTCATTAATGGCACTTTGGTTAATGTTCCAAGCACGGCAGTCCTCTAAGAGCCTGGGGAGTGTGAACGCCCCATTAGCTTGGTCTAAAATGAGCAGTCAGCGATTGGCATCAGAGCACAATATTGTACCACTTTAGAACACAGGTGGTGGATCACATGATTGAATGCCCCCCATATAATTATAAGGTAAATCTAAATACTCGCAGCATATAGGAGAAGGGCCGAAGTCCAGCAGAATGGTCCTTCCCAGGATGATGTACTAACTTTCCATATGCTGGGAATTTTTTTTGATCCTATGGAACATTGCTCTTCACCTGTACTCTGACTTGGTACATTCGAAATGTACTTGTCAGGGAACTGACATCGGAGCAGAGGGGAGAGGAGGTGCTTCCCGATTCTGCGGAAGAAGGAACGAGTAAGGGTAGAGAGAGAAGGTCATCTGGGGAAGAATGTTCTGGTGACACCAGGAAGAAGGAAGAGGGAGGAAGCACCTCGGAGGAGAGGCTACGAGATGCTGGCACTGAAGGTAGTGAAGAGAGTGGAGGGGCACCGCTGGGCACACCCACTCTGCGCAGAAGGGTTACGCGCAGAGAGGCGAGGCGAAGGGTGTCAGTCAAGGAGCTTTTATGTTGGAGGAAATTTAGGAAACACCCACTCATGGATTCGTCCAGCGACTGAGCAGCAGCAGCACCTCGGCTGCTCAGTCAGGGAAAGACACCACCAACTTCTAAGCAGTTTGGAACAGCTGGAGGTTTACACACAAGCAACCCCATTTCCCGTGACAGTACTCATGACTTTTATCAATGGCAGATCTACCTTCATTTCACCCAAAAGGGAACAATGAAAGTTTTTGCAAGTGATCACCAAAAGCAAAGGAATTATAAAGCTGTTGGAAAGAGCAGAACTTGAACTTTGTTAATCTAGCCCTGAGTTAAAGACTCCCATGATTCTTGGCCATTGGTCATGCTGGGAGCTAGTCCATAAATGTTTGGAAGGCCACAGCTCCCATCAACCCTGGCCATGGACCATGCTGGTTGGAGCTGACAGGAGTTTGTGGAGGACCATAGGTTCTCACCCCTGGGTTAACCTAATGAGATACCATGCTTTGCATGTGCTTAGACCTCAAGGCACCTTCAAACAAAGAAGCAGGCAGTGGTGTGTAATATCAGTTTCTCTGACTGGCAAGTGGTTATGAGGTCCCTGGACTGGTAAGGGCTAATATACAACAATGCAAGGAGTCTAGACGTTTGCCCTTCTCAACAACCTAACTGCCGTACTTCAAGTTCTTACCTGTCCAGTTCCAGCTTCTGATCCTGGGCTGTGGAGAAAGCCAACCTAGTCTTTGCCTTGATAAAGCACTGGAAGTTATTCTTCTGAAAATCAAAAACCTTTGTACTGTGACAAGCAGCCTTTGTACATCATTTGAAGATAATCTTTACCATCCAGTACTTCCCTACTTGGGTGGGAGAGAGAGGGAGGATATTTTCCATCATAAATACTGCCCAATTTGTGCCAGTGATATTCATAGTTAGAATGTGTTTGAGCAGTGTTGGTGAAGCTTATTTAGCTTAAATATGGGGTTTTTAGCTTATTTATTTTGTCAGGCAGTGTTAAGCCTAGGCAGGATCTTAAACGATTGTGAGCACCGATGGCACTGGTGTCGCTACAAAAACAACCTCCAGTGCTTTGAAGATTCACCCTCCCATTTATTCATTTATTTTATTAAACATCATAGAGTCGTAGAGTTTCCCCCCGATGTTTTCCTGGTGTTTAGTCAGAGTAATAATAATAATAATAATAATAATAATAATAATAATAACCCACCCATCTGACTGGGTTTCCCCAGCCACTCTGGGAAGCTTCCATCACATATTGTAATTTGTATGGGTTGCTCGTGCGTAAGTTGCCGCCTCTCCAGGCTTTGTTGCCTTTCTAAACCTTTCAGTCTGGGCAGCCCTTCACTTCGTGGCTGCCTCAGTCGCTAGCAGAATCCGTCAGTGGGCGTTTCTTAAATCTTTTCCAACATAAAAGTTGTTTGACACCCAGTCTCCTCCTACTCTCCCTGCGCGGAAGTCTTCTGCGCAGGGTGGGCGTGGGTAGCGGAGGTGTCTGGTGAAGAGTCCTGGAGCCCTCTCGCCAATTCCCCCATCAGCCCCTCCATATCCCTGGTGTTGCGCTGATTTGCTTCCCCATCTGCGGAGCTGCCTCTCTCCCTGCTGGGCCCTTCTCCAGCATCATTTGAGAGCCTTCCCTCCTCCTCTAGCTCCGATGTCAGTTCCCTGACACATATGAAAACATATTTTTAATGTGTTTTTTTTAAAGGAATCTCCTTTCTTGTAACTTGAAGCCACTGGTTTGAGTCCTCCCCTCCAGAGCAGGAGAAAACGAGTGTGCTCCCTTCTCCATGAGACAGTCCTTGAGATATTTGAATATGACTACCATATCTCCTCTCAGTCTCCTCTTTTCCTGGCTAAACATACCCAGCTCCTTCAACCGTACTTCATAAGGCTTGGTTTCCAGACCCTCATGTTGGCATTTTCAGGAGTATATGTGTGTTTATTCTATCAGCAAAGTTAGCTCAGCATTTTGCACAACTTGCCCCTAAAACTCAATAAAGAAAAGTCATAAAATCATCAAGAAATGAAAGAAAGAGAGAGAGAGAACATTTATTTAAGCTGCTCCTGCTGCTTATACTATTTTGTTTCATGGAGAGAGTGAACTCTCATAAAAATTAAGATTTACAACCTCGCAATATAAGAGATTAAAGTAGGCTTCGACTTCTTAGGTTTATGCCCTTACATATAAAGTTCTTTGAACCTACTGTAGTCAGATTGGAGGTTATTAAAAAGATCTCTATATAATGTTTTTTTAAATTGTGATAGCAAATTATTAACAACAATGATGATTTTTGTTGTTATTTTTGACAATTGACCTTCCTCTACAGGAAATTACAGATGAAATTTCAAAATTTTCATTCCTAAATTACCCTAATCAATTTAACCAAAGGTATATGCCAATGGAGGAATTGGGTCACATCCTACTAATTTAGCTATAAAATAATTGCAGATAGGTGTAAATATGCCCGTTTTCTTTTGTGTTAAAAGCTAATCTATAATTAAATTAAATTAAATTAATCTATAATTAAATTAAAGCCAATCTATGCTTTGCCACTAACATTTTTTAGAAGGGCCACCTGCCAAACCACATACCTTTACTAATCCCTTCTGAAGTTTTCCAAGTTTGTGTCTTGAACTTGAATTTTCTAGCTCCAACCTGGAAAAGATCCCTAAATAGGAGCACTACAAACAAGCCATTTCAGGGCCACGTGAGCATTTTGTCACACGAAATGCTGCATGTGTTTTCCAACTGGTGTTTCATCCGCTCATTGCGGGGTGTGTGTGTGTGTGTTTTCCCCCAATTGTTATTAAAAATTCAGCTGTCTCTCCAACTGAGGCACTTTGTCATTTTGAAAGCCACTGTAGCTGTGAATAATTGAAGGCAATTAAAAAAGTGTGTTGAAAGTCATGTAATTTTTATAGACCAGTTACGACGTGGAGTTTTCTGTACTGTTTGGAGGTTTTCAGGCAACACTTGTCAAGCATCCATCAATTTTGGAGTTGGATTTTGTTTTGGTGGATAGGATTTTTTTTTGGAGGGGTGATGCTAATTTGGCTTGGAAATGAAAGCACCCAAAATAATGCAAATGTTTGATTGAAGCCCATGTTTTACATTTTGAACAGTTATGTGTACATTTTAAAAAAGTTCAGACTTTTCTTTTAAGACTTTTCTTTTTCTAAGAGTTCCTTTTTACTCGCACACACAAACATCCCTCAGCCTTCTGTTGTTGTTACAAATTTAATGCTGGTATGCAAAGAAAATCTGGCCTAATGTAACATGCCGCTCTCTATCCTCCAGCTGTGCAGGCGAGAATCATTATCAGAGTTTAAGGACACATTCCAGTTCTACAAAAACACCTGCTGAGGTGCCAAGCAGGGGCAATTGATAGAATTGATAGATGATAGATGTCTCTAGGTGAAGCAGAGACATCACCTTGCCAACAAAGGTCCGTATAGTTAAAGCCATGGTTTTCCCAGTAGTGATGTATGAATATAGGCCCCAGCTGCTGAATATAGACCCCTGGGCTCTTGTTCTCAACAAGCCAATCAGCTTAAAAGAACTGCAAGGGAGAGGAGACTTAGACTTCTTCAGGCTAATGTACAAAACACACAAGAGCACATGATCCTGCAAATCTGGAGAAGTTATCTCATTCCATTCCATCTATTTCCATCGGAGACAACTAGCTGGATTCATCCTGGTGCAACATCCTGTTGTCAACAATGGTCAGGGAGATGTTTCCAGAAGTGCATAAGCAAGGAAAGAAGGTAACAGCTGTCCTGCACCACCAACAGTTCTTTGTATCCCATCAACTGCCCCCAAACTGCCTCTAAACACAAAGGTCCCATTTAGCTACCGTTGATCAAACCTATCCATTCTTAAGGAAATCAGCCCCGAGTGCTCACTGGAAGGACAGATCCTGAAGCTGAGGCTCCAATACTTTGGCCACCTCATGAGAAGAGAAGACTCCCTGGAAAAGACCCTGATGTTGGGAAAGATTGAGGGCACAAGAAGAAGGGGACGACAGAGGACAAGATGGTTGGACAGTGTTCTCGATGCTACCAACATGAGTCTGACCAAACTGTGGGAGGCAGTGGAAGACAGGAGTGCATGGTGTGCTCTGGTCCATGGGGTCACGAAGAGTCGGACATGACTAAATGACTAAACAACAACAACAACAACAGATGATAGATAGATAAATAGATAGATGATAGATAGATAGATGATAGATAGATAGATAGATAGATAGATAGATAGATAGATAGATGATAGATAGATAGATAGATAGATAGATAGATAGATAGATAGATGATAGATAGATGATAGATAGATGATAGACCGATACAGCACTTTAAATCTACAGTGGACGCTTGGGTTGCGACTGTGATCCATGTGGGATGCACGTTCGCAACCCGCAACAGCGTGTCTATGCACGCGCGGGTTGCAATTCGGCGCTTCTGCACATGCGGAAAGCGTGATTTAGCGCTTCACGCATGTGCAACCGCTGAAACCCATTCCGGTACTTCTGGGTTTCGGCAGTCCATAACCCAAAAAAAACGCAACCTGAAGAGTCTGTAACCTGAGGTATGACTGCATACAAATACTTACAATAGAAAAATCAGCCCTTTCAGTGAAAGCTGTCAGTTCCCCAAAACCTGTTGGAACAAGAAAGTCTTCAACTGCTAGGGCAGGCACGTTCAACAGGAAAATCATGATCTACCGGTAGATCACTGGATGTCTGTGGTAGATCACTGGCTCTCCCCCCCCCCCAAAGAAGAAGCCCAAGTACTTTGGCTTTGGCTCCCCTAAAAAAAGCTCAATAACTTTGACCCGGGGTAGATCACTGCCAGTTTTCAGATCGCAGTCTCTTGGGAGTTGGCCTCCCCTGTGCTAAGGGAAGGACAACAAGGTGGGAGCCAGGCTAGCTTCTCTAAAGAGGGAGTTCCAAAGTCTGGGAGCAGCCACTGAAAAGCCCCTGTCCTGCGTCCCCACCAAGTGTACCTGTAACAGTGGCAGAACTGAGAGAAGAGCTCCCTTGAAGATCTCCAAACCCAGATCAGCCTTTTGTTGTTGTTTACAAATTGCCTTTCGGATAGCTTGTGTCAGGAGTGCGTGCAGGAGCCGGGCCCTGTGACCAATAGGACTCTGCAGGACTGGGGCCTTCCTAAGTTTGTTCTGGAGAGGCAATGCGCGGCTGCACAGGTGAGGCCGATTGGTAACTCACAGCACCTGGGGCAAGAGCCGGGAAGGGACATAAGGCCAGCATTTCCCTTCGGCTCTTTGCCACAGCAACACGCTTCCTGCCTTGCTGCGTTTGGCTTTGTGACTCCTCAGACCCTTGACTTTGTGACTTCCTGCTTCCTGACCCTTGGACCCCTGGCTTCTGGACTCTCATTCCTGCTCCCACCCCGCCATCTTGCCCCCGGTCCTGACGTCCTCAGCCGGGACTTCGATCGCCCGTAGACTGGACCGTGACAGCTTGGTTGGACCTCAGCTATGAAGCAAGCTGGCAGGCCAAGTGGGCTTCCCCACTGCAGCTGTGCTTGTGGTTCTGTGTTCATCAGATGCTCTGAATCAAAGCATGCAAATTCTCCGAATGTGCGTATGTAGATGTTCCATCTCAGAGTCAGAGGTTGACATTGCTTCATAGATTTCAAAGTCAGAAAAGAGAATGGATAAAAAACCCCACCCAAGCAGCATTTAGAGGGGAAGTGATAAAGTTATTGCTGTTATCCGGAATCTCCAGGTTTGCTCCAGTGTAGCGTAGTAGTTAAGAGCGGTGGACTCGTAATCTGGTGAACCGGGTTTGCTTCCCCACTCCTCCACATGCAGCTGCTGGGTGACCTTGGACTAGTCCCACTTCTCTGAAGTCTCTCAGCCTCACTAACCTCACAGAGTGTTTGTTGTGGGGGAGGAAGATTGATAGCTGCTTTGAGACTCCTTAGGGTAGTGATAAAGCGGGATATCAAATCTAAACTCCAAACTCCATGACAATAATCTACTTACGAAGGAAAGCCGATATGACACTACATAAAAAGCAGAGCTGTGCAAGCGTAATGTCTATCAAGAAGGTCTTTGGCAAAAAGACTTCTGGCTTCTGTGCCTCACTGTGGTTTTACAGCATAGAGAAGAATTCGAAACATCTGTTTGATGGGTGGGAGAGAGGGAAAAAAAACAAGCAGATTACAGGTAAAATAACATAAGGGATTCACATTTATGAGAGGAGTTCACATATCAAATCCTACAAGATCAAAAATACCTCGGAGGAACCTGAACTCTGCTGTTCCTACATGTGTCTTGATTTCTGTAAGGCTTTTGACAAAGCCGCCCTTAATATTCTTGCAGAGAAGCCAGTAAAATGTGGGCTGGATGAGGTAACAGTTGTTGTTGTTGTTTAGTCGTTTAGTCGTGTCCGACTCTTCGTGACCCCATGGACCAGAGCACGCCAGGCACTTCTATCTTCCGCTGCCTCCCGCATTTCGGTCAAACTCATGCTAGTAGCTTCGAGAACACTATCCAACCATCTTGTCCTCTGTCGTCCCCTTCTCCTTGTGCCCTCCATCTTTCCCAACATCAGGGTCTTTTCCAGGGAGTCTTCTCTTCTCATGAGGTGGCCAAAGTATTGGAGCCTCAGCTTCAGGATCTGTCCTTACAGTGAGCGCTCAGGGCTGATTTCCTTAAGAATGGAGAGGTTTGATCTTCTTGCAGTCCATGGGACTCCTCCAGCACCATAATTCAAAAGCATCAATTCTTCAGTGATCAGCCTTCTTTGTGGTCCAGCTTTCACTTCCATACATCACTACTGGGAAAACCATAGCTTTTACTATACGGACCTTTGTTGGCAAGGTGATGTCTCTACTTTTTAAGATGCTGTCTAGGTTTGTCACTGCTTTTCTCCCAAGAAGCAGGTGTCTTTTAATTTCATGACTGCTGTCACCATCTGCAGTGATCATGGAGCCCAAGAAAGTAAAATCTCTCACTGCATCCATTTCTTCGCCTTCTATTTGCCAGGAGGTGATGGGCCCAGTGGCCATGATTTTCATTTTTTTGATGTTGAGCTTTAGACCATATTTTGCACTCTACTCTTTCACCCTCAATAAAAGGTTCTTTAATTCCTCCTCACTTTCTGCCATGTAGGAACAGCAGAGCTCAGGTAATAGTTAGGTAGATTAATAGCTGGTTGACTGACCGAACCCTAAGACTGCTCACTAATCATTCCTCATCATCCTGGAGAAAAGGAACAAGTGGGGTGCTACTTCAGGGTTCTCTCCTAGGCCTGGTGTTGTTCAATATCTTTATAAATGACTCAGGTGAAGGAATAGAGTTATCAGATTCACAGATGACCTTAAAAGATGAAAGAAATGGGTCAAAACTAACAAAATGAATGTAAATGTAAGGTTCTACCCTTAGGCAGGAATAACCAGCTGCAGAAATATAAGACATGGGACACCTGGCATGCCAGTTATGCCTGTGAAAAGGATCTAGGGCAGGGGTCAGCAAACTTTTTCAGCAGGGGGCCAGTCCACTGTCCCTCAGACCTTGTGGGGGGCCGGACTATATTTTTTTTGGGGGGAAATGAACGAATTCCTGTGCCCCACAAATAACCCAGAGATGCATTTTTAATAAAAGCACACATTCTACTCATGTAAAAACACCAGGCAGGCCCCACAAATAACCCAGAGATGCATTTTAAATAAAAGCACACATTCTACTCATGTAAAAACATGCTGATTCCTGGACCGTCTGCGGGCCGGATTGAGAAGGCAATTAGGCTGGATCTGGGCCCCAGGCCTTAGTTTGCCTACCCATGATCTAGGGGTCTTAGCAGACCCTAAGCCTAATAAGAGTCAACAGTGTGGTGCAGCATCAGCAAAAAAAGTGATTGCCACATCTAGGCTGCATCAACAGAAGTGTAGTGTCCAGATCAAGGAAGGCAATACTACCGCTTTATTCTGCCTTGGTCAGACCACACCAGGAGTATAGTTCTGAGCAGAGCAGCCTAAGAAAGATTTTGACAAAATGTGCAGAGAGGAAGGCAACCCAGGTGATAAAGGGTTTGGGAAATAAGCCTTATGGACGAGCAGTTGAGGGAGTTGGGTATGTTCAGGATGGAGAAGAAAGGACTGAGAGGTGATAGGATGTTGTTGTTGTTGTTGTTGTTGTTGTTGTTGTTGTTGTTGTTGTTGTTTAGTTGTTTAGTCGTGTCCGACTCTTCATGACCCTGTGGACCAGAGCACGCCAGGCACTCCTGTCTTCCACTGCCTCCTGCAGTTTGGTCAGACTCATGTTTGTAGCTTCGTGAACACTGTCCAACCATCTCGTCCTCTGTCGTCCCCTTCTCCTTGTGCCCTCCATCTTTCCCAGCATCAGGGTCTTTTCCAGGGAGTCTTCTCTTCTCATGAGGTGGCCAAAGTATTGGAGCCTCAGATTCACGATCTGTCCTTCCAGTGAGGTGATAGGATAGCCATCCTCAAATATCTGAAGCGTTGTCCCATGGAAGATGGAGTGTTTGTTTTCTGTTGCTCCAGAGGGTAGGAGCCAAACCAATGAATTCAAATGTCAAATAATAATAATAAAATCGATTCTGACTACACATTAGGAAGAACTTTTTGATGGTAAGAGCTGTTTGACAGTTGAATGGACTACCTCAGAGGTGGTGGGTGAGTTCTTCTTTGTTGGAGATTTTTAAACAGAGGTTGCATGGCCATCTGTCAGGGATTCTTTAACTGCGATTCCTGCATTGCAGGAAGTTGGACTGGTTGACCCTTGGCTTCCCTTCCAACTCTACATTTCTGTGATCATTCTATTGTGATATTGCAACTCCCATCACCCCTGTCCATTGGTCCATGCTAGCTGAGTCAGGTGGAAGTCCAAGTTGAAGTTGAGTTAGAGAACAGGAATGGAGAATTTGGGTAAATTTGGTTGGGTAGGATGTTTGTGGAAATAAATCCACCAGAGTACAGTGGCACCTCGGGTTACATACACTTCAGGTTACATACACTTCAGGTTACAGACTCCACTAACACAGAAATAATACCTCGGGTTAAGAACTTTGCTTCAGGATGAGAACAGAAATCAGCGGTAGCGGCATGGCAGCAGCAGGGAGGCCACCTTAGCTAAAGTGGAGCTTCAGATTAAGAATAGTTTCAGGTTAAGAACGGACCTCCGGAACGAATTAAGTACTTAACCCGAGGTTCCACTGTACACAAGGTGCTGTTTCCTATCATATACCTGTTGCCAGTCACTGTGCTCTCACTTTCGGCTTTGCTGTCTGTGACAGCAAATTTTGCAGCCGAGCGAAAATTTGGACGCAAACCACATCCCAAATTGGGCCTGAGACTCCCCCCCCCTCTCTCTCAGCAGGTTGTCTCTGCGTCTGTAAGCTCTTTTTCCAAAAACCTTTCTTGACACATTGTATCTGCCCTGCTTCCTTAATGGCACTCGGTTCAGAAGAGAGCTGCACAGGATGGCAGGCTGGAATATATCACCCAGTGAGGGTTCTCTGACAGGCACTTAATGCCATACTTTCCATAATATAAACAGTTCCCCTGGACAACCTCATTTCAGAAGATTGCCTTGTAAAGTGTCACAACCAAGGGCTGATTCATGCAGCTGCCTCTCCTTCTGATTCCCAGGTGCCAGATCGATCCCTCCCTGCCTCTCAATATTTACACACAAAAAAAGGGGGGGGAGAAGCCTTGGGTCTCCTTCCTCTGACCTTGGCCACGTTCAAACCATACATTTAATGCAGCAGCAGTTATAGCTTCCTCCAAAGAATCTTGAGAGCTGTAGTTTGTCAGGAGCACAGAGAGTTGTTTGGAGACAGGGGCATAGCGTGGGAGGGGGCGCTGCTGGGGCGATCCAACTCAAGTATTTACCAACTCACTAGTAGCCGTAAATCAGCACTCTTCAACTTTTTAAAACCCAGACCCACCTTTAACCCAAACATGCATTTGGGGAAGTTTTAAAAAATAAACCAATCTTTATTTCATTTAATTGTTATAACATGAAATATGTACTCTAAGGTATACAGTCATACCTCAGGTTACAGAAACTTCAGGTTGCGTTTTTTCAGGTTATGGGCCGTTGAAACCTGGAAGTACCAGAATGGGTTACTTCCGGGTTTCAGCGGTTGCGCATGCACAGAAGCGCTGAATCGCCACCAGCACATGCGCAGACATGCCGCTGTAGGTTGCGAACGCTTCGGGTTGCGAACGTGCATCCCGCACGGATCACGCTCGCAACCCGAGTGTCCGCTGTACAGAATATACAGTGTATTTTTTAAAAATAATTTTTTATTAGTTTTCCATACAATTATACATTTTTATCCAGATTTCAACAAATTGTCTCTTTTTGAACTTCCTTCAACGTCTCTGAAAATCATCCATCTTTAATACACATTCCCTTCATTCGTATTGCCATTAGACTTCCCTTCTCCATCTATTTCATATTAACAATACTTCTCTGTTTTTACCGTGCCTCTTGAAATCCCACTAGCGTTGTTTTCACGTCACATACATTTCAGATAATCTACAAACTTTCCCCAGTCTTCGATGAACTTTTGGTCTTTGGTGTATCTAATTTTCCCAGTTAGTTTGTCCAATTCCGCATAATCTGTCAGTTTCCTCCATTCTTCTATCGTCGGTATTTCCTCTTGTTTCCATTTCTGGGCCAACAGTATTCTGGCTGCCGTAACTGCATATTGGAAGAGTTTACAGTCTTTTCTTCTTATTTCCTTTCCTGTAATCCCTAAAAGAAAAGCCTCCGTTTTTTTTACAAAAGCATTTCTTAACATCTTTTTCATTTCATTATAAATCATTTCCCAAAAGCTTTTCACTTTCTTACATTCCCACCACACATGAAAGAATGTTCCTTCTTTTTCTTTACATTTCCAACATTTGTTGCACGTCTTATACATCTTTGCTAACTTTACAAGTGTAATGTACCATCTATAAAACATTTTCATAACATTTTCTTTCAGTGCCGTACATGCAGTAAATTTTACATTCTCTTCCCACAGTTTTTCCCACTCATCAAATTGTATATTATACCCAAAGTCTTTGGACCATTGTATCATTACCGATTTAACCTCTTCATCTTTTGTATGCCATTCCAACAATATCTTATACATTTTTGACAAAGTTTTACATTCATTGTTTATTATATCTATTTGAAATTTAGAATCTTTTTCTACATAACCACTTTCTTTTAGATCTTTTTTAAACATTTCATTTACTTGAAAGTAATGCAACCAATCATATACATGATCTTTAACTTGTTCATATGGTTTCAGTTTCCATTTTCCTTCTTCTTTAATTACCAATTCTCCATATGTACTCCATTTACCTCTCATGTTAATTTTCTTAACACTCATAACCTCCAGCGGAGATAGCCAATGTGGGACTTTTGGTTCCAATATATTTTTGTATCTATCCCATATTTCTATTAACGAACTCCTGAAAATGTGGCTTCCAAAACCTTTATGAACTTTCTTCTTATCACACCATAGATACGCGTGCCAACCAGATCTGTTATCAAAACCTTCAAGATCTAATAGCTCCTTATTTTCTAGTTTGATCCATTCTTTTAGCCAACATAGGCATGCTGCTTCATAGTATAATTTCATATCTGGCAGGGCGAAGCCACCTCTTTCTTTTACATCTGTCAATAACTTAAATTTTATTCTTGGCTTCTTCCCCTGCCAGCTATACCTTGAAATCACTCTTTGCCATTCTTTAAAGATTCCTATACCCTTTATAATGGGTATAGTCTGAAATAAGAATAACATCTTTGGCAGTACGCTCATCTTTATCGTAGAAATTCTTCCCCAAAAGGATAATTTCATTCTACCCCACACCTCCAGATCATTCTTTATTCCCTTCCAAACCGGAATATAATTATTTTGATACAAGTCAATATTTTTGGGCGATAACCAAATTCCCAAATATTTTACCTTTTTCACCACCTCTATCTCCGTTTGCTGCTGCATTATTTCAATCTTACTTTGTTCCATATTTTTTACAATCATTTTAGTCTTTTTCTTATTCAGTCTAAATCTGGCTACCCTTCCAAATTGTTCCATCTCATCCAATACCTCTTTTACACTTTGTATTGGTTCTTCAATGGTCATTACCAAATCATCGGTGAAGGCTTTAACTTTATACTCATTCTGACCTACTGTCACCCCTTTTATTTGTTTATTTTGTCTAATCGCATTTAAAAAGACTTCCAGAACCGTTATAAACAGAATATACAGTGTAAATTATTACATTGATAAAATCCCCCTTTTCCATTCTGTGTCTATCTCATTCTATTTTTGTGATTTCCCTCCACCACAACACAGCGTCCTTTTGAATTGTTTTGAATATGTTTTGAATTTATCATTTTGTTATATATATTAGTTCCTTTGGCCCCCAGAACAATCTTACAACAATTTTTCCTCACTCCTTTACGAATTTAGTCCATGCATATCAATAAATTTGTTTTGGAACAATGTTTTGTCATATATCCTTCTAAACAGTTCCATTCCTTCTTAAGTTTTTGATTTGACTGAAGTCTGATCGCTGCTGTCATTTTAGCCACCTCTATGAATTCACATAGAATTCAATTTCCCTTTTACTTTTCTTGTAAAATTCAATAAAAACTATTAATAATGATGATGATGATGATGATAAATTCTCTTTTAAAGTTCCAATCGGGGGGGGGGGGGATTCACATAATTTGTTTAACCAATCCTCTACTGAGGGGACATTGTCCCCTTTCCAATTTTTAGCTATCAACAACCTGGCAGCATCCATGGCATATAAAAAAATTTCTTTTCTTATCATTAGGGATGTCCTTAGTAATGATACCTATTAGGAAGGCTTCTGGCCTTTTCTCAAAAGATGTTTTAAACATCTTTTTTAGCTCTTTGTGGATTGAACTCCAGATTTTTTTTTATTTTCTTGCATCCCCACCATACATGAAACATCGTTCCTTCTGCTGTGTTACATCTCCAACATAAGTTGGAATTTAATTTGTACATTTTGGCAAGTCTGGTTGGGGTTATATACCACCTGTACATCAATTTCATTGTTGTTGTTTAGTCGTTTAGTCGTGTCCGACTCTTCGTGACCCCATGGACCAGAGCACGCCAGGCACTCCTGTCTTCCACATTTTCATTAGGTTTTCCTTAATTGTGTAGCAAGCGGTAATTCTAATATCTTGCCTCCACAGCTTTTCCCACTGTTCCATTTGAATTGGGTATCCAGTTTGGGGAAGTATTTATTTTTCACCCCTCTCCCCATATTGTATGGGAGTAATGTTGCTGTTGCAACCTGCCTTAGATCAGGCCTCGACCCAGTTGTTGTTGTTTAGTCGTTTAGTCGTGTCCGACTCTTTGTGACCCCATGGACCAGAGCACGCCAGGCACTCCTGTCTTCCACTTCCTCCCGCAGCTTGGTCAAACTCATGTTTTTATCTTCGAGAACACTGTCCAATCATCTCGTCCTCTGTCGTCCTCTTCTTCTTATGCCCTCTATCTTTCGCAACATCAGGGTCTTTTCCAGGGAGTCTTCTCTTCTCATGAGGTGGCCAAAGTATTGGAGCCTCAGTTTCAGGATCTGTCCTTCCAGTGAGCACTCAGGGCTGATTTCCTTCAGAATGGAGAGGTTTGATCTTCTTGCAGTACATGGGACTCTCAAGAGTCTCCTCCAGCACCATAATTCAAAAGCATCCATTCTTCGGCGATCAGCCTTCTTTATGGTCCAGCTCTCACTTCCATACATCGCTTGACCCAGTACTAGGTCCCAATCCACCAGTTGAAGGCCAGTGCCATAGATGGCCAGGAACACCACCCAGGCAAGTGAGTGAGTTTTGGGAAGGGAGTGGGGAGAAAGAGCTCTCTGTTGCTGCTGCATATATCCAGTTGACAGAAATGTGTTCGTGTCTGTGTGTTTACTAGACTTCTGAGAGGCTGGCTCGGTCCCAGCTCCTGCCAACCTAGCACTTCGAAAGCACACCAGTGCAAGTAGATAAATAGGTACCGCCCCGGCGGGAAGTTAAACGGCATTTCTGTGCGCTGCTCTGGTTTGCCAGAAGCGGATTAGTCATGCTGGCCACATGACCCGGAAGCTGTACGCCGGCTCCCTCGGCCAATAAAGCGAGATGAGCGCCGCAACCCCAGAGTCGTCCGCGACTGGACTTAACGGTCAGGGGTCCCTTTACCTTTACCTTCCTCCGTAGAATCCTGAGAGCTGTAGTTTACCCCCTACAACGCTATAATTCCCAGCACCCTTAACAAACTACAGTTTCCAGGAATCTTCGGGGGAAGTCATGTGCTTTTAAATGTATGATGTGTCAGCAGCCTGTGCTTCCATGCTGGCTTTGGAGAAGGGAACCTCCCCTTCCTCCCCAGCCACCAGAGAAACGCAAGATGCTCTTAGCAGGGTAGTAATCATTATTTAATTTTGTTCATGCCCGGGACTTTTGCAGGCTTATTTGCAAGGCTTCTTTAGGAAGTGATCCCTGGTGCGAGGGCAGAGATGCATACAATAATGTCAGTGCCTTCCTCTTTGAAAATGCTGGATTTGTTGAAAATGGTGTTGATTTGCAAGAATTGATTTTTCCCCCCAGTGGAAACTGCTGCAGCACAGTAAGTAATTTGTGAGGTGTTTCTGTTAAGACACCTCTCTCCCCCCCCCCATCTCACACACAGAGTGTGCACCACAAAATTGAATTGCTGCTCGATGGAGATTCCAATTGTGCTTTGTTCCTGCTGGCTGTGCAGATGGCTAATCGACCACCAGATATCTCTCATGGCTACTGTTTAATGAAGTCTTGCACTAGGTTTCAGCGTGGGGCTTCTTCCTGGGTTACAGAAAGATTGCTTTCATATTCCAGCAGGCAGTCGGATTCAGAGGGTGATAAACTTGCATAGTGGAGTTCCTCAAAGATTTGTGCTGAGGTCTGTTTGATGCTGCTGCTGCATTAAACAAAATACCGTATTTTTCGCCCCATAAGACGCACCGGCCCATAAGACGCACCTAGATTTTTGGGGGGGAAATAAAGGGAAAAAATTTTATTTCCCCCCCAGGTGCGCTGCGCTACACCAGGAGCTTGGGGCGTGTGGAGCTCAGCGCGCCCCAAGCTTCTGCGTGCCGGCAAGGTCTCCGCTAGCGTGGGAGAGCCGGGTGCCTCTCCCAGGGCTAGCGGACCCCTGCGCTAATCCAGAAGCTTGGGGCAGGCTGAGGTCAGCGCGCCCCAAGCTTCTGCGTGCCGGCAAGCAGTCCGCTAGCCCTGGGAGAGCCGCGGGGCTCTCCCAGGGCTAGCGGATCGCTGCGCTATACCAGGAGCTTGGGGCGTGCTGAGCTCAGCGCGCCCCAAGCTTCTAGGTGCGCGCAAGCAGTCCGCTAGTCTTGGGAGAGCCGCGGGGCTCTCCCAGGGCTAGCGGATCGCTGCGCTACACCAGGAGCTTGGGGCGTGCTGAGCTCAGCGCGCCCCAAGCTTCTAGGTGCGCGCAAGCAGTCCGCTAGTCTTGGGAGAGCCGCGGGGCTCTCCCAGGGCTAGCGGATCGCTGCGCTACACCAGGAGCTTGGGGCGTGCTGAGCTCAGCGCGCCCCAAGCTTCTAGGTGCGCGCAAGCAGTCCGCTGCCGCCCCAAGCCTCGCGCACCCGGTGGGACCTCCTGCCGGGTGCACGAGGCTTGCAGACACTCGCCCGAAGCAGGGGGAGCCCTCCCGAGGGCACCCCGTGCTTCGGGCGACAGGCTGCCGCCCCAAGCCTCGCGCACCCGGTGGGACCTCCTGCCGGGTGCGCGAGGCTTGCAGACACTCCCCGCACGCGCTCTTCCGGCTGGGGAGGTGACGCGCGGCTATAGAGGCTCCTGCCATAGCCGCGCGTCACCTCTCCAGCCGGGAGAGGGTCGCGGGGGGCTGCTTTAGCCCCGTGCGCGTGCTCTCCTGGCTGGAGAGGTGACACGGGGCTGTAGAGGTTCCTGCCATAGCCGCGTGTCACCTCTCCAGTCGGGAGAGGGTCGCGGGGCTATGGCGTCTTCGCTCCATAGGACGCACACACATTTGCCCTTCATTTTTGAAGGGGGAAAAGTGCGTCCTATAGAGCGAAAAATACGGTAGTATTTTCACGTGTTACAGTATTTTCTTTTCTTTTTACCATATTCAGTCAGACTCCAACTTTTCAGTCAGTTCACTCCTTTACTGACAGGTCCAAAGCATTAAGGCAGTTTCATTATACAGTGGTACCTCGGGTTACATACGCTTCAGGTTAAATACGCTTCAGGCTACAGACTGCACTAACCCAGAAATATTACCTCGGGTTAAGAACTTTGCTTCAGGATGAGAACAGAAATCGTGCAGCGGCAGCGCAGTGGCAGCAGGAGGCCCCATTAGCTAAAGTGATGCTTCAGGTTAAGAACAGTTTCATGTTAAGAATGGACCTCCAGAACGAATTAAGTTATTAATCAGAGGTACCACTGTATACACTATACAGTGAACGCTCGGGTTGCAAATGTGATCCGTGCGGGATGCATGTTTGCAACCGGCAGTGTTTGCAACCCGCAGCTGCGCTGCTGCGCACACGTGGGTTGCAATTTGGTGCTTCTGCGCATGCACAAAGCGCGATTTACTGCTTCTGTGCATGCGCGATCGCCGAAAACCAGACGTAACCTGTTCCGGTACTTCCAGGTTTTGGCAGTCCGTAACCCAAAAAAAGCAACCTGAAGCGTCTGTAACCCGAGGTATGGCTGTATACAGGCTTCCACTAGATCCCTAGTAGAAGGTGCAGGCTTCAAATACAAAGCAAGTACAACTCACATCATACATACAGCACGGAGTTCAGTATCAATCTGGCAGAGCTTCCTTGCAGCCAAGCAAAGAGGCAATGTACAGCCCCCTCTTAATATAGCCAAGAATGACCCTTGGCTGTTTGCCAGGTCAGTGACCTTCAAACACTAATCAAAGGACCTGCAGGTGCAAGATAAGGGAAGCACATGCACCAGATTTTTCTTAACAGCAATTAAAAGAACCTCAACATAGAAAGCCTCATACAGCCAACATGCTTAAATCTAATTAATGCATGAAGGGGTTAACACCATACAGCAGGTATCCCCAACCTGTGGCCCTCCAGATGTTTTGACCTACAACTCCCATGATCCCTAGCTAACAGGACCAGTGGTCAGGGATGATGGGAATTGTAGTCCAAAACATCTGGAGGGCCGAAGGTTGGGGATGCCTTCCATAGAGTAACTTGCCCTGCAAGGCTTAGCGAGGCCACACCCCTCACCTTGGGAGAAAGGTAATCAAGCCTATTGTTCCCCTTCAGTCTACTGGAGAAGCTCAATATGTGAAGAGGTTCTGAGCTGGTTGCTCCAAACTCAAACCACATGGCTCTTACAAGCCATTGTGCCAATAGTTAAGGATCCAGAAGAATTAAACTGAGCCCTGGAAAGCACTTAGAGATGTGTAACCATGTAGGACACATCTTGCTTTGTGTTAAGAAGGATGTTTGCTGGTCGGAAGTGGTTAACTTCCCATTAGGTACACAAAAAAGCACAGGCCACAAAAGATCCACTCCAGCCAGTGATCCCTATCGGTTGTAGGCGGTTCCATGCTTCTGAGCTGTGAAAAAAAAGAGGCAACATGACGTTTTTGGTTTCAAAAAGCAATAATGGACATATTTTTGGTTACTGTGGCTAGAGCAACAGGGTCAGAACTGCAGCCCTGGGATTAATTGCATTTTGAGGGGCTTCTGTTGTCTTTCTGTTTGAGGATAATTGGGTTTGGCTGTGATTACTGTGGATAACCAGATTGCAATTTTAATGTCACTATTGGCTCTACGGCAGGAAATGAGAATATTGATTTTACAATTACCAGCCAGGGAGCCATTGCTGGAAGGGTAGAATTTTGAAGCATTTGCTCTGGCAAATTGGCTAAGATTTGTTCCTTCTGGTTTCCCCCACCCCTCTCCCGGTTCGGTGCTTTCGTGCTGGCAGCATCAACAGGAGGTGGCTGTGGGAATTCATCTGAAGAAAAATGACTAGAAGCTGAATACTGAAGGTGGGAATCCTCATCTAGCTTCTGGATGTGGGTGGGAGTTAGACAGGATGGGCTTTTTGTGCCTTAGCATCTCAGTTCTAATAAAGAGGGGCGTGGGAAGACGATTGAGCTGGCTTCTTTGAACACAAATACATTAAGCAGAGAGGAGGAGGAGGACGATGAAAAAGAAACCCAAACAATTATTTATGTGGGGTGTGTGTGTGTGTGTGTCAGGGGAATCTCGTTTAAATTAGTTCACTCTGAAATGGGAATGGGGAGAAATTGGATTAAGTGTTCATTTAAACGAGAATTTGCCAAACTCAAACTTTCCGAAACAATGTGTGAACTGAAACACAGGCATTCTATGAAACATGAGCTTCTTTGACTTTTTCAGTGTGACTCTTGGGCCACACTATGTGTGAGAATACACACACACACACACACACACACACACACACACACACATATATATATATATATATGGGTAAAGTATGCATTTAAAAATGCATATATCTGTGAAGAGAACATACAAACATGCATTATATTAGGGAAAACTTATTTGTATAAAATGTGTATTATCAGGCAAAAGTGTGTGGGAAGAGAAATTGACACACGAATGCTTGTGAATTTTGAGGAAGGCTTTTTTATTGTAAAAGGCAAACTTACATATGTAGGAGTGTGGAGAGCTGAATTAAAGATACGGAGTGGGGGGGGCAGGAAATGAAAAGCTGAGAGAAAAACCAATATATTTGCCCTTCCCTTCTCTGAAAACAGGCGATGGTCAGTTGTTTGGACACTTTATTATTCCATAATCATTTCAACTCTGGATTGGTTTACAGCAGACCATGTGCCATGAATGCAGCTTGAAAACAGATGAGTAGATAGGGGCGCCCCTCCTGATGTGTTTTGTAGTGTGCATTCATCATGACATTTTTCTTCTGATGTTATCTGGCTGCTTATACACTATCTTGCTTTCAATACTGTTTGCATCTGCAAAAGTTCTGAGGTAGGCCCACCACTTCATTTCCATTTGGGGCATTTCCCATAGTTCCCTGCTGAAGGCCTGTGATTTTTTTTCATACCACAAATTCTCCAAGGTGTTTGGCTTTGCTTTTGCTTCCCTGTGATGCAGCAATAGCGTGGTAACGGGAAATCATTACAGAACCACTAATCAAGTAGAAGGATGTGTGGATGCCCCTGGTACAAATCGGGTCCTCCCTTAAAGAGGGCACGTGTTGCGGTGAGACCTGGCAACCAAACCCTGTGTTGTGGGTGGGTTGATTGATTAGCTACAAGACCCAATTGGTAGGTCCCTTGATGCTGGACTTAATCAGGCCAATGGGACGCAACTAAACGGATCAAGGGACCTATATATACCGCATAGCTGTCAACGTTTCCCTTTTTTTAAGGGAAATTCCCTTATTCCGAATAGGATTCCTCGCAAGAAAAGGGAAAAGTTGACAGCTATGATATACCTATGCACATGACCCAGAGCTTCCTCTTTCGGTGCGTGCATCGGAACACCCGCCCACCTCTCCCTATTTTTAGGGCTGTGTACTTGACCTTGCTATGCCGTCGTATGTCGTCTGTTGTTGGGACAGGGGCACGGCAGGAATTTCCCCCACTTGGCTGATTGGCTATTGCCATTTCGGTTTCGCCTGCGGTGTAGCAAATCATCACAACTTGGAAGGTTGCAGATAGGCTCTGGTTCAGGTGATAGGGATGGGAGAACGCTCTCGCCATCCCTATGTGAAGGGTATTCCATTAAAGAAATCCAGGGACTCGATGGTTTGGTCAACCCCTGTGAGGGGGTTGTGCCCATGCCTGAGTCCAGGGGGGCATTTGGGGGGCAGAGATAGCCTGTTCCCGGCTTTCCGCTTATCCAGGTGTTCACACTTGGCTGACCTATGCTGGTTCCCTGGGTCAGCGCTACCTGCAAGGGTGGAGGGAGCTAGTCGAACCAGAGCCTATGCAACCACTCACTTGCTGTAATCAATAAAGTTGTGGCCTAAGTTCTGCCATAAACCAAACCAAACTTTGAGTCTTGTCTGAATTTATTTAAGGGTCAGGTTTAAAGGTCTGAACACACAAAGCCACCACTATTATTGTGTCAATGACATCTTTGTCCTCCAGGTTGCTAAGCCAGAATATGTAGAATTGGCAAGCTAGACATGTAAAATTGGAGATCAGAAAGGGACTGATTTTAAAGGAAATGGGTAGAGAGGTGCTGTTTCTCCTTCAGAGGTTACATGGGAGTTCTGCGTCAGCCAAGTGAAACTGACTAGTGGGAGATTCAGGACAGACAAGAGGAAGCGCATAGTTCACACACCACATAGCTAAACTGTGGAATTTGCTGCTATGACGATGTGGCTATGAACTATGGCTAGATAGACGGAAAGATGTGGCTATAGGCACTAGATTGGAAGGATTTTAAAAGGGACATAGATAAATTAACAGGTGATAGGTTTATCGATGGCTTCTAGTCATAAGGGAAGGGTAGAAGTCCCATGTTCGGAGGCGGCATGCGTGGCACTGAGTCCCTGCTGCTGAGGCGCACTAATGCAAAAGGTCTTTTGCTCTCATGCCCTGCTTTTGGACTTCCCAGAAGGCATCTGATTGGCCACCGCGGGGAACAGGATGCAGGAGTGGCTGGACCTGTGGTGTGATCCATCAGGGCTCTTCTTATCTTCTTAGGCTATGCTTGGATAATTCAGTTACGCCCCATGCAGCAGAACTGCCTGTCTTCAGAGGAGGCTGCATGTTGCCTAGGTTTATGAGTCATTGCTCTTGGCTTTTTGCCTCCTCCTAATCACGTCCTTAAGAGAGACTCGATTAGGCTATTTCCGGAGGGCAGATCATTCTCGCCCTTTCACATTCTAAAAATAAACTTTTATTTGAGTACAAGAGTGAAGTGAGCCTTCAGTTTTAATTCATTTTTTTTAAGTGTCTCAAACAACCAGAAGTTCCAGAACTACTGTTCTGCACACTCAAGGCATTGTCTCCAAGTTTAAATGAATGAAGTTGTTCAGCCTTGGCAAAATTCAGGCTCCTAGACTTTTTGCTTCCTTTTGATGCTTTGTGATAAGTGAACAATATCAGGGCTGGGCTTCGCCCAAACTGCCTAGTTTAAAATCAAATTTGTGGGGAGGGAGAGGGTGTGTGTCACATGCCTTGCGTGTAAAAGGTCTCGGGTTCAATTTCTAGAATCTGCAGTTAAAGGGGTCAGATAACATATGACGGCGAAAGACTTCCTTTGTGCGGTGACCTGCTGGTCATTGCATATTCAACAGAATGGGGTTAGATGGGCAAGTTATTTGACCCCTCATATAAAGCAGCTACCTGTGTTCCTAAGGGTTGTGGAGATCAACCCATTTGACCTCAGCAAGGTCTGCAAGAATTCAGACAGAGTTGGAAAAGACATTTACTTGCATTGGAAAACTTGCTCCTGAAAGTTTGTTCCTAACACAGCTGCTTATTTTCAGTGTCTAACCCTGATCAGGCAGTGTAACATGTTTTAATGTGCCTGAGCAACTGAAAGATAGAGCTTTAGGGAAATAAAACGTATGTGTGCCCTGATTAGGGATCTACTGGCAAGACCAGTGTGGTGTAGTGGTTAAGAGCAGTAGACTTGTAATCTGGTGAACCGGGTTCACGTCTCCGCTCCTCCACATGCAGCTGCTGGGTGACCTTGGGCCAGTCACACTTCTCAGAAGTCTCTCAGCCTCACTCACCTCACAGAGTGTTTGTTGTGGGAGAGGAAGGGAAAGGAGAATGTTAGCCGCTTTGAGACTCCTTAGGGTAGTGATAAAGTGGGATATCAAATCCAAACTCTTCTTCTTCCCTTCTTCCAGAGCCATTGGCCAGAGCTGATACCAGGAGACACCCAAGCAACTCCATCAGATCATATCCCCCAAACTCACCTAAAAATTGAATTGAGACCAGGTCTGCAAGACAGGAAGAGCAGGTTCCAGGATTTGGCCTGAAAGCTAATGATGCATCCACTTTGCGGAAGCTTAGCAGCTCTGGGTCTGGTCAGTGAATGGATGGGAGACCCACCTGTAAACCTTGTCCAAATGGTATTGAGCAAAGCCTGCTCAGCTATTAGGAAGGGTGACTCTCCTGCCTCAGGTGACAGAAGCCTCCCTGAGCGGCACATCCACAGGTGCCCTGCCACAGAATTGGGGCAGGATTGCTTTCAAAATTGGTGTGATCGTGCCCCAAATCACTGCCTGTGGTGGTGGTGCTTCTCCCCCAGAGGTGGCTGTGGCAGGGTGTGCAGTGGTGGCAGGGCAGGCGGCTGTGGTAGGAACAAGTTGTTGGTGGTGATGATGTTGGCAGCCACGGTGGCAGCAGCAGCAATAGGCTAAATAAGATGCACCACCTCTGGTCTTGAGTTGCATGAAAAAAGTGGGGTGTATGCTGCTGCTGATAAGATAAAGTTTATTATCTGCCCTTTACTAGCAGGTCCCAGGGTGCGTTACAACAATTCAGAATTGAGAGTAAAAAAAGCAGTTTAAGCAGATTGCAGCCGCAAGAATAGGGTGGGTCCTGAAAGCACATGTCTTGGGTGTCCAAGACACCAGGGTCAAGAGGCGTGTCTTCGGCATTTTCTGATAGCTTTTTATGGAATGCATGGATATGATGGCAAACTCCAGCTTTTCAAAAAGGTTCAGCCCTGTGTGTGGGCTGGCAGGCAGGCATGGAGCACCAGGTAAATCAAGATAGCCTGGCGGCAAACAGCAGCAGGTTTACCGCTCAAAGAATCTGAGCCCCTGTTTGCAAAACCTTCCTGAAATTCATAAAAAGCTTGCTAAGTAGTTCCAGTGGCCTGCAGGATGCCCAGAAGCATCAGGTAGCACGGAGGCAGAAACCCAAAATAAGCCAGAGAGATCTAACCCAAGGCCTCGATCCTTAACGTCCTAGAGAGCTTTAATATTGCAAGAATCCCTGGGTCAAACTGGGTCAAATAATTAAAATTTCTGGGTAAAGGGTCCCTTGGGGCACCCATCTGTGCGCTTTGAGAATGAACTAGCCTAGCAGGATAATATCAATTCCAGCTGTGCACTATTCCTCTGCCAACATGTTATTGCAACATTTCCTAGCTGTTGTTTTAAGCCTGGAGTTGCCAGTATTGTGCCCCCAGACACCACTTTGTGCCCTCCAAGGCTTCCTGCTCCTCCTGATTTTGATTTTTAAAAAAAATTAAAACAATGTACTAATTTATCTTTGGTAGACAAGCTCCAGCTTCCAGCCAGCCAGCCATTAAGCCAGCCATCTTGCTTCCTTCCTCCCTGAATGCCTCTGAGCTCCGCCATAAACCTCATGGGCTTAGTGGCATTCTTAGAATAGGAAAGGAGGAGGGTGGGGCAGCTGAAACTGGTCCTTTGCTTTCCAGTGTTCCAAGACATTCTGATTTGTTTTGTTTTAATGAAAAGCAAAAAGGCTTTGAAAGACTTGCTCACCCCTTCTCCTCTATTTAGCCTAATGGTTTCCAGCTTCTCTTAATTGAAACATTGCCCAGTGCCAAGAGTACTGCATTTATTAAGCTTGGTTGGTAAACCAGAGCCTGCAATTTATGTTCCTCTGCATTGCCTGGCAAAATAAGATCTGGCAGCTTTTGTGCCTTTCTCTGTCGACAGCGTTTGTGCTTGAGAGTTTTGCAGATGAATTGGTCAGAATTTCTTCTTTGAAAACCCTCAAGCAAAAGGGCTGCCAGCAGAGGCAGGGCTTGACCTCATTTGTTCCTATGTGTTCAATAAACGGAGGCAGGGCAAGAAGCAATTCTTGAGCCCCGCTGGAGGCAATCAAGACCTCAGTGACTTCAAATCCATCCTGAGAAGATGGTGGCAGAGAAAGAGGGCTTTGTCCCACTTCCTCTCGCCAAACACAAATGCAGGAGCCCTTGAGACAGGCAGAAAGAACTCTGAAGCAGACTAGCAGACTAGCAATGGCTTCACCATCCAAGCCTCACACTGTGATGGAGAACAGCGTGCCTTCAATTGGTTCAACTGGCATCAACCAGGAAAGGGGCCTTCTTGGTGGTGGCACCTACATTCTGAAATTCCAGTACTCTATAGAGTCCATGGGCACCTTCAGGGATGCTTTCCCACTAGTAGCTGAAGACCTTCTTGTTCGCCCAAGCCTTTCTCAACCCTTGATCAACTTGGCTCACTGTTTGTTATTTTTGCTGTACGTGCTTGGTCTTCCGTATGATTCTGTGAACTGTCGCTGCTTTACATTGTTGTACACCACTTTGATGCCTTTTGTGAAAAATGGTATCACAGAATCAGTGAATTGTAAGGTTGGAAGGAACATCTGGTTCAACTCCCTGCAATGCAGGAATCGCAGCTGGAGAATCTCTGGCCAATGGTTGGCTGGGGAGAACCTTGCCAGAGCTCCAGGCAAGGAGGCAGTCTGAGCCACACTTGTCCACTCACTAGGAGAACTCGGGAGGGACATGATCTTGGTTATCTCCTCTTCTCTGCAGGGAAGCTGTGTACAGTGGTACCTCGGGTTAAGTACTTAATTCATTCCGGAGGTCCGTACTTAACCTGAAACTGTTCTTAACCTGAAGCACCACTTTAGCTAATGGGGCCTCCTGCTGCTGCCACGCCACCGGAGCACGATTTCTGTTCTCATCTTGAAGCAAAGTTCTTAACCTGAAGCACTATTTCTGGGTTAGCAGAGTCTGTAACCTGAAGTGTATGTAGCCCGAGGTACCACTGTACAAAGGACAGCCCTGCAGGATCACTGAGAGGAAGCACCAATCCTGCCTGGTCCAGTGTGTCCCTTTGCAAATGGCTCCTCTGCAACGAAGCCACCTGCAAAAAAGTGCCCTGAACCCAGCAAGATTGGGTTCCTCCTCTGAACAGCTGTTCAGCGAAGGCATCAATCTTGCTTCTTTGTGAGCAGCTTCTTTCAGTAAGGATAGTCAAGCATCAGGGCCCTGTATTCTTTTGGCAATGAGGGTAGGTCTAGGTCATTTTGCAGGGTTTTTGTACCTGATAGCTGCCTCTCCTTCTTACCTGACCCCTCCCCCCCAGCCTTGCAGACATACCTTTCTCTGGATCATCCAACACAACCTGTAGCTATCTGTGGCTGTTTGTACCTGACTCATCTCAGTGGCACTCTTTGGGCTTCCAGATTTCAGTGGTGCGCTGCACAGTGCCAACATTTGGCGCCCCCAGCCACTTGTCTTCAGTGCATAATTGTTCTGGCACTCCCTGCGGCACACTCTCGGCTTGGCGCCCAGTGCGAGTGAACCATTTGCACTCCCCTAAATCTGCCTCTGCTCATCTGATGCCAGATTTGGTTTGGACTCAGCCGAATCTGGTGCACAGCCCAAATATATATACAGTGGTACCTTGGTTCTCAAACGCCTTGGTACTCAAACAACTTGGAACCCAAACTTCAAAACCGGAAATCTTCCGCTAAGTTCTGTCTGTTTTTGCTATTCGCCGTATTTTTTGCTCTATAAGACGCACCGGACCATAAGATGCACCTAGTTTTAAAGGGGGAGAACAAGAAAAAACCACAATTCTCTCCCTCTCTGCGCAGCGCCCCTTCAGCGAAGCAGCATTTTCTCCTTCTGCTTCGCTGAAGGGGTGCTGCGCAGAGAGGGAAAGCTGCGCAGCGCCTCTCCAGCGAAGCGAAGCCTCCGGAGCGCAGCGGGAGTTCCTGCTGCGCTCCGGAGGCTTTGTGTTGCTTTTGCTGAAGCCATGGAGCCTGCATTCGCTCCATAAGACACACACACATTTCCCCTTACTTTTTAGGAGGGGAAAAGTGTGTCTTATAGAGTGAAAAATATGGTATTTTGCGTTTTTGTGACTCTTTTTTCGTTTTCATGGCTGTGTGGAACCCAGTTCAGCTACTGACTGATTGATTGTGTGACTGCAGTACATTGTTTATTGCTTTCATTTTATGGATCAATGTTCTCATTAGATAGTAAAATTCAGGTTAAATTGCTGTTTTAGGGGTTGTTTTTAAATGTCTGGAACGGGTTAATCCATTTTGCATTACTTTCTATGGCAAAGCGTGCCTTAGTTTTGGAACGCTTTGGTTTTGGAACAGACTTTCAGAACGAATTAAGTTTGAGAACCAAGGTACCACTGTATGTGTGTGCAGTTTTGGAGTAGGGAGGAGATTGCAATTGGCAGGAGCAAACTTGTAATCGTTGGGGTCTCCCCTCCTCCTTGAAACTAGTGCATTATTATATTCAGGAATGGTTCTGCAAAGAAACATATTAAAGATGAACTCTCTCTTTTTTAAAAATAAAATGTTGCCTTCTGCTAATGGTCAGTTATCTCATACTCATTTAATGTCTTGATTTATTGAGTTTATATTCAAGGAATAATTTGGTTAATTAAACTTCTTCAGTCAGTTTGAAAACCCCATATTTTTTGCATTTGCCCTGGCTTTTCTCTGGGCCTTCACATTGCGGGCCATGGGGTGCAAATAGTCAATCAGCAGAATCTTTGGGCAAAGCCCTGTGTGACTGCCACAGAGCATGGCACTCGCTGCTGAGATTCAATTTATACAGTGGGCATTATGCCAGTGCAGCTTGTGAATGTGGGCCCTCAGTGGTGTGCATGCGTGCGTGTGTGTGCATGGAACAGCTCTGGCAACTGGTAGAGATGCTGAGCGATTCAGCCTTGTGGAGTTAAGCAAGCATTTCAGGTCCACCTTGATTTTGGGCTGTGCTTCTCTCCAGCAAATCCCCCTCTCTGCGTAAATCCAGTGCTGCCTGTAAACACTGGCAGATAAAAGAGTTTTCCTTAGTTACCATGCTGAACTCTTGGCAGGCGTAATAACCCAATGATTTGGCCCCAGGGTTACTACCCTGAGTGCTGCGTGCTGATCCGATAATGAGAGGAACAAATACTTCGGGGGGAAAGGAGGGTATGCTTTCTCTCCTCCTTTTTTCCTGCATTTTCCCTATTCATCAGCAGTCTGTGCTCTTGAAATGAGAAGGGCAGAGAGCGCAGAGAGGAGGTTTGTTGTCGGTTGTCGGTTGTTTTAGCAGCCTGATTTATTATTATTATTAGGGGACGCGGGTGGCGCTGTGGGCTAAAGCCTCAGCGCCTAGGGCATGCCGATCGAAAGGTCGGCGGTTCGAATCCCCGCGGCGGGGTGCGCTCCCGCTGCTCGGTCCCAGCGCCTGCCAACCTAGCAGTTCGAAAGCACCCCCGGGTGCAAGTAGATAAATAGGTACCGCTTACCAGCGGGAAGGTAAACGGCGTTCCGTGTGCTGCGCTGGCTCGCCAGATGCAGCTTTGTCACGCTGGCCACGTGACCCGGAAGTGTCTCCGGACAGCGCTGGCCCCCGGCCAATAGATGTGAGATGGGCGCACAAACCCCAGAGTCTGTCAAGACTGGCCCGTTCGGGCAGGGGTACCTTTACCTTTACTTATTATTATTATTATTATTAAAGATTTTCTTGATTTACAAAAGTGTGCGCAATGTCTCTCTCTCGTATATCCCCCCCCCCATGTAACATTTTGACAAATTTGTTTCATTTGTTGAGACATTAGGAAGAAACGGGGGAAAGATGGGTGGGGGTGGGGTCTGGTGGCGATGTTTCTATTTTACTTCATATATGTAGGGTTTGGTGTCAGCGTTGCTTGTGCAGGTTCTCTGCTGTTCACTTGTGTTCCTTTGGTGGTGAGAGAGGTTGGGGTTGGCCTAGGGTGTGGTTGTTCATTTGTGGTTGGCTGTGGTGGTCTTCGTTTTCATGTGCGAGTTTTAAATTGTCTTGTGGTTGAAAGATCTTGCTCCACCTTGGGTAACGGAGGGAAGCTGAGTTGTCAAGTCAGCTGGGAATTGCTTTCTGGAGAGAGAGAGAGACGTGTTGTTTGTATGAAAGGCTAGGGAGACTGACACTTTTCTAATCTGTTCAATTGGCATGGTTTTCAGCATGACATCCTACATTCACAATGTCTTGCCAGGCTGTCTAACAAGAAAGCCTTATCATTTATGACGGGGCTTAATTTAATCTGTTTTATGGATTCTTCTCCTCATTGTTGGTTATTTGCCTTTCTATGTCCATCACGATTAGCTATGAAATTCCATGGTGAAGGAAGAGGAGGGGGAACCAACTGAAGTGAACAACTTCTTCACATCGGGGATTGCCATCACTTTTCATAAAGTATCTGTGTTAGAAGTAGTGCAGAGCTTCCTCCGCCCCCAGCACCCAGCATGGTTAAAGGTCAGGGGTGATCTGATTTGGAGTCCACAACATCCGGAAGGTGAGCATGTTCACTGCCCCGACTTTACGCTCACAGATTCTATCCTATTACCTGTTAGAGCAAGGATGGGGAACTTGTGGCTTTCCATGCATTGTTGGACTACAAATCCCAGCATCCCTGCCCATTGACCATGCTGGCTAGTCCTTATGGGTGTTGGAGTCCAACAGCATCTGAATGGCCACAAGTTCCCATCCTTGTCATAAAGGGCTGGGGAAAACTGAGACACTGGAAGAGTGTGGGAGAAGAGCCTGGAGAAGAGAAGATGAAGATGGGACATGATAGCCATCTTCAGATCTCTTCATACATCATGCAGCCAGTGGGGCAAACTCATTCTCTGCTGTTCCAGAGAGCAGAACTGGGACCAGCACAAAGTATTGCAAAATGATAAGAACTGATCAACAAAGGAATAGACTGCCTTAGGAGGTGTTGGCCTCTTTTGTGGCGATATAGGTCCCATCTTTGCTGTACATTTAAAGCAGTAATATGCCAGTTTATGGGGACACGGGGTGGCACTGTGGGTTAAACCACAGAGCTTAGGACTTGCCGATCAGAAGGTCGGCAGTTCGAATCCCTGCTACGGGGTCAGCTCCCGTTGCTCGGTCCCTGCTCCTGCCAACCTAACAGTTCGAAACCACATCAAAGTGCAAGTAGATAAATAGGTACCGCTCCAGTGGGAAGGTAAATGGCGCTTCCATGCACTGCTCTGGTTTGCCAGAAGCGGCTTAGTCATGCTGGCCACATGACCCGGAAGCTGTACGCCAGCTCCCTCGGCCAATAAAGCAAGATGAGCGCTGCAACCCCAGAGTCGGCCACGACTGGACCTAATGGTCAGAGGTCCCTTTACCCTTTATCTTATGCCAGTTTATAACAGCCATGGCTTTCCAGGGGACCATAGTATGTTAAGAATGCAGGGAGTTCTTCTCACAGAGCTACAATTTCCAGAGTGGTTTAACAACCAAAGCCCTCTTTTCAGGGAACAATCTCATTTCCTGTCATTTGAATTGACTGGTTCAGGAACTACTCTCTGGAGCAGGGGTCAGCAAACATTTTCAGCAGAGGGCCAGGTCCACTGTCCCTCAGACCTTGTTGGTGGCTGGACTATATTTATTTATTTTTTAATAATATTTTATTAAGTTTTATCAATAGAAAAGTTCAGAAAAATACAAAAACAGAAAAATACAAAATTACAAAATACAAAAATACAAACATTAAACACAAAAAAGAAGAAAAAACACATATAAAAGAAAACAAAACTCCCTCTTTTTTAATTTCTCATCTTTAGTTAACTTATTTTCCTGACTTCCTCGCGCCTCCCTTTTTTGTATCCCTTTTAAAAATTGGTTCAGCAAATTCATATCCAATTTAGCTTATCTATTATCAATCCCATCTTACATTTTACCTTGTTGCTAGAACCCCTTCAGTTCATTTCAACATCATCAGCATTCAAAAATTCTACAATGTTTCTGTAAATAAATTTTAAATTTCCTCCAATCTTCTTCCACAAGCTCTTCTCCCTGGTCTCGGATTCTGCCAGTCATCTCCGCCATCTCCATGTAATCTATTAGTTGCATTTGCCATTCTTCCAGGGTGGGTAACTCTTGTGTCTGCTGGACTATATTTTGAAGAAGAAGAAAATGAACGAATTCCTATGCCCCCAAAATAACCCAGCAATGCACTTTAAATAAAAGGACACATTCTACTCATGTAAAAAACCCGCTGGTTCCCGGACCATCTGCAGGCTGGAATTAGAAGGCGATTGGGCTGGATCTGGTCCCCGGGCCTTAGTTTGCCTACCCATTCTCTGGAGCAACAGATAACAAAATTGCTCCATCTTCAGATATTTTAAGATTGCTATCATATCTCCTTCCATTTTCCTCTTCTCCAGGCTAAACTGCCCAACTCCCTCAACCATTCCTCATAAGGCTTGGTTTGCAGACACTTGAGTATCTTGGCTGCCCTTCTCTGCACACCTTCCAGCGTGTCAATATTCTTTCTAAACTGTGATACCCAGAACTGGATACAGTGCGCCAGGCAGTGGCGTAGCGTGGGTTGTCAGCACCCGGGGCAAGGCAAGTCATTTGCGCCCCCTAACCCGTGGATTTGCGCCCCCTAACCCGCACCGCACGCCTGGCACCCCCCCTCCACAGTGGGCGGCAACCCGGCGGCTTGGATCGAATTCGCACAGCCAGCACTGCAGTGAGAGAGAGTGAGTGAACCAGGTAGGGGCAGAGAGCTGCGAGTGTGAGCGCCCCCCCCCCCGATGTTGCGCCCGGTGTGGCCGGCCCCCCCCTGCACCCCCACGCTACGCCACTGGCGCCAGGTGGTATCTGATCAAGGCAAAAGAAAATAGTACTATTTCCCTTGATCAGGACACTTTACTTCTGCTGTGGACCTAGGACATTTGCAGAAACATCTCGTTCAAAAATAAGGACCCCATCTCCCATGAAGACGAAAAAACTAGTTTTGCCAGAAATCCAAGGAATATCAGTTTGTTATTCAAAGTTCCGCTCTCCCTTAGCTTTCTTTTACATCCAGATTAGTAACTGGGGCCAGGCAACTTTTTCCAAAAGGGCCAGATTTAGCTCCAGTGCTCTCCATTTACTGACCTCCAGCATGCCCCCAAGGCTGATGTTTGTTCAAGACCTGCTATTGATTATTTTTGTGACATTTAACACCAAAAGATGCTTGCAAAGAAAATGCAAAATATTAGTTTCACTTCAACAGGGGGAAAGCTGCCAGTGAGGAAGCAATTTCCACTACTGTCACCGCAGGAATTCAACTTTCAAATTATTAACAACTATAAGGAACTGGAAGTGAGCATTTGAGCCAAGGGATCGCCTTAGGGGACCATTTCTCTTAATGCCTATTTCGCTGGCTTCTATAGCAATCATTTCTCTAAATTTAGGAGCTATCCCTTAAGAAATTATTATTATTGCAGCATTAGGAACTAGCTATATTTGGCCTTTTGAACTACTCCAGCAAATTTTTTTCAGAGTCCAAAATAGAGCTGTTTGATGCAAAACCAGTGGCAAGAAATAAATACACAGGCACACACAACCCAATGAATTCTTATATTCCACTAATATTGATAAAGAGGAAATTGGCAGGTTATTTTTATTTTATTTCTTTTGCAAAACAGGCACAGAAGAGAAGAATGTTTGATTTTATATGCATGCCTTGCAAGAGTTTTGCTTCTCGGTCAGCTTTGCTGTAGATAATAGGTAGAAGACTTGTGGGTGGTGAAGAATTTTTTTGCAGCAGAATCCTAAATGCATGGTTGCTCAGAGGTAAGCCCCATTGCATCGTGTGAGGCAAATTCCCAAGTAAGCCTGCATATGTTTGTAGCTTTCAAAAGTCAGGCACTGAAGAACAAACCCATGTCCCTGGCATGTTAGTTTTGTACATGAAAGGATATTTTGGTATGGAGGAGCATTTGATCATGTGAACCCCGAACTGCAGTCAAAAGTAGTTTACTTACAGTTTGTGAGCACTCTAGGTCTGTTAAGAAAAGGAGAGAAAGTTAGGCTGATATCTGGAATGCAGACTGATCTTCAAGCCCAGTTCTGTCTAATGCAAAATCTGGAGTTTGTCAAGACTGACGCTGTGTGCGCATCATGTATTTAAAGCACATTTAAAACACCCTCCCCAAAGCACTCTGGGAACGGCTGTTTCTTAAGGGTGCTGGGAATTGTAGCTCAGTGAGGGGGTAAACTACAGTTCCCAAGATTCTTTGGGTGTCTGTGCTTTAAATGAATTGATTGAAGCCAATCTTGTTTATTTCTTCATCTCGCTGCCCCCACCTGCTGCTTATTCCTCCCCAACACTTCCTGTACCCCAATTGTGTGGAACGATTTTTAGATTGTGAGCCTAAAAGGCAAGAGTCTTTTATTCCTTTTCTTGGTTCTTTTTCTTCTTCTTTTTTAAAAAAACCTTGTCACATAGCACCCAGTAACTTGAAATGTTTTATAAACAAAATATGATGCTGAGTTCTAACTCTACAACTTGATGATTCTATGATGCAGTGTACAGTGGTACCTCAGGTTACAAACATCTCAGGTTACAGACTCTGCTAACCCAGAAGTAGTACCTTGGGTTAAGAACTTTACCTAAGGATGAGAACTGAAATAATGTGCTGGTGGTGCGGCGGCAGTGGGAGGCCCCAGTAGCTAAAGTGGTACCTCAGGTTAAGAAGGGTTTCAGGTTAAGAACAGACCTCCGGAACGAATTAAGTTCTTAACCCGAGGTATCACTGTAACTGTAAGTGAAGATAGCATTCACAAGAGCATGGGTAGGCAAACTAAGACTCAGGGTCTGGATTCGGCCCAATTGCCTTCTTAATCCAGCCTGCGGATGTTCCGGGAATCAGCATGTTTTTACATGAGTAGAATGTGTGCTTTTATTTAAAATGCATCTCTGGGTTATTTGTGGGGCATAGGAATTCATTCATTATTTTTTTCCAAAATATAGTCCGGCCCACCGCATGGTCTAAGTTTGCTGACCCCTGCACAAGAGCATGCAGAGTCTTTGTACTCTACACAACATGGTTAGATGCAGCCTCTTGCACTTCAACCAGCATTGCCAAGGAATTGTCAGAAATGAGGTGAGCTGGAGTCCATCAACATTTAGAGAGTCAAAAACTACCCACCGCCTGATACAAAGCATGTTATTAGTCAATATAACTAAAGTGAACATGAGGTTCCAGAGTTTCTATTATTAGAAACTATGTGTGACTTTACAGAGTTTCTGTTATTAGAAACTATATGTGATTCTCCAGAATTTCAGGTCAGGATCAAAGGTCTCTCCCAGTCCAACCTAGAGATTGCTGGGGATTGAACCGGGGACCTTCTGTATTCAAAGCAGATGTTCTCCGGAGTCTCCCCCCCCCCCGTCTACATGACACAGAAAGTAGCTGTTCGCCTCCCTTTCAAACAAAAGTTGTGCATAGCTCCATGGACCCCAAACCCATGATAAGAAATGGATTAAGCTGACATTCTCTCCCTGCTTACCCTTCGGGAAGATCAGAAGCGTGAGCAGGGTTGCCGAAATGAAACAACAGCAGATTTTTCCGGAAGAATTTCAAAGGAAGAAAAATATGATTTTCCTCCTACTTGTTTTGGCTTACAGTGCAAGTTCATTTTCAAATTAACAGCTCATTCTTGTAAGACAGACGTGAAGATTTAAAAGTAGCAGAGCCAGTTTCAGAACAGTCCCATTACATTTCAGATATACATTTCATTTTCTGTTCCAGGGAAAACTCTGGGGCTGAAAGTTTCCAGTAGTTTTGTTGGAATTAAGACTTGGGGAGGGAGGGAGGGAGGGAGGGACAGCTGTGGAAGGCACTGATCGGCTCATGCCTGTGAGGACCAAGGTACACTTTGCGTGTGAAGACCCCCAAACCCCCTCCAAAATAAATCACACAGGACACAGAATATTTGTTTAAGATTTTTTGGCGTTAATTTGGCCACAACTTTATTGATTACAGCATGTGAGTGGTTGCTTAGGCATTGGTTCGGACTCCCTGAACCTGCACAGTGGCAGGAGCAGGACTGACAACTGGAACCTCCAGAGGTCAGTAAGGGAAAACATACTGGGGGGGCACAGAGGCGGATTTCCATCTCTTAGTTCATCTCAGATGCTCCCAGGAAGTCTGGCATGGCCCTACCCCTGAGAGGGGACCGGACAGAGCAAATCGGGCCCCTGGATTCCTTTCACGGAATTCCCTAGCAGCAGCAACAACAACAAATGAGGGCAGGCACAGCCAATCCATAATCCCCTCCACCAAAGAATGAACCAATGCCTAGCCGCCAACCTTACAAAGTTGTGACGATTTGCTACACAGTAGGCAAAAACCAAATGGTACCAGCCAATCAACCAAATGGCAAAATTCCTACCGGGCCCCTGCTCCAAAAACAGATGACCCCTAGACAGGCACAGCAAGGTTAAAAACACAACCTTAAATTATAGGGAGGGAGGGAGGGAGATCTGCTGTGTGATGCGAAAGATAAAGTACTTTGCCTTGTGCAGCCCCTTAAATAGCCCCTTAGTTGCCAATCAAACCCCAACCTACAGAAAATTTTCCCCAGTAACAAAGGAGTGACCAATGAAGTGCGGAGGTCATCCAAATGGGCCCGTCCCATCAACAAGAAGGCAGTTTGGTGATCTCACCGCAATGCGTGGCTCTCCATGATTTGGAGGACACAATTTGCTTAAATGCTGTCATTTGTATTGATGTAAACCACCAGAACGTATTTTGTATAGCTAACTGTTTAGCTCTATCCCCAGAATATTTTATCTTACTGCTATGGCTAGTGGCTAATGCAAATAAAGTTTCTATCATCTATCTTGGTTTAAATGCATGTGTGCATCTCATGTGCAACAGGTTATTTTAAAACAGCAGCTACTACAACAACAAACCCAAATGTCATTATCTCGGAAATTAATGGGATTGGCTCCAACGAGGGATTTATTCCCAATGCAAAAGCTAGCTTTAGAGAAAGGAGTTTTCTCAAGCCCACAGCTGGAAGGAAAATGTTAAGTTCTTTCACCGTGCCTTATTTGATCCCATTAATTATCACCCTCCCCTCTTGGCTAATACAGTTTGCATTTCCCTCCCCTAAAAACCTACATATTAAATGCAAATATGCATTAAAATCATGTCTAGTTTGACATAAACATGCACCTGAGAACATCCTTTAGATGCTGCTCGTGTTTTCAGAAGACATCAGGCCACATTAGCCAAGTTGCATACAGATGTTCCCTTAAATGAGCGCAGTATGTTTTGCAGTCATTATCTGCAGTATTGTTAGCGTAGGCCATGTTGAGAAGGAGCTGATGAGTAAAACCTGTCAGCAAATCTAACCACAATTATTTCCTCCTCCTTCTCCCTCTATCTGAAATGGCTGAGTTTTAGGGAGAATAAAGAGGCTGGGAACTGGTGTTTATGTCCCAGTCCTTAGGGGCTGAATTTCAACTGTTTGGTTACATGCATTACTTCTCAGTCTTCCTTTCCTTAAGTATGCTAAAGAATATATATATATATATATATATATATATATATATATATATATATCAATAAAGACTTGTAGAATTCCCCAGAGCAAGATAAATCCCCTAGAGGAGACAGCAGTAAACTGAATCAGAAACTGTTCTCCCCATTAAGTAGAACAATACTCAAAGATTACATAAGAGAGATGCAAAAGAGGAACTGTAATGCTGTTTTCTATCAAATTCAATTTCATATTTATCTAGGGAGAGCAAGCATTAGTGAGAGAAAAAGGACACTATTAGGTTCCCTCAGGGCATGGAAGAAAAACCTGGCATGCAACGTGGAACATGGATGGCAGAGGTTCATATGTCACACCAGAACTCCCACAAATGTATAATGTACTGACAAAATATTTATAACATTATATTGTATCACAATTCATAAACAGAAAACACGTGATACGTGCATGCAGTCACAAACAATAGGAGTCAAATAAATGTTCCGTAAGCAGAAGTAGTAGGCATGCTCAGTCACTATTGAAGAACACTGAGATGGAGGCAAAATGTCTTTCAACAGTCAATATCCTGCAAATGTGTGGTGATAGGTGTTTTGAATGTAGCAATAAGGTACTCCAAGCACAGCAGCAGATGACAGAACAGTTCTTCCAGGATAATAACCTGTTTCAATGATAATTATTCAGCAGCAAATAAATTGTCCCCACCGGTACATCAAATAGCAATGGATCAGCAATCACGTAAGCTCAGCTAAATGTTTTCTTGGGTTCCTCGTCCCTTTCTGTTTCTGTCTTCTTTTTGACACTGAAAGCAAAGTTATGTGGTTATCTACAGGGTGGCAAAGCTGCTGAAAGCAGCAGAGAAGTTGTCCAGCCAGACATTTGGCCATAGCACCCAGACACCGATGAGCTGGCCAAAACAGATGCTCACCCCTTCCTGTGGGTAGGGGGCTGTTGCGGATCCTGGCACTCAGTCCCCATCCCCGAGCAGCTAGAACGGAATTCCCATCCCTTGATAATTTTGATTGCCATTTTTTCTGACCCTTTCCTCATCTTGGTTGGTATCCTTTCTGAGATGGGGCCACCAGAAGGGTGCACTTGGACTTGCCTCCTTTATGATGTCCCCCCAAAGTACAGTGGTGCCCCGCAAGACGAATGCCTCGCAAGACGGAAAACTCGCTAGACGAAAGAGTTTTCCGTTTTGGAGGTGCTTCGCAAAACGAATTTCCTATGGGCTTGCTTCGCAAGACGACAATGTCTTGCGAGTTCCTGCAGGTTTTTTCCCCTCCCCCCCTTTTCTAAGCTGCTAAGCCGCTTATCAGCTGATCCGATCAGCAGATAAGCAGCTAAAAGCCGCTAAAAGCCGCTAATAGCCGCTAATAGCGCTAATCCGCTAATCCTTCAATGGGCTTGCTTCGCAAGACGAAAAAACTGCTAGACGAAGAGAATCACAGAACAGATTCTTTTCATCTTGAGAGGCACCACTGTACATCCTAGCAGGTTGTAAATGCTGTCCACTTGCTTTACCAAGGCCGTGCAAATTTCTTCAAAAAAAGGAAAGGTGGGGAGCGTGCATTCAGACTGAAAGCAGAGGTTGCGGAGAAGCCACTTTCTGCTCCTCGCTCTCCTGCTTGCACACGTATATCATTTACCGCAAGGACCTTCAAAACTCTTCTCATAAAAGTGCATTCTTGTCAAAACATTTATATCAAAGGCAGGAGTTGGTTCGGCACCGGAGGGAATGAAAATGCTTTAAATAGCAGTGTGGCATCAGGGAAAGTCTGGAGAGAGAGAGAAATCACATTTTAAGTGTAAACGTGCCGATTAGTGTGACAGACACTTTGATTGCACAGCATCCCCCCCTCCTTTTACTTGCTTGGGTGTGGGGAGGAAAGGGAAGGGAAAGAAGTTTCTTCTCTCTCATTCATGTGCCACTCCTCATTAGAAACAAGGTTATTGGTTGAAACACCTAATTAGGAGTATATGTTATGGCATTCAGTCAGTCTTTATGACATGAATGGGGAAGCTGCCGCCCTTCAGATGTTGTTGGACTTCAAACTCCCATCAAGCCCAGCCAGCACGGCCAATGGACAAGGATGAAAGGCCACAGGTTCCTCACCCCATATCTGCCATTGGACAATTGACCACCTTTTCCTGTGCTCTGAGGTCTGTGATATTTTTGATTGGTCAGAACCTAAGCAGGTCAGAACCTGATCTGGACCTGGTTTGGAGACCCCTTTGGTTACGGAAGGGCCACAGTACAGTGGTGGAGTCCCCAGCATCTTGGCCAGACCTGGAGTCTTGTCTCCAGTTCTGAGCACCACATTTTTAGAAGGATGTTGACAAGCTGGAAACCAAGCCTTGTGAGGAATGGTTGAGGGTGTTGGGTATGTTTAGCTTGGAAAAGAGGAGAGTGAGAGGAGATATTATAGCCATCTTCTAATATCCCAAGGGCATTCCCATGGGAGATGGAGCAAGCTTGTTTTCTCCTGCTGGAGGGTAGGACTGAACCAATGGCTTTAGGTTTTAAGAAAGGAGGTTCCACTCAGTATCAGGAAGAACTTTCGGACAGTAAGAGCTGTTCAACAGTGGAACTGATTCCCTTTTGGGAGGTTGTGGACTCTCCTTCCTTGGAGGTTTTCAAGCGGAGGTTGGATGGCCAACTGTCATGGATGCTTTAGCTGAGATTCCTGCATTGCATGGTTCTGTGATTCTATGACTTGTGTCTGAGATCGTGGAAAGCTGCAGCCAGTCGGTGTAGTCAGTCCTGAGTTAATGAACCATTGGTCTGACATGGTGTAAGGCAACTATGTGTATGTTTATTTTATTTATAAAAATACTTGTGTACTAAAAGGTAAAGGTACCCCTGACCATTAGGTCCAGTCGTGACCGACTCTGGGGTTGCAGCGCTCATCTCACTTTATTGGCCGAGGGAGCCGGCGTTTGTTCGCAGACAGCTTTCAGGTCACGTGGCCAGCATGACTAAGCTGCTTCTGGAGAACCAGAGCAGCGCACGGAAACGCCGTTTACCTTCCCGCTGGACCAGTACCTATTTATCTACTTGCACTTTGATGTGCTTTCGAACTGCTAGGTGGGCAGGAGCAGGGACCGAGCAACAGGAGCTCACCCTGTTGAGGGGATTTGAACCGCCAACCTTCTGATCAGCAAGTCCTAGGCTCTGTGGTTTAACCCACAGCGCCACCCGCGTCCTCACAGCGCCACCCACGTGTACTACAGTTTCCTTAAAATGTCAAAGTATGTGTGTATCATACACACATAATAAAAAACCACATAAAAACTTAAAGCAGATCACCAACCAGATGTACTTATTTATTGGGGGGGAAAGACATGTGTTCCATGCATGAAAACTATTTTGAGCCTTGCAAACAAGAAAAATGGAACATGAGCGCAGTAAAATAAATTATAAAATATGATGCTGGATACTATTTGTAGTTTATTCACTCCTCCAAATGGCTAGTCATTTCTGTCTTGTCTTCAAAAAGGTGTGATAAAAGGGGCAGGGGTGTTGTCGGGGATGCTATGCAATTTTAGTGTGTAGCAGCTGTCTCCTTCTCTGTGTTAACTGTACATTCAGACTCATTATAACTTCTCATTAAAAACCTGACTCTTTTACACTCGTATTTGGCACTTTCCTTTTTAGAATGAGCATATATGCATAGATCAAAACTACCATTGGTTACTTTGCATTTCATCTCATAGCGACCTTAGACAGGGTTGGTCATTCCTAACAGGTAGAAGGGATGCGGGTGGTGCTGTGGTCTAAACCACTGAGCCTCTTGGGCTTGCCGATCAGAAGGTTGGCAGTTCGAATCCCCATGACGGGGTGAGCTCCCGTTGCTCAGTCCCAGCTCCTACCAACCTAACATCAAAGTGCAAGTAGATAAATAGGTACCGCTCCAGCGGGAAGGTAAACAGTGTTTCCGTGTGTTGCTCTGGTTTCACCAGAAGCGGCTTAGTCATGCTGGCCACAGAGTCATCTGCAACTGGACTTATCTGTCAGGGGTCCTTTACCTTTTCTAACAGGTACAAAACCATGGGAGAAGACCCTCTGTGACTTTGCTAAGCATAGGTGGGCATGAAATGGCAGCAGGCGCCAGTAGCCAGAAACAGAAGCAGGTAGAAAACAGCACTTAACCACTTTAAATAGCCATGTTCTGAATCCCCAAAGACCCCTTTTGCCCTCACAAAGCTACAATTTCCAGAGTGGTGTAACAATCAATTTCTCTTCCCTGGAAAATCTGGGAACTGTAGCTCTGAGATGGGAATAGCAGCAATTCCCAGAACCTCTAAAAACTACAGGTCCCAGGATTCTTTGTGGGGGAAAGCCATGCCTGTTTATTGTGCCATTCTTCTGCTTTAAATGTCTTGTGCTGATGCGGTCAGGGAAGACAGCCAGTTAGACAGGGAGCCTCTGGTCAGCTGCAGGGTCTGCCAGGACATTGCCATGGTGCAGGCACAAGTTGCCGCTGTGAATTAAATAGCCTGTCTGGCGTGGCCAGCCTGAATTTCCCACTGAGCATTTACTTCAAAAGAAGCTGTGGCCGGTCCCAGCAATTCCAGTTCCATAATTAAATTATGGAATTCATCGCGGCAAGTTTGCGGCAAGGGCTGTGTGGCTTAAATGACTTTAAAAGGGGATTATACTCATGCATGGGATGTGGGTGGCGCTGTGGGTTAAACCACAGAGCCTAGGACTTGCCGATCAGAAGGTCGGCGGGGTGAGCTCCCATTGCTCGTCCCTGCTCCTGCCAACCTAGCAGTTTGAAAGCACGTCAAAGTGCAAGTAGATAAATAGCTACTGCTCCGGCAGGAAGGTAAACGGTGTTTCCGTGCGCTGCTCTGGTTTGCCAGAAGTGGCTTAGTCATGCTGGCCACATGACCCGGAAGCTGTACACCAGCTCCCTTGGCCAATAAAGCGAGATGAGCGCTGCAACCCCAGAGTCAGTCACGACTGGACCTAATGGTCAGGGGTCCCTTTACCTTTACTTTTATACTAATGCATGGAGAAGGATAGGTCTGTCAGTGACGGTCTACCTATCTCTCTCCCTATTAGCAAACTCAGGTGGTGAGCACTGAGGGAAATGGGAGCCCTGAGAGCAAGAAGGAGTCAACAGCATGGCCCAGGGGAACCCCAAGGTTTGCATAGCTACAAAAATAATCTAAAACCAAAACCAGAAAAACCCAACTAAAGCAACAAGAAACAGCCCACGCCAGGACATAGAAATCATTACAATGATTATTTAAGGACCAATAGTATAATGCAATTTTGCAAAGAGCATTATTGGACAAACTGACACAAAAATTAAAAGTAGCAAGAGACCAAAAGAAATGTGATAATTTTTTGCAGTCTGGTGTGATTTAATGAGACATGTCGTAGAATGGTACCCACAGTTTACAGTACAGTAGTCTGGTATGCATTAAGTACATATTTTAATTTCCCCTCCCCCTTCCTATAAATTTCTATAAATTTTAATTGTTATTGATATGAAATACATTTTTCTTATGGTCACCTATCTAAGCAAAACATGTCACAATACATCATTTCGTATCTGTAATATGTTTGGCTTTGTCAGTGTGCTCCCAGCAGTGATTGGTTGATAGATTGTTGTGAGCACCATTTGTTTCAGCAAAGGAGGAATCAGGAGCCCACTTTGAGCTCCCAGATTTACCACATCCCGGCTCAGCCTACCTACCTACCTACAAGACTGTTGTGGGTCTGATCCTTCACATGAGACATTCAATCACAGATGCCTGAAACGAGGTGGAGGGATTTCACTTGGCTTTCCATTGGTGACAATGATGCTATTAGATTAGGATGCTGTGGAAAAGAGTTGCCTGATCAATCTTTTCACCCTTAATCACTTGAAGCTGATGGCTTTATTTTATTTTTAAACGATTAACACCTGACAGACTTTTCTCTGGGCGTTTTTTCATTACCCATTTGTTTTTGTCCTTGCAATTAAATTGGAGGAGGCTGTTAGAGAATGTCAACAGGGCATCCAGTCTGGAAACTTGACTTGACAGTCTCCGATACAGAAGAAACACAGTCAAGCGCTAACTAATTTTGTTATTGCCTCCATGAAAGCCAGATAGAGACAATACTGGAATTTATCATTCCTTTTGATCTTTAATTCAGTATATGAAGAATATAATTTTGGTAAAACAGAGTGGAATTCTATTAGCAAAGACTTGCGCTGGTCACTCATCAGTTGAAGCATTATTAGCTGAGTAAGAGTTTTGTTGACGAATTGGTTGATCGGATCACTTAATTCTGCACAGGAGAAAAACCAGTTCTCAATAAAATAAAAATGTATTCTTTTGTGGTGAGACATGCTCCTGGTTGCAAACCACAGGCATCGTATTCAAAGAGGATGTTGTTCAAGAGAGGATCCCTATTCCAAAGTGACATGTGTAATTTCAGGTACTCTCAAATTTAAGGTGTTTGCACTAACATAAAAGGCCTCATACACCTCAGGACCAGGTTATTTCAGAGGCTGCCTTATATAGCCACCACGTCTCTCTTGCAAATTCTCAGGGTGATTTAATAGTCAATCTCTCTTTCCATCAGTCTCTGGGAATTGCAGCTCTGCGAGAGGATTCAGGGTCTCCAAACAATGCCCAGCACCAATAGCAAACTACGCTTCCTCAGATTCTTTGGGACAAGCCATGACTGTTTAAAGAGGTGCATGTATAGTTTGTTTATAATTTTCATTTATAAGAAATAAACATTTCAACAATTAAAAAAAAGAATCTAAACAATTTTCAGATATCAAACCTCGAGTTCCCTCCCCGTCTTTCAGCAGTTCCATGAATTTACCCCTTTTTCTTCTTCTTCTGTATATCCCAAATGACTGTTTAAAGAGGGATGATACACTTTAAATGCATAGCGCAGGTGTGCCCTCAGTGGAGCCTTGTTAGCTTTGCAATCCTAATGACTAACTTCACTCCTGGACTAGAGCAGTGTTTCCCAACCACTGTTCCGTGGCACACTAGTGTGCCGTGAGATGTTGCTTGGTGTGCCGCGGGAAAAATTAAAAAATTCGAATTTTTTTTTTTAAAAAAAGTCAAATTTTCGATTGGGGCGCCGTCACTAGATGACCCCTGGGGTTCCCTCCCTCCCTCCCGCTCTGCGCCTCCCTCCTCCTCCGGGGAGGCCCTTCCTGGCTCTCGGCCAAGGCTTGGCGGCTGCCACTCACTCACTCACTCGCCCACCCGTCCCTCCATCCCTGCACCCGGCCTCTCCCCCTCCGTCCCCGGCGCGGGGGCTGCCGGGATCCGTAGTCCCCTCGCCCTTGGGCTCCGTGCCCGCGCAGGGTGCGCGAACTACGTTTCCCAGCGTGGCCTGGCAGGCCAGGCATTTTGTTTGAAGCGCTCTTCTCCCGGCCATGGAATGAGCGCAGCGGCGGCGGCCGGGCGGGCAGGGGCTCTTCCGCGCAGACCCCGCGCAGCCTGCCTGCGCCCCCGCGGAGATCGGGCGGCAGGATGGAGCCCGGGGATCCCCGCGGAGGCGGAGCGGCGGAGGCTGCCCCCCAGGTAGGGCTGCGTCGGGGGGGTTTTATTTTTGCAATGCTGCATCTGCACCGGAGGGGACGCATCGGACCACGGGGAGACCCCTTGGCGGGCCTGCAAGGCAATGCATGCGTGCAGGCGTTGCATGGAGTGCAGTGCAATGCAATGGCAACGCGGCGCCCTGCATGCATGCATGCAACTTCCACCGGCGCTCCGGACTTGGCAGGTGAGGGGGGTCCCCAGTGGGCGGCAGAGAGAGCCGGGAGGGCGAAGGGGAGCCGGGGGGGAGCAGCGCTGCTCCCTGAGCCGAGCCCGGGGGGAAACTTCGGCGTCGTTGCGCCGGGTGTTGGAAGCGGAGGCTGGCGGGGGCCCCTCACCTGCAAAACCTGGTCGCCTCTCATATATTTCGTGCATTGCATTCATCGCCCGCTTTCTCCTCCAAGGAGCTCCCGGGGGCGCGCGTGGTTCTCCCCGTGTTATCCTCGCAACAACAGCCCTGTGAGGTGGGTCAGGCGAGTGGCCCAAGGGAGCACCCAGGGATTGTCCTGGCCAGGTGGGGTGATTTGAACCCTGCTCTCTGCCCGGTCTTCGTCCTCATTTAGCCCCCACATGTGCATGACTGTGCATGACTGAGGTTTCCCCCCCTCGTCTTGGCTATGGTGTGAGTCTGTGCTGTTAATTAATGGGGTTCTGCCTTCGGAGAAGATGAGCCAGCCCTCAAGGAGGTGATTATGTAATTTGCTAGCAATTCATGTCCCTCCCGGCGTGACGCTGCGCGCTGACGTCACGGGGCTGTAATGGTGGTGTGCCTCGAGATTTTTTTCATGAAACAAGTGTGCCTTTGCCCAAAAAAGGTTGGGAAACACTGGACTAGAGAGTTCCGTCTGACTGGACCTCATAAATCAAGACTTGAGCCTGGTCAGAGCTGGACCCAGAGGAAAACCTAGAGAACCACCCTGGATCCTGCAGAATCCCACAGATCTAAAACCCCCCACAAAGGATCAGACCAGTAAGCTCATCATCCTGTCAAGCACCAAGGATAATTTTAGTACATGTAAGGTACACAAGGACGCGGGTGGCACTGTGGTTAAGCCACAGAGCCTAGGACTTGCTGCTCAGAAGGTTGGCGGTTCGAGTCCCCACAACGGGGTGAGCTCCCGTTGCTCGGTCCCTGCTCCTGCCAACCTAGCAGTTCAAAAGCACGTCAAAGTGCAAGTAGATAAATAGGTACCGCTCTGGTGGGAAGGTAAACGGCGTTTCCGTGCGCTGCTCTGGTTCGCCAGAAGTGGCTTAGTCATGCTGGCCACATGACCCGGAAGCTGTATGCCGGCTCCCTCGGCCAATAAAGCAAGATGAGCGCCGCAACCCCAGAGTTGGTCACGACTGGATCTAATGGTCAGGGGTCCCTTTACCTTTAAGGTTCACAAACACGTGGTGGTATCCCTACACCAGGGGTCAGCAAACCTTTTCAGCAGGGGGCCGGTCCACTGTCCCTCAGACCTTGTGGGGGGCCGGACTATATTTTTTGGGGAAAATATGAGTGAATTCCTATGCCCCACAAATAACCCAGAGATGCATTTTAAATACAGTGGACGCTCGGGTTGCGAACATGATCCATGCGGGATGCACGTTCGCAACCCACAGCGTTCGCAACCCATGGGTTGCTATTTGCCGCTTCTGCGCATGTGCAAAGCGCGATTTAGCGCTTCTGCTCATGTGTGACCCCCGAAACCCAGAAGTAACCCATTCCGGTAATTCCGCGTTTTGGCAGGTCTGTAACCCCCCCCCAAAAAAACCCAAACCTGAAGCGTCTGTAACCCAAGGTACGACTGTAAAAGGACACATTCTACTCATGTAAAAACATGCTGATTCCTGGACCATCCAGGGGCCGGATTTAGAAGGTGATTGGGCTGGATCCAGCCCCCAGGCCTTAGTTTACCTACCCATGCCCTACACAGTCACCCATAGGTGAGGTCTTGAACAATCTGGCACTGGCAGGGTCTGGGTGGATCCCTTTCAGATCAGGCCTCTGGATGGTTTCCAGTTCAAATCTCTCTCAAGTCAACATTTGATCGCTCATTGGATTGTGCGAAATGCACCCGCTTGAGGCAGCACAGTGCCTTGGGAGCTTTTCACTTTTAAGAAATGTGTGTGTGTGTGTGTGTGTGTGTGTGCGCGCGTGCTGGACATCCTGCTTGGACTGGCACAGCGACTCAAGAGGTGTTGCTCTCTCTCCAAGGCCCCACCTCTCCGCTCAGCCCCCAGGGGAGTGATGTTCTGTTTCCAGGCGCTCACTGCAAAGGTCAGCACCAGCCAGCAAGGAAGATTAATTTTAATTTAACAGCATGCAGACAACTCAGCAGGAGGAGGAGGAGCAGTGGGGCAGGCGGGTGGCACTCTGACACTTGGGTGCCTTTTTAATGGGGCAGGCGATGGGGGATGCTCGGAGGTGGGGCTGCTTTCATGCCGAGAGTGATTGGAGCAGGAGAGCTGGTTAATGTTGTGAGCTTCATATCAGGAATGGGAGTCTTCCCTGTGCATTCGGCAGCTGCATCATCTTGGTAAGTTTTGGGAGGCTTCTTTTTCTTCTTCTTCTGTTCAAATTTGCTAACAGCTCAGTGTGCTGTATTCATTGGAAGTTACCATAGTTCATAGAATCATATTTCTATGATTCCTTGATCTGCTTTGTATGCACAGTGCCCACCTTCAAACCCTGGCCTCTCCAGGCAATACTGAAAAAGATTCCCACTCTCTGAACACCCCCCCATAGCTGTCAACTTTTCCCTTTTCTTGCGAGGAATCCTATTTGGAATAAGAGAATTTCCCTTAAAAAAAGGGAAACGTTGACAGCTATGCACCCCCTCCCCCCGAGCTGCTTCCAGTCAGTGTAGACATGAATGGGCTAAGTGAACCGAAGGTCTGACTCTGTATAGGGTGGCTTCCAATTTATTTGTTTAATACATTTAGGCTGCAGTCCTAAGGGGTGTGGGGAAAGGCAAGGCATGAAGGTATCTGTGAACTACCTTATCCAAACCTAAAGGTGTCTGAAATACTTTCGCTGGTGAGGACAGAGGAGCCCTTGTGTGACTCTCACTCCCTTTTATGGCTTAGAGTTTGCCTCCCATTAGGACCAGTTGAGAGGGTCAAACTGGAAAGTTTGATATGAGGGTATGTCAGGTGCATAGCTGTCAAGAGTCCCTTATTTGGAGATACAGTCCCTTATCCCAGCGCCATGTCCCGCTTTCCCTTATTGATGGATGTCCCTTAAATTCCCCGGGTTTCATAGGAAGCAGCTCCTCTCCCTCCCTCCCTGCCAGCCAGGGAGGAGGGAGGCTCCAACTGTGTTGCTTGGCTGCCTGGCCCGCCCCCCCCCGGCCTCCTCTCACCAGCCTTGGCCCCCGGGAACCCCTTCCCGCCGGGACTGGTGGGAGCCTCGAGCCCTTCCCCCACCATCCTCCTTGCGGCCGCCGAACTGAGCGTCTCTGCCTGGGGCCTCCCCTCTGCCCGTCACCGCCACTCCCGCTCCTGCTAGGCCGTACTGCGGCTGTGCCGCCAAAGGACCCAAATGAGATGGGCAGCCTGGCATGGTCTATGAATTGATGAGGAGCCTTGAGAGGAGAGTGAGGGCAACCATAGAGAAAGCAGTTCAGAGAGAGGAGGGAGAGGAGGAGGCGGAGGCGCGGGCAGGTGTTCCAAGGGCTACAAGTGAAGGACCGCAAGCGCTTCTCCCATAGATTTGTAGTGGTAGACTAGCATAGATGGTCTCATCTGTGGGTTTACTTCAGGCGCTATTCCCCCCCCTTCTTCCCGCCCCACCTGATGGAATTGAGAGCTGCAGATGGAGCACGAGAGAAAAGATACAGAACTGCAGCAGCATCTTCGTAGCTTGGACTTCGTTTTGCGTGAAAAGTGGTTGCTTCTTGTAGTTATTTAATTGCAGTGTTTCATCGGCTGGTGTCTTGAGCAGCAACCTCTGGAAACGAAGGGCTAAAAACTGGCGCTGCTCTCCAAAATTATCTGGTCCCTTTTAACTGGTTGACTAAAATCCCTTATTTTGGCTGCTGGTCCCTTATTTTCAAGGCTGCTGGTCCCTTATTTTCAAATCTGTAATTTGACAGCTATGGTCAGGTGGAGGAGGTAGTTTTGGATCCAAGCTGTTTCCGAATCTTTCCCCCTGAAAACTGCCCCAATAAGCACAGCCCTTTTGACCTGGGCGTTCTCTGTCCAGGGCACCAAAGGTTGCTGTGTGGGCAGGGATCAGGGGCGCCGAATTGGCCCCCACATTGTGGGTGCCCAACTTTGGCTCACACCATGCCATAATGATGTAATGATGGCGCAACTGGACCGGGGCATCCAGCTCTGTGAGATGTGCACCGTTGCCATGACAAGCTGCCCACCACAGCCTCCCACCACCTTACCTCTGGCATCCAGCCCCAGTTGCTGAGGCTGTGAGCATCGCTCTGCAGCCACGGCAGGCCTTGCACAGAGGCAGGGGCCACTGTGGGAGGGGGCAGTGGGTGGTGGCAGAGAGCAGAGGCCAGGCACCCATGGGCACCCACAGCAAAAACAATTGTGCATGCCTGGGTTTTAGTTATTTCATAGAATTGTGGAGTTGGAAGGGTTCCTGAGGATCGTCTAGTCCAAGCCCTTGCAATGGAGGAATATGCAGCTGTCCCATCCAAGGATCAAAAAGTCAACCTTGGCATTATCAGCCCCACGCTCTAACCAACGGAGCTACCTATTCATTGATTTGTTTACTGGCAGCTGTTTTTATAAACAAAGATGCCTAGAGTTGTGTTTATAGGTTTCATCTACAAAAGAAATCACACCTGTTTTAAAATAAATTGGAGGACAGGGTGGCCTTGCTGAAGAAAAGTAAAGTGATCAATGAAGTTATCCGTGTGTGTGTGTGTGTTTAAATAACCTTTATGCCTTGATGTTTTAAAAGATCTTTGATTAATAAAGTATTAGCCTGGGTCCTCACAGCTTGCTCATTAATGAAAGGGCAAACTGCGAGATTTCATCCCTAGGTGTGCGGTTGTGAATACAGGAATGAGGAAATGTCACACGGGGACACTTGTGTTTTATCAAGGCCAAAACTGGGGACTTTGGGGCTGCCATATCTGGATCCAGATTTGGATTGTGTGTGGGGATGGTGTGTTCTGCATCCCAGGGGCCCTGAGGTCAGGGTCTGGTTTATCATGACGGACAACCCAAACACATCTGGAATGCTACATCTGGCTTGGTGTGGGGAGTGACCAATTGCACAAGCTTGACTTGTGCAGGGGTGTGTGTTTGCTTTCCAAAAGGCTGAATAAAGTCATCAAGAGGCACTGTAGAGTCAGTTGTTGTTAGCCTGCAGTGAGGCGGCTGTAAAGGAAAGTAACTTTTTTTCTGAAAAGATCTTACTGTCTTTTCTCTCAAGCATCTGAAAAGGCTGTAAGTGGACACAGGGCATCACGTGCACACCCTCCAACATTTATGAAAATAGAGTAATAATAATAATAATAATAATAATAATAATAATAATAATAATAATAATTTTACTATGTATACCCTGCCCATTTGACTGGGTTGCCCCGGCCACTCTGGGTGCCCTCCAACATATATGAAAACATAATAAAACATTAAACATTTTTTTTAAAAAAACTTCCCTATGCAGGGCTGCCTTCAGATGGCCTGGGGGTCAGATAAGTCTATAGCCTCCAATATTTCTCCGATGAAAATAGGGATGTCCTTTAAGAAATATCTGAAAAATAAATGTAACCTAAATACAGTAGTAGCCTTTGAGTGATTTCTGTAACTAATATAGAAAAATTCCCTCCTGGGCAACTTTCCAGGGGCCATAGGCCAGAGAGGTGGATGAAGCCAGAGGCAAAAGTGGTTGGAGAAACAGGTGCTAATTTTACCTGATCTCCCTGTAGACCTAGAGATGTGACGATAGACCGCTCTGCCTCCTTTCTTTTAGCAAATGTTTTGTGCCACTGGGGAAGTGGTAATTCTGTATTGATTTGTTTTGGATGTTTGTATGTGATGCCAATAAAAGGTTTGATGATGATAATTTTACCTTTGCAGGGCAAGCTACCGTATTTTTTGCAACATAACACTCACTTTTTTCCTCCTAAAAAGTAAGGGGAAATGTCTGTGCATGTTATGGAGGGAATGCCTACAGGTGGCATGCCTACGGATTTTCCTCCTCTAAAAACTACATGCGTGTTATGGTCGGGTGCGTGTTATAGAGTGAAAAATACGGTACTTTCTAAACACCCTCCCCCTTTCCTCCACCCAGGTCATCCAAAGGGCCGTATCAGAGTTCAAGGACACATTCTGGCCATAGCTGTCAACCTTCCCTTTTTTTGCAGGAAATTCCCTTATTCCAGAGCCATTTCCCTCTGCTATCCCAGATTGTTAGATATCCCATAGACTGTCCCCGGGACAGGTGAGGCTGCTGATCCCTTATTTTTGAGGCTGCTGATCTCTTATTTTCAAATCTGAAAGTTGACAGCTATGATTCTGGCCAGGCAAAAAGAGGGTGTGGAGCTGAGGGGTGTGGCCTCAGAAGTGTCCTGAGGGCCACATAAAGAGGCCCAGAGGGACCCATTTGGCCCCAGGTTCCCCATCCCTGCCAGGAGACATCATGGGAAGACTTTTCTGTCCAAAGAGGTGACCCAAGATGGTGCTGGCCTATAGGAATAATAGAACTGTGGAGTTAGAAGGGACCCTGAGTGCAATCTAGCCCAACCCACCTGCAAAGCAGGAATTTCGGCTAAAGCATCTGTGGCGTTTGCCCTCCTAGGTGTGTGACATCATACTGGGTTCATAAGGAAAAGGTTAACTAATTGTAAAATGACTAACCAATGGGAACCCAAGAGAAGGAAGTTAGAGTTAGGGTGGTTGAGAAGACAGTCTGGAGTTAGAAGAGACAGAGAGGATAAGTCTGTGGTTGTGAGAGAGTGAGAGAATTTGTTAAGCGAAGTCAGTCAAAGAGTTGAGATAATCAGTCAGAAGGTATTAGGAAGGTATAGGCTGGTAAAGAAACTAAAGTTAAGATACCGACAGGAATATTATCTGAGAAACCATAAACTTGTTAATGTTTGTAAAATAAACTTGTTTATTTGGTTCAATTTTAACAACTGTCTGGACTCAGTGTTTTACCCGAGAGTAATGGGTTGGTGGCAGCAGGGAAGCAAGCACAGTGGTGGCACAGGGATCAATAGACCGTTAAACGTCCAGGGACCCTGTGTGATCGCCACAGCTTCCATGACAGATGGCAACCCAACCTCCACTTAAGCTGCTCTTGCTCTGGTCACACAAAATCATCCAAGCCTCCCCACCCCTTCCTTTTCTCCTTCTCAAATAGGTACTACAGGACAGATATTCCACACCTGCTGGGCTGCATTGCCATGGCAACTGCTGATCTCTCCCCCCCCCCCGCCACTGTTCCTTCGCGCATTGCAATAAGGCAGGCTTGTTGGGAAACAGTTGTGAGAGCCTATCCTTTTAATTGAAGCGTTAACTGTCGGCAAGGAAGGATACGGGGCTTCAATGCACGTACTTGAAACTGACTATTTAATCACGGCTCATGCACGTCTGGCTTTCGTGCCGGCTTCCGCATGTTGATGCCCACGTGTTGGGTGGGTGGAATTTTAATGCATGCGCCTGCAAAGCGGACTTATTTTCAGAGCACACAAGAGTCCTGACACTGTTACCTGCTTTTGCTGACCGTTTCATCAATCCTCTCCAACACACCCATGTAAAAACAGATGCCTTTCCCCCCTTAACCCCTCCCCCAATTGGTGTTAGGGAACAGCTCCTCATAGTGGGGTAGAGGGCAAACTGCAAGGGCAAGCTGTGGATTTCGATGGGTGCTGACCGGCACATAGAATCATAGAATCATAGAGTTGGAAGAGACCAAGGGCCATCGAGTCCAACCCCCTGCCAAGCAGGAAACACCATCAGAGCACTCCTGACATATGGTTGTCAAGCCTCTGCTTAAAGACCTCCAAAGTAGGAGACTCCACCACACTCCTTGGCAGCAAATTCCACTGTCGAACAGCTCTTACTGTCAGGAAGTTCTTCCTAATGTTTAGGTGGAATCTTCTTTCTTGTAGTTTGGATCCATTGCTCTGTGTCCGCTTCTCTGGAGCAGCAGAAAACAACCTTTCTCCCTCCTCTATGTGACATCCTTTTATATATTTGAACATGGCTATCATATCACCCCTTAACCTCCTCTTCTCCAGGCTAAACATGCCCAGCATAACACTGAAGCATAGCTGTCAACCTCCCCCTTTTTTGTGGGAAATTCCCTTATTCCAGCACCGTTTCCCGCTGCTTCCCGCTGCTATCCCGGATTGTTAGATATCCCATAGACTGTCCCCGGGACAGGCGAGGCTGCTGATTCCTTATTTTCAAGGCTGCTGATCCCTTATTTTCAAATCTGAAAGTTGACATCTATGCACTGAAGTGGCCTCCCCTTTCCCTTTCTATGCAGTGCGTAGTTGTAAGTGATTAGAGCGTTGGCCCAGGGACCCAGGAGAATAAGGTTCAGTTCACAGCTCAGGCAAGAAACACACTGGGTCATCTTGGGCCAGCCTAACCTACCTCTCAGGGTTGCAGTGAAGATAAAATTGGGAGGGAGAGTACAATGTATGAGTCGCCTTGAACCTCATGAAGGAAAGGTGTGATACTACTAATGTAATGTAATGTAATGACTAAACATCAGGAAGAACTTTCTGATAGTAAGAGATGTTTGACAGCGGAACAGTCGCCCTCAGGAGGTTGTGGACTCTCCTTCCTTGGAGGTTTTGAAGTAGAGGTTAGATGGCCATCTGTCATGGATGCTTTAGCTTACGTAGATTCCTGCATTGCAGGGGGTTGGACTAGACATCTCTTGGGTCCATTCCAGCTCTACAGTTCTATGATTGTATAATGCAAACAAGCAAACAACTTCAGTATTTTTGGAAATCTTGAATCTGTACATTTCCCACTGTCATTTCCAAATTTGGCTTGCCAGCATGTTATTAATATGGATAATATTTTTTATTTTTTATTTTTAAAAAAACACTTCTAGAACAACTGTCAGATTCAGAGCCAAAGCAGGAACATGGCATTTTTTCACCCTAATAGTCTCAACCACCCTGTGAGGTAGGCTTGGCTGAAAGTCCATGAGTCGCACAAGGTTACATAGTCAGGGAAGTTTTTAATGTGTGACATTTTGATGTATTTTTAATCTTTGTTGGAAGCTGCCCAGAGTGGCTGGGGAAACCCAGTCAGATGGACAGGGTACTACTACTACTACTACTACTAATAATAATAATAATTACATAGTGAGCCTTATGTCTAAGTTGGGATTTTAACCCTGGTATCCCTAGTTCAGCACTCTTAACCACACTGTTTGGTGGTTCTTAAGCCGATTCTTACAATATCTATCAATGTACTGGTAAGGTCACGGGTTGCATAAGCCACATAGCTGACGACTAGTCTAAGTCAGTTCCTTGGTCTGCCTAGCTCAGTATCATTTTATTTGTATTTATTTCATTCATCAACCACTTTCACCTTCCAAGGATCTCAGGGGGATGTACACGGTTCTCTTCCTTCCCATTTCACCCTCGCAACAGCCCTGTGAGGTAGGTCAGGCTAAGAGATGGTGAGTGGAAAGCGCAAGACTGAGTGGTGTTGTGTTTGCCTCTCAGTTATTCCCTGGAAAGCACGATTCCTGGATAGCTTAGTCAGTGGAGCATGAGACTCTCAATCACAGGGTTGTGAGTTCAAGACCTGTGTTAGGCAAAATATTTTGCAGGGGGGTGGGCCAGATGACCCTCGTTGTCCCTTCCAGCTCTATGATTCATTTGCCGCTGAATTGGAACAAGCAGCAATCTGCTGAAAACCTAATTGTCATTTGGTCCAATTCGGCTGTAAACCATGGGCTTTACTGGGGGGAACTAGTGGGACAAGGCCTTACTGGCAGTGGCTGCCCAGGCTTTCAGACAGGGAGCATTCCCAGCCTGATGCCTGAGATGCTGGAGGGTGAACCAGGGAGAAGCATGAGCTCTGTCACTGAGCTATGGCCCTTCTCCAGTTGTGTGTGGCTTAGAATCCATTGCATGTGTTTCTTTAAGCAAGCAGCACAAGGAAAACACACCCATGTACCTTGAAAAGCCATGCTGTCTCTTGAGTCGCTTTCTCGTCATTTCTTTTTTAAAGTTTATTTGGTTTTTACATAATATTATTAACAATCATAACCAATCCAAGTATTAAAGAAACAGAAAATAGTAAAAACAAAACAAAAGTTTCTCCGAACCTTCAGACCTCCCTCCATCCCTCCTTGGGTTCCAATTCAGTCTTTCATTTTAGCATCTTTTACTGTATTCTATCTACTTAAGGGACGTGGGTGGCACTGTGGGTTAAACCACAGAGCCTAGGACTTGCTGATCAGAAGCTCAGCGGATCAAATCCCCGCGACGGGGTGAGCTCCCGTTGCTTGGTCCCTGCTCCTGCCAACCTACCAGTTCGAAAGCACGTCAAAGTGCAAGTAGATAAATAGGTACCGCTCTGGTGGGAAGGTAAACAGCATTTCCGTGCGCTGCTCTGGTTGTGCTAGAAGTGGCTTAGTCATGCTGGCCACATGACTGTACGCCGGCTCCCTCCGCCAATAAAGCGAGATGAGCGCCGCAACCCCAGAGTTGGTCACAACTGGACCTAATGGTCAGGGGTCCCTTTACCTTTACTATACTATCTATTACTTACTCATCATTTCCAAAGTCCATGTCACCTTACAAGATTTCAAGCTGTTTACAGTAGTCTCTCAAATACGTTACAGAGTTATTCCAGTCTTTCACAAGAATTTGGTCTTCCTGATTTCTGATCTTTCCTGTCAGTCTTGCCATTTCGGCATAGTCCATCAATTTGGTCTGCCATTCTTCTCTGGTCGGTACTTTATCTTCTTTCCATCTCTGGGTCTCCTGAGTTGCTTTCAACTCTCTTCATGGCTGTCCAGGCTTTCAGGCAGGGAACATTCCCAGACTGATGCCTGAGAGCCAGTGTGGTGTAGTGGTTAAGAGCGGTAGACTCGTAATCTGGGGAACCGGGTTCGTGTCCCCGCTCCTCCACATGCAGCTGCTGGGTGACCTTGGGCTAGTCACACTTCTCTGAACTCTCTCAGCCCCGCTCACCTCACAGAGTGTTTGTTGTGGGGGAGGAAGGGAAAGGAGAATGTTAGATGCTTTGAGACTCCTTAAGGGGAGTGAAAGGCGGTTTATCTCAACTAGGGCCAGGGCCTTTTCAGTACTGGCCCCGACTTGGTGGAACGCTCTGTCACAAGAGACTAGGGCCCTGCAGGACTTGACATCTTTCCGCAGGGCCTGCAAGACAGAGCTGTTCTGTCTGGCCTTTGGTTTGGACTCAGTCTGACCCTTATGTTTCCCTCCCCTTATGGTTTTGATCTATGGGCTACTTTTAAAATGAGGCTGCATTTTAACCTGTATTTTAAATTGGTTTATTTCCCCTATTATGTTTTTACTGTAATTTTACTGGTGTTAGCCGCCCTGAGCCCAGCTCTGGCTAGGGAGGGCGGGGTATGAATAAATGTATTATTATTATTATTATTATTATTATTATTATTATTATTATTATCCAAACTCCTCCTCCTCCTCCTCTTCTTCTTCACTGCTTGCTCCCAGTGTCAGGTTGCTTTGGGGTTGGTAAATTAAAGCTAAGAATGACAAACTAATCAGATTCTATTAGGGTTGCCTTCCCATTTGACCCATTGCGTTTTAGTGCTATTTCCCCTGGGATGGTTATTATGAGGTTGCGAAGGTGGTTGGGAGCCCGGCATAATTGCATTGGGGAATAGCTGGAGCGAATGACCTTTTCAAAGGCATCAACCTCCATCCTATCTTAGCCCAACACCAGGCAATAGAGAGTAGCTGCCACTTTTCAGCTAGGCATACACTGTGGTCTGGTGGTGGGTAACAAAAAAAGGAAGACGATACATTAGGATAGCTCAGTTGGTAAAGCATGAGCTGCAGCCAAACTTCCAACAGAACTTACTAAATCAGAGGAAGCCAAAGTGGGGCCCCAGAGGTGGAGATGCAGCTGTGGAGTGAAAGGGTTGTGGATATTTCACCCATCCCATTGTAAGAATCTCATGATGTTTTCAGAAAGGAGGCGGCAGAATCTGCTCATTGCTTCCTCCGCTCTTGCCCGACTCTGTGGGAGTCTGAGTGTTATCTGTGTAGAGATAAGATGACTGAATAAGAAACTGTAACACTCATGCAGTCCAGTAGCCTCCGTTAGTCTTTAGGTAAAGGTAAAGGTACCCCTGACCATTAGGTCCAGTCGTGGCAGACTCTGGGGTTGTCATCTCGCTTTATTGGTCGAGGGAGCCAGCGTACAGCTTCCGGATCATGTGGCCAGCATGACTAAGCCGCTTCTGGCGAACCAGAGCAGTGCACGGAAATGCTATTTACCTTCCCGCTGGAGTGGTGCCTGTTTATCTACTTGAACTTTGATGTGCTTTCGAACTGCTAGGTGGGCAGGAGCAGGGACTGAGCAATGGGAGCTCACCCCGTCGCGGGGATTTGAACCGCCGACCTTCTGACCTTCGGCCAGTAAAGCGAGATGAGCATCGCAACCCCAGAGTCAGCCACGACTGGACCTAACGGTCAGGGGTCCCTTTACCTATGCACCTTTGCATAGGTGAAATTTGATAATCACTGGCTGCATCACAAAATTCATATCAGTCCAGATTTTGAAGGAGGGCTGCAATTTGGTTTTGTATTGTTTCAATAAGTTCAGATTTGGTAGATTCATCTTTAAATATAAACTGAATTGAACCCCCCTCCCCCCATCCCTATTCGGTTCAAAGTCTCATGTTTACAGCATGGGAGATCATATACTTTTAAAGATTGCTGCAATAATGGATGTCATCCTTCCCATACCTGGTGTAAACCAGATGTTTAGAACTACAATTCTGTTCTGCTCCACCCAGCATTGACCACTGTTCAGAGATGACTAGAGCTGCAGTCCATAACTTCCACAGGGCACCAGAATCTAACAATGCAATATTATACATAACTATGCATACATAACTATCAAGTTCAGTGCTGCTTACTTGTACTTACTTTAGGTAAATGAGCCTAAAGCCCATTATAAATGTTATGAAATTCTGAATGTTGAACAGTATATTAAACTTAAATAAATAAAAATAAAATAAGTATAAACATTGCCTAGCTAAGCAATGCCTGTTTCTTTGCCATGAGATGGACAGATATGGAAGTTGTTCTCTCAGTTGGAATAAACACATCAGTCTTACCAGGGAATGAACAAACCTGTTGATTTCTCTTCTGCATCACTCTTGCTCATTCTGCCCTTAAGTCTGTTTTGCTCCGTTTCTGCACTACAATGCAATTATTACCCCAAGTACATATTTCAGTAGGGACGCGGGTGGCGCTGTGGGTTAAACCACAGAGCCTAGGACTTGCCGATCAGAAGGTCGGCGGTTCGAATCCCCATGACGGGGTGAGCTCCCGTTGCTCGGTCCCTGCTCCTGCCAACCTAGCAGTTCGAAAGCATGTCAAAGTGCAAGTAGATAAATAGGTACCACTTCGGCGGGAAGGTAAACAGTGTTTCCGTGCGCTGCTCTGGTTTGCCAGAAGCGGCTTAGTCATGCTGTCCACATGACCCGGAAGCTGCACGCCGGCTCCCTCGGCCAATAAAGCGAGATGAGCGCTGCAACCCCAGAGTCGGCCATGACTGGACCTAATGGTCCCTTTACCTTTACATATTTCAATGTATATCTTATCTAAACTGCCAAACTGCATTGCAGTGTTACCAGAAGGACAGAATCTGATGGACAGCTAAATCACAATCCTCGTCTTTGGTCAAACAATGTGAATCGGTTCATTCACAAATATCAGACTCCCCAAGCATCTCCTGAGCCCTACATTTTCAAGCATAAAACAATTGCTTCTGCTTTGTGTGTTTCCTTTTAACGATATGCCTGAGGGAGTCTACGCTGGGGTCATGCTTCATAATGTCTGTGACCTCTGTTCTGCAGTAACCCCTGCTTCATTTATGAGGCAAACATGAATGGGCGGTCTGGGGGAGAGGAAGAGAGAGAGAGAGAAGAAACCCAGGATTCCAATTAGAATTGCTCCTGGCATCCTTGCATGCAGTGCGCTTGGGAACCCACACAGTCGGAGTTGCTTTGAAATGTAACAATTCCATTAATTGCATTGGCAATTGCATTAGTGGCTGAGAGTCCCTGAGAAGGTTGTGTTTTGCTTTGGTTTTTAACACCCGGGGAAGGCGATGCTTTCTATGATGTATGAGTGATGTAGGTTTTTTTTTGGGGGGTGTAACATGGGGGTTAACAGCTAATAAAAGTTTGGGTTCTCTTTTGTTCGGGGCTTCCATCTTGTTTCACCTTGTGGCAGATGGGAGTCCTGTCGCGACAGTCTTCAATCAAGACCAAGCCTACTGGCTGCTGTTTTGTTCTGGTATTCCTGGCTGGTGTCCTTGTTTTTTGTCCAAGGGAGCCCTCAGATTTCTCCGTTAACACTATCCTTTCTCCTCTCAGTCTCCACATTTCCAGGCTAAACATACCCAACTCTCTCAACCTTTTCCCATGTTTGCGAATACATCGTCTTGCTTCTTTGCCAGGGTGCTGGTTTGAAGTTAAGATGTGCTCGTTGATCCACCACTGGCTCAGTTTGTGCCTGAGTGACGAGATGCTCAGAGTGAGGAGCTGGAATAGAGTAATGAAAAGTGATTAGTCTCTTGGGCTGTGGCTCAGTGCTGGAGCATCTGCTCTGCATTTTGATGGCCCTGGGTTCAATCCCCGTTATATCCAGGTAGGACCCTTGTCTGAAACCTTGGAGAGTTGCTGCCAGTAGGCGTAGATTGGTGCATGCATGGAAAACAGCATTTTTGCCATTTGGAACTGGAGAGGGGCAGCTGTAAGTTGACTGAAGACACTTTTAGCACCCAGGGCTTCTCTGTGAGTATCTGGTACAGGGTGGCAAATCTACAGTTTTGCCAGAGTGACTGTTTGCTGTTCAATCTACATATCAACAAGTAGTTACTTAAGCAGGGCTGGATATAGGTTTGATGAGGCCCTCAGCTACTGAAGGTAATGGGGCCCTTTAAATGTTCAGCTGTACTTTGTCAACAATAAATTGTCACTGTTTTTTGTGTGTTGAATATATGCTACATGGTCATTTATGGACCTAATAGGTATCTAAAGCCATTTGCACATGTTGCCATGGAACCAGTCCATGCAGAATGTAGGCACCTAATATATAGAAATGAGCAAACCAGTGATATTTTAGGGAGCAGGCTAGCAGGCGGGGCCCATTACTTACATCATGGGAGCCTACACAACACAAAACACTGTTGCTGCATGTAGGTTTTATTTTATTTGTTTGTTATCTTATATTTTGGAAATGTACATCCAGTTTTGTTTTGTGTTTTAGCTTACACGTAAAGGCGACACTGCCCAGATGCCAAATTTCCCCAGAACCCAGCTCCTTCTCTTAGGTCTCTAAGAAGATAATAGTCTAAGCCAAAGCATCTTTATTCAGAAGTAATACACAGTTCAAGTGTATTCCTTTAATTTTTTTTGGGGGGGGGCAAGAGACCGGAGCCCTAACCTATAGCTTGTTTAGCTTATATGTAAATCTGGCACTTAAGTAATTTAAGTAACTTAAGGAGGTATAAGTCAGAAAAGCAGGGCTGGCCCAATACATTTTGACACCTGAGGCAAACCACAAAATGACATATGCCTCCCCACTGGCGAAGTGCTGAAGGTGATGCTTGTGGGGAGACGTGTTGCCAACTGCACAAGAATCCCCCTATTTTAATTTATGAAATGCTGTTGGAGGAGATTTAGAAGCACCCCAAATCCCAAGGTGAAGGGGGGTGCCCCTTAGGTGTTTGGGTTTTTTGCTTGTCAGAGGTGAAGCAGTGTGTATACAGGCGTCACAAGGTGAAGCATATGTGATTAAGCATCTACTCAAAGTGGTTTATAGTTTCTGAATGGGGTGGGTGAGGAATGATGTAGACTTGAATTTATCCCCAAGCAACATATGGAGTGCCTTGGAATAAGACAGATTGTTTTCCAAAGCGCCAAATCGGGATCCGAAACCAAACCTGTGGTCAGTTCAAATCCCTGGTAAGCAGCCCCCTATCATGGGATGCACCTTTTGAAAGAGTCTCCCTTTTAATGACTCCTCTGCTCTTTTTCTGTTGTCCACCATCCTCGATTTCATGAAATTAAGAAGAAAGGTGGGGGTAAGATATGAGAGAGGAAGAGATTCTCTAGGTATCGGCAGAACATATGGTGCTGAGCAAATTAAATATAAAAGCATGAGAGCTTTTGAGCAGTTGTTTTTTAAAAATAGGCTGCACAAATTTAATCTTCTGCTACTGTACTTTAATTATCCAAAAGTGAATTCCCACTAGGTCCCTGCTGCTCTCAGTTCCTTGCACTGTGCAAAGGTACGATGCGTTAAATTTATGGCTGCTGTTTTGTAACTCCACTGAGATCGCCACTAAATGCAAGAATCTGGTAGGAATCTGGCTTCTCTATAACCCTCAGCTTTCATTAATCCTACTTTGGGTGGGGAATGGTGGCCCTTCAAGTGTTGTTGGGCTATAACTCCCATCATCCCTGACCCATGCTTGTTGGGGCTGATGGGAAGTAGAGTCCAGCAAAATCTGGAGGGCCATACATTCCCTGTCCCTGATAGCACCACCAACACAAATGCAAGTTTCCAGACATTGTGAACATCAAGAAAAGCCTTGAAAGATATGCATGGGGTGTCTGGTGGAATTTCACCATGTCCCATCTTCCAAATGCCCTACACTTAAACATTGATTTTAATATACATGGTTGCCATAGCTCAAAATCCATAGGGAATATTTAGCATTCAAGCTTCTTAGCTTCTCTTGGAAACGGAGATGATCATCATTTGCTAAACTGGTGTTGGGGGTCTGTTAACTACTATTTAAGTTCATGTTTAGAGGGTTTGTCCTGGGCAGGAACCCAGTAGCTGAGGGCGGAGATGGGAGGAGCAGAGCAAAACAGAAAAAAAAGTTTGATAATGTAGCTGGATGTGATTAATAAAGATCTCCTTAGAGTGCACCAAAATCTGTTTGTCATGGATAAGGATCCAGACACCAAACCTGGGCTTACCCTTCCTGCTTTTCTTGATATTTCTTGGAGCTTGCCCTTCCAGCACATTCATTACGATAATGTAGTTTTGAGTTTTTGTAATGTAAAGCACTCTGTGATCCTCGGGTGAAGGGCAGCATAGAAATTTAATTATTAGTAATTATTATTATTATTATTATTATTATTATTATTATTATTATTATTATTAATATTATTAATCCCCAGTCTCTCTGTGGCTTACTTTGCATGTTGCCTTGAATGGCATGGTAGTCTTTGCTTACGTGGTTGTTTCTAGACCAGTCCTGAGCAGGGCTGTTTTTCAGCCGGAACTCACCAGAACTCAGTCCTTTCCAGTTGCCACCTTTCCGGTGGGTGCCAGTGCCGCTATAAGAGAAAAAGGGAGGTGTTTGTGGTGAGTTCTGGCACCTCTTTTTCTAGATAAATAGCACTGGTCCCGGGGGCATGTGTAGCAGACTCACCCCACTAACTGCCCCCAATTCAATATAGTGGACCTACTGCACGGTACGCCAGTTGAACATATTTCTACAATTTACCACAGGCTTTCTTTTGGGGGGTCATGTGTGATGGAAACTTTGATTCAGGCAGCGGCGTAGCGTGGGTTGTCAGCACCCGGGGCAAGGCAAGTAATTTGCGCCCCCTAACCCGGGGCAAGGCAAGTAATTTGCGCCCCCTAACCCCTAACCTGCCGCCGCTGCCAGCTTCTTCTTGCTGCTGCCTGGTCTGGTCTGGTGTGGTTCTCTCCTGCGCTCAGTGCTGCACTGGGCGGCCGCTGCACTGTCCCTCCCCCAGATAGACCCTCGCTCTCTCTCCACACGCCTGGCACCCCCCCTCCACAGTGGGCGGCGACCCAGCGGCTCGGATCGGATTCGTACAGCCAGCACTGCAATGAGAGAGAGTGAGTGAGCCAGGTAGGGGCAGAGAGCTGCAAGTGCGAGCGCGCCCCCCCAGATGTTGCACCCGGTGTGGCCGGCCCCCCCTGCACCCCTCACGCTACGCCACTGGATTCAGGGAGTCTAAGGCAGATCAAGCAAGAAACTTTTATTTAAAAAAAGAGTCAGTGAAACAAAGTTGGGTCAGGAGATGCATTCTTTCAGGTAGAAGTTACCGTATTTTTTGCACCATAACACTCACTTTTTTCCTCCTAAAAAGTAAGGGAAAATGTCTGTGCGTGTTATGGAGGGAATGCCTACGGGTGGCATGCCTACGGATTTTCCTCCTCTAAAAACTACGTGTGCGTTATGGTCGGGTGCGTGTTATAGAGCGAAAAATACGGTAACTTAAAACTAAGTATGAAGATGTCACAGGCTTTAATCACAGTAGTATATGCACAGCTTTCCTTAAACTTCCGTTACCCAAAAGTCAGTTGTTACACTTTAGTTCCTGTTACTTCTCTCTAGGTCTTTTCGTTATGGCAGATGTTTCAGGTTAATTCTTTTGACACAGCACAGCTTCTTCCTCCACAGCTTAATACTTCAGTTCCTGAGTGAGGGGCGCTCTCTTAACAACCCTGCTCCTATTCCAATCCATATAACAGACCTAGGGGATAACCTCACCCCCCTTGTTACTGGCTTGGGTGTCTCCTCTTTATAGAACTCTCCCTTCCGGACTGAATTGAGACCCAAGTAGACTGTATCCTCACTGCTTCTACCCGTAAACAGCATTTTTCCTGCTGTTTTTGCAAAAGCCTTGTGAGGTTGGACACAAGATTGTGGTCAGTAATCAGAGAGGGGACCCTAGAAAGTTCTGTGGTGATGTCTTGGAGATCCTGGGAGCCTATTGGCTCACATGCGAGCACAGGCACCATGCGCTTCGAGCATATGTTAACACGTGTTCACATGTTTCAAGGCTACTGCTCTTGAATCACATCCAGGGCCGGACTTAGGTTTCCTGAGGCCCTCAGCTACTGAAGGCAATGGGGCCCTTTATATGTCCAGCTGTCCTTTGTCAACAACAAATTGTCGCTGTTTTTTTGTCTTGAATATATGCTATATGGTCATTTATGGACCTAATAGGTATCTAAAGCCATTTGCACATAACAAAATGTGTATTTTATCAAAGTAATTGATATAGAAATGAGTAAACCAGTGATATTTTAGGGAGTAGGCTAGCAGGCGGCACCCATTACTTACATCATAGGAGCCTACACAAAACAAAACACTGTTGCTGCATGTAGGTTTTATTTTATTTCTTTTTTATCTTATATTTTGGAAATGTACATCCGGGTTTTTTCCCCTTCAGTTTTTTTGGGGCCCCCCAAAAGAGTGGGGCCCTAAGCTATCACTTGTTCAGCTGATACGTAAACCCGGCACTGATCACATCCTGACACAAGCAGGTGTTAGTGCCAGGGTAGTCTGCATGATGCTTCCCATCCTTACCCCATCAATCCTTAACCGCTGGCTGATGATGGTGGGAATCACATCTGGAGAACATCTCTTTGGCTACTTCAGTGCTAACATCTGCCTGTCTCAGGATGCGATTTAAAGAGATGCAGCCTTGAATAGGTGAACCAACAAGGAGTTTGAAATGGTTTCAGGTTTTTGTTGTTCTTTCTCTTGCTTTTTAATTGCCACATATCTGATTGCGGGAACCAATTCCTGATTACAGAGAAACAGTCCCGTGGCTTGGGTGGGCACTTTATTGATTTCCGTGGCTGCTATTTTTACCCCCTGTATATTATCTGATGTTGTGCTTTTAGGCTTAGGAAGGAGCCCCAGCCACCCTTTTGTTGATCATCTTTTATTAGGACATGTTTTCATTTGCATCTTAAAAAGAAACCCTCATTATGGAAGTGAGCTTATTTAAAATGCAGATGGTTTCTCCGTTAAGGTGGTGGTGGGGGAAACCCTGCTGTGTGGCTTAGCTGACTTCTCACTTGGCTGTTAACAGCAGAGGCTTTTAAATGTCACCACCTCCTTGCCCTTTTGTAGCTTGACCCACAGTTCACTCTTTCTCCCCCTCCCACCTTTCCAAACCCCCCCACACACACCTTCAACTATGTCAGCACTAAAGTTCAAATTGTAAACCAGACCTCACCGATGCACAGATTTTGGTTTTAAATACAGGAGTTCATAAACCAGCCCCTAGTTATTACCACAGAGGTGAACCCATGTCTGCTCTATAGCACTTCAGAGTCAGACCGCAGGTTGAATAATAGAAACATACAATGGTAGAGCCACAGGGGTCATCTAGCCCCTGCAATGCTTGAATCTTTTGCCCAACGTGAGACTTGAACCCACAACCCTGAGATTAAGAGTCTCGTGCTCTAGCGACTCTTGTTACTAAACACTTCTCCATTCATGAATATTGTGGCATGGCACCCCAATCTCCAAGTAGTGCGATATTCCAGTGGTTCCAGGCACCTCCCCAGGGTTTGCGTTTCCTTTGGAATGAGGCACATTGGTGACCGTGTTGTCTTTAGGATATGCGGTTCATTTACACATATATGCAACCTGGGGATGGTCTTGGACTCCAGGGCGGGCAATTAAAAATGGCTATATAAGGGCGGGCACACCTTAGTTTGAGGTCCTCCTTCTCCTGCGTGGGAAGGGGGCACCCTGTGGCAACAGTTAATAAAGATCAGGCTTACTAGCTGCTTTGCTTCTCAGTACAGTGGTACCTCGGGTTACATACGCTTCAGGTTACATATGCTTCAGGTTACGGACTCCGCTGACCCAGAAATAGTGCTTCAGGTTAAGAACTTTGCTTCAGGATGAGAACAGAAATCGTGCTCCGGCGGCGCAGTAGCAGCAGGAGGCCCCATTGGCTAAAGTGGTGCTTCAGGTTAAGAACAGTTTCAGGTTAAGTATGGACCTCTGGAACGAATTAAGTACTTAACCCGAGGTACCACTGCATTCTCTGGTTGGCCTCTGTCATAGCTGTCAACTTTCAGATTTGAAAATAAGGGATCAGCAGCCTCACCTGTCCCGGGGACAGTCTACAGGATATCTAACAATCTGGGATAGCAGCGGGAAGCAGCGGGAAATGGTGCTGGAATAAGGGAATTTCCCGCCGAAAAAGGGAAGGTTGACAGCTATGGTCTCTGTTATTTTCTCCTACCAATAGAGAACCTACAAAAGGACTCTATATGGGCTCTTGGGTACTCCATAAGGGAAAAGAGCAGGGGTTTTTTACTTATAACAATAGGCTGGATAATCTTGTGGCAATCCAGATATTCATAGAATAGAATCGTAGAATCATAGAGTTGGAAGAAAACTGCCCCAATAAGCACAGCCCTTTTGACCTGGGCGTTCTCTGTCCAGGGCACCAAAGGTTGCTGTGTGGGCAGGGATCAGGGGCGCCGAATTGGCCCCCACATTGTGGGTGCCCAACTTTGGCTCACACCATGCCATAATGATGTAATGATGGCGCAACTGGACCGGGGCATCCAGCTCTGTGAGATGTGCACCGTTGCCATGACAAGCTGCCCACCACAGCCTCCCACCACCTTACCTCTGGCACTCAGCCCCAGTCGCTGAGGCTGCAGGCATTGCTACGGGTGGCATGCCTACGGATTTTCCTCCTCTAAAAACTACATGCGTGTTATGGTCGGGTGCGTGTTATAGAGTGAAAAATACGGTACTTTCTAAACACCCTCCCCCTTTCCTCCACCCAGGTCATCCAAAGGGCCGTATCAGAGTTCAAGGACACATTCTGGCCATAGCTGTCAACCTTCCCTTTTTTTGCAGGAAATTCCCTTATTCCAGAGCCATTTCCCTCTGCTATCCCAGATTGTTAGATATCCCATAGACTGTCCCCGGGACAGGTGAGGCTGCTGATCCCTTATTTTTGAGGCTGCTGATCTCTTATTTTCAAATCTGAAAGTTGACAGCTATGATTCTGGCCAGGCAAAAAGAGGGTGTGGAGCTGAGGGGTGTGGCCTCAGAAGTGTCCTGAGGGCCACATAAAGAGGCCCAGAGGGACCCATTTGGCCCCAGGTTCCCCATCCCTGCCAGGAGACATCATGGGAAGACTTTTCTGTCCAAAGAGGTGACCCAAGATGGTGCTGGTCTATAGGAATAATAGAACTGTGGAGTTAGAAGGGACCCTGAGTGCAATCTAGCCCAACCCACCTGCAAAGCAGGAATTTCGGCTAAAGCATCTGTGGCGTTTGCCCTCCTAGGTGTGTGACATCATACTGGGTTCATAAGGAAAAGGTTAACTAATTGTAAAATGACTAACCAATGGGAACCCTAGAGAAGGAAGTTAGAGTTAGGGTGGTTGAGAAGACAGTCTGGAGTTAGAAGAGACAGAGAAGATAAGTCTGTGGTTGTGAGAGAGTGAGAGAATTTGTTAAGCGAAGTCAGTCAAAGAGTTGAGATAATCAGTCAGAAGGTATTAGGAAAGTATAGGCTGGTAAAGAAACTAAAGTTAAGATGCTGACAGGAATATTATCTGAGAAACCATAAACTTGTTAATGTTTGTAAAATAAACTTGTTTATTTGGTTCAATTTTAACAACTGTCTGGACTCAGTGTTTTACCTGAGAGTAATGGGTTGGTGGCAGCAGGGAAGCAAGCACAGTGGTGGCACAGGGATCAATAGACCGTTAAACGTCCAGGGACCCTGTGTGATCGCCACAGCATCCATGACTGGTGGCAACCCAACCTCCACTTAAGCTGCTCTTGCTCTAGTCACACAAAAGCATCCAAGCCTCCCCACCCCTTCCTTTTCTCCTTCTCAAATAGGTACTACAGGACAGATATTCCGCACCTGCTGGGCTGCATTGCCATGGCAACCGCTGATCTCCCCCCTCCTCGCCACTATTCCTTCGCGCATTGCAATAAGGCAGGCTTGTTGGGAAACAGTGGTGAGAGCCTATCCTTTTAATTGAAGCGTTAACTGTCGGCAAGGAAGGATACGGGGCTTCGATGCACGTACTTGAAACTGACTATTTAATCACGGCTCATGCACGTCTGGCTTTCGTGCCGGCTTCCGCATGTTGATGCCCACGTGTTGGGTGGGTGGAATTTTAATGCATGCGCCTGCAAAACGGACTTATTTTCAGAGCACACAAGAGTCCTGACACTGTTACCTGCTTTTGCTGACCGTTTCATCAATCCTCTCCAACACACCCATGTAAAAACAGATGCCTTTTCACCCCTTAACCCCCTACCCCAATTGGTGTTAGGGAACAGCTCCTCATAGTGGGGTAGAGGGCAAACTGCAAGGGCAAGCTGTGGATTTCGATGGGTGCTGACCGGCACATAGAATCATAGAATCATAGAATCATAGAGTTGGAAGAGACCAAGGGCCATCGAGTCCAACCCCCTGCCAAGCAGGAAACACCATCAGAGCACTCCTGACATATGGTTGTCAAGCCTCTGCTTAAAGACCTCCAAAGTAGGAGACTCCACCACACTCCTTGGCAGCAAATTCCACTGTCGAACAGCTCTTACTGTCAGGAAGTTCTTCCTAATGTTTAGGTGGAATCTTCTTTCTTGTAGTTTGGATCCATTGCTCCGTGTCCACTTCTCTGGAGCAGCAGAAAACAACCTTTCTCCCTCCTCTATGTGACATCCTTTTATATATTTGAACATGGCTATCATATCACCCCTTAACCTCCTCTTCTCCAGGCTAAACATGCCCAGCATAACACTGAAGCATAGCTGTCAACCTCCCCCTTTTTTGTGGGAAATTCCCTTATTCCAGCACCATTTCCCGCTGCTTCCCGCTGCTATCCCGGATTGTTAGATATCCCATAGACTGTCCCCGGGACAGGCGAGGCTGCTGAATCCTTATTTTCAAGGCTGCTGATCCCTTATTTTCAAATCTGAAAGTTGACATCTATGCACTGAAGTGGCCTCCCCTTTCCCTTTCTATGCAGTGCGTAGTTGTAAGTGATTAGAGCGTTGGCCCAGGGACCCAGGAGAATAGGGTTCAGTTCACAGCTCAGGCAAGAAACACACTGGGTCATCTTGGGCCAGCCTAACCTACCTCTCAGGGTTGCAGTGAAGATAAAATTGGGAGGGAGAGTACAATGTATGAGTCGCCTTGAACCTCATGAAGGAAAGGTGTGATACTACTAATGTAATGTAATGTAATGACTAAACATCAGGAAGAACTTTCTGATAGTAAGAGATGTTTGACAGCGGAACAGTCGCCCTCAGGAGGTTGTGGACTCTCCTTCCTTGGAGGTTTTGAAGTAGAGGTTAGATGGCCATCTGTCATGGATGCTTTAGCTTACGTAGATTCCTGCATTGCAGGGGGTTGGACTAGACATCTCTTGGGTCCATTCCAGCTCTACAGTTCTATGATTGTATAATGCAAACAAGCAAACAACTTCAGTATTTTTGGAAATCTTGAATCTGTACATTTCCCACTGTCATTTCCAAATTTGGCTTGCCAGCATGTTATTAATATGGATAATATTTTTTATTTTTTATTTTTAAAAAAACACTTCTAGAACAACTGTCAGATTCAAAGCCAAAGCAGGAACATGGCATTTTTTTCACCCTAATAGTCTCAACCACCCTGTGAGGTAGGCTTGGCTGAAAGTCCATGAGTCGCACAAGGTTACATAGAATCATAGAACTGTAGAGTTGGAAGGGACCCTGGGGATCATCTAGTCCAACCCCTTGCAGTGCAGGAATATGCAGCTGGTCCATACAGGGATCAAACCTGCAACCTTGGTGTTCTCAGCACCATGGTCTAACCAATAGTCAGGGAAGTTTTTAATGTGTAACATTTTGATGTATTTTTAATCTTTGTTGGAAGCCTCCCAGAGTGGCTGGGGAAACCCAGTCAGATGGGCGGGGTACAAATAATAACAACAACAACAGCAACAACAACAACATAGTGAGCCTTATGGCTAAGTTGGGATTTTAACCCTGGTCTCCCTAGTTCAGCACTCTTAACCACACTGTCTGGTGGTTCTTAAGCCGATTCTTACGATATCTACCAATGCGCTGGTGAGGTCACGGGTTGCATAAGCTGACAATTATCCTTGGTCTGCCCAGCTCAGTATCATTTTATTTGTATTTATTGCATTCATCGACCACTTTCACCTTCCAAGGATCTCAGGGTGATGTACATGGTTCTCTTCCTCCCCATTTCACCCTCACAACAGCCCTGTGAGGTAGGTTAGTCTAAGAGATGGTGACCGGAAAGCGCAAGTCTGAGTGGTGTTGTGTTTGCCTCTCAGTTATTCCCTGGAAAGCACGATTCCTGGGATAGCTCAGTCGGTGGAGCATGAGACTCTCAATCACAGGGTTGTGAGTTCAAGTCCCGTGTTGGGCAAAAGATTCCAGCACTGCAGGGGGTTGGGCCAGATGACCCTCGTTGTCCCTTCCAGCTCTATGATTCATTTGCCGCTGAATTGGAACAAGCAGCAATCTGCTGAAAACCCAATTGTCATTTGGTCCAATTCAGCTGTAAACCATGGGCTTTACTGGGGGGAACTAGTGGGACAAGGCCTTACTGGCCGTGGCTGCCCAGGCTTTCAGACAGGGAGCATTCCCAGCCTGATGCCTGAGATGCTGGAGGATGAACCAGGGAGAAGCATGAGCTCTGTCACTGAGCTATGGCCCTTCTCCGGTTGTGTGTGGCTTAGAATCCATTGCATGTGTTTCTTTCAGCAAGCAGCGCAAGGAAAACACACCTATGTACCTTGAAAAGCCATGCTGTCTCTTGAGTCGCTTTCTCGTCATTTCTTTTTTTAAGTTTATTTGGTTTTTACATAATATTATTAACAATCATAATCAATCCAAGTATTAAAGAAACAGAAAATAGTAAAAACAAAAGGTTCTCCGAACCTTCAGACCTCTTTCATTTTAGCATCTTTTACTGTATTCTGTCTACTTAAGGGACGCGGGTGGCGCTGTGGGTTAAACCACAGAGCCTAGGACTTGCCGATCAGAAGGTCGGCGGTTCAAATCCCCGCGACGGGGTGAGCTCCCGTTGCTCGGTCCCTGCTCCTGCCAACCTAGCAGTTCAAAAGCACGTCAAAGTGCAAGTAGATAAATAGGTACCGCTCCGGCGGGAAGGTAAACAGCATTTCCGTGCGCTGCTCTGGTTGCGCCAGAAGCGGCTTAGTCATGCTGGCCACATGACCTGTATGCCGGCTCCCTCTGCCAATAAAGCGAGATGAGCGCCGCAACCCCAGAGTTGGTCACAACTGGACCTAATGGTCAGGGGTCCCTTTACCTTTACTATACTATCTATTACTTACTCATCATTTCCAAAGTCCATGTCACCTTACAAGATTTCAAGCTGTTTACAGTAGTCTCTCAAAGACGTTACAGAGTTATTCCAGTCTTTCACAAAAATTTGGTCTTCCTGATTTCTGATCTTTCCTGTCAGTCTTGCCATTTCGGCATAGTCCATCAATTTGGTCTGCCATTCTTCTCTGGTCGGTACTTTATCTTCTTTCCATCTCTGGGTCTCCTGAGTTGCTTTCAACTCTCTTCATGGCTGTCCAGGCTTTCAGGCAGGGAACATTCCCAGACTGATGCTTGAGATACCAGTGTGGTGTAGTGGTTAAGAGCGGTAGACTCGTAATCTGGGGAACCGGGTTCGCGTCTCCGCTCCTCCGCATGCAGCTGCTGGGTGACCTTGGGCCAGTCACACTTCTCTGAAGTCTCTCAGCCTCACTCACCTCACAGAGTGTTTGTTGTGGGGGAGGAAGGGAAAGGAGAATGTTAGATGCTTTGAGACTCCTTAAGGGGAGTGAAAGGTGGGATATCTCAACTAGGGCCAGGGCCTTTTCAGTACTGGCCCCGACTTGGTGGAACGCTCTGTCACAAGAGACTAGGGCCCTGCAGGACTTGACATCTTTCCGCAGGGCCTGCAAGACAGAGCTGTTCTGTCTGGCCTTTGGTTTGGACTCAGTCTGACCCTTATGTTTCCCTCCCCTTATGGTTTTGATCTATGGGCTACTTTTAAAATGAGGCTGCATTTTAACCTGTATTTTAAATTGGTTTATTTCCCCTATTATGTTTTTACTGTAATTTTACTGGTGTTAGCCGCCCTGAGCCCAGCTCTGGCTAGGGAGGGCGGGGTATAAATAAATGTATTATTATTATTATTATTATTATTATTATTATTATTATTATTATTATCCAAACTCCTCCTCCTCTTCTTCTTCACTGCTTGCTCCCAGTGTCAGGTTGCTTTGGGGTTGGTAAATTAAAGCTAAGAATGACAAACTAATCAGATTCTATTAGGGTTGCCTTCCCATTTGACCCATTGCGTTTTAGTGCTATTTCCCCTGGGATGGTTATTATGAGGTTGCGAAGGTGGTTGGGAGCCCGGCATAATTGCATTGGGGAATAGCTGGAGCGAATGACCTTTTCAAAGGCATCAACCTCCATCCTATCTTAGCCCAACACCAGGCAATAGAGAGTAGCTGCCACTTTTCAGCTAGGCATACACTGTGGTGCTGGTGGTGGGTAACAAAAAAAGGAAGACGATACATTAGGATAGCTCAGTTGGTAAAGCATGAGCTGCAGCCAAACTTCCAACAGAACTTACTAAATCAGAGGAAGCCAAAGTGGGGCCCCAGAGGTGGAGATGCAGCTGTGGAGTGAAAGGGTTGTGGATATTTCACCCATCCCATTGTAAGAATCTCATGATGTTTTCAGAAAGGAGGCGGCAGAATCTGCTCATTGCTTCTTCCGCTCTTGCCCGACTCTGTGGGAGTCTGAGTGTTATCTGTGTAGAGATAAGATGACTGAATAAGAAACTGTAACACTCATGCAATCCAGTAGCCTCCGTTAGTCTTTAGGTAAAGGTACCCCTGACCATTAGGTCCAGTCGTGGCAGACTCTGGGGTTGTCATCTCGCTTTATTGGTCGAGGGAGCCGGCGTACAGCTTCCGGATCATGTGGCCAGCATGACTAAGCCGCTTCTGGCGAACCAGAGCAGCGCACGGAAATGCTATTTACCTTCCCGCTGGAGTGGTACCTGTTTATCTACTTGAACTTTGATGTGCTTTCGAACTGCTAGGTGGGCAGGAGCAGGGACTGAGCAACGGGAGCTCACCCCGTCGCGGGGATTTGAACCGCCGACCTTCTGACCTTCGGCCAGTAAAGCGAGATGAGCATCGCAACCCCAGAGTCGGCCACGACTGGACCTAATGGTCAGGGGTCCCTTTACCTATGCACCTTTGCATAGGTGAAATTTGATAATCACTGGCTGCATCACAAAATTCATATCAGTCCAGATTTTGAAGGAGGGCTGCAATTTGGTTTTGTATTGTTTCAATAAGTTCAGATTTGGTAGATTCATCTTTAAATATAAACTGAATCGAACCCCCCTCCCCCCATCCCTATTCTGTTCAAAGTCTCTTGTTTACAGCATGGGAGATCATATACTTTTAAAGATTGCTGCAATAATGGATGTCAGCCTTCCCATACCTGGTGTATACCAGATGTTTAGAACTACAATTCTGTTCTGCTCCGCCCAGCATTGACCACTGTTCAGAGATGACTAGAGCTGCAGTCCATAACTTCCACAGGGCACCAGAATTGAACAATGCAATATTATACATAACTATGCATGCATAACTATCAAGTTCAGTGCTGCTTACTTGTACTTACTTTAGGTAAACGAGCCTAAAGCCCATTATAAATGTTATGAAATTCTGAATGTTGAACAGTATATTAACCTTAAATAAATAAAAATAAAATAAAACAGCAAGTATAAGCATTGTCTAGCTAAGCAATGCCTGTTTCTTTGCCATGAGATGGACAGATATGGAAGTTGTTCTCTCAGTTGGAATAAACACATCAGTCTTACCAGGGAATGAACAAACCTGTTGATTTCTCTTCTGCATCACTCTTGCTCATTCTGCCCTTAAGTCTGTTTTGCTCCGTTTCTGCAAAACAGACGCGGGTGGCGCTGTGGGTTAAACCACAGAGCCTAGGACTTGCTGATCAGAAGGTCGGCGGTTCGAATCCCCACGACGGGTGAGCTCCCATTGCTCGGTCCCTGCTCCTGCCAACCTAGTAGTTCGAAAGCATGTCAAAGTGCAAGTAGATAAACAGGTACCGCTCCGGTGGGAAGGTAAACGGCGTTTCCGTTTCTGGTTTGCCAGAAGTGGTTTGGTCATGCTGGCCACATGACCCGGAAGCTGTATGCCGGCTCCCTTGGCCAATAAAGTGAGATGAGCGCTGCAACCCCAGAGTCGGCCACAACTGGACCTAATGGTCAGGGGTCCCTTTACCTTTACATATTTCAATGTATATCTTATCTAAACTGCCAAACTGCATTGCAGTGTTACCAGAAGGACAGAATCTGATGGACAGCTAAATCACAATCCTCGTCTTTGGTCAAACAATGTGAATCGGTTCATTCACAAATATCAGACTCCCCAAGCATCTCCTGAGCCCTACATTTTCAAGCATAAAACAATTGCTTCTGCTTTGTGTGTTTCCTTTTAACGATATGCCTGAGGGAGTCTACGCTGGGGTCATGCTTCGTAATGTCTGTGACCTCTGTTCTGCAGTAACCCCTGCTTCATTTACGAGGCAAACATGAATGGGCGGTCTGGGGGAGAGGAAGAGAGAGAGAGAAGAAACCCAGGATTCCAATTAGAATTGCTCCTGGCATCCTTGCATGCAGTGCGCTTGGGAACCCACACAGTCGGAGTTGCTTTGAAATGTAACAATTCCATTAATTGCATTGGCAATTGCATTAGTGGCTGAGAGTCCCTGAGAAGGTTGTGTTTTGCTTTGGTTTTTAACACCCGGGGAAGGCGATGCTTTCTATGATGTATGAGTGATGTAGTTTGGGGGGGAGGGTGTAACATGAGGGTTAACAGCTAATAAAAGTTTGGGTTCTCTTTTGTTCGGGGCTTTCATCTTGTTTCACCTTGTGGCAGATGGGAGTCCTGTCGCGACAGTCTTCAATAAAGACCAAGCCTACTGGCTGCTGTTTTGTTCTGGTATTCCTGGCTGGTGTCCTTGTTTTTTGTCCAAGGGAGCCCTCAGATTTCTCCGTTAACACTATCCTTTCTCCTCTCAGTCTCCACATTTCCAGGCTAAACATACCCAACTCTCTCAACCTTTTCCCATGTTTGCGAATACATCGTCTTGCTTCTTTGCCAGGGTGCTGGTTTGAAGTTAAGATGTGCTTGTTGATCCACCACTGGCTTAGTTTGTGCCTGAGTGACGAGATGCTCAGAGTGAGGAGCTGGAGTAGAGTAATGAAAAGTGATTAGTCTCTTGGGCTGTGGCTCAGTGCTGGAGCATCTGCTCTGTATTTTGATGGCCCTGGGTTCAATCCCCGTTATATCCAAGTAGGACCCTTGTCTGAAACCTTGGAGAGTTGCTGCCAGTAGGCGTAGATTGGTGCATGCATGGAAAACAGCATTTTTGCCATTTGGAACTGGAGAGGGGCAGCTGTAAGTTGAGAGAAGACACTTTTAGCACCCAGGGCTTCTCTGTGAGTATCTGGTACGGGGTGGCAAATCTACAGTTTTGCCAGAGTGACTGTTTGCTGTTCAATCTACATATCAACAAGTAGTTACTTAAGCAGGGATGGATGTAGGTTTGATGAGGCCCTCAGCTACTGAAGGTAATGGGGCCCTTTAAATGTTCAGCTGTACTTTGTCAACAATAAATTGTTGCTGTTTTTTGTGTTGAATATATGCTATATGGTCATTTATGGACCTAATAGGTATCTAAAGCCATTTGCACATGTTGTCATGCAAATAGTCCATGCAGAATGTAGGCACCTAATATATAGAAATGAGCAAACCAGTGATATTTTAGGGAGCAGGCTAGCAGGCGGGGCCCATTGCTTACATCATGGGAGCCTACACAACACAAAACACTGTTGCTGTATGTAGGTTTTATTTTATTTGTTTGTTATCTTATATTTTGGAAATGTACATCCAGTTTTGTTTTGTGTTTTAGCTTACAGGTAAATGCGACACTGCCCAGATGCCAAATTTCCCCAGAACCCAGCTCCTTCTCTTAGGTCTCTAAGAAGATAATAGTCTAAGCCAAAGCATCTTTATTCAGAAGTAATACACAGTTCAAATGTAGTCCTTTAATTTTTTTTTGGGGGGGGGGGGAGCCAAGAGACCGGAGCCCTAAGCTATAGCTTGTTCAGCTTATATGTAAATCTGGCACTTAAGTAATTTAAGTAACTTAAGGAGGTATAAGTCAGAAAAGCAGGGCCGGCCCAATATATTTTGACACCTGAGGCAAACCACAAAATGACATATGCCTCCCCACTGGCGAAGTGCTGAAGGTGATGCTTGTGGGGAGATGTGTTGCCAACTGCGCAAGAATTCCCCTATTTTAATTTATGAAATGCTGTTGGAGGAGATGCAGTCATGTGCATCAGATTTAGAGGCACCCCAAATTTTATTTTTATTTTTAGCTTGTCAGAGGTGAAGCAGGGTGTATACAGGGCGTCACAAGGTGAAGCATATGTGATTAAGCATCTACTCAAAGCGGTTTGTAGTTTCTGAATGGGGTGGGTGAGGAATGATGTAGACTTGAATGAATCCCCAAGCAACATATGGAGTGCCTTGGAATAAGACAGATTGTTTTCCAAAGCGCCAAATCGGGATCCGAAACCAAACCTGTGGTCAGTTCAAATCCCTGGTAAGCAGCCCCCTATCACGGGGTGCACCTTTTGAAAGAGTCTCCCTTTTAATGACTCCTCTGCTCTTTTTCTGTTGTCCACCATCCTCGATTTCATGAAATTAAGAAGAAAGGTGGGGGTAAGATATGAGAGAGGAAGAGATTCTCTAGGTATCGGCAGAACATATGGTGCTGAGCAAATTAAATATAAAAGCATGAGAGCTTTTGAGCAGTTGTTTTTTAAAAATAGGCTGCACAAATTTAATCTTCTGCTACTGTACTTTAATTATCCAAAAGTGAATTCCCACTAGGTCCCTGCTGCTCTCAGTTCCTTGCACTGTGCAAAGGTACGATGCGTTAAATTTATGGCTGCTGTTTTGTAACTCCACTGAGATCGCCACTAAATGCAAGAATCTGGTAGGAATCTGGCTTCTCTATAACCCTCAGCTTTCATTAATCCTACTTTGGGTGGGGAATGGTGGCCCTTCAAGTGTTGTTGGGCTATAACTCCCATCATCCCTGACCCATGCTTGTTGGGGCTGATGGGAAGTAGAGTCCAGCAAAATCTGGAGGGCCATACATTCCCTGTCCCTGATAGCACCACCAACACAAATGCAAGTTTCCAGACATTGTGAACATCAAGAAAAGCCTTGAAAGATATGCATGGGGTGTCTGGTGGAATTTCACCATGTCCCATCTTCCAAATGCCCTACACTTAAACATTGATTTTAATATACATGATTGCCATAGCTCAAAATCCATAGGGAATATTTAGCATTCAAGCTTCTTAGCTTCTCTTGGAAACGGAGATGATCATTATTTGCTAAACTGGTGTTGGGGGTCTGTTAACTACCATTTAAGTTCATGTTTAGAGGGTTTGTCCTGGGCAGGAACCCAGTAGCTGAGGGCGGAGATGGGAGGAGCAGAGCAAAACAGAAAAAAAAGTTTGATAATGTAGCTGGATGTGATTAATAAAGATCTCCTTAGAGTGCACCAAAATCTGTTTGTCATGGATAAGGATCCAGACACCAAACCTGGGCTTACCCTTCCTGCTTTTCTTGATATTTCTTGGAGCTTGCCCTTCCAGCACATTCATTACGATAATGTAGTTTTGAGTTTTTGTAATGTAAAGCACTCTGTGATCCTCGGGTGAAGGGCAGCATAGAAATTTAATTATTAGTAATTATTATTATTATTATTATTATTATTATTATTATTATTATTATTATTAATATTAATATTATTAATCCCCAGTCTCTCTGTGGCTTACTTTGCATGTTGCCTTGAATGGCATGGTAGTCTTTGCTTACGTGGTTGTTTCTAGACCAGTCCTGAGCAGGGCTGTTTTTCAGCCAGAACTCACCAGAACTCAGTCCTTTCCAGTTGCCACCTTTCCGGTGGGTGCCAGTGCCGCTGTAAGAGAAAAAGGGAGGTGTTTGTGGTGAGTTCTGGCACCTCTTTTTCTAGATAAATAGCACTGGTCCCGGGGGCATGTGTAGCAGACTCACCCCACTAACTGCCCCCAATTCAATATAGTGGACCTACTGCACGGTACGCCAGTTGAACATATTTCTACAATTTACCACAGGCTTTCTTTTGGGGGGTCATGTGTGATGGAAACTTTGATTCAGGCAGCGGCGTAGCGTGGGTTGTCAGCACCCGGGGCAAGGCAAGTAATTTGCGCCCCCTAACCCGGGGCAAGGCAAGTAATTTGCGCCCCCTAACCCCTAACCTGCCGCCGCTGCCAGCTTCTTCTTGCTGCTGCCTGGTCTGGTCTGGTGTGGTTCTCTCCTGCGCTCAGTGCTGCACTGGGCGGCCGCTGCACTGTCCCTCCCCCAGATAGACCCTCGCTCTCTCTCCACACGCCTGGCACCCCCCCTCCACAGTGGGCGGCGACCCAGCGGCTCGGATCGGATTCGTACAGCCAGCACTGCAATGAGAGAGAGTGAGTGAGCCAGGTAGGGGCAGAGAGCTGCAAGTGCGAGCGCGCCCCCCAGATGTTGCACCCGGTGTGGCCGGGCCCCCCTGCACCCCTCACGCTACGCCACTGGATTCAGGGAGTCTCAGGCAGATCAAGCAAGAAACTTTTATTTAAAAAAAGAGTCAGTGAAACAAAGTTGGGTCAGGAGATGCATTCTTTCAGGTAGAAGTTACCGTATTTTTTGCACCATAACACTCACTTTTTTCCTCCTAAAAAGTAAGGGAAAATGTCTGTGCGTGTTATGGAGGGAATGCCTACGGGTGGCATGCCTACGGATTTTCCTCCTCTAAAAACTACGTGTGCGTTATGGTCGGGTGCGTGTTATAGAGCGAAAAATACGGTAACTTAAAACTAAGTATGAAGATGTCACAGGCTTTAATCACAGTAGTATATGCACAGCTTTCCTTAAACTTCCGTTACCCAAAAGTCAGTTGTTACACTTTAGTTCCTGTTACTTCTCTCTAGGTCTTTTCGTTATGGCAGATGTTTCAGGTTAATTCTTTTGACACAGCACAGCTTCTTCCTCCACAGCTTAATACTTCGGTTCCTGAGTGAGGGGCGCTCTCTTAACAACCCTGCTCCTATTCCAATCCATATAACAGACCTAGGGGATAACCTCACCCCCCTTGTTACTGGCTTGGGTGTCTCCTCTTTATAGAACTCTCCCTTCCGGACTGAATTGAGACCCAAGTAGACTGTATCCTCACTGCTTCTACCCGTAAACAGCATTTTTCCTGCTGTTTTTGCAAAAGCCTTGTGAGGTTGGACACAAGATTGTGGTCAGTAATCAGAGAGGGGACCCTAGAAAGTTCTGTGGTGATGTCTTGGAGATCCTGGGAGCCTATTGGCTCACATGCGAGCACAGGCACCATGCGCTTCGAGCATATGTTAACACGTGTTCACATGTTTCAAGGCTACTGCTCTTGAATCACATCCAGGGCCGGACTTAGGTTTCCTGAGGCCCTCAGCTACTGAAGGCAATGGGGCCCTTTATATGTCCAGCTGTCCTTTGTCAACAACAAATTGTCGCTGTTTTTTTGTCTTGAATATATGCTATATGGTCATTTATGGACCTAATAGGTATCTAAAGCCATTTGCACATAACAAAATGTGTATTTTATCAAAGTAATTGATATAGAAATGAGTAAACCAGTGATATTTTAGGGAGTAGGCTAGCAGGCGGCACCCATTACTTACATCATAGGAGCCTACACAAAACAAAACACTGTTGCTGCATGTAGGTTTTATTTTATTTCTTTTTTATCTTATATTTTGGAAATGTACATCCGGGTTTTTTTCCCTTCAGTTTTTTTGGGGCCCCCCAAAAGAGTGGGGCCCTAAGCTATCACTTGTTCAGCTGATACGTAAACCCGGCACTGATCACATCCCGACACAAGCAGGTGTTAGTGCCAGGGTAGTCTGCATGATGCTTCCCATCCTTACCCCATCAATCCTTAACCGCTGGCTGATGATGGTGGGAATCACATCTGGAGAACATCTCTTTGGCTACTTCAGTGCTAACATCTGCCTGTCTCAGGATGCGATTTAAAGAGATGCAGCCTTGAATAGGTGAACCAACAAGGAGTTTGAAATGGTTTCAGGTTTTTGTTGTTCTTTCTCTTGCTTTTTAATTGCCACATATCTGATTGCGGGAACCAATTCCTGATTACAGAGAAACAGTCCCGTGGCTTGGGTGGGCACTTTATTGATTTCCGTGGCTGCTATTTTTACCCCCTGTATATTATCTGATGTTGTGCTTTTAGGCTTAGGAAGGAGCCCCAGCCACCCTTTTGTTGATCATCTTTTATTAGGACATGTTTTCATTTGCATCTTAAAAAGAAACCCTCATTATGGAAGTGAGCTTATTTAAAATGCAGATGGTTTCTCCGTTAAGGTGGTGGTGGGGGAAACCCTGCTGTGTGGCTTAGCTGACTTCTCACTTGGCTGTTAACAGCAGAGGCTTTTAAATGTCACCACCTCCTTGCCCTTTTGTAGCTTGACCCACAGTTCACTCTTTCTCCCCCTCCCACCTTTCCAAACCCCCCCACACACCTTCAACTATGTCAGCACTAAAGTTCAAATTGTAAACCAGACCTCACCAATGCACAGATGTTGGTTTTAAATACAGGAGTTCATAAACCAGCCCCTAGTTATTACCACAGAGGTGAACCCATGTCTGCGCTATAGCACTTCAGAGTCAGACCGCAGGTTGAATAATAGAAACATACAATGGTAGAGCCACAGGGGTCATCTAGCCCCTGCAATGCTTGAATCTTTTGCCCAACGTGAGACTTGAACCCACAACCCTGAGATTAAGAGTCTCGTGCTCTAGCGACTCTTGTTACTAAACACTTCTCCATTCATGAATATTGTGGCATGGCACCCCAATCTCCAAGTAGTGCGATATTCCAGTGGTTCCAGGCACCTCCCCAGGGTTTGCGTTTCCTTTGGAATGAGGCACATTGGAGACCGTGTTGTCTTTAGGATATGCGGTTCATTTACACATATATGCAACCTGGGGATGGTCTTGGACTCCAGGGCGGGCAATTAAAAATGGCTATATAAGGGCGGGCACACCTTAGTTTGAGGTCCTCCTTCTCCTGCGTGGGAAGGGGGCACCCTGTTGCAACAGTTAATAAAGATCAGGCTTACTAGCTGCTTTGCTTCTCAGTACAGTGGTACCTCGGGTTACATACGCTTCAGGTTACATATGCTTCAGGTTACGGACTCCGCTGACCCAGAAATAGTACTTCAGGTTAAGAACTTTGCTTCAGGATGAGAACAGAAATCGTGCTCCGGCGGCGCAGTAGCAGCAGGAGGCCCCATTGGCTAAAGTGGTGCTTCAGGTTAAGAACAGTTTCAGGTTAAGTATGGACCTCTGGAACGAATTAAGTACTTAACCCGAGGTACCACTGCATTCTCTGGTTGGCCTCTGTCATAGCTGTCAACTTTCAGATTTGAAAATAAGGGATCAGCAGCCTCGAAAATAAGGGATCAGCAGCCTCACCTGTCCCGGGGACAGTCTACAGGATATCTAACAATCTGGGATAGCAGCGGGAAGCAGTGGGAAATGGTGCTGGAATAAGGGAATTTCCCGCCGAAAAAGGGAAGGTTGACAGCTATGGTCTCTGTTATTTTCTCCTACCAATAGAGAACCTACAAAAGGACTCTATATGGGCTCTTGGGTACTCCATAAGGGAAAAGAGCAGGGTTTTTTTACTTATAACAATAGGCTGGATAATCTTGTGGCAATCCAGATATTCATAGAATAGAATCGTAGAATCATAGAGTTGGAAGAGACCACAAGGGCCATCGAGTGCAACCCCCTGCCAAGCAGGAAACACCATCAGAGCACTCCTGACATATGGCTGTCAAGCCTCTGCTTAAAGACCTCCAAAGACTTAGGAGACTCCACCACACTCCTTGGCAGCAAATTCCACTGTCGAACAGCTCTTACTGTCAGGAAGTTCTTCCTAATGTTTAGGTGGAATCTTCTTTCTTGTAGTTTGGATCCATTGCTCCGTGTCCGCTTCTCTGGAGCAGCAGAAAACAACCTTTCTCCCTCCTCTATGTGACATCCTTTTATATATTTGAACATGGCTATCATATCACCCCTTAACCTCCTCTTCTCCAGGCTAAACATGCCCAGCTCCCTTAGCCGTTCCTCATAAGGCATCGTTTCCAGGCCTTTGACCATTTTGGTTGCCCTCCTCTGGACAACCCACCAGCCCAAGGCCAATTCTGGGCATCTCAGGTTCCTCATCTCTGAGTCATAGAAGAGATAATAGAATCATAGCATTGGGAAGGACCACAAGGATCATCTAGTCCAGCCCCCGCAGCCCAGCATGAAGCTCGAACCCATGACCCCAAGGTTAGGAGTCTCATGCTGGACCGACTCAGCTTGGGTGAAAATCTTGGCAAGTATTATTTCAGAACTCTTTGCAGCAACCCTTTAATCTGGGTCAGTAGTCGTATCTCCATGTTTTCTTCCGGATGTACTCTGACTTGCCAGTAGCAGGCAGTCAAATTGCTATTTTAAAGTCTATCCAAGCATTTCTCAATCTCTCTCGTTTCCTGTGCTTAGCTTCTTGAACCACGTCAAGGCCAGGCCAGTACAATTTGTGACTCTCTCTCTCTCTCTCTTTTTAAATGATATTTATTAGAGGTTTAATAGTTACAGAAAAAAGAAGAAAGAAACAATAAAAAGTTAAACAAAACAAAACAATACCTTACAATACATCAGAAAGAAAAACAAAAACAAAAAACAATACAGCAAAATAACAAGAAAAACAAAAACATTTAAAAACACATCCAATATTTCCGTATCTTTACCTTTCATTTACTTGTTTCATCGACCTCCTCACACCTCCCTTTTTTGTATTCTAGTTCAATTAGCTATTTCAGCAAATCCTTTCCATCTTTCTCAATTTTTGTTCTATAATTTATCTTAACGCAATCTAACCTTAAATTTTCCACTTTGGCCCATTAACAATCTGTTTTTACTTAATTCTTTATAACATTTCTGCTAAAGCCATATAACTTCATTCCAGCATCCTTCTAACATTCATTAATTTTGCAATATTTCTGTAAATATACTTTGAATTTTTTCTAATCTTCTTCCACCGACTCTTCTCCCTGGTCTCGGATTCTGCCAGTCATTTCCGCCAATTCCATGTAGTCCATCACCTTCATCTGCCATTCTTCCAGGGTGGGTAGATCTTGTGTCTTCCAATGCTTTGCGATAAGTATTCTTGCTGCTGTTGTAGCATACATAAAGAAAGTTCTATCCTTCTTTGGCACCAATTGGCAGACCATGCCCAGGAGAAAAGCCTCTTTTAAATATACCTTCCTGAAGAAACCAATTTGTGACTCTCAAGCCAAAATGCAACCCATCAAGGGGCTTGTTAGCCCCTAGGCTTGTTTGATTTTGATTTGTTGCCTGCCTAGTGCTGCTAACAAAAGGGTTGGGGTTGGGGCATTCTGAGGCATCCAACAGACTGTGATACATGGCAGGTAGACTGCGTCCAAATTTTAGGTCACTCAACCAACTCCACTCTTAGAAATCCTGGTGGGAAGATGGGAACACACTATTGGGCCTTGCGTTAAGTGCAGAGAAAGATGATAACTCACAAAAAGTCCAACACGTTTTTCTGTCTCTCTCCCATCCCACCCTAACTGCATAATTTTACATTCCAGAAGGGTAGGGCTTTTGTTTTCAGATGCAAAAAAATTGATGCATGAGCTAACGAATGCAGGACAACAGATGCTTAACTCCAGGCAATGTAGAACCTTGCTGCACAGACAGTGGTGTCAGATTGCGTTAAATCTGCTGGAGCCATCTCCCAATTGTGGGTTTTTTTGTTTTTGTTTATCTGTTGGCCTTGTACCCATTGAAACACACACACACACACACACACACACTTAATATATATTGAAAATGTTTCATTTATTTCAAACCGTGGAAGAGATTCTGGCTTTCTTTCTGCAAAGATGCAAATGATCTGTAAGGTAACTTTTATTTTATTTTAAGCATTTATTTTCTTCGCAAATGAGCTCATATTTCTCCTACAGGGTTTTACAGAACGCAAGCGTGTTAAAGCTGTTCAGCATTCTGACTTCCTATTAAAGTGGGACGCTTAACCAGAAGAGGAAGGGGGTTTCTTATCTGATCTTATAGATGCCAAAGAGTTGTCAATTAAAATATATGGACTTTTTGGGGAGTTTCTGTTGCAGTCTTCTCCCAAAATGCTTGCATTCACTTTGCAGGGAAAGTTTGTCTGTCTGTTTTTAATAATTTTGCTTAGCTAACAATGATTTAGAGAATGGCTGTGGGGGATATTCCAAAAATATTCTGGATATGGAAGAACAAGCATTTCTAGGATTCTTTAGGCACATGCGAAATTTGTGTTTCTGCTGAGATAGAATCCCCATGTCTTAAGGTAAAACAAACTGCCAGATCAGAATGTTAACAAGAAAACTGACTGAGTTGGTTGGTTTTTCTTGTGGTGCTTTTAATCTTGTTGATACTAAGAAGTAAACCCACCATGGTTCCTGCACATGGCCTTATTGTCTGTGTGGGGTTTTCCTTTCAAATTAAGCCCCTCTATGTTTCTTGCATTTATCTCTGTTTATCAAATGGATTGAAGGTTTTGATTGCATATTTACTGAATGGTGAGCCAGTGAAGGCACACAGAACTGATGAGCTGATGATAACTGAAACATTCTAGAAGCCTGGAAGACCATTTGCCTGCTTTTCAATCTCTCTCTCTCTCTCTCTTTAAATATGTCTGATAATATTTCAGAAGTGTTTCTCTTTTCAAAGGGCTGTGTCCCGTGGCTAATAGTGGCTGGTTTCATGACTTATTAATCTCTCTCCAGCCTCCTTGCCTTCATCAGCAGCTGCTGGGGCAGGGAAGAAATTGATTTTGAATAGGTTAAATGGTGGACCTCATTTGACTGTGTCACTGCCTGTGTGGAAAGAGTGAGGGATAATTAACTTCTCAGAAATACAGCAGGCAGCGCTGACCCCTAGCTCCAAGATAGAGGCACCAAATAAATAAATAAAACCATGTTAAAGGCCAAAAAGCACCTCCTTCAAATTAACAAGATGCTTCACCCCCCCTTTTTATTTAACTGATAAATTTGAGTTTCAAACACCCATCCAACTGTGCAGAGAGGCAGGTGGCAGGAGTGAGGAATTGTAATTCTTCAGGTGTTATAAGACTCCCAGATCCCATCAGCTCAGTGGTCAGCGATCTAGGTGCTGACCTTTAAAGCCCTAAGCAGCCTTGGCCCAGTATACCTGAAGGGGCGTCTCCACCCCCATTGTTCAGCCCAGACACTGAGGTCCAGCGCCAAGGGCCTTCTGGCGGTTCCCTCACTGCGAGAAGTTAGGTTACAGGGAACCAGGCAGAGGGACTTCTCGGTAGTGGTGCCCGCCCTGTGGAACGCCCTCCTGTCAGATGTCAAGGAAATAAACAACTATCTGACTTTTAGAAGACATCTGAAGGCAGCCCTGTTTAGGGAAGTTTTTAATGTTTGAAGTTTTATTCTGTTTTTAATGTTCTGTTGAAAGCCACCCAGAGTGGCTGGGGAAACCCAGCCAGATGGGCAGGGTAGAAAATAATAATAATAATAATAATAATAATAATAATAATAATAATAATAATAATAATAATAATAATAATTTATTATTTGTACCCCGCCCATCTGGCTGGGTTTCCCCAGCCACTCTGGGCGGCTTCCATAGAAACCAAAAATACAGTAAAATATCACAGATTAAAAACTTCCCTGAACAGGGCTGTCTTAAGATGTCTTCTAAATGTCAGGTAGTTATTTATCACTTTGACATCTGATGGGAGGGCGTTCCACAGGGCGGGCACCACTACCAAGAAGGCCCTCTGCCTGGTTCCCTGTAGCTTTGCTTCTCACAATGAGGGAACTGCCAGAAGGCCCTCGGCGCTGGACCTCAGCGTCCGGGCAGAACGATGGGGGTGGAGACGCTCCTTCAGGTATACTGGGCCGAGGCCGTTTAGGGCTTTAAAGGTCAACACCAGCACTTTGAATTGTGCTTGGAAACGTACTGGGAGCCAATGTAGGTCTTTCAAGACCGGTGTTATGTGGTCTCGGCGGCCGCCCCCAGTCACCAGTCTAGCTGCCGCATTCTGGATTAGTTGTAGTTTTCGAGTCACCTTCAAAGGTAGCCCCACTTGAGCGCATTGCAGTAGTCCAAGCGGGAGATAACCAGAGCATGCACCACTCTGGCGAGACAGTCCGCGGGCAGGTAGGGTCTCAGCCTGCGTACCAGGTGGAGTTGGTAGACAGCTGCCCTTGATACAGAATTGACCTGTGCCTCCATGGACAGCTGTGAGTCCAAAATGACTGCCAGGCTGCGCACCTGGTCCTTCAGGGGCACAGTTACCCTATTCAGGACCAGGGAGTCCTCCACACCAGCCCGCCCCCTGTCCCCCAAAAACAGTACTTCTGTCTTGTCAGGATTCAACTTCAATCCATTAGCCGCCATCCATCCTCCAACCGCCTCCAGGCACTCACACAGGACCTTCACCGCCTTCACTGGTTCTGATTTGAAAGAGAGGTAGAGCTGGGTATCATCTGCATATTGATGGACACCCAGTCCAAACCCCCTGATAATCTCTCCCAGCGGCTTCATATAGATGTTAAATAGCATGGGGGAGAGGACGGAACCCTGAGGCACCCCACAAGTGAGGACCCAGGGGTCTGAACACTCATCCCCCACCACTACTTTCTGAACACGGCCCAGGAAGAAGGAGCGAAACCACTGTATAACAGTGCCCCCAGCTCCCAGCCCCTCTAGACGGTCCAGAAGGATGTTATGGTCGATTGTATCAAAGGCCGCTGAGAGATCCAGCAGAACCAGGAAACAACTCTCACCTTTGTATCAAAGGCCGCTGAGAGATCCAGCAGAACTAGGAAACAGCTCTCACCTTTGTCCCTAGCTCGCCGGAGATCATCAACCAGCGTGACCAAGGCAGTTTCAGTCCCATGGTGAGGCCTGAATCCCGACTGGAAAGGATCCAAATGGTCCGCATCCTCCAGGCGTGCCTGGAGTTGTTCAGCAACCACGCGCTCAATCACCTTGCCCAAGAATGGAAGATTTGAGACTGGGCGATAGTTGGCCATACTGGCCGGGTCTAAAGATGTTTTTTGAAGAAGCGGTTTAATGACCGCCTCTTTCAGCGGATCTGGGAATGTTCCCTCACAGAGGGAAGCATTCACCACCCCGCAGAGCCCATCGCCCAGCCCTTCCCGGCTTGCTTTTATTAGCCAGGATGGGCAAGAATCAAGGAGACAGGTGGTTGGTTTCATGCGTCCAAGCAGCCTGTCCACATCCTCGGGGGTAACGGATTGAAATTAATTCCATGCAACTTGACCAGACAGAGATCCAGCACTCTCCCGCCCCAGCCCTGCTCCCACGGTGGTGTCTAGCTCCTTCCGAATATGAGTGATTTTATCTGCAAAAAACTTAGCAAAATCATTGCAGGAGATCTTGGGGTCTTTACAAGGCCCCGGTGGTAAAGGTGGTTCCGTTAAATTGCGAACCACCTGAAAGAGTAATAATAATAATAATAATAATAATAATAATAATAATAATAATAATTTCATTTCTAGTCCACCTTTCCTCTAGGGAGCTCAAAGGGAAGCACATCATTCTACCCTCCCCACCTTGTCCTCACAACAACCCTATAAGGTAGGTTAGGGTGTGACTGGCCCACAGTCACTCAGTGAGCTTGATGAGTTCATGATTTGAACACTGGTCTCCCAGGTCCTAGTCCAACACTGTAACCCCTGCACAACTCTGACCCTGAACCTGATGGCTGTGGCATGTGGTTTTTCCTAAAAGGTGGTACCCAGAACTAAACACAGTGCAACAGATGTGGTCAGACTAGTGAGGAACAGGAGGGAACAATTCATTCTTGTCACCCAGATGCTGTGGCTGCACACACGCTACACATTTAAAGCACTCAACTTCCCCTAAGGAATCCTGGAAGTTGTAGTTTACCCCTCACAGTTCCCAGTACCCATAACTAATGACAGTTCCCAGGATCCTTTGGGGGAAGTCATGTGCTTAAAATGTATGGTGTGTACACAGCCTATGTTTTGCCAGAAGCAAAAGCTCTTCTCTACTTGGTCTAGCCAGATCCAGAGCATTGTGCATAAGACAATTTCCTTTCCCCCCCATCCTTGTGTGTTTCCAGCTTGCTCCCTTCCCAAAGTTGTTGTTGGCGGCCATCTGTCTCAAAAATCAACGGAGTGCACTTCCGGGGTTGAAGTCAAACCACTGCATTAGTAGCACCAAAGTGATCTCTCTGAGCCGCAAGCCTGGGCACGGTGTATGGCGGTCCTGGGCTGCCCAGATGATGAGACCCTCCTCACAGCCTCGCTGATGTGGTCCAAAGCAAAGCAGAGCAATATGTTGGGCACCAGCTTAGCTGCAGGAGAGTTGCCGGAAGGAGGCATACAAGGCACCATCCAACTGTCTTAGAGACTCCACTCTGGATTTGTGTAGGGTCTACTCCTTAGCCTTTTCTTTTCCCTAAGATGTCCCGTAAGGCAGTGGAAGTTTAGGGCTGCCTTCCTGGGTTATGAGCCCCAAGTACAATCCCCACAACTGGGGGAAGACCCATAGTTCAGTGCCAGAGCATCTGCCTTGCTTGCAGAATGTTCCAGGTTTAACCCCCACATCTCCAGGTGGGGTGAAATCCTGGAGAGCTGCAGTGCTGGCCATACTGAGTTGGGTGTCGGACCACTGGTGTGACTCACAACAAGGCAGCACCCTGGAGTGCCCGACATGGTCAGCCGAGGCACATTCTGCTGGTTGACTGAAGTCGCTGAGAATGAAGATGCCGCCTTGTGCTTTAGTCTCTCTCTTCTCTTTTTCTTCTAGAAAAATGAACTGAACAATGTCGTGCATGGAAAGAACTGCTTGAGGCTCCAGTATGCCAGCATATCTCACAAGGCACTTCAGTATGACCAGGTAAGTTCTCAGTAGTGGCCAAAACTGTTTTGGGGGTTCATTGATCTTTGGGCCAATGATCTGCTGGAAGCACAAGGCTGTGGATGAAGCAGGTGGACCTTCTGCTGCTGCTGCTGCCATCTTCTTCAGGTGCACTGCTCTGCTGCCAAGCTCTGAGTTTTGAGTAGCTTTTTCTGCTCCATTAGCGACAGCAGTATGGACACTTCTAGGCTGCCCAGAGTCCTTCCTCAGAGCAAGGCATTGTGGGAGAGCTGGCCACGGGTGCTGCTTTGCACCAGCAGCAAATGCTTCTTGAAAGCATTACCGTGATAAATGGTGCAACACCTTTCTCCCTACGGTTATTGGTCCCTATGGACTTTCTCAAGTGCTAAAATTTTATTTTATTTATTAAATTTATATATACTGGCCTATACCTGCAGGTCTCGGGGCGGTATATAATGGGCTTTGGGGGCTCCCTTGATAGTTCCACCACCCTCAAGAGGTTTGGGGAATGGTGGCCTTGGAAAGGGCAGTCTCTGGGGCAGCCCCAAAGCCATGGAATTCCCCCCCAACACACACACACCGAATTGTGTCTAGCATCTTCATTGTAAGCCAGAGATGTACCTTTGGACACTTGAGATATATATTTTAGGACTCCTTCTGAAGGAATGGGTTTCCCAAACCCAAAACTGACTGTGCAGGCATTTTTAAACTGCACCAAAATCCCCATTTCTCCTTAGCTAAAATGCATAAACTTTAGCCGTTGAGCAAATGCAAAACAAGAACACAGCTCTCTCCCTTATCAGTTTGACGGCAAGACTGGCCTTGACTTTACCAGTAGAACAGATACAGACATATCTTATGTTCTGACCACAAGTGACGGGGAGACCCAAGTCTGGGACTAACGCCAGAGCATGTTCTCGGAAGTAGTGACCTTTTGCTCCAAGATAGGAGTAGGAACAGGAATATCCTTTTATGGTCAGGAGTGCAGGAATGAAATCCCTTTTATGGTTGAGAGTACCAGAGCAGGAACATATGTGATGTCAACCTGTATACATAGGCTGACGTGGTTGGAAGGAGGGAGAGGGTGCCTGGAGGATATAAATACTGCATGAAACTTGTCATTTCTTTGGACTTGCTGTGGACTAATCACGCAAGTGCCTTCTGCTATCCGGAGAGCAGAATAAACTCTTTCTTTGAACCAACTCGGTGTCATTTTGACTTCCTTCCTCCTGTCCCGGAGCAACACAGACCCAATCAGTGAACTCCAATAAGGCTACACTTCCTTTGGAGGTGTTTAAGAAGAGGTTCTATGATTCTATGACCCACTCAATTCTGTTGACTGAAGTCTGTTTTAACTGTTTCCCCTCCCCTCACTGTGGGTGTTATCTTGGGGGCTTGAGCAGGGTACTGATCCACTGTTCTTCCTAATCTGATGCCTGAGGCAAAGGTTCTCACCTCACCACCTGAGAGGGCCAGGCCTGCTTGGACAGTATTCAAAGGATCAGCTTGCTTATTAAAAGCAATTTGCAAATAAATAGGGCGAAAGTGCAACGTGCACCAGTAATACAACAAAAGGATATAAAATACAATACAGTGGCTAACAGACGCCTCGGATGCGACTCATTATTTGCTAGAAGTCCTGGGGAAATGTCTTTTTAAGTCTCTTTGCTTGGAGCAAAACATATATCAGGTGGTAGTGCCCATTGCAACTTGTAGGGCAGCAAAGCCAACTATAGGTAGAGACAGCCAGAGTAAACTACCGTAATTCTTCTGTTTAAAGTTCCATGATATTGCTTTAAATGTAGAATGTAAATGGGTTTTAAGCCTGGAATTACTTGTTTCCTTTTCTCTCTCTCTGTCCATTCTTTCATTTTGTAGCCTCTCAGGAAGAGCTAGGAAATAAAGGGAGATGTTTTGTAGCACATGTTCACAGCAACGTTCCTGATCCACGTTTCATAATCCGCTCGCCGGTAGCTGTGATTAAGAGAGGGAAATTCATTAGCAGGTCTCTTAATTACAGATGCTCAGAAATGTGCGCACATGCCTGCGTGCCAGATAAACTCTCTCTTCTTAAGTCTGCCTGGAAATAATCAGTATTCAGAATAAGGCTGGGTAGAGTGAGGAGAGGTGTGGGAAGCTGTGTGGAATATTTTGCTGGTACTTAATGAGCTATGTCAAGGGTCTCCCCCCCTCCCCACTCCATGTTTAAAAGGGAGGAAGCAGACAGATCTATTATAACAGAAACCTATAATAAAGCTGAAATAGGGAGGAAATGGCCCATTAATTTTTTTGTTTATTTGTTTAGCGCATACATCTGAAGGGTGATTCCAAGCATGTTCAGCTGAAAGCACAAAGGTCAAGAGCATAGGTGGGGAGATATGGGTGGGGCCAGTGTCCAGGGCCCCCGCTCCATGCATTATTTGAATGCATGTAGACCTATTGTCTGACCAGGGTTCCAGTTTCTTCCTTGAGAGGGAAATTCTTCCTTGAGAGGGACGTGGGTGGCGCTGCTGTGGGTTAAACCACAGAGCCTAGGACTTGCCGATCAGAAGGTCGGTGGTTTGAATCCCCGCGATGGGGTGAGCTCCCGTTGCTTGGTCCCTGCTCCTGCCAACCTAGCAGTTCAAAACCACATCAAAGTGCAAGTAGATAAATAGGTACTGATCCGGCGGGAAGATAAACAGTGTTTCTGTGCGCTGCTATGGTTTGCCAGAAGCAGCTTAGTCATGCTGGCCACATGACCCGGAAGCTGCACGCCGGCTCCCTTGGCCTGTAGAGCAAGATAAGCGCTGCAACCCCAGAGTCGGCCACAACTGGACCTAATGGTCAGGGATCCCTTTACCTTTACCTTTAGATATATTGTCTGTCTAGGGTTCCAGGTTCTTCCTTGAGAGGGAAATTCCGTTGGATCAATCCCTATTTGTTCTAAAGGGGTGTGTGTGTGTGTATACAGTGGTACCTTGGGTTACATATGCTTCAGGTTACATATGCTTCAGGTTACAGACTACGCTAACCCAGAAATAGTGCTTCATGTTAAGAACTTTGTTTCAGGATGAGAACAGAAATCGTGCTCCAGCAGTGCAGCGACAGCAGGAGGCCCCATTAGCTAAAGTGGTGCTTCAGGTTAAGAACAGTTTCAGGTTAAGAACGGACCTCCAGAACGAATTAAGTACTTAACCTGAGGTACCACTGTGTGTGTATGTATATATGTATGTATGTATGTATGTGTGTATATATATGGGGCAGGATGTAATTCTGCAAATCTTTGAGTCCTCCCAGTCTTCCTTATCCCTCCCTGTTGTGCACAAGTGGTACCAGTTTGGCTACATCAGGAATCCACAGCCAGCGAATGAGTCTGCTGTTAGCCTATAGCAGGAGTGGGAAACCTTTGGCTCTCGTGATGTTGCTGAGCTGCAACTCCCTGCTCATTAGCCAGGCTTGGGTGCGAGTTGTGGTTCAGCAGCATCATGAGGGGCAAAGGTTTCCCACACCTGGCTTGTGGGAATGGGATGGTGGTGATGTGGATATGCTCTTAGGCAACCGCAGCTGAACTGTGCAAATATGTTTCTGGGCATCTTGAATCATTGAAAGAGGAATTACCCCAGAGCAAACACACAAAAGACCTACAGATTTGGTTGTTATTTAGTGTTACACTAAATCTTTTGCCACAGGACCATCTTTGTGTTTGGAGTCACAGGCTAGTTTGGCTACCGCTTTATAATTTGTTCTTGGAGCAAAGTCATCTATAAGAATCAGGAGGGCTGTATCTAGCAGTCCTTCAAACTAGGTCAGCCGTCTTTTGCTGCCACTGGAGTTGGGCAAGGGGGGGGGGCTTCGCTGTTCCGACGCAATTTTCATTTCATGTATGGCCCATATGTTCCTGAGACAGCAGCTTGCAGAGGCGATCATTAGATCCACTTGCATAAGCATGAACAAATGGGATTGACAGATTCCATGAGCACATTTGGGACGGGGCATACCAATTCAGCTGCTGCTTGTGCACTCAGCTCAAGGCAAAAATCTAGAGGGAAGGAGAAAATGAGGCTCCGTTGCCAGGGGCCAGTGTTTAAGCAACACCCAGCACACCTGGGCACCTAGAATCATAGAATCATAGAGTTGGAAGAGACCACAAGGGCCATCGAGTTCAACCCCCTGCCAAGCAGGAAACACCATCAGAGCACTCCTGACATATGGTTGTCAAGCCTCTGCTTAAAGACCTCCAAAGAAGGAGACTCCACCACACTCCTTGGCAGCAAATTCCACTGTTGAACAGCTCTTACTGTCAGGAAGCTCTTCCTAATGTTTAGGTGGAATCTTCTTTCTTGTAGTTTGGATCCACTGCTCCGTGTCCGCTTCTCTGGAGCAGCAGAAAACAACCTTTCTCCCTCCTCTATGTGACATCCTTTTATATATTTGAACATGGCTATCATATCACCCCTTAACCTCCTCTTCTCCAGGCTAAACATGCCCAGCTCCCTTACCTGCTTTGGTAAGGGAAAGCTACCTGCTTTGCCAAACACATAAATTAAAAACCCAAGTTTCCGTGTGAAGGAACCCCCAAATTCTGAGCTCAAGCTCTGTGGCAGCTACTGGTTTTGCTCCAGCTAGTCTTGTTTGCTGGCGGCAGCACCAGAGGAGGCTATCTTATTAGGGCAAATGGGGCACTGCCCCACCAACCTCAGTCTACCCTCAGCCCCCCACCTCCCTTGTCTTCCTTCTTACTTAAAGCCAGACCATGGGATGCTACTACCTGTCAGTTTCATCCTACAGACCCCAGCAGAGATTAGTCTTGTGTTTGTGCAAAACTAGCATGAGTTGGCTCTGCCTGTCATTGGCTCTGGCGCCACCTACTGTTGGCCTCCCTGTGTTCCACCCTAGCAAGCCCCACTGGGCAGTCCTATTTTCCAGTGTCTGTCCCAGGATGAATCACTATTCCCACTTTATCCTGCTTATTTGCCTTTTGGAGACGACTTGTAGTGTGAGTTGCTGGGATTTGTCCTTCTTCAGAGTTTCGCTTCCTTCTTTGGAGCTTCTAGAAATTAGGTGTCAGAGTGGTTAATAGAAATGTTGTCTCTAGCATCAATGCATGCACTTGTTCACTAAGACAACCGCTTCTCGCCACTGGAAACCATACTCTGAAATTCCTCTGGCTTCTGTGAGCTCCCGTGGCATACATCTCACTGTAGTGGTGAAGACTGTCTACCATTTTTGTGGTAACTTCAAGCCCCCTCTCCCCCCTTCTTTGTGTTCTTTATCTTTAATAATAATAATAATAATAATAATAATAATAATAATAATAATAATAATAATTTATACCCCACCCTCCCTGGCCACAGCTGGGCTCAGGGCAGCTAACACCAGTAAAATTACAATAAAAACAGAATGGGGGGGAGAAAAGAAAAGAAAACCAATTTAAAATACGGGTTAAAATACAATTTAAAATGCAGCCTCATTTTAATAGTAGCCCATAGATCAAAACCATAAGGGGAGGGAAACATAGGGGTCGGAGTGAGTCCAAACCAAAGGCCAGGCAGAACAGCTCTGTCTTGCAGGCCCTGCAGAAAGATGTCAAGTCCCGCAGGGCCCTAGTCTCTCGTGACAGAGAGTTCCACCAAGTTGGGGCCAGTACTGAAAATGCCCTGGCCCTTGTTGAGACCAATCTATCCACCTTGCAACTTGGGACCTCCAAAGTGTTGTCATTTGTGGACCTTAAGGTCCTCCACGGGGCATATCAGGAGAGGCGGTCCCGTAGGTATGTGGGTCCTAAGTTAGATTTGGAACACAGAACCCATTAAATATAAGGTGCTTCCAATAAAGGACAGCCTTCTGGAACATAAAATAGCACATATGGTCATGCTACATCAGGGGTCAGCAAACATTTTCAGCAGGGGACTGGTCCACTGTCCCTCTGACCTTGTGGGGGGGGGGCGGACTATATTTTTTGGAGGGGAAATGAATGAATTACTATGCCCCACAAATAACCCAGAGATGCATTTTAAATAAAAGCACACATTCTACTCATGTGAAAACACGCTGATTCCCGGCCCGTCCGCGGGCTGGATTTAGAAGGCGATTGTGCTGGATCCGGCCCCCTGGCCTTAGGTTGCCTACCCATGCCCTGCATCCTCTCTCAGCTTAATCTACCTCACAGGGTGGTTGTGATGATTGACGGGGGAAGAAGGAGAGCTGTGCATTCCAGTCTGAGCTCCCTGGAGGAAAGGTGGAATGTAGATGCGATGTTAAAACCTAGCCACCTTGGTAGCTCAGTCAGTAGAGCATGAGACTCTTAATCTCAGGGTCGTGGGTTCAAGCCCTGTGTTGGGCAAAAGATTCCTCCATTGCAGGGGGGTCAGACTAGATGACCCTGGTGGTCCCTTCCAACTCTACAATTCTATGATTCTATAATCTGCTCCAGAATCTGCGGCTACACTAAATTCCATATTGTACAAAGGGGGTGGGTGTCTGCTGCCATTGGTAAATGCTGCCAGCCATCTTTTTCCATATAGAGTTCAAGGGTGACACAGCATGTCATCAGCAACTGCCCTTTGTTTCCCCTGTTTCTACATCATGAAGAAGTTGCTGCTCTTTCTAGACATTCCAAGCAACCAGAAACTAGAAATTTAAAAAACGAAAAGGGATGGAGGGCCAAAAAGCAATCCTTGGACAAACTTATACAACGCATATTACTTAAAGAAACTTTTGCAGTTATTAATCTGCATGTGGAAACAGGATGGAGCAGATTATCAGACACCAAAGTGAAACAGGCTGAATCTAGCTGGGTCTTTTCATCCCTAAAGAGACCACAGGATGCATACATAAGTGATGTCATGGTCACTATCCAGTAGGTGCCTGTAATACTCACAGAACTGCGCTCTGAACTGCACCCATACAACAGACTACGTACACACACCCTTCTCCACAACATGGATAAGATCCTCACCTGATTGCACAAGTGACTAGTCCCAAAGATCCACAGGCAATACTTAAAGCCTTTTCCGTGGAAATATAGGGGGGGGGGAGCAGTCGTAAATCATGTGTTTCTTCTTTCACATTGATGGCACCTGTGGAAGGGCAATTTGTTCTGTCTCAGTTTTTCCTCTGCTGTTGTTTAGGTGAAAACAGACTATGTTCAGCTTAGAGAAACCCTCGCCGCAGTGACCAAAGAACGTGATTTGGCTGTGAAGGAGAAGCACCAGCTCCGAGCCAAACTGGAGAACTTAGAGCAGGTCCTAAAGGTATGTAGAAAGAAAGCTGGGAGAGTGTATGTGGAGCTCTCTGGTCGCTCGAATGTAAGTGGTGTCATTGTCATCGCAAGGAAGATGCTCAGCAAAGGGCTGAATTGTTTGCAACGTATGGCAAGGCCCAGCTTGGCATTGCAACCTTGGAATGTTTGAACATTCAAATAGGAGGAAGATCCCGTTGATCTGCTGGCTGCTGCTGTCACAGCCGCCCTTACGCCTCCATTTTGCATGCTCTCTGTGCAATCTCCTTAGTTTGTGCTCATGTCAGGCAAACTACATACACCAGGCATAGGCAAACTCGGCCCTCCAGATGTTTTGGGACTACAGTTCCCATCATCCCTGACCACTGGTCCTGTTAGCTAGGGATCATGGGAGTTGTAGTCCCAAAACATCTGGAGGGCCGAGTTTGCCTACCCTGACATACACACTAATTGATTCTGTTGTCTTCTCTTTGAAATCTTTGAAATTGATGGCTAAAATAAAATACATTAACAGCTGTAGATCTGGCTGCACACCCTCTTCACGGAATCCTATATTCTACACAGTTTCCTCTGATATATGCACTTCCTGTATGCACTGTGCGCTTGGAGAATTGCATCACAAAATCTGGTTTTCCATCACCAATTACTGTCGTTTATTTGTATGCCACCTTCCCATAGTTAAGCCATGTTCAAGGTAGCTTACATTCCTAAAAAGATTTACATAATTACAAAAAAATATATACAACAAAAGTAGCTGTGAGCATTAAATAAAAAACATCTCAAGAAGTATACAATAAAATTAAACAATCCACACATAAATCATAATAAGGTCTCATAATAATAAAAAATACCAAAAAACCCCAAAACAAACACCAATAGCAGCAAAAAATTAAGCATCTTGATGACAACAATTAATCCTAGACAATACACCACCCTGAGAATCTCTGGGCGTTCTGAGCAGCACATCCTACAGGACTCCTAGCAAATGTGGTTTCGATTCGCGTATTGGTTCGAGAAGTGTGAATTATGCTGTTTCTCATTAAATGCAAACAAAATCGCGTTTGTTTCAATGGGTTCACTGCCTACATCGTGTAGTAGCCTACCCAGGAAAGTGGTCTTCATTTTCCGCCCCTGAATATAGAAAGCAGCCCTGCATTGAGGCGGAGCAGTTTTAATTCTCCCTTTCATTATATTGGGATGTATTAGCTTTGCAGAAGAGCCAGGGCTGAAATGTGCTGACACAACGCTCTGGAAAGTTAAATATAACATCTCAAAGGAAATGGATCTCCTCCCCCCCCCCCTCTTCCTTTCTGCCCAATGTGCTCCAGCCCTGACTCTGTTTCGCCGTTGCTGTGGCTTCGGCTGAGCGAGGCGACCAGCCCCTTTGATCGCCACATTCTAGCGCAGAATTAAATTTGGGTCGCTTCCCTCCCTGCGTTCCAGTTCTCTTTCTGAAACAAGGCAATGACATTCAAAAAGCCATCTGAGTCTCCGTTAATGTCGACAGTAGGCTTTTATAAATATTGGAACTTTTAAAAATAAACCTGTTCCCGGGGCAGATTCCTTTCCCACCACGGAGATCAGCTTCCTCAGCAAAGCCGTCTTGTCGCTTGGAGCAAGAGCACACACTTTGGAGACGACTGGGATGGGGCAATGTGGAAAGAGAGACAAATGCTGTAACTCGACCCTTCGGAGGTTGTGATGCTCTCATGATTCTTGCATCCAGCAGCAATGTGGACAGAACTTGAAGTCTGCAAGGGCACCAGATGGGGAGCCAAGTCTGGGCTCAGAGATGACTACAGAAGATGGAGAGGCCATTGTGCCTGGGAGACTGGACAAGAACTCCCAGAAGAACCTCCCAGACCACCAGGGCCTGTAACACTGGTCTGGGAGAGACCTACACTGGCTCCCAGTATGTTTTCAAGCACAATTCAAAGTATTGGTGCTGACCTTTAAAGCCCTAAATGGCCTCGGTCCAGTATACCTGAAGGAGCATCTCCACCCCCATCGTTCTGCCCGGACACTGAGGTCCAGCACCGAGGGCCTTCTGGTGGTTCCCTCACTGCAAGAAGCCAAGTTACAGGGAACCAGGCAGAGGGCCTTCTCGGTAGTGGCACCTGCCCTGTGGAACGCCCTCCCACCATATGGCAAACAAACAAAAATAAATCCATCATTCTCAACTCTCATTACCTTATTTCTTTGACCTCCTCCTCCTCCCTTTTTTTGTATCCTGGTTAATAATTATGCAGCAAATCCTTTCCATATTTCATAGTATTCTGTCATTACATTACCTTAATCTATTTTCATCTTATCTTATAGAAAACCGTAAAAACTTAAAACTTAAATCTTATTTTTACCGACTTCTCACAACCATAATATTCTTACCTAATTCTTTAAACATTTTTGCTAGAGCCAAGTAATTTCGTTCCAACATTTTCCTAACATTCATCAATTTTATAAAACAATCCTGATAATAAAAAGAGAAATAAAAACAATCCAATCTTCATCCAGCGTCCCTTCCTCCTGGTCCTGGGTTTTGTCAGTCCTTTTTATCCCATCAATCTAGCGCATTAACCTGGTAACCTTATATCCGAGGCCCTTAAATCTCTTCCATGTCCCTTCCGCAACTGTTCTCCATATTCTCCTTTCACTCGTGGGAACTCCAGCTTCGTGATGTTTTTGACCCTTTTCAACAAATCAGCCCCTTTCCCATAGTCCAGACTCAACTCCATGTGGTATTTAAGAAGATGTTTCAGAATCCCTCCAAAATTGAGTGCCCCCACAGCTCCAAACATCTCACGGCCCATTGCCAGACTCGGAAAGTCCAAACAACTACCAGACTTTTAGAAGACATCTGAAGGCAGCCCTGTTTAGCGAAGCTTTTAATGTTTAATAGACTATTGTATTTTAATATGGAAACCGCCCGGAGTGGCTGGGAAAACCCAGCCAGATGGGCGGGGTATAAATAAAAAATTATTATTATTATTATTATTATTATTATTATTATTATTATTATTATTATTATTTATTATTAGAGCCGGAGCCCTCATGGACACCTTCTTAAGGAAGGCTGTGGAACGGACGAGGAGTGACCGTCTCCGACAGTGGAGTGGACTCCCTCTGAAGATAGTGGGTGCTCCTCCAAACAGCAGTTGGATGGCTGTCTGTCACAAATTCTTTAGCTGTGATTCCTGCATTCCTGTGTGGGTCACTTCCAACTCTACGGTTTTGTGATTTATTAATCCAAATTGCAGTCTAAACCACTGAGCCTCTTGGGCTTGCCGAACAGAAGGTCGGCGGTTTGAATCCCCGTGACGGGGTGAGCTCCCATTGTTTGGTACCAGCTCCTGCCAACCTAACAGTTCAAAAGCACGCCAAAAAGTGCAAGTAGATAAATAGGTACTGCTCTGGCGGGAAGGTAAATGGCTTTTCCGTGCACTGCTCTGGCTTGCAGAAGCGGCTTAGTCATGCTGGCCACATGACCCGGAAGCTGTACGCCGGCTCCCTCGGCCAATAAAGCGAGATGAGCGCCACAACCCCAGAGTTGGCCACGACTGGACCCAATGGTCAGGGGTCCCTTTACCTTTAAGACATTTTTACTTGCCACAACATTTTTTAAAGGATTATTTTGCCTCTATCTATTTTTAGTTCTTATGTGTAATACCTTGGGTCCTTTGGGAGTTATATAAAGTATTAAATTAATATTATTTTTTATTATTACATGCTGCACACGCTATGAGGAAGCTAGGATTTACTTCTGAGTAAACATACATACACCAAGTCTGCAATCCTAAACCCCATTAATTTAGACATTTTTTAGGATTGCACTGTAAGGCTACATATGCCGCATACATGAGTTAAAAGAATAGTTACTATGTCAAACAGTGGGAGTGAATTTAATGGGATTTTACTTCTGCACTGAATTTAATGGGATTTACTTCTGAGGTGTAAGTTTTCCTGGATTCTATGGAGCTTGCTTCCCAAGATGGAAACTTGGATGTAAGTTATGTAAATTAAATTTTTAATTTTAAATTCGGTGTCAACAATTGCCTACTTGTATTTGCATGTGGTTAATCCGGTGAGCAAGTATGTGGCAATTTCAACAGCCAGGTCTGTTTTGACTGGAATTCTCTGACATCCCTAATTGCAGAAATGCATCTCAACATGCAAAATAGTGAGAGGCCGAGCCTGTGCTTTCTGACCTTGTCAAGAGTAGCTGTTATCACTTGCCTTAACCTACTGTATGCTTGAGAAATGGTATGACTTTGATTTATCTTCCTCACACAAGCAGTAATGAAAAGAAGAAGAGTTTTCTTCAACTCTTTCCAGACTTTCTTGCCAACTTTGACTGCAGGCAGGAGGCTTAGAAACTCTGGTTTGAAATGTGTGTGTGTGAAGAATAGAAAGCTGAGCTTATCGACTTACTCATCAGCAAATCTCGCACTTCAATGGTTAACAAGTGGACAGGCACAACATTATTTATTTATTCCTCAAAATTTATATATCGCTTACTAGAACAAAAACTGATTTACAAGGAACCATCCAAAATATTCATTTGAAAGACCAATAAAAAACAAACCAACATTGAAAGCAAGATCTATAAATCAATCAATTTTTTTCCAAGCAAGAATGCTAAGAAAGAGGAAAACAATTTGTAGAAAGTCAATGCCCATAAAATCCTGTGATTTAAAAAAACACCTGCCGCCATCCCAGTGCTTCTAATATCGGATAGTTTTAGCATACTCAAAAGTTTTGTGTCTCTTTTGCAGGAAATGTATACTTTTGTGCATTCAGCAATTCAGCACGTTCTTATACCTACTAAAAACCATGTGTCCAAACCATGTGCTAAAATCACTTGCCTGGATAAGCTTGCTGGAATGAAACATTTTATAGCAGGGGGCAAAACCAATGCAGCAAAGGCGTCTGCCTAATATCAAGGGACAGGGAGTTCCAAAGTGTAGGTGCTGCTATGCTAAAGGACTGCTTTCTTGCAACTGCAGAACAAATTGTCACTTGTAGGAACATTTGAGGGACTCAGGTGGCACTGTGAGTTAAACCACAGAGCCTAGGACTTGCCGATCAGAAGGTCAGTGGTTCAAATCCCTGCTACGGAGTGAGCTCCCATTGCTTGGTCCCTGCTCCTGCCAACCTAGCAGTTCAAAAGCACGTCAAAGTGCAAGTAGATAAATAGGTACCACTCCAGCGGGAAGGTAAACAGTGTTTCCGTGTGCTACTCTGGTTCACCAGAAGTGGCTTAGTCATGCTGGCCACATGACCTGGAAGCTGTATGCTGGCTCCCTTGGCCTGATCTATAAAAATATGCTGCCCTCCACTCACTCAGAGCAGGAGCTTCAGGGTCAACCTACTCTAGACAGACACACACACACACACACACACACACACACACACACACACTTTGTTAGTTGACTGAACCACAGTAACAGCTTCTGCTAAGTCTCCTTTGGAGTGACACAGATAAAGAGAAGTTCAAACATTGCTTTACAATCACAACTTTGTCAGGCAAGCAAAAAGGAGAGCCAGGAGGGCACAGCGTGGATGTTTCAGAGGCGAACAAAGGAAGACGAAAGCAATTCTGTCTTTGGTTTCAGCAAAAGAAAGACACACAAAAAAACCATTCTCCAGCCTGCCTCCCCCTGCCCTTTCCCTCCCAAAAAGACGTGCCTAGCAAGGCTGGATGCCTTTCATTCCTATTTTAGTCCTTCAAAAACAGGCCAAATAGTGATGGGTAGATAGATATAAAGGTTCGTGCAATGTTTGCCAGCTCATTCTGGACGATTTCAAAAGGGAAGCCTGTCTCTCTATGAATTGGCGAAGAGAGCTCACCCCCTTTGCTTACTCTAAAGTCCTCAGCAGGCACCACTTACCACCTGCAGGTTTGGTGGGAATAGTTTGCAACAGAGGAAAAGGTTTTGGGGAAAGGAAGGTCAGATTACAGGACATAGGGCTTTGTGTGAATGTGTGTTGATCCATTGCCTGGGAGGCCAGCAAAAGAAATGGTGGTTAAAGGAGGATTAGTTAAATTCACAGAGGAAGGGCTATTCCATTGCTCTATGCTCCAGCTGGCAGTGTGTGTTTCACATCATCTGCCACCTGATTATTTTTTCCACTGCAGATGCTCAGAATTGGCCCTGGAACCTTCTGCCTGCAATTCAGGTGTCCCACCACATTGTCCCTCTATGTCAGGGGTGTCAAACTCAAATTCATCGGGGGCCGCATCAGCAGTTTGGTCACCCTCAAAGAGCCAGTTGTATCTGTAGGACTATGTGGCCACTCTTTATTATCATAAATTATTGTGGAGGTTTCCTGTGTAGAACGGCCGGCGCCGCTAGAGGGCAGACGTTCTCTGGCTTGTAGTCTGCCGCGCATGCGCTGAAGAGGCAGCTTTCTTGTGTCAAAAAAAAAGCGAAAATAAAAGGTGGTGACTGGCGGCGGCTACACGGGCCACATGACGAGGTCTGGAGGGCCAGATTCGGCCCGTGAGCCTTGTGTTTGACACCCATGCTCTATGTCATCTTGAGCCACATGCTTTTCCAACTCATTGTACTCCACCCCTTCTGTGGTGTATTATTTTTAATGTGTCCTGTCGCCTGTTTAGATGCCTTGAGAGTTTGAACTATCCCCAGGCGAACCAGCAGCCATTAATAAGCAAAGTGATCCACTGAGAATCACGTCAGAGCATTTCAGAAGGGAACATAAGATAGCATTCTACCCAGCTTACGATGTGACTCTAGGAACTATCTCCGAAGTTCAGAGAGAGTCTTTTTTCTTCCCATCTCAGCTGTGATTCCTGCATTGCAGGGGGTTGGACTAGATGACCCATGGTGTCCCTTCGAACCTTGCAATCCTATGATTCAACAGTGCAATGGGAAGAGAAATACTGTATCCCACCCCCATCCCCCTGCTGACCTGGCAATGGTGCCTCTTCTCTCTTTTGCAACCCTGTAAACTGGTTAGAAACAAGAACAGAGGAAGCTGCCTGGTACTGAGCCAGACAATCTATCTCAGTATTGTCTACACCGGGGTCCCCAACCTGTGGCCCATGGGATGGAAGCAGCCCACGGAGGCTGTTTAACTGGCCCACGCACACCTATCTACTACACGAAAAGGTGAAGGTCCACAAAGGTTTCTTAAGCCATGTAATAAGGAAATCACTCTATAAGATATGGAGTAAATATAGAGGGATTTTGGAACCAAAGATACCTTTGTGGATATCTCCAGCGGAAGCAATAGCAGTTAAAAGGAAAAACGTGAAGGGAGGGTGGCTCACCTACCGGATATGACTAGAACCAGACACAGAAAAGCCAACTTATAAAAAATACAATGAATTTAGATGCCACTTGTCTGATTGGATACAATATTTCCAACTAAATCAAAAATTGTGTACAGATAAGAAAGAAGGTCTTGCCAAAGAAACTTCCATTTTTGAAAGAGAATTAATATATAATAAAGGAAAGTATATATCAAGAATGTATGAATATCTCTTAGAGTGGGAAGTGAAAGAGGAGCAGGTAAAAACATCAATGGGCATCACGTTGGCAACATTTAATTGGCACTGTGCTGAAGTGTTTTCTCCGCCACAAAGGAGTAATATTGGGGTGAGGAAGCAACTGTTGTTCACTTCCTGTCATGGGCTGGCTGGAGGCAGAGGGGTGGTGGGAGGCACCAGCTGGGAACCCCCAAGGGAAGAAGTCTCAGAGTCAGGGGGTTGTTGGTGGGATGATGATGAGTGGTCAGAGGGAGAAGAGGGAGCAGACTGGAAGGAGGAGGTGTCAGAAACTGAAGTGGTAACAAGGTTTACGGTTTAGCAAGTAGGAAGAGGCAGTGGCAGAGGCTGGAGAGGAAGCAGAGATGAGGCAGGCAGCTGAAAGAGCCAGGGGGGTCTCCCCCTCCTGCTGCAACCAGTTCCCATTCCCCCTGATCTCCCAGGGTCAGAAAAGGTATGAAGAGGGTGGAGCAGAGACAGATGTGCTGATGGAGTCTCAGCTTGCTTGGGAAGGACCCAGGGGAGGAGGAGCCTTAGACCATTGTGGGAACGCTCACCTTCAGCCCTCACAACTGCCTCATTGGGGCAAGATCTACTCAGACGAGTTGCTGTGCTTACTAGGCCTGGCCTCCTGAGCTGTTTGTTTCTTTGAATAGAGAATTAACTTTGCTGCCACCGTGTGTGAGCTATTACTGACCTGTTTCTGGCACCTGTCCCCCACACTTGCCTGATGAGTTGTTTTCTTCCTCACTCAACAGCATATGCGAGAGGCTGCTGAACGGCGGCAACAGCTGGAATTGGAGCATGAGCAAGCCTTGGCTGTTCTCAACGCAAAACAGCAGGAAATTGAATTCCTGCAGAAGGTAAGCAAGGCAGCGGGAGGAAGGGAAGGGTGAAAAGCAAGTAGTAGGGCAAAGCTGTCACATGTGTAGCACCAGGAGTGAAACAGGTGAGTCCCTGGTAGATTTCACAAATCAGTTTCATAACCCGTTTCTTAATCTGAGCCCATTCTAGTTAGGACGTGGAATACATTATGGGATCCATTTTTTCATGTTATGGAAACCATATTTTGAGAACTTTGGTTCCCCCCAATATTATGAGAACTTTGGTTCTTATCGGTAGTTGGTGCAACCGTGTGTTATCTTGCTGTTCTTGGATAGCTAGCCAGCCGTAGCACGCTGCTAAATGCTGCTTCCATCTCTGAAAATGTGACTTTTCACAAAGTGGCTGAGGACAGATTCAAGCTCCTGCAGGTGATGGGAAACAAAGTGTTCCCTGTCCATTATGTTAAGGGAAAGGCTCAGTGTTACTCAGTGGTAGAGAACACACTGTGCTTGCAAATGGTCCCTGGCATTTCCAGCTAGGGCTGGGAAAGATCTTTGGTCTGAAATCCCAGACAGCGCATGCTGGTCAGCATGAAGACAGTCCTGACCCAGGCGGGCTGCTGTTCTGCAGGAACATTCAAACATCTGGCACATAGGAGGTAGCCAACAAATATAAGGTTGGTGCAGAATTCAACCCTTGAGGCACCAATGGTTAGAACATAGGAAGAGCTCTGCTGGATCAGTCTAAAGGCCCTTCTAACCCGGCACTATTCTCACAGTGGTCGACTGGATGCCTGAAGGAGCATCTCCACCCCCATCGTTCTGTCCAGACACTGAGGTCCAGTGCCGAGGGCCTTCTGGTGGTTCCCTCGCTGCGAGAAGCCAAGTTACAGGGAACCAGGCAGAGGGCCTTCTCGGTAGTGGCACCTGCCCTGTGGAACGCCCTCCTACCAGATGTCAAAGAGAAGAACAACTACCAGACTTTTAGAAGACATCTGAAGGCAGCCCTGTTTAGGGAAGCTCTTAATGTTTAGCAGACCCCACTTATTTTGTTGGAAGCCGCCCAGAATGGCTGGGGAAACCCAGCCAGATGGGTGGGGTATAAATAATAAATTATTATTATTATTATTATTATTATTATTATTATTATTATTATTATTATGGAGCCTCTCCTCATTTGTGATTCCCAGCAGCTGGTCTTCAGAGGCATACTGCCTCCAACAGGGGAAGGAGAACATAGTCATTGTGGCCAGCAGCCTTGATGGTCTTCTCCTCCATGGATTTGTCTAAGCATCTTTTAACCCACCCCCCACCCCCACCCCCGCAAGTTGGTGGCCGTCACTATCTCTTGTGGGAACAGATTCCATAACTGAACTGTGAGCTGCGTGGAGAATTATTTCCTTTTTTCTGTCCTGACTTTCCCAACGTTCAGCTTTGGTTGGATGTCCCCATGTTCTAATATTTTGGGGGTGCATGAACACCTCTATGATGCCTCCTCTTCCTTGCATTTTCTGCAAGCTAAAAAGCCCTGAATGTCTCAGCTTTTCCTCGTAGGTGAGCTGCTCCTTTTATGAGATTCCATAGCTGCATTTCATATTAAGAAAGCTAATAACTGCTGCTTCCACCTTAGATCCCTGATAGCATATTCAAGCTGATAGTCCTGTTTCAGGAGGATATTCAGAGCGCCAAGATGTCCCTATCTAGCCTCCCAGCCACAATAAGGAGGGCACAATATTGCCTTCCCAGACGCAATGCTGATAAGAGGACCCAGTAAGATAACCAAGTTTGTTATGAAATGTGTTTGCAGTGAGTACTGTTGTAGCTTTCAGTATCGATATTTTGAGTTTGAATTCTGGAAAGGTATATTTATAATTTTTTATTAAACCTGTGATGGTAGATAAGACAAAAGTTTCTTATTACTTGCCAAGGTATTGTTTGCACTCCAGAGACCTCTTTGTGGTCTCTTTCCTTTATCAGATGCTATTAGGGAACGTTTATTAGTCTAGCACAAAAAGCCAATGGAAAGAAAAGGCGTTTGACGCAGCTGAATAAAAAAAGGATGCTTCTCCAGACGAGCCCGTTTTCTCCGTAGTTTCTTCTGAAGGCAAAGAGTTGAGGAGGCATGCAAACAGAGGAAAGTAGCAAGTTGCTTCCTCTCACATCTGACCATTGGCACATCTAGCTCAGTACTGTCTACACGGATTGGCAGCAGCACGATTTCAGAGGAGTATGTGTGCTCCCAGCCCTACCAGGAGATGCTGGAGACTGAACCTGCAACCTTCTGCATGCAAAGCAGATGCTGTACCACTTCCCCCAGCGAAGCTGGTCAGGAATGGATATGGTGGGAAGTGAAACAGGAGTGTGTAAACATGGCGCATTTGGGTGAGCTCACTGTGGGTTAAACCACAGAGCCTAGGACTTGCTGATCAGAAGGTCGGCGGTTCAAATCCCTGCGATGGGGTGAGCTCCCGTTGCTCGGTCCCTGCTCCTGCCAACCTAGCAGTTTGAAAGCACGTCAAAGTGCAAGTAGATAAATAGGTACCACTCCAGCGGGAAGGTAAACGGCATTTCCGTGTGCTGCTCTGGTTCGCCAGAAGAGGCTTAGTCATGCTGGCCACATGACTGTACGCTGGCTCCCTCGGCCAATAAAGCGAGATGAGTGCCGCAACCCCAGAGTCGGTCACGACTGGACCTAATGGTCAGGGGTCCCTTTACCTTTACTCTGCGAGAAAGAACTGAGATGCTATTGTCATTCTAGGTCCCAGCATGCTCAACTCCCTCAACCATTCCTCAGAAGGCTTAGTTTCCAGACCCTTCATCATCTTGGTCTCCCTCCTCTTCACACACTTCTCTAGCTTGTCAGTATCCTTCTTAAACTGTGGTGCCCAGAATTGGACACAGTGCTCCAGGTGGGGTCTGACCAAGGCAGAATAGAGCTGTACTATTACTTCCCTTGATTTGGACACTATACTGTACTTCCATTGGTGCAGCCTAGAATTGCTTTAGCATTTTTTTAATTTTTGCTAAAGAGTAGATCCACATGTTACGCTGCAAGGGAACATGGGTCACACCTCTAAGATTGCCTGGTGCAACCTCTTAGACTGGAGAAAATGTCTTTAGCAGCCTCTGAGTGTGTTAAAAACCATCTTTGTAAAGATCTGTTGGATAGGTCATGGGTAGGCAAACTAAGGCCCGGGGGCCGGATGCGGCCCAATCGCCTTCTAAATCCAGCCCGCAGACGGTCCAGGAATCAGCGTGTTTTTACACGAGTAGAATGTGTCCTTTTATTTAAAATGCATCTCTGGGTTATTTTGGGGGCATAGGAATTCGTTCATTTTTTATTTTATTTTCCAAAATATAGTCCAGCCCCCCACAAGGTCTGAGGGACAGTGGACCAGCCCCCTGCTGGAAAAGTTTGCTGACCCCTGGGTTAGATTTATTCTAGAGCAACAGGAGCTGCTCTAATTTTCTTCCTCTGTCTCTTTCAGGCTCAGGTTGAAGCTAAGAAAGAACATGAAGGTGCAGTTCAGCTGCTAGAGGTAAGGAAGGCGATGATCTTTTTTCTGCTCTCAGAGCTATCACTGCGAAGAGCACTGCAAGCTTTGGTTGGTTGTGTTCAAGGATGGGGAACCTTTAGCAGCCCAAAGGACACATTTATTCATGGGGAATTTTCGGGGGGCCTCATGCCAGAGGTGGATGGGGCCAGAGGGGATACAGTGGTGCCTCGCAAGACGAAAAGAATCCGTTCTGTGATTCTCTTCGTCTAGCGGTTTTTTCGTCTTGCGAAGCAAGCCCATTGACGGATTAGCGGATTAGCGCTATTAGCGGCTTTTAGCGCTTTTAGCGGCTTTTAGCGGCTTATCTGCTGATCGGATCAGCTGATAAGCGGCTTAGCGGCTTAGAAAAAGGGGGAGGGAAGGGGAAAAAACCAGCAGGAACTCGCAAGACATTTTCGTCTTGCGAAGCAAGCCCATAGGAGATTCGTTTTGCGAAGCGCCTCCAAAACAGAAAACCCTTTCGTCTAGCGGGTTTTCCGTCTTGCGAGGCATTCGTCTTGCGGGGCACCACTGTAGTGTGTAGAACAGGGAAAGTGACCAAAGTTAGAGGTTTCCACACATATCATTCACCACCCATCTGTCTATCCAAGGATGCAAGAGGCGTTATTACTGTTCAAGGACACATTCCAGTCAGCTGAAATCATTTGGAGGGATGCAAAGTGGGGCCCCAAGGGGTGTGGTCAAATAAGGAGACCCAGAAGACCACATTCAGTCCAAGGCCTGTGCTTCCCCACCCATTTTAACTGGTGGATTCATCAACTGGTGGATTAACAGGCAAGGGCAAGGCAAATATCAGCCGAGCTAAGAGTTAAGAGCATGCTCATTTTATGTTTTGGGGTTTTTCCTGATGTGTTGCTGTTAACAGGGAATTTTCAAAATAATATAATTAATAATGGCTGTTCCTCCCAACAAGGAGTGGTAGGTTTTGCTTGCTAAATTATGATTCTTTGTGCCTTGCCTTCATATCTCAGAAAGTGTACTTTTTTCATATTTTAAGGATGTGAATTGTATACTCTGATACAGCATGCTTGCTTTGGGAACTTACATTGAAACACACTATAACCACAAACAAAGTTGGCACAATCTAAACAGCAAAAATATTCCAGTGGAATTGCTTGATTGGTTAAGGCAGGCCATTGAAATACCAAGGTTTCTATAACTGGTTAATGACCCTAATTATTATCAGTACATTTGTATGTATGTATGTTTGATTGGTTTAGGCCAGGCATAGGCAAACTCCGGCCCTCCAGATGTTTGGGACTACAATTCCCATCATCCCTAGCTAACAGGACCAGTAGTCAGGGATGATGGGAATTGTACAGTGGTGCCTCGCAAGATGAAATTAATTCGTTCCGCGAGTTTTGTCGTCTTGCGAAACACGGTGTCGGGAAAGTTTTGGAAAAGCTTCAAAAATCACCAAAGTCTTTAAAAACCTCAAAAAAGGCTACCACACCGCGTTCTATGAGTTGCTCCTCGAAGTCAAGTCGCAATGGTATTAACGGTGTTAAGAAAAAGGAAACAAACTTGCAAGACGTTTCCATCTTGCGAAGCAAGCCCATAGGGAAAATCGTCTTGCGAAGCAGCTCAAAAAACAAAAAACCCTTTCGTCTAGCGAGTTTTTTGTCTTGTGAGGCATTCGTCTTGCGAGGTACCACTGTAGTCTCAAACATCTGGAGGGACGGAGTTTCCCTATGCCTGATTTAGGCTTCAGCCCTATACACACTTATGGGCAGAGGGGTGGGCAATTCCCATTGAATGACAGATTCTAAAACCAGTGAGCAATTCCAACAGTCGTGGATGATGGCAAATCCAGTACAACAACATCCAGAGGCAACCAGATTGGGGAAGACTGCCTCGAAGATTAAGAGGTCCTAGGAACATTCTCTTGCTTTGCTTTTTTTTTTTTAAATGGGGGATCACAAGGAGTAAGTGGAGACAAGGGCAACATAGAAGCTCATTTATGTTTCTTATAAGGATGTTAGATGGGCTCAGAAAAGGCCTTTTTTGTTAGACTTTATCGGAAGCCTCATGAACTTAGCAATAAACAAGGTTGTCACATGAAGCAGAATATCGAAAGCTGCCTCTGATAATCTCCCTGGCTCAGTCAAAGCCCATTAATTGCCCTGTCTGTACAGCTGGTGCCCAGAGAAGTAAAAATCTATATGCCTCCACCGGCTTCATTAATGACTTCTAATAGTAATTATGATCTTTGATGCTGGGTATTTCCTGGGGATTAATGACTGGGTACATCTTATCGACTCTGGGATTGTGCCTCTTTGCCTTCCAGTCCTCTGAACCGGCCATTAATCCATGAGGAAGGCCCGTTGAGTCAAAAAAAAATTGCTTTGAAAAAACAGGCACAATGGTCTGCTGCTCTCTGCATTGCTCTTATGGGGTAGCAATTAAGGGAGAGCAAAAGTGGCCCCCCTCCAGATGTTGTTGGATTCCCATCACCCCTGACCATTGGCTGTTCTGGCTGGGACTGAGGGGATTTGGAGCCCAACAGTATCTAAAGGCTACCATGTTGGTTGCATCTGCTGCAATACACTGGGTTTTTATTTATTTATTTAGTTTTTTTATTTAAAAAAACACCACACACAATTATCTAGTTAGTTCATGGGGTATATGGGGTGTTAGGGGAGAGATGGGACGTGGGTGGCACTGTGGATTAAACCACAGAACCTAGGACTTGCCGATCAGAAGGTCGGCGGTTTGAATCTCCATGACGGGGTGAGCTCCCATTGCTGTGTCCCTGCTCCTGCCAACCTAGCAGTTCAAAAGCACGTCAAAGTGCAAGTAGATAAATAGGTACCACTCCGGTGGGAAGGTAAACGGTGTTTCCATGGTATGCTCTGGTCCACCAGAAGTGTCTTAGTCATGCTGGCCACATGACCCGGAAGCTGTATGCCTGTTCCCTCGGCCAATAAAGCGAGATAAGCACCGCAACCCCAGAGTGGGCCACGACTGGACCTAATGGTCAGGGGTCCCTTTACCTTTAGGGGAGAGATAGTGCCTCTGGTGGGGACATGTTGTGCTTCTTCTGAGGTAGTTTGCCCACCTTTGATCCCCACCCTGCACTCAGCTCTCACCTGTGACTCCCTGCCAGCATGCAACAGCAACCACAATCCAGGAAATGGCTTTGACTGGGTGGCTACACCAGGTTTAGGGTAGCTGATGGGTCTCAGACCCTCAGTGAATTAGTGACTTCCCCTACACGTGAAGACAAGCTCTGGACGAGACCAGCCTTGGGGCCAGCAGTTAAGAAGGTGGTTTCTGCATGTGATGGAAAGAGAAGTAGGAAGTTGAGGCTCTGGGAAGGTAGCCCATCTAGGAGAAGGAAATCTCTGATCCCAAACTTCTGCTGCCTTGTGGCTATATGCTCATTCATGAGAAAGGCTTCAGGGGTGAATCCTGACGAAAATCCGTACCTGCTGCCTTTAAATACTTTAAAACATACAAAAAGTTAAAATCCTTGAACAGGTTAAAAGTCGTGCCAGCATTTCTAAGCATCTGGGTAGGTAAAGGTAAAGGGACCCCTGACCATTAGGTCCAATCGTGGCCGACTCTGGGGTTGCAGCGCTCATCTCGCTTTATTGGCAGAGGGAGCCGGAGTTTGTCCGCAGACAGGTCATGTGGCCAGCATGACTAAGCCGCTTCTGGCGGACCAGAGCACCACATGAAAACGCCGTTTACCTTCCCGCCGGAGAGGTACCTATTTATCTACTTGCACTTTGACGTGCTTTCGAACTGCTAGGTTGGCAGGAACAGGGACCGAGCAATGGGAGCTCACCCCATCACGGGGATTCGAACAGCCGACCTTCTGGTCGGCAAGTCCTAGGCTCTGTGGTTTAACCCACAGCGCCACCCGTGTCCCTTAAGCATCTGGGTAGGCTTGCCTAAACAAGAATGTTTTTAGCAGGTGCAAGAGTTCAGTGAAGGCACCTGCTTGGTAGCAATAGGCAGGGAGTTCCCAAGTGCAGGTCCTGCCACACGAAATGACCGAGTTCTTACCAATGTGGAACAGGTATTATGCGGCGCCTGTGGCAGTGCCTGTTCAGCTGATCAAAGTGGTTGAGTGGGTGCATCAGCAGAAAGGCAATCTCATAGGTAAACTGGTCCCAAGTTGTTAAGGGCTTTGTGTACTAACAACAGTAACACCTTAAATCTGGCTCAGTAGCAGATCAGCAACCAGGGCAGGTCTCTGAGCACAAGTGTTATTACATGCCCACAAGGCCTCACTCCTGGTCAGCAGGAGTTGTGCTGCAGCAGCATTCTGCACCAACTACGCAGGGAAGTGCTGCTTAGAGTCCATTTTAAAGGTAAAGGGACCCCTGACCATTAAGTCCAGTCACGGATGACTCTGGGGTTGCGGCGCTCATCTCGCTTTATTGGCTGAGGGAGCCGGCGTACAGCTTCTGGGTCATGTGGCTAGCATGACTAAGCCACTTCTGGCGAACCAGAGCAGCACATGGAAACGCCGTTTACCTTCCCGCTGGAGTGGTACCTATTTATCTACTTACACTTTGACGTGCTTTTGAATTGCTAGGTTGGCAGGAGCAGGGACTGAGCAACGGGAGCTCACCCCGTTGCGGGGATTCGAACTGCAGACCTTCTGATCAGCAAGTCCTAGGCTCTGTGGTTTAACCCACAGTGCCACCTGCGTCCCTAGAGTGCACTGTAGTAATCCAGTGGTCCAGCAGAGAGGAGGATGGGGCAAAGCTAGCACAAGTGACTCTGCTGGCGCCGACTCTGGCACCGCCTCATCTCTGGGCTCCTTGCATTCTTCCTTGTCAGTCTCAATGGCCACCAGTGACCGCTGGCCTGGAGAAGAGAGAGGGGTAAAACGATAGAGCTCTTCAAACACCTAAAGGAGGGCAATAGCTACCCCAAAGGGCAGGACTAGATCTGCTGGGGGTTAAATTTCACGTGAGTTGATAATGGAAGCAATTTCTTAGAGAAATGGTGGCCTCCCCCTTGCCGGAGGTCTTCTTCAAACAGAGGCTGAGCAGCCATCAGTTGAGGATGTTCTGGCACTCAGTTTCCTGCATTGAGCAGAGGGTTGCAAGTAAAGTCGCACTTTATAATTCTTTGGTGCCTGACAACAGGGCTGAACCCTAATGAATAGCCAATCTTGCAAGTCACACTGACATAAAATGGCAAAACTTGCTGCTCTTCCTAAGAAGCCTCAGTAGGAAACAGTAGAGGCAGTGGCGTAGCGTGGGTTGTCAGCACCCGGGGCAAGGCAAGTAATTTGCGCCCCCTAACCCGTGGATTTGCGCACCCTAACCCTAACCCCCAGATGTTGTGCCCGGTGCGGCCAGCCCCCCCCCTGCACCCCCACGCTACGCCACTGAGTAGAGGCAGGCAGGGACCAGGAAATTGAAATTACCCCTGGCAAATTGTTGCCCCTGCTTTACCTTTGGAGGATGCCTTGTGAAATGTGTGTGTGTGTGTGTGGAGGGTGTTGCTAAATCTGCAGTTTTCCAAAGCTCAGCCCTCTCCCCCAGGTCTATACATGCTGAATCCCAGAGATTGGGGGTCCTAAAGAAACTCGACTCTGATGTACACACATGCTGGACCTGTACATACATACATACATTTCTGGATATTGTCATCTGTACAGACATCAGATGGATTGCAGGGCACTTTTTCCTAACATATCTTGAACCAAAAGAACAAATGCCTTCCTGTTGTTCTTTTTTAAAACAGTGCAGGCTTCACTACCGCAGAAGCAAAATGAATAATGCAAGGAACAGGTGGAGCGGCATTTTCTTGGGATGGGGCAGAGGGGGGGTCCCTGCCAAAGCCTCTGTTGCTCTTTATCCTGGTGGGGTAAAGGATTCAACATGCCTTTGCGGTGTTTTGGGCCTTGTGAGCAAAACCAGTGTCACCAATGTCACTAGCCCCAGGGGCCAGCCAAGGCTTTAGGTTTTTCTTCCTTTAAAAATTTTCATGTAAAACGTTATTTCTGCAATTTCACTGCCACCATCAAGTGTATTTAAATTGCTTTTTAAAAAAACTAAATCATATAAGGTAGCAAACCCCTAGCAAATGCAAGAGGAAATGAGTTTGATCAAGCTGGGAGGGAGCAGCTATAGCCAGGAAGAGGTCATTTATCCTTCCTGAAATTCCAATTTCGCTTGGATTGTCTGCTGTTTCTCCCCTTTGTGATTTGCTTATTGATCTCACATTGCCCTTGAGCTTATTAATTTCCCCCATGTGTTTATTTAATTGGCTTGTTGCGACTGCTAATCAGCGGCACTATTGATCTCCCCCTCCCCTAAACGTATGCCAGTGTGGTTGTTGTTAATGCATGCCATTTTTCTTTTCTTCGTTTGAGTATGGTAAACGTCTCAGTTGGCATATCTACGTTACTCATTCTCGAAAAAAGGAAACTAGTTTCCAACTTGCGTTCCGCTCTCATATTTCCCTATCAAGAAACTCAATGAATTGCTTTGTGCAGTGCTGTGTAAAGAATGTCCTCGAGCTTTTGCAGGCTGCAACTGCTGGGTGGCATTTTGCAAGGTTTCTTGAGGGGCAGGAGAGAGTTGCAATATTCTCAACGCCAAGAGGCTTAGCGGTGAAAACAACGGAGGTGGCATCTTCCTCATCAGTGAAGGCTGGACCCTTAAAGCAAACGGGTCACTGCCCTGCCAGCTTGAATCTAACCCCCAGCCCACGCAGCTGTCTCCTTACTTGTATCCAGTTGAGGAGGTAGCCCTGCTTGCTGAATTCCTCCTCCTCAATCTCTGTCTTGCCCTTTGTGAAACTCAGCAGGGAGGAGGATGGGAATGACTTTGCCTGTCCTTGGCTCTGGTTCCACCTGCTGCTGGCCTCCCTGCCTTCCACTCTACTGGCCACCATTACCCGCCACCTGACCCCCTGAAACGCTTCTTGCTTTTCCCACCACTTCAAGCGGCGTGAAGCTGCTGAAACCAGCCTGCAGTTGGAGGCAGTGCCCTGCTCCCACCAAAATGCCTTAATCAGTGAAAAAAGAACGCTACATCATGACAAAGTGAGGGGCGGAGGAAGGGGGCGGGTCACCCCGGGTGTCACCACTGAGGGGGTGACAAAATGTGGGGCGGCACTTGCTGTGGGGCCTGCAGTGCACCTGAGACACACATCTCTTCTGGGAGTGACGTGATGGCTTGGGTGCCCGCAAGCTCCACGCTGCCCCAAACAGTCCACCCACCTCCTCCCCCTCAACTGTAGGGCAGCTGAGGGGGAGGAGACAGGCAGACTACTCAGAGGCCCCACAGAGCGTCCTGTCCTGGCTGGCCCCACCCCGCGGGCAGCTGGCCCCGCCTCTGGGCGCAGGGCACGCGTGCCACCCCAGGTGCCCGATTGGCTTGCTCCACCGCTGAACGCAGTAGGCTCATCCACACTTTGGAGTTGAAGCTCCGTTAAGCAAAACTCTTTGTATTTTCCACGCATCCGATAAGATTCGAATTGGGGGCAAGGTCGGATTTCCGCAAGGCACAGCTGCAGAGCAATGGGAGAAGCTCTCAGACCCGGTGGAATTAATTGGTATACACTATACACAATAGCGATCAAAAGTGTGGGTGAGCCCAGTGTTGTTCTGGAAGTAGCATTGGCAGGGGATGGAAATATGGCAGCCCCAGGTAGCCCCATGTGGGCTGCCATCTTTTGATTTCAGCAGTGCCTCAATTGAAATGACACTGTGCTATGATGATATGGCAGTCTTCCAGCCGAGGCATACTGGGGAAACATGGTGACTTGCCTCGCAGTGAAACGCTGCATCTGTGTGCCCCTTGAAGCACTGGGAAAAATCTTCCACAGAGGGTCTGCAGACTTTGAACAAAGGGTCACCAAGCACTCTTACCCAAACTACAGCTCCCAGGATATATTTGAAATGGGTCTGAACATGTGGCGTAGATACGCACAATATATATGTTGGTTTGAAATGTGTGAAAAGAGAAGTGTGTTCTAATCTGTTGTTGTTGTTCAGCTTTTTTGGTTTTTTGTTTTAAAGATCTTTCTTTTATTCTGCATCTTTCCCCTCCCCTTCCCTGTGTCTTTTTGTTTTTGTTTCTGTGTATATTGCTTTGCTCTTCATCCAGAACACCTTGGACAGCATGCAGGTATTTCGGTCAGAAAATAAAACCTCTTCTTTGCCCCCCTCTCCCCCTCAACTCCACACCAAAGCCAAATGAGTGCCCACTGCCCACCCACCCCTTTGCATGAAATGCCCACGCAATAGAGCCCTTGTTCCAAAAGCATGTTTAGTTACTGATCCAGATACCACTGGGGGAGCCAGGTGAATTAAAGCCAGTGGTATTACCTGATGAACTTGGCACAGAGAATGCTAGGATTTATAAGCATGCCCAGTAAGAATGATTCAAAAGCTTCGTGCAAAGTAGTAACTTCCAGGTGTTGCGTATGGATTTGTCTGAATTCAGATTACGTGGCCAGCTGATTGGTTGACAAAGGGCTTATCCACCCCTCTGTTTCCCCCCCAGGGAAACCCAATCTTTAGCACTGAATCGGAACAAACAGCAATCGGGTTTTCAGCGGTTTGCTGTTTGTTCTGATTTATCGCTAAAGAGCAGATTTTTCCAGAGAGAAATGGGACAAAGGCAAAATGCCAGAACAACCACTTTCAAGGCCCAGGACAAGCAGAAGTCTGAACAAGCCCTAAATAAGAAGACATGGGTATCTCATTGTTTCAATTGCTAATGGCAAGAATGGTGTTGTTTTAACTGGGGCCTGATAGTGAGTCAAACTCTGCCAGGGTGGCCCACCTACACATCACTACAGAAGAGGATGCAGATTTGCATAAAATGTGCATATGGTGATTTATATATATACAGATGCAAATTTTTAAATGATATAGTACATTTTAACTTGGAAAGGGCTATGATCTAGTGCCCTATATGCAGGCTTAGGCTGCATAGACACTATCTTTAGATCATGGTTACAGTTCCCAGCAACCCTCAACCAACTATAGTACCCAGAATTCTTTGAGGCAAAGAATGTGCCTTACATGTGTGGCATGCATGCAGCCTTAGTCTGCCGTCCAGGTACTCACTACTGTTGGGCAACTCCAAGGCCCTGCTGTTCTGCATTCTTTCTCTTTAAACAGGACTTGGGCAGAACAGCCCTTCAGAGAGAGGGCACCTTCAGACCAGAGGAGCTTTCTCTGACTGTCTCAGATGGAGAACCACCCTCTGTAAAGTGGCCTCCCTCGTTACCCGAGTCCCTGGAAAACTGCTGTCAGTCAGAGCAGTCAATACTGTGAACAGAGAGTCTGACTTGGTCTCCAGCCCATTCTCTTACCTGCAGTGAGAAAAAAATTATATCCAGAAGAAAACATGGAATTAATATTAATGATTTACCTTACAAGATTGACATAAGTATTACTGAGATAATACATGCAATGATCTTTGTATACTCCAAAGGATGAAGTTAGGGATGTGGAACTTGAGATCATGCAGATGCTACCAGGCTCCACCTTCCACCTCCCCTGATATTTGGCCATGCCAGCTGAGGCTGATGATGTCAAACTGTAACTTGGAGGCCTCAGCTTCTCCATTCCGGATCTAGGGAAGGAGCTTTGGCTTCCCATAGAGCAGAGATGGGAGCCCTGTGGCCCTCCAGATGTTGTTGGATTCCAACTCCCATCCAAAATGACCAACAGTCAGGGGATGGTGGAAGTTCATTAACATCTGGAAGGCCACAGGTTCCCCACCCCGGATGTAGGAGCAGGGCCACAACTCAGTGGCAGAGCCCATGCTTTGTAGGGGAAACCATTCCAGGTTCAATCCCTGGCATCTCTAATTAAAAAAAAAAGATCTCATGAAGTTGGTGAGATGGGAAAGATGCCTTATCAGACACCCTGGAGGGCCACCAACCCTCAAAGGAGACAGCGCTGAGCTACTTTGTCAGGGAGGGGGAATAAATTTTGGCCTAAGAGCCTTCACAGTCCATTGAATCCAAAGTTGGAGTGAGTCTCAATTCAGAAATTCCACCCAGGAAGTTGCTCCTCTTGCAGCTGTTTTGCTTGCTTCTGCTTCTGCATCAGCTGTGACTATCCTAAAGTAGATGTTTTGTTCCAGGTTTTAATGTCTGCCCTAGATTTCCAAAGGGGAAGCCCATCCATGGGAAACTCTTCCCCTCATTCAACGCTTGCCCTGCCTCAACACACCTCAGGCAAAATGACTCAAAGTGGAAAGAAAGGCTGATCTTGTGGAAAGATCTGTTTTTTGGGGTGTGCACCATGTGGTGGGGTGTGGGGGCTTTTAGGGAAGTGATGCTTCCCCTGTCATGCTCCTTCTGGGGTAGTTTGCCACCTTTGGTCCCCACCCTGCACTAGACCCTCACTTGTGGCTCCTAGAAGCTGTCAGTATGCGACAGCAGCCACAGGTTTAACTGGCTGGGTAAACCAGGGGAGGGTAGCCAAAGGGTGTCAAACCCTCAATGAGTTAGGGACTTCTCCTGCATATGAAGACAGGCTCTGGCAGATGGAGTGAACAAGACCGAGAGTGGGTCCAATGATGAAGAAGGTAGAGGGAAGTGAGGGGCAGATGGGGTCCATCAACCTAGGAAGGCAGTTTCTGCTGAGGTCCCTACACTCCTGCAGGGGGCTGCTGTCAAACCCCGGATCTCCTGTTCCTGGTGCTCCTTTTCCTCTTCACAGTTGCTGCTTGTTCATCTGCCCTCTCTGGCCATTCATAGAGTGATGACAGAGAAGCAACTTCCTTCACTTGCCATTCCCTCTCTGGGTGGCTGCATAGATTGGACCCAGGGGCAAGTAAGACAGACTGCAGTGACCCAGAAGAAGAGGAGGAGGAACAACTGAGATCCCACACAAGGGAGCTGAGTTCAAACCCTGGTGTTCTGGGTTTGACTAAGAGATCTATTCCAAAGCTTTGCTTTTGTGGGTTTGGTAAAGAAAAATGGCCCCACCAAAGCTTTTCGGCTTGAAGTTCATGCTGCTTTCTGTTCCAACTAGAATTATTGAACAAAGCAATTCAGCAACATCTGGAAGTTATTCATTCATTGTTTGTTTTAAAAAAGGGGCTATTGAGCATTTTCTGGAGTGTGGACTCTTGAATATGTTCTGTTAGGGCCAATTCATGGCATTGTTTTGGGAAATGGTGTGGTGAGTGACTGGCAAGTGGTGACTGTAATAAAGGCCTCATAGACATCAAAAGATCCATCTTAATCAAGCACTCCAACAGCCAGACACCCTTGAAAGTGAGGCATAATGGGGATATAATCCTCCTCTTATCTGACCTCAACCTCTGGATGTCCTCTTCCTGAGCATAGAATCATAGAATTGTAGAGATGGAATGAACCCTGAGGGTCATTTAATCCAACCCCCGGCAAACCAGTAATCTAATAAAAGGACCATGCTTACAGCTCAATCCTGACAAAGTCTACTCAGAAGTAAATCCAGTTGAATTCAATGGGGCTTACTCCCAGGTAAGTGGAGTTAGGATTGCAGCCTTTGCAACCATGGCTAGCAAACACAGAGAATTCTAATCTGCATGAAGTTGTGAGAGTAAATTCCATTAAGCGTTGATTTCACAGTGGAACCATCACCTGGTTTCTTCACCACATGCCCAAACCACAGTTTATAAGTTCGCCCTTCTCTTTCTGTGCACAGTGGCATGGTGAGCAGCACTCTAGGTGCTTAATGGTGCAACCAGATTGCCTCTTCGTGGTGGATCTGGCATCCAACAATCAGCTTTGCTGGCAGGGCTGTAGCCTAACAACAGCTTAGCATATCCTTTGCTTTTATGGAACACCAGTTTGCTTCCTTAAGTGCCTAAGTCAGGCATAGGCAAATTCGGCCCTCCAGGTGTTTTGGGACTACAACTCCCATCATCCCTAGCTAACAGGACCAGTGGTCAGGGATGGTGGGAATCGTGGTCTCAAAACACCCGGAGGGCCAACTTTGCCTATGCCTGGCCTGAGTTCACAGGGTTGGGATACCCTGGTCTCTTGAGGGAAGAGAGTGCTTGGCCAAATGGGCCCTTTCCCTCCTTTCTTCTGAAGGCAGTTCCTCATAACCAGGGCTACGTGAGCCAAAACAAAACACCCCAAAACTCTGCACCAATGTGTAGATCCAGATTCCACAGCCCATTAGAATTCATTCTTTTATCCATTGAGGGTACAATCCTGTGCCATCCTATGTACCCCATTGATGGCTCATCTAATGGCCATAAGAATAGGGGGGGGGAGTTAAATGGGGGTCACACCAGCTCCTTGATTCCCGATGCCCACGTGAATATGCCAGCACCCTGCCCACCCCAAGGGAAAAGCCACAACATATTATCTCCAAATGTTGTGACCCCACGTGCCGTGATCTCAGTTTTGGTGTTCTCCCTTTGCCTAGGCTAAGGTCCGTGAGCTAGAGGAGAAATGTCGGACGCAAGGCGAGCAATTTAACCTCCTCTCCAAGGAACTGGAAAGGTTTCGGCAGCAAGCTGGGAAGATTGATCTCCTGACGAGTAACTCGTTGGCATCCACGGATATCCTTGGCTCACCTAGCAAATCCCTGTCCCAGTTCATGAACGGAATTGCCACATCCTTAGGCAAAGGTAAGAGCCGAGTGCTTTGGTCCGTAGAATGTCTAGAAAGATCTGCCCATTTCTGGAATACAGTGATACCTCAGGTTACATACGCTTCAGGTTACAGACGCTTCAGGTTACAGACTCCGCTAACCCAGAAATAGTGCTTCAGGCTAAGAACTTTGCTTCAGGATAAGAACAGAAATCGGGCTCCGGCAGTGCGGCAGCAGCAGGAGGCCCCATTAGCTAAAGTGGTGCTTCAGGTTAAGAACAGTTTCAGGTTAAGAACGGACCTCTGGAATCAATTAAGTACTTAACCCGAGGTACCACTGTAGTACCGGAAGCTAGAACAAATCAATGCCATCATGTGTTTTGGAATATCGACGAGTGGTTCATATATAATGCCAAACCATAGTTTGGCATTTCCCCAGTCTGGAGTCCTTTGACTCCCATCAGCACCAGCAGTGACAATGGGAGCTGTAGGCCAACAGCATCCAATGGACATCAGACTGAGGAAGGCTAGACGTCATGAACAAACAGACCAGAGCTGCTCCCTCCCTCCTTCCCTTACACCAGGCAGCATGACGAAGTTGATGGAATTCAGCTTTTAGATCTCCCTCTCTCAACCCCATGTTAAGTGGACCAGGACTGGAAGCTAGAATCAGACCCCATTCTGCAATCCTGCTTTTCAAGGCAAGCACCAATCATAGCTTTCCATTCCAGACAAAATGGCAAGTGATGGGTGGGGAAAGATTGCTGTGTGCAAGGGGAAGAGGGACAGGGAGTGGGGACAGGATGAGCACAGGCTGCCTTGTTTCTCGTTAGAGTGACCACATAGAAGCATCGCCCCCAAATGCATTCCCCACATAAGAGGACAAAAGAGGAAGCAGGCTTGCATAAAATGTGTGCATCTGATTTTTATTATGCAAATTACAAATTTCCAAATTATGCAAATAATTGTTGTAATTTAAATATCATACCCTAGAGAGGGAAGACTGTGACCAGGTGATCTCTGTATGCTCATTCTGCTGTCTGGGTGCTTATACGTAGCTGATGGGCAACTCAGTTCTCCTGCTCCTTTCCCTTAAGGCTCTTTCTCTTTAAATAGAGGGTTCCTTCTGACGGAGAACTATTCTCTGATCGCCCTTCCGACAGAGAAATGTTATCTGTAAAGTCAGACCCAGAACCCTACTGTCCATTCACATAACACCAGATCATGTCATTGCATCCGTAGCAGCCAAGAGACACTCAATGAAGTTGAGTGAATCAGTTTTCCTTCTTGAGAATAGTCATGTGTTCTTTGAAATGTACCACTTCAGACATCAAGGGAAACAGTTATTTGTGTGAATGGTAAGAGGCTGGGCTGTGCCCTTGAGCTCTGATCATGCCTTGCTTGACTGGATGGAGGACAGGTAGAAAGGGGTGTGTGAATGTACAAAGTAGCACAATGGTAAAAATTAGCATTCATTGTTCCACCCACCAGTGGTGTATGTACCTTGCCTTGTTTCCCCCCCGGGGAGGGGGATGTGGCCCTTGAGCTGGAAAAGCCCCCCCCCCTCCTAGCCCAGTGTAAAATATGCAGTTGTCCATTCCCTTTGCATTTTAAGGAACCAGAGGAAGTATTATAATTGTCACGGTCTGGGACGTCGGGAGCGGGCGCAAGATGGCAAGGTGGGAGCAGGAACGGGAGTCCAGAAGCCAGGAGTCAGGAAGTCTAAGGGTCAGAGAGCCGGGAGTCAAGAAGCCAAGGGTCAGGAAGCAAGGAGTCACGAAGTCAAGGGTCCGAGGATCAAGGAGTCAAACGCAGCAAAGCAAGGGAATGTGTTGCTGTGGCAAAGAGCCAAAGGGAAATGCTGACCTTATATCCCTTCAAGGCTCTTGCCACCAGGTGCTGTGAGTTACCAATCAGCCTCACCTGTGTGGCCGCGCCTTGCCTCTTCAGAACAAACTTAGGAGGGCCCCAGTCCTGCAAAGTCTTATTGGTCACAGGGCCTGGCTCCTGCATGCACACCTGACAATAATCTAGAAATTGAAGAGGAACATTGCAAGGTCATCATTCCCTCTGTTCCCACTTCTACTTTCTCTTGCCTTGCTGATTGCAGTGTTCCTTAAGTCATACATTTCCTAAACCATCACCTAAAAGCGGCGTAGCTAGCCGCTCGGGTGCGGTCCTGCTGTAGGGCTGCTGAGGGAGAGGCGGAGGGCAGGCGCAAGTCCCAGGCACTGCCGTTTGAGGCAGCGTGGAGCCCGCAGGAGCCCAAGCCCCCACATCACTCCCAGGAGAGACACGTGGCTCGGGCACGCTGCAGGCCCCACGGCAAGTGCTGGCTCCCGCAGTGTGGCACCCAGTGCCAGCTGCATGTCGTTACGTTTGTTGACTGAACTAAAAAGTTTCATGAGCCCTTAAAAAAAAAACCCTCATATTTTTGTCATTTTGTCACCTCCCTCAGTGATGACACCCGGGGCAGACCGCACCTCCACACCCCCTTCCTCTGCCTAAAAGCTTTTGTTTGGTTCATCTGGGGTGGTGGTGGGGCTTTGGCTGAGGCTTTTCTGTCTTGCCAATAGTAGCTACTGCTAACTAGCAGAGCCTTGTCTCCTTAGCTTGCTTTTAAGTGCATCAATAATTTCCAAAGGTCACAGCTGCAGCGCTGGCTGGAGGGTCACCCGAGGACACTTGGAATCATTCCAGTGTGCCAATTTGCACACGTAGTTCTGTCTCCCACAGGCCCTTGCCCTCTGATGAGGCTTGGCGCTGGCAAGTTGGGCCAATTCGGATGTCACATGTGTGTGTGCTTATTATTGAACAAACGCTTGCCAGTTCAACTACAAAACTGTGTGTTGTGAGTTGAGGAGGTTTCCCTATTATTTTCCTTAAAGCTAGCAGACATCTGATATTGGATTTCTGGGTGAGTTTAAATAAACGTGCATGTATCTGGCTTGACCCTTATATGAAGTCGTGGGCAGAGCCTGGAAAGGCTCGTTTTAAAAAGGAACTAGTCCAAATTCAATTTGTCTGAAAAGTAATTCCAGCTAACACCCTTTTACAAAATGAATTTGTTCTGTGCATGTTTCAATTCAAGTTCATCCTCTGTGGGTTGAGGCAGGTGTGGAATTAAGCATTCAGAACGTTACAAACTGCTGCAGTGGAAAGCATCAAAACACTCTCACACACAATGCAATGTGAATAGTTTGATTTATTTCCCCCCAATGATTGTGAATTTTAAAGGCCCAAAGAGTCTATAAACAGTTAAAAACACACACATGAGAATGAGCTCGTTCAGAGTTCTACCCTGAAACAAACTTCATTCATGTTTAGGTCACCTGGCAATTATGGGAACTGCTTTCAGATGTCTTTGAGCAGATTTGGTGCACTTTGTTAAACTCAGCCTAGTTCAATCCAAATTCTGCTTGTGGGAAACATTCCTGCTTCTGTGTATACAAGGAAACCTTACTGGGCCATACCCAACGCCCAGAAGATATTCCTGATCATATGCAGACATCTGAGCAACCATCACTTTGGATTTAATAGTTTTTTACCCTGCTCTTCAAATAGAATTTACCAGGGTGACCAAACACAATGCCTTGCTGGAGGTATCTAAGTGGAGGTTGCAAGACACTCTGTCAGGGATGCTGTAGTTGTGGGATTCCTGCATTGAGCAAAGATTGGACCCTTGCAACTAAGGGCCCAACTTCCATAGAATTCTTCTCTCATCCATCACCTGGACCGGCTCTGACATTAAACAGAGTGAAGCATCTGCCTCAGATGGTGAATGTGGTGGGGTGCTGGGGCTGGTGTTTGCAAGGATGATTTTCCTTCCAGCCTGCCTTATCCAGAGTCAGCAGTGTTTCTGCTTCATGGCAGTTCGGTTTCAGCCAAATACTATGTTAGTCGCTGTCTGCTGTTTAATGGAATCTACCTAATTATTTCTGCAGCTAATGAATTTAATGTAATTATTGACATAATTATTTCCACACTATTTATTTTAATGCAAAGGCTGTTCACTTCGATGCAAAATATGCACAGTTTAAGTAGGAAAATAACCATTATGATTGTGTATCATTTGTAGACTGAAAATGAAAACAGCAAGTGCCATTTTGTATTTATTTACAGTGGACGCTCGGGTTGCAAACATGATCCGTGCGGGAAGCATGTTCGCAACCTGCAGCGCCACGTGTGTGCACGCAAGGGTTGTGATTTGGCACTTCTGCGCATGTGCAAAGCACGATTTAGCGCTTCTGCACATGCGCGACCGTCGAAACCCGGAAGTAACCCATTCTGGTACTTCTGGGTTTTGGCGTGTCCCTAACCTGAAAAAAACACAACCTGAGGCCTCTGCAACCCGAGGTATGACTGTATTTTATTTCAGAAAGTGTATACACCGCGTGACTGTAAAAAAAAAAGGCAATGCAGTTAGCATAGAATAAAATGATCAGAAGAAAACATTTCAAAACAAAAAAATCAACAATAAGCCAAAAAAAATTAAAGCATACATCCATTTGCTGGGCTGATTTCTATTGTGGACATGGGACAAATGAGCAAACACCAGCAATTACTGCTTCTCTCTGTATTTTCATCAGAATTCTTTGACATTTCTGGGCGTTGGAGCAATCTTTTCAAACTTCCAGAACCTGAAAAGCTGAATTATGGACTGTTGCCATGTGTACACACTTTGGGTTCAGAGCTGGGACGTGGGAAATGTAAAAACAAAAAGCTTTGTCAGGTTGCATTAAATTGTACAAGCCAAATCCACTTTGAAAAGTCACAGAAGTCTTCCAGCTGCAGCCAATTGGGAATCCGTTCTGGGTAAAAAGATAGCAATCTTCTTGGCACAGCCAATCAGTAAGATATTCTGCTCATCAGATATCAAGGACAGTTTAATGCGCTCTCCTGGGCGTTCAGAATAGTCCATAATTGATCAATCAATAGCAGTATGAATTACTTTGTGCAAATGTTCTTTAAGTGCTGCTGGCTAATTTGTGCCCTGAGACCTTTAAATTGAGGAGTCTGCCACACTGCAGTGTTTTCTGTTAGTGAATACTTTTGCTTTCCGTGGGGCTCTTGCCTGGGCCTTGTTTAGGAGGTGGCTGAATACCAATTCCTAGGAATTAAAACTGAGGAGGGCACTGTTGCACTCAAGTCCTGCTTCCAAGTTTACCAGAAGCATTGGGATGCTCAACGTAAGAGCAGGGGGCGGGACTAGTTGGGCCTTTCTAGTCCAGGAGAGCCTTGTGTTCTTAGGGCCATTCCATACAAGGCTAAATTTGCCGTTGAGCAGCCCATCTCCCCAACCCACACACCCCACCACCCATACTTCATACCCTCCTTGTTTTCACCTCACTGGAATGTGCTCTTGAATTCTGACAATGCCTCTTGCTCGCCTGAATGGACAGACATGTGTGAGTGTAAACAAAATGGTTGGTGTACAAATTGTTAGAATATTCCGTTCCACCTTAAGGGACAGGCATAATTGTTGTGTGTCACATGCCTGTTTACACTCCAGCACAGCTTGCTGGGAACTTCCGTTTGTGTATAGCTTTCGCTTTTAGCGTTCTGGCTTTGGACACGAAGGGGATCAGACATGTTTTCCTTTTGTCCTGATGAATGCTGAATAAACTGCTTGTAAATATGCTTACACAACCTCTCCTGCCACTTCTGTTTGCGCATTATCTCTGCTGAGTTGCGTGCCCCAGCTTCTGAAGCTGTGGGTCGGGAGATGCTGCAACAAGGACTGGAGATCGCCTGGCACACTGGCCAGTGGGCTGGTGCCAGCTGGAGGCCTGCCAATTGCCCCCGTTTCCTTGGTTGTTTGCCAACACAAAGGTCTTTGCTCCACTCACTTTTGCTTTGGGCTCTCTGCCCATCACCAGTAGCATATGGGCCTCAGAAGGTTGCCCACAAGGGAATGATGTGTTTCCCAGGGGTCATAAAGGTTTTTCAGCCCTGGTCTAGATGAATATGCTCAGATGACTGGGGTGATTTCATCTGGGAAGGAATGGTGCTCACAGTTTACAGTGCTTCAGAATAATTAAAGCCAATTGCAGAGGATGAGTCATGGTGTCAGCCTCTGAAAGCCAGCTGTTTATGTGCTTCAAGACGCTTTCTGGGGTTCAGAACAGAATCTGGGGAACTTGGGCTGACTAGCAGATTTCCTGCAGATCCCTTACAGAAATTGAATCAGTGGTACGCTTAGGTAATTATTATTATTTATTAAATTTGAATACCACTCTTCATCTGTAGATCTCACAACATAAAAAACACAAAATACAGTGGTACCTCTGGTTACAAACTTAATTCGTTTTGGAGGTCCATTCTTAACCTGAAACCATTCTTAACCTGAGGTACCACTTTAGCTAATGGGGCCTCCTGCTGCCGCCTGCTCATTCTGAGGTAAAGTTCTTAACCTGAGGTACTACTTCCGGGTTAGCGGAGTCTGTAACCTGAAGTGTTTGTAACCCAAGGTGTTTGTAACCCAAGGTACCACTGTACATAATAAAAACAAAAACAAACCAATAACCCTCCAGTCATCTCATGGAGGAGGCCCATGAATAACGGCCTGAGACAATGATTGCAGGTTCTCTTCATATGGAGAGAGGTGGTCCTTGAGGTATTGCTGTCCTGAGTAATGTCAGGCTCTAGACTTATTTGTCTTACTCCACTCCCTCTTTAAGAGAGCAATGTGTCTTCTTTTACTTAATTCAAAATGTAGCTAACCAGGGTCTCGTGAATAGGGCCCTGGAAGCCTGCCTTGAGAGCACCTCTGGGCAAGCACCCACAAATGTGAGTTTGGAAAGGGTGCACCCATATTTGTGTACAAGCAGGAGGGGGAAAGGGCATTTTCTTCTTTAACCAAAGTGTTGGGACTCCATAGGGCTTTTTGACAAGGTGGTCGTACCCCATCCGGTGCAGAAAAAAGTCCTTGACTTTTTGGCAAAATCTATAAATGCTGTAGCAAGTTGTGTCTACAAAATGGCCGTTTTGAAGAAGCAGGGTTCTTTTTTTAGGGGGGGGGAGGGACGTGCCGTACTCTGTTTGCCTCTGCTCTACACTGTTGTTCCCTGGGAGCTGCAAATATGGAAGCAGAAAATAGCAAATGGAGCCTAATTATATCAGCAGTAGCAGCAGCTGTAGCAAAGCCACAGCGGCCAATTTAGGACGGTGCTGACATCCTCAAATATCCTCTCCGAACCTCTCTGCCTCCCTCCCCCTTCCTTTTAATTAAAATAGTCTACAGTCTACTTTTCAAAGCCTGGATCTGTGCATATGGTTCAGGGTGAAAATTTATATCTGACTCATCCAGGTCTCTGACTCCAAATCAGTTCAAAAAATGAGTTTGCTGTTGCCTGCTCTTTTCTGCTCTCTGGTGTGCCTGCAAGAGCCCCTTACACCTGCCATTTCTTCCCTACTCCAGACTACATGTTATGGGGCTTCATAGCCCTACTAATTGCAGATAGACAATACAATGCTTCTTGTCATGCCCTTTGCTGTAAAACAGTTGCCTGGAGGTGGTGATGCCATCGTGCAATGTGTTGCTGCAAACTGCAAACTTAGGACCAATCTGAAGAGTCCTTCTTGTGGTATAGCCCTTTCCAGCCAGAAAGAACCAGGTTTAGCGTCCAAATATATAGAGCAGTGTTTCCCAACCACTGTTCCGCGGCACACTAGTGTGCCGCGAAATGTTGCCTGGAGGGTGGCGGGCGAGTCGGGCGGCGAGAGGCGGGGCGGCGGTGGTGAGGAGAGGCCGCCCAGCGCAGGGCTCTCGCCGTCTGCCTGCCTGGCTGCCTGCGAGCTCGGCGGGCAGCGCCTCCGTCCGCAGCGCCCGCCTCGCGGCTCTCATTCCCTGCCCCTGCCAAAGCTCACCCAGCCAAGCCGCGCTCTCCTTCCTGCCTCGCTTTGCTGCCTCCTCCCCCCCCCACCCCCAAAGCTTGGAGGTTCCCCGGCAAGGGGGAGGGAAAAAAATTGAAACTTACACTTTCGTGCGTCCCTCCCGGCGTGACGCTGTGCGCTGACGTCACGGGGCTGTAATGGTGGTGTGCCTCGAGATTTTTTTCATCAAACAAGTGTGCCTTTGCCCAAAAAAGGTTGGGAAACACTGATATAGAGAGCTAATCCTGGCTTTCCTGAGTATACCTGTGAGATACACATGTTTGTGGCTCATTCTTACATTACTCCTTCCCCCCATTGTTTGGCCAGGTGCCTGCAAAAGACCCATTTATTGAGCATTCATCCTGATTTTCTTGCATAAAGCTTCCATGGGAATTAGACGATGCCTGCTTTTTATTGAGCATTCTTTCTGATTTGTTTGCAAGGCAGTTATGCCAGAATGAGCGTCCTGATTTGATTGTGGAGTGATTATGCATTTCCATGAATCAATCATATATCTGATACCTTCTTTATGCATTTCCCCATCACTTCCCTAACAGCAAAAAGTGGATTTCTTGGGTTCACACCTACACCATACATTTAAATCACATTCAACACACATTTAAAACACTAGGCATCTCCCAGGGAATCCTGGGAACTGTAATTTAGCCATCACAGGACTGCAGTTTCTGGCACCCTTGGCACACTACCACTCCCAGGATTGTTTAGGGGAAGCCATGAGCTTCAAATGCATGATGTAGATTTGTGACAGAGAGCTTTGATCCACTAAATTGCACTCTCCTAAATTTGAATGTGTGGAGAGGCTTATTATGGCCATTCTTTTCATGTGGTAAGCAGTTAATTTGCCATAGTTCACCACCTAGTCCTGGCAATGACATGCCCACTTCAGCACTAAGCTTTCCTTGCCACACAATGTGTGAAATGGTCCAAAATGTGAGCAAGTTAAAATGAGACAGATACACCAACCCTTTGCAAGTTATCTCTCCAACTCCCCCACCCCTGCTTAAGATTCACAAACATTTCCTTCTTGCCCACTGAAGTTTGAGCCATCAGTCTTTGTGCGACTCTATACAGAGATGGCATCTGGTTCTGGAGGGCTCCCTGCGGTCTGGACTCTTTAGCCCTGTGGAGTGCCCTCCATTTTGCCTACGGTAGAAGTGATTTCTCAGGGCAGCTATAAAACAAAATGGCTGTGTTTCAGAGACACTCAAGTCTATTTTAGCACCATGCAGATACTGCGAGTAGACTGCAGCTATGTCATAGAGACATAGACTATTAATTTCTGGGAGAAGATGAAAATAGTAATAAGGTCTATGCCAAATTCTGTTTGGGAAGCTTTTGGTATGAAAGTTGTGCTTTTTGGAGGGGGGGGATGAACGAATTCCTATGCCCCACAAATAACCCAGAGATGCATTTTTTAAAAAGGGCACATTCTACTCATGTAAAAACACACTGATTCCCGGACCGTCCATGGGCTGGATTTAGAAGCCGATTGGGCCGGATCCGGCCCCCAGGCCTTAGTTTGCCTACCCATGCCATAGGACAGTAACAAGGAGAATTGGCCTTTGCAATTGGCCTTCCTCCTCAAATCATCCTAAACAGCTGCTCTCCTGTTCGACATTCAGCACCATTGCTGTTGGACAGCTCCCTTATCTTGTTCAGAAGGCCAGAAACAGCACATTGCAGCCTTAAGAATCCCCATTTGGGATGGTCCTTGAGCTCCATGTGGGAAGCAACTGGTGTACAGGATTTGGGGGGGGGGGCAGATGGGATTTGAAACCAACTCAATACCATGTAGCCAACATGATGAGCTAATTGATACCTTTTGGGGAAAAGTTAGCTCCCTCCAAAGCTCTCTCTTTAAAAAAATAAATACTCATAACTGGTGATTGATTTCTAAGTCAAGCTGAGAGGAGTTCACTCATCATAAATCTTCATATGTTCAAGCTACCACTCTCTTGATACACCTTTCTGGACTCTGGGTTGGTTCTAGGGGTACAGCTGGTCCTCTTCTGAGCCCACAGACATCCTGTTGCCAATGTTAGTGTATGGATATGCTTAGGAAGGAGGGGAAGTTGTCTCCCATCACTGGTTGTGTAATGGGAACTGTCCAAAAGATGTGATTTGATGTTCATGCAGCATCATCATCAGACTAAATAACATAGGCAGCTGTCAGAGGTAAGCCAAGAGATGGGGGGCCCAGTAGTCCTGCCCACCCCGTAATCTAAAATCAGTAGCTAAGGGGGCTGGAACATAAGGTGATGGAACTGTCGTCCCTAATAATAATAATAATAATAATAATAATAATAATAATAATAATAATAATAATAATAATTTGTGTGTTGCTGCAAGATTGCCACTATACCTGCCAGTTTCCTGAGATGTTACTTCCTTTCTCTTTTTCACACAGGTCATGAAAGCTCCTCAGGAGGCCACTGTGTAATCTCAGAGTTCATACGACCCCTACAACTATCCAGTGACAAACCAGAGCAATTGTCCATCAAGCCAACTTTCCTGTCCCGGTCACGATCTGGCAGCCCAAGATGCAGGTTTGAATCAGACGTAAGTTAAAAATGGCTTTGGACAAACCTGACTCTTCTTCAACTGTTGGGACTAGTTTTTCGTTAAGAAGGGCTGATGATATAGATCAGGTTTAAGGAACCTCTGGTTCTCCAGAGGTTTCTTAACACACACACACACACACATTCAGTTTTCAAAAATTTACAGATACACACCTTACAATCACATACTTCCAATACAAATGCATATTAAACTTCCCCCCTTTGGTGGTTTCTTATTTGAATTTTTAACACTTCATTTCCCACTGTACTCCATTTTTTTAGTTATTCTAGAATTTGTCTTGATAATAATTTTAATTGCTTGATTTAAATTAGCTCTACCAATGCACTTACTTGCATCCCATAATTCTTCAGATATTCTACAAATGTTCCCCACTCTTTAATCATTTTCCTCCCTCTTGATTTCTTACTGCACCCGTTAATTCTGCCATTTTGGCATAATCCATCGGTTTAATCAGCCACTCTTCCTTGGTTGGTACAGCATCCTCTTTCCACCTCTGGGCAAATACCATTCTGGCTGCAGTTGTGGCATACATAAACAAATTTTCAGGTCCTTCAGAATCTCTGTATTCTGCCTTTGGTCATGCTTGCTGGGGCTAAGGGGAGTTTAGCAACATCGGGAGGGCCAAAGGTTCCCCATACATGATGTAGGTAACATGACTGTGTGCACCAATCCCAAGGAAAATGGTCGAGTTTGCACGTTGAGTACAAACAAAAGTCAGAATGTTTTATTATATTTTTAACATTTTGTTGGAAGCTGCCTAGAGTGGCTGGGGAAACCCAGCCAGATGGGTGGGGTATAAATTCATTATTATTATTATTATTATTATTATTATTATTATTATTATTATTATTATTAAAATTGAAGCACCCTGGAAATGGCAGACTTCCTCCTCTCCTCACACCCCCGCTCCCTTATCCTCTTATGTCCCTCCAGTCCTTTTGAGATGAGCCAAAATTCCCTATTTTGTCCAACCCAGTGAACTATGGTTTTGCACTTGCCCTGCAAACTAGGCTCATAACCTAGGATCAAACCCCGGTTTCCAGGGCAAGCAGAATCCATTATTTGCTGGTTCTGGTGAAATGACAAACAATGGCTCAAGGGGGAGTTTGATCATGGTGGGCAGGGGAGGGCCGGGAGCGCTGATTCTCATTGCTCACTCAAGAAACACAAAACTTTGGTCTGTTGCTATGTCTGAACACTCCGGTGTTACCTGAGCAGTTACCCCTGTAATGATTCTAAACCTCTTCCTGTTTTAATTGCTGGATAACCAGACATATATAATGTAGAGGGAGCCTTGCTTCAATGGAGACAGCCAAGAAGAGGGTACACACAGCCCTGTTGGTTTTTTAAATAATAATGTCAGCAGTGGTGCTAGAGGGGAAACACAATCTGAATAAGATATAAGAAAATGATATTGAAATGTCAGGACATGCTTATGGGGGTAAGTTTACACTGTGCTTTTCTTTTTTTCTCCCCATCCCAACATTTTAAAAGAAATTCTCTTGTATGTGTTTATGCACATATGCATTCATCTTTCACTTTACTTTGTATGGTACTTGATACTTGAATTAACAACATGCACCCCGCTTACATCAGGAATCAGTTCCACTCCCAAGAGGAGCAAATTCCCAAGTGGGGCCAATCCCAGTAATGTTTGCATTTTGAACCAAATGTAAAAGGTGTCAAACACAAGCCCCTCTTGCAGAGTGCCGTTTACGACTTCAGATTGTTCCTTTGCAGACACATCAAGTTGGACAGTTTGACATTAATGGGGCAAAAGTGTGTATACCTTCTATACACACTTACCTCAGAGTAAACCTCATTGAACTGTAGGACTTTCTTCTGAGCAGAAAGGAATAGGATTGTACTGTTTGTGCGTTGCAAAACAGGTTGGATCAGAGTACGCTGCAGTGTATTTTAAGCAGCTATCGCTCTATCTTACTCCCACCACTCTGAAAATAGGACGCTGGCACAGAGACCCAGGTTGGCTTTCCTATTATGCTTTACTTCGCTTGCCCTTTTTTCAAACATGAATTGCTCATTGTTTGCCTTTTGTATTGGTAATTACGGGGTGCGTGTGTACCCCACGTGGGGATTTTGGCTCAGGATACGTTCAGCGGTGCAGTATCCCCGAGAAAGGCAAAGAGCTATATTATGTTGAAAATGCTTCAGGAGAACTCGGGCTTTGAAAAGTCAAACCAACAAAGAGGTTCTTGACATGGGCAATTTTCAGAAATTGCAAGCAGGCCTCGGCCATTCCACAAAGACACCATCCATTTACCATCTTGGTGATTGATAACAAGGAGGGGGAAGCAATCTCCCAAAGCAATTATTATGGGCTTGGTTATGAGTTCTATTGCGTACCAACAGAGTGGAGAGAAGGGCTGTGTTATTTTCTCCACGGGCTACCAGGGCATGAGTGGGAAGAAAGTGATGGGCAAAACATTTTTGGGTTGTTTGTGTTTTTCTGTGAGGAGGTGGGTGGATTGAGAGTGAGTGGCCAGGAGCACATAGCCCCCAGGAATGAGATAGGTAGAGTTATTCATGCAGGCTGTTTTGCTGTCCACAGTGGCTTCATGACAGTGCAGGAATTTCGTTGTATGTTTGAGGGCACATCTAGAAAGGGAGCCCATGCCTACCTCCATATGGGTTGTATCTGCAGTACGAAAGATCAGGTAGCAGGTGGTGCAAGACCCTCCTTTGCCCGAGTCCACAGCCAATGAGAGAAGACGATACTGGGGAAGGTGGACAAAAAGTCTGACCTAGTACACCAGCTTCCTGTTGATCTCGTTCTTTGCATGTAGAGGACTCCATCTTTGCTCCCAAACACCTTCAGTGACATATTATACTGAGTCAGATCCATTGGTCCATCTCAGTGTTGTCTATCCTGACTGGCAGTACCTCTCCATGGTTCCAGGCAGGAGACATTCTCAGCCCTCCCTGGGAGATGTTGGAAATTGGGGGTGGGGGTGGGATCTCAGGTAGCAGGGTCTAAAAGAGGATTATTCTTGCAACCTTTGTGAGTCACTGCCAGAATTGACTGGGAATCGGTAATTGGAGAGCCCTGGGGAAAACCCAACCCATTGAACCCTACAGAGAAAGGGCTATAGCTCAGTGGTAGAGCACCAGTATTGCATGCAGAATGTACCAGCTTCAAACTCCAGCATCTTTAGTTATCATCATCATCATCATCATCATCATCATCATCATCATCAATACCCCGCCCATCTGGCTGGGTTTCCCTAGCCACTCTAGGTAGTACTAAGAGAGACTCTGTGTCTGAAATCCTGGAGGACTGCTGGTAGTCAGTGTAGATAGCACTGAACTGGATGAACCAATGGTCTGATGCAGCCTAAGATAGTTTCCTGTGATGTGTGAGTTTTGATTACTGAAAGAAAGATTTCTGAATGTGGAATTGCCCACTCCTTACACAAAGTGAACATCTGGAAAAACTAGTTGCTGGTCATCATAGGAAATAGTGAGATAGGTTGGCCAGTGGCCTGACTTGGTATAATGCAAGCACTTCAACTGCAATATATCCATTTTCTGCCCTTGGGTTCTGCAATTTTGCCAGACATTGAATGCCTGTTTTCAATATTTATTTATTTCTCTCTCTCTCACACACACACACACACACACACAGAGAGAGAGAGAGAGAGAGAGAGAGAGAGAGAGAGAGAGAGAGAGAGAGAGAGTCTTAAGTGGTGCTTTGTTTTTAATGAGTGTCTTTCACACGGTGTTGAGTGCTATATCTGGGAAGAAAGTTTTTATATATATAACAAGAAGCCGAAAGCACCAGCCTGAAGATGACGAGTGAGACCTCGTCGAAACGTCGCCTAGACACCCCAACTCTTACACGGGAAGATACCCGAAGACACCAAAACCTGCATTCCTGTACCCGTGAAAATCTACGAAAGCAAATATATATATATATATATATATATATATATATATATATATATATATATATATATATATTGTGGTCATTTGTACGTTAGGAGATTAAGATATAACCCTGACCCCAGAAGACCAATCACATTTATTACTTCTTATTGTAGATGGATAATGAACGAAATTCTAATACCTCAAAGCAGAGATACTCTGGAAAAGTCCATCTTTGCATCGCTCGATATAGGTAATGTCAACCCACCAAGCAGGCCTGTATGTGAACTGTATTTTGTATTTTTCACAATTTGAAATGCTTTTTAAAAAACCTGATTTATTAGCAGTCAATGCAAAATACTACATGTGGCATCCATAAGAGAGTATCGGGGGTCCGCTATAAAGAAGACACATCAACAGGGGTGGAAAACACAAAAATTATTCATTTTGACAGCATCCCTTTAAAAGCTGCCATGCTCTTAGATAGAAGCATAAGTGACAAATGGAAACAACTTTTGCATTGGCCTCTAAGTACTCAGCTGCATCTCAGTTTTTCTAATGATGCAATATCCCACACCGTTGTATGCCAATATTCTCTCTTTTATCCTGTCCTTTAAGTGGCCTTATTAACCTCAAAGTCTGAGCTCTGCCACAAATCACCAGGAAATGGTAAATTTTTTGGTCTGCCTGAAAGATGTTTCCTGCATTTCAGGCATTGGGGAGAATGAGAGGTGAGCTGGCCATTTTACCTGCTGATTGGCCACTTTCAGGGGCCATGGGCAGAAGTGAAAGCAGTACTTTCTCTTGCCCACTCAGAGTCCTGCTGCTGGAATAAGTTGCCTTTCACATCTTGGGATTTCCCTTGAACTACAGTGGTACCTCAGGTTACAGACGCTTCAGGTTACAGACTCCTCTAACCCAGAAATAGTACCTTGGGTTAAGAACTTTGCTTCAGGATGAGAACAGAAATTGTGTGGCAGCGGCGCTGTGGCAGCAGGAGGCCCCATTAGCTAAAGTGGTGCTTCAGGTTAAGAACAGTTTCAGGTTAAGAACGGACCTCCAGAACGAATTAAGTTCTTAACCCGAGGTACTGCTGTATACAATTGTGACACCGTTTTTTTTAATATATCCTGCACATGTGGGAAGTAAGGCAGTCATGTTCCCAATTGTTAGGGCTCCTGAACATTCGTTGTTAGCATAGATGCTAAAAAACTACTGGGCCAGCAGAAATAATGTGGGTTAGCCAGATCCGAGGAGGTGAATAAGGCAACGCTCAATGAGAGGTGCTGGGAAAGGCTGAGTGAGACAAGGTGGGGCCCATTGCAAATTGAGTTCTTACCTTGCTTAGACTTAAGAAACAGACTTCTGCAAGAAACAGAGGTCACGTCTTGCCCCTTGGCCTACTTTGTGTCCTGGGGGTTGGTGCATGGCTGATTGCTCTTTCTGCAGTCCCCCCAGTGGTTGCAAACCCTGACATCCTCGTCTGACCCTCCCAAGGGTCCCAGGCTCAGGACCTGTCATGGCCTTGATGCCTGAAACTGGCATGTTACTTGCCCAACACTACCCTGCTGCCAGCTGTGCTTAAACTGGTCTGCAAATGACTCTGTGCCTACGTGAGGGCTGACCACGGAGGGGCTGGATCACAGAGGCATCCCAGAATAAGATGAAGCTTTCCAATGTTCCAGTAGGACATCTCGCTTCTGTATCTCCGCTTTGGGGATGTGGGAGGTGTGAATTGGGTAATAGTGGGTAGCCTAAGACTCCTAGGGGAAATGTGCAAAAGCAGATGGGGGAGACCAGCCAGAGAGAGGCAAGGACTCAGGAATGAATCAGCTTGCCATCCCTCCTTAAGAGAAATGGTGCTGTGAAAGGGTTTGGGTGCTGGAAACCCAACTGGCTCACCAAGGGCTGGACTTGCTAGCTGTGTGGGGAAGAGTCAGGATATGGCTTTGTGTGAAGTTGGGAGCAAGTGGGTGAAGGCCCATAGCTCAGTGGTAGAGCAGCTGCCTTGCATGCAGAACGTTGCTGGTTCCATCTGCGGCAACTCCAGGTAGGGCTAAGAGAGAGCGCTGCCTGAAACCTTGGAGAGCCATTTCCAGACAGTACTGAGTTAGATGGAGCCATCGTCTGACACAGTTCAGGGTGGCTTCCTATGTAGCAGGAGGGTGCAGGAGCTCCTTGCCCTACCCGGAGATTCTCAACACTGACTGGTTAATTACATGAGCGATGGCGAGAAAATGTAATTGTGCTTCCCTCCAGTTACAACCCATTTGATGGACCAAATGAAAACCCCGAAGCAGAGCTGCCCCTCACAGCAGGAAAATACCTCTATGTGTACGGAGACATGGACGAAGATGGCTTCTATGAAGGTTTGTTGAGACTGGCAATTTCGTTATTTATTTATTTAGCTTTTGCTTTTGCCTCTCTTTAACCATCAACAAATTTGGGTGCAGGGAAGCATTCTGGGTTCCACTTGCTCCCCTTGCGATTATCCAGCATTCTGAACCATCCAGGGTGGCCCTATAAGTAGAGCAGTCTCAACTGCTGGAGACATCAGCCCACCAATGCATGGGGAGTTATGGAACTGAACGAGTGGGATGTGGCAGAGAGAGTGGGGTCAGTGAGGGTGCCCTTGTTCTCCCCTCATACAAATTCTAATTCTAACTGAATGGTGGGGGTAAAGGCTTTTATCAGATGGGGGCAGTGGTGGCTAATTTATTAGGGCAAAGGGGGCTTGGCCCCAGTGACCTCTGTCTGCCCTTATCCAGCCCCCAGTTGTCTGCCTTCTTACCTACAACCAGGCCATGACTGCCAGCTTCCTCCTCCCTAGTCTCATTGACGCCCTTGTAAAGCCCGGTAGCAGCAGGAAACAATGGAGCATGCCCTCCTTCATCGCCAGTATTATATAGACATTCAAACTAGGTTTATCCAACTCATCTTATATACATTTCCTGGGCATTCAGAACAACACAACATCTCCTTATTACTACAGGATGAGAGCCCAGAAGTCACATATTCATTCGCCAGATTTTGCACTACCATGATAGATATTCGACGAAGAATGGTCTATGCTACAATTCAATCCTAAACTGAAGGCCCATATTGTTAGATCTGCACTTCTGAAGCCACCCCATATAGCTGTGTTAAGCGATCTTTTAATTTTTCTTACAAATTTTTACTCACCCATTATCTATGCTTAATTAAGTATTCTATGTATATGTTTAAATCTATGTTTGGTTCTTGCTCCTATTTATTTAACAATTATTAGATTCATACTGTTATGCTATTTATTTAGATGTTTTGCTTATGCTGGTCTATGACCATAATAAAGTACTTGAACTTGAGGCTAAAGTAAAGCCCACTAGACAGGAAGGTAGAATTAGTTGACTCTGCCTATCCTTGGCTCTGGTTCCTTATACTGTTTGCTTCCTACCAGTCCTGATGGACAGCAGTCACTACTGGCTTAGGCTGGGCTGGGTAAGCAGTTCAACAGGGCTAGGGCAGGGATGGTGGTTGAAACTGGCTGCGTTTCTCCTTGGCCCATCTTTAAATGTGAATCCAGATGAGCAGTTGTGTCTTTTCTGTGTGTTTGCGCAACCTGCCTTCCACCTTTTTTCTCTTTCTCTTCTAGGTGAACTCCTAGATGGACAGAGAGGTCTTGTCCCTTCCAACTTTGTGGATTTTGTGCAGGACAATGAATCCCGTTTGTTGAGTGGGGTGGGCAGCGAACAGGACCAGAATTACATCAACCACACTGGTCACATGTTGGAAGGAGATGGCCTTTTGGAGATAAACCCTCCCAGCCACTTAGAGCCTGGCGTTGTCAATAACAGTGCAGGGACCCTGGATGTGAACATTGATGAAATCGGAGAAGACATTGTGCCTTATCCTAGAAAAATTACCCTTATCAAACAACTAGCCAAAAGTGTTATTGTGGGCTGGGAGCCTCCGGTCGTGCCACCTGGATGGGGAACCATTCATAGCTACAACGTCTTGGTAGACAAAGAAATACGGATGAGTGTGTCCTTGGGGAGCAGAACTAAAGCTCTCATAGAAAAACTTAACATTGCTACCTGCACGTATCGAATATCTATTCAAAGCATAACCAGTAGGGGCAATTCTGACGAGCTCCAGTGCACTTTGTTAGTTGGGAAGGATGTCATTGTGGCTCCTTCTCACCTTAAGGTGGACAACATCACCCAGATTTCCGCCGAGCTCACCTGGCTCCCGACCAACAGCAATTACAGTCACGTGATCTTCCTCAACGAAGAGGAATTCGATATTGTCAAGGCTGCCAGATACAAGTATCAGTTTTTTAACCTGAAGCCCAACATGGCCTACAAGGTGAAGGTATTGGCCAAGCCTCACCAAATGCCCTGGCAGCTCCCACTGGAGCAACGGGAAAAAAAGGAAGCCTTTGTAGAATTTTCGACATTGCCAGCAGGTTTGACTCTGTGTTGTGTTTTTTTTAGGATATTGCTTGCTGTTGTTTGTTAATTTATGCAGAGCCATCGGTGTACGTGAAAGCTTACAGATTGCAAGAGGGAAGGTCATTTCCTGAAGGATCTGGCATTCTAAGCTTTGACACAGAAGAAGCCAACGTGGGGTCTTCCAAATGCTGTTGAACTACAAATCCCATCATCCTCGACCAGCATGGTCAAGGACAATTGGATTTGTAGTCCAGGAACATCGGGGTGGGGCACAGCATTGACTTCTCCTGGAACATGTCAGTGTTTCAGTTGCACCTACTTAAAGGCTTCATTACGGACCCATGACCATTGAACACTGGAAGCAGGGGGTTGTCCTGAAGACTTTGGGGGCAAGATGAGTTTTGGGGAGACTGTCAAAGGAAAGAAGAGAGGTAGCCTCACACAGGTGCTCTGGGAGCTGAGGGAGAAATGGTGTATTACCATGAGTGTACAAGTACCTATCTGGGATGCGGGTGGCGCTGTGGGTTAAACCACAGAGCCCAGGACTTGCCGATCAGAAGCTCGGCAGTTCGAATCCCCACAATGGGGTGAGCTCCCGTTGCTCGGTCCCTGCTCCTGCCAACCTAGCAGTTCGAAAACACGTCAAAGTGCAAGTAGATAAATAGGTACCGCTCCAGTGGGAAGGTAAACGGCATTTCCGTGTGCTGCTTTGGTTTGCCAGAAGCGGCTTAGTCATGCTGGCCACATGACCCGGAAGCTGTACGCTGGCTCCCTTGGCCAATAAAGTGAGATGAGCGCCACAACCCCAGAGTCGGCCACAACTGGACCTAACCGTCCGGGGTCCCTTTACCTTTACATTTACAAGTACCTATGACCGCCTGGGCATGTACACCGAAAGAACATGGAATTTGGGACCTCTAACTTAGAGCTGCCATCTGCCTTTCCCTCCGTGAAGGGCCATAGTTCACTAGTAGTGCATCTGCTCTGTAGATAGAAGGTCCCAGATTCGATCTCTAGGTAGGGCTGGGAACATCCCCTACCTGAAACCTGGTGCCGATCAATGGTAAACAGCACTTATCTAGATGGACCAAAGGTCTGACTCGATATGAGGCAGTTTCCTATGTTCCTGTGCCATTGGGGCAGGATCAGTGAGCCAGCAAGAGAAGTAGCCAAGGTTTCAGGAGCTTGAATGCATAGTTTATTGCAGAAATGGGATAAGTACATCCACCACATTTAGATTGCACCATCAGTTATCCAAGCAAGCAAATGGACACATTCTAGCCAGATGAAAACACCTGGGGTGCAAAGCAAGGCCAGGGATGGGTGTGGCCTGGGGAGAACCCTGTGGGCCAAATAGAGAGGCCGGTGGGGGGCATATCTGGTTCCTGGGCCTAAGGTGCCCCACTCCTGGTCTGGATGGAGACATCCATGTTTCCCAAACAGGGTCAGCAGTACTTTTGAAGCTAAAAAAAAATAGTGGTCTTCTCAGATCGTAAAGTTCTGGATGCAGGTGTCTTAAATGGCACACCTTGAGAGTTTGAGCTCAGCAAGGCGGTCCACGTATAAAAGGGTCTTCAACCCTGTAGACCTGGCTTTGGGGAGGGCTTCATTCCCCAAAATGACACACGCCCTGTTTCCCAAGGGAAAGCTAAGCAGGATTCCTGGTATTACAGAGACCTGCTAGTACTTTTCCTCAACCCATAAGGATTTTGTTGCCTGGCAATAACAATTCAGAGATGTTTGGGACTGTTGTAGGACTGCCGGCACTGTGAATTGATTGTTACGGTGGAGGGGGCGGCCCTTTCCCTCCGAAAGCTTTTTAGCTTGTTCAGTTTAGCCAGGATGTTGCCAAATATGTGGCAGAACTCATGAAATATACATAACCTTAATAATCACAGGGATATTTTTAGGCTAGGCTTCCATCCAGCACACTGCTATTTATAGGGGATTGGTTTTAATTAGAGACGTAGCAAGTGTGCTATCATGATAACAGGTTTTCAGGGCCTTCAAACAGGGGGAGGTTTTTTTGCTTTTTGTTTTTGCTCAGCTGTTTTTAGCTGCATGGAGCCCAGGTTTTGGAACACACAGGCAGCCTGCCACTCCAAGATGCAAGGAATGGAAAGAAAGCAAAAGATCTTGCAGTCTAGCTGAAGCTTAGCGCTTAAGAAGAGCTCTGCTGAGTTAGGCCTCTGTTCTCTCTTATGAGGGGGTTATGTTCCAGGCCCCCACATGCATGAGCAAAAAAAAAGGTGTTACAGTAAGTGCCACACTTTTAACATTTGGGGAGGTGCCGGTACTGCGTACCCTTGAGTTACCCACCCCCAATAAATAAATAAAAACAGTGTTGCCACTCAACAGCTGTAGAGCAGAGTAGTGCAGCTTCAGCAAGAGCTCCCACACACCATTTGGAGTCATTGGAGTCTTTTTTCCCTGGACTTTTGACCCACTGACATCCTTTTTGGGCTCTGGGGAGGGTCTCCTTATGAGACACAAGTAATTTCTAGCTCTCTCCTGTCATTTCAGGTTAGAATTGAATTACTCATTTAACGGTGCCTTGCATGTATGCAGTCACACGCGAGTTGATCAGACGTAGATAAGGGAATGCCTATAAAAAAGATGCGGGTGGCGCTGTGGGTTAAACCACAAAGCCTAGGGCTTGCCGATCAGAAGGTTGGCGGTTCAAATCCCCGTGACGGGGTGAGCTCCCATTGCTCGGTCCCTGCTTCTGCCAACCTAGCAGTTCGAAAGCAAGTAGATAAATAGGTAGAGCTTTGGCGGGAAGGTAAACGGCGTTTCCGTGCACTCTTCTGGTTAGCCAGAAGCGGCTTAGTCATGCTGGCCACATGACCCAGAAGCTGTACGCCGGCTCCCTCGGCCAGTAAAGCGAGATGAGCGCCGCAACCCCAGAGTCGGTCATGACTGGACCTAATGGTCAGGGGTCCCTTTACCTTTACCTATAAAAAAGCTATGGTGTCAGGGGGAAATGTAGACAGAAATACACACCAGCCTTCTTTCCAGTGTGGTGTAGAAGAGAAGAAGAAGAATTTGGATTTGATATCCCGCTTTATCACTACCCCAAGCAGTCTCAAAGCGGCTCACAATCACCTTTCTCTTCCTCCCCCACAACAAACACTCTGTGAGGTGAGTGAGGCTGAGAGACTTCAGAGAAGTGTGACTAGCCCAAGGTCACCCAGCAGCTGCATGTGGAGGAGCGGGGAAGTGAACCCGGTTCACCAGATTACGAGTCTACCGCTCTTAACCACTACACCACACTGACTCTCTGTGTAGTGGTTAAGAGCAGTAGACTCGTAATCTGGGGAACCAGGTTCGTGTCTCTGCTCCTCCACATGCAGCTGCTGGGTGACCTTGGGCCAGTCACACTTCTCTGAAGTGTCTCAGCCCCACTCACCGCACAGAGTGTTTGTTGTGGGGGAGGAAGGGAAAGGAGAATGTTAGCCGCTTTGAGACTCCTTCGGGTAGTGATAAAGCGGGATATCAAATCCAAACTCTTCTTCTCTTCTTCCTGACCTGCTGGTTTTCTGTGTGCAAGGAGTTGGGCCAGTTTATGGAACACAGCTGATTCATGTCCTCCTCTGACAAACTTCTCTTGCAATTGCTGCGGACAGCACAAAAGACACTTGGTAGCCTCTGGCATGCTGTTTCCCCATCCACTTGTCCTAGCAGCCAATTAGCCAGGCAATTATTAATCTGGCACCGACTTTGCACACTGGGACCGCAGCAGGAAGTTGCCAGTGTGCTGTTTGCCTCAGCATTATTGGGTTCCCACATGGATTTCTGCAGCCCTCCTGCCTCCTGCAAGCTCTCTCTGGGATATTCTGAGACCCAGGGCGCGTAAATGATTTTCCAGACTTCCCTCCTCAGCATCAGTTTGCTGCTGCTGAAGTGGCTCCCCATTGTTGGGATGCAAAAGTGTTTGCTGTAATCCTTCCAAAAGCCATTTGCAAGGCTGGCCTCTGCCCTGTCCTATGCCCTGCAAGGACTCCTTGGCAGCAGTCTTGCTCTCAGCATCCTGGCCTTGGCTCTGGGTTCAGAATAGGGATGAGAGGCTTTCTACCCTTCCACTCCTTTTGGTGTTTTCTTGGGCCTGCATTCCGTCCTTCCTGAATTCTTTTCTAACTAGGAGGATTTCTGAAATTGCCATGAGGCAGATGGCTGTGTTGTATTGTTTTCAGCACCTGCAAAAACCCTTTTTCTTTAGCCAACCAAGAGGTGTAATTTTAGCATTTAATTTTATTTGCATGCATTTGTTTTAAAACAACTGGTTTTATTTATATTTTGATAGTTTTATGTCCTCTGCGTTTTTTAAATCAGACAACTAATCTTTAACATGTAATTTTACCGTGTGGATTTCTTTTGAAACACCTGAATTTTAAAGAATAACGACTAAGAGTAACCCTGGAATTAAAGCACGTGCATCTATGTGGTTTGCTAGAACTAGAGATGTCTGGGGAATTCAGTCTTTGCAAAATATGATGGGGACAGACCTGATGTCCACTTCTTGCATTGATGTGCATCCACATCACAGATTTAAATTGCATTAACGATCAATCGTTCTTCCTAGGGAACTCTGGGAATTATAGTTTGTAAGGGTGAAAGGAGAGCTCTCCTAACAATTCTCAGCACACTTAGCAAACTACATTTCCCAGGATTATTTTTAAAAATGGGGGGGGAGGACCCTGTACAGCACCTGTGATCCTCATATGAATGGCAGTATATAAACTTATTAAATAAATTATTAATAATAAAAAACCTAGATGTTTAAAGTGCTATAAAAGTGCTTTCATTATGCAGTGTGGACTAGTCATCCTTTGGAATGTTCTGACGCAGTTCTGAGCTAAAAACAACAGCGACATAAAACTAGGTTTGGTAATGCGTAATTTGAGAGACAGTGTGTAAGAAATCCATGTTTAGAAACATGTTTAACATGTGGCAAATTGTGTAGATTTTTTAAAAATTTTGTTTTTAAAATTATGGATTAAAAAATGGTAATGGGGTGGAGTAGACTAATGAGTGAACTTATGCCAAAATTGCCTGGCCCTGAGACAGTTTCCTCCGTCCCTCAATAAAATACTGAGATGACACATTTTGACATCTCCAGCCCCCTAACCAGGCATGTCCAACTCCCAAGAGGCTGCGATCTCTCACTAAAAAAGAAATCCACCCATTAGATTGACCTAAGTTGTTGAGCTTTTTGGGGGGAGGAAGACCCAAAGTTGTTGAGCGTTTTTGACAGAGAGAGGTGGATCAGGGTCATGGAATCGACTATGATTGACCAGTAGATCCGCGATTGACCAGTAGATCGTGATTGACCAGTTGGACATGCCTGCCTTAGACAATGAAAATTTAATAACAATATGCTTCTATCTGTAGGGCCTACGGAATTAAGTGACTGGTAGTAACTGAAGCGTGTTTTGAAATCTAGGTCCACCAGCTCCCCCTCAAGACATCAGAATTCAGGCTGGGCCGACGCCAGGAACGATCCTGGTTTCATGGAAGCCACCAATTCTCACAGCAACAGGGACCTCCAATGGCGCCAATGTAACCGGTTATGGAGTTTATGCAAAAGGCCAAAGGGTAGGTGGGATTTTCCACTTCGTTGGTGATGACCCACACGCCTTGATTCCCAGAGTGGGTTTAACTGTCCATTCTCCTCCCAGGGAACTCTGGGAATTGTAGCCCTGGGAAGGGAGTGGGGATCTCCTGACAACTCTCAGCAGTGATTTTTTTTCTGGGGGTACTCAATGGTACACAGTACCTGCACCATTTTTTTCTAGAGGAAAAAAAAGCATTTCTCAGCAGCCTCAACAAACAGTTCCCGTGATTCTTTGGGGGAGGAAGCCATGACTCTTTAGAGCGGCACGATACTGCTTTAAATGTATACTGCAGATGGGGCCCTTTTCTCCCCCTTTCTATGGGCTCATCCACAATGCCCCACAACAGCTACTCGCTGTGGGTTATAGTAAAGCAAACAGTCTAAATTTGCCAACGCCAAAATGATACTGAGCATCAGACAAACTTGGCACAATACGGAAATTTTACCCATGGAACGGCCATTTTCCATCCTTCCACTTTGATTCTCTTGCACCCTATCTGTATAACCTAGCAACTCCAAAATATAGATGTGCTTTTACCCTTGCAAGACTGAATGTATTACCCTTGGCGGTACTTGAGGGACGATTCCAACAGATTCCATGCAAAAAACGCTTATGTCCCTGCGGAGATGGCAGCACCAAATCAGTGGCGTATGCCCTCCTGGCTAGCACTCTTTATAAAGGTCTGAGGAATGAGATTATTATCCCTCTTTTATGGGCCATTCTGGGCCACCCTACCACTGCCACAGTGTCTTTTTCTCCTGGCAGATCAGGAGGAACAGATGACAGCAAAGGTTGCAAGGTTTTTAATTGCGGCAATCAGAATAAGGTCCACTATTTGACTGCTGATTTGGGACCCTAAACTGTGTTTTATATACTCAGCTTTCTATTTTGTTCTGTGTATACCACAATGTTCTTTTGTTGCTATGGCCGATGGCTGATGCAAATAAAGTTTTATTCATTCAATGCCACTTGCCCTGTGATTTCTAGACATGGGTCCGAAAGGTTTTTTCATTTTGTCCTGCCACTTTCCTTGGGAAAACCCACCACTTACTGCTGAATCAGAACAAACGTCTATCAAATGGACGTTAGCTGCGACTCAGCGGTAAACAGCGGCTTTTCCCAGGGAAAGCGGTGGAACAAAAGAAGAATCTCTCAGACCAGTGCGTTGAAATCACGGGACAAGCCTAAATGTGGCTGAGCCCTAGGTTAGGCAGCTGAAGGAAAGAAAACTTCATGTAAAAACCAAGAGTGTTTGTGTGTGCGTGCGTGCACTGAACTCAGTTCTTGTGCTAAAAACAAATTACATATGCAGTTGAAGTTGAGCATGTGTGATTAATTTGAAGTGTAATGTCTGCCATTCTGCCCCCCACCGAACCACTGTTTTGCACATGGATGCTGTTGGTGGAACTTTAGTTAGAGTTATTTGAGCAGAACCCATGGTCTGAACCTTTTGCAGAGTGGAAATGAATATGCTCCCCACCACAAGAAAAGGTTCCAAAAGGCGTTACTGCAAACAGTCTTAAACGAGTTGCAAAATATATGTTGCAAGACTATAAAGTAACACATTGCCCTTAAGCAAACTAGCAATGCAGTCCAGTCTTCTTTAAGCCCTTAATACAGTGGTACCTCGGGTTACAGATGCTTCAGGTTACATACGCTTCAGGTTACAGACGCTTCAGGTTACAGACTCTGCTAACCCAGAAGTAGCACCTTGGGTTAAGAACTTTGCTTCAGGATGAGAACAGAAATCATGCTGCGGCGGCGTGGCAGCAGTGGGAGGCCCCATTAGCTAAAGTGGTGCTTCAGGTTAAGAACAGTTTCAGGTTAAGAACAGACCTCTGGAACAAATTAAGTACGTAACCAGAGGTACCACTGTCCAAGAACTTTCCTTTCTCCAGTCCCAGAGAGAGATCCCACACAAACAGAATCGTTGAGCTAGTGCCTACTGAGAAAGTTTCTCAGGGATGGGTCATAACTTAGCATAAATGCTGAAATGGAAATCTCCAGCCTTATATCACCATAGTTAGCTAGAGTTAAACCTCTTGCCTAATGCAAAACTATACATAAGTTTTAAACTTCAACGCATACAAACATAACATTCTATGCATACCAAACTTATAACTTTAGCAGACCTCAGGGTCCTAGCAAAAAATATATATGTCAAAGTAGATGCTGTAAGCTAGAAGTCTGACCACCTCTGTCTCATATAGGGCTACTGTTCGGTCCTACTGGAGCGTGCTACTCGTCTTCTGTACTAGTTTGAGGGCGCTTCCTTCCTTTCCCATCCAGGCATGGCAGCAGAAGAACTTGGCTCCTTCTCAACTTGGCCTTTGTGTTTTATACATCCGATTAGGTGGCAGAAGTTATCTTTCCTATGGCTGAGAACACCGTCGTGGAGCTCATGAGAATCCGGAGCCTGGAAGCCAGGGAAGTTCTCGTCCGGACACTTTCTGTCCAAGGGGAATCGGTGGACTCGCTGGGCTCTGCCATTCCACCTGACCTACTGGTGCCTCCAACCCCTCACCCTCGGCCAGCTCCCAAATCTAAGCCATTACCAAGTGCCGGCATCCCAGATACCAAAGACGAACATTTGTGTCCGCATGTGAAAAGGGATGAGTCATGGGAGCAGGGCCGCGCGGCGTCTCCCATCCACGGACACACCCTGGAGCCTCCCAACTTCCACAGCCCACTCCAGGGGAGGAGGTCTCCTTCCCCAAACCGAATACTCCCTCAGCCACAAGGTGCGCCCGTCCCCAACACAGTCGCAAAGGCCATGGCCAGGGAGGCTGCTCAGCGCGTCGCAGCGGAGAGCAGCAGGGTGAGTAGAGCTTGCAGCATCTGACACCCAGAACTGCACAAAACTGGCAGCAAAACCTGATCTTGGGCCATTTCATACATACACTTCCTTCATGGATGCAGCATCCACAGGTGATTTTCATATGTGAATGGCCCTCTGTGGGTCTGGTCTACGCATGCAAGCAGAACAGCATAGCAGGGGTAGGCAACATGGTCCCTCTAGATCAACCTGTGGGTCCCCAGATGTTGTTGGACTACAACTTCCATCACCCCTAGCTAGCAAGGCCAGAGCTCATGGATGATGGGAGTTGTAGTCCAACAACATCTGGGGACCCACAGGTTGAGAACCGCTGCTCTAGATGCTGCTGAACTGATGGTTAGATGGCCCTTGGGGTCCCTTCCAACTCTATAATTCTACATGTGAAAGGTTCAATATGATCCTGCCTACCCATGGAAGTGAGGGACACGAGTGGCGCTGTGGTCTAAACCACTGAGCCTTGGGCTTGCTGATCGGAAGGTCGGTGGTTCGAATCCCCGCGATGCGGTGAGCTCCCATTGTTCGGTCCCAGCTCCTGCCCACCTAGCAGTTCGAAAGCACGTCAAAGTGCAAGTAGATTAATAGGTACCACTCCAGCAGGAAGGTAAACGGCATTTCTGTGCGCTGCTCTGGTTTCACCAGAAGCGGCTTAGTCATGCTGGCCACATGACCTGGAAAAACTGTCTGCGGACAAATGCCAGCTCCCTTGGCCTGTAAAGCAAGATGAGCACTGCAACCCCAGAGTCGTCCACGACTGGACTAACTGTCAAGGGTCCCTTTACCTTTACCCATGGAAGCAGAATGAGATAGGAGAGTAGGGGTAACCAATGTGGTCCCTGTCAGGTGTTGTTGGACTCCAACTCCTATCAGCCGCAACCAGCATGGGCAATGGTATACAGTGATGGGAGTCAAGAATCATCTAGAGGCCACCACATTGGATATTCCTCTGTAAGAGTTCTGATTGGCAGCTAGCTGTTGGGCACCCCACTCCAAGCACACGCATCCACTTACTTGGATGGAGCTGGGGGAGGAAGCTGGGAATATAGCCAATGAAGGAGAGAATATTTTTCTTTCTTTTTTTAACAATGATTTTGGTTGGTGGGCCTTGAGAGGGGAGCAAGCAGGTAAGCTTGGGGAACATGCTGTTGCTTTGAGGAACCTGGTAGTGCTATTAAAAACAGTGCTATCTACCTACTTTTCCCTGTGCCTTTTAAATCTGTAAATCAACAGATATAGCACACACCCAAAGTCCCCCAATGTCCTCACATGACACTGTAGGGCAGAGATGGAGAACCGATAGCCCTCCAACCATCGTTGTACTTCAGCTCCCATCAGCCCTAGCTAACATGTCCAATGATGAGAGTTGTAGTCCAGAAATGTCTGGAGGGCCATAATTTTCCCCATCCCTGATATTGGTTCCTGCCCTTAAACTTCCTACCAACTGGGGAAATGAGGAGCCCCAAAGCAATGTGAATGTGTTGAAGAATCATAGAACTGCAGTTGGAAGGGACCGTGAGGGTCATCTAGTCTAACCTCCTGCAATGCAGTAATCTTCTGCCCAGCATGGGGCTCGAACTATGATCCTGAGATTAAGAGTCTTATGCTCTACCAACTGAGCAACCAAGACTGTGCAGATTAAATGGGCTTGCCTTTCAGTGCAAACTGAATTGCCTTCCCCATCCCTACCACCAGAGCACACAGACCTCACATCCAATTTCCCCTCCATCCTTAGAGAGGAGCTCTTCCCTCACCACGTTCCCTGTTCTCGACTCCACAGCTGGAGAGAAGGAGCGTGTTCAGCGAAAGGAGCGGCGCTGCGCATTACGCAAACTCTGACGAAGAAGAAGATGGCTATGACTCGCCGCGTGTCAAGAGGAGAGGGGCTTCCGTCGATGATTTCTTAAAAGGCTCCGAGCTCGGGAAGCAGGTAACTGGTGCAACTGCAGGAGCTTGAGCGCCAGGCGTGAGCCATAGTCACGGCGTGAAGAAACTTGCTTGTTTGTTTGTGTGTGCTTTAAAACAAGTGCTAATATCCCCAGGATGGTGTAGTCTGCAGCTGGTATTGGAGAGTCCTTTGGTTTCGCAAATGCCTGCAGCCCTGGTGGTGGTGCTGAGGTTCTTGGGAGCTGCCCCACCTCAACCTCTTGAGGTTGGCCTTGATTTGAATTTTGAAAGTCGCATCTTGCTTTGTTCGCCCCTCTTTCTCCCTCTCCCCCCACCCCACCCCCCAACAGCCCCACTATTGCCATGGGGAGGAGTACCATACTGAGAGCAGCCGGGGCTCCGACTTGTCCGACATCATGGAAGAAGACGAGGAAGAGCTGTACTCAGAGATGCAGATGGAGGATGGAGGGAGGAGGCGAGTCAGTATAACATCGCATAACACTCTCAAGGTAAAAAGCAACTATGAGATGGGGAAATCCTCTATGCAAAGGATAGGATAGAGAAAGAAAGAGGAGCTGCTGACTTACTCAAGAGTAGGCTTGGATGGTCCAAAGCTTTCATGGACCAGCAGCATCTTCAAATGAAGAAGAAAGTGGTTGGAGATCCTAGGCCACCACGCTGTATACAAAAACAGCCAGAGACTTACCAACGGTTACCTCAAATCCTCACTAAGGAATCACGTTCTATATAATTTCAAATTTCTGCCCCTTATCAGCCCTGCTGCCCCAAGAAAAACCAGGCACACAGTCACACATATTCCTAGAATTACCTTGCTGGCAGGAACCAGGTACTTCAAAGCAGGCCAATCCCATCTCTCTGCACCCCTTCCAGTCTGCCACGTGCCAGGGAAATATTTTCTTCAGGCGTAGTTTGTATTCTTTTGCCTTGAACATCTAACAGAAAGCCAATTTCAAATAATGTTAAGCTTAAAAAGTTGGGTGCTCTTTAAAACAAGGAGCAGAGACATATGAAAACCAACACCTCTCCTACCTTGGAGCTCTCCCTGGTGCTGATTCTTCTGCCTTCCTGTTGGTAATTTATCTAGCATCTGGTAGGTACCAAAATGTTAATCCCCTTAAAACTGGGTATCACAGTGTAGATTTACAGGACTCAGTTTAGATAGGCACAGTGCTAAACAAGCAGATGACAATATCCTAGTTAATCACTGGGCATTTGTAGTCCTCTTCCCCCTTCAATGGAAAAGGAGCATTAATGTGCATTCTAGGAATTATTCTCAGCATGCAAATGCATGCTAGTAAGTTTCTGTTCTTAGAATCATAGAATCATAGAATCATAGAGTTGGAATAGACCACAAGGGCCATCGAGTCCAACCCCCTTCTTCATCTAGCTTCTTTTAATGTGTGGACAGGACAGGAGATTTTGCACTGAGATAAATCTAACTGAAGAGCGCAGTCTACAGATTGGAGGAAAGCAGAGGGGAGAATTATGACATAGGCAAATACCCCATCTTCCCCACATACCAAGGAGATCTCCTGTGCAGCATCCACTTCTTTGTTCCAAGTGCCTGGTTTTCAGTTCTTTGTTAGAGCCTCAATATATCAGCCTGCTGTATTGACATCCTTGCACTAAATACAACACTGAGCAACTTCCTAATCATGTCTTTTATTTTCACAGATTCCCATTCAAAGCATGACATCTTTACTCACTGAATAAAAGCTGCATGCTTTCTGTTCGCCATTGCTCTAAAACTAATTCTGTCTTTATTTTTTTTTCTTTCCTCCCTCCTTCCTCTTTTTTTTTTCAAATCACACACTTATTTGTTCTCCTCGCCTATTCTTTGGTCCGTTTTTTTTTTCCTTTTTAAAAAAATCTCACATGCACTTTTAAAGGAATGTTATACGAATAAGAGAATTGAAGCAGCTTTTTTGGAGCAGCCTGATTTTGCCCAGCAGATCCACCACAGTAAAAAGCTGTTCAGTATCCCCGAAGTAGCTGAAGAGGACGGCGATCACTCAGAACATTTGCACAAGCAGGGTTTAGGGATGGCCCACAAAATGAGGAGCGCAGTAGCTAGAGAGAGTAGATCTGCCAGAGCTTACCACCAAGACCCACAGCACAACTTCTGGCACCCGGCGAAGCAGAGAATCTTGGAGGATGCAGGCGAAAGAGGCTATACCTACAGCAGGTCTTCCACAAGGAGCCCAGACAGCGGCCTGGACTGCGGCAGCGAGGAAGAGGAATCGCGCTTCAGCTTCCGCAACACCTACGACGCGGCTTCCGCAAATGTCGCGCCCAGCTGCTGTGCTGCCGGCGGGAGCTGCTCCTGCCGAAAGACGCCGCCCCGGCCACTGCTTGCCCGCCGCAGGACGCTGACGAGGCAGAGCAGCATTGAAGAAGACTTTGGAGACCCCTTCCCTTCCTTTCTAGAGCCCCAAGGCGAGGAGAGCAAGCCATCTTATTATGAGAGGAAGTGCGAGCCTCACTGGTGTAATAGAGCAGATAATTTGATGCGCGAAGATTATCAGGGAGGCTGGAGTGGCCCCTTGGCAGGGAATGACGTTAGGGCACCTTCCGCAAGGCCATCCTCCTACCGAGAGCCCAAAGACCCTCTGGTGTGTTGAAATACAAAAACTTCCTTCTAAACATCTGCTTGCCAAATCAACCTCTTTACTTCCTTTTTCTCCTTTTTGTTTTCTCAAGAGTTCATCCTCAGCATGTGTCTCTAGCTCCCTGCTCCCGTTCCTCTTTTGCGTTTTCTTTCCTCATTCTTTCCCACGTATTTAATTTCTTTTTTTTAATCTATGTTGCTTTCACAGGCTTCTTAATGCTTCTGTTTTATTGTTATTTTTTATTATTTATTTATGTTTTTTAAAAAATCTTGTGCCATAATGAAATGGGACTAATTTGCTTTACAACGATGATTTTTTTTTTTTAACCCCTCACAGATAATCAATCAACAAATAGATACTGGCTTTTGTTTTCTCCCTTCCTTTTTTAAAAGGACAACTGAAACTAAATTTTAATTAAGGGTTAGCTGAACTACCATTTTCCTAACATTTGGGGTTGTTCTTTCTTTTATAATTTTTTTCCAACGATTTCTTTGTTTCTTTTTTATTGTGCTCCTTAAAATATAACCACTAAGGGATTTTATTTATAACTTGGGGTTTAAACAACCACCCCTGCCAAACACTAACTTTATTTCAAACCCCCCTTTTCTCTCTCTTCTGTTTGTTTAAGGTCTGCTTTAAATATTCCATCTTGTCATCTTGTTTTTGCTTCCCTCACTCCTAGACTTTCAAGGACGAATTCTCTTTTTCTTCAACCCTTATCTCTGGGCAAGTACTAAGAACAGTCTCTCTCCTGTCCTGTCCTGTAGCGACAGTGACCTAGGGCTTTGGAGTTAACAAAATTCATTGTGTTTCTATTATCCACCGTCCTCACTCTTAAACAACAAAAACCATCTCTTCTTGCCTTTGAAGTTGCAAACTGCATCTCTGCATGCAGGAGAAAGACCCCCCCCCACACACACACACACAAAAGAGCTTTTGCTCTCCTTGGCTGTTTCAAAACACACACACATACACACACACCTGGGAACAGTTGCTGCAGTTCCATATTTAATCCACAAGAGGGGCAGCTATGCTTGCAAAGCCTTTATATCGTCTGTCATAGACCTCCGTGCTTCCAAATACACCAAGAATGGCTTGCTCGCTTTTTAAGGACTGCAATAATCCAGAGAATGGGCATGTCAGAAACATTCTACCTCAATTGATGATTGTAGATTCAGCATTAGCTGCTTCTGCATTAACTAGGCCAGCAGTTTATTTTCAGTGGAGTCTCTCTCTTTTAAATAATCCACTAACAAAATTGGTGCCTACCTCTCCCCCACCCCTTCCTTCTCTCCAATTAATGTCGGTTGTTACAAAGCTGACCCCCGAAGAGCCTTAGAAGGTGGTGCCATTTCCAGCAAACTAGCAAGCCGAGTGTGACAGCTGTGCAATTTTGAAGGGGGAAACAAATAAATTAATTTGAGAAGGTTTTGGGATCTCGTTTTCTTCTTCTTCTCCTCCCCCTACTTCCTGCAAGCATTAATGACTTTTAAAAGCCTAGAGGTGGCCACAGTCTGAACAGTAGGGGGAAAGGAATGACAGGAGGATGGATGGATGGATGGCGATGCTGCAAAAAAAACGACAGAGTCTGGCTGGAGTGAAATGAGTAGATCAAATAAATACAGGCTAATCCACTCTTCGCAGCTCTGGGGGAAGAGCCTCAGTCCACTTCGAGGAGGGATCAAAGGGACCGGAAGCATGTTTTAGTGGCAACGACAAAGGCAAAAGAATGTCTTAAAACTCTCCTTTTTTCTGTTCCAATGTGCGACTGTTGTTTGCAAAGTTATGTACCACATCAGGCCAGCAAACTTTTTTTCTTTCGTTTGTTTCTTTCCTTTCCAGGTTTACTGGGCATCTGTCCTCTTCTTTTCAGCTAACCTTTCAGTTAAAAACAAAGTTTAGTTGCCTTTAGAGCTAATGATTGACTTGATTTTCTGTTAATTTCACATGCCCTGCCCTCTTCCTCTCCCCGCCCCCACCCTTTACTGACATGTGTACAGCTGTGTAACTTTTAAACCTGTCTCTCCCCTCCCCTTCTCTCTCTCTCTCTCTTCCTCCTATTTATTTTGGTTCTTAGCTTTTGAGTAACCCATCATCCTCCGGAAGACCAGACAGGATGGAGCACCGGGGTCAAAGAATATCTCACAGAAGCGCGGGAGGACCACAGCGGTCGCGGCCCATGCTGGTCCCTTCCATTGGTTAGTTGGCCTGACTGGTACATGTTGTGTTGCTTGTTGGAAGGGAAGCACAGAGATGGGTTGGCAGGAAGGGAAGTCCCCAAATCAAGCTCCTGACCTTGATTTTGATACAGTGGGAAGGAACAGCAATGGCACATTTCTGTCTGCATAGGAATATTCCCACTGGATATTTAGCTTGAGAGACTTTTGGGGAGGAAACTGCCGAGCGGATGAACCACTCTGCTTGTACAACCCAGGTTTGTCACGAGAGGCGGGTGGTAGCATCCTGCCAGGGCCGTACCGCTACAGAGTCCTGTCGGTGGGGGCGGGGCAGAGGGCATGCTGTGTAATTTGGATACTCCTCTATGCCATTCCACTCCTACTCAGCGAGTACACAAGAGAGAAGGCCCCCAAAGCTTTTCTTCCTGTGTGCTGGCATGTGCATCAATGCATGGACGCATTTGAACAGGCAGCCCCCATGTCCGCCAGGTATATTTTTACGCAATACTGTCCCATGAAGACAGTGTGCCCGTATGTCTTCTCTCAATTTTGATAGAATTGGGAGGCCTGGGAAATGGGGTGCAAAGCCTTTCTTATTGACCATCTTTCCGTCAGTTCATAGAATCATAGAGGGACCTCAAGGGTCATATGGTGTTCCCTTGCAATGCGGGAACCACAACTAAAGAATCCCCATGGAATTGCAGAGTTGGAAGATAGTGGAGCAGCTCTTTTAATAAGAAGAGTTTCTTGGCTTTTTATTTTATTTTAAGAGGGACTTTTGCTCCACTTCCACACACAGGAGAATGCCTCTGTACTTTCCACATCATTGTGATTCGTAAATGGTGGGTTTTCAAATTGCAGCACGGCAATTGGATGTGATCGCCCAATATGTCCTGCTCACACCTAGGACAATTTCAGGCTGTGTCAGTGGACACACTGCACTTGGTGAAAACAAACTGGTGTGTGGCTGTATTGGATGTACACGCAGGTCCCACTTTCTGAACGCTCGCTATGTGAAAGTTCACTTATCTGAACACAATGAATTCGTACCCCCAGACTTGCTCTACATACTGCAGATTCAGATATCCAAACAAAAAGCATTTTTTACTTCCTTGTTTGCCTTTTGCTGGTTGGCTGAGGATCAGAGGGAGGGGGAATGAGCAGACAAACAGACAGCATTTTTCGGGACAACAATCTGTGATTGGGAACACATTAGAAACTTCCCCATAGGAATCAATGGAAATCGTCAACTTGTTATGCAAACACACTGTGTTTGGGAAGCGGGACCTGCATGTACCTACAGCACAAGCTGAAACTTGATTAGCCTTTCTCCATGGATCCCTGGGGGGATGATATTATCTAAAGGAGCTCAGACAAAGGATTTGATCTCTCAGCAAACTATCAGCCAAACTAGATGCTATTTGCTACTTACATGTTATTTTACCCACCCTTTACAAAAAGAAAACACCTGAAAGCAGCTTCCAAAGGCTGCAGAAACTGAGTGAAGGAATGGAAAGGGCTGCTTAAAATCACCCTCCATCCCCCCCCCGCCCCCACTGCTTTTTCCCCTACAAGGGAAAAATATGGGATGCAACAAATCAGTGGGGGCTGGTCCCTTACGATGAGTGGAGCACAACTCCAACAGCCTCAGTTGGCCCTCATTCAACTCCTACCTGTCTCTTCTTACTTACAACTAAATGTGGGAAGGCCTGGGGTGGGGGAACGGGGGGGCGATATGTGGAATATTAAAACTATATCAAACTGGTTTTTGTTTTCATTTTTCCGGGAGGGAAATGGCTTTGGAAAAAATGGGGGGGGCTGATTTCCCCCCAATTTTTCTGGTTTTTTCCCAGGCCTTCCCATCTCTACTTACAACCAATTCAGGGGGGTAGCTCTGCTTGAGGCAGCTTATTCTTCCTCCTCAATTTCAGTACTTCTGGTGGGAGGAGGATGGGGACGAGGCAAAACTAAAATTAGTTGTCTCTAATTGCCATTGGGATGTGGGTGGCACTGTGGTCTAAACCACTGAGCCTTGGGCTTGCCGATCGGAAGGTTGGCGGTTCAAATCCTCGTGACGGGGTGAGCTCCCGTTGCTTGGTCCCAGCTCCTGCCAACCTAGCAGTTCGAAAGCACGTCAAAGTGTAAGTAGATAAATAGGTACCACTCCGGCGGGAAGGTAAACAGTATTTCCATGCGCTGCTCTGGTTTCGCCAGAAGCTGCTTAGTCATGCTGGCCACATGACTCGGAAAAACTGTCTGCAGACAAACGTCGGCTCCCTCAGCCAGTAAAGTGAGATGAGCGCCACAACCCCAGAGTCGTTCACGACTGGACTTAACTGTCAGGGGTCCTTTACCTTTAGGCTGCCATTGGCTCTGGCTCCCCCTATTGTTGACCTCCCTGCTTTCCGCTCTACTGGTCCTAATGGGCAGCAGCCACCATGGTAAGAAATAGCCTGTAACTCTGGAGGTGATTTTCAATTGTCAAGATCCTTGTCTGCCTTGTCTGCCCTTCTGCTCAGCCTGAAGGCAGTTTTCTTCCACTTTAAACCATTTATAGCTCGCCCCTACCCACCCCCACTTTTTAAAAAAAACCCAGGGGCCATAGTCACCCTGCTCCCAACTAGCCACACTCTCACACAGCCCCTTTCACATGCACACACATCACACAGATGGTTCGTGCAGATGAGCAATGGACCACAAACCACTGTTGCCAAAATCAGTGGGGTCTGGTGACGGGGGGTAGAAAAATTTTCTGTGTGAACCATATCAGGCCCCTGGCTAGGGGGAGGCATAGCTAGGTTTGTCCGAGAAAACCTATGTCACTTGAACTCTGTTTGATGTGCTGTAGGTGTACGGAATTGCCCTCATCCTCCTCATTGATTCACCCATCAGAGCATCCATCTTCCCATTCCTCTTCATCAGCACATTGCATTTCCCCCTCCATAATACTTTTTTTTTTTTTTTTTGGAGCTTGGTCAAGAGTACCCAACAAGGAAGACCCAACAATCTGAATGAGAAAACCTGAAATATGAATTGTGTCCCTGCGGTTTCCTTTCAGTGGCCTGGCTAGCTTTCTTCTGTTCCCCAGAGGGATAAACCCGTTTGAGGCGGCTTCTCCTCACGCACCTCATGTTCTCTGGCAGAGCATGAGGTACCTTTGCCATTTCTCATAAAGGTTAAATAATCATCACCACCAACAGTAAACTCAAGAGGTTGAGTCCTTGTGAAACCAGGGCCGCCGAAATTAAGTCAGGCATTTCTCCATAGTTTGAGGATGCAGAAGAGTATATAATTAACAAACAAAAAATTATGAACAAAAAAGTCCACAATGGCCTGAGAGGAACCTGTGAGCTTCCACATTTATAGAATGCCAATGGGAAATTGATCAAACATGGAGAGGCTGAATTTGTACATAGCGATGATACACTATGATTTATTATTACACAAACAAGCCTCAGCCTCGTGCCTTCCCATCATCATTTGCCTGGTTTATGGTAAGACAGCCAAGTGCCACAGCTTTGGGGTTGGGAGGAACTGCTGACATATTTTTCGAGGATCCGCTGATATTATTTATTGTCTCTTAGCCCACCATTTCCTCTGAGGAGTTCAGGATAGTGTACATTGTTCCCCTCACATTTTATACCCACAACAACCCCAGCAGGTAGGCTAGGAAGAGGGATAGCGACTGGCCCAAGTCCGCTCAGCGGGCTTCGTGGCAAAGTGAGGATTTGAACACAGATCCCTGAAATCAACACTCTAATGACTGCATTACACTGGCAGTTTTGCCATGTGAATTACTCTCTCCCCCACCCCACCCACATCATATGGCTACTTCATCTCACTCAGCTGTTGAGAAGAACCACCTTTCTACCCAAAAAGAGAACAAAACAGCCTAAAGCGTGAATCAGGCCTTCCAAAATAAGCAAGGTGATGCGTTTTATTAGATTAGCACGTGCAAGAGGAATTGATGGTGTTCCAGATGTTGGTGGGCTCCAAGGGTGGGTTGATGATTCGAACTCCCATCAGCCCCAGGCAGCACGGCCAACAGCCAGGGATGGTGGGAGCTGGAGCCCAGAAACACCTGGAGGGTACCAGACTAGGTGTGATGGTGGTGTGCTCCCTCCACTGTCAGAAGCAGCCTGCCTTCAGACACCAGTTGTTGGGAAGCCACAGGTGAGGAGAGTGGTGTTTCTGCTCAGGTGCTTCTTCTGGGCTTCTGGGTATCCTGTCGGCTGGGCCAAGATGAGCATTTGGCCTCCCTTCTTAACATTTTTGTGGAATGCTTTGAGGTGCATGGTGGCCAACGTCCCAGCCAAAGGGAAACCAGAGCCGGGCAGAGAGCCTTGCCGTGCGGAAGCCTCTACAAGGGAAGGGTAACCGGAGTCGTGCTTAATAGACCATTCCGTTTTTCTCCATAGAGATTACAATGGACAGTAACAGTGAAGGTGCTCGGTCAGGTAGTGAGGGGCATAGTTCCCCCCTAAGAGAAGATGCTTATTATCGCAGCATTGGCGGACACAGGAAATGGTGCCGGCAACGTACCGTGGCCTCTGACTATAGATACGGTATGCCAAAACCCTTCTTCGTCCTTTGTGCCAAACAAAAAAGGGCTGCTTTTTTCAGAGCTGCGTGTGAAATGAGCGCCATCTCTGTATGTCGACGTTGCATGCCACGCCGAATGCCGAGCCCGCCCCTCCCTCGCCCCCTCTTTGATAAGGCAAGTCTTGTCCTGCTTTCCTTTCCCCTCTTTTCGAACAGGTAAGTTTTGCTTAGGGAGGAGAAAGCTTTCTGGTCATCTGGCCCCATTCCCTGCCCATGCCATCAGCTTTCCACATTGAAACGAGTCAAAAGCACCACCCATTGCATGAACCCCATCCTCTCTCTGCCCCCCTCCCCCCCACCTTTCTACTTGGCTGTGCAATCCCAATGGACATGATCCAAGCACTTGACCGCTTGTACCCTCACCTTAAGTGCTTCTGTTGCCGAAATGCAGGTGCAGGATGCTCAGGTGGGAGCCAATCGACAACACCAGGGCAGTGAGCAGATTCTGATCGTGCAACCCCGTGACACACCATTGCTTTGGGGGGAAATCCTAATAACTTGGTGGGACGTGTGTCCAAGAAAGCATGCACAGGGTTAGGCTTTCTCTCTGAGAATTTCAAATTTAATTAATGTCCAAGTCTGGCAGAAGCCTGCATGCGGATAGGATTTGTTTCACCTCTAAAAATGTCATGGAGCCCCGCTGTTAGCAGAGCTCAGATCTGAACGTCAGGCCTCCCTGCTACCAAAATGGCGCTGAGGCCATGTAGACCAGTACCAAGCACTGCCGAAATCAACGGGACTTGCTTGCAAGTAGGGTGTGGTATTGATTCAAAACAGGGATGCTTTGATCTCTGAGCATTCTGGAGGCGTGTAATGCAACGCAGTGCAAACTGATGAATGGAGGAGAATAGAAAAGCATTATTACAAGGGGGTAAATCCTCTTTTCCCTGGGCACAGGCCACATCCCAGAGGCATCTTGCCACCATCTTGTTTTGGGAAGCAGTAAGTGGGGAGGCCCCATGAAAATGAATTTGTTTTCATTCCTCAGTGGGCCTAATAAAAGTAAACTTTTGTGCACCTAGAACAGAGATGGAGAACTTCTGGTTCTCCAGATGTTGTTGCATTACAACTCCCATCATCCCTGACCACTGGCCATGTTGGCAGAAGTCAATGGGAGTTGAACAACATCTGGAGAGCCACAGGTTCCCCATCCCATGACCTAGAGTCTCCCTCTCCTCCTTTCCCCACCATCTTGGTTTGGCAACTTACTTCTGGTGTGTGCATGTGTGTGTGTGTTTAGGGGGTGTGGTCCTCATATACCCCTCTGTCCCATATGCTACCCCCTTGTCCACATTCCCACCTGCTTTACAAGAAAAAGCAAATACAAAGAACAAATGCAAGGCTTTGGGGCTGGCCTTCCTTCCCCTCATTGTCTGGCTGCCATGCATTTTGTCTGCCCTCCTGCTGCTTGGAAATGACGTTTCAGTAACTTTCCCCCTTAAAAAAGGCGGCACCTCTCCGAAAATGTGGTGTTCTGTTGAACAAAAAATATGTATATGCAAAAGGCATTGGGGGATGCCAGTGGTGAATGTTGACCTTGAACGACTAGGTGAGCAGACGGGTCCTGCTAGTGGCAGCCACGTCTCATGCAGGTGTGCCCATGGCAGATATGTCCCCTCTATGCGCAGTCTCTTTTGTTGTGAACAGAACCGGCCACTTTGTGGGATGCCACCATGTGCCACCTCAACGTGGGTTGAGTGGTGGCAATGTTGCAGGTTCTTGCAATGCAAGAATGGGGAACCTGTGGCCCTCCAAATGTTATTGGACTTTCTGGCTGATGGGAGCTGGGAATCCAACAACATTTTGAGGCCCACATGTTCCCCCATCCCTCTCAAATGGGAAATGAATTAGACCTTCTTACATATACTTCTACTGGCATGGCTGGTGTTCCTCTCTACAGATACTCCCTTGCCAGTCTCGGTAAGTATAAAGGCTTCCTTAAGCACACAAGGAAGACCACATGGGCAGCATCCTTTAGACCAGTGTTTCCCAAACGTTTTTGGGCAACGGCACACCTGTTTACCGGAAAAAAATCTCGCGGCACACCACCATTAAAGCCCCGCCCCGTGACGTCAGCGCGCAGCGTCACGCCGGGAGGGACGCACAAAAGTGAAAGTTTTTTCCCTCCCCCTTGCCGGGGTGGGAGGAGGCAGCAGAGCGAGGGACTGAGGGACGGCGGCAGCTAAGGCGGCGGCGGCTGTTGTGGTGGTGGCGGCGATAGCGGGCGGAGGAGGGGGCGGCGGCGGGGCTTGAGGAGCCGTCGCCGGGAGTTGCTGCTGCTGCTGTTGCTGCTGCTGCCCGGACATGCCGGCCTCCTCCTCCGCTGTCTCGCGCTCCTCCCTTTTGCGCGCGCTGCCCCGCCGCTCGGCACCACCACCGCGGAGCCGCCCCCGGCTCGACGCGGATCCTCGCCACCGCCGCCTCTCGCCGCCCGACTCGCCCGCCTCCCTCCCACGGCACACCAGCCGATGTCTCACGGCACAGTAGTGTGCCGCGGAACACCGGTTGGGAAACACTGCTTTAGACTTCTCTGTGTGGGTCTGTTGGAAACCACTGAAATCAGTGTGCCGACAAAGATACATGCACTTACCTTCCTATGTGGTGTCAAGGAATCGCATCAAGGGTGTGTGATCAAATTGCCATTGGATTGCAGGCGCCAGGCCTAGGGCTACACTTGATGGTGTGGGGTTGCATTGAGGTAGTGCTGAACTGCAGAAAAGGTCATTACACCCCACCCAAGAAGAATTAGCCATACAATTAGAGGTGTCAAGAGCTTCATACCCAGCGTTGCTTGGGAATCCTAAGAAACTCAAAAAATCTGTGCATTTTTTAATTCGGTGGTTGAAATCATTGCTGTTTTGGAAGGTTCAGTCTTGATTCAAAATGGCATTCAATTGTATCCATGGAACTATAATTCAAAATTTGGTTAAAAGCAAAACACATGCCTTTTTCGCATCTAGACCAGCCCCAGATCCAGCACACTGTTAAGGCAGGCATTGATGGACTCCAAATCCCATCAGCCCCAGCCAAACAACATCTGAATGGCCACAGGTTTCCCATCCCATGCACAAAAGCTGAATGGGATCTCAGCATGTCACTTGTCTTAAGTTCCTTGGATTCCAAAGGGAATGGGGTGGACGCTGTCTGCTGTGGATTGCATCCATAATATAGACTAGAGTGTTTGTGGTCAATTCTCAAGTGTGGTCTTCTTGTGCATAGACAGCCACTTTGACCGGGCGAAGGCATGTTCAGGGGAGCTAAAGGCTAATAAAGGCCAACTGCTCTGCTCAGTAAATTGTATCTAAAGTTGCAGTAAGACTTTTCTCTGTAGCTATCTATGCACTGAAAGTTTCTGTGGTACCATTTTGCCATGGGCCTCATTGAAGATTCGGTCCAGGGGTCTTGCTTGGAGCACTTCACTCATCAAAGAGACTCTAATGTAAACACTTGAGATAGGGAAATGGGAACGGGGAACTAAGAGGCCCTTCCCACAGTTATTATCCCACCACCAATTATGAAGTCCTCACAAGTCGACTTTCCTTGTGAACGCACCAGCACTTGCTTTGGTTAATGCTAATGGCAACTTGGAAAAAAAAATCATTGAAACCAGTCGAAGTTAGAGGAAGGCATGTGGGGTTGGGGGAGGGATGCCAACACAGAGAGTTTCCAGGAAATTAGTCTGCAATGGCCAAATATTCTGCAAAAGTTAACATGTGATGACTTTGACTGTAAAAATGTGCGGGATTGTGTGAATTGCATGGGCTGCAAGTGGGAGATGGATGGATGAATAGATAGATTTTTATTAATATTTATTTTTTATTGCACTTATATCCTGCCTTTCATCCAAGAAGCTCAAGGCAGCCTATGTGATTTCCCCGCCCCGCCCCCCACAAAATTATCCTCAAAAGCATCCTGTGTGATAGATTAGACTGAGAGACTGCTACTATTGACCGAAGGTCACCTATGGAGCTAATGGGTAGGAGTTGGACCCTTCTGATCTGCAGCACAGGGTAACAGTGCAGGGGGGGTGTTGTTAAGGTACCTAGCAAACACCCATGCAGTGTAGCTTCCAAGCTTCTGTCTCTGGAGAAAGGAGGCAGGAGAAGCTAAGGGCAGGGACTGGTGGACTGTAAACATGCCAATCTGCAGAAGCCCTCCTGCCAACTGCAAATTTCTCTGGTGGCTGGGGACACAATAGCCCAGGGGCCAGTCTTAACCCCTCCAGGCAGAAGGAGATCAGCTAATTTATTGCTGGAGAGAGCAAGTAGTTCTAGCACCCCAACTTGGCAATTAAAGAAACCATCCTGGCTTTGGGCACTTTGAGGTACAGTGGTGCCCCACAAGATGAATGCCTCGCAAGACGGAAAACTCGCTAGACGAAAGAGTTTTCCGTTTTGGAGGTGCTTCGCAAAACGAATTTCCTATGGGCTTGCCTCGCAAGACGACAATGTCTTGCGAGTTCCTGCTGGTTTTTTCCCCTCCCCCCCTTTTCTAAGCCGCTAAGCCACTTATCAGCTGATCCGATAAGCAGATAAGCCGCTAAATGCCGCTAAATGCCGCTAATAGCGCTAATAGTGCTAATCCGCTAATCTGTCAATGGGCTTGCTTCGCAAGACGAAAAAACCGCTAGACAAAGAGACTCACAGAACGGATTCTTTTCGTCTTGCGAGGCACCACTGTATATGTTTTCAGGACCCACCTTATGTTTATGGTTGTAAGTTGCTTTAAATGGTTTGTAATATCGTTTTAATGCTGTCCCTCATCCTGGGACCTTATGGAGAAGGATGGGAAATAAATAAACAAACAAACAAATAGTTTTGTCCGCTGGAGGGAATGATATAAAAACTGGTATGGCCAAAGGGAATAGCAGTAGCTATTAAAAATGTTCACCCATGTCTAGGCACCACCCACCCACAAGAGGGAAGAATTGGGGGAACCTTAAGATTTGCAGAATAATGAAAGCAACTTTAATTGGATGGGTGGGAGACCCAAGTTGAAGGGGCTCAAAGCAGTGTGTTCAGTGGCCACAGGATTCTGACTTACTGGGGTTGCGGGATGGGGTACAGGGTGGAGGGGGGGGAAATTGAACTGGATGATTGGAATCCTGAACAGCAAAACAATACACTGCAACCTTTTGTTGCAAATTCCACTTACTATTCTCTTCCCGGGGGCCCCGCTTTACTGCAGTCGAGCCTTAAGGCTGCCTGGTCATTTCATGTCACTTTTTATGAATATTTGTCATAATAAATGTGAGATCGTCCCAAGGGGAGGTTACACTCAGAAGGAAAAGACAAGTAGATTTGGAAGCGATGGTTAGAACTGAAATGGAAACGCAATACATTCCATCTCTCTCATGGACACAAAGGCAGGGTGTGTGGACTGTTGGGAAATGAGGGTCCTGAGACAGCTGCCTCATCATAGCAGGGTTAAATGTGTGGCTGGAGCCCATCTGATCCCCAAATGGATGTCCCCAAAACCATGTACCATAGTGGGGGTCAGGCCCTGAGTACTCAAGCAGAGCTGTAATTTTAGGGCCATGTGAGCAACTGGCTGCACCTGTTGTTCATAAACTGGAGCGAGGCAATCTGTCCAGTAGGGAGGGGCTAATCTGTCCAGTTGGGATCCTCACAGTTTTCCAGCATTGCGATTTTCACATCTATTCGCTTTTACTTTTTCTTTTTGAGTCCTCATTAAGACAGGGATGCGGGTGGCACTGTGGGTTAAACCACAGAGCCTAGGGCTTGCTGATCAGAAAGTTGGCAGTTCGAATCCCCACAACGGGGTGAGCTCCCGTTGCTCGGTCCCAGCTCCTGCCAACCTAGCAGTTCGAAAGCACGTCAAAGTGCAAGTAGATAAATAGGTACCGCTCCGGCGGGAAGGTAAACAGCATTTCTGTGTGCTGCTCTGGTTTGCCAGAAGCGGCTTAGTCATGCTGGCCACATGACCCGGAAGCTGTATGCCGGCTCCCTCGGCTAATAAAGCGAGATGAGCGCCGCAACCCCAGAGTCGGTCAGGACTGGACATAATGGTCAGGGGTCCCTTTACCTCATTTAAACAAACTTTTCAGTGTGAATTTCTCCTAATCTATGTATTTCTGTATGCGATTTCCCCTAAGCTACACAATAGGAAAAGCATCCCCCCACCCCCCCAGTGTGAAGCATTTTTGTATCTCTGCCTGTGCCTTGTTTCAGGAAGTGCAAATCAAGTAGGTTTGGTTTAAATGCAAGCTGAATCAAATACCACCCACCCTTGTGCCATCCACAGTGTCCACATGAGCACTGACAGCCTCTATGAACAGCAGACTATAACGCAGGATTGCTATAGGGTAGCCATGACCTTGTGTCTTACTTTACAGAGGACAGTCCTCTATTTGAACATGTCCACTCTTTGATGATGATGTTGTTGTTGATGATGATGATGGTGATAATAATAATAATAATTTATTGTTCATACCCCGCCCATCTGGCTGGGTTTGAAGGGCTCTCCAGTCCAAACCTGCCTTCAACACAAATAAATAATGACAATGATAATTTCTATACAGTCATACCTCTAGTTGCAGTAGGTTCGTGTTGCGGATTTTCAGGTTGCGAACGCGGCAAACCTGGACGTGTATTCTTCCAGGTTTTGCTGCATGCACAGAAGCATTCTGGGTGCTTTGCGCATGCACAGAAGCGCTCTATTGCACTCCATGCTTGTGCAGAAGCGCTGCTCTAGTTGCGGACTTTTCGGGGTGCAAACGGCACCCCAGAATGGACCGTGTCCGCAACTAGAGGTACCACTGTAGATGGAAGCGGCCACAATAATCATCTAGTCCAACCCCCTAAAATACAGGAATCTTTTTGAACCCACGACCCGGAGATTAAGAGTCTCATGTACTACCAACTGAACTATTAACTAAGTCAGGTTTAAAGTTAATAATGTATGCTAAGAAGGGAGAGCAGGAGCCAGGGCAAGCAGACAAGGACCACCGGGACACACGTCTCCCTTGCTGTGGTGAGTTGTATTGCATTTCTAATTCACTTGCAGCCATGATTCCCAAATTTGCATCTGTTCCTATAAATTAGCAAGTGTAAGTTTTATGCAAAAATCTGTGTCCTCTTTCTCTAATTTCACGTTGCATAAATGTCCACTCTAAATTGCTTACAACACAGACATTGGGCCTCTGCTTTTGGTGCCAGTGCTTTTTGTGGCTAGAGCAAGAATGTTCTGCCCTCTCCCATTGTACCATAACTTGGGCTCATCTAATAAAATTGCTTCTGGCAGCACACTCAGGATAAGCAAAATAAAGTACTGCCTTCATGCAGCCTTTGATTAACTTACGGAACTCTCTGCCACAAGATGTGAGGATGACTAGTAGCTTGGATGGCTTTAAAAGGGGGGAATAGACAAATTTGCTGTTAATCGTGACAGCTTAATAAATCCTTCATGTTTTGAGGTACCGTGCCTCTGAATATCAGCTGCTGAAGGCTATTTCGTTCATGCTCTACTTGTGGCCTTCTCAGAAGCATTAAATTAGCCTTTGACAGATGGATGATGCTGAACTAAGTGGGCCTCTGTCTTGATCCAGGAGTTCTCTTCCTATGTTCTCACATCCTCTGTCAGTTTTGCTTCCTAGCAACAAGTTGGGGTCTTTGCTGAATGAGATTGAGAGGCACCTGCATGGAGGGCTGTCAAAGATCACCTCGCAATGCTGCTCCCTCACGCGTACTTGAACTTTCTTTCTGGCCTCTGGCCTTGATTTTGCAGATGGGTACTGTAGCCGAGAGCGTCTGTCCCCAGAGATTTACGAAGAATCTGAAACTGACCCTGGTGCAGAGGAGGTTTCCACGCGGATTTTCGTTGCCCTTTTCGACTACGACCCACTGACCATGTCTCCCAATCCTGATGCGGCTGAAGAGGAGCTCCCGTTTAAAGAAGGGCAGATTATCAAGGTATGGCCTGTCAAGCAGAAGCAGAGCACACTCATGCAGGATTGGGGCTAGAACCAGTTATGGCTGCTACCCGTGGGGGCCAGTCTGTGAGGGCTGAATGTGCATTCAGTCAGCCCTCACTTGCCTGTTCCTGTCCCAGTTCCTGCCAACCTAGCAGTTTGAAAGCAGGTCAAAGTGCAAGTAGATAAATAGGTACCGCTCTGGCGGGAAGGTAAACGGTGTTTTCGTGTGCTGCGCTGGTTCGCCAGAAGTGGCTTAGTCATGACCCGGAAGCTGGCTCCCTCGGTCAGTAAAGCGAGATGAGCGCCACAACCCCAGAGTCATCCGCGATTGGACCTAATGGTCAGGGGTCTCTTTACCTTTACCTTTAGGAGGAAAGCTCAAAAATTTGTTTTTGTTGTTGTTGTTGTTGTTTTTAAATTGTTATTTATACCCCGCCCAGCTGGCTGGGTTCCCCCAGCCACTCTGGGTGGTTCTAATAATAATAATAATAATAATAATAATAATAATAATAATAATAATAATAATGCGATAAAACATCAAACATTAAAAACTTCCCTAAACTAGGCTGCCTTCAGATGCCTTCTAAAAGTCAGATAGTTGTTTATTTCCTTGACAAACAAACAACAAATAACAAACAAACTTCAGAAATGCCTAACTGCTTGGCCCAACTGAGTAAGTCATTTGTTTGTTTTCTCATCCCTGATCAACATCAGGTGTACGGCGATAAAGACGTTGATGGATTTTACCGGGGGGAAACCTGTGCGAGGCTGGGCCTTATTCCTTGCAATATGGTCTCTGAAATCCAAGCCGACGACGAAGCTATGATGGAGCAGCTTCTGAAGCAAGGGTTCCTCCCTCTGAACACCCCTGTGGAGAAAATAGGTAAGGGAGGCCACCTGTAGCTGTCATCACGCCGTTGGGACTCTGTCTGCAACAGTTGTAGAAATGCTCCCCAGTTCAGCAGTAGGCCTGCGGTCAAGTAGGATAAATCTGCCCAGAATCAGATTACTGCGTAAGCCAAGGGTAGGGAACCTCTCAACCCAAGGGCCGCGTTAGGTCTTGGGGGCCAAGGCCAAAGTGGGCAGGGCAGCAAATGCCTATTTGGCCTTTGCACAGTAGACTGGTTTTCGAACGCACACCTCGCTAACTGAAGTGCTAGGCATTACCCAGAGTTCAAGGACACAATCCAGCCAGGCAAAACCACTTTGGGTGCCAAGAAGGGTCTGTGAGGGGTGTGGCCTGAGGAGGAGACTACCGAGTTCCAGATAGAGAGACCTGGGGGGCTGGCCTTTGGCCCTTGGCCTTTAGGCTCCCCACTCCTGGTGAACACGAATAAGGGCTAACAAAACTCAAATAGAAATGTTTGTTCCCCCCTACTGAGACCTTTAAAACACAACCACTGCTAACAATTCATCGGTTCAGAGATGTCAATCTTCTGAATGGTTGGAGTCTGCATGGCATGTTCTGCATTGCCAGTTGGTCTGGGTCACCCTGCTTGTTGTTCCCATTGGAGACCCCTGCCTGCAGCTCTGAGTCATGACCGGAATCGCACAATATTCTGGACCAGGCAGGTCATCACTGTGTAGGAAACAGAAGTAGTCTTCAGAATAAGCTCAGGTTCAAAAACTAGAGAGGCAAAGGGCCGAATTAGATGTAATGTTAATTGCTTGGTAACATGCACATTCTTCAGTTATGTAAATAGCAGCTGTAGGACAGCCTGAGCTGTCTCGGGATTATGGGGGGGGGTTAACTTTCTGTCCTCCCCGCACTGCACCCTCCCCAAGGGGGCACCCAAAGGAGCTTTCCTTGGAAGACAAACAACAGCTTCCATCTATTTTTGTCAGCAGAGGTTGAAAGAAGCTGGCTGCACACACTTAAAGCACCTGACCTCCCCCCAAAATCCCGGGAACTGTAGTTCACTCCTCACGGGGATACATTCCCAGCACCCTTGGCAAACTACAGTTCCCAAAGTTCTTTTTGGCAGGAGAGCGAGCAAGAAATGTGCTTCAAATGCATGGGTTCGCTGCAGCTGCTTATTTAGAAAACAAAAAATGTGTGCCTTCCATGCAGCTAATGTTGTGGCTAGTTTGGCCAGGAACCTTAAGTTTTTGTTGTTTTAAAGGAAGTATAATGGTTTAACTCCTTTGGCCTGAAAGGGGTTTGGGGAAGTGGGTTGGAATCTGATTTTGATCCTCTGTTGTTCATGTTGGGGTCTCCTTTGATCCTGAGGATGTGGAAAAGCAAACCAACCCCTTGACCATGATGGATTACACCACCCTCAGTGCAACAATGGCTCTGTGATAAAGACAAACACATGGGGTGGTTAAAAGGAGGTGCTGCTTTGCCACCCAACTGGTCTCCGTCCTTGAAAGTCCACATTTTGAAAGTGCCGTACCTTCCTTCTTAACAGCTTCATATCTTCTCTTCTTTCGTTTGTTCTTTTCCCGAAGTCAACTGCAACCGTTTCAAAGAGAGCTCACACTCTGCACACCGCAGGTCCAGAAAGTCCAAAAGAGGTCTGTGCTTAAAACCAACCAACTAACCAACCAACCCCCAACCCAACAACCTGATTCAAGCTGTTGACGAAGCAAAGTGCTTTGAGCTGGCTTGTTTGATACTCCTTTTAGGCATCCCATCAGATACTGGCAGCAGAAAGGGTGCTCCTCACCTGTAAAATGTGAGCATTCATTAGGTGCCTCTGGTCCAGTCATTGTGCAGCTCTGCTGGCTACTTTTAATAGTTGTGAGTTAGAATCTTTTGCCCAACGTGGGGCTCGAACCCACAACCGTGAGATTAAGTATCTCATGGAGAATGGAGTTCCGCAGAGCTTTTCTCAGCCCCTAGGGGTTGGGTACACTCAAAGCTGGGCAGCAGAAGGTTTTGTTGTTCTTCTGCTGCTAAAGCCTCCCTTACCTAAGTTGTTTCTGCAGTGACAGTGGGATGGACTCAAGGGAGTGCTGCCTCTTCCATTTCCACCGCCCGAGGCAGCTGCCTCGCCCTGCACCATGGGTGGGCCGGCTCTGGCAGGAAAATCAATCATATGGTCTTGTAAGCAATTCTCCAGTGGTCTGGGGGGTGAGGAAGTTTGGAAGCTACTGGCCTAGAATATCCCCCACAGAATTCCACAGCAGAATCAGAGAATTGTAGAGCTGGAAGGGACCTCACAGGTCACCTACCAACCCCCTGCAATGCAGGAATCACAACCAAAGGGTTCCTGATGGGTAGCCAGCCCACCTCTGTTTTAAAGAAGCCTATAGTGAAGGGAGGGACGCGGGTGGCGCTGTGGGTAAAACCTCAGCACCTAGGACTTGCCGATCGTATGGTCGGCGGTTCGAATCCCTGCGGCGGGGTGAGCTCCCGTCGTTCGGTCCCAGCTCCTGCCCACCTAGCAGTTTGAAAGCACCCTTAAGTGCAAGTAGATAAATAGGTACCGCTTTATAGCGGGAAGGTAAACAGCGTTTCCGTGTGCTGCTCTGATGCCGGTTCGCCGGAGCAGCTTCGTCATACTGGCCACGTGACCCGGAAGTGTCTGCGGACAGCGCTGGCTCCCGGCCTCTAGAGTGAGATGAGCGCACAACCGTAGAGTCTGTCAAGACTGGCCCGTACGGGCAGGGGTACCTTTACCTTTATAGTGAAGGGAGGGATGTGGGTGGTGCTGTGGGTTAAACCACAGAGCCTAGGACTTGCTGATCAGAAGGTTGGCGGTTCGAATCCCTGCAACGGGGTGAGCTCCCGTTGCTCGGTCCCTGCTCCTGCCAACCTAGCAGTTCGAAAGCACGTCAAAGTGCAAGCGGATAAATAGGTACCGCTTCGGCGGGAAGGTAAACAGCATTTCCGTGCACTGCTCTGGTTTGCCAGAAGCGGCTTAGTCATGCTGGCCACATGACCCGGAAGCTGTACGCCGGCTCCCTCGGCCAATAAAGCGAGATGAGTGCCGCAACCCCAGAGTTGGTCACGACTGGACCTAATGGTCAGGGGTCCCTTTACCTTTATGGTGAAGGGAAGTACAGCACCTTCCAAGGTACACCGGTCTTCATCAGACCTGTTAATGTTGGTAAGGACTCCCTGATGATAAAAAGTGTGAGATTCTTTCTGTACTACTCTGGAGATGTTTGGCAGCAGGCAAGGAGGGCAAATTAAGCCCTGAAACTACCTCCTTGCCACTGCCAGAGAAGGCCTTCTACATTTTCACCAAGCACTGATCCACAGCCATAAGGACTAGACTTTTTTTCTTTAAGTAAATGAAAATTAAGATTTCTTAGAATGTAAATAAATAAATACAGTCGTACTTCGGGTTACAGACACTTCAGGTTGCGTTTTTTCGGGTTACGGACCGCTGAAACCTGGAAGTACCAGAATGGGTTACTTCCAGGTTTCGGCAGTTGCACATGCGCAGAAGCACCAAATCGCAACACGCATGTGCGCAGACGCGCCGTTGTGGGTTGCAAACGTGCATTCCGCATGGATCACGTTCGCAACCTGAGTGTCCACTGTAATAGGTTTCCAAACATGAATATTTGGAATACACACAGCCCTGGGGAAAGTCTTGAGGCTTAGCAGGTTAATCCCATGTACCCTGCCAGAATCATAAGGTATAACCACCAGGAGCCGTAGAACTGTGTAGGGTGGTTTTGTAGTGTGTTGTCAAGGGACTGCTGATGAAAGCAACACAAGGTATACGCACCTGTGGCTTCATGGAACTACTTTCATTCTTCTTTTGGATCCTGGTCTGCATCTTCAAGGGAGGCAACTCTTTCAGAACAGGGTCAACGCAAGATGTGATGAGAAAAGGAGTCTTTAAACTCGCAAACCCTCTCCTTCATTTGAGCATCCTCCCCCCCAGTCCCTATTTTCCTGCATCCTTTGCACAGCTGAGACTGGTTATTTTCCTCCATCATTCATGAAAGTGCTACAACCAGCACCTTGGACCAGCTGAAATAGTGGTTCAGCTCCAGGGGAAAACAACCTGACTTCTTGTTCCAACTTGGGGATCAGTTTTTGTGCATCTTTAAAGGGGATCTGGTGCCTCTTTATAAGGCTGTTCAAAGATGTTTAGGGCTGCCTAGACATCTGCAGGGACCAGAGCTCAGTTGCTAGCTAAACCAAGATTCCAGCTTCATTCCAGCTGTGGAATTGAGTCTCCTCCAAAGAATGCCAGCTCCCAGGTGGTGTGGTGCGATGCTATACATTCCTTTCTTTCTTACAAAAAATGTACCAATCCCAAACGTTCTTCATCCTTGATGTTCTTGGTCCATCAGACATGGAGTCCCTGTCCCAAGTTCCCTTTCATCAGTTTTCATACTGTTCCCCACTATCTCTGCTCCAAAGCATCCTTCATGAGATACTGATGCTAAACAAGCATGGTTTTCCTTTGCCAGTTGCAAGGACCATGCCCCATTCATGTCGTTTGGAAGGCCATTCCAGAACTTCCCCTGAGAAATGTTTAATGTCGGTGTCTAAACATTGCAGCTTTTGCTCAAACCACGTTTGCTCTTGTCGCTCATTGAGAAAATGTGTATATTTCTGGTGTAAATAATGTTTCTGTTACAGCATGAAAGGTCTTGAAGGAGCCTTCGTTCTTCTACCAGGCAAAGGTGTTAACAGGATCTGTTTGCAGAGGCTTAAATCAAGATGAATTTAGAGCCCTGCCTTTTAGCTTCAGTTTAGCGGTAGCTTCCCACCACCATTGGTGCACCCATGAACCACTTGTGGTTCTTTCCCATTCTTGAAGACTACAAGCATATGTTGTAAGCTGCTATATGGGGGGCGTCTTCCTGGCCACTATGAAAACAGGATCCTGATATAGACTAGCCACTGGCCTGATCCAGCTCTTCTTGTGTTCTCATGTTCTTTCTTCTACCCTCTGTTGCTAAGTCAGGAGAGCAGTCCATTTGGCGGAAGTGGTTTGGATACAGATGAAACCCAGGTCCCTGACCGTCTGAACCAGCCTTTGCCAACCTTGTGCCCTCCAGAGGCTTTGGACTACAACTCCCGAAAAGGCCAGGAGGGCACCAGGTTGGCAAAGGCTAATCTGAACAGCACTATCAAAAGGCAGAGCCAACCTCAGAGTTAGAAACTATTTCATTGTGTCCATTGTAAAATCAGTGACTTGCTACCGAACAAGGTCTCAGGTGGGGTTGCTCCCTCGTTTATGTCACAGTTGCATGGTGGTGACATATATTTAAAAGTAACTGTGATAGCTTCTCCTCCTTTTGGCTGGAACAGAAAGGAACAGGAGGAGCGGCCGTCAGCCTGCAGCATCGACCAGGAGAATGGTGGCACTATATGACTACGATCCAAGGGAGAGCTCTCCTAATGTTGACGTGGAGGTACGCATTGAAGCAAACCAAAACCCTTCCTTCTAACCTGATTGTTACATGGATACAGAAATAATTAAGTCCTTTGAGGGTGGAGGGGGGTAGCCAGCTTAGTGTCAGGGACTGGCTGGACACAGAGGAGTGGTGGCTGGGTATTGAGAAGTGGGCACCGGCAGAAGTGGAAGTGGAGACTGACTTGGAAGAAGGGATCCGTGATCTGGGGGGACCTGTAACAACTGGGAGACGAGAGTCAGGTGCAGGAGGGGGCTGCAGGATTGGAGAGTGAAGAGTCCAGGGCTTCCCCACCTCCTCCTCCTGTACCTTCCTCTCCTGCTCCCCTGTCTCCCAGGACCAGGAGAGGAATGAAGTGGGAGGAGCAGAAGAAGAAGGTTGCATGCAGGCACAGTCTCCATCTGCTTGCACGCAGACATGTAAGCCCGAGGTTGGGGCCTCCCTGTTGTGCCCACCCAGGAGTAGCTGAGACACGTAGGACGGTTAGACATGCCTTTTCCTAACTTTTCCTAACTTGTAAGTGTACCGTATTTTTTGCTCTATAAGATGCACTTTTCCCGTCCTAAAAAGTAAGGGGAAATGTGTGTGCATCTTATGGAGTGAATGCAGGCTCCATGGCTTCAGGGATAGCCATCCGAAACCTCCGGAGTGCAGCGGGAGTGCTCCCGCTTCACTCCGGAGGCTTCAGGCGGCTATCCCTGAAGCCAGGAGAGCAAGAGGAGGCGCTGCGCACTGACCCCTCTTGCTCTCCTGGCTTCACTTTGCTGGAGAGGCGCTGCACAGCTTTCCCTCTCTGCGCAGCGCCCCTTCAGCGAAGCAGGAGGAGAAATAGAAGGGGCTCTGTTTCTCCTGCCGCTTCGCTGAAGAGGTGCTGCGCAGAGAGGGAGAGAATTTTTTTTTCTTGTTCTCCTCTAAAACTAAGTGCGTCTTATGGTCAGGAGCGTCTTATAGAGGGGAAAATATGGTGCATTTGACAATAAAGAGTTTGTTCCTCACTCTGGACATTGCTTGCCTGATGGCACTTTGAGACCTAGTGCCTTCCAGATGTTGCTGGAATTCCATACCCATCATCCCTGACCCCTGTGTATCATGGTTGAGGCTGATGGGAGTTGCAACGTAAAACAAATGGAGGGCACCACATTGACTACCACAGATTTAGGGGCTGGCGGCTGGTTTATGCCTTCTCTGGTGAGAACTGTAGTCCAAAATAATCATGGCCCTTACACTGGAAGCACCAGGGAGACCAGTGGGCCTCCAGGTGCTGTTAAACTCCAGTTCTCAGCCCTAGGCAGCCTTGCCAGTGGTCAGAGCCAAGGATAGGGGAGAAATCAGGTTCAGTTCACATTTGAAGCCAAGCCAATCGAAGTTGCATTTCCCAGTCTGAGAACTGCAACACAGCCCTCCTTCAAAATTTGAACTCGTCCAAATTGTGTGGTGCAGTTCCCCAACCAACCAATTGGTTACAAATTGCATAAATTTGGGAGTGGGGACATTGGGAAAAGATGGTGTTGTTTTCACTAACACAATGAAACTGCATTTTATTAGGGGAAACTCTCTTTTTTAAGAGAAATTTGCACTGAAATGCTAAAGAATTTTCATTTTTTTAAAAAACAACGACCCAAAACCAACCTCCGATTGCTTCAAAAAAAAGTGTGCAAAACTGAATTTAATTTTTATTTTTTTTAAAAAAAGAACTTGCTCCTATTAAAATGAGTTCCCACCCAAAATCACTTCCTTATGGCCAGGTATAGCATAAGGCATAGACTTCAATAGGTTTCAGATCAGGGACTCACCTGCAACATCACCTACCACCATGGAACCAGCTTTTAATGTCTTGCCAAAAACATGGAGTTGGTACACCAGCATGAGAAAAAACTCTCCCTTGGAATTTCTTCTTCTACACAGGCATTAAAATTAAAGGAGCTCTTTCTGCCAGTGCCTCTCATCTGCTCCCTCTTTCTCTTTTCCCCCTTTTCTTTAAAAGTATACTAAACAGAAAAGGGAAAGATGGAACGTTGGGTTTTCTGCCTGCAACGCAGATGCTGTGCTACCGAGTTCTATCCCATGTCTGTTCTGACATTCCTCCTCCCCTCGTGCATATATGTGCTTGCTAGTTCAGGGTTGCACTTTGTGCATCTGATGAAGTGAAACTCTGGGCTGCAACAGCTCATGCCAGAATAAACCTTAGTTTTTAAAGGAACCCCAAGACTCGTCTTGTTGTTTGCTGCATTAGGCTAATGTAAGAAGACTTCTGTAAATAGTGTCAGCAGGAGATACAGTCACCTCACCAATAATAAACAGAGGTGCTGCTAGATATCCATCATTTATTATTATTATCATTTTTATTAGTAGTAGTAGTAGTATACCGCCCTATATCCAAACGTCTCAGGGTGGTTCACATAAAAAGATCACGGTATATAAAATAAAAATAAAAGCAATAATCTAATACCGGTAATACTCCCCCCAGAAGAGCCACATTTTATAAGGGTATGGGATGTCGATCAGGTCAACCAAAGGCCTGGTTAAAAAAGAATGCTTTTGCCTGGCACCTAAAGGTGCATAAGGAAGGTGCCAGGCGAACTTCCCTGGGGAGAGCATTCCACAGACGGGGAGCCACTGCAGAGAAGGCCCCGTTCTTGTGTTGCCACCCTCTGGACCTCTTGAGGAGGCAGCACACGAAGTAGAGCCCCAGAAGATGATATCAGGGTAGGTTCATATGGAAAGAAGCGATCCTTGACGCAGTGTCAAAAACTGAACCCTGCTTTGCAAAACCTGGTGATGCTGTCCTTTATTCTCTTTCCACAGGCTGAGCTAACATTTTGTACAGGAGACATTATAACAGTCATTGGAGAAATTGATGAAGATGGCTTTTATTATGTAAGTGTCCTGTTTCTTTCTTTCCACTACTCTGTTCCAGTTGCAGTATTCAGTCCATTCATTGGCAGCAAACCCTCTTCCACTCAGGGTGTTACAAACCAAGAAAAGCCTATGTTTTTATTTTCAAGAGTGCCCCCTGGAACCAGAGAGCCTTCCCTGCTTTTGTATACACCAGCAAGAGCAGACTAGTTAGGCTCTTTTTCCAGTCTTTTTTTATATATAATATTTATTAATTTTCCAACAGTTTAAACACAGCACTACAAAAGAAAAAACATAAAAAGAAGACAATACAATACAATATAAAAACACTACAAAACACTAACACATAAAACTAATAAAACAAAAACAAAACCAATTTAAAACACATCAAACCATTTCATTATCTTATCTTTCATTCACTTGTTTCCACGACCTCCTCACACCTCTCTTTTTGTATTCCACTTCTATTAATTGTTTCAGCAATTCCTTTCCACCTTCCTCTGTTTTCTATCCTATAATTATCTTAACACATTCTAACCTTATTTTTCCCTTTAATACTCTATTAATCTATTTATACTTAATTCCTTATAACATTTCTACTAAAGCCATATAACTTCATTCCAACATTTTTCTAACATTCATTAATTTTACAGTATTTCTGTAAATAGTCTTTAAACTTTTTCCAGTCTTCTTCCACCGATTCTTCTCCCTGGTCTCGGATTCTGCCAGTCATTTCCACCATTTCCATATAGTCCATCAACTTCATCTGCCATTCTTCCCGGGTGGGTAAATCTTGTGTTTTCCAATACTTAGCAATAAGTATTCTTGCTGCTGTTGTGGCATACATAAAAAAAGTTCTATCCTTCTTTGGCACCAATTGGCCGACCATGCCCAGGAGAAAGGCCTCTGGTTTCTTCAGGAAGGTATATTTAAATACCTTTTTCATTTCATTATAAATCATCTCCCAGAATGTCTTAATCCTTGGGCATGTCCACCAAAGGTGAAAGAATGTACCTTCAGTCTCATTAAATTTCCAACATTTATTGTCAGGTAAATTATAAATTTTTGCAAGCTTGACTCTTTTTCCAGTCAAGACCCCAGATACAAAAACAAGAAACTGCCCCCCTTGCCACCCCCCGCCACCGCTGCCCCCCCAAAAAAACATGCTACAGTTCAAATCCAGCAGGAAATTGTAGCACAGAGCGGAAACAGCTGCAAATACCAGAGGACAGCAAACACACCTACTCAGTCAGGTCTAATAAAAGAGCCAAGTTTCAGCTGGTGCCCCGACTGACCCAACATTCGGGGGCTTGCTTGAGAAGCTTCTTTGGGGGAAGGCATCCCACATGGTGGATCCCAAAACTAGAGAGGTCCTGCTCCTTAGATCTGTGTCTAGGTTCGCTGTGCTTCCCCAGGGTTTGCTTCCTTTGGGATGAGGCAGAGCAGAGACCGTCTCTTCTCTAGGATATGTGGTTCACTTACATATATATACAACCTGAGCCTATGATGGAGAGGTTCACATCAGCACCCCAAAAGGTCTTGTTTCTCCCAGAGCCCACAGCCTTGGATTCAAACAGAAATCAATCATGGCGCTCTCTCCTGCTTCCCAGCTTGCTGCTTTGCTTCCAGCTCACATCAACAGCTCTCCGCTGTCCTTTTAACGAGGCAGCCACCCATTTGTTCTCTGACACAGGTCCACTGCCTTTGTTCCCTTATTGGCCCATTACCAGGAAACTGGCGTGGTTGTTTCAGTAATTTGAATCCTTGATTCAAGGAAGTTATCTTGTGAATCCAGCAATTAGGAGGATCTCAGTATATACACAACCCTGAATTTGGAGGTGCACAATGAGCCAAGGTCTGATATTTACACAAGGGGATACAACAGTGTGACGCGGCAGCTAAAAAAGCCAATGCAATTCTGGGCCCCATCAATAGGAGTATAGCATCTAGATCAAGGGAAGTAATAGTGCCACTGTATTCTGCTCTGGTCAGACCTCACCTGGAGTACTGTGTCCAGTTCTGGGCACCACAGTTCAAGAAGGACACTGACAAACTGGAACATGTCCAGAGGAGGGCAACCAAAATGGTCAAAGGCCTGGAAACGATGCCTTATGAGGAACGGCTAAGGGAGCTGGGCATGTTTAGCCTGGAGAAGAGGAGGTTAAGGGGTGATATGATAGCCATGTTCAAATATATAAAAGGATGTCATATAGAGGAGGGAGAAAGGTTGTTTTCTGCTGCTCCAGAGAAGCGGACACGGAGCAATGGATCCAAACTACAAAAAAGAAGATTCCACCTAAACATTAGAAAGAACTTCCTGACAGTAAGAGCTGTTCGACAGTGGAATATGCTGCCAAGGAGTGTGGTGGAGTCTCCTACTTTGGAGGTCTTTAAGCAGAGGCTTGACAACCATATGTCAGGAGTGCTCTGATGGTGTTTCCTGCTTGGCAGGGGGTTGGACTCGATGGCCCTTGTGGTCTATTGCAACTCTATGATTCTATGATTCTATATCCTAGAGAAGTAGCTTCAAGGTAGAGTAGTGAACTAGTGAGTTAGTCATGGTACTTCAGTAATCCACCCATTTGATCATCCGCTGCTTTTAACTTTCTACATTATTTCCCTTTTCATATGGATCTTCTGCTATTCACTGTGGTTTGCTCATCAGCGAGAAAGTAGTGTTAATGGCTCACATGGCTCTGAAAACCTTGATTCTAATTAAGGTTTGCTAGTTTATCACTGGGGGGTCAAGGAAAAAGAAGGGAAGCAGGAACACTCCATCCCAGCTGGTCATTACAATTTGAAATTAGGGCTGGGAGGGAAAGTAGGTTTGGTTTCTGTTTTCTGATGAACCTACCTAATTCACAGTTCCTGAAACAACCCACGAATCAAAAGTACACTTCTTCAAATTTTGCCACGCAGTCCTCTAACAAAATGAATGGATATCCTGTCATGGATGCTTTAGCTGAGATTCCTGCATTTCAGGAAGTTGGACTAGATGACCCCAGGAACCCCTTCTATGAAAATTAAAATGCCAACACCTGGATTCCCAACACCTGGAAACAGACACACATAGTAGTAATCCCAAAACAAGGACAAAATAAAGAGTTTATAACCAATTATAGACCAATATCATTATTATATAATGATTACAAGATTTATGCACAAATATTGGCAACAAGATTAAAGACAGTTTTGCAGGATTGTATAAATAAAGAGCAGGCAGGGTTCTTGCCGGGCAGGAAAATGAGTGATAATATAAGAACAGTGATTGATATGATCGAGTATTTAGACATGAAACCAAGTAAGAAGGTAGCCTTTGTTTTTGTGGACGCGGAAAAGGCGTTTGACAAAGTATCATGGAAATTTCTAAAAATATTATTAGACCAGATGGACATGGGAGACCAAATTACAAGAGGGCTAAAAGCAATTTATGAACAACAAGAAGCAAATATAATAATAAATAATGATGTGACTGATTATTTTAAAATACAGAAGGGCACCAGACAAGGGTGCCCACTTTCACCTTTATTATTCATTTTGGTTTTGGAAATATTAAATCAAGAAATCAGATTGGATCAAGAAATAAATGGAATATCCCTAGGAGAGAAAATATACAAAATAAGGGCATTTGCAGATGATTTAGTTTTAATGGTGGAAAACCCAAAGGAAAGCTTAGCAAAGGCTCTAGAAAAAATGGGAAACTTTGGAAGGGTATCAGGTTTTGCTTTGAATAAAGAAAAAATGAAATTAATGGTAAAAAACATGGGAGATCAAGAGAAAAAGGAACTGGTAGAAAAATTTGGATTACAAATTGTAAAAAAGTGAAATATTTAGGTATACAAATAACAATGAAAAATATAAATTTGTTTGAAGATAATTATTAAAAAATTTGGGAAGAAACAAAAAGAGAAATGGAAACTTGGACAAGATTGAAATTAACACTCTGGGGTAGAATTTTGGCCATTAAAATGAATATCTTACCAAAACTTCTGTTCCTTTTTCAAATGATTCCCATAATAGGTAAAGATGATTGTTTTAAAAAATGGAAAACGGACCTAACAAAGTTTATATGGCAAGGCAAAAAGCCACGGATCAAACATAAATTACTAACCAACATAAAAGAGCGGGGAGGTTTTGGACTCCCAGACCTGAGATTATACTACGATGCAGCATGCTTTACTTGGATTAAGGATTGGATCAAATTGGATAACAGTGACATTTTGGATTTGGAGGGATGGAACAACAGATATGGTTGGCATGCCTATCTAATTTATAACAAAGTGGCAGTTCATAAAGAATTTCTAAGCCACGTAATTAGAAATGCATTATACAAGGTCTGGGTGAGACATAGAAGGATGTTAGAACCAAAAACCCCATGGTGGGTCTCACCGCTAGAAGTAATTTCGGTTAAAAAGATAAATACTATAGGAAGAATGGCAACATACCAGCAGCTCCTAAAGGAAGAACAGGGCCAATTAAAACTAAGATCATACGATGAGGTGACCCAATACTGTGCCACATGGTTACAATATCACCAAATTGCACAAATATTCAACCAGGATAAAGTAATAGGATTTGAAAAAGAAGAATCAAAATTACAAAAAGTATTACTACAAAACTCAAAAAAAATTATATCCAAAATGTATAATTTACTATTAGAATGGGAATTAAAGGATGAAGAAGTAAAAGAAGTTATGATTAAATGGGCATGCGATATAGGATATGTAATTCGGCTGGACCAATGGGAGAAATTATGGAAATATGATATTAAATTCACGGCATGTAATACAATAAGAGAAAATTTTATGAAAATGGTGTACCAATGGTACTTAACTCCGGTAAAATTGGCAAAAATTTACAAATTAAAATTGAATACCTGTTGGAGATGTAAAAAAGAAATAGGAACAATGTTTCACATGTGGTGGGAATGCCGACCTATTAAACAATTCTGGAATGAAATCTATGAAGAACTCAAAAAGATGTTTAAATTATCTTTCAGTAAAAAACCGGAGGCATTCCTTTTAGGTTTAATTACAAATGAGATCCCCGAAAATCAAAGGAAAGTATTCCTTTATGCAACAACAGCTGCCAGGATGCTTATAGCTAAAAACTGGAAAGGCAGAAAAATTCCATCAGTGAAAGATTGGCAAGTTAAATTATGTGAATACATAAATCTGGCAAGACTCACAGCTTACATAAGGGGACAATCGGACCAGAAATTATTAAAAGAATGGGGTTGTGCTAAAGAGTATATGAAAAAACATTGTTCTGGAGTTAGTATATTGGTATGTAATGAATGATGCTTTACAGGGTTAAAGAAAAAGAAAAATGGTGTAAAAAAAAAAAAAAGTACCAAGGTGGAAGTAATCTAATTAGACACAACAATACAGTAAGAGTAAATTTTTTGAGGTCTTAGAACAAAGGAAGGAAGTCAATTTGTGTTTATGTACGTAATGATATGGTTTTTTTCTGTAGATGTGTGCTTTTTCGTTTTTGTTTAGTTTAGTTTTGTCTCCTTTGTTGTTGTTTTTTCCCCTTTTCCTTTTCTGTTTTTTTTTCTATATGTTCCGGGGATTTTTGTTTGTACAGTATTATTTTGGATTCAATGTTTGTAATTTTTGTTATGATTCTGCATTGAAAATAAAAAAATTCTTAAAAAAAGAAAGAAAATTAAAATGCATATATGAGCAAAGATGCTCATAAAATGCAAAAAAGGGAAGTATTTATTGCAAGAATGGCATACCAAAATGCTGGATTTTCACGAGGACTTAAAAAAAAATGCAAACCAATGCAGAAATGTGGAGAACTGGGCTTAACACTGGGGGAAATGGGAAACAGAAAAGGTCAGATTCATGCATCCCTACTTGTAACTAACAACCGATAGCTACCTTTCCTTGTTTCTCGCTCCTCCCAGTACATTTCCCTTTTGGTCCGTGTCTTTGACCTGGTAAGCCTGACTGTCTGTCAGCTATTTTGGAAACCATTTTTGGAATTTGTGGATTTTTTTTGCAAGGAAGATTTATTTAATATGGATTATCACTTCCCACCTCACCCGCTTACATTCCAGGGTGAACTTAATGGCCAGAAGGGTTTGGTTCCTTCAAACTTTCTTGAAGAAGTGCCTGATGATGTAGACGTCTACTTGTCTGATGCCCCAGCACGATATACTCAAGATACGCCAATACGTACAAAAGCAAAAAGGGTAAGCAAGCATTGAAAAACAAAAACACATTTATTCTTTTTTTGTTTCTGTTTCCTCCCCCCCCCCCATATTTCATATCGGATTTAGTTATGAGTATCATCTGTCAACATTTTTAAAATCCATTTTTTTGTTTTTAGGACATGCTGCGGGGAAAATGCCAATAAACACAGAAATAACTTGTTCTTCCACTAGTGTGTATAATAGTATCACAAGCATTTAGCTACGAACCATTCGTTTTGTGTTTGGTTCATTGCAATGCAAGCTTAGCTTTTCAAGCATTTTTCTGCCTTGCAATTATTTAACAGCTGCAGAATATAGGTATGCTATAGTGTTAAATGCAACACAGAACAAGGGGGTGGGGGGGGGGGGGAAGCCAAGGGACATGCTCCAGCAAGCTTGCGTAGACCATAAACTCAAACCATTCAAAATCCTCACCCCAAACCCGCTGCCAGCAAGTATCCCACAAAGGTGCCCATCTCTGAAAAGTATTCATGTGTAGTATCTCACTTCTGTCTTCTTTCATCACTGCAGTTTTTATATATTATATTTTATGTATATTTTTATTTCTTTGCTCATCTGCTTGGGAACAGAAGAAGAGTGTTCATTTCACACCTTAAAAAAAGGCAATGTAGCCTTCACGTAAGTGAGCAACTGAAGATACCAGTAAAAATATCAATTCAAGCTAGCTGGCATTATCTAATGCAGCCGTCTTAGCACCTAAATGTGCAGAGAGAGAAATATGTCTCCAAAACCATTAGCCCTGGTTGGTTGCAGACTTTCCTTCAATGTACTTTTTCCCCCTCTCCTTTTTATTTTTCTAAAAAAAAAAATTCTCAACTTCTAGGGTCTATATAGTCATAAAATTGACTTATCTCACTGTTTTCTTCCTCCTTGTATTCAGGGCTCATGTTCGTAAAAAAAAAAAAAATTAACATTTGGAACATATTTCTTACTGGACGTATTGTTTGTTTGCATAAAAAAGTGTTCCTAGTGTCTAATTCCAAAGAGAAGCTGCATATTGCATTGTTAGCCAATCTGGGAGGAAAGCCCCCCACCTCCAGGAGAGGGAGGGGGGTAAAAGCACAAAACAGACCCACCCTTGAAACACTGTAAGCAGATCAGTATGGTAGATAAAAAGAAAGGGGTATGGTTGTATCTGAGAACACATTAACCTCAAATATCTGCTTCAACTGTTTGCCTTAAAAGTTCCTATGCTGGTCAATGATACCCCAAGTTTGCCTATGGCAGTATCTTCTCCATAGTCATCATTCAGTAAATAATAATAATAATGCAAACTCTCCAATAGCACAGTCCTACACCCACGTTTGCAAAGCACTCGGCGGCTCTTTGGTTTATCAATGCAATAACAGTTGACATAAGACATGCAGCTCAAACCCATGAATGAATGCATTAGAGCTCAATATATATATGGTATCTTCAGGTGTACGTTGGGGGTGCTTCTACGAAGTGGTTCTTTTTTGTTTTCTTCATTAGACAAAGACCTTGATTTGAGATCAAAGTAAGCTTGTGACCTCTTTTCTTCAATTTCAGTTCCGTTCATTAAACTGAGCCTGATCTAGATTTTCTGGAGACAGTGGGGACCACGCAAGTGTCATAGCTGCCAGAAAGAATTGGTGGCCGGCTTATAAGCATTAAGCAAGCACTGCGCCTGGTGTGGTCACTCACAAGTTTTCACTCTCGAATGACTTTCGTACATATCAATGCACTCTGTGCAAGGAAGTATGCATTCCCTGTACCAGCCATTTTACAAGAAACCCTATTGTATAAAAAGTGTGTATTACTACCATCAAAGGTCAGGAAGCTTTCTTTGATTATGATTAAGGTTCATTTTAGCTTTTTTTCTTTCAACCAGTGTGCCATCTTATAAAATATGTATATACAGTATTGCTTTTCTTAAAAAAAAAAAAGTGTCCAATGGATCTCAAAAATTAAGGGGGGGGGAAGCCTCTGATTATATTATCTCCACAACTGGCGATTCCCTGTGGAAACTGGCTGGTGTATATATAGAACTTGGCATTTGTAGTACCTAGTGCAATTTTCTCACATGCTCAGGGTCACCAAGAGTACCGCAATGTGAAAAGGAAATTTTAATTTGGGCCAAAACCCAGTTCTGAGTCACCCGGTTAAAATAAGCAGTGCAATTTATTTTACCAAAACAAAACAAAAAACCCAAAACAAATTCAACCCTTCAGCTGTATATGCTGTTTTTTCTCACTACTTTGGTAAATTAGCTAAATCTGTTGTGTGGCATACTTTAAAGGAAAAAAAATGGATTGTCCAAAAAAGAAAAAATTAACAAAAAATAATGTTACCAACTTTCTTGTTGTTTGGCTTTCATTCAGTAAACTGTAACAATGTACCTACTAGGTTCCTCCTGAGAATACAGGTACATCACCAAGGAGAGCACCATCCCCCACAGTCCATCTCCATACGGGGTCACCTACGTCATCTGTGGGTTCTGGTAGTCCCGGGCGAGGCAGGGAACTGTCCTCGAAAAAGAAAAAGGGGCTGATTTCCAAAGGGAAGAAACTTCTGAAAAAGCTTGGTGCAGTGAAATGATTTCGTGTTCATCTGGACAACCTATAAAGCTTCAGATCTATGTATTTTCTTTTTCTTAACAAAATAAAATGATTAAAAACTTCAAAAAAACTAGGGCTTTCATGACTATTCTGAACCTCTTTCTATAGAGAACCTGGCCATTTCCTAGCACATTCCGACATCAGCAGAAACATCTCTGACTGGTTTGGTGTCAAGTTCCTTAAATCTGATGGCAAGGAGGGGAGGGAGGGGGAAAAAACCAACGTGGCATTCTTACTAAAAAGCACAGTGTTGCCAACATGCATTTTAAAAATATATATAAAGGGAAGACTGAAGGGATTGAGGAACATCACAAGAACCAACCATCTTATGACAAGGCAACTCTCTTCCAGCCAACAACTTTGGATACATTTTGGTACGTTTCCCTCCCTTAAAGTGGAGAAAGAAAAACTTGTTCTTTGATCCCTCTTCTGCCGTTTACCCACAACTTTACACATAAATGGTCTTGAAACTCCTAGTTTATTCCGCCTTGATGTTTGCCTTATTAATGCACAAATGATTTGTACTGTCTAAACTATACAGCGTATACTTTGTATGTACTGTGTATTCAACTGTCTTTCCATCTTTCACCAAGACATTGGTAATTTTAAAAGATCAAGTAATTGGTGTTGCGGACTCCGTTCAATGTCCAATGTAATTCCTGGGAGTCTGAAAGTGTTGTGCAAAGATGCATTCTTAAACATCTGTACGAGTTCTGCTAGTCAACCTCTCAAGTACATCAAAAGCCAGATTTACTGCATAAAAAAATATTCAGAGAATGCACAGTCAAGCCATTTTAAATATATATATATATATATACATATATATATATTTCTGTAGGTCCTGGCACCAGTAAAGGTTTTGGTATTCCAACAGCCGGATAATTTTTCTAAAAAAAAAAAAGTATCTTGCAATGCAGTCGAGCTGGACACCATTTTTTTGGTACTGATCTCAGAAGTATGCTAGACACAAAAGTGAGGAAGTACTACAATGAGAAAGTTGTGTTATTCACTGACCATCGCCAGCAAGAAGTTACTAAAACAGATAAAGATTGCTACGTTTGCCACTACATACTAAGTCCTAATATTGGCACTGTGGTTTGGGAGGGGGAAAAAAGATTTTAAAAAGCCCTATGTAGTTGATGGCAGGCATATTTGGCTGTTACTCTTTTGTAACTTGTCCATTTGTAAATTCTTTTTACTGTTTATACATACTTTTCAGACTGCCTTTCTTTTTGTAATTGATGGAAGGTTTATAATATGAATGATCAAAGCTTTTCCCCATTGTGTCTTCAAAGAAATATAATGTAAATTCTTGTAAAATAATCTAGTGTGCTAGATTTATGAAATTAAAAGAAAAATACTGGCCTAAATTTGTGGTAAAGTATTGTGTGGGCGTGTGCATGTGTACAGTTGTTCATGTGTAAAATATTTTATATAAATAAATTTGATATTTTGTAGGTTTGTCTTTGTTGCCTCTTTATTGACAAAGTTAGGAAGGCGGCAAGCTCTTCCAAGGATTCAGAAACCCCAAAGAGCCCAGTCTCTCTTCTAATACACCCTCCACAGCAATGCAGTCATTCTTTTTCAGAGCATCAAGAGCAGGCATAGGCAAACTCGGTCCTCCCGATGTTTTGGAACTACAACTCCCATTATCCCTACCTACCAGGACCAGTGGTCAGGGATGATGGGAATTGTAGTCTCAAAAAACATCTGGAAGGCAGAGTTTGCCTATGCCTGATCAAAAGATTTCGGTTTAAGACAGATTGCCATGCACCCCAGCCCTCTTAAGCAGTACTAACACTCTATGCCCCTCCCCCCCAAATCATGAATGAAATCACTCAAACAAGTCTCTCAAGAATCCATTTTCAGTCTTTCTTGAAGGAGCAAAACTGTAAGCATGTGTATGTATACAGCCAATGAACAAACAGGCAGGTAAGTAATTCCCACCCATCAAGGGCTGGGGGCCATTTCCCCCCACACCTATTTACTGCCCTCCAACTGCAGGCATTTCAAGCAGACATTAAGCATAAAGGTAAAGCAGACATAATCAATGCCCACAAGCTAAGCCAGTTTCTGCTGTTTGTTGGCTGGCTAAAACAGCAGAAATAAATCAACTGAACTAAATGGTGCTTATTACAGTGTAGACATGCAATATTTTACTTTGACCTTGCCGTTCAATTTCCACCATGTGTACAGATGTGTATACCCAACATACATTTAACTTGGGAAAACACTTTATGCAGATGAAGACATGAAAGCATTCAAGATTTGAAATGAGTGTCAATGGCCCTCTACGATCCTTACTGGTGTTTACCCAAATTTTACTTTTTTCTCCATACCAGATCTGTCAACTCCCAACTCGACCTTTTCTTGCATCCTTCCCACCCCACTCTCGTGCAGTTAGGCTGCATACAGATTTGCAGTGCAACACACCTACTCAGAAATAAATCCCCTGGAACAAGGTGGTCCAACACGGAGCCCACAAGGCCTTTTGGTGGCACTTGGCAGGGCAGGGAACTGGAAGTGGCTCCTGGGGTGCTTCCCCAGATTTGGAAAGGAGGTGGGAGGGCTCTAGGACCGTGTCTTTCCCAAAGCCCAGCAAGTGCTGCCAGGTTTTGAGGTGTCCTTTGGCTTGGTGCCCAGTGTGGGGGACCCAGTTGTGCTGCCCTAAACCTGGCACTACCCCCTGCCCACCAGTGCCAACAAGGAGGGAGTAAAGGGCTAGGGTGAGAGCCACCTCCAAGTCCCGGGAGCAACAGAGACCTGGCAGTGCTGCTGCTTAGTTGGGGGAACTCCTCATGGGCTCTAGTGTGTGTAGGTCAAGGGTCTGCCTGGGGGCCAGGGGAGGTGAATCAGTGGGGTAGGGAGAAGCAGCAGAGATTTGGGGCCATCTGGGTGGGTAGGTAGTTGTGAAAAAACCTGCCTAGTGGGGAAGACCAAACATAGGCTCCTGGTTTTAGATGGACATAAGGCTCTTTAAATCTCCCCCTTGCCAAAGATCTCACACTTACCCCAAGATTCCTGGGTTTTTCCTCATTTCCGGGCTTTGCATCTACTAATTTGTCAGATACCCTGCGCTTGTGTATTAAATTTAACCAATATTCATACAATTAATTGTATATTTATAATTAAATAACATAACCATAATGCAAACTTTAACAATATGGCCTGCAGGTTCTGTGTCAAAGTACTGCTGTGGCCCACTTGGTCTGAGGCTGAACCACACTGCCCAGCTACAACTTGCTAGGCCAAATCTATTCCAGAGGGGGCACTTTTGCCTACAAATCTCACCCATTTCTGTGAAAAAGAATAAAGGTATAGCTGCAGTTACATCTAAAGATGTTAATATTTTCCATTATATATGTCAATGGGGAAGAGCAGAAATTTTGTTTGTCCAATCTGACTTGCTATTTGGATGTAAATTGGAACTGTTAAAAACAGAATGGCTCCAAAACAGGTTGGACGGCTTCCCAACACTACACATACAAGACAAATCTTGTGCCCACTACATATTTTAATTGACCCCAATTATTTAATGAAGACCCCAATTATTTAATGGGGATGCAGGTGGCACTGTGGGTTAAACCACAGAGCCTAAGACCTGGGGATCAGAAGGTTGGCGGTTTGAATCCCCGTGATGGGGTGAGCGCCTGTTGCTCGGTCCCTGCTCCTGCCAACCTAGCAGTTTGAAAGCACTTCAAAGTGCAAGTAGATAAAATAGGTACCGCTCTGGCGGGAAGGTAAACGGCATTTCTGTGTGCTGCGCTCTGGTTCTCCAGAAGCGGCTTAGTCATGCTGGCCACATGACCCGGAAGCTGTACACCGGCTCCCTTGGCCAATAAAGCGAGATGAGCGCCACAACCCCAGAGTCGGTCATGACTGAACCTAATGGTCAGGGGTCCCTTTACTATTTAATGAAGAAACAATTGAGGACTTATCTTTTATTTAAGCTTACTGTGTTCACTCATCCTCCGGAATGAAAAGTACCAATAAATTCAGATTAATGTGTTAACAGTTTATTGAAATGGAAATATATGGTTCTTTAGGAAGAACCATGTTCAAAAAACCAAGTACACTTTATCAAACAAAACATTAACTAAAAATTCATCTTGCTGAACTCACAAGTAATAGCTTGACATAATACTAAGTGAAACAGCATAGCATGATGAAACAAGTGGTTGTTTTTTTAAGCTCCACATTCAAGACATCTCTAAAGGGAAGAAAAATGTCTACGATACAAGTTATCTCCCCATACTGTTCTTCATCCTCTCCTGTAAGATCACAAGTAATAGAGATTCTCTGACAGCAACAAGTTAGGTTCCCTGTGTATGCTCTGACCCACAAGGAAAGCCAGCTTGTGGGCATATTGGCAGGGAGCAGGAACTCGAATAACCCCCTATGGAGAAAACAAACACATTACAGGAGGCAGGTACAGCAAGCTGGTGCCCTCCTCTTAGGCACATCGCAAGGTAAAAGTTGCACTTTCAAAGGACAAATATGATGAAGAGACAGGGCCTAAGATAGCACAATTATCATTAAAATGTATTATCTCATTTAAGCTGCCTCCTCCATTCCTCCTTAGTGGAAATCTATCCAGAAATCTCCTTTCTGCTGCCCTCACCAACAGAAGTTAAAAATCAACAAGAATATTCTATTGAGAATGTGGCAGAGAGGTGGGACCACGTCTCTCATGTCTCCTCTCAAAAGAATGACTGGAGAAATGTTTTACTTTCAAAGGACCCTCTTAATGAGAAATGTCATTTGGCCCCATCTGGAGAAATGCCATTTGGTCCCAATGGATTTATGCTCATGGCTACAATGTACTACTGATGCTGGGCAATATGATTTTGTGATGGCCCTTGTGTGAGGTTCTGCAAGTAAACAGATTTTAATACATTCTCATCAGTGGCATTCAATCTATCAAAGCCACCCATAACAGGATTTCTGAGCTAGTTTGCATGCCACAATAAGCTAGTCTTAAAACTGCAGCTTAGCCATCAATGTATCTCTGACATGCTATGCAGGTCCCCATGCAGCTTTCTCTTGGTTTATTTCTGACTTACTGTTCACAGACTGAAACAAACTGTGGTCTAGGTTGAGATTAGATTATAAGACTCATTTGGTGGGAGGAGCAGAACGGAATGGAGCCACATGCATGATTCTACCAGGCTTTAAAGGAAACTGTCTTATGACATGTAAAGAATCACCTCAACAGGATGCAATTATAGTTAGGTGGGCTTCTTCAAGCCAGTTTTCTGCTTCAGACACAGACAAACTGTATTAATGTGTTAAGCAAAAGCAGCATTCATGGTAAGGGAACACTTGAGCAAATTCAGCTAGCTTGCTTGTCTACTTAACAATGTGGATACCCTCTGCCCCGTATTTCTGCCTCCCCACCCCACCTCATTTAGAATTTTATTGATTCTTAAGGAATCGACTAGCAGGCAGAAATGCTAATAAGCCTTACAAAAACCAAGTTGCATTACCAATTCTCTTTCTACCCCGAATGGATGATTGTGGCAGAAGAGCCCACAAGAAGCTTCTTGTTGGAACTCACATCTGTTCTCAAATGTATTGGAGCAAAGCAGAACAGAACTAAAAGTAGAAAGTTACTCTTCCCCAAACGTCCAGAGCAAAGATTCTGAACCTGATTTGCAGAAACCCTGCTTATTAGAGGACCTGGGAGGAGTTAACTCATTTGAGGATATCATCATCTGCTGAGAGAGAAGCATATTTATTGTACATATACTTACTGGCCAGTTGTAATACATATGGCAGAGCTTGTATGTTAGCCTCTGCATGTAGTCCGGCTTCAGCGCACTATTGTCATAGATTACATTGTAGTGGGTTGGTGCAACACTGCCAGTTCTCACAGACTGACTCACAATAAAGAAATCATACCTTTAATAGAAGAAAATTACAATTCAGAATGGAATTCCAGACAAGTGCAAGGAGCACATGCTATGAGGGGAGAAACTTTGTGCTAGCCATCAGGCAATGGCTTTTTCCACCTGCCTTGCCCCACCCTTCAGCCTTAAGAGCCTTCGCAAGGGAGATGTTTCTAGAGAAAGGAACTGTGAGGAGGGAGAGACTGTTTGCCATCAGTGTGTGGTTGGTTTCACCCCACCTCCAGCCTGAGGAACCTTCAGAGGAGTAGCCGCCATAGGCATTGTGTGTCTTTTAATGAGCTGAACAGAAAGAAAGGTTATGAGGCATAAGGATGGGGAATGTGTGTGCATGAATTTAACAGTGCTTAGTTTGTTTTTTGGTTGCTATTTTGCTACTGTTTTTAATATTTTTAGAGATTATAAGTGCTGTATTGATTTGTTAATCATATAATATGACTTTGCCTTATTTGTGATGTTCAACTTATTTTTTAGTTGTTTTGTTAATAGTGTTTTATAGATTGCAATTGTTTAACTGATGACTTTTTATTCTATATGATTCTGTATTTGTAATGTTCAGGTTATTTACTGTTTAAGCTGCTTTGTAATTCATTTGAATGAAAAGTGGCATAATGAATCAAATCAAATCACCTTGAACTGGATTGCCCTAAATTCATATAGGGCAAGTAATTTGGGAGCACCCCACCGACAAAAATAATAATGCTGCACACACTTTCCTAGGTTTTGCTTAATCTATACCAAACAGTGTGTGTGGGATGTTCTGCAACTGCAGAACCAATGGCTCAAGTTGAGCATAGCAAGTATCTAGAATTCTTGGGTGCTTTCCCAAGTGAACCCTTTGATTTAGCACTTTCATCTTAAGTCCACTCAAGGTAAATACAAGTCAGAGGAGTAATCCATTGTATTCATTCATACATACATTCTCACACTGAAGTAACAGTTGTTTACAATAAACTGTATTTCACTGTGGATGTACAGAGAATCCCAGAATCTCATCACTCAATACTTAGTTGTCTCATGGGATGAGAGAGAGGCAGCATCTCTCACTCCTGCTTGCTCTCTAGCTTCCTAAAAGGGGGCAGGAGCCCTTGTGCCAACCAAGGTACATTTAGAAGGCAGTGGCAGGGAGCAGGTCCTAAGAAGCACTAGGTTGAGGCATGAAAGGAGGAAGGGAAAGTTCAGGTGGTGTGCTGAATTATAGCAAACTTGTTACAGCAAGACAGGGATGAGACCAGAAGGAAAAATATACTGTATATGGAGAGCAGATTGTGGTGGCAAGAAGACCTGATATAATGGCAACTGTGCCAAAGGCATCACTTGTGGGTTCAGAAACAGACTGGGCTGAGACTCCCTGGCAAGCCTGAAGCAGTTTGGCCCCAGGAGCAAGTTGCTGAGATTGTGGGGGAAGGAGATTTTCCTCTGAGAGATTAATAGGCCACATAGGAGGCCACATAGATCAACAAAGTCAATTCTCTGACCCACTGTGCTGGAGTCCACAGAAGAAAGCAGCTTCTGGGTCTCCCCATCTCTGCAGTGGCTGAATTGAGGAAGGAACTTGCCATGCACGGAGCAATGGCGGGATAATGTGCAGCCTTGTCTTTGCTCCTCCACAGCCATGGAAGTGTTCAGCTTTGGTGTAACGGGCAAAGAGGCAGTGAATGAAGCAGGCATGCCATCACACGAGACAAAAGCCTCCAGACTGGGAGGAAGGACCTTCGCCCAGCTCCCTGAGTTCTCAAAATGGCAATGAATGGCCCACAATTATGGCTGCCTGGGTGCCGCTATGACTACTGCTAAGTGCTGCCCCTTGCTTAAAATGCAGCTTATGCTTCCCTTGTCTATGTTAAAAGAGCTTCTGACTCCAGACCCAGAAAAGAGCACAGAGAGGAAAAGAAAGGAAAGAAAGCAGAGTTAAAAAATTTAAAGGGATTTTGATTTTTCAAAGGTGGATAAGGAGAAGGAATGCAACGGAAGAAAAGTACAAGGTAAAGAATAGCAATAGAGAGGGAAACTCCAGAAAGCATGTTGATCTGAGCCGAGAAAGGAAACAATGATCCTCAACAAGAAGGGAAAAGTCTTCTGTTGAAGTTCTGGATGTTTCTTGCCTCTGAACTGCAAGGCAGAGAACACGGCCTACTTGGAGACCTCTGGCATCCACAGAAGAATTGGCTATTTCCCAGTCAAGAACCATAGCATGAATACTGGTTATTAACAAGGATTTGGCAAAAGCAATCCAGACAACAGCTCAATTATCTTCCATATCCACAAAGTTTACTTGCAACTTACCATTCTGGTCTGGTAACTTCCAAATCAATAACTGTGCCAGGAGGTGGATTCTGAAGTCTTCCACCAAGCTGAGCAAAGAATCTTGTATTCACACGCTTCTTCACCACTATCACTGTTAGTTTGGGACTTGAGAAGATCACATAAAAAGTTTTTATACAGTTACTACTTTGAAATAAAACAGTACGTTAAGAAACCTACTCTAATATGGTGGCAATTAAGTACAGCAGAAACACTTTTACCAGGTAGTGGAAGGCTATGCTAGACCAATGAGAAGTGGTTCAATAAAGCCATCTCATTTACCCATTTGATATTCAGGTATGCCAGATTGCATCACCAAGCTTACCTTTTATGGAGCCATTGCATGTGATTAACCATGACATGATCATGTTGGATCACTTAACTTACTTGTAGTCCTGCCCGACAGCTTTCAAGCACTCCAGAAATTGAGGAACTTCATAGTTAACCAAGGTTTTCAGTTGACCATCTCCAACACCATCTCGATACACAATAATGCGAGAAGGCATGTGGTTGTTGTAGGTATACCAAGTCCTTAAAGCAGCTTTAGGAGAAAACATCAGTGCATCAATTTACTACTAATGTTATTCCCTTTGGCTGCCAACACACCATTAAATTAAAAAAGCAGTCTGACTGTTTTTAGCCCCTCCCTCCAAATGTCAAGCTTAGTAAAACTGGTTTCCTTCATACTCTTGTGTTTTGAATGGAAGCAATTCATCTTTTTCACAGGAATAAATTAACTGTCAACCCTGCTAAGACAACTTCCCATTAAATTGAATTTTATAAGCAAGCTTGTTATAAATCAGTTTGTTATATAGCAATTTGCCTGGTTAAAGGATTACTTTTAATTTATAAAATATTAGTAGAAATGGAAGGATCAAGAAGATCAATTAAAAGAGGTGTGGGGAAAGGAGACAACAGGGCAGATAGTCAAAGCTGGGGGGAAATATGGGAGAAACGTACATTGAAAATGTTGTCTATAAGAAGAAATTTATTATAAATTAGTTTGGAGATGGTATTTAATACCAGTCAGATTAAATCAAATAAGCAAGGAATATTTGGTGTTATGTTGGAGGGGATGCCAGGAAACTGGGAATTATCTTCACATGTGGTGGAGGTATAAATATGTACATTTTTGGGGGGCAAAGGTTGTTTAAAGAGATAACAGAAATCATGGGGTTAAAGCTAACCAAAAGTTCAGAGGTTGCATTATTATCAATTTACATTGGGTGGAAGATTCATAGACTATGAAGGACTTGCTCGCAAATTTATTGACAGCTGCACAAATTATTATAGCTAGGAAGTGGAAGGGGCAAGGTGAATATAAAATGGAAGAATGGTATAAAGAAGTATGGGATATATCTATTAATGATAAATTAACATGTGCCATTAAAGTAAGATGGGGAATATGCAGGAGAAATGATTTTGAGAAGGTATGGACAGCGTTAGTAGAATTTTTACTATTACAATGAAAAGGGCTCAAACCATTGCAAGAGGTATTGAAATTTGGGGAGGTTGGATACAGTGGTGCCTCGCAAGACGAAATTAATTCGTTCCGCAAGTCTCTTCGTCTTGCGGTTTTTACGTCTTGCGATGCACGGTTTCCCATAGGAATGCATTGAAAATCAATTAATGCGTTCCTAGGGAAACCGCCTTCAGACCAGGTCCGGGGACAGTCTGTCCCCGGACCTCTTCTGAAGGCTGGGGGGGGGGGGAACAAGGGCTTTTCTTCCCACCCTCAGCATTTTAAAAAACCCTGGGACAGCGGAGGACTTCTCCGCTGTCCGGGCGATCTTAAAATGCTGGCGGGCGGCATTTTAAAATCGCCCCGGGACAGCGGAGGACTTCTCCGCTGTCCGGGGCGATTTAAAAGCCCCTGGGAAGGCAGGCAGGGGGGACAAAGACTTTTGCCCCCCGCCCGCCTTCAGAGGGTGTTCCCGACCTCCGCCCGGCTTCGCAGCAGCGCTACGAAGCCCGGCGGCTGGGGCAGGTGTTCCCCCGCCCGGCTTCGCAGCAGCGCTACGAAGCCAGGCGGCTGGGGCAGGTGTTCCCCCCCCCCCCCGCCTTCGCAGCAGCACTACGAAGCCCGGCGGCTGGGGCAGGTGTCCCCCCCCCGCCCGGCTTTGCAGCAGCGCTACGAAGCCCGGCGGCTGGGGCAGGTGTCCCCCCCCCCGCCTTCGCAGCAGCGTTCCGAAGCGGGGTGGCTGGGGCAGGTGTTCCCGCCCCCCCCGCCCGGCTTCGCAGCAGCGCTACGAAGTCCGGCGGCGGCTGGGGCAGGTGTTCCCGCCCCCCCACCCCGCTTTGGAGCACCGTTCTGAAGCGGGGCGGTGGGGGAAGGTGTTCCTGCCCCCCCCCGCCCCGCTTCGGAGCACCGGGAGAAGCGATCTCCCCGCAGCCGCTTGCTTCAAAAGAGGTCCGGGGGCAGCGGGAAGCGCTTCCACTGCCCCCGGACCTCTTTTGAAGCAAGGGGCGGTGGGGAGAAGCGATCTCCCCGCCGCCCCTTGCTTCAAAAGAGAAGACCCGCTGTCCCCGGGGCAAGCTTCGTTTTGCGAAGCAAGCCCATAGGGAAATTCGTCTTGCGAGGCAACTAGAAAACGAAAAAACCTTTCGTTTTGCGAGTTTTTCGTCTCGCGAGGCGTTCGTCTTGCGGGGCACCACTGTAGTTACAATGGAATGGTCTTGGGTGGGGTGCACATTTTTACTATTTATGATTATTACCGTATTTTTCGCCCCATAGGACGCACAGGCCCATAGGATGCACCAAGATTTTTTTTGGGGGGGGGGAATAAAGAAAAAAAAATTATTTCCCTCCCCCCAGGTGCTTGTGGGGCCGGCAGCGGGGAGAAGCGCTCTTCTCCCCACCACCAGCCTTCAGACCAGGTCCGGGGACAGTGGGAAGATGCGCTGTGCCTCCCAGCTGTCCCCGGAGATTGCGGGGCTGGCAGCGGGGAGAAGCGCTCTTCTCCCCGCCGCCCGCCTTCAGACCACGTCCGGGGACAGCGGGAAGATGCGCTGCGCCTCCCCACTGTCCCCGGAGCTTGCGAGGCCGGCAGCGGGAAGAAGCGCTCTTCTCCCCGCCGCCTGCCTTCAGACCAGGTCCGGGGACAGCAGGAAGATGCGCTGCGCCTCCCCGCTGTCCCCGGAGATTGTGGGGTTGGCGGCGGGGAGAAGCACATGTCTTCCCGCCATCAGCCTCCAAACCACATCGGGAGACAGCGGGATGGCGGCGTTCCGCCTCCCCGCTGTCCCCCGACCTTGTGGGGCTGGCGCTGGGGCTCTCCTGAAGCCTGGAAAGCGAGAGGGGTCGGTGCACACCGACCCCTCTCGCTCTACAGGCTTCAGTGAAAGCCTGCATTCGCCCCATAGGACGCACACAAATTTCCCCTTCATTTTTGGAGGGGAAAAAGTGTGTCCTATAGGGCGAAAAATACGGTACTTTGTCAAAATAAATAGGTAAATTAAAAATAAAATAAAGGAATGCTTTTTAAGTTTCATCTTAAGCAATATACTAAGCACTCCAATTTGTGTAAATTTAAAAAATATTTGGGCATGACCCAATCAAAGATAAAACACCAAGTCCTACTGATATTTGTGAAGGCAAAACATATGCTCATCTCTCCCAGTGAAGGTAATGGAATTCAAAAGTATCCATTTATTAACAGAAAGATAAGCTTTATTTACACCAGGCATAGGCAAACTCTGGCCTGCCAGATGTTTGGGACTACAATTCCCATCATCCCTGACCACTGGTCCTGTTAGCTAGGGATGATGGGAATTGTAGTCCCAAACATCTGGCAGGCCAGAGTTTGCCTATGCCTGGTGTAAATGACCTGCTTTCAAGAGCAATGGGCTATTGGTTGTGCCACCAAAGGCACCATCACCAGATTGGGGCATGGGGCTGGGCAGGTCTTTACAAACAGCTTGGCAAACCTGATCAGACCCATGGTTACCGATTCATCAGTCCCTTAAAAAAAAAAATAGGGAAAATGACACACAGCAGTTCTTAAGTATTTAAGTTTACCTTGCAAGCATACTTTAAGTCCATCTACAAGTTCTTGTCCACGATCTTGAAGGACACAGCGTGAATACCAACTGTTGTGAAAAAAGAAAATGCTTCAGCCAAAATAAATTTTCCTCGTCATTACTGTGACAGCAGCCAAGTACCTGAAGTCTCTGTATGATAACAACTGAATTTGACTATATTACAAAGTAGAAAGTGTGTGCAGCACAAGCCAGGCAGCTGAGAAAGTTCACGTAATTCTTTTGATTTCTCTGATAAATTGCCTTTTCATAAAGAAAACTAAAAAACAAAGTGCTGCAATTAAGAAAACAACAACTTCAGATTTTTACCGTGTCATTCCCTGATTCAGGCTTGCAACAAATCCTGCAATTGACCTACGGCCAGCTGTTGTGTCATGGTAACAGTCAATTCCCACAATCATGAGTTGTTTCAGCTTGAAAAATATTAGAGAAACAGAGTGAGCTACAAACTCAAAAATCCAAGTTTCCAATATATTAAAAATTAGCTTTTGCACTAAACCGTTATGGGAGCTATCCAAGAGTCATACTCTGATCTCAAAGGGCACAGTACTAGCTAGTTGGATATCCTCTTAAATTCCTATCAGTCTGACCCAATCTCCTGATACAAAATAAAATAAAAAAATTCCTTCCAGTAGCACCTACTACTAATAGTAGAATTTGCTGATGTGTTTACAGTGACTGTTGTAAGTCCATTAAGGCGAGTATCATATTTGAAGATTTCTACATAAAACCAAAGCTTCTTATTCAGTCTACAAGAAAGTATTTATTAGCAACTGAAGGGTTTTTTAGTATGGATGTGCAGCGGCTTTGAACGAATACTGAACCAATATGAGCTGTGTTCTAAGCCTAAGGTATGCATGCTTCAAAGGCAAACAAGTGCATTTGGGCAGGGGGAAGTGCATTTGGGCAGGGAGAAGACACTTCTACAGTTCTTCCTTTTTCTCTCTTTCACATGGTGCTAGCACTTTTAAACTGTACAAACTTTTAAACTGCAATCCCAAATCAATTCCAGCCTTTGTTACTGTGTGGGCTGTTTCGGACAACTCCCCAGTTCCCTTTTATCCTGATAGTAGAGAAACAAAGCAAGAAGCTAGGTTAAACAGATCACAAAGTCAACAGGAAAAGTCAAAGTGGAATTACGAAGAAATTGGGTTTAAAGAATAAAACTTCATAAGCCAATCTAAGCACATTCAGTATTTATGTGCAGGCATTTGACAATACTAACAAATGGAATGAAGTAAACAATCATACTTGAAAAGAACTACTTACTGGTATCTCAACACTCCAGAGCTCCCCACCCATTTTACAGTTCATCTGTAAAGCAATTTTTGTGGCTATGGCCATTACTGTCTGGGGTTTACTCAATGTCCGAGCGAGCACACATTGGCTTGGAGTGGGACAATCGGTACACAAGTATTTCTTGATTGCATCATACTTGTCTTTACGGTTACTGGAGAGGAGGCAAACCACCTTTTTTAAAAAAATGAAAGAAAAATTTCAATATATCACAATTACTATTGAAATGTTTTCTATCTTCTGGCATGCTTAAGCTACAGTGTTCTATGTAACTAGGGCCAGTTGGCCAACCTGCATGTCTTCCAGCAGCATACTGATGTGTAGGACCACAATGGTGGCCTTCCACAACCGGATGGAATGATCAGGAATGCTCAGCATGCACAGCCCGGAATATGGAATGGCAGGTCTCTGCAACACGCTCTGTAACCTGCCTATTGATGACGGTTCTGGAAACCTTCATCATCCTAGGCTCCCACATTGTACCAGATAACAAGGAATCTGTACATCTCAAGTCCTTGGTGCAGCACACATAGACCCAAAAGCCTCCCTGGATGACAAGTCTGGTGAACTGGTTTTGGGAATTAGCTAATGCCAATGCATCTTTTGTTCAAATAAATCAACAAAAGGAAATTCAATTCAAGCTTTTACTAGCATGATTCAGAGAATCTACAGCCACCACACCGTGTTTCAGCATTATATCTTCTAAATCACTAAATACATACCATCTTTGTATCTGAATCAACTTTTTGCTTCAAAGTTCTCAAATATGCTTCTGTTCTGTCCTCTACTTCAATCCTACAAAAAAGGCCATGTTTTACTGTACTTTATTCAGCAGCACCTATTCTAATTTAAGAAACTCAATAGCAATTAATCCCTATTATTTTAATAGTGCATACAGTGCCTAAGAATGCCAGACTCCACAGAAACTCTCAATTTCCAAAAGATAAAACAAAGATTAGGTGTTCTAGATGGTATTGCAAATTCTCCTGAACATTCCTATGGTTTCAAAGTAGTTTATTGGAAATTCTGACAAATTACTGTGAGTACAAATTTTCTTGATTTAACCATCCTAGTACAGTACAATTTCTGAAATAAAGCCATATAGTTTCTAGATAGTGTCTATATGGTACTTACATCATTGCCTTGTTCATCTGTATACCCATTGCTGGTGTGACTTTGAAAAGATTCTGTAGTAATGCATTAGCTGCATCATAATTTCTCCGTGTGTAGATTAACAGCCAGTTATCCAAAGGCTTTACACTGATTAGAGATACGCCCCTGGTTTCTTTAGACCAGTCTGCAAGTTGTGGATTGTAGTCAAACTGAATCAGAGAAGATTCCAAAGTAATCATCCAGCATGAACATAAATCCAAGTCTTAAAACATTTTTTCTTGAGCAACACATGTTGCTTGATGAGAATAATCTGTTCTGGCTATATTTTAAAATGCATTAAATGAAGTAAAAGGTTAACTTACCACTTTCCCTCCTTGATGGATCTTTTCTGACTGAACAACTCGTCCCGAAAAGGAAAGCAAGTTGGATTCAAAACTTAAGCCCCAATCATGAAGTTCTTTCTGGACATTATCATCTCTATTTAGATATATAAAATAAAAGAACACTGGAGTTACATTATTTGTGCTAATCTCTTTTTCTGGGAAATAGCAGGCTTATGTTTCTTAGTAAATCAACACTGTGCAACTATTATCTGAATATGATTTAAGTAACGTACTTGTTAATGTAATCAATGAGCCTTCCAACTTCACGCATTCTCTGGTCTGGGGCAAGTCTTGTATGAACAGACAAGTCTTTCATAACGGTAAAATCACTTCGCATTTTATCAGTTAAGCCTACAAATATGAAAAAGCTTATTTGAGGCAAAATGTCACATAGAATAGGGCTACCATATGTCCCCAGTTCCTGGGGACAGTCCCCGGTTTCGCAAATCTGTCTCTGGACAAATTCCTTCCCTGGAATGCCCCCAGATTTGCAAATCTGTCCCCGGGAAACATGACAGCAGCAGCCTCAGTTGGCTCTGGCTGGCTTCAGGAGCTTCTCACTGTTGCACACAAGACACAACATATGGGGACTTCCAGCGAGGAAAAATGGTGGATGCCACAGCAGCAAGCAGCTCCTGAAGCCAGCCAGAACCAACTGTGCTGGCTCCGGTCTGCTGACTGCTGCTGCCACTGCCAAAGGGAAACAGAGGACGTCAGGCGGTACAGTTCTCCTGTCCCCTTTGTTTTGACTTATCGGGGGAGGCTCGGGAGTTGCGGCTGGCCAACCGTTGCCCAGTTTTTTAAAAACTCTGCGCATTTTTGTTTCACAGGGTGCAAAAGAAGGGCTTTGCACCTTGCCTGGTAGAGAAACAGTGCCTTGTGCCCCTCCTGGGCAATGCCCACCCGCCCACGACTCCCGAGCCTCTCTTGATCTGTCAAAACAAAGGGGGAAGGGGGCAGATCAGCGGGGAAGGCTTGGGATATGCATGTGTGCTTGGGCCCAAGGTCTTTTGCCTCTCCATCCCCACTACTGACTCCTTGTTGCTACTCAGCTTCAAAAGAAAGTGCCCCCAGATTCATTGAAAAAAATCTGGTAACCATAACACAGAAACCACTCTTTCTCATCCGAATATACAGCTAGGCAATAATTAACTAAATTCAGTTCTCCCTGTGCGCCCATGCGCTCGCACCCCCCCCCAAGCACCTCATTTATTATCCAACTGCTACAAATGTAACTGTAAGATTCCTGTGAAAGAGTGTTAATGTGAAGGACCCTATCAGCACTACAGTGGTGCCTCGCAAGACGAAAAGAATCCGTTCTGTGATTCTCTTCGTCTAGCGGTTTTTTCGTCTTGCGAAGCAAGCCCATTGATGGATTAGCGGATTAGCGCTATTAGCGGCTTTTAGCTGCTTATCCGATCAGCTGATAAGCGGCTTAGCGGCTTAGAAAAAGGGGGGGAAGGAAAAAAACCAGCAGGAACTCGCAAGACATTGTCGTCTTGTGAAGCAAGCCCATAGGAGATTCGTTTTGCGAAGCACCTCCAAAACGGAAAACTCTTTCGTCTAGCGAGTTTTCTGTCTTGCGAGGCATTCGTCTTGCGGGGCACCACTGTACATCCATAGTTTAGCTACCAGAACTATGCTGAGTGGTGTCAAGTACAAGGTATGACAGTACTCCGAAGTAAAAATTTGTCTTGATCCAGAATATTAACAAAAATACTGAGATGCAGATAACATGACAGAAAGCTTACTTTTAATTGTATTATACCTGTAAGGTAGCAAAGTTCAGGAACAAGTATGGCTGGACCTGCCATGACACCTCCTGGGCCTGTCTTCCTCTTCGGCTGACTCACCAAAAGTGGTTGATTCAGGTCTTTGATTTCTTGGCTATATTGCTGTATTAAAAGCACATCATCTAGAATTTAGTTTTGCAAAACTTTTTGACTATGAAGTCAGGAGCTGTGTCACATGGAGAGATGCAGGTTCCACAATATCATAAATATGGCCAACGGAAGATGCTAGCAGCTGCAACACTTCTGAACACAGAACATAATGCTAGGACCCACTGAGTGGCATGCCACAATGGAAAAAAGAAAATTAGTTTCACATCCTTTAAATAATAGAACAGGCCTATTTAAAAAACAAACAAACTCTTCCCTCCCCAAACTAGCCTTGCAGTGTAACCTTTTGCAGAGTGCCCGATATGGCAGAAAATGTGTGGAGCTAGATCACCTGGCAAGTTCCAACACAATGGACTGTGCTTGGTTTTAATACATTGTGATCTGCCCCAAGCCTCTGGAATGGAGCAGAATATAAAGTTCAAGTAAAAAACAACAACAGCCACCAGCCAAAAAGTATCTGTACAATCTATAGTGTTGTGAGTTTGGGGGGAACCCCCTAAATGCTAGAAATTAGTAAATGGCAGAATTTTGATTATTTGAGTATTGAAGGGATGATTGCAGACCAGAGGAAAAACACAAAGCTTTCTTTCCAAGTCAGAGCCTCACCTGGGATAGAGGTTGTTAATATGACAAAAGGTGTTGATAGTCCATCTAATAGGAAACCTGAGCCCGGGCAGACAAGATTGCCAGGCTAACTGGGCGTGAGGTGACAAGAAAAGATTGTTTTGAGCATGGTGTGTGGGGTAGACTGGAGAACAAACATTGAGATCCATCTTGGCTGAAGGCTAGCTGGGAGTGATGCCTTTGGCTCCAGTGCTATGGGGAACAAACCCTGCCTGAGATGACCATGCTGTACATTCTGGGCTCCCTCTATGCAGACTGAAGGTGTAAATATGTGAATAAATCATTTCTTAAAGCTATGACAGTCTCTGCTGCACCTTCAATTCTTGAGCAGAAACCCTGAGAGAGCGCCTGGAGCGCCCTGGAATCTTGCTACTGCTTGGCAGTGGGGGGTAGCACCCAATTTTTGTAACAATAGTAATAAACTCCCTACAGCCACTAAAGTAAGTTCTGCAAATACAGTGGTGCCCCGCAAGACGAATGCCTCGCAAGACGGAAAACTCGCTAGACGAAAGAGTTTTCCGTTTTGGAGGTGCTTCGCAAAACAAATTTCCTATGGGCTTGCTTCGTAAGACGACAATGTCTTGCGAGTTCCTGCTGGTTTTTCCCTCCCCCCCTTTTCTAAGCCGCTAAGCCGCTTATCAGCTGATCCGATAAGCAGATAAGCCGCTAAAAGCCGCTAATAGCGCTAATCTGCTAATCCTTCAATGGGCTTGCTTCGCAAGACGAAAAAACCGCTAGACGAAGAGAATCACAGAACGGATTCTTTTCATCTTGCGAGGCACCACTGTATTTCATAAAAAATACATCATTTGTGGATGTACAGGTAAGGACCAGAGTGGGGCTTATGAAAAAGCAGCAACCCTGCAATATAGTTTCACTCATCTCATGTCCCAACATGATACTGAGCCCCACATCTGCCAGAGGCAGCCAATGGCAAAGAACAGGAGCAGTGAAACAACACATTTCAGAGCAAAGACAGGAACACCAAGCTGCCATTTTTAGTGTCAGCCCTATAGTTTTTGTAATTTGTTATTTCGCCCTGACTGGAAGCCTACCAATACTTTACGTCACCAATAATTACATAAAGGGAGACAATGGGATGTGTGAGATGAAACAGATCCGCCTGTACAGGAGGCAGAAAAAGGACTTGGGGTCTCTACAGAGGCAAGGCAATCTACTGAATATAGAGAATATAGAAGTCCACACCCCTTTTTTCCTCTCAAAATTATTTCTGGATTCTAACAAACAGTAGCAAAAGACATGCCTTTGGGGTCACAAGTATTTGCCTACAGTTCAAGATCCATATCTTTAAATAGCTAAGTTCACTGTACTATTTAACTGGTAAAAAGAAAGACAAAAACAATGAGTACTTTTTGCAAATCTTAACTTTAGAAAAGCTAATGAGAAGGTTCAACACAGTGGAAGCCATACCAGTGGAAGCATCATACCATTTTGTAGTAGTCCATAAAGCTGATTTCAGTTCCATCTCCCTTCTTAAAGGAAGCTTGGGGATTGGAATCCCAATCAATGTCATCAACTCGGTATGTTTTGTTGTTATATCTGGCAAATTTTTGAAATGTTCTGTTAATCTAGCTTCCTTTGTGATTTCAGCATAAAACATTGTACAAAAAACTGTTAACAATACTAAATGACCCGGTCTCAGACAGGAAACTGCCTTAGCATAACAGGAAAAGAGACATGGTGATACTTTCAGGCCCCCCAACTCAATTTGAAATAAAGCCTCTCTCAGTTGATTGTTTTATCCAAGTGCTGGAGAAAAGAAAAAGGATATTGTCAGAACATTTAAAACTCCTATCAAATACTTGCCCAAATCTGAAATAGAGAGGAACTCTGAAGAGAAACCCCTACAACAAGCAGACAAACTTCCTTGATTTGCAGAAAAGCCCTGGAGCAGGTAGGAGGTAGCCCATCTTGAAAGCCCTCTTTTATGAATGCAGAATTTATATTAATTCAGCAGGATAGGGGAGATTTATAGCAGAAAGAGCATTTCAGGTCAACATTCCATTCCAGGGATAAGCAAAGTGTCCACAAAGGGGTAAAACATTATCCCTTACAATCGCTAAATTAAGTCGCTTTATTTGAAGTCAGATTTTTTCATTCAGAGGGCAATAGTAACTTTCTGCCTTTTGCTTACAGTAGAATACCGTATTTTTTCGCCCTATAAGACGCACTTTTCCCCCTCCAAAAATGAAGGGGAAATGTGTGTGCGTCCTATGGGGCGAATGCAGGCTTTCGCTGAAGCCTGGAGAGCGAGAGGGGTCGGTGCGCACTGACCCCTCTCGCTCTCCAGGCTTCAGGAAGCTATCCGCTAGCTGTGGGAGACCCAGCTCTCCCACGGCTAGTGGAGACCTTGCCGGCACCTAGAAGCTTGGGGCACGCTGAGCTCCGCAGGCCCCAAGCTTCGGGATTAGCGCAGCGCTCCGCTAGCCCTGGGAGAGCCGCGCGGCTCTCCCACGGCTAGCGGAGACCTTGTCGGCACCTAGAAGCTTGGGGCGCGCTGAGCTCCACACGCCCCAAGCTTCGTGCTTAGCACAGCACACCTGGGGGGGGGGGAGAAATAATTTTCCCCCTTTATTTCCCCCCCAAAAAACTAGGTGCGTCCTATGGGGCGAAAAATACGGTATACTTCAATCAGCCCTGCGTCAGCATTACCAGAACTCTGCTAAAAAGCCTTCAGGGGGCAGAAGACTAAGTCAGGGAAGCAAGCAATGATATACCTTGCAATGTATGCACATGCTAAACACTATTTTTGTTCCTTTAAGAGAAACAGTTATTTAGATTTTGGACCAGTAATACCCTTTTAAGTGCTTTCAACTATGTGCTCTTTAGCAAACTGTTCACTGCTTTCAAATATACTGTGCTAAAATAAGGAGGAACAGTGGAAACCCAACTAAAGCAATCCTATCCATTTATTAACAGCAACCAACTTTCTAAACACAATCTAGACAACAGGTACTGCAAGCATGGCTACAATTCCCTTCTGTGAGATCAGGTGTAAGTAACCCCCCCCCCCCCGCAAATGATCAAACAAATCTTACCTTGTAAGAACAATCAAGCCAACCAGTTCTTTAGCACATATTTCCCTGAACCGCTGTTCTCCCACCTGCTCATACAGGGAATACATAAAATCCAGAACAGTTTCACTCCTGAGAACTTTGTGGCTCACATCTGTGCACAACATGATACTTGTTTCGTATTGCAGAATGGAAGTTGTAAAACCTGGCCAAATCATCAACCTGCCATACAGACAGAGGACAGAAAGTCATATCACAAATTGCCATTCAGTGGCCTCGTTTGCAAGAGATGCTTTGTTTGATTGAACCCTGCTCAGTAAGTCAAGTATGGCTTGTTTACAGTTAACAGATCACAATCTGCTTATGTACTATACTCTGGTTTAACTATGGTATGGTTTTACATAGGAACCAGGCCAACACTTTGAGAATACAACTGGACATTTTTAGGAGAAGCTATTCATTTACAGTTACGATCATGCTTTGTAGAATCTGCAACTTAACAAAAAGAAACAGTTCCAAAGGTCATGAAGTCAAAGATGCTTTCCTGATTTCTGAAATTCTAAATCTTCAAAATTTTATCTGAAAACGTATCATCCTCTTTCAAAATAAATGACAAGGCAGGTTGCAACATACAAAACACAATAAAACCTGCCTTTGACAGAATTAAAAACAAATAAAACATCAGTAAATGCTGGTTGGTTTAAATTAAAATTCAAAGTGCAGTGCTGTTTTCAAAAAGTACATGAAAGAAGGCAGAGACAACTGCTGCTCAACGTCTACTGGCAGGGAGTTCCACAGGGCAGACTCTGCCCCACTGAAGGCACACTAAAAGCCAATCAAACCTCAGAGGCACAAGGAGCCACTCTAAGTGCCAAAGGTGACATATTAAGGGATCAGGTGTTCCTTAAGGAACTTCTGGCCTAAGCTGTTTAGGGCTTTGTGAATTAACACAAGCCCTTGAACCAGCCAAAAGCAAATTGGCAACCAGTGCAGCTCACTCAGCAGTGGACTAAGATGTTGCCAGTAATCTGCTCCTGTAACCAGTTTGCCTGCTGCTTTATTATGCTCTAGCTGCAGCTCTCTGATGAAATACAAGAGCAGCCCCACATAAACCAAATTACAATAGAGCATTGAAGTTACCCTGCATGGCCCACCATGGTCAGGCTGTTGAGATCCAGGAATGGCTGCAGCTGGAATACCAGATGCAGCTGGTAAAAAAGCACCCCAGGCCACAAAATTCACTTGGACCTCTAGTGGAAGAGATGGAAACATGGTAAGAAGTACCCTCAGACTGTATACCTGCTCCTTTAAAGGAAGCACACCATCCAGAAGAGGCAATTGACCCAACTCCTGGATATCTATCTATCTTTCCAGTCTATCTTATCTAGTCTATCTTTCCAGGACCCAAGCTGTTTAACTGACCCTCAACCAGTCCACCATGGCCTAGATCTGTCTAGGGCTTGCAAACCTTCTCCTGACACAGATGTAATGAGAAATAGTCTGATATCTACAGCATACTAATGATAACTTGCTCCAAAACTCCTAATGACCCCTCCTAACAGCCTCATATTGATGTTGAATAGCACTGGGGACAAAATAGTGCTCTGTTGCACCCCACTGCATAAACACCAGGGCTCCTCAAAGAGGACTCTCCCAGTGCAACAACAGAGCCACCATAGCAGTGCCACTGATGCCCATCCCACCTATTTTATTTATTTATTGAATTTATATACTGCCCTGCACACAGAGGTCTCAGGGCAGTTCACAGAATAAAATCAAAATACACAATCAAAACGACAGCAACTCAATAACCCTCCCAGCCCCCATTTTGAACACAGTCCGTTCAAAAAGGATACCATGGACAGTGGTACTAAAGGCCATTGCCCTTTTCTCAAAGGTCATCCATCAGGGTAACCAAGGTTGATTCAGTCCCAAACTCATGTCTGAACACAAACTGGCAATGATCCAGATACAGTTAATCCCATCCAGGAATGTCTGCAGTTCTTCCACTCGAAAAGAGAAATGCCCCAATAATCACCATATCCTGAAGGTACACTTGCCTGCTTCCAACAGACATGTTCAAACATTTCCACAAATAATTTTCTAAATAGGCTCAAATAGAAAATCCTGCGACCCACATACAGCACACATCTTTGCAGTCAGCACTGTTTTCTAACTGCTAATAGGAAAAAGATTGAAATACATTCCTTTGGAAATGCATTTCTAAAAAGTAAACATGCAGTCCACCATGTGCAATGGTGACCATTTATCTTTGTTGCAAGCAGACAATAAAAGACAAGTGCACACCTAACTCTAGCCATAGATCCTTGCAAAAGTAACTTCCATCCTTACCAATTATCTCATGCACAACAGTCAAGAGTTCTATCTCAGTGGCTCTTGAGTCACACAGTACTACATGTGCAGATGTTGGACATAAAAGTTCAGAGCTGGAACTGTGTAAAAGCCTCACTGCTTTGAAGAAGGCAGAAAGGAGAAGCTCATCACTGTAGACCAAGAAGCACAGCAAATGGGAGGAGTAATAACCTACTCCACTTTCAGCAATGGGAGTCATTCAGAAGAGGCTGATGAAAAGCTGTATTATCGCAGTGTTCCCCAACCTGTGGGGTGCAACCTGTAAGTGGGTCATTGGCTTCTTCAGTTAATCCAAAATGATCATTGCCTTTTAAATGGTATGATGAATATCTTAGAACTTAGTTTCATTTGCATATTATAACGCTGTATTTATACTGGTAATCTGATATCAGAAAGACTTAAATCTTCAATTTTAACACTTGGAAACTGCTTTCTGACAGCACACCCAGTGGAGGTTCACAAGATGTTCAGAACTGTTTTGAGCAGGAGTGCCAATAGTTCCACAGCCCGGGGTCGGGGGTGCCACGCAGCATGAATGGCCCTGGCACCAAAATTTGTGGGTGCCTGGCCCCTTCATGGGGAATTTTGTGGGTACTTGGGCCTCAGGGAGTTGGCACCTATGGTTTTGAGTGGCTATTACATCTTGCTTCTAATGTGCAGGCACCAAAGGCATCCCATCCCTCTTACAACAAAAAGTTATAAGAGGTAAGTGTGAAACCAACAGCTGCCGAAGAACTACGGTCCACAATACATGTGACAATAAATCAATGGGTCACCCAAGTCAATTTGCCAAGGCAATTTGGATTTGTTGGTCACCATACAAAAATGGTTGGGAACCACATGACCTTATCTACAAAACGTAACAAAGCAAAAACAGCTGTTGGTCTATGCTACATATTACTGTGCAAAGTACACTATATAAAATTTAAGTACAGTGGTGCCCCGCAAGACGAAAAACCCGCTAGACGAAAGGGTTTTCCGTTTTTGCGTTGCTTCACTAGACAAATTTCCCTATGGGCTTGCTTCGCAAGACGAAAAAGTCTTGCCATTTTTTTTCGCTCCCCCCCTTTTTCCTAAGCCGCTAATAGCCTTTTAGCCGCTTAGCCTTTAACAGCCGCTAAACCGCTAATAGCGTCAAGCCGCTAATAGGGTTGCTTCGCAAGACAAAAAAACCGCTAGACGAAGAGACTCGCGGAACGGATTATTTTCGTCTTGCGAGGCACCACTGTACAGGATATCAAAAAATTACGACATTATCCAAAATAGGTATGAAACACAATAAGCTGTTCAGTAGAGTAAAAATTGGCTGACCTGAAAATCTGTTACAAGAACACCAAAACATTTAAGCCCAATTTAATTACCTGTGCTTGGGAATACTGATTGGGTCACTTGGATTGTAATAATTTCGTCCAATTTGCTGCAAATTCATTATTTTCAGTAGCCTGGGGGAAAAAAATATTTGGGAGTGGTTAGATAGTAAACAGTGCTACCAATCCACAGCATAGCACCTAAAATATAGGTTCTGCCATGGTTTGGCTAAGATCTTTCCACAAGTCTCTCTTGAACATTTATAGAAAAGAACACCTCAGTTCTGTTTAAGTACTTCTTATGTGGCAAGTCAGATTTATATAGATTTTACATAGGCAACAACTCTTAGCATCATCCACACAACCATTTCCTTCCAACCACACACTGGTATGGAGAACCTGAAAGGTAGCAACAGCAATAAGTTTTGTTGAGGAGCATGTCACTAATAACAAAAATCCACAAAACATGTGGTTGTCAAGTGCACTACTGCCAGAAAATGGAGAGACAGCTAAAGCAGCCCACTCCCTTCTCACTCTGGAGAACAATGAAGAGCAACTATCCAGGATGTTGCCCTGAAGAAGCTAGCATCAACTGAGCAGGGGTTCTTTCAACACACTGTCACTGTAAAGCAAGCATGATAAAAACTAGGTGATTTTGTATGCCCATGCCCAGAGAAGCAAATAGGAAAAACTCACTCCACTCAGTGGAGCAGAGTATTTCAGAGTAATAAAGCTAGCTGACTTACAGTGCATTAAAAAATCTGGCTCACCACAAACAGAAGACCAATATGAGCTATCAAAATAAACATACTGCTGTCCCATCACTAGCATTACTTTCTTTCACAGGAAATCAACACTGAAAGCCAACCTTCTAAAAATAATGTTGTAAAACTGTAGGCATGTAGGTGAAGTAGATGGCAACTCATTGGTTAAAGTGATTGTAATCTTCACAGTCTCTCCTTGTCGGGTCTGACTAAACACTTCAGAAACCTGAGAATATTAAGTGACAAGTTAAATATCTTAAGATTTTGCTTTACATCAAGGGAACAGACAAATCAATCCCTTAAGAGTGGTTGTTGCCAATTTGGTGCCTGTGCCCACAGAGTCCCTTCCTGGTACCCACAGGATACCTTCCTTACCCACCTCCCAGCAAAATTAGACCTCAAAGAAGCATTCTATTAGTGTTTGCCTGGTTTTAGTGGACATGTGGTGCTCATAAGTTTCTCTAGTTTGCAAATGTGTTCACAGCATAAACCAATAAAGCACCCAGCAGCAAACGGAATACAGATCTCAAGCCATTTGAGCTTGTTGCTATGACCACCCTGAACTTCAGAGCCAAGGTGAAAAGCACACATAGCGTAGAAGATGCAGTGTGGCTATTGTGTTAGAAAGTTTAGGCACAACTAGATTTTAAGAACCATACCTTGTTTTCCAGTTTCTTTGGCAAGAACAAAATTGTCCCATCAAAAGCATGTGTCCGCCCAATTAGGTCCTCGTGCTGAAACAGCAAAGCTGAACGAAGACGCCGGGCTTCCATTTGTGGATTGTAGTCAATGTGGTATTGGAACAAGGCCCATTGCGGACGAGAAGTCAGCCGAAAATGGTTTGTGCTTAATTTTATCAGAGTACCTGAAGCACCTGAAAAAGGCATCCAGCTGCTATCAGCCATCTCTTGCTAGCAGAGAAGTTAGTAGTCATAGAACAGAACTCCAAGAGCCCCACCGGAATTTAATACAGGCATGGTGAGCCTTGGACTCCCTTTCCTCCCCCTCCCACACTGGCCTTCATTTAGCTTTCTCTGCCACCTTGGAAATTTAAATAGTGGTTTGGGAGTTCAACAGAGCAGCTGCTACATTAGAAAGGAATACAGCATCCTTATTTATTATTGCGTAGTACTTATAATTTACACATTCGTATGCTTTAGAATCATGTACCTGTTTTAGAGTCTTTAACATGTGCCATTGACTGACGAGTATTTACACCAAGGTCATGGAAGTCTCTGCGGCGTCCACCTCTTTCTCCCAATGACATTTCTTGAAAACCAGCTGAAATCTGAAGTTCTGCAATTTTGGGAGGAACCATCATGACTTGCACTTGTTTAGCCCCCCCCCCCCCCCCAGTAAGAAATTTCGGTCAGCTAAATCTTAACACTGCATCTCTTGGCAACCCAGAGTTGATGAAACAACCTTGATGGCAGAAAGTGAGGAGGAATTAAAGAACCTTTTAATGAGGGTGAAAGAGGAGAGTGCAAAATATGGTTTGAAGCTCAACACCAAAAAAACAAAGATCATGGCCACTGGTCCCATCACCTTCTGGCAAATAGAAGGGGAAGAAATTGAGGCAGTGAGAGATTTTACTTTCTTAGGCTCCATGATCACTGCAGATGGTGACAGCAGCCACGAAATTAAGACACCTGCTTCTTGGGAGAAAAGCAATGACAAACCTAGACAGCATCTTAAAAAGCAGAGACATCACCTTGCCAACAAAGGTCCGTATAGTTAAAGCCATGGTTTTCCCAGTAGTGATGTATGGAAGTGAGAGCTGGACCATAAAGAAGGCTGATCGCCTAAGAATTGATGCTTTTGAATTATGGTGCTGGAGGAGACTCTTGAGAATCCCATGGACTGCAAGAAGATCAAACCTATCTATTCTGAAGGAAATCAGCCCTGAGTGCTCACTGGAAGGACAGATCCTGAAGCTGAGACTCCAATACTTTGGCCACCTCATGAGAAGAGGACTCCCTGGAAAAGACCCTGATGTTGGGAAAGATGGAGGGCACAAGGAGAAGGGGAAGACAGAGGACGAGATGGTTGGATAGTGTTCTCGAAACTACCAGTATGAGTCTGACCAAACTGCGGGAGGCAGTGGAAGACAGGAGTGCCTGGCGTGCTCTGGTCCATGGGGTCACAAAGAGTAGGACATGACTAAACAACAACAAGGTTAGAGATAGCCCACAGTACCAACACTACTTCCAACACTACCTGAAGCAAAGGGAGAAGTTTTTCAATAAGTGCTTGGGGTAGTACCAGACAATGCTGAAACTGAAGCATAGATATATAAGAACTGCACACAAATGATTACGTGGTTAGGACTGCAAGATTATAATTTTAACTCTTATATTATATAAATATTGTAAAATAAATAAAATAACTTGGTTTATTTCCACATTTCATAAACTCTCAGCAGTAAATCTTCCTTCTCATAGTAAATCCAAACAGGCAGTATCACAGCAGAAAACAGAAAAAGCTAAATGCTAATTAACTGAAACTTCTTGAAATCTAATGCTAATCCAAACAGCAACATAATATGGAGACAACAGGCTCTTTTGAACAACAGTGGTCTTCTGCTGCACTTACCTTGCGATCTTGGTGCAACAGGTCCTCTTTTTTGCCGCCCACGCCCAATTAGTTCTCCTTCAGCTGGTGGCTCAGCTTCAGGTTGCTGAGCTGCAGTTTGCATATAGGTAGGTGCCTGAACCTAGATAATTCAATAACAATTAGAAAAGAATGCTGGCCACTCATCATGAATATCCAAGGTGAAAGAGGCATCCAGATATGATTCAACTCCTAAAACTGCCCATGACAGGGAGATTTGTGGGTTATAAAAGGTTAGGTGGTTGTTCTAGGTGAAAAAGACTCTGCTGAAAGTTCCAGACAGGCCCCAATCTTTAGAGACAGTGAGGAGACTTGAGTACCAACAGCTGCCTGTGATACTATGGCTTCTGAACTGGCAAGAAGGCTCCTTCCTGCTCTTGTGCAGAGGGACTCATGGAGACCCACCCGCTTCCAATAATATGGCCAGCAATCTGGACACAAGGAATGAACCTCCTTGAAAACCTTTTGTGAAGGACCTGCAGTGGCCAACAAGCCAGCAGAAACAATGGTATTAAACCCACTCCCCACCAATCCAACCAGTCTACCTCTTCTTCTTTTGCTGTCCCTGAGGGTTGACCTTTGGCCACTAGCAACCATGCCAGACAACAAAAGGGAAGGAAAAACATTGTGGAAGGTATGAGGATGACATACAAAGATCCTTTACAAAAAAAGAGCAAAGCCAGAGAAGGAAGTGTAACTCTGAAAATCTGAATATCATTTCTTATTAAGCTTAAGTCACCTGAGTTATTGAACACCTTATCAAAGCCCACAAATGGGAAATAAAAACACATGTGTTGACTCTTGGGCACAAAGTCAAAGCTGTGCAAGACATTACTGGAATAGTTTCAGTGGGCTATTTTTATTAACCATCCAATGACTTTTAAAGAAGTTTTAAAGAAAACTCAAAGCAATGGAATATAAAACTATGCATGAATCAACACTCCCTATATCTAAATATCCAATCCTTAAGCTTTTAAACACTCACCATAGGTACTCCTACTGTAGGCGTAGCAGTCTCTTGGCCACGGGCCCTTCCCCTTGCTCTGGCTCTGGCTCTACCAGACATGGTTGCTCAAGTAACAAGCTGCAATTATTAAACGAAATGCACACATTTTGATTCCCTCATATTCCAATAAGGTAAAAAATTATCCACCAGCATTCAAGCTAAAGCCACACTGGCTCATTCTAATTTCTGGACAACAAATGGAAAAGTCTTTGAGCACTATTAGAAGATGCTCAAAGAATCCTTTAAAAATAAAGGGCAAACTACATTAACTCCATTGCAACTCTCCCTTCCCACCATGCAACTTCTAAGCTTGCTTTTCACCCACTATTCTTCAGATCTTTCATCTTCAATCCCATCCCCATGCTGCCTACTTCCTTTTCGCAACCCCCTATACACTCCATTTCCACCTTCACTTTTTCTATTGCCTTTATTTTTTCAACTCTCCCCGCACACCTTTCTCATTACCCCTCCCCTGCTATTCCGCAGCCCACTTTGCACACACAAACCATGATATTTTATATATATATATATATATATATATATATATATATATATATATATATTTGCTTTCGTAGATTTTCACGGGTACAGGAATGCAGGTTTTGGTGTCTTCGGGTGTCTTCCCGTGTAAGAGTTGGGGTGTCTAGGCGACGTTTCGACGAGGTCTCACTCGTCATCTTCAGGCTGGTGCTTTCGGCTTCTTGTTACTGGAACAGAGCAGGATCTCAGTGTTTGAGTTCCTATAAATACTGTTGAGGGGGTGTGGTGTGTAGCCTCCAACGTTCTGGGCAGAGAGGAAGTTCCCAGGTTAGTGTGCCTTTTCTTCTTTTGTTCATTAATTACTTGAGGGATATCTTGAGTGATTTCTTGAGTGATATTCTGAGTACCACTTAGGAGGGTCATTAGGTGTGGATTAGTTGCTAAAGCTTTCGTGTCTTGACCTCTTGAGCTTGTGAAGAGTTTTTCTGAGAAGATGGCTGTACTGCAAATAGTTGTGCTCTGGCTTGGCTTCGTGTATAGGGGCGAGCTGTGGTTTTGTGCCCTGTGCCAGCCAGATCTGTGTAGGGATTGCAGGGGGGTGCAGCATCCGGAGGTGCCACTATGGTTTGGCTACTGGATGGTGTCTGTAATTTATGTGTGGAGAGGGTCTGGGTTTGGGTCTGGTGTGGTTGATTGGAGATGGCGTTCTGTGTGCCTCTGGTTCTGGTGTCGGTTTTTGTGGGGAGGGCTAATTTCCAGATGTCTGGCAGGCGGGACGTGTCGTCACGCTTGTTCATGTTGTGAGGGTGTTTCTCTATCTCGATGGCTTCCATGATTATTCTCTTGTGGTGATGTTCCATGTTAAAGAGCAATTTGGAATCTGCAAAATTAATTTCGTGTCCTGTTTCTTTCATGTGTTGGTAAAGAGAGGAAGTTTTTTCTTCTTTTTTGACGGCATTCTTGTGTTCTGCGATACGTGCATTTATTCGTCTGTTTGTTTGTCCAATGTACGTGGCTGGGCAGACTTTGCAGGGTATTTCATAGACCCCTTGGTTTTCTAGCTGGATTTTATCTTTGGGGTTTCTGAGGATATTGGCTATTTTTTGGTTGGTGCAAAAGGCTGTTTTGATATTGTGTTTATGGAGGATTTTGCTAATTTTATCTGTAGTGCCCTTGATATAAGGAAGGAGGGCCATGCCATTGTTTTCTTCTGTGTCTTGGTTTTTGGGGGGTGTTTCTTTTTGGATTAGCTTCGTAACCCTGTTTTGCTGGTATCCGTTGGCGATTAACACATTTGAGAGATTCTGTAACTCAGTTGTCAAGTGGTCTTTGTCAGCCAGGCGTTTGGTTCTGGAGATGAGAGTCTTGGCTACGGAGTTTATTTGTGCAGGGTGGTGGTGTGATTGTGCATGTAAGTAGCGGTTGGTGTGTGTTTTTTTCCGGTAGATAGTGTGTCCTAGGGAGCCATCAGGTTTTTTGTAGATTAGGACGTCAAGGAAGGGACCACCTATCTGGAAAAAACCACCAAATCCAAAATAAAAGCCTCTCCTATCAGTGAAGAAATCCAGCTAAGAATCATCCCCAGAGAAAAATCATCCAGATGCCCCAAACTCTACGGTCTCCCCAAGATACACAAAGAAGGAACACCACTCAGACCAATAGTCAGCTCCATAGGCTCACCTCTACAAAATCTCGCTAAATTTCTCGCTAAGCAACTTCAGCCCTATGCAGAATCTATCGCTTCACACGTTACAAACTCCTTCCAGTTCATAGAAACAATAAAGAAGCAAAACCTACATCCCGATGACCTACTTGTGAGCTTCGATGTTGTATCTCTCTTCACACAAGTGCCCATTAATGAAGCCTTGACAGCCATTCAAAACAAATACAATCCCCCCGAATACATCCTGGACCTGACCAACCACTGCCTAACCAACACGTACTTCATCCACAATGGACAAAGATACAAACAGATAGAAGGAGCACCTATGGGATCACCCCTCTCTCCGGTCATCGCAAATCTGTACATGGAACACTTTGAAACCAATGCTTTAGACAAGTCAGAACACAAACCCAAACTTTGGCTCAGATATGTTGACGACACCTTTGTAATTTGGCCACACGGGAAGGAAAAACTAGATAGCTTCCTCACACATCTCAACAGCCTACACCCCAAAATACAATTCACTATGGAAATAGAAGCCAACAACCAACTTCCCTTCCTTGACGTCCTAATCTACAAAAAACCTGATGGCTCCCTAGGACACACTATCTACCGGAAAAAAACACACACCAACCGCTACTTACATGCACAATCACACCACCACCCTGCACAAATAAACTCCGTAGCCAAGACTCTCATCTCCAGAACCAAACGCCTGGCTGACAAAGACCACTTGACAACTGAGTTACAGAATCTCTCAAATGTGTTAATCGCCAACGGATACCAGCAAAACAGGGTTACGAAGCTAATCCAAAAAGAAACACCCCCCAAAAACCAAGACACAGAAGAAAACAATGGCATGGCCCTCCTTCCTTATATCAAGGGCACTACAGATAAAATTAGCAAAATCCTCCATAAACACAATATCAAAACAGCCTTTTGCACCAACCAAAAAATAGCCAATATCCTCAGAAACCCCAAAGATAAAATCCAGCTAGAAAACCAAGGGGTCTATGAAATACCCTGCAAAGTCTGCCCAGCCACGTACATTGGACAAACAAACAGACGAATAAATGCACGTATCGCAGAACACAAGAATGCCGTCAAAAAAGAAGAAAAAACTTCCTCTCTTTACCAACACATGAAAGAAACAGGACACGAAATTAATTTTGCAGATTCCAAATTGCTCTTTAACATGGAACATCACCACAAGAGAATAATCATGGAAGCCATCGAGATAGAGAAACACCCTCACAACATGAACAAGCGTGACGACACGTCCCGCCTGCCAGACATCTGGAAATTAGCCCTCCCCACAAAAACCGACACCAGAACCAGAGGCACACAGAACGCCATCTCCAATCAACCACACCAGACCCAAACCCAGACCCTCTCCACACATAAATTACAGACACCATCCAGTAGCCAAACCATAGTGGCACCTCCGGATGCTGCACCCCCCTGCAATCCCTACACAGATCTGGCTGGCACAGGGCACAAAACCACAGCTCGCCCCTATACACGAAGCCAAGCCAGAGCACAACTATTTGCAGTACAGCCATCTTCTCAGAAAAACTCTTCACAAGCTCAAGAGGTCAAGACACGAAAGCTTTAGCAACTAATCCACACCTAATGACCCTCCTAAGTGGTACTCAGAATATCACTCAAGAAATCACTCAAGATATCCCTCAAGTAATTAATGAACAAAAGAAGAAAAGGCACACTAACCTGGGAACTTCCTCTCTGCCCAGAACGTTGGAGGCTACACACCACACCCCCTCAACAGTATTTATAGGAACTCAAACACTGAGATCCTGCTCTGTTCCAGTAACAAGAAGCCGAAAGCACCAGCCTGAAGATGACGAGTGAGACCTCGTCGAAACGTCGCCTAGACACCCCAACTCTTACACGGGAAGACACCCGAAGACACCAAAACCTGCATATATATATATATATATATATATATATATATATATATATATATATATATATATATATATTTCTGCATGCTTTTAAGATGAATAGACTCCTAAGAGCAAGCCTGTCAGTTAGCTCATTCAGTTACAGATGGGTAGCCGTGTTGGTCTGCCATAGTCCAAATAAAAAAATTCCTTCCTGTAGCACCTTAAAGACCAACTAAGTTAGTTCTTGGTATAAGCTTTCGTGTGCATGCACAGGTGTATCTGAAGAAGTGTGCATGCACACGAAAGCTTATACCAAGAACTAACTTAGTTGGTCTTTAAGGTGCTACAGGAAGGAATTTTTTTATTTGGACTCATTCAGTTAGTGAAGGTTATGTTCAGTTGACGGACGCTGCACATACAAGGGTGTTTGCTTGTTAATAAAAATATCTAAATTACTACACTAAATCGGGAATATCATGCTAATGATAGCACATGGTACCAGGAGTGAAACATATTATGTATAGGTTCATGTCCTTCCTTTCTCACAAGGCATCTGAGGAATGGGAGAAGTTTTGAGTAAAACAAGAAGGGAAGCGCACAAAGGGAAACGGCTGTTTTAAACAATGGCAGAATTTTGAGTAAAGGTTGCTTTTTTAAAAGAAACACGATTAAACAAAGCAAAATAGCAGCAATGGGTACAACTCAGAAGCTAATACGGCTGGGCGATATCTGGTTTTCAACATCGTGATATATCACCAGCTTAACATCATGATATACTGATATGTCACTGTCTGAAATAAGGATGGAGATATGTAGAAGCATTGGATGGTTTTGCGGTTTTTCCCACATTGTGATTTTTGCAGAGCGCATGCACACACACTATGATTCACAATATATTGCCAGGTCAAATTATGAAACCAGTATCACTAAGGGACTTCAAACTAGTTTTGGACACTATATCATCCAGCCCTAGAAGCTAACACCAAAAAGCTTACACAATTCCTGTGTAAGCTCCCATTCTCCCCTTCTCGTTTTACTCAAACCTCTGCCACTGCTGAAAATTGCCACTTGCCGACCTATCAATCCGTGCTTTACTCAAACTTCTGCTGCTGTTTAAAATTGTCATTTTCCTCCGCAATGAAACCAAGCAGGCTGCCAGAGGGACATAATTCTAACATCCTTCTTCTGCCGAGCCCCCAGTAGGCTAGCAATTTCTTATCTAAACTAGCAACTTTTGGAAGCTAATTTAGCAGGCTGTGAGGCTTCAAAGTAAAATTCACTGGAATTTATAGCAACCACTAGATACAGATATGCTTAGCTCTAAGACACTGTGTCCCATGGGGCTTATAAAATTCTATTTTAAGGCTCCCGTTATTTAGAATTAAGCCATATTTAACTCAAGGAAACTCCCTTTCACGTAGAAATGAGTGCACTTATACCTCTGACCAAAAAGGCTTGGGGTTATCACTGCTTTGGTATGAAGAGCATAACCTTCATTTTACACAAGTTAGATTAAATGGAAACAGCACATGGGGAACCGTACCGCGCCCCCCCCCCAAGTCCACAAGGGAGATCTTACCCCAACAGCTTACCCTATGCCACACAAAGGAGGTGCTTCCCACAGCAGCCAGCTCACCACACCTCCACTCCCCAAAACCTACCTCACAGGATTGTTGCAAGGATAAAATGGAGAAAAGCAGTACGTACACCACCTTGAGCTCCTTTTGAGAAAAGGGAGAATATAAATTAAACTTTCAGATAAAATTAACATTAAAAAGTTTACTCCAGACCTGTTGCTACCTTGTTCTGGATTTCTTCCTCCTTTCCTACTTTTCTCCTCACTCCACGTTCTCCACTCACCCCCTTTCCTTTCTGTATTCTTATTTTTACATACATTTCCCAACCCCTCTTCAACTGCTGTGCTATTCACTCACTAGTTTGAATGCAATATCAGACATAGACACAAGTAAGTGCAGCTGTAGAATATGTATTATATGCTTGTTATATTTAATATCATAAAGTTCTGTTTTTAGGGATAAAGCAACAGCAACAAGTAGTTTCTTTGTTGTGTAGCCAACTACAGTAAAGGTATATACACACTTCCATCTCCTCCATGTTTCCCATGCATGGTTTACAACAAATGAGAATCCATGGAAAACCTGAATTGCCATTTGTTGCACTTCAGCTCTAAAGAGCTTTTCATGGCGAAAGTCATGAGCAAGAGAAGTCACACATGGAGCAAAAGGTAAGCCCTGTAATAAGTAATCTGTTGAAATCAAAGGACCTATGTTAACCATGCCTTAAGTGTGCTGATTTCAATACTTACTTTTAAGAGGAAAGATAGATGGTTACTGATGAAACTACTGTGAACTCACAAACTCAAGTCAGGTGTGCAGTATAAATTCAATACAATCTTTTTGTTTTGTCACTTTGGAATGATCCTAGAAAAGAGTTGGCCAGATATATTATAAAATCCAAATAATATATTAAATTATATCCCATCCTAGACTTTGAATGAATGGCAGTATACAAACTAAATAAAAAATGTGTATTAAATTACTGGGACACACAGCATCTTCAATACAGTGGTACCTCGCAAGACGAATGCCTCGCAAGACGGAAAACTCGCAAAATGAAAGGGTTTTTGGTTTTTTGAGTTGCTTCGCAAGACGATTTTCCCTATGGGCTTGCTTCGCAAGACGGAAACGTCTTCCAAGTTTGTTTACTTTTCCTTAAAACCGTTAATACACTTGCGACTTGACTTCGAGGAGCAACTCATAGCACGCGGTGTGGTAGCCTTTTTTGAGGTTTTTGAAGACTTGTGATTTTTGAAGCTTTTCCAAAACTTTTCCGACACCGTGCTTCGCAAGACGAAAAAAACCGCAAGACGAAAAAACTCGCGGAACGAATTAATTTCGTCTTGCGAGGCACCACTGTATCAGAAACACACATGCATGGGCTATGCCCAACTAACATCAATTTAAGACTAAACCCACCAAAATTAATGGGTCAAGGTTAAATCCAGAGCAGATGCAATGAAATCAATAAACATGACTAACACTGGATGTACTTCCGTGATTGCAGTTTACCTGAGAATAAGTCCCATCAAACCTTCTTTTGAGTACACATGTAAATGACCCAAACACACAAAATACAGTTATTACTGTGTAATGTTTTCATTTAAAAACCCTGCAGTATTATGGAATAAAAGTTTGCTTGTATTTGTAACATAAACTCAAGAGTAGATACATGGACATGTATCCAATTTTAATCATACTCAACAGTAGACCTACAGAAACTGATAATCATGACTAATTGTAATAGTATGCCAAACTGAGATCAATGAGAAGCTACAGTGAGGCGAAAAAATATTTGATCCCCTGCTAAATTTGCCCGTTTGCCCTCTGACGAAGAAATGGCCAGTCCATAATTTTATTGGTAGGTTTATTGTAGCTGTGACAGAATAACAGGAAAACCCCCAGAAACCCAGAAGACAAGTCAGAGATTGATGTGCATTATGAGTGAAATAAGTATTTGATCCCCTATCAACCAGCCAGATGTCAGGCTACCTGGTATCTTCACTGTATGTAATGAGCTGAGATTAGAAGCACCTGCTGTAAGGGTCTTACCTGTAATCCCAGCTTGTTACAGTACCTGTACAAAAGACACCTGTCAACAGAAGCAATCAAACCAGAAAATTCCGAAGTAGCCAAGCAGCTTGGTGAGGTGACAACAGTTGGTGCAATAATTTGCAAATGGAAGAAACACAAAACAGTCAACCTCCCTCCGTCTGGGGCTCCATGCAAGATCTCATCTCGTGGAGTTGCAATGATCAGAACGGTGATGAAGCAGCCCAGAACCACATGGGGCCATAGTCACCATAAAAACAGTTGGTAACTCACTATGTCATTAAGGACTGAGATCTTGCAGAGCCCACCAGGTCCCCTTGCTCAAGGCAGCACATGTACAGGCCCATCTGCAGTTTGCCAATGCACATCTGAATGACCCAGAGGAGAACTGGGTGGAAGTGTTGTGGTTAGATGAGACCAAAATCGAGCTCTTGGGCATCAACTCAACTCACCGTGTTTGGAGGAGGAATGCTGCCTACGACCCCAAGAACACCATCCCCACTGTCAAACATGGAGGGGGACATATGCTTTGGGAGTGTTTTTCTGCTAAGGGGACAGGACACCTTCACCGCATCGAAGGGACGATGGACGGGACCATGTATCGTCAAATCTTGGGCAAGCACCTCCTTCCCTCAGCCAGGGCATTGAAAATGGGTTGAGGATGGGTATTCCAGCATTACAATAACCCAAAACACACAGCCAAGGCAACAAAGAAGTGGCTATAGAAGCAGCACATTAAGGTCCTGGAGTGGCCTAATCACTCTCCAGACTTTAATCCCATCGAAAATCTGTGGAGGGAGCTGAAGGTTCGAGTAGCTACACATCAGCCTCAAAAGCTTACTGACTTGGAAAGGATCTGCAAAGAGGAGTGGAACAAAATACCTCCAGAGATGTGTGCAAATCTGGTGGCCACCTACAAGAAAAGTCTGACCTCTGTAATTGCCAACGAGGGTTTTGCCACCAAGTACTACCCTAAGTCATCTTTTGCAAAGGGATCAAATACTTATTTCATTCATTATAATGCACATCAATCTGACTTTTGTCTTCTGAGTTTCTGGGGTTTTTCCCGTTATTCTGTTTCTCACAGCTACAATAAACCTACCATTAAAATTATGGACTGGCCATTTCTTCGTCAAAGGGCAAATTTAGCAGGGGATCAAATACTTTCCTCCCTCACTTTAGGAATAACTAATTTAGCGCCAATAATCTAATATGCATCTGTATCTAACAGAGCTTTCTTTGTTGTTTTTTAAATTATTTATACCCTAGTTTTATATAAATATTACATTATTTATTATTATATAAAATGTTATATTTTATATAAATATTTTATATAAATATATATATTACACACAGGTTTTTAAAAGCAACAAATAATGCAGGAACTAAAAAAGGGGGGGCAACTCTACCCCACAGCCCCTCAAGCCAAGACCTTGTTTCATTAACCTAATGAAACATTAACGAAGCAGAGACACTCTGTACATGCACAGAAGCACTGCAGGCCTAAGACAACACCATTCCACCATCTGCCTTGATAATTAAAGGGTTTAAAACGAAAAATACTTAAAACTCATTTTTAAAATCCCAAATAATGTGAGAGCTAAGAAAGCCGTCAACCCACTCGTACACCCAAAACCCAAAGCAAATACCTTCTTTGTACATGCCCAGAGGCACCGCAGGCCTGAGGCAACACCCTCCCACCATCTGCCTTGATAACTTAAGGGCTTGATGATAACAGAAACAACGGTTTTAAAATCCTGAATGTAATTATTGTTTAAAAATTAATTTAGAACGGCAGCCGTCGACTCCCCCCCCCCACATAATATACAACAAAAACTCGAAACAAACACTTGATTCACGAAGGCACTCTGCACATGTGCAGAGGCACTGCAGACCTGAGAACTTGCCTTGATAATTTGAGGAAGGTCGAACCCCCTTTTCACCCCCAACCCCCTTTTCACCCCAGCGCCCACGGCCCCTTTTGTCCCGCCCACCAGCGACCGAACCCCGGGAGACGTTAGAACGGGCCTTCCAACCGCTCCTAAGAGGCGTTGGTGCGACGGTTAAACGGTCTTTTATAGACCCCGGGAGGAGCACGTGCCCGCTGACCCCGCCCACAACTCTAAAATAAGACACGCACACACAGAAAAAAGACCGGGGCTACGCCCTAACGGCTCTTTCCACCTTGTGAAGAGAATTCGGAGGGGCGTCATAAAGAAAAGAATATCACTCCGCGTCACGTGACGAACCTCGCCTTTTGAATCCCCGGCGCCTGTTGGCCCATTTTCTCACACAGACCCCCCTCCCAGCCTTTTTTTTGTTTGTCGTATTCCTCGTCGCAAAAAAAGAAAGGTAGAAAATAAATAATAACGACGTTATGTTTAGGGATATTTTTCCCACGCGCGTGTTCTCCGCGGATGAACTCCGTCGACGAATCACCCTCCCTCGCAACGCTTCGAAAGCGAGGGAGAAGCGCGCCGAGCTCTGATTGGTCCTCGTGACCTCGCCGTCCCTCCCGCTCCTTCTGACAGGCATGTGATGCCGAATGTTTCCGAAGCCGGTCGGTTGCAGCCGGCGGCAGCTCATTGGGAAGCGCACGGTATTTACCCCGCTCTGCGAAAGATCCGAAAGCTACCGAGGAGTCCCGAAAGTTACCGAAGCGACCCGGAGTTTTCGGACGCGCTGAAGAGAGCGCCTCAGGTTCGCTTGATTTAGAAGCGGTAGCAGCGCTTAATCTTTGTAATTGGACAGTTTTCCTATTTGTTAATAAAACCAAATGTTCTCTTTTTCATCGACCCCAATCAATCACTGTCAGGACTGCAGTATGAAAAGACACGGCACAAAAGGAAAGTGGGATGCGGAGGGAAAAGGAAATATTTGATTTGATTCATTGTATTTCAAGGCCCCTTTTCATTCAAACGAATCCCAAAGCGGCTTATAAACAATAATAAAACATAATGCAGCATCACAAATAAAGCAGAAATCATATAAAATAATAAAGCATCAATCAATTAGTCTTTAAAACAGTATTAATAAAGAAACAAACACCACCATCTGATTTTAATCATGGCCAGCTTGGACAGGAAACAGGTTTTTTTTAATGAAAGAGAAAGAAAGAAAACCATCTAGCAACCCATAGTTCTTGGAAGTGGCTGTAATGCACCTGCTTAATTGCCTGTGCTGGTTGGCTTCAGTTTTTAAGTTTGGCACGTGGCTAGGAAGCAATATATGTCTCTCCCACCAGATGGAGCAGTGAATCAAGAAATCAGATAAATTAAAAAACTAAGGTAGATTAAGATTACTACGATTTTCTAAGCATCTGATTTAGGTTTGCCTAAACCAGTGATGGCCAAACTTGGCCTTCCAGCTGTTTTGGGACTACAATTCCCATCATCCCTGACCACTGGTCCTGTTAGCTAGGGATGGTGTGAGTTGTAGTCCCAAAACATCTGGAGGGCTGAGTTTGGCCATCACTGGCCTGTTTTTCGCAGGCATCAAAAAGAGCACAGGGAAGATGTCTGCTTGATCTCAATCAGCAGGGAGTCCCAAAGTGCAGGCACTGCCACACTAAACGATTGGGTTTTTTCACATGCAGGACGGGTATTACGTGGCAACTGTGGTTATTGATTCACATACATACGGTATTCTGCATATAACCCATGGAAACATAATACAACTATGCCATAGAAAGGAGCAAACGAAAAGAAAATGAGTAATATCAACACTCAAGGAAGTAATTGACCAATTTTAGGGTTGCCATATTTCAAAAAGTAAAAACCAGAACACCCTAGTTTGAGGGGTTTTTTTAGGAGGAGCCCAAAATTCTCGAGCTTTTTCTTTTTTTCGATTGATTTGCCCAACATCCAGGGCAAAGCCTATACAGGTGGTACATGACCCCAGTCAAGCTTGCAAAAATATACCATTTGCCAGATAATAAGTGTTGGAAATGTAAAGAAACTGAAGGAACATTCTTTCACCTTTGGTGGATGTGCCCAAAGGTCAAGGCCTTCTGGGAAATGATCTATAATGAACTAAAAAAGGTATTCAAATATACCTTCCTTAAGAAACCAGAGGCTTTCCTTTTGGGCATTGTCAGCCAAATGGTGCCAAAAAAGGACAGAACTTTCTTTATGTACGCGACAACTGCAGCAAGAATACTTATTTCAAAGCATTGGAAGACACAAGATTTGCCCACGCTGGAAGAATGGCAGACGCAACTGATAGACTATATGGAATTGGCAGAAATGACTGGCATAATCCGGGACCTGGGAGAAGAGACCGTGGAAGAGGACTGGAAAAAGTTCAAGGACTACTTGCAAAAGCATTGTAAATTGTATGAATGCTAAGATGATGCAGGATAGGAAATAATCTGGCATTAGTAAATTAGTGGAAAGTTGTATGAAAACAAGCGAACCATAAGAACAAGATTGAAACTTTGATTAATATTATGTCAAATTTAAATATCTAAATATTCGATAGTAAAGTTTAAAATTGGAGACATAATATTTGAAAATTACAAAATAAGATTTGAAAGAAGGTGAAGAATTGCTGAATATAACTATATAAATGGGAACGCAGGAAAGGGAGATGTGAGGAAGTCCGAAAGAAAAGTTATAGAAATTTGGCTTTACTGAAACTTAACTATGCTATTATGTTATCTGTTTTGTGTTTATTTTTCTTTTTGTATGTTGGTGATGGTGTTTTATGTGTTTGGTGATGTATTGTTTAAAAACTTTAATAAATATTATTAAAAAAAAAAAAAACATCCAGGACAAAGCCTTTCAGAAATTGCCCCCAGGCATCAATCCCGGAGATGTCCAGGAAAATCTGGATGTATGGCAGCCCTACTGATTTGATGAGAGTCTGGATAGAACAGGTGTTGGTGAACTTTTTCAACCAAGGGGCCCCCATCCCATTCTGGGAAGTCTTCGAAGGGAGTGCACGCCAGTGGAGTAATTGACCTCTGTACTGTAGGCTATGGAAGGGATGCAGGTGGTGCTGTGGGTTAAACCACAGAGCCTAGGACTTGCTGATCAGAAGGTCGGCGGTTCGAATCCCCGCAACGGGGTGAGCTCCCATTGCTCGCTCCCTGCTCCTGCCAACCTAGCAGTTTGAAAGCAGGTCAAAGTGCAAGTAGATAAGTAGGTACCGCTCCGGGTGCCAAGCTGGGTAAGTAGGGTGTTTGTTGTGGTAAGTTTCCTGAGGGTCAAACAGAGAGGTTTGGATATCCACATTCAACCCCCAGACCTGTAGTTGACCACACTTGGGATAGAATCTCATTTCAAAAACCACTTTATCAAAAGCATTTATGTTATAAACTGCATAATAGGTGCTTTGTTTTTAAAGCACTGCAGGGGGGGCGGTTGGGAGTTGGGGAAGTGATTGGGGAGGTTAAGAGGGTGAGATGAACCAATGTTTTAACGTGAAGGCATGTAAACACCCAGCCAGCAAATCAGGATGTCCATCGTCATATACCTGGTCCTCGGACAAATCACAAAGCCTCCCCGTAGTCTTTGTGCAGGCAATTTGGGGGGAAAGCTTCAACCAACAGGTCGTCCAGAGCTCTAAGGCAACTGCTTCGTGGCTTTTAGAAAGATCTTGTCAGAGGGATCCTGGGGAGACTGGCTTGAATCCCCAGCCCCTGGGAAGATCTCTCTCCCCACTACCACAAAAAAGAAGAAAAAAATCATTGGCATTTGGGTGCTGCTGTTTGACCATTAAAACCCATTTTTCTTTCTTTGTGCCAGGTTCTGGCCATAACTGCAATCCAGGCAGTTACTGCTGCTGCTATGATCTCTGCTACAGTCTCAATTAGGTGGCCTTTGTCTCAGCCTCAGTCCCCCATCTGCAATATGGGGATAATGATACAGTACCAGCTAGCCTGCCTTCAAGGGCTGCCAGAAAGATTACTTGATCATGCATGTGCACTTTTGTTGTTGTTGTTTAGTCGTTTAGTCATGTCCGACTCTTCGTGACCCCCTGGACCAGAGCACGCCAGGCACTTCTGTCTTCCACTGCCTCCCGCAGTTTGGTCAAACTCATGCTGGTAGCTTCGAGAACACTGTCCAGCCATCTCGTCCTCTGTCGTCCCCTTCTCCTTGTGCCCTCCATCTTTCCCAACATCAGGGTCTTTACCAGGGAGTCTTCTCTTCTCATGAGGTAGCCAAAGTATTGGAGCCTCAGCTTCAGGATCTGTCCTTCCAGTGAGCACTCAGGGCTGGTTTCCTTCAGAATGGAGAGGTTTGATCTTCTTGCAGTCCATGGGACTCTCAAGAGTCTCCTCCAGCACCATAATTCAAAAGCATCAATTCTTCGGCAATCAGCCTTCTTTATGGTCCAGCTCTCACTTCCGTACACGTGCACTTTAGCAAATGCTTGAGAGGAGAAGCATTCTCCCATGTATAAGCTGTGACTGTGCAGAGCTTTATTCATGACATGCAAATTTCTCCATTCTCCAATGTGCATTGTTTTCTTATTTCCCTAAATGATGATGTGGTTTTTTTCCTCCCTCTTAAGGATTGTGTTCTTTTATGGATTATTTTCATCTTATCTGGTTGTGTTGTAAACAGCCCTGCGATTTGCCCATTTCTCTATAAATTTATTTTCTTGATGGCTTTTATATCACAGTCTTCTTACATGTCAATTTTACTACTATGATAGTTTGCCAAGGATTTCATCCAGTTTGTGTTTGGTGGGATATCTTTTGTGTACATTGGTTTATTGTTTTATTAATTTTCTTTTGTCATTCTGTTCCAGAATGTTTTCAAATGGGGTTTTTTTGTATTCACGTTTTGCTTGCAATTGCTGCATGGTGTGTCTTAATTGGAAGAACTGAGAAAGCTGGTGGCTTTTGCTGCTTGTTCATGTGATACTGTTCAAACCAAGGATTGTACTTTTAACAGATTATCAGAGGAGGATGGTATCCAAATCATCTAAATCCACCCATTTCTGCTTGCTTCTTTCAGTTATTAGGAAGGAGAGAGAGAAATGTTGCGCTGCACACTGAAACTATGCTCAGCTCCCTCCCCAGCATAACTTCAGAAGTGGCACATTCATGCTTGCCTGTGCTCAGTCTTACGGACTAGAAACTTGGGTTTAAAAACCAAGAAGAAATTGAAAGCTGAGATGATTTGAATGCTGAATTACACACCAAAAGGCACTTGCCTGAGGTTCGTGCAGTGAACTATGGAATAATTATACACACAGCTCTGGGTATGTGGCAAGACTCCAACTATATCAATAAACACATCACCTGTATCCTGTATGAAAAAGAATTGGCTGATGCTTTGGCTTTGATGTTTGTTTTGCCCCCATGATGCAGCTGGCTGTGTGTATGTGTGCATGGGGAAAGTGGGAGGGGGGGGACTGGTCTGTGCTGCCTCCTGTTGCTTACAATAAGCCATTTCCCATACATGTCATCTCCAAAGCAGAGGGGATAGAGAGGAGGGAAGACCATATGGAAGCAGAACAAAGAAAACAGAACAAAAAAGAAATCGGGGAAACTTTCAAAAAGTCCATTTGATGTGCAAGTATAAACAGGAAAATGATGCCTCGGGACTCGGGAGCCAGGAATTGCACCATCAGACAGCTGTTAGCTTATGTTGTTTAATACCACAGTGAGACCCAGTGCAACTGTGTTTTTTCAGGCTTTCTGGCTTCTTGGGGAGTCCTATGCACGTCAACCTGTCTCTCAAGGAACCCCTAAGCAGGGGCGTAGGATGGAGGGGGGTGACAAATATCAAGGAATAAATACTGCCCTACTAGGGCAGTTCATAAAAAAACTTTTTTTTGAAAATGCCTGCTCTAAAGGTCTTATCTTACAACACTAGGGATTATATAACTATAGATGAAATTTCATACGTATCAGTTAACATCTTGACCTTCCTCCATGAAAATAGCTGTTTACTTGGCCGTTTTCCTATGTCGTGAAGGCCCCTAAACCAGGGATGTGGAAGCTCTGGCCCTCTAGACGTTGATTTATTTATTTGTTTGTTTCATTGAACAGCATTTCCAGCCACTTCATATTTCCAAAATAAAATAAATTTCTAAGCGGTGTACAATATAAAAAATACCATCTAAAACCTGGAAAACAACAGTATAAAAACATGCAAAAGCAATTAAAACAAAGACTTGGGGTGGTATTCATGCATATAAAACAAGGTTCAGTCTTATGGGTCAGGGAAAGCCTGGACAGTTACTGTATTATCATTTATCTTTATTATATATTTGTTACTCCACCTCTTTCCCTGATAGGGACTCTAGAAGGCTTACAGATTAAAATAAGAACAGCTGAAAACATGGGGGGGGGACACACCAATCATTAAAAAAAAATAAACATTAATAGAATTAAAACATATATAAGATCTACTAAGAACCTGCAGATTAATTACAATAAAAACAGCACAGCACCAGATCTTTCATTAAAAGCTGTCAGTTCGCCAAAGCCTGTTGGAACAAGGTCTTCATCTGCAGAAGGACCACAAGGAGGGAGACAGTCTAACTCTAGCTTCTCCAGGGAGGGAGTCCCAAAGTCTGGGAGCAGCCACCGAAAAGGCACTCTCCTGCATCCCCACCAAGCGTTCCTGTGAGGGTGACCGACAGAAGGGACTCCCTAGAAGATCTCAGAACCCAGATGAGGGAATGTGCACAAAAATTACATCTAAACAGAGGTTGCTGTTTCTGCAGTAGCAGAAAACCCCAATATTTGGGTTAGTGCCTAATGGCATCCTGTAGGGTTTTGTGCCATGAGTAGAATTTCGCCAGATGATCTAAGTAATCTTTCAGGTCTATACAGGAGCAGGCGGTCCTTCTGATAAGCTGGACCTGAATCATAAAATCATAGAATCGTATCATTGTAGACTTGGAAAGGACCCTGAGGGTCATCTCATCCAACTGGGGGGCCCCAAAGTTGATGGGCATTGCCATTCAAATGGTGTCTTCTTTTTTTAATCTGATTCTTATTAAATTTTCTGTTTTACAATTTTGGATAAACATTTTACTTACTTAAGATATCAATGACTTCCTTTCTTCTTTTTCCATGGTTCATTTTACATATCTCATATCCCTGCATATTTAACAAAAACGATACCAGTCGGTTTTTCATCATGCCTTGTTTTTGATTATGTGAGGTGGTGGGGCTTACCTGCCCCCCCCAATATTTTATTCAAATTGGCACCCCGAGAGAATGGGACAAGCTAGGGAGCATCTCCACACAGTCTTAGGGACCAGGCAATCTAATTCCAGAGGGAAAATGAGGAAACTCCAAAATATTAACAGCCATTTCTTCCCATCTCTGGCCCAAGCAAATTTCACTGTGCAGCTGTGGTTAAGGCTTAAAAAACAAGCACACCCAATTCCTTCACCTCAGCTAAGTTTATTTTTTGTCGTTGTTGCTGTTGTTGATGATGATGGCAATGAGCGCCCAGCCTCAGGCCCAGAACACTCCTCGTAAACATCAGGAAATACCCAAAGCTGCTGAGAGGATTAAAGCGTTGATATGAACCTTAGATCTCTGCTTTAAAGCCCTGGCGTACAGCAAATCTGGCAACATGGTAGAGGAAGGAGTAATTGCCCAAGTATGTTTTCTTGAGTTGCAAAAACTGCTTTTGACACGTTTGCTTTGGGGGGGGGACTCTGCTGGTGGTGTGCATGATGATGAGCAGCCTAGTGATGTGATGGTTCTCTAGAATGAGCTCCATCAGCCTTAAGGTACCCTTTGAAGACCCATCTAAGGTGGATCAAATTTTTAGGGAACTAATTCTTGAGATCTCCCTCTCTGTCTCTCTGAGTTAGCAGACTGCAATGTGGCACAGGTCCGATGTGCAAGGTTGCCAACATACTGCTGGACTGAAATTGGCCACTGGGTCTCAAACTTTCACTGAGTTAGGGATTTCCCCTGCATGCGAAGAAGGGCTCTGGTTAATTGACCTAACAGTGGGTCCAATGGTCAAGATGAAGTGTCTCAAAGTGGCTAACGATCTCCTTTCCCTTCCTCCCCCACAACAAACACTCTGTGAGGTGAGTGAGGCTGAGAGACTTCAAAGAAGTGTGACTAGCCCAAGGTCACCCAGCAGCTGCAGGTGGAGGAGCGGAGAGGCAAACCCGGTTCACCAGATTATGAGTCTACCACTCTTAACCACTACACCACACTGGCTGGTGGCGGTTTCTGCACGTGCTCCAGATGAAGCTCGCCAACCTGCTGAAGTAGCTCATCTAGGAGAAGGAGAGCTTGATCCTAAACCTCTGCTGCCTTGTGGGATATCTTGGATGGCTGCAAAGGTGCATGCCCTTGGTTTTTTCCACTTTAACACTCAGAGCTCACCCCATCACAGATCTCCAGTTCCCAGCACACATAAACTACAGTTCCCAGGATTCCTAAGGTGGAGCCATATGCTTTAAATGCATTGGGTTGTATCAAATGCTAGTTCTACTCAAGAGTTGGTCCTTTAGATTAGTGGGCATGCCCAACCATTCATTTCCATGGGTCTACTCTGGATGGAACAGAGTTGACTGCAACTCATTGTGTGGATGCAACCCTAGTGGAAATAATATAAAATACACATACTAGCAGCCTTATATTCAGCATTACATGGGAAATTCTGTTGTTGTTGTTTAGTCGTTTAGTCATGTCTGACTCTTCGTGACCCCATGGACCAGAGTACGCCAGGCACTTCTGTCTTCCACTGCCTCCCGCAGTTTGGTCAGACTCGTGTTGGTAGCTTCGAGAACACTGTCCAGCCATCTCGTCCTCTGTCGTCCCCTTCTCCTTGTGCCCTCCACCTTTCCCAACACCAGAGTCTTTTCCAGGGAGTCTTCTCTTCTCATGACGTGGCCAAAGTCTTGGAGCCCCAGCTTCAGGATCTGTCCTTCCAGTGAGCGCTCAGGGATGATTTCCTTCAGAATGGAGAGGTTTGATCTTCTTGCAGTCCATGGGACTCTCAAGAGTCTCCTCCAGCACCATAATTCAAAAGCATCCATTCTTCGGCGATCAGCCTTCTTTATGGTCCAGCTCTCACTTCCATACATCACTACTGGGAAAACCATAGCTTTAACTATATGGACCTTTGTCGGCAAGGTGATTCTCTGCTTTTTAAGATGCTGTCTAGGTTTGTCATTGCTTTTCTCCCAAGAAGCAGGCGTCTTTTAAGAAACCCCTAAATCTGTGCAGTCTTGAACTCAGCGGTCAACATCAATGCAGCTCTGAAAGATTCTGGCTGCCATCTTGTTTCAAAATAGCCCTCAGCTGTATCCCAACATAGATGAAAACCTAATTCTTGGTCTTAGGAACCTTCATGCAAAATTTGGTTTTATCTTCAGAGATCTCTGAATGCATAGTGAACAGATACGTTTCCAAAATTTATAGTGTGCGTGCGTGCTATTTATATATACCATCAGCTGGATGGTTCCCCGGCTGAGCCTATAACTCCAGAGTGCCAAGAGTCCAAAGTCTTTGTCCTACATTTAGGCCCCCATGTGGTGGGGCAGGAATATAAAATCAGGGCCTCATACTGCAAAAACGTGCTTGGGATTCAGGCATTGTGAATCTGACCCTCAAATTCAGTTTCCCAGGACTGTCAGACCCTTTGGGAATAATCTAGGGTATCTACTTATCTGTCTGCCTCTAGCTAGCTAGCTATTCCTTTTTCAAAAAATAAATAAAATTAATTCCCAACTTCTAAGGGTTTTTTGTTTTTAGTTTTTAGCTTGCTGTGTGTTTGAAAACACTTCAAGGGGGAAATGGTGGCGGCCAGCAGAGAGTGCCTCTTTTTGAAAGACATTCCTTTGTTAAATTCCTTCCCCAAGGGGACGGAGAGTTGGGAAAGAGAGAGGTTCTCAAACACCTGGGGGCAGCCACGGACTCTTTCCAAATGACCTCATAAATTATCAAAGTGTTACAATGCTTGATTTGTCAACCTCTGCTTCATCAGCTATTTATGGAGTGCTTGTAAACTGGGAGCCAAATGCGCTTGCACCCCCCCTCCCTACCCACCCCAGTAAAATGCTTGCTTGTCCTTTTTGCTCTTTGAATGTTTCATAGGCACCGTCCGGTGCTTTTATCTGGTGCTGTTGGGGGGAGGGCGCTGATTATAATTTGATGCATCTATTTTATTTCTCAGAGTGGGTAATAATGCAGCAGTAAGGAGGAAAGCAGAACATCGGGGGGGATGGGGGGGAGGACGGAGGGGAGAGATTGCGGGAACTTTCCAAACAGGGCTGACCAATGACTTCTGTCACTTGAGATTATGGACAGGGTACTTCTTCTTCTTTGGTGATCACTCGTAGCCAAGTAAGATTGTCTTCCATAATCACGGTTTTAACAATGAGTCCGTAAGTGACTGTGGAGGCCAATTCTGGATCCACATGTTCTTCCACAGTGGGGGCATTGGTTTCTGGGCGGGAGTTGATCACGGTGTGGATTTGACAAATGTGCCTTCCTCTTAGCATGTTTCTCCCTTTTGTCCTGAGTTCAAGTGTCTTCAAAGCCCATGACACCTTTGGTAAAGGCTATTCTCCAACTGGAGCGCTCGCAGGCCAGTGTTTCCCAGTTGTCGGTGTTTATACTACATTTTTTTTAGATTTGCCTTGAGACAGTCTTTAAACCTCTTTTGTTGACCACCAGCGTTACGCTTTCCATTTTTAAGTTCTGAATAGAGTAGTTGCTTTGGAAGACGATCATCAGGCATCTGCACAACATGACCAGTCCAACGAAGTTGATGTTGAAGAATCCTTGCTTCAACACAAGTGATCTTTGCTTCTTCCAGTACACTGGCATTAGTTTGCCTGTCTTCCCAAGTGATGTGCAAAAATTTTCGGAGACACCGTTGATGGAATCTTTCGAGGAGTTGGAGATGGCGTTTATAAGTGGCTCACAAGTGTGTGCAGAAGCCGACTGAACTGCCAGTGTATTCTTGCTTCAGCCCTGGTGAGGGGAGAGTATTCTGAGGCAAAGCACCTTAAAGAACCTTCTTATTCTTATGGGTGACACCTGGCTTGAGAGCAGTACATGTGAAAAGGATCTAGGAGTCTTGGTTGACCACAAACTTGACATGAGCCAACAGTGTGACGTGGCAGTTAAAAAAGCCAATGCAATTCTGGGCTGCATCAATAGGAGTATAGCATCTAGATCAAGGGAAGTAATAGTGCCACTGTATTCTGCTCTGGTCAGACCTCACCTGGAGTACTGTGTCCAGTTCTGGGCACCACAGTTCAAGAGGGACACTGACAAACTGGAACGTGTCCAGAGGAGGGCAACCAAAATGGTCAAAGGCCTGGAAACGATGCCTTATGAGGAACGGCTAAGGGAGCTGGGCATGTTTAGCCTGGAGAAGAGGAGGTTAAGGGGTGATATGATAGCCATGTTCAAATATATAAAAGGATGTCATATAGAGGAGGGAGAAAGGTTGTTTTCTGCTGCTCCAGAGAAGCGGACACGGAGCAATGGATCCAAACTACAAGAAAGAAGATTCCACCTAAACATTAGGAAGAACTTCCTGACAGTAAGAGCTGTTTGACAGTGGAATTTGCTGCCAAGGAGTGTGGTGGAGTCTCCTACTTTGGAGGTCTTTAAGCAGAGGCTTGACAACCATATGCCAGGAGTGCTCTGATGGTGTTTCCTGCTTGGCAGGGGGTTGGACTCGATGGCCCTTGTGCTCTCTTCCAACTCTATGATTCTATGATTCTATTCTATGATTCCTCCTGGATCCCAAGATCATCTGATGTGGGACCTGAGGTTCAGCAGGCCATTTCCAGGGGCAAAGCCTTCTGACAATAGGATCTGAGCCTTTATGCTCTACTTTGCTCCAGTGTATCTTTCAGCCAAAGAAAATAAAAATCTTTTTCCTTTTAACTCACTGCTAGACAGGCTATTGCAGGATAAGAAGGCTATTGCCATCTCCAGATCTCTAAAGAGCTGTCCCACAAAAGATGGAACAAGCTTGTTTTCTCCTGCTCCACAGGGTGGGACCAGAAAGGAGATTCCAAATGAACATCAGGAAGAACTTTCTGGTGGTAAGAGCTGTTTGACAGTGGAAAGGACAATGGACTCCCTCAGGAAGTTGTGGACTCTCCTTCACTGGAGGTTTTTAAGCAGAGGTTGGATGGCCATCTGCCATGGATCATAGAATCAAAGAGTTGGAAGGTACCCAAGGGTCATCTAGTCCAACCCCCTGCAATGTTTTTTTTTAAAAAATTAATTATATTAATTTTCAATTACAATAATCGCCTCATTATAACGATGCCAAATTATAATACAATTACTAATACCGATCATTCAGATACCAAATTATATAATTTAGGTGGCTTGATAATTTAGGTGGCCTGATAAGGCAGCTTTCCATGTTGCGTGGCAGGTCACCCCCCCCCCATGGAAATAATGATACATGACACAATTATTAAGGTTAATGGGCTAAATAAGGCCACAACTTTATTGGTTACAGGTGATGAGCGGTATTGGCTTAAGCATTGGTCCTAACAGACTATATCCAGCTTCAGCCCGTCCGCTTGACCCCTGCGCCAAGGCCTGTTGTCCTTCCTTGCTTTCCAGTGTCCATGTTTATTGCTTCAGCCACGACTGTTCTCTGCTTCCCTTGCCCACATCCCCACTTCCCGTCCTTCTGCAGGAGGTGTTTATTTGTGTAGCTATGAGGGCAGTAGTAGAGAGAGAGCATGCTTTGCGCAATCCCATGTCCCATCCCTGGTGTTTCCAGACGAACAGGTCAAGCCACAGGTGGGGGGGGGGAGAAAATCTGCCCCAAACACTTGAGCGTCAATCGCCCTGTCAGAACAGAACAAAATTTGCTACTACAGCTTCAAAACTTTTGCAGGAATAGACCATCCAGTTACTAGCTGCCCTCCATCTCCATTTGGATAATAATAATAATAATAATAATAATAATAATAATAATAATAATAATAATAATATTTATTTGTACCCCGCCCATCTGGCTGGGTTTCCCCAGCCACTCTGGGCGGCTTCCAACAAAGATGAAAAATACATTAAAATGTCACACATTAAAAACTTCCCCGACTATGCATTGGTTTCGCTTTTTGTTTTTAAGAAGCCAGCATTATAGCTACTATTGCAGAATTTAGCACACATTGCTGCAGCTGTAGCTTATTAAGCACCTGCTGCACCTGAACAAATTTATAAATGGTGGCTGCAGGGAGGGGCCCTTAAAAACAGTCAACCTGTGGATATAGATGCAGGTGTGACTTGTCAATTTTTTTTTTTTTTTTAAGAAAGGCCTTTAAGTTTGGCAAGGGCTAGCTTTATTTTCTTGCTGGGTTGTGTCCACCTATGTTCTACTCCAGAGTAGACCCATTGAAATGAACGGTCCTTAGTTAGGCCCCATCTGCACTATACATTTAAAGCAGCGTCACACTACTTTAAACAGTTGGACACAACTCTGTATTGGTTTCCATGTCGCTTTTTATTATTATTTTAATCCAAGTTCTGTGTTGGGAACACTGAAAAAGCAAATGGGTTTTCTATCTCTTTCAGCATCTGTCGCTTCGACAGCGTCAAAGAACTGGCCTAGTCAGGCTGGAAAAGGGCAAATCATAGTATGTTGTCCGGTTTCTGTGCACCGTTCCAAACAAGGCGTTTGGCCTCTGAATTGGGGAATTTGGCGTTTTCAGGGTGCTGGTGTGATGCTATGTACAGTCTCATAGCCTTTCCGATTCGTGGAGGGGGCAGTGGGGGGAGCGTTGTGGAAAAGGAAAGTGCGTGGAAGGGGGGTAGCTTAAAAAGCAAACCTGAACACTTTTGAGGCTATACAGGGAAAGTGAGAAACTGTCCCCCCTGCTGGGGTAGCTGATGAATAATACGCAGATATCAAGCTGAGCGCTCAGCTCAGAGCGGCTGGTATTCCATACTAACACTAATCAACTGGTATGAAACATCCATTTTAAACGCAAATGAGAAGCGGGGGGGGGGGGGGAGGCTTTTCTACCAAGACCCAAAGAGGAAATTTGAAGGGGGTGGGAGGGAGAAGAGTTCAAAGCTCAACCCGTCTCTCTGTTTCTTTCTCTGTGTGTCTTTAGAAAGCAAAAAAAAAATGTGGCTGATTAGTTATTGTAAAGGCGGGGGTGGGGGGGAGTTATGGAGAATGCTGAAAACCTTTTCTGAAAATCAGGCTTAAAACACACACACACACATACAAGGAGGTGGCTTCTCTTGAAACAGGGTGACAAGGTTGCAGTGTTGCACAAGGCATGCCAGCCATGCCCTTTCCCAAGATATTCCATTCCATCTTTCTCACACACAACATCCCATGCCCCTTGAGCATGCTCAGTTCTCATTGGTCTGTTTTGGATTCACCCCACCCAATTAGGGTTGACCCTGCACCGAGGAACTTTTTTTGGTACATCTGCAAATCTGGGGTCTTCTCCCAAGCACAAGATGGTGCCAATTTGGCTCCATAAGGATCCAGAGTTGAAGAATGAGTTTGCTAATTGATTGATTAATTGATTGCATCTACCACCCCCCCAAAGGAGCTTAAGGTGGCATACATAGTTCTTCTTCTCTCCCATTCTGCCCACACAACAACCCTGTGAGGTAGGTTAGATCAAGTTGAGTAGAGTTGGCATCCTTGTGTCTTGGGAGACAATGGAAGAGTGTGCCTTTAGGGGTGACATGAAACCATTAGAGAATTACAGCACCTGCGGAGGTAGAGATCAATATGGGCGAGATATGTTTTTTTGCAGCTGGGGCAGACCGTGGTGGGCTTTGAGTTTTCAAATTTCAGTGACACCCTGTGCAACACAAAAATTTGGCGCCCCCTCCGCCTCTTGCCCTCCATCCCCATTTAGGGGAGGTCGTGCTCCCCTAAATTCACCTCCGGGGCAGATGAAGGCATCCAGTTGTGCTACTGCAGATGCACCATGGCATTTCTTCTCTCTGTGATCCTCCCATAGGTTATTCCTCCTCTGGTCATTGCTATGGATGCACAACCTGACTGTCTGTCTCCAGGCACTATGGTTGTCTGCAAGGGGTTCCCAAACGGTGGGGTTAATGTTGCCAGCCCAAGGTCACCCAACTGCGGACTTCATGGCTGAGAGAGGATTTGAGCCCTGGTCTCTCAGAACCATAGGAGCAAAAACAACCTGACCAGTTAACATTAAAATGAAGCAGCCCCATGGCCCAAACTATGCCATTAAGCGAGTGGAGGGTGGTCTGTTTGGGAAAATGGGGCCCTGTCCCACCAACCTCATTCTGCTGTGACCTCCCCCACCTGCCAGCCTTCTTACTCACATCCTGCCCAGAAGGTGGCATTGCTTGTTGGCTTCCTCCAGTTTTGCCCCTTGAAGAGCTGGGCAGAGAGGAGGACAGAGAGAAAACTAGAATTAGTTGGCTTTGAGCTGCTGCTGGCTCTGGCGCCACCTACTGTTGGGCTCCCTGCCAACCCCCCTACCATCTTCAACAGATTCAGCCACCACTGTGTTCATCCAAAACATGGGTAGGCAAACTAAGGCCCGGGGACTGGATCCAGCCCAATCACCTTCTAAATCCGGCCCGCAGACTGTCCGGGAATCAGCGTGTTTTTACATGAGTAGAATGTGTGCTTTTATTTAAAATGCATCTCTGGGTTATTTGTGGGGCATAGGAATTCATTCATTTCTTTTCTTCCCAAAATATAGTCCGGCCCCCCACAAGGTCTGATGGACAGTGGACCGGCCCCCTGCTGAAAAAGTTTGCTGACCCCTGATCAAAACAAAAGGCAAATGCTGCTCTAGGACAGGCATCCCCCAACTTGGCCCTCCAGATGTTTTGGGACTACAACTCCCATCATCCCTAGCTAACAGGACCAGTGGTCAGGGATGATGGGAATTGTAGTCCCCAAAACAGCTGGAGGGCCAAGTTTGGCCATCACTGCCTTAGGCCCTCCAGTTCAGAGGGGAAAGCAACAGTCTGGTGACTGAATCAATAAGACTGGAAGACTGGCAAGAGCTGAAGAGGTTAGAGTTTTGGCTGACTAATCTTTTTTCAAAGCAGCTCTCTGGCCAAGCTGGTTTCTGACCAATGCTTTACAGTTTTGTTTCATTTTTTAACGTCTTCAACTTCGGGATGATCCAGTCTCGACTGTCATGTACTAATACTAGATAATTCATTGCATGTTTTATGATTAATATAGCCCTTGATGGAGTCGATGCTATCAAATCCACCCTAATGATTCCCTAAGCAAAATAGAATCATTTATCCCTCTGCTGAAGGATTGTAAACTCCAATTTTGCAAACATCTCTTAAATGCTTTAAAAATGTTTCAGTGAGCAGATCATTAAAAAAACAGAGCGATCCTGCTGTTTAGATTATATTTACATTTTGTGGTCCATTTCATTTCATGGTACATTATGTAATGTATTAAGGGCACATTTCTGTATTAGCATTTGTTGAATAATTCTCAAATTGTAACTTATTTTCCATACCATATTCCTATCTCCACCCTCTCCCAAGGCACTTCACATTTGCAAGTGTGTGTGTGCTATTCAAATCAGTGTCCTTCAATGTTGAGTCCCAAGATGTTGCTGGACTGCAACTTCCATCATTCATAGTCAGCTTGGACAATGGTCAGGGAAGAAGGGAGCTGCATTTCAAGTAGGGATGGCAATGAATTCTGATGGAAACAGGAGCGGAAATTGGCCAGTGTGTTCACTTATCAGTTCCATGTCTGGAATGAAAAGCAACCCAGTTAATGTTAGGTTTCTGTTATGCCACTGCGCAGTTCTTGGAGTCACAAGACTCTGTTGACATTCCAGACTGTTGGAAGTCTCACGGGAGACGGGAGATGGATGTTGAAGTTACTGGTTTCCTGTTTCTGTGTCCTGTTGTTTTCTGTCTCTCACAGAGAGCAGATGCATATTCTTTTCTGTCTTGCATAGTTAGAAATAAAGTAGCAATGTAGCACATATTTCTGGCTCCTTCTGCTGCTGTCTGAGTACTCTGCACAATGGAGAGCGTACCTGAAGTCTCATTCAAAGGCTTAAGTCATTAATCACCGTTAGAGGAGAGCTTAGATGGGGTTCCGAAGATACGGCCGGAGGAGTAGCCATTACAGCTCGGTTGTACGGAGGCTCCGACAGTTAACACAATTGGCTGCTACTGTTGTTTTCAGTCTGCATATAATACATAATAAACTATGGAAAGTTAAACTATGGAACTCACCCTGTCAGGAGGCACCAATGGCCACCAACTTGGATGACTTTAAAAGAGGATTAGACACATTTGTGGAGGAGAAGACTGTCAATGGCTACTAGTCATGATGGCTAAGCTGTTCTGCCACAGCAGGAGGCAATAATGCGTCCGAATGCCAGCTGCCGGGAGCCACAGGAAGGGGGAAGGTCCTGCTTGTGTGCCTTGCATAGGCAACTGTGAGAACAGGGTGCTGGAGTAGATGGGCCTGATCCAGCCACTGGCGGAGAAAGGGGAGTGCGGTCTGCCCCGAGTGTCATCCATTGATTTATCGGCTACTTTTAAAATGAGGCTGCATTTTATATTGCATTTTAACCTGTATTTTAAATTGTTTTGTTTTGGTTTTTTCTCCTATTATGTTTTTACTGTGATTTTATTGGTGTTAGCTGCCCTGAGCCCGGCTTTGGCTGGGGAGAGCGGGGTATTAAAAAAGAATATTATTATTATTATCCCTGAGGGGGGTGACATTGCCACACACCCACCCAGACGTTCACCGCGGCCGGCACAACCCTGGGACGCTCGCCATGGGCAGCTAGCCCCGCCCCCACGGGCAGATAGCTCCGCCCCTGCAGGCGCCGCTCCGGGTACCAGAGCAGCTTTCTCTGCCTCTGGATCCAGCAGCCTCTTTTTGCATTCTTATGATTTCGTTTTTGTCAGAATCTGGACTGCAGTGGAACGGACATCTTTCCTCCATAAACATGTATCACTTTAATGGCCACAGACTTCCTCCAAAGCATCCGGGGGGCATTGTTGAGTTGAAAATTCCATCCTCCCAGCCATGCTCCCATTCCCCATGATTCTCTGGGAAGAAAGAATGCCCGTTAAACCCATTTTAAGTGTGCAGTGGTCCTCCCCGCTCCTCTGAAGGCAAATAAGCAACTAAAAAGCTTTGGCCCCAGTGTCTCTGTACAGACACCACCTAAACACCTGCTCCCTTTTGTTGATGGCTGTCTTGGATCTTGAACCCTGCCTGGTTTGGATGGTGCCAGGGTGGCTGGCTGAGCATCTGGCAAGCGTCCACATCCCAGAAGGGGGCCCGCCAGCAAGAGCCCCCTGTACCTGTTCCTCAGCTTCACCATTAATAATAATAATAATAATAATAATAATAATAATAATAATAATAATAATAAATAAATTTATTTATACCCCGCCCTCCCCAGCCAAGACTGGGCTCAGGGCAGCTAACACCAGGTATAAAAACAATTGATTAAAATACAACTTAAAAACAAGATTAAAATACAACACTAAAATGCAGCCTCATTTCAGTAGAAACTCAAATCAAAAACTTTTTCTGGGATGAAAACGTCAAATCTTCACCAAGGCCAACTATCCAGGCTGGTCCTACGTGGGCCAGAAAAAAGCCAGGGAAGTCCCTAAATAGGAGTTCCATCAGAGAAGGAGAAAGGAAAAAGGAAAGAGGGGGAGGGGATCAAGTTGATTTCAAGCCAAAGGCCAGGCGGAACAACTCTGTCTTACAGGCCCTGCGGAAAGAAATCAGATCCTGCAGATCATTGCAACATGTTTGTTTACTTGCCTTTCACTCCAGTCCAGAACACAGTGGAAGGGAGAAAGAAGAGTGGCAGGTGCCACTGCCCGCCTGCTGATTTGCAAGTGATTTGGTAGCAGTGCAGAGAAAGAGATGGAGCAGTTGGCAATAATAGCAGACCCATTGGAGAGCCACCGCAGACCCTCTGAGTGTCCCTATCTCCCAGGCTCAGTCTCGGATTTACAGAAGCTGTCCTGGTTTCTGATTTGATCCTGGAATGCCCTGCTTTTCCTTTGTTGTTGTTGTTTAGTCATTTAGTCATGTCCGACTCTTCGTGACCCCATGGACCAGAGCACGCCAGGCACTCCTGTCTTCCACTGCCTCCCGCAGTTTAGTCAAACTCATGTTGGTAGCTTTGAGAACACTATCCAACCATCTTGTCCTCTGTCGTCCCCTTCTCCTTTCCCAACATCAGGGTCTTTTCCAGGGAGTCTTCTCTTCTCATGAGGTGGCCAAAGTACTGGAGCCTCAGCCTCAGGATCTGTCCTTCCAGTGAGCACTCAGGGCTGAGTTCCTTAAGAGTGGATAGGTTTGATCTTCTTGCAGTCCATGGGACTTTTTCCCTTAGGATATCCCTATATCCATTGGGAAGATGTTGGAGGGTATGGAGTTATGTGACCCCCGAGCTGATGAGATAAGTATCTATACAACCTTTAGAAGACATCTAAAGGCAGCCCTGTATAGGGAAGTTTTTTTAGTTTAATGTTTTATTACGGTTTTTTATTTTAAAAAATGTTGTATACAGTATAAAGTTGTGGGAGAAGCAAGGGGAGGGAAGAGAGCGGGGACGGAGAGAAGGGGGATAGTAAACTTTCATTCTTTTACATAGTGTATGTGTGAGATTTTTGTGTCAGCGTCATGTGGGTATTATTATTACTTATTGAATTTATATACCGCCCTATACCCGGGGGTCTAAGGGCAATTCACAGGTTCTCTGTTTATTAATTTATGTTTTGTTATGGTTTGCGCTGTGGGTTAAACCACAGAGCCTCGGACGTGCCGATCAGAAGGTTGGAGGTTCAAATCCCCGCGACGGGGTGAGTTCCCGTTGCTCGGTCCCTGCTCCTGCCAACCTAGCAGTTCGAAAGCACGTCAAAGTGCAAGTAGATAAATAGGTACCGCTCCGGCAGGAAGGTTAATGGTGTTTCCGTGCGCTGCTCTGGTTCACCAGAAGCGGCTTAGTCATGCTGGCCACATGACCCAGAAGCTGTACGTCGGCTCCCTCGGCCAATAAAGCCAGATGAGCGCCGCATCTCCAGAGTCGGTCACGACTGGACCTAATGGTCAGGGGTCCCTTTACTTATAAGTTGGAAGCTGCCCAGAATGTCTGGGGCAACATAGTCAGATGGATGGCATAATAATAATAATAATAATAATAATAATAATAATAATAATAATAATGGTATAGGACATCCTTATTTTCATCTGGAAAATGTTGGAGGGTATGTGATAGCAGTGATCTCAAAGGGGACCCCAAAAGCAGTTCTCAAAGGCCCCCCTAAAAGCCGTTCTCCAGGGTTTCAGGCAAGGGACATTCCCAGCCCCACGCACAGATGACAGAATCTGATTTGAGTGCTGTTTTGCTCAGATCCCACTTGTAGGTTTCCCCAGAGTAATCCATTTGGCCACTTTGGGAACAGGATGCTGGATTAGATGGGCCTTTGGCATGATCCAGTAGGGTTATGTACTTGGCAACTTAGGACATCTCCTAGCTCCCTTTGGACACTTGCTGGTGGTTCAGCTCTGCCATGAGCCTCCTCCTCTCTTTGCTAGATCAGGGTGACCCTGCGCATCCCATTTTCCTTTCCGTTATAAACGGGCAGCATGAAGGACCCCTCGCTGGGAGAGGACAGCTGACAGTGGAACCTGTAGCAGGCTATGGCAATAATTGCAAGCCACCCCCCACCCCCAGGATCCAGGCTCAAAGTTTTTGTACGTTCTCGGGAGACAAAGATGAGTGAGCATCAAAGGCAGAGGAACACAGCAGGACTGTCGTAAGCCTGAAGTTACAACTTAGACATGCAGTAGAAAATATCATTGGTACCTCTCCAATGCGTAGCCTCTAGTAATTAAAAACTTGATCCCTGCTGTTTTATCATCTCATTAGCAAGGGGGGGGCACATGACTTTTATCATTATTTGTCAGGAATCAAACATACCAGAAGAACTCTGATTATAAATTGATGAAAGAAAAAGTTAAACTTTCAAATAAGAGCCATTTCAGTTCACAATGTTTTATTTTATTTTATTTTTCAAAGCTGGTTTTGAAAGAGAAGGAAGGGGGGGGGAAGAATCTTTCCCTCTTTTTCTCTTCTTTTACTCCAGTAAGATACCCATATCCAAGTCCAGTTTGAAATAACAAAAAATGATTGTCAGACAAAGCACATGAAGAGTCCACGTACTTTTAAAATATTTATGATCCCGGAATAAATACTAACCCCTACGGGGGGAAAGGGGGGGGGACCCAAAGCTGGGCAGATATAATATTAAAAAGAAATGCCAACCTTTTGTTCAAGTTGCAAGGGAGGGGGGATATGATGTAAAATGTTCTGTTTGTGTCAAGTAGTTAATAGGATTTTCTTTTGTGAAAGAGCCAATGCTACTGAAGCAATGCTGACATGTATATATATATGGGGTGTGTGAGAGAGAAAGCTCTTTAATAAAAAAATAAAAATGAGGTGCTGGTAACTGAGGCCTGAAGAAAACAGAATTGAACACAACATGCGTCAATGGATGTATGGGGAGTTCAGTTCTGCTTGCTGGATCCTCCCTCAACTGCCATGGGTCAACTTTGACCAGTGGGAGAAACCACTTACCAACTCACCAATCACCTGCCAAGTCATTTGGGTGCCAGATGATTGATTGGTAGGTGGTCTAGCCCAGCTGCTAAAGTCGGCCCATTGGGTGAGGGGAGATGATGATTTGGCCCACCAGGCTAAAAAGGTTCCCAAACCTTGCTCTAAAAAAGTTCCAGTCGTCCATATTGGAGCATAGTAAAGACTGGACTGTTAAGTCCAGTCATGGACAACTCTGGGGTTGCGGCGCTCATCTCACTTTACTGGCCAAGGGAGCTGGCGTTTGTACACAGACAGCTTCCAGGTCATGTGACCAGCATGACTAAGCCGGTTCTGGCAGCTTCTGGCAGCACATGGAAACGCCGTTTACCTTCCCACCGGAGCGGTACCTATTTTGCTACTTGCACTTTGACGTGCTTTCAAACTGCTAGGTTGGCAGGAGCTGGGACCGAGCAACGGGAGCTCACCCTGTCGCGGGGATTCGAACCACTGACCTTCTGATCGGCAAGCCCTAGGCTCAGTGGTTTAGACCACAGCTCCACCCGTGTCCCTAGTCAATGGCATAGCTTAAGGTAAACTAAGCCAATTGAGAGTGAGAGCGGTGTTTCCTGAATGAGTCACATGTGTGATCCTAGCCTAGTCTCCCTAGTCCACTGACCTCACACCACTGCTGATAGCGTCTCTGGCTTGGCAGAATGGAGGACAGAGTGGCGTGTAGAACTTGGCCTACTGTAGGAAGGTTAAATTTGCATTTGTTGCTCCACCCACTTTTGACTCAGGCATGTGGTCCTCAGAAGGTTGCCCAGGAGGGACTGTGGCCCTTGGGTTGGAAATGTTCCCCTACCCCTGGTGTACAAAAAAGATAGTTTCCAAGTGGTATCTGTCTGTCACACTCTACTGTTGAAGCCTTATTTACCTAGGGATCCATTAGCCACGCCATCCCCGGACCTCGGAGGGAACAAAAGTACCAGGAAAGCAAAATCTTCTTTGGAGAAAAAGAGTTTATTGAGATCTGAGCACAGAGTCAAGGTCTGTACTCAGAGACAGCCAGCTAGATAGTTCCTAAAAATACACTGGCTGTAAAGCAAGACACTTCAACAGACTTTCTTATACCCCCAGACTTCCCCAATCGGCTAGTAAATATTGCTTGCTAAACACATTTTATTGCTTGCTAAACATTCCTGTCTTTCTGCTTAGCCAAGCACTCCCTCCCACCTCCTTGTACACGTGTCTTCTTTTGCTAGCTAAGCATTCCCTTCGTATCTCTTCTTATTCTTGCATTACTAAGCAGAAGTAAAGCAGGAAACATCTTGCTAGTGGTTTTTCGGTTAACAGCAGTTTCTGGCTAGGCAGGAAGCGACCTCCTGACCTGTAGCTAGCATCAGCAGTTTCAAGTAGCTGGTTAGGCAGAAAACGACCTCCTGACCTGTCTGTTTTAGACTTTTGCAAGCTACTGCAATTTTGGGCTGTTTTAACCATCCTAGCAGAGTGCAGGAATTTACTATGTGTAGATAATATTTGAGAGCAACAGAATAAAATATTGAGAGAAACCTTTCCCATCTCCCTTTACTCCGTCCTCTTCTTTTGAACAATCTATTACTTAGATTCGTTCTGGGGTAGGGGTCTATATTCTCTCATTACAGCAATCACGCGAGGTCTCATCATGCGAGACATCATCTTTCCCATCATATGTTGCAAGCATTGCATTAAGCAGGGTATACAGAAGCAAAGAAGCAATAGAAGCATTATTGGGCCTATTCTTCCCACAAATACGATACCGTTCATGCCAACAGAAATACGAGAACATCCATATGACAAGGGCGGTACATATCACTCCTACCCACCAAACCCAATATCTCCATGGTTCCTCCCACCAATATTCAGGGGGTGTGCTCATTGTTGAAGAGCCCACTGATATTTGTGCCCGACTACCTGTTGAGCCTCAAGGATGAGAGCCCACCAGTGAGCTGATGCTCCCACTATGTGGGTCAATTTTTCTATTAGCCCTGTTGGGTGGATTGAACTCTCGTGCTGCCTCCCTAGTGACCAGAGCATATGGAAGCTGAAATCCTGGGGTGGCAATTCTTACTGGCACTTGTTTAGTAATTTCAATGCACACCTGGCTAAGGCTCCCACCCCTGCAATACTTGCATTAAGATAGGTTCCGTCCCATCTATCACCTGGGTTAAGAGTAGGACCTGGTCTATCAAATGAGGTTGGTACAGTGCTCTACCTTCCAGATGACAGTTGACTACCCTCCCACAACAGCAAGAGCGGTCCAGAACTAGATAGATTTTGATCGTCTCTGCAGCTTCCCGTAAGAGCACTGTCCACGCGTGCTGGTCAGTGGTGTGGGAGAGGAGCCACAACGGGGCAGTGGGGTGTCTCAATACGGTAATCTCATCAAACCCCAATTTCCAATAGCCAAAGAGCACGCCATCTCTTACCACCGGCAAGACGAACCAGTCATAGCAGAGGCCAGCAGGCCAATAGGGTTGGTATGGTTCGGTAGGGTCAGGGCAATAAGACATAGAGCAAGTCAATAAAGAAAATAAGAGAGAAAAGAGAAAGTCTTTGCAACTGTCCTTGTGATGATTAGTCGCAGGATCTCGTTGCCCGTGGCCTAACGCTTTTTTTCCCTGGTAGCGTCAGACACAAGGTGATGATCAACTTCAGAAGGTCAGCAGGATTTCTCTTGCAAGTCCAGACACCCTTCTTCAGATGCGTGTGATGTACCCAGGGGATCACCTCGACTACTTTCACTGCAGTTGGGGATGAGGGGGTCGCCAGACGCTGTCACTCAGAGGAACTGGTGAACCGGCTCAGCGAGACTGCCGCGGGACTGCAGGTGTACGCTCGAGGGAATACCTGGAAAGGAAGCAAATACACACAACAAACACAGGAATTGCACTTGTTCTTGGGTGATGTGATCTCCCATCTGCCCCAAACTGGCGGGGATGTCTCGGACGAAAGGGGTTGGCCTGCCATATAGAAGTTCAAAGGGTGATAGTTCTCAGTCTCTTGGTTGGCGCACAGGGCACATTTTGGGATATAGCAGCAGTTAGTTGAGGTAGAATATTCTCCCAAGGTGTGCTTTAGCAGCTGGGCCTCCCAAATGGGTGGACTCGTGGTAATTCTTTACAATTGTGCTGGCCAGATGTTGGGGCACAAAAACACGGCTGTCTGGTCCTTCCTGGAGCGTTGCTCCTTCTTGGCTGGTCCACTGCTGTTCATCAAGGGTGTAACGTGGTTCCACATCGTCTGGAGTGGGTTCTGGTACCAATATCAAAAGTCCTGGTGGTGCCTCTAAATTGGCTGGAGAACAAATGTCTACGTTGGGGGCGCTGCCTGCGGGCGCCCCTCCCATCCAATTCTTCACCGTGCGTAGAGATATCAGCAAGGCGGTCGTCACTGGAGGGGATCTTCAGGATGCTGAGACACAGTCCAATCTGAAGCAGCTTTCCCCACTTGAATGTGGTGGACCCAAGGGGTGGTGCCAGCTGTGGGTGTGGAGAGCAGATGGGCCCTTCCAACACGGTGGCAGTGGTGCCTGGGACCAGTCTTATCCACACCTCGTCACCTGGCTCAAACTGGTCACGCAAGGAGTTCGGGCCTGGGTTGAGAGAGAAAATCTCGAGAGAGACACTGTACATAATTGTTCAATTCCACATCTTGAGCAGGGATAGGTGAAAGCATGCATACATAAGGAATCGGTCTCCCAAACATCACTTCAAAAGGGTGACAAGTGAATACGTTTCAATGGGAGGCTACAGACTCTAAGCAAAGCCAAGGGCAACATGAACACCCAATTAGACCCTGTTTCTTGGGTCAATGGTTTTTCAAAGTCCTGTTCATCCTTTCCTCTTTTCCAGAACTTTGGGGCCTATATGCAGTACCCACCATCTTCCTTCTTCACTGGCAACAGTGGGGTGTTTCACTGTGATTGGCATTGTTTCAAGATTCCATGTTGAAGCAATCGCTTCAAATGCACCCACACTCCTTCAGCTGCCTGTCGTGGGATGGGGTATTGGTTTTTATCTTCCGCCCATAGTCCAGGGTCAACATCATGAAGCAGGCTAACAGGGAGGATTCCCTCCTCTTCTTTTACCATCATCAAGCACCAATGGTCTCTCAGGGGCATTTCTAAAGAAAACTCTCCTGCTGGTCCAGTTGTCATCATTACTTTCCCCATTGGTTGGAAGGAAATCTGGGCTTGTAATTTTATTAACAAGTCTCGGCCCAATAAAGGAATGGGACACTCTGGTATATACAAAAATTTGTGCTGGACTACTTGGCCACCTAGGCAGCAGGTAACAGACTGCAAAAACGGGGCCTTTTGTGATTTACCTGTGGCTCTAATTATATTAACCACTTGGTTTGTGGGTTTTGTTACAGGCACAGGTAAGACTGAGTGGGCAGCTCCCTTGTTCACCTTCTCCTACCAGTAATAAGGTAGCTAGGTTAAGGGCTGTGGCAACCTGAAACTTCAGGCGTGAATGTAATAACAGCATCTGGCACTTCCTCTTGGAGTCACACAGCTGGTGTCCTGTCCAAACGTGAATTTATCTGCCTTTGTGAATAGGGTGGCCACTGCCACAATCGCTCTCATACAGGGGGGGGGGCAATCTCTGTTCTGTTGGGGTTAGCTTCTCTGACAAGTATTCGACAGGTTGCTGCCAATTTTCCAGTTTCTGGCATAAGACTCCCTTGGCTACCCCCTGGTCTTCATCTATGAACAGGGTAAAAGGCTTCTCGGGGTTTGGATGCCAAGCACTGGGCTTGTTGTAATGTCACTTTGAGATCCTGAAAAGCCTGCTGCTGTTTCCTGCCCCATATAAAAGGATCCTTCTCTATTCCCCTAGCTGACTCATGCAGGGGCCAAGCAATGCTTCTGTAGTTAGTAGTGAGTCCAGGGGATATTGTTCATCATCATAAGTGGGATTATAGGTTTAAAAAAAATCCCTTCAAACAATTTTACGATCTTCGCTGGGTTCTCCTCAAAAGAGGGGTTCTGATTTCTCCAATTACAAACATCTGCACTTGAAAAGGGTATATGCTGGACCGTGTAGGTCTGTGGTGCCTTCGCTTGTCCAGCTGGGACAGGGGCAGGTGGATCATAAACCCTCTGAAGGGGCATTTCTCCAGTTGCCTGATCCTTCCTGGTTTTCTCATACTGTCTGTGAGACATAACTCTCTTCGCCGCCTGTCCCCACTTACGTTGCCATCTCTTCCTCTTTTCAGGGGTGCAGCATTCTGCTGCCTCAACTAACAAGGGGCTTACATCCAACTTCTTCCTCAAATGGCTTTGCAAACTCCTTTAGTCTCTTTTTCTGTCTTTCTGTCCACATTTTCTTTCCTTGATTCATATCATCTAGTGTCTTCCTAAACTCCTCGTTATCTTCCTCTTCTTCCGTCTCACTATCCTCCTTCGCAGGTCCTCCTCCCCCTACACCAGCACCTCCCTGTGCTTCTTGATCTTGGCCTGGGGGGGGGGTTGGAGGGGCTGTTGGTGGAGTGTAAGGTGGTGGCTTAATCACTCCCCCTCCTCATCTTCTGGGTCTTCTAACACCAGAGGCTTCACTGTACAAATCCTGTTCTGTGTGTTGCTGTCACAGCAAGACTTTAGCCATGGTAGATTCTTTTCTATATTGGTCTTCCATGTAGAGATATAGGGGATCTGGTCTGGGTGGACATTTAATATATTTTGCCACAGGGGGTTGATTTGCCACAGGGGGTTGATTAATTGCAAATCAAAGCCACGCAGTTCCCTGGGTTGGCAAGTCCACCTCACATAAAGTTTTGAGTCTCTGTTTTTGGTTTTTTGTTTTTCAATTTGAATCCCCAAATCATCACTCTTCGTGGCCGTTTTCCAGTTATTTAAAAAGCATTCAGATACTCTGCTCCTAACAGGGTTTCAAAATTCTCTCACACTCCACATGCTACAGTTTGTCAGAAAATGCACAACCCTACAATCGCTCGGCCAAGGGGACACTAAGCCTTAGCCCTCATTCAACAATTCATCCACTAGAGTATCTGACACACAACATGCCAACAAAACACTCAATTCCCTCTGCCCCATTCCCTTTCCCAAACCTTACCAATTCCTTTCCTGGTGGCATTCTTACTGCCGGGCACTCTACTGCCAACTACCAGGTGAGGCTGATCAGGCCTCTGGCCCTTTCCCTCGGGCCCCTAGCCCTTTCCTTCGGGCCCCTAGCCCTTTCCTTCGGGCTTACCTTTTTCCGCTGCGGACCTGTCCCCTCGGCGCCGTCCTGTCCTCTTGTTCTCCCTCAACCAGATGTCTCCACTCCAGGACGGTGTGGCAATCTCCCCCTACAAACTGGCAGGGTGTGCACCGGAAATGCGAACGCCGATCGGAGCTGTTCACCTTGGTTGAACCTGGCCCTCCGGTCCGTATTTGGGGAGGGGGCAAATCCCGGACGAGCCCCCAGAGAGATGAAGCCTTATTTACCTAGGGATCCATTAGCCACGCCATCCCCGGACCTCGGAGGGAACAAAAGTACCAGGAAAGCAAAATCTTCTTTGGAGAAAAAGAGTTTATTGAGATCTGAGCACAGAGTCAAGGTCTGTACTCAGAGACAGCCAGCTAGATAGTTCCTAAAAATACACTGGCTGTAAAGCAAGACACTTCAACAGACTTTCTTATACCCCCAGACTTCCCCAATCGGCTAGTAAATATTGCTTGCTAAACACATTTTATTGCTTGCTAAACATTCCTGTCTTTCTGCTTAGCCAAGCACTCCCTCCCACCTCCTTGTACACGTGTCTTCTTTTGCTAGCTAAGCATTCCCTTCGTATCTCTTCTTATTCTTGCATTACTAAGCAGAAGTAAAGCAGGAAACATCTTGCTAGTGGTTTTTCGGTTAACAGCAGTTTCTGGCTAGGCAGGAAGCGACCTCCTGACCTGTAGCTAGCATCAGCAGTTTCAAGTAGCTGGTTAGGCAGAAAACGACCTCCTGACCTGTCTGTTTTAGACTTTTGCAAGCTACTGCAATTTTGGGCTGTTTTAACCATCCTAGCAGAGTGCAGGAATTTACTATGTGTAGATAATATTTGAGAGCAACAGAATAAAATATTGAGAGAAACCTTTCCCATCTCCCTTTACTGTGACCAAAAAAAAGAGAAATGAGAAGGACTGTTAGGTAGGTATGGAGCTCTTTTGGAGGGAATGCAAATGCAACCTGAAGTTGGTTGCATTGGTTCTTAAAGAAAAAGGTAAAGGTACCCCTGCCCGTACGGGCTAGTCTTGCCAGACTCTAGGGTTGTGCGCTCATCTCACTCTATAGGCCGGGAGCCAGCGCTGTCCGCAGACACTTCCGGGTCACGTGGCCAGCGTGACAAGCTGCATCTGGCGAGCCAGCACCAGCGCAGCACACGGAACGCCGTTTACCTTCCCGCTGGTAAGCGGTCCCTATTTATCTACTTGCACCCGGGGGTGCTTTCGAACTGCTAGGTTGGCAGGCGCTGGGACCGAACGACGGGAGCGCACCCCGCTGCAGGGATTCGAACCGCCGACCATGCGATCGGCAAGTCCTAGGCGCTGAGGTTTTACCCACAGCACCACCTGCGTCCCGCATTGGTTCTTAGTTTCCTATATATTTTCACTAACATGTATTTTAATGCATGCTTCCCCCAAATATGCATGCTGGCTGTGTTTCAGTCCGCTTATTGTTTCAGGAGGTGCGTATTAGATAGGTCTGCCTTTGAGTGCAAGCAATCAAATTTCTCCCCCACCACTACAGAGGGCCAGCTGGTATACTGCAGCAGGCCAGATTTAACTAGAGGTCTTCTGGTTGCTGATCCCTAAAGCACCCATCTCTATTTTGCACCTTATTAAATGCTACCGGGGCCATATATGCCTTTTCATTACAATGCAACATCAATGGTGCAATCAGACACCTTCTGGAGATACCCAAATCCCTATTTCTCCCCAGCATCTTCATTTATAGACCGTGTCAAAACCAAAACCTGACTTCCATTCCGTGTTTACGCAAGGTAAATGCCCTTTGTAGTTAAGTCCTCAGAATCAGGCCTCGGAGGGATATAAAGGGGTTTCATCAGTCTGACGACTCCTCTGGTTTGCAAGCGAAACACCGGCACTTCACAGAGCTGGGTTTCAAAACGCTGCACAGCGTTTTTGCAGTGATACGCAATCGGACCGTTCCCAAGCCCCATTGAAGTCTATGGAAATGCTCCTGTGGACATCAATGGCCTTTTGAAGGTTCCCCTTAATGAGGGTTCTTTTGAGTCGAGCCGTCCTTTCTTCCCCAAGGGGGTACATCTCGACTTGCAGAAGTGACACCACTTGATTGCATTTTAATGAATCGCTGACCTGAACAGAGGTGTTACTCTTGAACTGGGTAGAGGCAAATTTGGTGGGAGCAAACAAACGGGGACATCTTTTCCCTTTTGTTTCACGCCGCCTGGAATCGCTTTTCTTCTTGCTCCTCTGAATCTCGCTCTGTCTTCTTTCTTCATCTCTTCCCTTCCCTTTCAGGTTTCTGGTTGGAGGTCTAACAAGCTAAAAAGAGAGCATGTGGCAGAGACAGTGCCTAGACTGCTGGGCTGACTTTTATTAACACGCTTAAGCCTAATGATAATATTTTAAAAGAGACAAACCAGGACCTCTCTTCCCTTTTAAACGGTGATAATAGAACTTCCCTTCATGATGGAGGCGACTACGAGCCAGGACAGAAATCATTATACAGTGAATCAAAAGTGCGGCAGTGGAATAATTTTCTCCTTATCCTGAAAAGGAGAGAAGTCCTTGAAGCCAAAATTGACTAATCAGGAGCGCAAGGCCCCACTTTATGCGAATTAGGAGAGCGTTCCACTTTGGACAAAAGCGTAAGAAGATGCTGGAGCATCTCATTATTGAGCTGCAGTTATTCAGCGAGGAGCAAAGTTATCAGATTTGTTTGGAATTCATTAGGCCGAAACACAATTTGCAGAAGACAGAGGGAAATTACATGTTTAGCGACCTCTGGAAAAAGAAAAAAAGCTTCTTTCAGAATATTGTTCTTGCATCTGATAAGAGTGTTGCTTAAAAATCTGTGATCCATCTAAAAATCAATAAGTTTGTGTGGGGAAAATACTACACTTACCAGCTAATTGGGCAATTACACTGAGGAACTGTGTTTGTAATAGGTCAGGCTGCCTAGTAGCTGAAGGGTGAATTCGTGGTATGTGGGGGCCTTAATAGGATCCTTTGGAGGTGTGTGGCCCTCTGGAAACTTCAGCTGGTCTAAAATGCAGCTGTCAGAGTATTGACTGAGCCCCAGAGATCAGAACACAGGGTTTCTCTGAATCGTACCCACCCTCCATTAAACATTGCTGGAAGAGCTCCACTCTGTTAAACGTGCAACAAGCTGAGAGGGAAGCGGGTTGCTGGATGGATTTTGATGAATAGGATAGTATATTTCTTCCCCATTGACTATCCTTCCTCTTCTTATGTAAGAATGCAAGCACCTATTTCAGGAGAGTACCATAATATCACCATCCATGTGCAGCTTATCTCTGGAAGCTTTTAGAGAAGAGGTTGCATAACCTTCTAGAACAATTGTGATATCCAAGGATGCTTAGGAAGTCATGGATCACCTCCCTTCTTTGTTTCCCTCTTGACAAATAAATCATCCTTAGGCTAAGTAAACAAGAAAAATAGAAGGTTTACTCACATCAAAAGACTTGCCAGGATTCAACATATACAGGGATGGAAATCAAGCAGGCATTTATCCTTAAAAGTTACAAAAGTCTATAGCCCAATTCAAAATAGAGTGTGCTCTCTAGAAGAGAGTGGGCAACCTTCTCTGTTGTGGATAAGAAGAAAAGTGTGCTGTGACAGGAGGAGTTTTCTATTGTTTCCCCTCCTGTTTCAAATGTTTAGAGGGTGTGACATCATACAGTCCCCTGTTTGTGGCTCTCTGCCAATCATGCATTTGTGATTTGGCTGCAGATTCTCTCATTTGGCTGAGGATTTGAGGCAAACCGGGTGGGGAAGCTTAGGGACAGGGAGTGGCAAGTGGACTGGGAAGGAGCAGCAGCCCCTAGTAAAAACAATATTGTTTAGCCTTTAGCCACAAGCACTGGAGACCTAGGCTAAGTACTCTACAGCATTGAGCACCAGTCGTATTGGATCCTTCCTCAGTCCAAATGCTAGAAAAATGTCCTGTACCGCTTCAAAATTGCTTTCAGCGATGACTGCTCACTTGTCAAAACATTGGCTGTGGTCCCAGTCTGAGGGAAAGTCTAGAACCTCCCTAGTTTGTAGGCCATAGGCTTTCTGGAGGACTCCAGCCATATAGGTGTTTGGAAATCGCAGCTGAAAATCAGTACACCAACCGGATTTTGTGTGTGTGCAGAGGGTGTGTATGTGTGAAAACTGATTTTTTTAAACATACAACTGCTAAGCTGTTTACACCTTGATGCCTGCTGTGAATTTGCCGTTGGTGGCTCTATAGTAACACGATCCTGGCAAATCAGAGAGGAAAAGGAAGGGCAGGTTGGCATGGAAGCCAGTAGGGGAGATGGACACATTTCTGCCTACTCATTCCTGCCAACATGAATGGGGATGGATGATAACACCCAGCTGGGATAGGAAACAGGCAGGGCAGGGCCAAGACTATTTGGCACCTGAGGTGGAAAATTTAAAAACAAAAAACAAAAACGAAACTGGCCTCCACAGTGACAAATAGTAATGGTAGAATAAATAAATTAAAATATTTTGTAACACACATGCCGCAACCATCTGCCTAACTTGGAGGTAGCCAACTTGACATGGCACTGTCTGGGTATTGCTGGACTACAACTCCCATTATCCCTGGTCATACTGAATGGGGCTGATTAGCATTTTGGGGACACTGCATTGGCTATCCCTGGCCTAAACCAGGGAGGCCATTTACCCAGAAGGACATAGATTTGCATAAAATTTGCAATCAACACATAGGTGCCAGTTGAGAAATTGTTATAGTTTAAATAGAAAGACAATGTGTCTCATCATAGCATGGGGAAAGCTGTGACCAGAGAACCTGTGTGCTTGCGGACCAGATCCTCCCTAGGTATGGCAACTTGAGAGCCCCTACAGCCAGAGCCTCATTGCCTACAGACAGCCACCCAATCTTAAACAACTCCTCACCCACAATAATACAACAACCAGACTTAACATGGATACTTGGTACCAGAGCCTGCAATAAACCCAGATGCCAACTTTGCTGCCACATACACATGGACAACACCATTACTGGCCCCAACAACATCAAACATACCATCTCAGGACTATTTTAATTGCTCATCTTCTAACATTGTGCATGCCATCAAATGGCAACAGTGCCCTTCAGCTCTCTATATTGGACAAACAGGACAAACCCTACGCCAAAGGATATACGGACATAAATCTGACATCAGGAATCACAAGACAGAGAAACCAGTAGGAGAACACTTCAGTCTCCCAGGACATTCTATACAAGATCTCAAAGTAGCTGTCTTATTACAAAAGAATTTCAGAAATAGACTGGAAAGAGAAGTTGCTGAATTGCAACTTATTACCAAACTTAAAACCATGGAGTGACCTGGTCTGAATAGAGACATTGGCTTCTTATCTCATTTTACATGATAAAGCTATTTTTAGCCATCTCACCCTTTGCTTTTTCCTGTAAGACCAATTGCAGTCGTTAACAGTTATCAACAGGTTTACCACACCTATCAGCCATTCACCCACTCCCACCACCCTTCTGAGTAATACCCCTCCCCACCCTCTCACGATATACAGTGGTACCTCAGGCTAAGTACTTAATTCATTCCAGAGGTCCATTCTTAACCTAAAACTGTTCTTAACCTGAAGCACCACTTTAGCTAATGGGGCCTCCTGCTGCCGCCGCACCGCTGGAGCACGATTTCTGTTCTCATCCTGAAGCAAAGTTCTTAACCCGAGGTACTATTTCTGGGTTAGCGGAGTCTGTAACCTGAAGTGTATGTAACCCGAGGTACCACTGTATAAGGGTCTGGTGACTTCTGTTTCAGTGTATCTGAAGAAGTGTGCATGCACACGAAAGCTCATACCAATAACAAATTTAGTTGGTCTACTGGAAATAATTTTTTAATTTTGTTTCGACTACGGCAGACCAACATGGCTACCTACCTGTATCCAGAGGCCCTGCCTTCTTAGGACTCAGCCTTTAAACTAGACTTGGACCAGGCAGCCTTTTGACTTGAGGGCTCCTTCAAGCCTTTGTCCTTCCAGGTGTTGCTGAGCTGCAGCTCCCATCAGCATGACCAATGGCCAGGAATGATGGGAGCTGTAGTTCAGCAACTTCTGGAGAGCCAACGGTTCCCTGCACCTGAAGCAGAGGTCTGTCTCTAGCATCCCTTCAGTTAGAGGACTGTCCTCTTCACAGACACATGGCCCCCTGTACTGCAGGCAATTGGACTGGTTCCTTTCCAACTCTACAACTTTATGGTTCTGTGATTCCATATTGCCCTGGAGGAAAAAAACATGACTCCCCCTGCCCAATTCTTGGGATAAGTCAAGGAGGGCAACCAAGATGATCCAGGGCCTGGAAACGAAGCCTTATGAGGAACAGTTGAAGGAGCTGGGTATGTTTAGCTAGGAAAAGCGGAGATGGAGAGGAGAGATGACAGTCTTCTTCAAATATCTAAAGGGCTTATCACATGGAAGATGGAGCGAGCTTGTTTTCTCCTGCCCCATAGGGTAGGACCCAAACCAGGGCTTCAATTACAAAGGAGATTCTTACAAAATATCGGGCACCTTCACTGAAGGTTATGAAGCAGAGGTTGAATGGCTATCTGTCATGGATGCTTTTGTTGAGATTCCTGCATTGCAGGGGGTTGGACTAGATGACTCTTGAGGGTCCCTTACAACTCTACAATTCTATGATTCTATGTCACGTTAGTGAAGGCTTGAAGTAGGAAGAGGGTTACTTTATCTCTGGTGCCTTGTTTATGTAATACCCTTCCCACGGTGGCAGCCCAGGAACCAGCACCATATACAGTGGTACCTCGGGTTAAGAACTTAATTTGTTCCGGAGGTCCGTTCTTAACCTGAAACTGTCCTTAACCTGAGGTACCACTTTAGCTAATGGGGCCTCCTGCTGCTGCCGTGCCGCTGCCGCCATGCAATTTCTGTTCTCATCCTGAAGCAAAGTTCTTAACCTGAGGTACTATTTCTGGGTTAGCGGAGTCTGTAACCTGAAGCGCCTGTAACCTGAAGCTTCTGTAACCCGAGGTACCACTGTATTTCAGGAGTCGGTCATTTTGATTAACCCCAGTAATCTCTAGCGCACAACCATGACTGGCCCCAAAGTGAGTGACCCCCATCATTATTTGGGCTGAGTTGGGTATATGAGCCTCCTTTGTCCTAGTCTAGTTAAGGTAAAGGTTCCCCTGCCCGTACAGGCCAGTTGTGTCCGACTCTAGGGTTGTGCGCCCATCTCACTTAAGAGGCCGGGGGCCAGCGCTGTCCAGAGACACTTCTGGGTCACGTGGCCAGCATGACGAAGCTGCTCTGGTGAGCTAGCACCAGCGCAGCACACGGAAACGCCGTTTACCTTCCCGCTGTCCTCGTCTAGGCATGTCCAAAGTCCATTTCGGGGGCCTAATCCAGCCTGCTGGTCAGTTTAATCTGGCCCCTGTGGCAGTTTATCTCCTGGTGTAAAATCCTTAAAAAAGCTCAACAACTTTGGGGTAAAAACATAAAACAGCTCAGCAACTTCAATCCTAAAAAAAAGGTTAACAACTTTGGTCGGCCCTTTGATTGGCCCTCATGGCCCTTCACTTCATCAAATCTGGCCCTCTTTGAAAAAAGTTTGGACACCACTATCCTAGCCCATTGCTCCAACCACTACATGTATTTCCCCTGGCAAATAAGAGCAGTTGGAGGATATGAGATAGAAGCTCATCTAATGGTGCAATCCTACATGTCTGCTCAAAAATGAGTTCCATTCAGTTCAATGGGGGCTTACTCCTCTTTGGTAAGTGGCCCTAGACCTGTAGCCTGAGGCAAAAATCCTGGTGCACATCTTAGCCAAGATGCAACTTGCAACACTTGCGTAGTTCTATGAAATGTAATCTAGCCCTCACACAGGCCATTGTGTGTGTGTCGCCCCCCCCCATGCAATTAATAAACTGGACTCAGATGGAACGGCATGAAAGCAACAGGGGCCAGGAACTGTAGCCAGATTGTATTATCCATACTTCACAATATACACACACCATGATGCATTCTTCAATGGTTATTAATTTAAAGGCTCTCAAAACATTGAAGAGGGATGATGGGGATATCCTGCTGGTCCATCTGGGTTGGTTCCAGGAAACCGAGAGCAGGATGGGAAAGCTATATTTTTGAATTTGATTTCAAAGCAACTTGCTGGAGGACTCTGATTTGCTTTATTCTCCCCAGTGCACCTCTCTAATCTGGAGCTGAAGAAGTGCTTGGTTTCATGTTCCAACATCTTGTTGAATATCATAGGGACTTTGGAATGTAAATGAAAGGATGGTTTTCCCCTCCCAAGACACATGCAATAAAAATGCATTTGAAGGTGTGAACCTGAGGAAGGTGCAAAAAACAAAAGACAAAAAAAAAAAACCCCGAAAAGAAAGAGCCATCTAACTTAGTTCTACTCAGAGTAGATCCACAGAAATTAACGACACTAGGTGTCCATCATTTTGAATTGGTCTACTCTGAGGAGGAGTAGCATTGGCTGAACACAGGCAAAAGTAATCTGGACCAAAAACACACTGACTGATCGAACCCTAATGGATGGCCCCTGGAATTTATTGAGGTCCATGGCTTACCTTTTGGTTCCTGTGCAATTGCATCCTCCCTGATTTAATTTGGTGGGGTCTTGGAACTCCTCCAGATGTTTAGGTAAAGGTAAAGGACCCCTGGATGGTTAAGTCCAGTCAAAGGCGCCTGTGGGGTTGTGGCCCTCATCTCGCTTTCAGGCCAAGGGAGCCGGCCTTTGTCCACAGACAGCTTTCTGGGTCATGTGGCCACCAGGACAAAACCGCTTCTGGTGCACGGAGGACTGCGACAAGTGCCAGAGCACATGGAAACACTGTTTACCTTTCCGCTGGCCTTCTACTTGCACTGGCCTTCTTTTGAACTGCTAGGTTGGCAAGAGCTGGAACAGAGCAACAGGAGCTCCCGTCACGGGGATTCGAACCGCCGCCTTTCAATCGGCAAGCACAGGAGGCTCAGTGATTTAGACCACAGCGCCACCCGCATCCCTCCAGATATTTATTGAGCATTCATCCTGTTCTGCTTGCACAAAGCTTCCATAGAGGTTAGCCTGTGTCCCGTCTTTATTGAGCATTGGTTTTGATATGTTTACAGGGCAATTCTATGAAAATGAGCATTCATCCTGCATTTCTCCCAATTTTGCTTACGAGGTGTTCACGTATCCCTGCATTGACTGTTTGTGCATTGCACACTTTTCACTGCACTTACCCAACTTTTTTCTGCATTGCAAGGGGTTGGACTGGATGACCCTTGAGACCCTTTCTAACTATACAATTCTAGGATTCTATGGTCACTTTCCATACTGCAAAAAAAAAAAAGTCAGTTGGGGGAAAGAACGGATTTGTTGCACTGCAGTGACAGAGGGCTTTAATGCACTGTCAGTAGCAGTAAGTCTTCGAATGCCGGTTGCTGGGAATCAGTGGCGTTGCACGAGCAAACCACGCCTGGGGGAGGTACATGCATGCCAGAGGGCTGTGTGCATGCGCCGGGAGGAGCATGGTGCAATGCGGCAGGTGCAGGAGCCCATCTTGACACCCCAGCCCTTGCCACTGACACCACCAGAGCCAAGCAGGGAGTGTGGGATGTGATCCATGAGAGGCAGTCAAGTACAACATTCCTTGTAATGCTAGAGAAGACATGCGAGGGATTGTTTGGTCCAGCCAGTCAAAGCTTCCTGTTCCCCCTGGCTGCAGCATCCTTCCTTTTGCATGTGATAGAAGGTGGGTGTGGCTTAACCTGTCCAGGTAACAAAAGGACGAGTCACGCAGCACACCTTCCTCTTTTTGACTTCCTTCTTCGTTTGACCAGGTTCTAGCTAGGACTGCTTTGCTAGCTCTCAGCTAGCAGAAGCACTGTGATTATTCCCCCAAATGGGGTAGATCCACATGTACATACTTGTAACTAACTCTGCCTTCAGGAATCCAACTGTGAACTGATGTGAGTAAACTTCTTTTATTGACTTTGAATAAGATTGTTGCGTCTTTATTCTTTTAAGAGGGATTCAAGGGAATTTACCAGGAACGCACAAGTCAATCTGAGACAGACTGAATTGTAGAATAGTGAGAGGCTCACACGAGCCTGCAGCCAGCTATCTGCTGTGCATATAAAAGGGGGAATGTAACTCTGCTACAGAAAGGAACTTGCTAGCACAAGTTAGGAAGGATATTAATAAACAATATATCCTCTCCTGCCACCTTGAACATTCCCACAGGGGGAAGCCCGCTAGCCAACACAGCCCTTGGCGGGTGCAAAGCAGGTGCCCCCAGTGTGACCCAGCGCGGTGGTCCTCTCTGCAAGCACTGATTCCTCTGATACCATGAGAGGAGCAGCGAGCCAGGCTGCGCTGGGGGGTCCTGGGGGGGCTGCTCAGCTCCCCCATAAAAATCCATGCCCAGGTCCATGGTCCCTCTGGCAACCCCCCCCCCACTGCACCCCTGTGGGAATCGCAAGTGGGGAGAGGGCCATTGCACTCGCTGGTGGGCTTCTAGCGAGCATCTGGTCGACAGAATGTTGGACTACATGGGCCTTCGGCTTGATTTCATGGGGCTCTTCTTAATTTTGCAAACCCAAAGTTTTGGTACGCAGTTGAATCCCTCCAGCAAAATACTGGCCGTCTGGAGGCAGCAGGGGTTGAGAGGTGCAGCCAGGAAGCAGGTGCTACTGCTTTGGGTACCTGCTTGCCTGCCCCTAATGCCTGTGGAAGCAGAATGCCGTTCTACAAAACAGCCAGTTATATGCAAATGTAATCCATTTTATCTGCCTTATTCAGGTCACAGAACCCTGATTCTATTGGCTCTTCATGAGAGCGCAGTGCACGCTGCCCAAACCCCGTGTTTGATATGAAGCTGTTAGAACAATCAGAATCGATGGATGGGGCGCCCTTTACACATCCACTTACAAATAGCTGGGGAATATCAGAACACTGAGAAAATTGCCGTCCACAATGTTATTGGTGTGTTGTTGTTTTTCCAACTCTCCGGCTCATTGGGTTTTCCTTTGTTACGGAAGGCGAGAAATCATACAGGGGGAGAAAGAAAGGGGGGTGGGGAGAACCTAAAGTAAACCACAATCTGGTTCCAAGCCAACAATATTAACTAAGTTCTTTTAGTGCTTTTGAAGTTAGCAGGGGGTATCCCAGCTTGCAGAGCAAAGAAAGAACTATACTTTAAGTGATTCCTTTTCATCCCTTTAGCTTAATGAAAGATTAATAGCCTTGTTATTTTTGTTCCTGCTTTATTTTCTTTATATTTCTTTCTCTCTAAAAGGGGGGGGGGGGCTTTTAAGCACTTGTTGAAACGAAAACATTGCTTGCAGTGATTTTATGGGTCACCGGCATCTAATTCTTATGCCATAACATATTGTTAAGAACGGTGCTGTCCTAGTATTCAGAGCCTCCGTCTAATGGTGATGAGTCTCTTGATCATTAGCTGCAACATGCTAATTCAAGGCGTTTGGGGCAGCGGATCATCTCAGACCATCTGTATGGTCAGCTTGCATCCGCTAGCAATAGCAGGGGGTGATGAACTTCAGGCCAGGGAGGCAAAGGTGGCCCCAGTCCTCTCTATTTGATCCTTGAGCTCTGATAATGGGTCTTGCTCGAATGGATGGAGAGATGTTTGTGTATGCATAGAAACATCTGCATGTGTGTGGCTGGAATATTGACTTCCTGAAAAATGACCAAGGCTCACATCCCCTTGCTCTTGTTGTCTCTCTTCCCACCCACTACTGGCAAGTGCCTCCCCCCATCTTGTCCACGAGGAAATGTGACCCTTGAGTTATGAAAGGTTGGCCACCCATGGCACACCTGTAGCAGGGATCACCAACCGTTTTTGGCCCACAGTGCGCACTCTGATGTTTAAGAGAGTGTTGGGGTTGCCAGTCTGTCATGGGAGGGCTTGGCATAATACCACAAAATTAGAGGAAGTTCCATTGTGGTGAAGGTTTTCCAATAACGGTATTTCTGTACGAGGAAAGTCTTAACCTGTTGGATTTCTAGAAAATAAGCAGGGAAAGTGCATTAAAGGGGATACAAGCACACACCAGGTATTCTTATTGCCTCGTGTCCAAACAACACACTTATCAAATGCAGCTCTAACTTCACTCCTTGGCAAAAAACACTGATCGGAAGGAGCAGCCAGCCAGGCTTGCTCATTTCACAGAAATTGCTTAGAAGGGCAGGCACTCCAAGTGTCTCTATTTTCCAGGGACTGTCCTGGATTTACAGAAGCTCTCTCGGTTTCTGATTTGATCCTAGAATGTCCCTCTTTCCCTTAGGACATCTCTATATTCATTGGAGAGATGTTGGACTTGTGCGACCCCCAAGCCAAGGAGATTATTACTAGACAACCTTTAGAAGGCATCTGAAGGCAGCCCTGTATAGGGAAGATTTTTAATGTTTAATGTTTTATTATTATTTTTTATATGTTCGAAGCTACCCAGAGTGAATGGGGCAACCCGGTCAGATGGGCAGGGTATAAATAATAAAGTTCCCTCTTTTTTCAATGGAAAAGGACATTTTCAGATTTGATCTGGAATGCCCTGCTTTTCCTTAAAGGTAAAGGGACCCCTGACCATTAGGTCCAGTCACAGATGACTCTGGGGTTGCTGCGCTCATCTCGCTTTATTGGCCGAGGGAGCCGGCGTACAGCTTCCGGGTCATGTGGCCAGCATGACAAAGCCGCTTCTGGCGAAGCAGAGCAGCACACAGAAACGCCGTTTACCTTCCCACCAGAGCAGTACCTATTTCTCTACTTGCACTTTGAGGTGCTTTCGAACTGCTAGGTTGGCAGGAGCAGGGACCGATTAACGGGAGCTCACCCCGTTGCGGGGATTCGAACTGCCGACCTTCTGATCGGCAAGTCCTAGGCTCTGTGGTTTAACCCACAGCGCCACCAGCATCCACTGCTTTTCCTTAGGACATCCCTATTTTTACTGGTGAAATGTTGGGGGGGGGGTATGGAAGGGCACCTACATATAGTACTTCATAACTTTCTTTCCAGGAGGGCTAGATACTTCTACAAAGGCTCAGAGTCTAGGACTCCTGCCCACAGGCAGCAGTGAAGAACATATGTGGCCCAGGGAGAGTCTCAAGGCTCTGACAGAGCAGCTTAGAGGGCCACAGATGAGCCCCTAAGGTTTCCCATCCTGGCCTAGACTAAGTGAGGGATGTGGGGACAAGCACCTGAGAATTTTTGCTGCTACGTTTTTGCGAAGGGCCTCAGCGCTTGGCGATGATAAATGTGTCAGAGTGCTTCTCATCAATTCATACCATGATCCTATAAGACTCATTCACATTATTATACCCATATAGCAGATGCAAGCTGAGGCCAGGCCAGGCCATAATGTCTATGCTCTACCTCGACTGTCAGAGGCAGCTTGCGCCAGAACAGCAGCGTAGGAAGAGGGGTGCGGTGGGTGTGGACTGACCCGGGTGTCACCACTGAGGGGGTGACAAAATGGCAAAAATATGTGTCACAAGCCGGTTTTCTCTGGGACTCCCCTCCCTCCTTCTGCACCTGCAGGGCGAAGAGGCAAGGCGGAGGTTCTGGTGTGTCTGGTTCTGCGCTTCCCCCTTGGGCTCAGCAATGGGGCTTCCTCCAAGGAAGTCCCCTCAGGAGTCCAGCGCAAAGCGGCTCCTGCCTGCCTTCATTCGCCCTCCCGCCGTTCATCCCCTTCCCCTTCCTCCCCACGCACCACCATGGAATCCGAGAGGGAAGCAGCGAACACTCAGAGCACCATATTCCCTCCCTGCCTACGTTTGCCTCACAGCTGCGGCGGCTCCTGCCCGGGGGAAGGCGCGCCAGCAGACCCCTCTCTTGCCCCAGTGGCTTAGCGACGGAAAGGTGAGGTGGACTTGGCGAACAAGGCCGCAGCCGCCCGCATGCACCCACACAGCCCTGCTCAAGCGCAGAGCACAAAGTTAGGAAAAAAGGTTTTAAGTACTTATGCTCACTGGTTTTAAGTACTTATGCTCAACTATGAATAAATGGGTGCATTCTTCCCACCTTGGATCAAATCTATGCTTCCAGGTGCCATAAGAAAGCTGCAGAGATAGCGCAGGATAGTGCGCACCCCGGAAATGATTTCTTTTAGCTTCCGCCTTCTGGAAGAAGGTACAGAGTTATAAAGACTAGGACTAGCCGCCTGAGAAACAGTTTCTACTCAAATGCGATTTTGGTTTTAAATGCATTGTAAGGAGTCTGTATGGGAGTATATTGTATTTAAAAATGAGGTATCAGAGTTTTTAGGGGGCTAACCAGGTTGGGATAGCTGGGATAGCAGGCTTGTTGGGTTTTGAATGTCTTATGTAGATTTTTCAGTTTCGTTGTTCTGTATGGGACAATGACAATAAAGATTATCTTATCACAATGAGAAGTAAATAAACCAGAAAATAACACTTGCAGCTGTAAGTATGTTATTTTTCCTTCTTTTAATACAGTGGTACCTCGGGTTAAGTACTTAATTCGTTCTGGAGGTCCGTTCTTAACCTGAGGTACCAGTTTAGCTAATGGGGCCTCCTGCTGCCGCTGCGCCGCCGGAGCATGATTTCTGTTCTTATCCTGAAGCAAAGTTCTTAACCTGAAGCACTATTTCTGGGTTAGTGGAGTCTATAACCTGAAGCGTATGTAACCTGAAGCGTATGTAACCCAAGGTACCACTGTAATTTCAAAGTGGGGTGGTGGTGACAAGAAGTGGGGGGGGGGGGGAGTGACAAGAAATTTTTTGCACCAGACTATATGGGACTGACCGAAATGACTGGCAGAATCCGAGACCAGGGGAAAGAGACGGCGGAAGAAGATTGGAAGAAATTTAAAATTTATCTTAAGAAACATTGTAAAATTAATGAATGCTAAAATGTTGAGGTTTTAGAAAAAAAGGGATTACAGCTGTAAAAGATTAAGTAAAAGAAAAGAACAAGGGAAAATTTGATAAAATTAAGGGGGAGGATTTGCTGAAAAAAATTTGGAAATTAGGATGCAGAAAGGGGAGGTACGGGGAAGTCGGTGAAGTAAGGTTTTTTAAAAAAGGATTTGAAATTATACATGTTTGTTTATGTGTTTGTTTGTTTGTATTGTGTATTGTCTGTGTTTATAAAAATTGTGAAAAACCAATAAAAATTTTATAAAAAAAAGAAATTTTCTGCACCAGGTACCACCTGACCTTGCTACGCCACTGCACCTGAATGCCTGTTGTTGCGAATAAGAAGTGGGAAGAAGGCTCTTGTACTTCTGGGTTTCCCAACAGCATCTGACTGACCATTGTGAGAACAGAATGCTGGACTACATGGGCCTTTGGCCTGAACCAACAAGGCTCTTCTGGTGTACTTATGAGGTTCCCAGTTCAGTCCCCAGTTCATTTTCCAATGTCAGGTGTTTGGGTCTACCACACCCATTGCCCCTGACCGCTAATTAGCATTGCAATGGAGGCTGATGGGATCTGTAGTCCAAAACAGTTGGATTGTGTCAGGTAGAGGAAGGCTGCTACAGAATCACCAACATCGGCAGCGTGCATTACATGTGAACCTGCCCTTGTGAAGTAAACACTATGTTGCTCTTTAGGCTCGTTTCCAAGTGAAATAGAATGTAGCTTTTCAATTCACAAAGAACACCAGTTAGGCTTCTCTAAACAAATTTGATGTGCTGTCTTAACTGATCCAGTGCAACTAAGTCCCAGGCAAATGAGTCATGTGGCTTTGCAGTTCATCATATAACACTAACTATAGTTTGCTGTGATGTATAAACCAGTAAACTATGGCTAACGTTTGCCCTTCAGACTGGAATAGAAAGTCCCCCTTTCAAGTGTGGTTCCCAGTTCTCATTTGGTGGGCAAGTTCTAACCATGTTGTTGTTTAGTCGTTTAGTCATGTCTGACTCTTCGTGACCCCATGGACCAGAGCACGCCAGGCACTCCTGTCTTCCCCTGCCTCCCACAGTTTGGTCAGGCTCATGTTTGTAGCTTCAAGAACACTGTCCAACCATCTTGTCCTCTGTCGTCCCCTTCTCCTTGTGCCCTCCATCTTTCCCAACATCAGGGTCTTTTCCAGGGAGTCTTCTCTTCTCATGAGGTGGCCAAAGTATTGGAGCCTCAACTTCACAATCTGTCCTTCCAGTGAGCACTCAGGGCTGATTTCCTTCAGAATGGATAGGTTTGATCTTCTTGCAGTCCATGGGACTCTCAAGAGTCTCCTCCAGCACCATAATTCATTTTTTTTTTATAATAATTTTTTATTGCTTTTTTTCCAAGGTCAGAATACATCGTCAATGACACAACAAAAGCGGTTTTACATAGAAAAGAAGAAATTATAGAAGAAAATTCCCTTTTTCAAATCAATTTTTGTGATCAACCGGACTTCCCCACGTCCTCCATCCCCTGCTTTCTTTACAATAAAAATAAACAGCGAATTAATACCTTATTTTATATGTTTTTGTGTTTTCATTTAGTTATATAGTCGGCAATTTATACTTTTCTAAATCATAACTTAATTTCCACCATTTACCAATCTCAATACTGAAGCATGTTTTTCCCAAAAGCTTAGCAAATTCTCAACATTCATATAACTTATAATGTTTTTGTAAATAGTCCTTAAATTTTTTCCAGTCCTCTTCCACTGCCTCTTCTCCCAGATCACGGATTCTGGCTGTCATTTCGGCTAATTCCATGTAGTCTATCAACTGCGAATGCCATTCTTCCAGCGTGGGTAACTCCTGTGCCTTCCAATATTTGGCTATAAGAATTCTTGCTGCTGTAGTCGCATATAAAAAGAAAGTTCTATCTTTCTTTGACACTCTCTGGCCCACAATGCCCAGGAGGAAGGCCTCTGGTTTCTTATGGAAGGTATACTTAAACACCTTTTTCAACTCATTGTAAATCATTTCCCAAAAAGCCTTCACCCTCGGGCATGTCCACCAGAGGTGAAAAAATGTTCCTTCAGCCTCCTTGCATTTCCAACATTTATTATCAGACAAATGATATATCTTTGCAAGTTTGACTGGGGTCATGTACCACCTGTATACCATTTTCATAATGTTTTCTTTTAAGGCACTACATGCCGTGAATTTCATACCGGTGGTCCACAACCTTTCCCAGTCTTCAGACATAATGTTGTACCCAATGTCTTGAGCCCATTTTATCATAGCTGATTTAACTGTCTCATCTTGAGTGTTCCATTTAAGCAGCAAGTTATACATTCTTGAAAGCACTTTCGTCTTAGGTTCAAGTAGTTCTGTCTCTAATTTTGATTTTTCCACCTGGAAACCAATTTTTTTGTCCTTTTTAAAAATCTCTAAAATTTGGGCATAATGAAACCAGTCTCGCACCTTTCCTTTCAATTTTTCAAAACTCTGCAACCTCCAGGTATCACCATCTCTTTCTATTATCTCACAATATTTTACCCAGCCACTCTCCATATTACGTAATTTTATGGCCTTAGCCTCCGTCGGTGATAACCACCTCGGGGTCTTACTTTCAAGTAAGTCCTTATATTTAGTCCAGACAATGAATAGAGCTTTCCTGACAATATGGCTTTTAAACAGTTTATGAAGCTTTACCTTGTCGTACCACAAATATGCATGCCACCCAAAAGCATTACTATGCCCTTCCAGATCTAGGACATCAGTGTTTTCTAACAGAAACCAATCCTTCATCCAGCAGAAGGATGCAGCTTCATAATACAATCTTAAGTCCGGCAGGGCAAACCCCCCTCTTTCCTTTGCATCTGTTAGTATCTTAAATTTTATTCGGGGCTTTTTGCCCTGCCAGACAAACTTCGTGATATCCCTCTGCCACTTTCCAAAACATTCCACTCTGTCCACGATCTGGAGGGTTTGAAACAGAAACAACATTCTTGGCAATACATTCATCTTAACTGCTGCAATTCTTCCCGACAAGGAAAGTTTCAATCTTGACCAAGTTTCTAAGTCCTTTTTAATTTCCGACCAGCATTTTTCATAATTATCCTTAAATAAATTCAAATTTCTCCCAGTCAAGTTAACCCCCAGGTATTTCACTTTTGTAACCACATTTAATTCTGTTTCCTTCTGGAACCCATCTATTTCTGAAGGTGTCAAGTTTTTTGCCAAAACCTTAGTTTTTTGTTTATTCAACTTGAATCCCGCCACCCGACCAAACTCAGAAATTAGTTCTAAAGCTCTTTTTGTACTGGTTTCTGGCTCCTGTAATGTCAAAACCAAATCATCTGCAAAGGCCTTCAGTTTGTATTGTTTTTCTCCGACCTGTATTCCTTCCACCAGCTGATCCCTCCTGATCAAGTTCAGCAACACCTCCAGGACAGAAATAAATAACACGGGTGATAGGGGGCACCCCTGTCGTGTCCCTTTTTCAATTTTAAACTCCTCTGTCACCACACTGTTTACTATCAGTTTAGCCTTTTGTTCTGAATAAATTGCTTCGATACCATTTTGAAACGCCCTTCCCACTCCCATCCCTTCCAAATTTTTCTTCATAAATTTCCAAGATATATTGTCAAAGGCCTTCTCCGCATCTATGAAAATCAAGGCTGCTTTCGTATTCATATTTGTCTGTAGTAACTCCAAAACATCAATAATATTCCTAGTGTTATCAGACAAATGCCTACCAGGGAGAAAGCCTGCTTGGTCCTTATGAATTACTTCATTCAAAACTTTTTTCAGTCTGTTTGCTAAGATGTCAGCAAAAATTTTGTAATCCACGTTTAGGAGTGAGATGGGACGATAATTCTTAAGTTGAGTCTTTTCAGATTCCAATTTTGGTATCAAAGTAATGAATGCCTCTTTCCACGATTCTGGTGCCCCCTTCCCTTCCAAAATCTGATTGCATACCTCCATTAGTGGCTGTGTCAGGTATTCCTTCAGTGTCTTATAATATTTGGAGGTAAGTCCGTCTGGGCCTGGGGATTTGCCTATTTGCATGTTCTGAATGGCACTTTCAATTTCCTGTTGTGTTATTTTATAGTTCAGGGCTGTTTGTTTGTCTTGTGTTAACTTTTGCAGGCCATAACTTTTTAAGAAATTATTTATTTCAATCTCTGCTTGGGGTCCTTGGGTATAGAGTTTTTTAAAATATCTCTGGAAACACTTTCTAATTTCTTCTGGTTTCTGAATACATTCTCCTTCGACCTCCAGATTGGTAACAAAGTTCAATTTTTGTCTCTTTTTCAGCTGCCATGCCAGCAGCTTCCCACATTTGTTTGCCGATTCAAATGATCTTTGTTTCATCTGTTTAATTTTCCATTCAATTTCTTGGTTTATCAATTTCGTATATTGTGCTTGATAGAATTTTATTTCTCTTAAAACTTCTTTTGATTTTGGATTTAGTCTCAGCTTTTTCTCACCATCTCTTATTTTGTCCAAAATCTTGTCCTTTTTACCATTCCAGAGTTTCTTCTTAATAGTGTTCTGTTGTATCAGGAACCCTCTCATAACAGCTTTACTCGCGTCCCAGATTATTTTCTTTTCCACCGAAGTATTCAAATTTATTTCAAAATAATCTTTCAACGTTTTTTGGGCCTTCTTCACGATCTCCTGATCTCTAAACAAGTGGTCATTCATTCTCCATCTGAAGGATCCAGCTGGTGTGAGTCTCAAGTCCATTTTCAAAGCGTTGTGGTCGGAGCAAGTTTTAGGGCAGATCTCTATTTTTTTTGTCTTAGGTGCCAGTCCTCTAGATGTCCAGATTTGGTCGATTCTTGTCCAAGATAGGTGGGCCTCAGAAAAGAATGTTCCCTCCTTACCTAGAGGGTTCTTTGTCCTCCAGATATCAATCAAATCCATATTGTCTGTCAGTTCAAAAAAAGTCTTTGGAAGTCTGCCATCCTTGTTCAAATTTTGGTTTTGTGACTTATCCATGTAGGTGGAGACTACCCCATTCATATCTCCCATCAAGATGATGTTGGTATAGTCAATATGGTCCAGCATTATCTCATGCAGCCTCTTATAGAATTCCGATTTCCCATCGTTTGGTGCATAAATTCCAACTATCAAAAATTTTTCTCCTTGTGATTGTATTTCAATCGCCAAAATTCTTCCTTGTTCATCTTTAAACACCAATTTTGGTGCTAGGTTCTCCTTTGCATAGATCACTACTCCTCTTTTTTTTACCTTGTCTGATGAAATAAATTCTTGGCCTAATCTCTTATTAATTAGCACTCTCCTGTGGAGCCTAGTCACATGTGTTTCTTGAAGGCAAATGACGTCCAATTGTTCTTTTCTCAATATATGAAAAAAAAAAATTCCTTTTCTCGGGAGAGTTTGCGCCATGAATATTCCACCTAAGAAGCTGCAGAGACATCCTGGATCAGTTTATTTGTCAGTGAGAGTGTCTCCTTTGTCTTCTTTATCTGGAGGTGGAACCGGGTTGAGGCCAAACGAAGGAGGTGGCCAGGCTCCTGCTACTCCTTTCCGAAGGTCCTCCCCGTGGTCGTTTAGGAACTTTTCTTGCTCTTCTGCTGTTCTAATTCTTACCTTCCTCCCTTTCAAGGTAAAGGATAGTCCTTGAGGGAATTCCCACCTATAAGGGATTGTGTTGTTTCTCAATAAGCTTGCTAGGTCTTTATATGTAGCTCTTAAATCCAGTAGCTGTTTTGGTATGTCTCTGAAGATTTCTGCCGTCTTTCCCTGAATCACCAATGAATTTTTAAAGTGCAGGCCGAGTATGTTATCTTTTTCTTGCTTGGATCTCAAAATGATCAGGCAATCTCTTGGTTTATCCTTCTTGACCACTCTTCCTAGTCTAAAAGCGGTGACAATTTTAAAGTCCTTCTCTTCTGCCAATCCCCAGAACTTGGATATTTCTGTTGTCAAGAAGCCAATCAAGTCCTCTTTTTCTGATTCTGGGATATTTCTAAGCCTCAGATTGCTTTCCCTGTTTTTCAGTTCTGCCAGGGACAGGTACGCTTGCTGTTCAGTAACCTGTCTACTCAGTGGTCTTACCTCCCCTCTTAATTCCTCTATCCTCTTTTTATTTTCGTCTGCTTTTGTGTTAACTTCCTCGACTAGTTTTCGATTTTCAATATTACCTATTGCCTGTGTATTCTTATTGACTTGGTCTGTCAATTTATTGATTGAAGCTGTCACCTGATCAAATTTAGCAGCTTGTTCATCAAATCTAGCTGCTTGTTCATCAGCTTTCTTATTCAATGATGCCAGTTGGTCCAATATTTCTTTAGAGACAGGATCTAACCCTCCAGCAGCCATCTCCCCGAGAGGTGGCTGTATAGATTGTCCTTCTTGCAGACCTGTCACAATTGGAACAGATGATCTACGTAGCTGCACAGGCAAAGTTGTTTGCAAGAGTTCAGTTTGTTTTGCTTTCTTTCCAGCCCTTGTTTTTGCTGCGCCACTCATTCCACAGCTGTCCCTGAGTCAAGGTCAAATTGTAAATCCCATGGGAAACAATCCAAAAGAAAGTAAACATCCAGATATAAAAAGTTCCAAATCAACCAGCAGTTCTCAGAGACTAATAATTCTGTAATCCAGTAGAGGGAGCTCCCAAAAAATTAGGAAGGAAGGATGGAAAATTTCTACCATTAAGTTCCCACAAAAAAAAAAAAGTTAAATAAAGTCCAGAACAGGGGGGGGGGGAACCCTCCACATTCAATTTTAACTGCAGAGAATAAAAGCTTTTAGCAAATGTGCATGCAACAGTTCCTCTTTTTTTTTTCAACTACAAAGTAGCCCAATATAGCTTTATGTTTTATATACAGTTACCGCAGTCCGATGTTACTTGTATCCAGGCAGACCGAGAGCCGGGTTTCATAACTTTGTAATCCACGGGAAAATAGAAAGAGGGACCACAGTCTTTGTCCACTTGTAAAACTGTTATCACTTTTCTTTAGGTTTTAGACAATCCAGACCGAATTTGCGAAGTAAACTCCAACTTCTTTTAACCTCCTTTCAAAGCTTCCGCTTTAAAAAAGTCTTTGCTCGATACTTTAAACAGAGCCGGAAGACTGACTTCCTTTTTAGCGTCTCCCGCTTTCAGCCAAATTTCGCCAAATTAGGTTCAAATAAAGCCTCAGGTTTCTTACTCACGAGTAAGTTGTTTCAGTTCAGTTGTTCAAGGAAGAAAGGTCAACGCTGATCAGCAGCAGCCGCGCGGCTTCGCTTCCGCGGAAAGAGCGATGGATTCACAGCACCGCTACCCCCTCCACGTTCCGATACCCCTTACGGGGTCTCTTCTGCGTTTCCGAGGTCGCTTCTGGTGCCCGCTGAACCCCACGGCCACGGGCTCACTCTACCCGTGGTTTCTCTAAGTGGGTCGTCGCTGTGCCGCAGCGCACGACCCTTTTCCGCGGAGCCCCTCTTCAGCAACTGAAGAGGACCGCCATTGCTGAACGCGCCGCCTCCGGAAGTCTCCTCCAGCACCATAATTCAAAAGCATCAATTCTTCGGTGATCAGCCTTCTTTGTGGTCCAGCTTTCACTTCCATACATCACTACTGGGAAAACCATAGCTTTTACTATACGGACCTTTGTTGGCAAGGTGATGTCTCTGCTTTTTAAGATGCTGTCTAGGTTTGCCATCGCCTTTCTCCCAAGGAGCAGGCGTCTTTTAATTTCGTGACTGCTGTCACTATCTGCAGTGATCATGGAGCCCCAAAAAGTAAAATCTCTCACTGCCTCCATTTCTTCCCCTTCTATTTGCCAGGAGGTGATGGGACCAGTGGCCACGATCTTAGTTTTTTTTTATGTTGAGCTTCAGACCATATTTTGTGCTCCCCTCTTTCACCCTCATTAAAAGGTTCTTTAATTCCTCCTCACTTTCTGCCATCAAGGTTGTGTCATCTGCATATCTGAGGTTGTTGATATTTCTTCTGGCGATCTTAATTCCGGCTTGGGATTCATCCAGTCCAGCCTTTCGCATGATGAATTCTGCATATAAGTTAAATAACCAGGGAGACAATATACAGCCTTGCCGTACTCCTTTCCCAATTTTGAACCAATCAGTTGTTCCATATCCAGTTCTAACATCTCCTTTCCACTGGTTCAGTTCAGAAAGTTTAACCATGGCTGGAAGCAATACCTGATTTGGCTAACTGTGGTATACGACCGTCTGTCAAATCAGTACCAGAAACCATAATTTGAAGGGGCTTTTCAGAGCATGGTTTGGGGGTGAGGAGGAGTTTGATGTAGCTGAATGGAAAAGTCATAGTTATAGCTATTGCTCTGCATTCAGAATCTGCAACAACATGGAGAGTAGAATGAATTGTTGAGTTCCAAGGTTTGATCATAGTTTGAGTTCCTAGTTTGAGCAGTTGTGGAACAAACTAGAAGTGGAAACTTCTAATCTCCTCCCCTCATGTGGGAAGGGGAAGAGGAAGTGGTTGACTGAGGCTTACCACTGCGCATTCTCATAATGCCAAGCCATGGTTTGTTGGTTTACATCTGAATTCAGCTACCAGTTCAGTCTGTTGCTTAGAGATACAGCCAGTCTGACGGGCAGCAGTTCTTTCTTTCTTTCTTTCTTTCTTTCTTTCTTTCTTTCTTTCTTTCTTTCTCCCCTCCCCTGACTTTAAGTTGTCTTCACATTTTTGGCTGAAAGGCTGGTCCCAGAGTACAAAATAAAATGCATCACTTCTCTTGATAACTAGGCTGTTTCAAATCAGAAATCAGAGTTGTGTAATACGGCAGAAATTAAAACAGAATTTTTCTGCCATTATACCAAACAGCCTGCTTAATAAGTGGGTAATGAAAAAGAATAATTTATCACAGCTTGTGAATTTTGACAGTTCTAAAAAGACGTCCTTAAGAGTTTCCCCAAAGGGAGAACAACCACGTTTCTTCCTCAACACACTGGCGTTAAATGTAATTTCTCTGTCTGTAGAATTTTGCTCTTGCTTGGCAGAAGGCAGCTCGGTTTCTTTTCTCCCCCCTCTTCCATCCTACATCATAACCTATTTTAGGCAATTATCATCCACAAGTAATAAATCATCTTCATTCACTTCTCATGGGGTGTGAATAGATGTGAGAGAGAATTCCGGAGCCTTAATTTATATCAATGTTTGCATTACCATTAAATGAATTAAATGGGTTCTACAAATGTTTTCCCATAGATTTGCAATAAATGGAGAGGCTCCTTAAATACAGTTATCATTCTAATTGTCCACTTCTGCACACAATTTCTAAATGGCATGACAGAACAAAAAAAAAGGAAGGCAAAGTGTGGGAACATAGATCTCAGGTGGAACTCAAGTCAAGCATCACAGTTGACGTCCATATTTTTTTAGGGATGGAAGAAACCAACCTCATATCCATATAGCAAGCCAGAAAGTAGGCACTACAGCAGGTGTAAGTAACCACTGGCCTGTGGGGCCTGATAAAGTGCCCCCACACACATTTCTTCTGCCTCCTCCAAAGACAAATGGCAGTAGGGATGGGTGAAACTGTCAATTTGTGCTGCTCCCTGTTTCTCATTTTTCCCCAAAGTGTCCATGTTTTCCCCTCTCTTAACACCAGAACTTGCAGGTGAATGAAGTTGACTGTTGGAAGAAGGCAGACAAAAGAAACTGGCTTCTTTGTGCGGCACAAAATCAGCACTGGCACACCACAGGGTTGTGTGCTAAGTCCCTACCTGTATTCACTGTATACATACAATTGTGTATCATCTGACCTGTCTACTGCAATTATTAAGTTTGCAGATGACACCACCATAATGGGTTTAATAACAGGTGGAGATGAATCAGCGTATAGAGGGGAGGTCCAAAAAATATTTACATGGTGCCTAGGGAACAACTTGCACCTTAATGTCAGCAAGACAAAGGAGATGGTGTTGGACTTTTGGAGGAAGAGAGGAGAACTAGTCCCGCTGTACATCGGGGAGGGCAGTGTGGAGAGAGTCTCTTCCTTTAAATTCCTGGGAGTTTATCTCAGTGAAGACCTTACTTGGAAAATAAATACAACCCAGGTGGTTAAGAAAGCCCAACAGAGTACTCCTCAGAGTATTGTGAAAGAATGATGTCAATCAACATTTGATGATCTCCTTCTACCAGTCCACAATAGAAAGTGTCCTTTCATACTGCATCACGGTGTGGTACGCTGGTTTGACATCAACTGATGGGAAGGGCCTACAGAGGGTGGTATATGCAGCACAAAATATTATGGGCTGTCCTGTGAATCCGCTGGATGAAATAGTGGAAGAACGTTGCCTCAGGAGAGAGAGGAAAATTCTCAGGGATGATTCAAACCCTGGCAGAAGATATAGAAGCATGATTAGTCGCGCCAACAGGGTAAAGAACAGCTTCTATCCATGGGCTGTTGGGCTGCTGAATGAAAAGAGGCAACAGGGCAACTGACTTTTGGGTTTGGTGGGTGTCCGTCAGTAAACGAGGGGAATTAAGACTAAGAGAGATGAGTAGGGGGTGTTCATGTAATCTCGCTGTATACAAGTTGTACAAGTGACAATAAAGTATTTCATTTCATTTCACAAACTATGGCTCTCGCTCCCACCAGAAGGGGGTGATGGCCACCTACATGGATGGCTTCAAAAAAGGACCAGACAAATTCATGGTGGTTAAGGGTATCAAAGTAAGTAGCTCCAATGGCTATGTTCTGCCTCTATGCTGGAGATGGTATGCTTCTGGGTACCAGTTGCTGGAAATCACAGGAGAGAAGAGTACTCTTGTGCATAGGTCCTGCTTTTGGGCTTCCCGTAGGCATCTGCGAAAGCAAACTGCTGGACTAGATGGGCCATTGGCCTGATCCAACAGACTCTTCTTATGTCCTCTGGATGGCAAAGCGCTTAATCCGCTTTTGTTGCACAAACCTAAATCTCAGGTGTGCCCTTGACTCCCTCCAACAAAACAGTGACTGTCTGGGGGCAGCCAGAGAGAGGGCCATTTCCACCACTGGCATGCAGGATCTGGCCTACTGGTGAAGGTCAGTGGAGCTCACCTGCTAATAATAATAATAATAGTAATAATAATAATAATTTATTATTTGTACCTCGCCCATCTGTCTGGGTTTCCCCTGCCACTCTAGGTGGCTTCCAACAAAGATTAAAAATACATTAAAATGACACACATTAAAAACTTCCCTAAACAGGGCTGCCTTCAGATGTCTTCTAAATGTCTGGTAGTTGTTCTTCTCTTTGACTTCTGGAGGGAGGACGTTCCACAGGGCGAGCGCCACTACCGAGAAGGCCCTCTGCCTGGTTCCCTGTAACTTGGCTTCTCGCAGCGAGGGAACCACCAGAAGGCCCTCGGCGCTGGACCTCAGCATCCGAGCAGAATGATGGGGGCACCTCTATTTTATAAGAAAGTCAGCACCTCCTAGCACCAAGGGCAGGGGTCTGCAACCCGCGGCTCCGGAGCCGCATGTGCCTCTTTTACAACTTTGCTGCGGCTCCGGGGCAGATACTAGCGAGGGGAGGAGGCGCATTGTGCGCCCTGACACTCCTCACTGTGGCGGGCGCTGTACTGGCTGTGACGTCGCATGGGGGCGGTGCGTGCGTTAGTCACACACCGTCCCGACGTCACCTTCCCGCCTGCTGTCGGATCGTGGCTCCGGAGATATATTTGTTTTAAATGTCGCAATGGTTTTGTGGCTCCCAGTCGTTGTTTTTTCTTCGGAAACAGGTCCAAGTGGCTCTTTTTGTCTTAAAGGTTGCAGACCCCTGACCAAGGGCATCATGGCTATTATTAATTATAGCCGTACCTTGGAAGTCGAACAGAATCTGTTCCGGAAGTCCGTTTGACTTCCAAAATGTTCAGAAACCAAAGCACGGCTTCCACTTGGCTGCAAGAAGCTCCTGCAGCCAATTAGAAGCCGTGGAAGCTCTGCTGGGCGGTCAGGTTCCAAAGAACGTTCGCAAACCAGAACACTCACTTCTGGGTTTGCAGCATTTGGGAGCCAAAATGTTTGAGTACCAAGGCATTTGGGATCCAAGGTACGACTGTGTCTTTTATACCACTCTTCCTCCAATGGGCTCAGATTGGCACACATAGTCCTCACTATTCAATCCTTTAAGCAACCTGTGGGGTAGGTTGGGGGGGGGAGGGAGAGGGAGAGGGAGAGGGAGGGAGAGAGAGAGAGAGAGAGAGAGAGAGAGAGAGAGAACAGCCCAATGTCATCCAGTGAGTAGGGATTTTAGTCAGTTGGTTAGTTATGCTTTTATTTATAGCATTTATATTCCACAATTCCAGGAGCTCAAGGTGCATACATCGTTCTCCTCTTCCCCTGCCCATGTTATCCTCACATCGACCCTGCGAGGTAGGTTAGGCTGAGAGACAGTGACTGACCCAAGACTAGGCAGTGATTGACCCAAGATTGACCCAGTAGCTGAGTGGGGATTTGAACCCTAGACTCCCGGGCCCTAATCTGACACTTTAATCACCACATCGGCTCGTCTCCCACAGTGGAGGCTGGTCTATTTGGGCAAATAGGGCCAGGCTGCCCCCCCCCCAACCTCAGCCTGCTCTCAGTCGGCCCCACCTGCCTGCCTTCCTGTTTACAACCAGAGGGAGTGGGTGACATTTCTTTGTCAGCTTCCTTCTCCTTAGTCTCAGTGCTGCCCTTGTAGAACTCAAAACTCATTCCCTGGGGCATTGTGTCTTATTGCAAGGGTAGATACGTTCTGTTGAAAATGGGAGATGTACCAAGGGGAAGCCCATTTACACCACGAGTTTTCTTTTTAAAAAATTAAAAATAAAATCTACTGCTTTGATTATTTTTAAATAAAACCATTTTCAAAGTGAAAACATTATTTTTATATCTCAAAGTAGGGGAGCAGTGGGAAGTTGCTTTGCTCAGCATCTGCCCCTTAAAAACCACCACTGGATGTTCCATACACACAAACATATATCCATCAGGGGTGTGCGTGTGTGTATGTGTGTGTTTTAAAAAATTGCATTTGACATCTTAAGCTAAGTTGTTCCTCGAGCCAAAATCCAGCAGAATGAAGGCTGTTCTGAATCTTTCCTTCTGTGTGGGTAATACATGCTATGCATATAATTAGGGGGAGGAGTACATATATAAAAATAAATATATTTGTGAAACTAACATACAGAAATGCATTATATTAGAAGGTGCTTGCAAAAATTTGTACCTTACTCAAAACAGGAGAAACTCGCACACAAAAAATGCAGAAGAATTTTTGTGAGGGTTAAAATAATCATCATCATCACCACAAATTGCTGCAAAAACGTGGAGACTGGAAAAATGAGAAACTTAGAGAACTAACACAGACCCTCCAAGTGCCCCTATTTTCCAGGGACGCCCCTGATCACAGTTTCTGATTTGATGCCGAAATGTCCCACTTTTCCTTAGCATGTCCCTATTTTCATTGGAGAAATTTTGGAGGATATGGAATTATCCAATCCCTGAGCCATCTGAAGGTAATCTTGTATAGGGAAGTTTTAAAAAATGCTTAATGCTTAATTATGTTGTATATATGTTGGAAGCTGCCCAGAGTGGCCGGGGCAACCCAGTAAGATGTGTGGGGTATAAATAGTAAAATTATCATTATGGAATGGGACATTCCTTTTTTCATCAGAGAAATGTTGGAGGGTGTGCTGGCATGAATAGATCCTTCCCTACATGGCCCCAAACCTTGCTCAGTTCGTGTGCCTCCCCCCCACCCCCACCCATCAAAGCAGATATGGTTGGTCTCCCTTGAGTGATACTCCCTATGAGGATGGGAAGCTATGGTGACCTCCATCCCTCTGCTATTGTCAGCAGGTCAAAGCACTGAATATCAATAGGCTAATTCTTCCCCCGGCAACCCCATTTTTGGACTGGAACACTTAACTTCTCTTGAAAACGTCATTCACCTTTGGTCTCTTTACTGCACTGCAGTTCAAAGCCTCCTCTTCTTGTGGAAAATAACTTGTGGAAACTGGAAAGCGTGGCTATCGTTGCACAATTTAATTGTTAAATACATACTCGGCCACATGCACACACAGAGTTGCTGTTCTTTGTTTCTGCTGATGACAGCAGGACTGGCAACAGAGGCAAAAGTCATATCAGATTGCAGGTGGGTCACTGTGTTCCTTCCACACCTCTGATCCTGTGTTAGGAGGGAACCTGGGCTTTGTCAGAGCAAGCCTGCCAAACCAGTTCCTTTGTCTGTAATCATAGAATCATAGAGTTGGAAGAGACCACAAGGGCCATCGAGTCCAACCCCCTGCCAAGCAGGAAACACCATCAGAGCACTCCTGACATATGGTTGTCAAGCCTCTGCTTAAAGACCTCCAAAGTAGGAGACTCCACCACACTCCTTGGCAGCAAATTCCACTGTCAAACAGCTCTTACTGTCAGGAAGTTCTTCCTAATGTTTAGGTGGAATCTTCTTTCTTGTAGTTTGGATCCATTGCTCCGTGTCCGCTTCTCTGGAGCAGCAGAAAACAACCTTTCTCCCTCCTCTATGTGACATCCTTTTATATATTTGAACATGGCTATCATACCACCCCTTAACCTCCTCTTCTCCAGGCTAAACATGCCCAGCTCCCTTAGCCGTTCCTCATAAGGCATCGTTTCCAGGCCTTTGACCATTTTGGTTGCCCTCCTCTGGACACGTTCCAGTTTGTCAGTGTCCTTCTTGAATTGTGGTGCCCAGAACTGGACACAGTACTCCAGGTGAGGTCTGGCCAGAGCAGAATACAGTGGCACTATTACTTCCCTTGATCTAGATGCTATACTCCTATTGATGCAGCCCAGAATTGCATTGGCTTTTTTAGCTGCCGCGTCAATGGCTTGGGCTGGCTAGTTAAACACCAGCCTTAGCATCAGTTCCTCTGTGCCATGCAGCAAATGGGTGAGCCATCCCACTCCTCACTGAGCAAGACAATAATCAGAGTTGCAGACCCTCCAGGTGTCCTTATTTTCCAGGGACATCCCTGATTTAGAGAAACTGTCCCAGTTTCTGATTTGTTTTTTTTAAAAAAGATATTTATTGCAAATTTTAAACAAAAAAATCACCAAACATATAAAATACCATCACCAAGAAATAAGAATCAAAAACAAACAGAGAAAAACAAAAAGATAAACATAGAATAGAAAAGATACGACAAAAATAACTATCCATAAATCATATTTCCATAACCTTTGGACTTCCTCACATCTCCCTTTCCTGCGTTCTCAATAATAAAGTTAAAAACAGCAATTTATTGCCTTGTTTCAGTTCTTATTTTGTAATTCTCAAATATTATGTCTCAGACTTTAAATATTTTTATCAAGTACTTAACTGCTTAGTTTAAACATAATATTGCTTCACATTTCATCTTTTTCTTAAATATCGCTTATTCTCATAATATCTTTCAACTAAATTGCTGATGCCATGCTGATGCTGATGTTCTATCGTGCATTTTCTTAACATTCACACAGCTTATAATGTTTTTGTAAGTAGTCCTTAAACTTTTTCCAGTCCTCTTCCACTGTCTCTTCTCCCAGGTCTCGAATTCTGCCAGTCATTTCAGCCAGCTCCATGTAGTCCATCAGTTGCGTCTGCCATTCTTCCAGAGTGGGCAAATCTTGAGTCTTCCAGTGCTTTGCGATGAGTATTCTTGCTGCTGTTGTTGCATACATAAAAAAAGTTCGATCCTTCTTTAACACCCTCTGGCCAACAATGCCTAAAAGGAAGGCCTCTGGTTTCTTAGGGAAGGTATACTTAAATACCTTTTTTAACTCATTATAGATCATTTCCCAAAAGGCCTTAACCCTCGGGCAAGTCCACCAAAGATGAAAGAATGTTCCTTCAGTCTCCTTACATTTCCAACATTTATTGTCATGCAAATGGTATATTTTTGCAAGCTTGACTGGGGTCATGTACCACCTATATATCATTTTCATAATATTTTCTTTCAAGGCATTACATGCCGTGAACTTCACACCGGTGGTCCATAACCCCCGGTTTCTGATTTGATCCCAGAATGTCCCACTTTTCTTCAGGATGTCCCTGTTTTCATTGGAGAAATGTTGGAGAGTATGGAGTTGCTTGTGAGAGAGCTGGAAGCAGGCTGGAGGAAGACAATACAGAGACATCCCTTCCTCTGTGCTGGATTCAAAGCTGTGACTAACAGAGAAGCATAAGAGCCAACTCCTAGCAGCCGAGGAGTCTTCAGACTCCCCCAATAAAATATTTGAGGGGGCTGGGGCCCCCCAAGTTGATGGGCAGTGTCTTTCCAATGGTGTGTGTGCGCCACATTATGTGATTGATTATGTGCTGTGGGGGTTACCTGCGCCCCCAATATTTTATTCAAGTTGGCACCCCTGCAGATAAGCAATATTTGTTGGAGTGTAAATGCTGTGAGCCTCTCCAGTCTATGCTCAGGTTGAATATATGTGTTAAGAAAACCAACTACAGTGGACCCTTGGGTTACGTACCTCTCTGGATACGTGACTTTCAGGTTACGAACGTGGCAAACCTGCAAATATTATTCCGGGTTTCACCGCTCGCACATGCACAGAAGTGCTCTGTGCAGAAGCGGCACCTCTAATTTTTCAGGGTAAGAACAGACCCCCAGAATGAGTTAAATTTGTATCTAGAGGGTCCACTGCATCTTAAAGACACCAAAGTCTATCCTGACTCAGTGGCGGAGGAAGAGGAGTGTGGGGGGAGTGCACTGCCCCCAGCAGCATGATCCCGGTGGGGTGCCATTGCGGCTGCCCCCCACCCGCGCTGGGCGTTAGGCCCCCGCAGGCAGCATGCCACATCCCTGTGGGTAGCACGGCACACCACGCCCCCAGGATGCCCGCCATGCCCCTGCGTGTGGCGCGCCACACCCCCAGGACGTGCACCAGCCCCGCCCCTGCCTGCTCTCTGCCCCCCCCCCCAGTGCCAGAGCATGAAGCTCCGCCACTGCCCTGACCTTCATGCAAGGAAAATGAACCCTGGGCAAGTGCTTGAAGCCCCTGGCGTCTCTCGCCACTCGGAGACTAGGGTGGCACATTCATACACATTCATAGCAATATGATGGCGGCCTCAGACTTTGGTCATCTGATTGCTAAGACACACAAAGCTTGTTCTTTGCTTTCTGAAAGAAGGAGGCTGTATGCAGTCTGACATCTCATCCTGCAGTTTGTTTTTCCTTTGGGGAGGGGCACCTAACACTTGAATTCACACAGCACATAGTTAACCCCCCGCACTTGCGAATTGCAGCAACTGCCTTTATGAGGCATTCTGTCTCTGACAGTGAAGAGAGAACAGAGTCGTCATGTCTAGTAGCCACTGATACCCTTCTCCTCCATGAATTTGTCTAATCCTCTTTTAATGCCTTCGAAGTTGGTGGCCATAGGCACTGTGTGACGAAGGGCTTCCCTCTGTCAGTCCTGATTGTTCCAAAACTCAGCAGAATTCCCAGCTACGAAGGACTTGGATTCCAGTGCTGTTGCTGTCTTGATGCTTCCACTACAAAATAAACGATACAAGCTAGGAAAACACATGGTTTTGTTTGGTTTTGCAAATTTTATCCTAAGCAACATATGCAGCCTGCATAATAAGCATCATTAAGAGCACCCTGGGTTCTTGGTCTGTTTGGACATCTCCAACCCCCTTTCCGCCTGGAAGGATCGCTGCAGCATTTCAACACGATAAACGTATGCTTCAATTTCTCACTGTGGATTCAGTCACTGGCTTGTTGCCGTTTCTCTAATGAAATTTGCCTTGCACTTACCAGAACGACGCTTGTACACCTTGTCATGCTAGTAAATCTGCTGGAATTGCTTCCTCAGGCTTGCTGGGAAGCCGCGTATTAGGATAGCAAGGGCTACAGAATGCAATGCCCCAGTGGTGTAGCGTGGGGGGTGCAGGGGGGGCCGGCCGCACCGGGCGCAACATCTGGGGGTTAGGGTTAGGGGGCGCAAATCCACGGGTTAGGGGGCGCAAATCCACGGGTTAGGGGGCGCAAATTACTTGTCTTGCCCCGGGTGCTGACAACCCACGCTACACCACTGCAATGCCCCATCTGAACTGTTAATTTAAAGCAGCATCAGACCACATTAAAGAGTCATGGCTTCTTCCCATGGTATAACAGCGCTTTCAATATATGGTCTGGATATGACCAAACTCTTCATCATCTCTAGATCCACACACACACCCCCCCTTATCTCTATGCTCTTATATCTCAGCATATTTATTACTTGTATGCCCAACACAACCTCCAAAGAGCATGGTTCTTTCCCCAATTTTACCGTCACAACAACCCAGAAAGGTAGTAATTGAGGCAGACACAGATGACCTGTCCTAAGTGCTTGCAGGGTTTGGGCTTGGTCGAAATCCATTGCACACCCCTTACAAAAATCTGTGGGAATGTTCAGGGATGCAGGAGAGGATATATTGTTTGATTATATCCTTTCCAATTTGTGTTAACAAGTTCTACAATTTAGCAGAGTAACATTCCCCTTTTTAAACCTGCACAACGGATGCGTTTGCTCAGGCTCGCTAAAGCCTCTAAAATAAGTTTCCTTGGTAATTTCCCCTTTAGTCCCTCATAAAAAGATAGACACAACACAGTCTTCTATAAAAGTATAAAAAGAGTTTACTCACACCTTCTGTTCACAGATGGATCCCAGGAGGCAGACTTAAGTTACAAAAGTAATATACACCTGGAAACTATCCCATAAGGAGATAGCTCCTTTGTCCTCTCTCTTAGCATCTTAGGCTAAGCAGATGTTGCTTCTTTGACGAATGTAGTCAGAGAGAGAGATGGCGGCCTCCGTTGAGGTATTTTGTTACCTGCACAGGTGAGGCCATGCCCATCTCTGGTCACATGTAGAGTAAGTCTGTCCCAGCCTAGGAGGAAACAGAAAGTTCCAACTGGCTGGTCCAGACACCCCCTTTTTATGTCCACTCTAGGGATGTTGTACTTGACTGCTCTGTGTTTCACATCCCACAAAATCAAACCTCTCTGTGCTCACTCCTATGACAAATATTAATCTTCATTCTTATCTTTGTTGTTCAACTGACTCTTCATGCTGGTCTTCACAGGTCATTTGCGTCAAAAGGATGCTAATACAGTGTGTGTAGGGGGAAAGGATGAAACCGCAAGGGCTTCACTTCCTGTCTCCCCACTTACAAAATTCTTTGCAGTGTTGCTTTTAAATTCCTTCCGTAGCCAAGGCTCAGATGCCCTTCTTTTCCAGAACCCCCAACTGCGTGCAAATAATTATTTTCACCCTGCTGGAGCTTTGATAAGGTTCTTAAGAGCTGCCTTTTGCTCAGCCACTTCAGCCTTTGTTCCCCACTGCAGTTGTTTTCTTCCTTCCAAAAAAAAAACGGGGAGAAGAAGGGTCAGGGAAAACTAGGTGGTTATGTGTGGGGGAAACAGTAACACTCAGAAGAGGCGAAAACAAAGAGCAGAAAATCTGGGTCGAAGAAGTGCACATCTCCGAATGCAAGTAGGCAAGTTTTAAGCCTCTAAAATTAATTTTCAAAGTAGGCAGGAAGATCTGGGGCACAGATTGTTGCCAGGCAGGTGCTGGGTTTATAAACCCTAATTTTTCCCTTACAATCTCCTGGCTAAATTAGACATGTATTACACTGATTTTTTAAAAAGATATTTTGGGATCAATCCTGAGATCAGATCTGCAGGGATGAGTGGCTCAGGAATCCTGTGGATCCCTGTCTCAGTGAGCTGGTTCCAGGCACAGCTGGGTCACACAGACTTAAGCCCCCAACCCCAGCTCAGTCAGAGATCCACTGGCATTGGTTCCCACCTATGGTCCTGCTGCTGCCGTGCTGCCAGGGCACGATTTCTGTTCTCATCCTGAAGCAAAGTTCTTAATCTGAAGCACTATTTCTGGGTTAGCAGAGTCCATAGGCGCCGACTCCATGGGGCCTGAGGGGGCCCGAGCCCCCTCAAAAATTCGTTTGGGGGGGCTCCGCCCCCCAATAATCTCCAGCACCCCTCCAGCAGAGCGCCACCGCCGCCCCTCCCCCAGCCCAAAATGCACAGGGTCGGGCTGCATGCCTCCTGCCCTGCCTCCCAAGCAAAAGCTCCACCCAATTTCCTTCGGAGCTGATTAATAGGCGCAGCATGCTCTCCCCTATTCGCTCACGAGGAGGCGGCGCCACTTTATCTGCATATTCATGAGCTTATTTATTATTCATGAGCTTTCGCGGGCTCCCCCAATGTTTTTTATAAGTCGGCGCCCCTGGCAGAGTCTGTAACCTGAAGCGTATGTAACCTGAAGCATATGTAACCCGAGGTACCACTGTATTCATTTGATGCACCAAAGTACTGCATGCTTCTCCATGAATATCATCCAGTAAGTTGCTTGCCAGAATGCAACAGCTTCAACTACGCATCTAAAACCTGAAGAGGGGTGTTTCTCTCTCCTGGGCTTAACTTTCTAACCAATGTGGCTTAATTTTTTCTAATAAACATGGCAAAGAACATGTAAATAAATAAATAGAAGGACTCGTTGTCCAGCCTGGGTAGGTGGAATCAGCCTAGAGCAGGGGTCTGCAAAGTCTTTGTGGCTTGGGCTGGTTCATGGTTCCACAGACGCCATGGTGGGCCAGAGTGTGTGCGCACTCATACATGTGTAAATGCTATTTCCGGCGCTCCTTCCAGCACGGAGCAGGCATGCGCAGCTTCCCATTGGCTGCAGGAGCTTCCTGCAGCCAATGGGAAGCCGGCCAGCGTTGTGGAAGGCGGTCCCCACTCTGCTCTGCGCCAGTTTAGTGTGTCGCACGTGAGCCGACCAAACAGGTGGTGGGGGTCCCCAAGCGGGTGGCGGTGGTCCATGGGCCAATTAAATGACCCCCATGGGCTGCTTGTGGCCCATGGGCCTTAGGTTGCCGACCCCTGGCCTGAAGGTCCTTCACTGAGAAGACTGCAGTTCAGTGAATCACTACATGGGGAAGTTCTATGAAAATCCCAATTATCCTCCCAACATTATATTGCAGTTGTTTAACCCGCCCCCACCCCCAGTGTTTCTCTCTCTTGACTCCAAAGCCTTGTATGCAGATATAGCTGTATGTCTTCTAAAGGTCCGTGTGTTTAGGAATCATCCTTTGACATGATGTTGTTGTCAGGAGCTTGTCCTACACTGGGGCCGCTGAGCCTTTTTTCGGTTAAATGTTTCGGTTTGCTTGTCCTCACCTGTCGCAGTGGTCCAGGTGTGCCAGAGGCGGATTTGCACAGGTGGCCTAGACAGGCGCAAGATTTTGCTGCTGTCATAATACAAGAGCAAGAAAGCACCCTGTGGATCAGCTGCTTTAGGAAGAAAAAAGGTACTTGTAGGAAGCATAATTACTGAACCCAAGTATACAATGGAGTGAGTAAACTAGCAGCAAAGCCTAATCATATTTACCCAGGGAGGAAAGTCCCATTGATCTCAACTGGATTTGCTTCCATGCATGCAGCTAAGGCAGGGGTCAGCAAACTTTTTCAGCAGGGGGCTGGTCCACTGTTCCTCTGACCTTGTGGAGGGCCGGACTATATTTTTTTTTTGGGGGGGGTGAACGAATTTCTATGCCCCACAAATAACCCAGAGATGCATTTTAAATAAAAGGACACATTCTACTCATGTAAAAACACACCAATTCCCGGACCATCCGTGGGCCAGATTGAGAAGGCGATTGGGCCGGATCCAGCCCCCGGGCCTTAGCTTGCCTACCCATGAGCTAAGGGCACCTTCCACACCTGATGAGGCTTGACATGGTTAAACCTGTACAGGCCTGGATGCTCCACTGCGTTACAAAATACCTTTTCCTTTTGATTTAGCAATGATGGCATAAATAGCAGGCAGGCAGCTCAAAGGGGGGGTTGAACCCTCCAAAACGCCCTAAGAGAATTTAATTCTGGTAGCGAGGAAAAACCCCTGGGCCTTCAGCAAGGAACAATTGGCCTGATTTGGGCTGGAAGTCAAAGGGAAGCCAGAGAGAATGGTGGAACCGAAGTGTGAAAAGCAGGATTAGGTGCCTTTAAAAAAAAAAAAGACTACTAAGATGGGGTTCAAGAAGGAGGTGGCAAAAGCAGGGGGTGAGATTCGGAGGGAGAAATAGCCAATTAGTGGAGTATGAAATAAATCCCCCTCCCTATTTTTTTTTGGGGGGGGGGAGAAGAGTAAAAGCTAATTCTGGAAATAAAGAGCCAGAAGTCAGATTATGGAAAGGCATTTGAGAAGGGAAGAAGGGAACTGGAGCAGAAGGAAGCAGAAAGGGAAAGGATGAAGGCAAAGACACAGAGATGGAAAGAAAGTGGATTTCCTCCCTCCGATTGTCACGCAGTTCCATTGCAAGCAGCCCAGCCTCCCGCTGTCCTCCTCTCAGAGGTGTGCTGCCGCTGAGAGACGCAAAGGCGGTGGCAATCTGCTAACATCCGCAGGCAGTGGCAAAGTGCTTGCTGACTCAGGCAAACGGTGAGATGCGGCAGGCACAGTTGGACACTTCCCAAATCTCTCTCTGATGCCGGCCTGGATTGAGGGGAGGGGGCAAAGGGGGCAGGAGCCCCAGGCGGCAGGTTAAGGGGGCAGTGAACAGCATCCTGTCCTGATGGTGCCCCTTCTTTCTCCCCTTCGTGCCCCCCCAACAAGGGAAGGAACCCTGTTTTTAAAAAGTAAACAACACTGCAGGTGGGATGGGGTGGGGCAGAAAACCAGGCAAAGGCAAGACAATAAGCCTTATCTGCTGCTTTTCTACTTGCGGGGAGATTTCTTTTTTTCCCCCTTTTATTACGAATGATACACCCCGTCTACAGCTCAAAATAGCACAGCCCATTCTTTTACTTCAGCTTGGATGGGAATCCAGATCATCCTAATGAAGTTTTAGCATGCTCAGTGGCCACAAAATGCCCTTGGAATGAAGGGGTGTGTGGAAAACAAGAGTGGGGTTTGGAACGGAGCATGGAACAGCTGACTGTAAATTCCGAAATGCAGGGGCCCTTCATGGTTGTCACAGCCCTTCACAGTTTTGTCCCCCAAAGCCACTCCTTTTCTAAGATTATACAATAATAATAATAATAATAATAATAATAATAATAATAATAATAATAATTTATTATTTATACCCCGCCCATCTGGCTGGGCCTCCCCAGCCACTCTCGGCGGCTTCCATAGAAAACAGAAATACAGTAAAATATCACACGTTAAAAACTTCCCTGAACAGGGCTGCCTTAAGATGTCTTCTGAATGTCAGGTAGTTGTTTATCGCTTTGACATCTGCTGGAAGGGCGTTCCACAGGGCGGGCTTTGCTTCTCGCAATGAGGGAACCGCCAGAAGGCCCTCGGTGCTGGACCTCAGTGTCCGGGCAGAATGATGGGGGTGGAGACGCTCCTTCAGGTATACTGGGCCGAGGCCGTTTAGTGCTTTAAAGGTCAGCACCAACACTTTGAATTGTGCTCGGAAACATACTGGGAGCCAATGTAGGCCTTTCAAGACCGGTTTATATGGTCTCGGCGGCCGCCCCCAGTCACCAGTCTAGCTGCCGCATTCTGGATTAGTTGTAGTTTCCGAGTCACCTTCAAAGGTAGCCCCACGTAAAGCGCATTGCAGTAGTCCAAGCAGGAGATAACCAGAGCATGCACCACTCTGGCGAGACAGTCTGCAGGCAGATAGGGTCTCAGCCTACGTACCAGATGGAGCTGGTAAACAGCTGCCCTGGACACAGATTTGACCTGTGCCTCCATGGACAGCTGTGAGTCCAAAATAATCTTGGTAGGAATGTGAGCCTTCTCAGGGGCTGTTCCCAGACATTGGAACTCCCTCCCTGGAGAGGCTCCTTCCTTGTGGTCCTTCCACTGGGCAAGTGAAGACCTCCTTGTTCCATCAGGCTTTTGGGGAGTGTCTGCTTTTAATGAAACAGCTGGTACCCTGCTGTTTTTTATTGCAATTATCTTTATGTTTTTAATAGATCTTTTATATTTATTTATAGTTTTACTTTTATTTATGATTCCCCCTCCCCCATGTTTTAAGCTGTCAACTGCCTTGATCCCCTGTTAGGGGAAAAGGTAGGGAATAATAATAATATACCAGTATACCTGAAGGAGCGTCTCCACCCCCATCATTCTGCCCGGACGCTGAGGTCCAGTGCCGAGGGCCTTCTGGTGGTTCCCTCATTGCGAGAAGCAAAGCTACAGGGAACCAGGCAGAGGGCCTTCTCGGTAGTGGCGCCCGCCATGTGGAGCACCCTCCCATCAGATGTCAAAGAGATAAACAACTACTTCTTTTAGAAGACATCTGAAGGCAGCCCTGATCAGGGAAGTTTTTAATGTGTGACATTTTAATGTATTTTGAATCTTTGTTGGAAGCTGCCCAGAGTGGCTGGGGAAACCCAGCCAGATGGGCGGGGTAAAAATAATTAATAATAATAATAATAATAATAATAATAATAATAATAATAATAATATGCTGCCCAAATGACTGGGTTGCCCCAACCACTCTGGGCAGCTCCTAATATAAAAGCACAATATGACACCACACACTAAAAACTTCCCTGAACAGGGCTGCCTTCAGATATCTTTTAAAAGCCACATAGCTGGTTATCTGTTTGACATCTGCTGGGAGGGCGTTCCACAGGGCGGGCACAACTACCAATGAATGAATGAATGAATGATGCAATGCAATGCAATGCTTGGTGCAGATCTCCGTGTGTTGCCTTTCAGCTAGCTCTACTATTTTCTGCTCATGTAGACGGGTAAATGATTTGGAGTGCATTTTGGAATTTCTTAAGCTGTGTTTTCCTTAAAGTTCCATTGCGCATAACCGAACTTGCACACCATTCTCTAGAAACTGCAGTACCTTGTGTATTCAGTGTCCCTAAACTCCTCAGTGTTTTTCTCATGCGCCTTCTCCAGGGTTACCATGTGGGAGCCCATCCTCAGTGGCCAGCTCACCTGCTTTCACTCTGATGGGCTCCAGTCAGCACAAAGGGTGAGAAGGCTTCATCTCAGTGGCAATAATAATAATAATAATAATAATAATAATAATAATAATAATAATAATAAATTTATACCCGCCCCATCTGGCTGGCTCCCAACAGAATATTAAAAACACAGTAAGACATCAAGCATTAAAAACTTCCCTAAACATGGTTGCCTTCAGATATCTTCTAAAAGTCAGATACAGTGGACGCTCGGGTTGCGAACAGGATCCGTGCGGGATGCATGTTCGCAACCCGCAGCGGCGCTTCTGCACATGCGCGGGTTGTGATTCGGCGCTACTGTGCATGTGCAAAGTATGATTTAGTGCTTCTGCACATGTGCGGCCCCCGAAACCCGGAAGTAACCTGTTCCGGTACTTCTGGGTTTCGGTGGGTCCATAACCCGAAAAAACGCAACCTGAAGCATCTGTAACCTGAGGTATGACTGTAGTTGTTTATTTCCTTGACATCTGGTGGGAGGGCGTTCCACAGGGCAGGCGCCACCACCAAGAAGGCCCTCTGCCTGGTTCCCTGTAACCTCACCTCATTAAAAGGCTCCCCTTTTATGCTGACTGAGCAGAGACCCCACGGTAAAATTCATGCTGCAAAAATAGTAACAAATCTCCAACCCCTTGTGACCACTGCGACATGGTGTTTCAGGTCTCCCTTGAAAACTTCTGTTAATGTTTTGGAAGGAAAGGCCTGCACTCTAGCTAATACGATGGAGCAGGAAGCCACTGGTTCTGTTCAGCCTATGTTCAGCTCCCCTATGCAGAAAGATTGCAGAGTTCAGGACTACTTAGTTTAGATAAAAGGTGACATGATAGAAGTTTATAAGATTATGAATGGCATGAAGGAAGTGGACAGTGAAAATTTTTCTCTCCCTCTTTCATAATGCTAGAACTTTTGGATGTACAATGATGGGAGATTCAGGGCAGATAAAAGAAAGTGATTGGCTCGTCTCCGCTGTGCCCTTGGCGTCGCCATGCTCCCTCTTGGCCGCTTCCTCGCCCGCTGCGCCTGGGCCCTGGGCTCCCGGGCCCACGCCAGGCACTATGCTGAGGCCGCTCCTGCCGGGCAGGCCCAGATGGCCTTCACCTTCACCTCGCCCTCCCAGGTTTACTACAATGCGGCCAACGTGAAGCAAGTCGATGCCCCCACGCCGAGTGGATCCTTCGGCATCTTGGCCGCTCATGTTGCCACCTTGCAAGTCCTGAAGCCTGGAGTTGTGACGGTATTTGCCGAGGACGGCTCTTCCACAAAATACTTCATTAGCAGCGGCTCTATCACAGTGAACGCAGACTCTTCGGTCCAGCTGCTTGCTGAGGAAGTAGCGATGTTGGATCAGCTCGATGCTGCGACAGCCAAGTCGAACCTGGAGAAGGCCCTGTCGCAGCTGGCATCTGCCTCCAACGAAGCGGCAAAGACGGAAGCGCAGATCAGTGTGGAAGCCAACGAGGCGATCGTGAAAGCTTTGGAGTGAGGAGGGAATACCCCGCTGCTTTCTGGAAACGGCCCTGTCTCTCTTTTCCCTCTGGACCTCCTTCTCTTTGTCCGTGCAGATGGTTTGGGTAAACCCCATCAATTTAGCTTTTGACCAATTAAAAAACGGGTGGAAAATCTGCAAAAAAAGAGAGAAAGTAAGTGATTCACGCAGTGCATAGTCAAAACCATGGGTAGGCAAACTAAGGCCCGGGGGCCGGATCTGGCCCAATTGCCTTCTCAATGCAGCCTGTGGACACCATTTGAAGGGCAATGCCCATCAACTTTGGAGGCCCCAAGTTGGACGAGATGACCCTCAGGGTCATCCAAGTCTACAATGATATGATTCTTTATGATTTTATGATTCAGGTCCAGCTTATCAGAAGGACCGCCTGCTCTCTATAGACCTGAAAGATTACTTAGATCATCTGGCACAATTCTACTCATGGCACAAAACCCTACAGGATGTCATTAAGCGCTGACCCAGATGTTGGGGTTTTCTGCTACTGCAGAAACAGCAACCTCTGTTTGTTTGTTTAGATGTAATTTTTGTGCACATTCCCTCATCCGGGTTCTGAGATCTTCTAGAGCGTCCCTTCTGTTGGACACCCTCACAGGCACGCTTGGTGGGGATGCAGGAGAGGGCTGCTCCCAGACATTGGGACTCCCTCCCTGGAGAAGTTAGACCATGGGTAGGCAAACTAAGGCCCAGGGGCTGGATCCGGCCCAATCGCCTTCTCATCCGGCCCAAGGACAGTCCAGGAATCAGCGTGTTTTTACATGAGCAGAATGTGTCCTTTTATTTAAACTGCATCTCTGGGTTATTTGTGGGGCATAGGAATTCATTCACTTCCCCTTCCCCCAAAAAATATAGTCCGGCCCCCCACAAGGTCTGAGGGACAGTGGACCCTGCTGAAAAAGTTTGCTGACCCCTGGTCAAAACGATGGAACTCCTTCCCACAGAAGGCAGCAATGGCCACAAACTTGGATAGCTTTAAAAGAGTATTAGATAAATCCCTGGATGAGGAGAGGGCTATGGATGGCTCCTAGCCATGATGGTGGAGGCAGCAAGGCTTCTGAATAGCAGTTGCTGGAGGACTCTTGTGCTTTTAGGTTTTTGTGACTTAGGGCCCTCGTATTTATGGGACCGCCTCTCCTGTTATGCCCCGCAGAGGACCTTAAGGTCCATGAATAACCATAGTTTAGAGGTCCCAGGCCCTAAGGAAGTCAGACTATCCTCCACCAGGGCCAGGGCCTTCTCAGTGATGGCTCCAACCTGGTGGAATGCTCTGTCCCATGAGACTAGGGCCCTGCAGGATTTAACCTCCTTCCGTTGGGCCTTTAATTTGAATTCAGCCTGGTCTTTTATTTCCCTTCTCTTCCCTTCCCCTCCCCTTTTATGAAGATTACCTGCTCTGAGATCCCACAGCTAATTCTCCCCTGGCCTCCTTGCTGGCCCAAGTAGGACCAATTCAGCCAGTTAGCCCTGGGGATTAAAGGTAAAGGTAAAGGGACCCCTGACCATTAGGTCCAGTCATGACCGACTCTGGAATTGCGGTGCTCATCTCACTTTATTGGCCGAGGGAGCCAGCATACAGCTTCCGGGTCATGTGGCCAGCATGACTAAGCCGCTTCTGGCGAACCTGTGGTTTAACCCACAGCGCCACCCGTGTCCCTGTAGCTCTGGGGATTATCTAATGCTTATTTCCCCTAAATTGATTTCTGAATTTTGAATTTCATTGTTATTCATGTTTTTATACTGTATTTTATGCTGCTTTTATAATTAAGTGTTTTAAATTTGTTGTTAACCGCCCTGAGCCCGGTTTTGAACTGGGAAGGGTGGGGTATAAATAAAAAAATAATTATTGTTGTTCTTATTATTATTGGCATCTAGTTGGCCACTGTGAGAACTGGTGGGCTGGATGGGCAACTGACCTGATCCATTAGGCTGTTCTTACGTTCTCATGTCAGTCTTCTCCCACCAGCCCTGAGGGGGTTGATCTTGCTTCTGAAGAGGCACACCGGAGTACGGTTGCTTCAGACTGGTGGAGGGGGGGGGGGCGGAAAGTGGCCTGATTCATCACAGTGGAACTAAAGTGCTTACACAGCAGGCTGCAGGGACTGGCTGTTTACTCTTTCCTTTCTTGATCATCAAATTACGCAAAGTCTCTTCCTTTCCCCATCAGGAGGCTTAGCAATTATTTTATTTTATTTCAAAAACCTCACCCACATTTTCTAGCTCTCCCACATTTTAATGTGATCGTTGTTTTGCCGAGATACGCGGTACGTTCTGCGTAAGTTCCCCTACTGGCAAAGCTACAGTACTTTTGTGCTCAGAAAAGTGATTCATTGAGGTTAGCCCGAGTATTAAGTCACACTCAAGCAATGGGGAATGCATCCTTATCAGCCCAAGGATTGCAAACCACAAGTAATTAAAGTGTGGGAGGTCACCTAAGGACATTGGCGTTTCTGCTCTTCCAGAAAGCGTTTCTTGTGTCAAAGCTTTCCGAAGTCATCTCTTTTGAATGCCTTTTTTGGTGGAGCCAAATGTTATCATCTCCAGTCCATCAGCTCTGGGGTGTGAGTTCAACAGGTTTCGTAGTCTCTGGATATGTGCCAAATTGGATTGCAATGAGAGAAAATGCAGGATGTGATGGCAAAGATGAGCTGCTGTTTTTAACACAACTGCTGTTTTTAGGCACAACTCTATATTATTTCTATTTCTATTTCTATTTCTATTTCTATTTCTATTTCTATTTCTATTTCTATTTCTATTTCTATTTCTATTTCTATTTCTATTATTTCTATTTCTATTTCTATTTCTATTTCTATTTCTATTTCTATTTCTATTATTTCTATTTCTATTTCTATTTCTATTTCTAATTCTCCTTTCTCTCCAGAGAACTCAAGGTAGCATTCATGGTTCTTCCCTGCTCATTTACTCGAGTGGCGCTGTGGTCTAAACCACAGAGCCTAGGGGGTGCCGGTCAGAAGGTCGGCGGTTCAAATCCCCGCATTGTTCGGTCCCTGCTCCTGCCAACCTAGCAGTTCAAAAGCACGTCAAAGTGCAAGTAGATAAATAGGTACTGCTCTGGCAGGGAGGTAAACAGCGTTTCCGTGCGCTGCTCTGGTTTTGCCAGAAGCGGCTTAGTCATGCTGGCCACATGACCCGGAAAAACAGTCTGCGGACAAACGCCGGCTCCCTCAGCCTGTAAAGCGAGATGAGTGCTGCAACCCCAGAGTCGTCTGCGACTGGACTTAACTGTCAGGGGTCCCTTTACCTTTTTACTAATAGCATGCCCAATGAATACAGAAAGATACATCACAAACTAAACAACTCTGTATCTATAGTTCCGTTTTGGGCCAGAAAAAGATTCACAAAACAGATTGAAATCTGGGTATCTTGTTGTTGGAGTTCCGTTGGGAATCGCAACAGTATAAGTACAGTATAAGTACCTCGGATTACATACGCTTCAGGTTACAGACTCCGCTAACCCAGAAATAGTGCTTCAGGTTAAGAACTCTGCTTCAGGATGAGAACAGAAATCGGGCTCCGGCGGCGCAGCAGGAGGCCCCATTAGCTAAAGTGGTGCTTCAGGTTAAGAACAGTTTCAGGTTAAGAATGGAACTCCGGAACGAATTAAGTACTTAACCCGGGGTACCACTGTATACACAAAGAGAGTTGTTCTCATGGACTTTTTTCAGGAATATTTGGACTGCTTGACTTTGAGATACTGAGTTGCGCATGTCACTATTATTTTGGCATTGTATATATTTTTTAAGATTTCATGAATTAGAAGGTGTTGAAATGTCGGACATTAGTAATAGATTTTTGTAAACCACATACAGAGTTGTTTGTCATTTAATCACCACAGCCACCCTTCGAGGTAGGTTAGGCTGAGAGGCACTGACAGGTCACACCCAGTGAGCTTCATAGCTGAGCGGAGATTTGAGCCCTGGTCTCTCAGGTCCTAGCCTGTCACTCTCGGCTGTGGCTCAGTGGCAGAGCATCTTGCAAAGCAGCAGGTCCCGGGTTCAGTCCTTGGCATCTCCCAGTGGAACTGAGATACTCCTGTCTGAAATCCTGGAGGGCTGCTGCCAGACATGTTCCTAACCACACTGGCCTCTAAATGCTCCAACTGTCCCAAACTACCAGGAGAATCTCTATTATTTCAGTGTTTGTGTGTCTCTGACTGTCACATTCCAGGGATGCCTGATCATCCCTATTTTCCAGGTACAGTTCCGGATTTACAGATTTGATCCCGGAATGTCCCACTTTTCCTTAGAATGTTCCTATTTTAATGGGAGAAATGTTGGCGGGTATGGAGTTATGTGAAATAAAAAAAATAAGGTCATATATATATATATATATATAATAAATGTTCATAACTGCATATATAAACCACATCTGAATCCCCACAGAAAAAGTCCTGAAACCATTTTGTCCCTTCCAAATTGACCTCATATATTTCTATGCAAGGTCGAAGGAAAATGGAAAAGCCTCCCCATTGTCTTTTCATTCACAAATCCTGTCTTAAGGGTATGTCTGTGTATGAATAGGGTGAGCCTGTGACCTGGCTCCAATGATAACTAAAGTATTTATCATTACAAAAGACTGGCCAGGCTCCCCAGGTAATCCAATCAAGTGACCATTAACAGCTAACCTGCGCGACAGGAGATAAACAACGCACTCAGATTTCTGTTGTAGACCGCCTTTTCTGTGATGTAGGTATGATGTTTGTGGGGGGTGGTCTTGGGTTTCACCCCTTCTGTGATGTATGTATGATGTATGGAGGGGTGGTCTTGAGCTCCAGGGCAGGGAATTTAAAATGTCTATATATGGGCAGGCACACCTTTGTTCTGGGTCCTCCTCCTTTCCTGCGTGTGAGGGGAGCACCCTGTTGCAACAGCTTTAATATAGATCAGGCTTATTAGCTGCTTTGCTTCTCAATATTCTCTGGTTGGCCTCTGTTATTTTCTCCGACTGATGGAGAACCTACAAAGGACTCTATAAGGGCTCTTGTGTTCCCCATAAGGGAATAAGGGTAGATTTTTGTTTATTGCATATGCAACCTCCCCACCCCCCAAAACAAGAAGATAATTAACTATACAACCTTTAGAAGACATCTGAAGGCTGCCCAGTATAGGGAAGTTCTTTTTTTTTAATGTTTAATGTTTTATTATGTTTTAATATATGTTAGAAGCCTCCCACAGTGGCTGAGGGAACTCAGTCAGGTGGATGGGGTATAAATTTGTTGTTGTTGTTGTTACAGAATAGGATGTCCCTATTGTCATCGGAGAAATTTTGGAGGATATGGGAACTCATTATTATTATTATTTTAGCAAAATGAGAAGTCGCCTTCCCACAAAACGCCCTCCCCCTGCCAGGCCTTTTGAGAACCACACTTTGCCCCCCACCCCACCCCCCAACACAAACTTATTTCCCCCTATTTATTTAGTAACTCCTAATATAATTTTTCTTCTGCCTGCAGCAGGTTATAAAGGCCTACATTCTTTTTACAGCTTTGAAAATCTCTGCAGGATTATGAATGAATACTTCAAGGGTGTATTATACATTCAGACATGTCTCCTGGGCTTTCAAATGCCACAGCGGGAGGCTCTTATGGAGGCAACCTGAGGGTAAAGGCTTCCCCACCTTTTGGGGGGAAACTCCTCCCATAAAATTTTCTTAGGCTAAAGTTTTTTAAAACATGCACACACACACCAGAAGACGGCCTGACTAGTGTTCAGCTGTTTAAAGCCACTTCGCTGAAAGCAGCCTTGGAAACGGACTGCAGTATTGCATGCGTACATATTTCTCTACAAATTCCCTGTTCTTCCCCCATTTAGAAAATAAAATATAATAAAGGGGGGTGGACTATGACAGTTTTAAAAATGACTTTTTTTAAAAAAAAAAAAAAAGGAAAGTGAGGAGATTGTTAGAAACATGTCCCCCCACCAATAGGAACTTTGGAAGCTATCGTTTATTCTGTGAACTGTCCCAAGACCCCTGGGTATAGGGAGTATATAATTTCTAATAATAATAATAATACCCCCCATCTGACTGGGTTTCCCCAGCTACTCCGGATGGCTCCCAACAAAATTAAAAGCACAATAAACCACCAAACATTAAAAACTTCCCTAAACAGGGCTGCCTTCAGATGTCTTCTAAAAGTCAGATAGTTGTTTATTTCCTTGACATCTGATGGGATAATATCATGGGGTCCCTCCAGGGTTCAGGTGAATGTTGGGAGGCTGCATCTTGCAACATGACACGGATCCTGGCCACATTCACACCATACATTAAAAGCACTATGATACCACTTGAAACAGTCATAGTTTCCCCCCAAGAATTATGGGATCTGTAGTTTATTAAGGGAGCAAAGAGTTATTAGGAGACCTGGATTCCCCTCACAGAACTACAGTTCCCAAAGTTCCCTGGGAAGAGGGGTTGATTGTTGAATCAGTCTGGAAACTACAGTTTTGTGAGGGGAATGGAGACTCCTAAAAAAACCAAAAACCACAGCCAGCCCCAGGCAGATGAGCAGCTTCCTCTGCCGCTGCCTCCTTTATTCTTCCTTTTGAGCATGGTTTGAACTCAACCACACCATAAAGGAAAAAGGAGGGACCAGACATCACGATGATGTTGGGAGATTGACACTGGGGATGCAGGAAGGTGCCTTTTACTGAGTGAGATCATTGCTCTGTCTAGGTGGCTGAAGATGGCTCTCCAGGATTTCAGACGGCGCTTTCTCCCCAACCCTACCTGGACCCTGCACCTGGGACCTTCTGCATGCATGTGCAGGAGGTGCTGTGCCAGTGTGGCACATTCAGGTACATGCAAATCCTTCCAGGACTGAAGTTAGTACACTAGTACCTCGGGTTACATACGCTTCAGGTTACAGACGCTTCAGGTTACAGACTCCGCTAACCCAGAAATAGTACCTCGGGTTAAGAACTTTGCTTCAGGATGAGAACAGAAATTGTGCGCCGGCGGCGGGAGGCCCCATTACCTAAATTGGTGTCTTAGGTTAAGAAAGGTTTCAGGTTAAGAACGGACCTCCAGAACGAAGTAAGTTCTTTTTTTAAAAAAAATGATATTTATTAAAACAAAAGAATTTTTTAAAATTACACACACAAAAAAAGACAAAATTACAAAAAAGAGAGAAAAGCAAAAACATAAGAAGAAAAAGAAAAAATAAGACCATCCTTTTCAAATTCTCCAATTTCCATTACCTTCTTTCCATGACCTCCTCCTCCTCCCATCTCTTGTATCTTGATTAGTAATTGTCACAGCAAATCCTTTCCATAATTCATAATATTTTAACATTACGTTACCTTACTCTATTCTCATTTTGTCTTATAAAAACGACCTTAGAGCTTAACCCTTAAATCTTTTTTGCCAACTTCTCATTACCATTACCTTTTTGCCAAATTCTTTAAACATTTTAACAAGAGCCAAGTAATTTCATTTCAGCATTTTCCCAACATTCATAAAACATTTCTAGTAATAGTAATACAAAAAAAGTACAATAAAATAAAAGCAATCCGATCTTCTTCCAGCGTCCCCTCCCCCCGGTCCCAGGGTTGTCAGTCTTTTTTTCCCCCCATTAGTCTGGCACAGAATGAAGTAAGTTCTTAACCCGAAGTAGCACTGTACTATTTTGCCAGAGAGGGCTAGTTTTATCTTATAAAGAGTGATCTGAGCGGGATCATTTGGAAACTCACTTGGGAGATTGGCTCACTTTGCAAGAACATTGGGGTTGCAAGTGGGTGCTCCTCTGGGGCAGGTGGGTCTGCTTCCATCAGCAAAACCGCCTAGCAAATTGAGATCTACAAGATTGCCTTATTCCATAAGTTAATGCAAGTTTTCTTTTTTTAGCATTTTTGTCATTTTCAAATATAACAGAAATAAAAACAACAACAATACAAAATCAAAACAAAACAAAATAAATTGATTTCCCTCTAGTCCCTTTCCTCGTTTGATTATTTGTCAATATGCCGCATTTCCACTGTCAAACTTGAACCCATTTAAATTACTTATTATCCATTCATAACAGAATTACAAGTACTTTTAAAACCCTGCTAATGTATTAACCCAGGCATAGGCAAAGTTGGCCCTCCAACTGTTTGGGGACTACAACTCCCATCATCCCTAGCTAACAGGACCAGTGGTCAGGGATGATGGGAGTTGTAGTCCCAAAACATCTGGAGGGACGAGTTTTCCTATGCCTGTATTAACCTGTGTACAATGCTTCTGTATATATGCAACAAACACCTTCCATTCTTCCAGGAAGTTAATGCAAGTTTTCATCTGTTTTTAGTCCATTGTGATGTTAGCTTTTCAAAAGTCTTAAATTATTGCTGTCAATTTTTCCTATGGGATGGAGCTACACTGGTCCTTCAGAATATTGGTCCTTCAAAATATTACCTTTTTGAAAGTGTTTTTACAGACCAGTGTAGATCCAGTGTAGATCCATTCCATCTCCATTCTGAAGGAAATCAGCCCTGAGTGCTCACTGGAAGAACAGATCATGAAGCTGAAGCCCCAATATTTTGGCCACCTCGTGAGAAGAGAAGACACCCTGGAAAAGACCCTGATGTTGGGAAAGATGGAGGGCACAAGGAGAATGGGATGACAGAGGATGAGACGGTTGGACAGTGTTCTCAAAGCTACCAGCATGAGTTTGACTAAACTGCAGGAGGCGGTATAAGACAGAAGTGCCTGGCGTGCTCTGGTCCATGGGGTCACGAAGAGTCGGACACGACTAAACGACTAAACAACAACAACAGCAACAGATCACTGCTCTACTGCACCCCCTGATGTCACATTCTGATCACATATTTTTAACGTTACAACTGACCAGTGTAGATTAGCCCATGGATAATGTTACTGGTTTATCTTTTTTTGTAAACGACCTTGAGCTTCTTTTTGTTTGCTTTTACAATCAAGCGCAATTTTTATGAAATAAATCAATTAAAGAAAGAAAACAGCAGTCAGTTCCCCAAAGTATTTGGGAATAAAGCGGTCTTCACCTGCTGACAGAAAGACAAAAAGGAGGGAGCCAATCTAGCCTCTCTAGGGAGGAAGTTCCAAAGTTTGGGAGCCAACACCGAGAAGATCCTCTCCCTCAGTCCCACCAAGTGTGCCTGTGAGGGTGATGGGACCTGAGGGAAGGGCCTCCCTGCCCTGGGTCTAAGATTCTCAAACACGCTTATCTGCAGCAGCAAACAATCCTGTTCCCCAATCTGAAATGAAAAATCCATGGATATGTGTGACATTTCTACTATGCTGCCTCCACTGGCTTCTGTTTCTCCACACGTCTCTCCTCAGTGGCCCAGGAAATGTACTACCTTGGCTCTCTTGTTCCACTTAAGCCTTTAATTTGCACTTGTGGACTCCTTAAAAGATTATAGATGGTTGTTTTTTAGGAAGAAACCTATGTTGGGATTTCCCTCCATAATGTTCTTATGTCTACATGTCCACAGTGTGAGAAGCCCAAGCCTCCTCCTATGGGTTGTAAATACGTGTTAAGATTCCCCCTTTCCCCGTTCTCTAACCGCCTTGGCGAAGAATAGCAACCTGTCATATGTAGGTCACCGTTGGTAGTCTGAGAACAGTTTAAAAGGAAGGAAGAGTGATTTCTCTTTGTAGCTGAATAAGCCAGCATCAATACGGCAGCTGGGCCTCTTGCCCCAAGGGAAAAGCTTTATCAGCAACCGAACAAGCGCAAGCTTCTATCTTATGAGACTAGTGTTGCCTTTGCAAGCACAAGACACACACACACACACACACACACACACACACAAAAGGTTTGGTTGTGCCACGGATATTAAATTAAAGTCTCCACACTTTTAGCTGGAAACCTATGTTTGGCCTGAGTAAGAAAAGAACGACCTTGGGTGAACTCCAGAAAACCTTAATTGGATGACTGGATAATGAGAATAGGAGAAGTAATGAGTATGGTGAAGCTAATCCAGGCTTCCTCAACCTCGGCCCTCCAGATGTTTTTGGCCTACAACTCCCATGATCCCTTGCTAGCAGGACCAGTGGTCAGGGATGATGGGAATTGTAGTCTCAAAAGATCTGGAGGGCTGAGGTTGAGGAAGCCTGAACTAATCTAATCCAGATGGTGGTGGGGTTGTTGTTGTTTAGTCGTTTAGTCGTGTCCGACTCTTCGTGTCCCCATGGACCAGAGCACGCCAGGCACTTCTGTCTTCCACTGCCTCCCGCAGTTTAGTCAGGCTCATGTTTGTAGCTTCGAGAACACTGTCCAACCATCTTGTCCTCTGTCGTCCCCTTCTCCTTGTGCCCTCCATCTTTCCCAACATCAGGGTCTTTTCCAGGGAGTCTTCTCTTCTCATGAGGTGGCCAAAGTATTGGAGCCTCAGCTTCACAATCTGTCCTTCCAGTGAGCACTCAGGGCTGATATCCTTAAGAATGGATAGGTTTGATCTTCTTGCAGTCCATGGGACTCTCAAGAGTCTCCTCCAGCACCATAATCCAAAAGCATCAATTCTTCGGTGATCCGCCTTATTTATGGTCCAGCTCTCACTTCCATACATCACTACTGGGAAAACCATAGTTTTAACTATACGGACCTTTGTTGGCAAGGTGGTATCTCTGCTTTTTAAGATGCTGTCTAGGTTTGCCATCACCTTTCTCCCAAGAAGCAGGCGTCTTTTAATTTCATGGCTGCTGTCACCATCTGCAGTGGTCATGGAGCCCAAGAAAGTAAAATCTCTCACTGCCTCCATTTCTTCCCCTTCTATTTGCCAGGAGGTGATGGGGTAGGCAACTCAATAATTTATCTATTGAAAAAATGGAGTTTGTTTATTTGTTACCGTATGTATTGGTGCAATAAGGGGAAGAGCCATAGCTCAGTGGTAGAGGGTCTGCTTTGAATGCAGAAGTTCCCAGGTTCAAATCCTGGCATTTCCAGGTAGGGCTGGGAAGGAAACCCCGGAGAGCTGCTGCCAGTCTGTGTAAGCTGTAATAAGCTAGGTGGGCCAATACCCAACTTTATACATTATTAGTAACTCTAACATATCCAGTTAGTGACTTAGGAGCATAGCTCTGTTCATTTGTTTTGCCCTATTAGCAATTGTTATTTTGACAACTGTAAGAAATAATAATGATGATGATGATGATGATGATGACAGGCATAAAAAGATAAGAATGGCTTCCAATAAACTCCACAGGACCAAACAGCTTTGGTTTCTGGTTCAGAGAGTGTGGCTTAGAATTTTTTGCACTGGAAGTTAGGGAGCGAAGAATCTGTTCATTTTACCTCTCTCTATTTCTTATTTTTCTAATCTTAAATGCAGTTCTTCACATTTCTACAGCATAATGCAATTTTTTTAAAGGGAAAAAACCCCCATGTGATCTTTCATCAGCGTTTTTGTACCAATTTCTCTTAATAAAACCGCTTCTGTATGAAGCTTTGACCAAGGTACACGATTTTTCCAGCAGCTCCCCTAATATAATGTTTCCCCCCCTATGCTATTTCCTTTGGAAGAAGGGGTGGGGTGGAAATTTAAACATAAATTTTAAAAATTAATTGTTTTTTAATAAACAATTTCCCCTAGTAGCTGCATTTCTGTAAACCCTGTTTGGTTGGAGAACTTCACTGCAAAATTCAGAGAAGTGCAAATTCCAAAGGAGAGACATTTTTCAGTTTGCGTATTGTTTTAGACAGTGTGAATTAAATGCAAACTGAATCAAATTTCTTCCCCCTTCCCAAGGACAACTACGAAAAGTGTTGGACAGAAATTAAAAAGGACTTAGAAAGTTGGTCAAAACTAAAACTTTCCTTGTTGGGCCGAATTGCTGCGATAAAGATGAATGTATTGCCAAAAATGTTGTTTCTGTTTCAGACCCTACAGATTGTGGACAGAGTGGAATGTTTTACAAAGTGGCAGAGAGATATTTCTAAATTTGTCTGGCAGGGCAAAAAGCCCCGAATAAAATTTAAAATACTAACTGATGCTAAGGAGAGAGGGGGGGGTTTGCCCTGCCAGATTTGAGGTTGTATTATGAATCTGCAGCCTTCTGCTGGTTGAAAGATTGGCTTCTTCTTGAGAACACTGATGTCCTAGATCTGGAAGGGTTTAACAATGCTTTCGGATGGCATGCATATTTGTGGTATGACAAGGTAAAAATCCATAAGGCTTTTAAGAACCATATTGTCAGGAAGGCCGTGTTCAATGTCTGGACAAAATACAAAGACTTATTAGAAAACAAGACCCCAAGGTGGCTGTCACCAATGGAAGCCAAGGCTCAGAAAAGACTCAATATGGAGGCCAATTGGCCGAAGTATTGGGAAATATTAGAAAAAGAAGGAGACACTTGGAGATTGCAGAGTTTTGAGAAATTAAAGGATAAAGTGCGAGACTGGTTACATTATGCTCAGATTAGGGAGGTCTTTAAGACAGATAAAAAGACAGGTTTCCAGGTGGAAAAATCGAAATTAGAAACAGAACTGTTAGAACCTAAGACCAAGGTACTCTCAAAAATGTATAACTTGCTGTTGAAATGGAATACGCAGGATGAAACTGTCAAATCAGCTATGATAAAATGGGCACAGGATATTGGGTATAATATTATGTTTGCTGACTGGGAAAAGTTATGGACCACCGGAGTAAGGTTCACGGCATGCAGTGCCTTGAAAGAAAACATTATGAAAATGATTTACAGGTGGTACATGACCCCAGTCAAGCTAGCAAAAATATATCATCTGCCTGAAAATAAATGTTGAAAATGTAAAGGAGCTGAAGGAACATTCTTTCACCTCTGGTGGACGTGCCCAAGGGTTAAGGCTTTCTGGGAAATGATCTATAATGAGTTTAAAAAGGTATTTAAGTATACCTTCCTTAAGAGACCAGAGGCCTTCCTTTTGGGCATTGTCGGCCAAGGGGTGTTAAAGAAAGATAGAACCTTTTTTATGTATGCAACAACAGCAGCAAGAATTCTCATCGCAAAGCATTGGAAGACCCAAGATCTACCCACACTGGAAGAATGGCAGACGCAACTGATAGACTACATGGAACTGGCTGAAATGACTGGCAGAATTCGGGACCTGGGAGAAGAGACGGTGGAAGAAGACTGGAAAAAGTTTAAAGACTATTTACAAAAACATTATAAACTGTACGAATGTTAGGAGAATGCACGACTGAAAGTAACATGGCAGCAGTAAACCTTGTTGTAAGATATATGAGAATAAGTGAGGTTTTAAGGAAGTGATGAAATTTGAAGTAATATTATGTTTAAATTAAGCAGTTAATTTTTATGCTAAAGTTATTTTAAATTCGGGACATAATATTTGAGATCTACAGAATAAGAACTGAAATAAGGTACCGTATTTTTCGCTCTATAACACGCACCTGACCATAACACGCACATCGTTTTTAGAGGAGGAAAACAAGGGAAAAAATATTCTGAATGAAACAGTGGACGTATCATTTTTGTGCTTCATGCTGTGGCCACAGACATGTGATCTGATGGTGAATTTGGGGTGACCCAATGCAAAAATCCTGAGAATCCCTGTGGATCCATGCTTTGTAACCACGTTTTTGCACCATTGCAGCCCCAGGCAACAGTGGGTGCGTGATTTTTTTGGGGGGGCAGGCTGTAGCCATGGACATGCTATGTGCTCTGATGGTGAATTTTGGCTGACCCAATGCAAAGATCCTGAGGATCCATGTGGACCCATACTTTTTAACCACGTTTTTGCACCATTGCAGCCCCAGGCAACAGTGGGTGCGTGATTTTTTTTTGGGGGGGGACAGGCTGTAGCCATGGACATGCTATGTGCTCTGATGGTGAATTTGGGGTGACCCAATGCAAAGATCCTGAGGATCCATGTGGATCCATGCTCTGTAACCACGTTTTTGCACCACTGCAGCCCCAGGCAACAGTGGGTGCGTGGTTTTTTTTTGGGGGGGACAGGCTGTAGCCATGGACATGCTATGTGCTCTGATGGTGAATTTTGGCTGACCCAATGCAAAGATCCTGAGGATCCATGTGGATCCATGCTTTGTAACCACGTTTTTGCACCATTGCAGCCCCAGGCAACAATGGGTGTGTGATTTTGGGGGGGCAGGCTCTAGCCATGGACATGCTGTGTGCTCTGATGGTGAATTTGGGGTGACCCAATGCAAAGATCCTGAGGATCCATGTGGATCCATGCTTTGTAACCACATTTTAAGTGGGGAGGGAAGGAAAAACACAGAAGGCTAAGAATGCAGGAGAGGGCTATAACGTGAGGAAAGGAAGGCAAAAGTTTCCCCCCACCCACCCACACAAGCCAGCCAGCGTGCTCTCTCTCTCTCTCTCTCTCTCTCTCTCTCTCCCTCTCCCTCTCCCTCCCACCAGCATGACAGAAGAAAGCATTTTAACTGCATTAAGAACTATTTAGCAGCGAAACCTAAGCTTTGCCATCCCTTAAGAGGTACAGACACTGTAATCTTCCAGATCGCATGAATTTACAGGCAAAACACTGTTTAAGGATTTCATCCTTTTAAATGGAAGAAAGCATATTTGAATGCTGTGTGTCTCCAAAAACAAAAAGCAGGAAGTCAAATCAGAATTTTAAGCCGAACCTGTAATCTCTCTTCCCTTCACAAACATTGTTCCCTCCGGAGCAGGGAGAGGAGTTAGAAGGAAGGACGCTCTGCTTTCCTCTCTTCTTGCCTGGAGGGGAGGGGCTTTCCCTGCTCTTTGTTCCGTTTCAGCAAACACAGCAAGGAAACAGAGGAGGGTGGGCAGTAAGACCCTGAGGCAGAATGCAGGAAAGCCACAGCTTCCTCTCTCACGGAGCTCCCTTCTCCCTGAAGCGCGGTTTGATTTTTGCCTCATTTTTCGGCTCCAGGGACCACACATTCGCTGCATAACACGCACAGACATTTCCCCTTCCTTTTTAGGAGAAAAAATCTGCGTGTTATAGAGCGAAAAATACGGTAATAAATCGCTGTCTATAATTAGGACCGAGAACGCAGGGAAGGGAGATGTGAGGAAGTCCAAAGATTAAGAAAATATAACTTATGAACAACTGTACTCTACATGTACTTTTCTTTTACTCTTTGTTTATTTCTTAACTTTGTTTTGATTTTTTCTGTGTCTATGGTGATGGTATTTCAGATTTTTGGTGGTTTTTATGTTGTTTAAAAAATTGCAATAAATATATTTAAAAAAACAAACAAACAAATTTCTTCCCCCTTCCCATTGGAGACCCATAAGAGAAAATATCCACAGTCACAAACTTTTCAAATTGTACCTTAACTACTTTATTCCAAACTATGATAACCAGCTTTACCTCACTTTCAAATCAGAACCAGTGAAGGTGGTGAAGGTCCTGTGTGAGTGTCTGGAGGCAGTTGGAGGATGGATGGCGGCTAACAGATTGAGGTTGAATCCTGACAAGACAGAAGTATTGTTTTGGGGGGGACAGGAGGCGGGCAGGTGTGGAGGATTCCCTGGTCCTGAATGGGGTAACTGTGCCCCTGAAGGACCAGGTGCACAGCCTGGGAGTCATTTTGGACTCACAGCTGTCCATGGAGGCACAGGTCAATTCTGTGTCCAGGGCAGCTGTTTACCAGCTCCATCTGGTACGCAGGCTAAGACCCTACCTGTCCGCAGACTATCTCACCAGAGTGGTGCATGCTCTAGTTATCTCTCACTTGGACTACTGCAATGCATTTTATGTGGGACTACTAGTCTCGAAAGACCTACATTGGCTCCCAGTACGTTTCCAAGCACAATTCAAAGTATTGGTGCTGACCTTTAAAGCCCTAAACGGCCTCGGTCCTGTATACCTGAAGGAGCGTCTCCACCCCCATTGTTCTACCCGGACACTGAGGTCCAGCGCCGAGGGCCTTCTGGCAGTTCCCTCACTGCGAGAAGCCAAGTTACAGGGAACCAGGCAGAGGGCCTTCTCGGTAGTGGCACCGGCCCTGTGGAACGCCCTCCCACCAGATGTCAAAGAGTAAAACAACTACCAGACCTTTAGAAGACATCTGAAGGCAGCCCTGTTTAGGGAAGCTTTTAATGTGTAATAGGTTATTGTATTTTAATATTCCGTTGGAAGCCATCCAGAGTGGCTGGGGAAACCCAGATAGATGGGTGGGGTATAAATAAATTATTCTTATTCTTATTCTTATTCTTATTATTACTAGTAAATAGGCTAAATATGGTTAAACAGGACATACAGCTTTCTATTATGCCCTCAGACTTAAGGATAGAGTATAGAGCAGCTTCTGTGCCTAAAGGAGCCTTTGCTGCTGTTTGAACGCAGCCATTGCAAAAAAAGCAAATTAGAAATGGGGTCAGAAAGAAAGTTGCTGACATTGTGATGCTGTTATACAATCAAGAAAGGATATTGTAGAGCAGGAGAAGGTGCAGAAAGGACAAGCAGAATGGTCAAGGGGCTGAGCAACACCTGAGCTCATGAAAAAAAGCCTTTGGATTCTACGGTTCTGTGCATCCATACAAGGTTCTCATTCCTGGGGCTGCCCTACCATTAGGGAGCAAATGTTAGTCATGAGGGGAGAACAGCACTAAAATGTCGGTGAACAGAGCTGGGTGTGTGATGTGGTCTGCCCTGCACACCTATGTCATCCTGCTGCCTTCAGGTGTAATGCAAGACATCCCATAGCCAGTACTGAAATATGAGTCAATTGCTAGTCTGACAAGCTTTTGTAGATGGAATGGGACGGGATGCTATCTTGCTTCAGACAACAGAATCTCCTGAGCTGGATCTGATAACTCTTGCTTCTTTGAGGGAAGCTGTAGAGGTTTGGAGTTACTCGTGCGTAAAATGTCCCCTTTTGGAGCTTGGCTGCCTGGGTTAAACCGTCCTGACTGCACAGCCCATCTCAGCGTGGCTGCCTCAGTCGCTCGCGGAGTCTGTCTGTGGGCGTTTCTTAAACCGTTGCCAGCATAAGAGTTGTTTGACTCCCAATCGTCTCCGCCTCTCATTGCGCGGGAGTCTCCTGCGCGAGGAGGGCGTGGGTAGTGGAGGACCAGGGCTCTCCTCACTGACTTCCAAGGAAGAATCCCGGAGCCCTTCCACCTCTTCTCCCATTTGCTCTCCTGGCTCCTTGGTGTTATGCTGATTTCCTTACCCCTCCATCAAGCTACGTCTCCCCCTAGTGCTTGTTCCTTCCCCTGCAGAATCAGAGAGCCTCTCCTTCGCTTGTTGCTCTGATGTCAGTTCCCTGACAGAAGCATTGATTGTTAAACCTCTTATAAACCAGCCTGATATCTGTAATCCTAACAAAGTGTCTTTACTTGACCTGATTAACACATAACATCAAGCTGTGGTTTGTTTACCCCAAACCACAAGTTTTACAAACCACGAGTTGCCCCATAGACTGTCAGACAAACCATGACTTGTTTCTCCAGAGCTTGGTTTGTTTTCCAGCTGCTCTCGCCTCATCCCTCTGTAGCTAGGGGAGCGTCTGGGGTGGGTGGGGCCAAGCAAACCATAGTTAAGGGTGCACATGTGATGCCAACCACAGTTAAAACAAACCAAGGTTGATAAGCCAACACAAATCATGGCTTCCAGTCATGGTTCGTTGGCAGCAAACAAACCATAGTTGAGCTACTGGGCAGGATTCTCATATAACATTAAGCCATGGTTTAATAAACCATAGTTTGATAAATGACTGTGACGTGCAAACCAGGCCTTCTGGCAAGCCACTCTTTTTGTGAGTTCCTTGTTCTCCTCATTGGTACCTCGAAAGACGAGCTATTCCTTTACACATCGCACTCCAACATCTCACTCAACTCTCCCCTTCTCCATATCCCCTCTGTCTCCTGGTCCTGAATTATTGCTGCATTGTTCGCAGTCACCCACTGTAGCTGCACAACAACAATGGGCCGGTGACTCATTAACGCATTATTTAACATAGCTAGTTAAACTTCCCAAGGAATCTGGCCACTGGGGTTCCAATAGGGGTGGGTGGGGGTTGGAGATTTCAGGCAAAGCTTCTTGAAACAGTGAAGCGAGATTGGAGAAGGAAGCTTTGTTTGAGTAAACGGATTCAAAGAGGGACAAACTGATTCAAAGAGAGCTGTTTCCTGTCCCTGCTTCAAGCCAAGTGGCGAGATCATCAAAGGGTTTCCTGTACGCTTCCCTCTCCAAAACTAGTTTCAAAACACTTTTAGGCCTTCGCCCTCTTCCTGGATCCTATGCTGGCTCTCCTGGTGGCAATAAAAAGCTCACTATGCTACAATTTTTATTTTATTTTTTAAATGATCATACATAAATCGATGTGCGGAAGGAAACAACAATGCCCCCGTTTGCCAGGAAGCAGGGAGAGTCATCCTTGAGAGAGCACCGACGCTTTGAACCATGGTTGGCAAAGGATCAGAAGTGGGTTAGGCTCTTTCAATATAGGCCAGAAATGTTCCAACTGACCAGCCCATTATTTTTCATTTATTTAATATATTTTTACAGCTGTCTTTGAAAAGTGAATAATTTTTTCCCCCATTAGGTGTGTTAATGGAGAACTCTGAGGGCTCCCTTGGACAAAAAACAAGGACACCATCCAGGAATACCAGAGCAAAACAGCAGCCAGTAGCCTTGGTCTTGATTGAAGACTGTTGCAACAGGACTCCCACCTGCCACAAGGTGAAACAAGATGGAAGCCCTGAATAAGAGAGAACCCAAACTTTTATTAGCTGCTAATCCCCATGTTACACCCCCCCAAACTACATCACTAATACATCATGGTTACATCATGAAAGGGGAGGTCTGGTGGCAGTAATCTGAGCATCCTGGACCCTGCCCCACGGTTCCCCTTGCCCTCCACCAAACAGCCATCAAGTGTAACAAAAGAGATATTTACATTTCCCTGTTTCCCAGCCAAGTTAATCACACCCTTTTGTCTTCATCTGGGTTTGTTATTTCTGGAATGGCTACCTGTCTGGCACTCAGGTATCAGGATGCCAGGAATTATTAAACACACATTTATAAACAAATACTTCTTAATTTTAATTATTTTTATTTTATTAAAAAATCATTGCCCTGGTCTCATTTCTTTTGAGGTGTATATTTCAGTGCACAACCAGGTTCCTTCATCGGAGGGAACCATGCCTGGACCCAACCTTTGGGGCAGCAGCGGCAGTGGCTCCTCTTCCTCAGGGCTGCCCCTGGGCTGGCCAAGAGGGAGGGAGAGGGCACAGGAGCCAGCTGGCCACAACCTCATTCCCAGGTCAAGCCTGACTTGGGGGTGGAAGCGGCAGGGAGGTGGAGAGGCAGCGGCTATCTCCCCTCTTTGCTGGGTTCAGGCACGTTCGTGCGCCCCCGGTGTGCTCCAGCCATAGCACATGTGCTCACCCCCCTGCAACGTGCAAGAATTGGAGATACTACACCCCTGCTCTATGGTCACATCTGCACCAAACATTTAAACCATTCTTATACCATTCCAAACACTTGTTGCTTTCCCCCAAAGGATGCTGGGAACTGCAGTTTGTTATGTGTGCAGAGAGCAGTTAGAAGACCCCTCATAAAGCTACAGTTGTAAAACACACACACACACACAGAGAGAGAGAGAGAGTAATGCCACTGGGATAAAAAGTGTGGAATGTGGCACTCCACAATGTGGCACTGGCTGTAACTCAGTGATAGAGCATGTGCCTTGAATGCAGAAGAGCCAAGATTCAACCCTGGGCATCTCCAGGTAGGGCTTAGAACAGCCATAGGCAAACTCGGCCCTCCAGCTGTTTTGGGACTACAATTCCCATCATCCCTGACCACTGGTCCTGTTAGCTAGGGATCATGGGAGTTGTAGTCCCAAAACTGCTGGAGGGCCGAGTTTGCCTATGCCCGGCTTAGAACAATTTTCTGTGCCTGACAATTGATGTAGAAAATCGCTAAAAGGGAGTGGAAAGCCAAACGAACCAAATACTGTAATGACAACTCATGTTGTTGATGAATTTATCTATCATATCTAGCTAGCTGTCATATAGCTATCATCTAGCTATCCTTTTTAATAATACTTTGCCTTATCCCATTCCTCTAAAATTCCCCCATGCTTCCCCCCCTTTCTTTTAGTTCATGCGTCTTCTTCTTTTGTTCTGACGAAATAGCGTTCCCTTCCATTTATTTGTGCTATCTCTTGCCCGTTCCTTAAATTTTCCCCATCCCTATTTTATGTATGAGTAATAAAATATTATTTCTGGAATTGTAGTTTTCTTACATTAAATGTGAAATTGTATTTTCCTATCTGTGAATGTAGAATTCCTAAAGTTGACCTTGTTGCAATCGTTACACTTCTATCAGCACAATGAAATTGTTTCTTTTGTATCTTAATGCCTTGCCAAAAGCATTTGATTAACTTCTTGCAATGATTGTAACCACCCCCAGAAATTAAGACTGGAAACTATGTACTTAAATTGCAACACTTTATTGTAACCATGAAATGCAAACTTGATTTTAGTTTTGACTTAATCACTTCTACTCAGCTTCTCTCCCCACTTCCATAAGGCAGCAGACGAACAGATCCATTTCCTTTGACCCTGCGGGAACTCAGCTGTCAGATAAAAGTACTCATCCCTATTGTTATTCTAGAAAAACCGGATTACCATTTTGTTCACCTTTTCTTCCTGTATTTTAGATGTTATCTTACCTATGTAGATAGGATTTGCACTCAACCCTGTATCATGCGCACATGAACCCTTTTTCTGCACCCTGCACCAATGTAAGGTAAAGGTAAAGGCAAAGGACCCCTGGACTTAGTCCAGTCAAAGGCGACTATGGGGTTGTGGCGCTCATCTCGCTTTTCAGGCTGAGGGAGCCGGTGTTTGTCCACAGACAGCTTTCTGGGTCATGTGGCCAGCAGAACTAAACCGCTTCTGGCACAACAGGACACTGTGATGGAAACCAAAGCACATGGAAATGCTGTTTACTTTCCTGCCACAGCGGTACCTATTTATCTACTTGCACTGGTGTGCTTTCGAACTGCTAGGTTGGCTGAAGCTGGGACAGAGCAATGGGAGCTCACCCCATTGCGGGGATTTGAACTGCCAACCTTCCAATCAACAAGCCCAAGGGGCTCAGTGGTTTAGACCACAGTGCAACCTGCGTCCAATGTAACTTCCCCCTTACCTTGTAAAATGACAAATCTATGTGGATTAAGACCACCCACAATTGCAGTTGTATAAAAATTCTGAACTTAACTAGGGAGGGGGTTCCTCTTACCTTTGCTGACATCTTGATGTAGGGAACCCAATTGCAATCAAATATAGGATCTTTTGCTTCAAAAGCTGCTTGCTTCTTTTTCTCCTTGGTTTGGAATTGCCAGTCTTTTCCAATCGTAGTGGAACCTTCAGGGTCCCCTGAACAAATCTAAATATTCTACATCAGGGGTCAGCAAACTTTTTCAGCAGGGGGCCGGTCCACTGTCCCTCAGACCTTGTGGGGGGCTGGCCAATATTTTGAAAAAGAAAGAGAAATGAACGAATTCCTATGCTCCACAAATAACCCAGAGATGCATTTTAAATAAAAGGACACATTCTACTCATGTAAAAACAAGCTGATTCCCTGACAGTCCACGGACCAGATTTAGAAGGCAATTGGTCGGATTCGGCCCCCAGGCCTTAGTTTGCCTACCTATGTTCTACATCAATACCCCAGAAAGCTGCTGCCCAGTCAGTGTAAACAATACTGAACTAGATGGACCAATGATCTGGCTGCGTATAAGACAGATTCCATGGTTCCTGAAAAGCAAAGAACACAGCTTCTTGGAACCCCAGCTTGATTTAAAAAATAAAACAGAAAAGTCCTTCTAGCCCTTAAGGCTGTGACAATATTCTTGAAATTATGCCAGTGATATCTGTGGAAACCTCAGAAGCCAGAGAGGAGGTTGAATGTGACTTCCAATGCTTGGGGTGGGGCTTGTAGTTCATGGCCCCTCCAAAATAAATTATAAATAATATGGGTTTTTGTGGTTTTTTTTAAAAAGGAAGAAGAAAAGAAATGTGTGTTGTGCAAAAAACAGGGACATTGTGTAACTTTCCCTGGAAGTACAGAGCTAAAGGGCAGAAGAACATGTGGATAGCCTGCTGGATCCGGCCAATGGTCCATCTAGTCTAGCATCCTGTTCTCAGATACCTCTGGAAATCCTGAAAGAAAGCAAGACCAACTTCATGTTCCCCACCTGTGGTTTCCAGCAACTGCTATCAGAAGCACTGCTGCCTCCAGTTGGAAAAAGTTGCTCACTTTTCAGGCACAGGTGTAAAAGTCTTGATTGTTAGATGCTGGAGATGGATAACACTAGATGTAAGAGATGGACAATTCTGTCATGCCCAGCTCCTGACCCTCCCATAATGGCATCTAGCTGGCCATCTCAGAACATTGAGCTGGTTGGACCATTGGTTTGACCCAGCAAGGGGATTCTGATGCCCATATGTACCACATTATTGATACAGTGGTACCTCGGGTTACAGACGCTTCAGGTTACAGACTCCGCTAACCCAGAAATAGTGCTTCAGGTTAAGAACTTTGCTTCAGGATGAGAACAGAAATCATGCTCCAGCGGCGCGGCAGCAGCAAGAGGCCCCATTAGCTAAAGTGGTGCTTCAGGTTAAATACAGTTACAGGTTAAGTACGGACCTCCGGAATGAATTAAGTACTTAACCTGAGGTACCACTGTATGTCCCTAAAAGCAGTGAGCAGAACATGAGCAGAAGAGCCCTCTCCCCTCCCATGGTGGAGGCAAAGCATAGCCGTGGTGGCCAGTAGCCACTGAAAGCCCTCTCCTCCACGTTCTTGTGATCCAGGGCTAATAGGAGGCTGCACTCCCGGCTTCCCAGGAAGAACATCTTGGCAAGGGCAAGGCCAACCTGGCCCCAGCTGTTGGCCGCAGAAGGAGAAGCTGCTAGGAGCTTGCTTCTCACCCTACCTATGCCAGGAAGAACATTCAGCACCAGCTAGCTCAAGGTTTTGAGGGGCTCTCATATAAGTCTCTTTCCATTGGTCCCCTTTCCACAGTTGCTCTTCACTACCAGCATTAATCCCCAGCTCCTCCTCACTTTTCTCACCAGGGAGTCAGAAAACCAATGTGCATGTGGGTAGCGGCACCCCCTGCTACTCCATCTCTCCATCAACTTTTGCTTCTGGCCCTGTCCACCCACACAGGCATGTGGCCCCCAGAAGGTTGTCTATGAGAAGGTCTGGCTCTTGGTCTGAGAAATGTGTCCTACAAGGGTGTCTAAACCAGGGGTCAGCAAACTTTTTCAGCAGGGGGCTGGTCCACTGTCCCTCAGACCTTGTGGGGGGCCATACTATATTGGGGGGGAATGAACAATTTTTGCCCACTCACAAAGAGGCCTGAAGATCCTTCACTTTACCTGAAGATGCTTCACTTTGGCTGGTGAAGACAGAAGGAGCAGCCCTGGAGCTTTTACCCACCACCTGCTGCTGCTGCTGTTGCTTCCTAAGAGGCACTGCGAAGAAGAAGACAGAGCCACCCGCCAACCCACAAGCTGCGGCTGCGGCCACCACAACGACCAGCCTGAACACCATGGGAGGAATGAAGGAGGGAGGCAGGCAGGCATGTAGCGGTGAAGAAAGCACGCAATGAAGTGGTGCGGAGAAGGGGCACAGAGAAGGGAGGAAGGGCAGACTGAGGGAGAGAGAGGAGGAGCCGGAGGAAAATGCAGCAACAGCCGGCAGCCTGTGTCACAGGTCCCTTTCACAGCGCCACCCTGCTGAGGCGGGCAGGCAGGTGAGCCAACTCCCACCATCGATGGCGCCCGGCATGGGACAAGATTGCTCCATTCATGAGGAGAAAAGTGCTGCCATGGGAGGGAGAGGGAGGGAAAGGGAAAGAACGCATATGCTGGCGATCCACACGGCAATTTCCGGACCATCCGCGGGCTAGATCCAGAAGGCAATTGGGCCTGATCTGACCCGCAGGCCTTAGCTTGCCGACCCATGAGCTAAACAACCAGATTATGTTCAGCATCCCAGTTTCTTTTGACCACAGGGTTTGTACCTTCCCTGCGTGCAGTTTTAAATTGGGACTCTCAGATTATTGCTGAAGCTCTGCTTGCCACCCAAGCAGGTGGATCTGAGGAAAAACTCGGATAAGCTGCCAGAGGAAGCGCCAGTGCCCTTGAGGATCTCAAGGACTCAACTTGTTGATATACGGCCCTATTTCAATCACTCATCTGACCGAATGTTGCCTTTCTGTAGATTTGCCTGCAAAGAGAGACGTCTGCCAAACTGGTTGAACGTGGCACTAAATCACAAAGAGACACAAAAAACATTTGGGCTGGGCCAGGGAACGTAAAGACTGAGATTGCTGCAGTGCCTCAGGAAGGGACTGACAAGCATGAAATAAGACTCGGGTTTTGCAATTCATCTGTATTCAATGTTTCCGCATGCTGTGTCCCACATCCTCACCAACAAATCAGAAGATAGGTCCCGTGGACCTAGAAGGATAGGAGCCAAAGGAGACGTGACTGCAGAAAAGTTGCCCCAACCTCAGAAAAAGCGAGGAATCTCATTTGATGTCAGGAGAAGCCACCAAGGAAGCCTCAGTTTATCATCATCATCATCATCATCATCGATTTATACCCTGCCCATCCAGCTGGGTTTCCCCAGCCACTCTTAATGGCTTCTAACAAAAGATTAAAAATACATTAAAACATCAGTCATTAAAATCTCCCCTAAACAGGACTGCCTTCAGATGTCTTCTAAATGTCAGATGGTTGTTTATTTCTTTGACATCTGATGGAATGGCTTTCCACAGGGTAGGTGCCACTACCAAGAAGGCCCTCTGCCTGGTTCCCTGTAACATCACTTCTTGCAGTGAGGGAACCTCCAGAAGGCCCTTGGCGCTGGACCTCAGTGTTTGGGTTGAACGATGGGGGTAGAGACGCTGCCCCATATGATAGACTGCTGGAACTGCAGCTTGGGGGGCATATTATGAATTTGCAGGTCCTGCCCCCCTCCCCCTGGACAGGGAGAGCCATATAAGTCTTTCTGTTTGAGATGGAACATTGCCTCAACCACAGTGGTCTCCTAGCTGTGACTCCCCACCTCCCCAAACTGTGTTTAATAAACACATTACATTCAAAAGAGACCCCAACTGGACTGAAAAGACACTGTTGATGAGTGTTATAGGATGGTGGAAGACCTAGAAGCCTGCTGTTTAGGACTTGGCCTCTTCTCTCTCGGTATTGATTCTGGTTCACCCTCTCCTGTTCTCTTTGCCCATCAGCTCTCAACTCCCTTCTCCTCTCTCCACAGCAAAGTGTTGCTCCCAAGGCACAACAAGCAAGCGAGCCATTGCTGAGTCCTACAAAATGTCTGGCAGGTCTCCTGATCCATTAGCCTTGACTACAAGAGCAACCTTTCTTTGCATGTCCATCCTTTAGGGAGCTCAGAACCCACCCCAGGGAATCTCAGGTGGAGCTCTGCCCCTTTCCAATGGGGGCCCAGCTCTGACTCCTGGTTCAGCCTCTTAAGTTTGTTCCCCATCATTGGGTACAACTCCTGGCTCTCCTCAGCAGCTCATTCTGGACAATGAAAGGTCATGTGAGCAGAAGAGGGCCCTCAATGATGGTTTTCTTCCAAGCAGTCTGACCCGCTTCCCAAGAGCTAGTTTCCTCACCTGATCTCCAACGCTGGAAGTGATCCAAGTTTGAAGGAAAGTGCTTTGAGAAGAGGTCTGTGAAGCTGGTGGTCTTGTGCTAAGGTTAAATCTTGCTGGGAAATGATATATAATGAATTGAAAAAGATATTTAAAATAACGCTTGTAAAAACAACCCAGAAGCTTTCCTTTTGGGAATTATAAGGACAGAACTACCGAAACAGTATAGAAATTTATTCTTTTTTGCGACTACAGTGGCAAGAATGTTACTTGCCCCAAAATGGAAAGAGAAGAAGTCCCAGCAAAAGAAGAATGAATACAAAAACTTATGGAATATGCAGAAATGGCAAAACTTACCAGAAAAATTAGAAATCAAGATAACAAAACTTTTTATAAAAGACTGGAAATGGTTTATTGAATATTTACAAATAAACTGTAGACAGGTAAGAACATTGGCAGGATTACTATAGTAACCTAGAGTCTTATAAGAGTATATATTTAAAGCAGATGAATAAATGAGTAAATGAGGTTAATTTGGAATATGCAGAAAATATAGAAAGATAAATTTAAGGAACTGCAGAAAGTGTGAGAAGGAAGTCGGGTTTTGAAATGTTAAAATGATTGTAAAATTATTGAAATGTATAAAACTGAAAATCATAAATAAAATAATAATAGGGAAGAGGATTGTGAAGGGAAAGTGGTAGGTGGCGGGGAGGGTTCAGCCCGCCTCATGTACAGACTCCTTTTGATGTCAGATCACATCCCCACCACTATCAGCAGTTTTCTACATTATAGGGGCAGATCTGTGTCTGATCCATTCACCAACACAGTGCTTGGAATGGAATAGTTTGGTTCAATGAAGTTCACCGAATTAGATCGGAAATCTCAAAAACTGCACCTGAATGTAGTTCCCATAAATGCTGGGTGAACTGAACGTGAGCTAAGTTTGTTTTGGGGTAGAACTCTGAATGATTTCTAGTTCAAGTTCATTATGTAACATGTTATTTTTTTTAAAAAAAATACTTTAGATTCTTTCGGCCTTTAAGCCAAATGGTTATAATTAATTTTATTATTTTATTTTATTAAATTTAAACATCGCTTGATTTTTTAAATATTAAAAAACCCAACAATCACAAAGTAGTTTACAAAAAAGATAAAGATGAAAAATTATCTGTAAGTGATAACAATTTAAGACTTAAGAAGTTGAAATAACAGTAGACAAAATACAGATTAAAACTTGCATCAAAATAATAATAATTATTATTATATTTGCAGAAACTTTCTAGACATCTGGGCAGTCTTGACTAAACAAAAATGTTTTTTTTGTGAGTGGCCAAAAGAGTACCGTGAAGGTGCCTGCTTGATATCAATAGACAGGAAGTTCCAAAGTGTAGGTGCTGCCACACTAAAATATTGATTTCTTGCAAATGTGGAGCAGGTATTATGGTACCTGCTGGCTTTGCCAATCAACGCAGTAAAGTGGCCATATATGGGGTAAGTCCATCTTGGTCCCAAGTTGTTAAGGGCTTCTTATACTAACAGTTTTGATGTTTTCTTAGTTGTCTTAGGTATACCAGTATTTTGTGCTTCAGCACAGCTGCTTGTAACATTCTGAATGCTGATTTTTTAAAAACTTGAACTGTGAACTGAACACGAACTGAACTAATTCATTTTGCAAAGGGACAACCATGAACTTGAATTATTTATTGGGGTACATGTTGAACTTGAGCTATTATAACTAGCCCCTTTTAGAGCTTTCCAAGTTGAGCATCCTGCCTAGTCGGGCCTGTATCTTTCTAGGGCTCATGGACCAATCTTCTAGCTCATTGGTAGGGAAGGTCATTCTCACCCCAGAAATCATGGAGGAATTGCCCAACATGGGTCACACAGTTCGTTTTTCTTGTTCTCTCCCTCCCACGGCAACACAGCAGTTTGAGTCTTTGATGTGACCAGCTTGGCTTGAAAGTTTTATGTCTCTCTTAATGATTTAGTGCCATGTTCAACCAGTTTGGGGTTGACTGTTCAGGCAGCATGGAAATCCTGAGATGGTATGAGGCTATTTCAGCCCTTCACACTGATGTCCCAGCCTTCGATCTCCTCCCATTCCAGCCCTCCAGTTGTGTGGGAGTAAAGTATTGATTTTTTAATAAAAAAAAATTGAGTAAAGTATTGATGAGTTGCGTTTGCTAGCGCAGGCTCTTCCATCTTTGATCTGCAATGTTGGCTGGCTTTGTTCATCTATGTCAGGCTTCCTCAACCTCAGCCCTCCAGATGTTTTTGGCCTACAACTCCCATGATCCCTAGCTAGCAGGACCAGTGGTCAGGGATGATGGGAATTGTCAGGAGGGCTGAGGTTTAGGAAGCCTGATCTATGTGCAACTAAATGAGCTTCGTTGGCAAATGCAGGTTGATGGCAGACAAAATAAAATACAGAAAAGTCAGGCCACTTTTGGACAGGGGCTAAACTAGCTTTCCTGGTACCCTCCAGATACTGGGGCTGATGGGACTTCTACTCCAAAACATCTGGAGGGGGGGTCAGATGAAATGAGCTGTCCTTTATGAAACCAAATGCCACAATAATTGCACCCTACTAGGGAGTGGAGGGTGGTGCATATGTGTGAATGGGGCATTCCTCCTACATCTCAGTGTTACCCTTGTAGAACTCAGCAGGGAAAAGGATGGGGACAAAACTAGAATTATGAGGAGCAGGAGGTGGTGGCCAAGATGGTGTCAGAGGGAGATTTGGGCAGGAAGTGGGACTGGTGCTTGGCTGACTCCGCCGTCAAGCTGGGTGCTGGCTTTGGGTTGGATGTCTTCTTCTCAGTCATCTTCTTCAAGAGGAAGACGTGGCCCATTATTCTCAGGTCAGGAATGGGTTTAGGAATGGCTTATTCAAACTGCCAGCATGACTTCTGGTTTCCTTACCTTCTCCACGGGCGGCTTATCAAGGAGCAATGACACAGGCCCGACCCACGCCTCTCCTTTGCCAGAGGAAAAACGGCACCTTGGCAATTCCTTGGGAAGGTCAAAGTGTCCCGGCCTTGAGGCAACGGCCTTTGGAAGCGCTCGACCCGTCGCTCTTTTTTCCTGCGACACCTGGGACCAAATATCTTTTTTTTTTTGTAATCCCTCTTTTGGAAATGAAAACGGGGACGGTGCTGTTCTGGAAAGTAAAATAAAAATGAGAGTCAAAAAACCAACCAAACAAAAACTAGAATTATGCACCATCTGCACTATACATTTAAAGCAGTATCATACAACTTTTAAAGACATGCAATAGCTCAGTTGGTAGAGTGGACATAGGCAAACTTGGACCTCCTGATGTTTTGGGACTACAACTCCCATGATCCCTAGCTAACAGGACCAGTGGTCAGGGATGATGGGAGTTGTAGTCCCAAAACATCTGGAGGGCCGAGTTTGCCTATGCCTGCATGACACTCTTAATCTCAGGGTTGTGGGTTTGAGTCCCATGTTGGGCAAAAGATTCCTGCATTGCAGGGCATTGAACTAGATGATTCTCATGGTCCCTCCCAACTCTACAATTCCTTTATTCTATGGCTTCACCCAAATGATCCTGGGAACTGTAGTTTTTTTTAAGGTGCAGAGAGTTGCTAGGAGACCGCATTTCCCCACGTAGAGCCACAATTTTCAGAGTGATTTAATGGTCGACCCCTCTTCCCAGGGAACTCTGAGAATTATGGCCCTGTGAGGAGAACAGGGGTCTAGCAACTCTCAGCACCCTTTGAAAACTACAGTTCCCAGCATTCTTTGGGAAAAGCCATGACTGTTTAAAGTGATGTGATACCAGGGTTTCCATATGTCCAAATACGGCAATTATCTATAAAAATAGCTCAAAAAATAAAAAAGATCAACAGCTTTGCCAAAATAAAAGCCTAGCCAGAACTCCATTCTGGTGAGTACTGTCCCCCAAAAAGTTCTAAATAAAGTAAGTTAATATGGCCACTGAACCCCGGATTCCTTTTTAAAAATATTTTATTTATTTATTTATTTATTTATTTATTTATTTATTTATTTATTTATTTTTTAAAAACTGAACCCCAGATTCCTAACCCCCTGCAATAGATCATAGAAGTCTGTCCCTTACCCCATGACAAACATTTCATTTTTGACTTTGCAAAATATTCCTAAAGTGGTCTGGTATACTGTGGTTTTCTTTTAACCAAGGGACACTAGCTCATTCACTCTGGAACTTAATGAGGTCATGTGGCTTGCGATGTCAGCTAGGGAAAAACACAGTTTGGGGGTGGTAAAGAGCCAAAGCAACCTTGGGGGTCTCCTTCCCCTCTACTCTATCCATTGCCTAAAATCACCAACTAGACTAAGATGCCTCCAGATGAAGATATTGGGCCCTGTTGCTTTCAGAGCAGGTGCAGCTAGACTGGGAAGGATATACTTAGGTGCCCCAAATTAGCTAATTGCACGTTCAAGCCAGTAATTAAGGATGCAATTACCTTCCTCCTCCTTTCCTCCTTGCAATTTCACACATGGTGCCGGCTGGAGGGTACAACACGGACTTCTTGCCTTTGAAAATACAGTACACGTTGTACAGCTCTGCCGATGTTCTCTGTACCTTTGGGAGCAATGAAAAATGCAATGGCTTTTTCTGGGTGAATTTTCTCTCTCCTGCTGTTCTGCATGAACCCTTCCCCACTGCAAGAAACTAGGCCACCAGTAGGATCCTCTTTCCAGCTCCCAGAGTCAGCAAGTATCTTCTTGTGGGGAGTTTAACGTCTTGGGCTGTATCAGGTTATAGCAGAATGTAGGGGAAAAGGTCCTTTCTCCGTCTTTAGAACACTACCACAACAAAATGCTTATTCTGACACTTACTGTAAGAAAGAATATAAAAAAGATAAAGGGACTCCTGACCATTAGGTCCAGTCGTGGCCGACTCTGGGGTTGTGGCGCTCATCTTGCTTTATTGGCCGAGGGAGCTGGTGTACATGTGGCCAGCATGACTAAGCCGCTTCTGGTGAACCAGAGCAGCGTACAGAAATGCCGTTTACCTTCCCGCCGGAGCGGTACCTATTTATCTACTTGAACTTTGACGTGCTTTCGAACTGCTAGCTTGGCAGGAGCAGGGACCGAGCAATGGGAGCTCAGCCAGTTGCGGGGATTCAAACCGCCAACCTTCTGATTGGCAAGTCCTAGGCTCTGTGGTTTAACCTACAGCACCACCCGCGTGTGTAGGGTATAGGTAAAGGTAAAGGGACCCCTGACCATTAGGTTCCGTCGTGGCTGACTCTGGGATTGAGGTGCTCATCTCGCTTTACTGGCCGAGGGAGTCGGCGTACAGCTTCCAGGTCATGTGGCCAGCATGACTAAGCCGCTTCTGGTGAACCAGAGCAGCGCACAGAAACGCCGTTTACCTTCCCGCCGGAGTGGTACCTATTTATCTACTTGCACTTTGACGTGCTTTCGAACTGCTAGGTTGGCAGGAGCAGGGACCGAGCAACAGGAGCTAATCCCATCGTGGGGATTCGAACCACCGGCCTTCTGATTGGCAAGACCTAGGCTCTGTGGTTTAACCCACAGCGCCACCCACGTCCCAAAAGAAAGAGTATAGGGGCACCTTAAAAACTAACAGATTTGTGGTGCAGTCCTGTCCCTGCTTACTTGGGATGCTCAAGGCTGGTGCATCCATGAGGCGAGGCAAAGCAATGTGCCTCAGGCAACAGATCCAACTCCTGCCCCACACCCGTTGCTGCTCCGCTGCCAGCACTGTTGCGCCTCTGCCAGCCCTGCTGTGGCTTCACCCACACCGCTGTGGTTGCTTCCACAGCACCCTTGCCCTCACCACTAAAGCTGTGCCCTTGCTGCTGTGTCACCCTGGCAGTCTGGGTGCAGATGCAGATGAGGGTGCAGTTGTGGTGGTGGGGCTGGTGGCAGTGGGGGTTGCAATGGAGTGGGCAGAGTAGGGGCAGTGGAGGGGAATTTTGCCTACAGTGGCAAGACGCCCTGAACCATTCCTCCTGGTGCCCACTCGTGTGGTGGAAGGCCTAAACAGTAGGTGGAGCCAGAGCCACTGATGGGCATTTTGGAGAGAGAGATTTGGAAGAGAGATTCTTACTTTATTATAGCAGAGTTAGCACAAGGGTGATTACTCCAAGCACATTAAAACTTTGATTTACATCTTCCCCCATCAACCTTTAAACAAACTTTCAGCATGAAAATGCTTAGGCTAGAATAAATCACAGACACATAGCTTTGTAAATACTCTCAGAGTTAGGCAACCCTAACCCCCCCTCCCTCACCAACAGTGCTTTACACCCTCCTTTTGGCTGTAGGATTTACATTTGTTGCTCCGCCCACTTTTGCATCACTTCCTGCCTTCCACTGGAATGTAGGGAAGGTGACCCTTGGGCTGACAAAGGTTCCATACCCTTGATCTATAGGTACAGCTACCACTGCTAACCATAGAAGTGTATTGGTGGTTGTTCTCCTGCAAGTGGACGTAGGAGAGCCCTTAGCAAACTTGGTCCTTGCTGCCCTGACTTTGGTTTGGGAACCCAGCTCATCATTCACTTTGGTCCTTGTTTGGTACTTCATCAGACCTTACACGGTGGTTAGACTATGCCGGCCATTACTGAGCATTCAACCTGATTTGCTTCCAGGGCCTTTACACATTAATCATCATTCATTCATCCCACATATTTTTCAATGCATTAAACAAACACACAAGTGGATTTTTTTGCACATGGAATGCTTTAATCCATTTTAATTGTGCAAACCTAAATTCATGGTACATGCCTGAATCTCTTCTGCAAAATACTGGCAGCATGGAGGCACTCTAAAGTTCAGCTGTCCATCTGGCCAGCTTTGGTACATGTGAGGGGGTTACCATCTGGTCCTTTGTTTCAGATAGCAAAATGTCATGGGCTTCCTCCCTTTGAACCCTAAAGTGTCCCATCCCCCCCAACCACCACTCATGTGCTCTAACCACTACTCCACACTGCCTTTCACTCTGGGAGGGGAGCACTACATGCTGGGAAACTGAAGCAGCAGATCCCTCCTAGACAATTGTGAAAGGCATAGGGACGAGGAGGAGGGGGAGCATCTTTAAGTGTGGAAAGATGACACCATCCTCAGGCAGGTGAGGGAGGGTGGAAGTCTAAGCCGGCAGGCAACTGTGGCAGGAGGGTGTGGAAGGAGACAAAGGCAGAGATGTAGGCCACACGGACAGACTGGCTGCTTCAGAGCAATTATGAATTATTTCCATTGGCTTGTATGCGTTTTGGATCTCACCAGCACCATTTTCCACATTTCCTGTGCTTTTTATTTACGCTCTTTGCTTGAGCCGGCAGATAATGAGAAAGACTCGTTTTTGCGGTTCTCTGCAACATCTCAGCGACACAACACTTTCGGCTGGGCTAAGATTACAAGCGTGCAGCCTAATGAATAGGTGGGGTGCTTCAAGGAGGAGAGAATAAACCAAGTGAGAGCTCCTCCAAAATGAGTTTAGGGTGTCTTGTGGCCGTTGTTTTGCCATGCCAAACAGATGAATCAAACGAGGGGTGGATTTTTGCACCATCACTGCTATCATCAAAGCAAGAGCAACAGTCAGCTTTGACATTTGTAAGTGATGGAAAGGGCAGGAAGATGAGCTGACAGTCTTGGCTCTCCTATGGCAGGCAAATTGTGGCCCTCATGAGAAGCTGTTGGGCTCCCAACTCCATACCATCCAACAGTTCTCCTATGAGACGCGGAGGGACTCGGGTGGTGCTATGGTCTAAACCACTGAGCCTAGAGCTTGCCGATTGAAAGGTTGGCGGTTCGAATCCCCGCGTTGGGGTGAGCTCCCATTGCTCAGTCCCAGCTCCTGCCAACCTAGCAGTTCGAAAGCACATCAAAGTGCAAGTAGATAAATAGGTACCACTCTGGCGGGAAGGTAAACGGTGTTTCCGTGCACTGCTCTGATTTCGCCACAAGCGGCTTAGTCATGCTGGCCACATGACCCGGAAAAATTGTTTGAGGACAAACGGCAGCTCCCTCGGCCAGTAAAGCGAGATGAGCGCCACAACCCCAGAGTCGTTCGCGACCGGACTTAATTGTCAGGGGTCCTTTACCTTTTTTTAAGGAAAAACGGGACATTCTGGGATCAAATCAGAAACTGGGATATAGCTTCTGTAAATCCAGGACTGTCCCTGGAAAATAGGGACACTGAGAGGGTCTGTTAAAAGATCATGGCTTCCCCCAAAGAATTCTGGGAAGTGTAGTTAGTCAAGGGTGCTGAGAGTTGTTAGGCGACACCTACCCCTATTCCCCTGACAGAGCTACAGTTCAGAGTTCCCTGGGAAGAGGAATTGATTGTTAGACTGCTCTGTCAACTGTAGTTCTTTGAGGGCCAGAAGGATATCCTAACAACTCTGCAATGTCGTGGGTCAATTAAAGTCATGTAACAGTGCTTTAGCGACGTGGGTGGTGCTGTGGGTTAAACCACAGAGCCTAGGACTTGCCGATCAGAAAGTTGGTGGTTCGAATCCCCGTGACAGGGTGAGCTCCCGTTGTTCGGTCCCTGCTCCTGCCAACCTAGCAGTTCGAAAGCACGTCAAAGTGCAAGTAGATAAATAGGTATTGCTCTGGCGGGAAGGTAAACAGCATTTCTGTGCGCTGCTCTGGTTCGCCAGAAGCGGCTTAGTCATGCTGGCCACATGACCTGGAAGCTGTACGCTGGCTCCCTCGGCCAATAAAGCGAGATGAGCGCCGCAACCCCAGAGTCGGTCATGACTGGACCTAATGGTCAGGCTCCCTTTACCTTTACCAGTGCTTTAAATGCAGAGTGCAGATGGGGCCACATTGTGCAAGCACACCAGGAATTTCTGAAATGGTGTACTGTAAGCTATCAAATAAATATAAATTGTTACTTTGGCTCGATTGAAAGGCTTGGTAGAAAACTTATAAATGACGATTCCCGTGTTCCCCAAGTACTCATCTGCAGAGGAGGCTGCCTGTCGCATCTCTGGGAGATTTGCTTCTTGCTGCCTTTCAAACAGCCTCCAGTGGGGTGGGGAAATTTGGAATGTGCTTGCTTTGATTGCAACTGGATCATTCAGTCCTTTTCAGTGTTTGAACTGAGCAAAGAAGGCTGCCGTGGTGTTTGTCTCTGCATGATTCCCTGCTGCAGACTAATCTTCCAGTTTTAGATTTATTTCTCTTCAGATGAAAGAACGAAGCATTGCTATTTATTTTAATTTAGGGGTGGGGTGGGGGAGAGTGTGCTTCAGTAGCCTAAGTTTTAGAAAGACTGGGATACACTCCACACCAAACAAGGCCCACCCTGCCTCCCCCCCCCTTTCTCCTCTCCCCGTTTGTATATATTTTTTCCTTTGAGGAGGGAGCCCTGATCTTCCAGTTCCGTGGCCTCTTTCCTCTCCAGCCGACAACAGAAGGGATTGTGCATTTCAAAAGGCATCGCCTTGTTCCCAAATCTAAGGATCTTTTTGTCATGCAAATGAAATTAACTCAGGCCCCTTGTTGGGTCTGTTTCTTTTCCTTTTCCCAGGTTACAAGTTTACCTCTCCTGTGTGGAGAGTGAAAATCAGAATGTGAATGTCTGGAGAAAGCCTTTGCTTGAGGGAGCAGCATTCTTATCTGAAGGAGGTTGCATTTCCAACATGCAATTGTTAAGGAAAAGAGAACTGAGAGCCTGCTATAAACCCCCAGCACTCAAGAGCAGCCATTTTTGCAAGGAAACAAGGCACTCGAGCAAAACTGGAGACTGCCCCTTTCAAAGTTATAAAGGAACAAGACGGCAACGATAGCTCTTATTCTTCCACAGAGTAAATCTGTAGCCTCAGTTTCCAGAATCCTTTGCAGCATTGCTGTTGACATTGCTCAGGGGGTGGCTGTGTCAGTAGCAGGGGTGCAAACTTGAATAAAATATTGGGGGGAGCAGTTAAGCCTCGCCCCACATAACTGATCACATGACGTAGTGCAAACACACCATTTTAATGGTAATGCTCATCAAATGGGGTTGGGGGGGCGCTAGCTCCCTCAAATATTTTATAGGCCCCCCCCTCGAAGGGACCTCAGCCCTAGGAGTTGGCTTCTATGGTCAGAAGGTTCAGGGCTTCTGTTCATAAACTATGCTAAAATCCAGTCACAAACATTCTGTCACACCTTAATGTGACCAACAAAGAGAATTCAGGATGAAGCTTTGCAGATAGGAATGGACTCGAGTCTCAATGGCTGCTGCATCAATGGAGAGGAAATAGATTTAGATCTACATCGCTAGATCTCCCCCACTCTTGCAAATTCATGATTGCCCATCACTGCCCCACCACCGGAGCAAAGCCAAGCCCTACACTTGTTGTCCCTCCAGAATATTTTTATTGTGCTTTCAAAATGATTTGCAATCAGGATGTCAATAATGATGATGATGATGATGATGATGATGATGATGATGATGATAATTTTATTATTTATACCCCACCCATCTGACTGGGTTTCCCAAGCCACTCTGGGCAGATTACAGCATATCAACATGACCCTGCTTTCCATACTGTTAGCACCTGCAACTGGTAAAATTTGGGTTGAACAAGGTAAGTGTTTGGTGGGTTTGTAGCTGGTTGACTGACCGAACCCAAAGAGTACTCACTAATGGTTCCTCATCATCCTGGGGAAAAGTGACAAGTGGGGTGCCATAGGGTTCTGTCCTGGGCCCATTGTTGCTCAGCATCTTTGATTTAGATGAGGGTTAAACCACAGAGCCTAGGACTTGCCGATCAGAAGGTTGGCGGTTCGAATCCCCAGACTGGGTGAGCTCCCGTTGCTCGGTCCCTGCTCCTGCCAACCTAGCAGTTCAAAAGCACATCAAAGTACAAGTAGATAAATAGGTACTGCTCTGGCGGGAAGGTAAACGGTGTTTCCGTGCGCTGCTCTGGTTTGCCAGAAGTGGCTTAGTCATGCTGGCCACATGACCTGGAAGCTGTATGCCGGCTCCATCGGCCAGTAAAGCGAGATGAGCGCCACAACCCCAGAGTCAGTCACGACTGGACCTAATGGTCAGGGGTCCCTTTACCTTTACCTTACATCCAATTTGCAGATGACACCAAACTGGGAAAACAGAATCAGGGTTCAAAGTAATGGTTGTATCGTTACTTAACTGCTTGGCTGAGGGGTTGCATAATTCTATACCCACAAACATTTCTAAAATAGGGATGCCCTACCATACCCTTCAGCATTTTGCCGATGTAAATTGGGATGTCCTAAGAAAAAGTGGAACATTTTGGGATCAAATCAAAACCTGGGATGGTTTTTTTGTAAATCAGGGGCTGTCCCTGGAAAATAAGGGCACTTAGTGAGTATGCTGTTTACTTGGAGGTAAACCCCAATGGTTTTAAAGGGACTTGGTGGGATACAGACATCAATCCCACTTCATTCCTTAAGACATCAATCCCACTCATTTCAATGTGTCTTCCTCCCAGGAAGATGTACTTAGGTTTGCAGTTGGACAGTGTGATTCTAGTCTTAAGCATCTGTTTACTTGCAGGCAAACCCCTCTGGGTTCATAGAGAAGTTACTCTGTAGTTGTTGGTTTTTTAATGCTTTATTAATCATTTTTCATATATATACAATATGTAGTTATCTTCATTTCAGCCAGTCCATTAAGGATATCTATGTTCACAAAGAAAATTACATATAATTTCAACTAGATGTTTTCTACACAAACATAAGACCTCCCATTCTTTCCATGTTTCCCTTTGTAATAAACATATAACTTTCATAGAATCATAGAATCATAGAGTTGGAAGAGACCACAAGGGCCATCGAGTCCAACCCCCTGCCAAGCAGGAAACACCATCAGAGCACTCCTGACGAACTTTAATTTGTCATTATTATTTGTAAAAATTCTCTTTTCTATTTTGATGTCATTTTCCTTTATAGATATTATTTACAGAAATCATTCAAACGCAACTACCATGCTTATATTACAACTATTTTTCAAGTAGTTCTTGAAGTTATCGCATTCTAGAATGAACTCCTGTCTGGGTTCGTCTCTGATTCTTTTGGAAAGAGAGGCTAATTCTGTATGTTCTGTAAGTTTGAGTAACCATTCATCTCTAGTAGGAAGTTTGTCATTTTTCCAATATGACGCAATAAGCACCCTTGCGGCCACGGTTGCGTACAGAAACAAAATTCTTGGGGATATCTGCACCTGTAATACTCAAAAGAAACATTTCTGGTTTTTTAAGGAAAATCTACCATTAGCATTATGTTTAGTTCTGAGTAGATGTCATTCCAGAACTCTTTGACCTTCGAGCATGTCCACCATATGTGAAACATGAGGCCTCCTGTTACTCTGTAGTTAGTGTGTTCAGGATTGAAGCTGTTACCTGATAAAGTGGCTTTTATCAGGATCCTTTCAGTGGTGTGTGTGTTTGTGTGACCCTGCGATCACCATCTGAGGTCCTTCTTTGTGTTCCTCCTCCACGTGAGGTCCACAGGGTAGCAACATGAGAGTGGGCCTTTTCTGTGGTGGCTTCACATTTATGCAATGCTCTTCCCAGAGAGATTCGCTTGGTGCCTTCACTGCATATCTTTAGGTGCCAGACAAAGACATTCCTGTTTCTCCCAGGCCTTTGGCCTTGAAAACTCTGCCGCCTTTCAGAAGTCGATTGTACTGTATGTTTCTAAAGCATTTCTCTTTCCTCTTAGTTTTAATGTATCTGTGTGGGGTTTATTGCCTATTTGTTTGGTTATAAGTTGCTTTGGGTTGCTCTGGAGACCTGACAAATTTAATAAATGAAAATAATGTATAAATAAACCTATTTATTGAGCTTTCATCTTGATTTGTTTGTAGGGAGGGTGTTTTGCCATCTGCGGTACTTGAGGGTCGATTCTAAAAGATCCCACCTGAGAAATGTCTTTGCCCCTGTGGAGATGGTAGCATTGAAATAGTGGTAATGTTTCTTTTGAGTATTACAGGTACAGATATCCCCAAGAGCTTAAGAATTTTGTTTCTGTACGCAACCGTGGCCGCAAGGGTGCTTATTGCGTCATATTGGAACAATGACAAACTTCCTACTAGAGATGAATGGTTACTCAAACTTACAGAACAAAGGTTGCCAGCTTCTCACCTCCTCCCCTGGACATGGCTCTTATGCCTTTAACAGAGGCGCAGCAGGCAGAAGCTTCCCCCTGTTGCCTCCATGCTAGGAGTTTAGCTGCTGAATTTCTGCCTGTCACGTCCTTGTTCAAGGAGTCCCCGCCAGACAAAGCAGCAACAGTTGGTGACCCTCAAGCCAACCCATCACACCAAGTGTAGTGTAAACACATGCTTTCCAAGCTTTGATCAGCAAGGGCCTAATCCTGCAGGGTTAATGCATGCAAAGTTCCCAGCTACATGCAATCCCCACATAAACTCACTCCAGGATTACAAAAGGAGGGCAGAATTTGCATTTTAAAAGCAACGTGTAGAACAAAAGACTAACACATGGCTGGGAGAACACAGTGGCAGGGAAGATACTTCTTATTTTTCCCCTGACAGAGAGGTCAATGTTCTCTTGTGGATAAAAAAAAAGTGGACAGCAAAAGCAAAACAAATCCCAAACAGTCTACAAATACTAAGCAGAAACGGGCTATTGACAAGCTGGAACGTGTGCAGAGAAGGGCAACGGAGATGATCAAGGGTCTGGAAACCTAGCTTTTGAGGAATGGTTGAGGGAGCTGGGTATGCTTAGCCTGGGGAAGAGGAGATGGAGAGGAGATAGGATAGCCATTATCAAATATATAAAAGGTGATCACGTGAAGGATGGAGCAAGTTTCATTTCTCCTGCTCCAGAGGGTAGAACCCGAATCAATGGCTTCAAGTTACAGGAAAGATGTCTACTCAACATCAGGAAGAACTTGCTGGTGGTAAGAGCTGTTTGACAGTGGAATGGACTCCCAGGAGAGGTGGTGGACTCTCCTTCCTCGGAGGTTTTTAAGCAGAGCTGGGATGGCCGTCTGTCATGGATGCATTAGCTGAGATTCCTGCATTGCAGGAGGTTAGACCAGATGACACTTGGGGTCCTTTCCAACTCTACAATTCTATGATTCCATGATTCTGGTACAGGGATACAGAGCCATGTGGCCCTTCTGATGCTCTTGGAGTCAAGCTCCCATCAGCCCCAGCCAGCAGTAGTCCAACAACATCTGGAAGGCCCCAGGTTCTCCATCCTTGTGCTAGAACAGTGATGGCCAAACTCGGCCCTCCAGCTGTTTTTGGACTACAACTCCCATCATCCCTAGCTAGCAGGACCAGTGGTCAGGGATGATGGGAATTGTAGTCCCATAACAGCTGGAGGGCTGAGTTTGGCCATCACTGGGCTAGAATGAAAGAGAGAGACTCTAGAAAAATAGCTCAGGAATGTAAGATTCTGAATTGTGCCACATTACACTGTTGGCCCATATAGTTTACCCAGGGTTTCAGGCAGGAGTCTTTCACAGCCCTACCTGGAGATGCTGAGGATCCAACATGAATCCAGTTACAGGGATCAGGTAGGAGGGACCCTGGAGAGCTGCTGCCAATCAGAGTAGATCTGGGATAGAGAACCCTCTTTACAGCACAAGGGCCAGATTCCCTTCTGGACAACTTTCTGAGGGCCACATGAAGGTTGTGGGCAGTGCCAGCGGAATAAGTGGGTGGTGCAGGAAACGTAAGTTTTAACCTTTCTGCAACAGGCTAGTTTTTACATCCTCTCACACAACCTCCTCTCTGTCCTCCATCCAGACAAGCAAGAGGCATTGTAAGAGTTCAAGGACACCTTCCAGCCAGGCCAAAGGACTCAGGGGAGACATTGCATTGATGTCCCACCTGCTTCCTCAAAGGGGCTCCAGGTGGCATACATGGTTCTCCTCATTTCATCACTGCAACAAATCTGTGAGGTAGGTTCGTCTGAGAGGCAGCGACTGGCCCAAGGTCACCCAGTGAGCGTCATGGCCGCGTGGGGGATTTGAACTCTAGCCTCCCAGGTCTGACACTTTCCCACTGAGCTATGGCTCTTCCCCTCAAATAGCAACACAAGAAACAGCCTTGTATCAAACCCTTTGTCCATCCAAAAACGGACTGGCAAGGGCTAACCAAGGTTTGAGGCAGGAGGCACTCCCAGCCCTGCCTGCAGAATCAGCCAGGGATGGAGCCAGGCACCTTCTGCATGCCAAACAGTTGCTCTGCCGTTGAGCTCCCTGAGTTTTTGTTAGGTAGGCTTGTTGCTGCCTCACATCTGGGGTACTTTAGAGACTTGCCATGTCATAGGTAAAGGTAAAAGGACCACTGACCATTAGGTCCAGTTGTGACCGACTCTGGGGTTGCAGCACTCATCTTGCTTTCCTGGCCGAGGGAGCCGGCGTACAGCTTCCGGGTCATGTGGCCAGCATGACTAAGCCGCTTCTGGCGAACCAGAGCAGAGCACGGAAACGCCGTTTACCTTCCCGCCGGAGCGGTACCTATTTATCTACTTGCACTTTGACGTGCTTTTGAACGGCTAGGTTGGCAGGAGCTGGGACTGAGCAACGGGAGCTCAGTCCGTCATGGGGATTCGAACCGCCGACCTTCTGATCGGCAAGTCCTAGGCTCTGTGGTTTAACCCACAGCGCCACACAAATGCAGGTTTATCCACACTGTCGGAGGATGGTAGGAGCTGTAGTTTGGTTACCTCAAGTGGGCCAAAGTTCCCGACATCTGCTTAAGAAAGTTAGTCAAACTGAAGATGATGTGCATTGTGTCACCAACGAATTAAGTATGTAGAAGACTCCCTCCCCCCCCCCCCCAGAAATGGGAACACAGCACTTAATACTTAAAAGAGCTGAAAATGCAAACAAACTCCTCTCTTTCTGATTCCAGAGGGTGAGGAGAAAGAACAGAGAGCTGCTCTTATCTTTTTGCCCCACCTGAAGAACTTTTCAGACACATTTTATTTATTAGAGTTTTGGGCCAATATATTTGCATGGCAGTAGAAACACTGATGGAATCTTAAGAGGTCAGTCTGCAAACCAGCACTGGGGCCCAGATGCTTGGGGTGGAAGTATGAGGAAGGCCATAGCTCCATCACAAAGAATCTGCTCTTGATGAAGGAGGCCCCTGGTTTAATTCCTGGCAGCCCCAGGTAGGGCTGAGAGAGACTCCTACCTGAAGCCATGGAGATCCACTGCCAGTCCATGTAAACCATGTTGAGCAAGACAGATTAATGTTCCAACTCAACGTAAGGAAGCCTCCCATGTTCCTAAGATGCAGATCAGTGGCTTGAGGTGTCCCCATGATTCCCTTCACATAACCTAGTTCCTTACAGACCCTAGCAATGCATGTCTTGGGGAAGGAGCAAGAGGAGTAAAGAATTCAGTGTTTGGGAAATAAAGTGTTCCCCTCGCACAACTGGGCCTTGAATGAGATAAGTTAACATGGTCACTTTGAAGCATCTCTTCACATTAAATAGTGTTCGCAACCCCCCCCCCCCCACGAACCTCTTTTATTTGCTGCAAAACCCCATCAATACAGAATGCTAAGGACACACATTATCATCAAACTAAAGGCCACATTTTATTATTATTATTTAATAAAATAACAGGGCATAAAAAATAATTGTATATTACAAATATATATATAATATATACATACACTTTCTCCACCTCTCTCTCCGATACACGCGCACACACCACAAATAAGTTTATGCCTCTCATATGCAACAAAGAGACAAAATAAAAAATAACCCAGTGCTTCTTGATCTATTCAGCATCCAAATTTGTTTAACAATAGAAAGAGTCAATAAGCCCTTCTGGATCCTTTGCAATTGATACCCTCCCCACTTTTTCTTTTTCCACAAATCAGTCCAAACGTGTCTGATTTCCATTAAAAAGCCACAAAAAAGTAACACTAAAGGGTTTCTAAGGACTAGACCCCTTCGTTCTTTTGTTTAGAGATCGCTTTTGTTGCCTTTATGTACAGCAAAATACTTGTTTCTCCTTTCATGTCCTGGCAAGGATTTTGTGTGTGTGGCAGCGGGGGTGGGGGTGGGGGTAGGAACCTGTATTGCACATAATTTTTTACTAACTTTGGGTCAGACAGAGAACTTTTTAAAGCAACTGAGCAGGGGTGAGCTTTTCGCATTGAACCTGTTTTTAGAAACTCCATGCCTAGTAGGTAGGATGAGAAGCGTTTGGTAAAAGGATTTCTTAAAAGTTAGAACAGAAGTTGTTTTCAAAAGACAATGTGCCGATTGAACAAAAGCTACTCTCAAAGGGCTGGTTACCTAAAAGGAGACAATTCTCCTTCAAGCTCTTAAAAAAACCCCCCAAAAACCAAAAACCATTCTAACTCTACCTGGTTAGAAATCTAAACGCAAACGAATTTTCAGTATACATACAAATCATTACACATGGCTTTTAACTCAGGAGGGCTGAAAAAAAACCAAACCATTAAAAACAAATTAGTTTTCTTTTTAAATAAGGGGCCGTCAGTTTTCCTTGCACTAAAAACTTTTCCCTAAGCATGTTCACCCTTGTTTTATCCCCCATATCTTGACTTTAAACACTTCAGTTTTACCCCTTCACTGGCTATTTTGTCTATCTGACAATAGCACTGTTAAAAAGAATTTTTTTATTCATGATTATTGTTAATCTTTAGTTCCGAGCACTATTGTGAGTGCATGTGAGTCTTTCAAAATAGGGTCACTCCATGGCTGTTCTTTTTTTAAATTATTACTATTACTACTACTACTATTATTATACATTCTGCTCACACACAGGTAGGGGGTTGCAAAGCCGACTCGTATTTTGCGTGGTGGGCTTTGGGCAAGTGCTGGGGCTTCTTGTAAAGTCCGCCACTTGCAATCACGCTGGCTGGTTTTCTCCGAGTCCTCTTCTTTAGCCTCCGGCTGCAAACGCTTTGCCAGGACTGGAAGGTCTTGGAGGTCCAGATCCACATGCCGCTGGTAATCCCCACAACCAGCAACATGAAGACTTTGACCATGAAAATCTCCACCACCGGGATAGAGTGGCTCATCGAGCAGTCCAGGTGTTTGGTCTGGCTGTTCACCTTGCACTTCTGCTGCATGGCCAAGACCTTCCAGTAATCCATGTTCAGCCTCTCATAAAAATAGCAAGCAATGACACAAGTAGCCGGCACCGTATACAAGACCGAGAAGACCCCAATCCTGACCATGAGTTTCTCCAGCTTGTCCGTGTTTTCCCCACCAGTTTTCATCACCCTCCTGATGTGGAACAGAGCTACAAAGCCAGAGAGGATGAAGGACGTGCCTATGATTAGGTAGCAAGCCAGAGGGACCAGCACAAATCCGGTCAAGGCATTCACATCCATGCTCCCCACGTAGCATAAGCCTGTCAGCTCATCCCCAGCCACCCTCCGCATCACCAAGATCATGATAGTCTTCACGGCCGGGATGGCCCAGGCCGCCAAGTGGAAGTAGCTACTGTTGGCTTCAATGGCCTCGTGGCCCCATTTCTTCCCAGCGGCCAGGAACCAAGTCAATGTCAAGATCACCCACCACAAGGAGCTGGCCATGCCAAAGTAATAGAGCACAAGGAAGACAAGAGTGCACCCCGTGCTCTCCAAGCCCTCCTGGATGACGTAGAGCTGCCCACTGTCGCGGTCGCAGGCAATGCTCTCGGCACCAGAGAAGAGGCGGATGATGTACCCCACCGAGTAGACGCAGTAGCACATGGACAAGAAGATGATGGGCCTTTCGGGATACTTGAAGCGCTGGGGGTCTATCAAGAAGGTGAGGACGGTGAAAGCGCTGGAGAAGAAGCAGAGGATGGACCAGACAGCGATCCAGATGACGGCAAACTGCTTGTCATGGCGGCTCCAGTAGACGTCGACCCCGGCGGTGCAGAGTGGGGCGCAGGAAGCGCTCTTCTCCACGTGGTGGAACTTGCCGGGGTTCTCGCAAGTGGCCCTCCCCAGGCCGTCCTTGTGCTGCTGCTGCAAGTCGTGGCTGGCGCTCTGGGGCCTCTGGGGCCGGAACATGGGGGGCAGGATGCTGGAGCCCCTGGGGGGCTCCTCGGAGCCGTTGTTGGGTGCTTCCATGCATAGGTAGTTGGGGTCGTTCTTGTTGGGCAGCTTGCTGCAGTCCAGGGAGTCGGGCCACTTGAAGGTGAACTGTTCCATGATGGGCGAGCACTTGAAGCGGGCCTGTTCACACATCACCCGGCAAGCGGGGATGGGCGTGGAGACCTGTTCCGTGCACATGGGGGCGTAGAGGGAGCAGAGGAAGAACTTGAGGTGCCCGTGGCAGCCGTACTCCACTAGGGGGGCAAACTCGTGGAGCTGAATGGCTGCTTCGCGCTGGTCCTCGTGCCCCATCAGGTTGGGCATCCGAGTCATGTTGTAGCCGATGTCCTTGCACATGGGGATCTCGATGGCCTGGCACCTCCCGTCCCCGGCCCGGTCGATGTCGATGGAGCTGATGCCGAAGCAGGAGCAGACCAGGTGCAAGATAATGCCCAGAGTCCGACGGGAGTTCCTCCGCGCTGCGCCCATGCTGGCCGACGCTGCGCCACGACCCACCGCGCTCCTGGCTCCCGCGTCTCGGAAAATGTCTGGAAGAAGGCTACTTCTGTTGGCGGCGGCTGGTGTCAAACCAGCTCTTCCGAAGCCCCTTCCCCGGCCACCGTCGCTCCCAACTTTCGCCAGGAGCCCCCCCAGAAGGGGACAGGCCCGATCCACTCGACGTGGGGCAGCAGCATAGCAGCCCCTTCTCACCCTCCCACCCCAAAAGAAAGCGAAATAGCGCCTTTCAACTCCGCTTAAGGGCTTCGCATCCGAACAGCGGAGGTCTTCCGGCCAAAGTCCATCCTGGTCAGTTTCCAAACTCCACAGGGCAAAAGCGGTGCGGCGCCGGGGAGAAGGAAAGACTCGGGAGAGAAGGACCCTCTTGCCGTTTCAGGCCTCCCTACTCCCTCCGCAACCAAACTTACTGCACGAAGGAGGGAAAGCTGAAGTTGCGGGGGCTTGCCGTTTCTTTTTAAGTCCTTGCAAGGGGTCTCTTGGCGACAGGCGTTCTTTCCTCCATCTCCTCCGACCACGATCGCAGGAACGGTGGGTGTCCCCTTGCTTGCAAAGTTCCTTGTTCAAACGGAAAGGGAAAAAAGGGAAAATCCCAGCGATCACTGCACCTCCAGCGCACACAGGTCCCCAAAGCGGCGTGGAAGCTCCTCTTTCTCCTCGGTCTGTAGCTTCTTCTTCCCCTCTCTCTCTCCGATTTGTGCCTCGGACGATCCCACCTCTCCACACTTTTCGCTCGCTCGCTCCCCTCCCTCCTTCCCCCAGGAGGCGGGCTTTGCGCGCCGACGAGAGGCGGGGAGGAGGCAGATCCGATTGCAACGAGAAGGCGAGCTCTGAAGCGCCGTGGCGAGGAGAGCTTGTCGGCGGGGGTTGGCGGGGGGAGCGCACCGAACCTCCTTCCGCAATACACGCGCACCGTCCCTGGGTCGGATATTTTCCCCTCTTCCACCCAAAGCGAGAGGTCGGCGGGGCGCAGAGATGCGTGCGTAAAACCGCTCTCTCTCCCTTTCTCAGAAGGCTAACTCCTGGGGTTTGCAGCAGCTGTGTTTGGAGGAGGCGTTTACAGCCCAGGATACTCACTCTCTCTCTCTCTCACGCGCGCGCACACACCACACACACACACAGCCTAGGATCCGCCTTCCCTGCGACACTCACTTTGCATGAGAAAAGGTGAAACTGACACGGTGATTACTTTCCAATCATTCGGAACGCCTTTCAAAAGAAAAGCGGGGTGCGCGGGGGGAGAACCGCTGGAAAGACCCTGGAGGTCCTCCCTCGATCAGTGCCGATGTTTTTAAAGTTTCTTTTTCGTCTCTCCTCTCTTAAACATCTCCCCCACCATCGATCTCCCGAAACTTTTCATACTCTCTCTGCCTCTCCTCCCCGCCTAGTCGTCTGTTCCTCCTCATTGGTTCTAACAAACAAGTTTCTGGTTGGGGTTTTTTAAGTTGCTTTTGAAACCTCAGAGTCATATTTTGTTGTTCCACGGAGTTCGAAAGGGGGTGCATGGTTCTCTCGCGGACCCTTTTATCCATACAACATTCTTTTGAGGTAGGGTAGGCTGAGAGGTAGTGACTGGCCAACAGGCTTCCGGGGATTTTCGTGGCTGAGTGGGCAATTCTTCTCTCGAACACCTATGCCACCTCTAAAAGATGCTGCTCTCTTAACTTTTCTTAATTTTTAAAACCGATTGGGGAGGAAATCCAACTTCTTTTGGTAAATGCAGAAGGCAAGCTTTGGGACGGCACACAATTGTTCCTTGAGGTTATTATCGTTTTATTTTTATTCTTTTACAAATGGGACCTGGTTGCTGTGTGGGGCGCTCGTGGCCAGCCAGGCCCCTTTTCAGGCTACTCCATTCCAGCCTGCCGGGTTTTCATCCTCTCTCCTAGCCTTCTGTAGCCACTGAACATACTCAGTCCACATCTGGGGGTATTTTCCCCCCCATCAATTGTCCCCCCTCCCCCTTTGTACTTCTGCAAACTTTGGAATCCCCACTCCCACAGTTCTAAGTGTGGTACTGCTTTGACTACATAAGGATGTGGAGTTTGCTATATTCTATTATTATCTTGTTAATCTAATTAGGGATAGAGTGCTATCAGTGGGTAGGGCACTTTGAAGAAGGTCTGCGCCCCAAGGAGAATACAGTCTAAAATCTGACACAGGGGAGATCACAGTGGGGCGTAAAGCATGGTGAGGCATACAAGGGAAAAACATAAAAAGGGTCTATTTCCTGTATTGGGCCAATGGCCCATCTAATCCAGAACTCACAGGTGCCAACCTGAAGCCTCTGGGAAGCCCGTAAGCAGGACATGGGCACAAAAGCACTCTCTGTGCTTATCGGCTTAGTGTGGTTCCAGGTCCTTAGGCTTTGTTTCAGTGCGACATGAGGATGGTTTGTGTGAAATGAACCAAATCAATGACTTTCTCCATAATTACCACCTGTGAAGGCTACTGGAGTACCGGAGAGACTGTCAGGCATGAAGCCTCTAGTTCAAATATCATCAGACAGAAACTCACTTTGTGGACTGAGGCAAGCCAATCTCTCTCTCTCGGCCTCAGTATTCCCATTCTGCAATATGGGGTCAATATTACTGGCCTTTTTTGCAGGGGGGTTCTAAGGATTTTAAAAAGAGATTACACACACACACACACACACACACACACACACACACACACACACTTGATGTCCCCTTTCAGGGCAAAACTCCTCCCCCCCAAGTGACTCACATGCAGAAATAAAGCATAAAATGGAAGCAGTCTATTCCCAATAAAACAGAAGCTATTAAAGCATCTGTTTAAAAACCATTTCACAGCCTGGTACAGCATTCAATACAAAACCAAATTTAACAATTTGGAAGAGGCAATTTTAGAACCAGCTGCTGTATATTTTAAGCACAACCTCTCAGCTAAACTTAGGTCAAAATTAATGGCTTTTCAAGTCCTGTTTAAAAAACAGAATGAAGCTGAAACATATATCACAAGTATGAGGCTATCACTGCAAAGGCCCTGTCACTAGTGCCCTGCTCTTGATCAATCACTGTTTCTGTTTTGTCTTTTGAAGAGATTTTGTAGATGACCTTGAAAAAAATCTTGATGTAATATCACAATTAATAGCATATTAAAAACAACCACTCCATACCTGAGAAGACTGAGTTACAAAAACAAGGCAGTTGATATAACATGCACAACCTTTTTCCAGTGCCTACAACGACCATATAAGGGAGGTCACAATTATTATTCCCATATTGCAGATGAGAATGTTGAAGCTGGGTGCAAGTAGCTCAGGGAGTTCTCTATCCTAGTGAAGATGAAATCCAAAGCAGTCACTTCTTAACTACAAGTTGCATCAGGTGAGTCCCAGTGTCGAGGCTAGAAACCAATAGCACATGCAACTTTAGGGATACGGGGCACAATCTGATTTCCTAATAAGTTCTGAAGTGAGAGGTGCTGCCTGAGTGAGTAGGAAATGTACTCTGGGCATCCTCAACCTTGTTTTACATTCCAGGGCTTAACCCTGCCACTGTAAAACAGGTCCAGTCATTGCAAACCTTGCCTGAAATGAAGCACTTCTAATAATGGTCTTGCTTTCCAAAATACGAGATGCTTGGGGTTAATTCTGGATCAAAATCACACCCTTGCCAAAGGACTGACGCATTTCCATCTGCCTGTGCCTCAGATAAGTTTGAATGTGTTGCCTGCAAATTGGTTAAAGGGGGAAAAGCACTTCATACATTCACAAGAAACTCCTATCTGTTCTGACTAATTCAGATGCTCTGAAAACAGGTTTTGAAACAAGCGCTACAGCTAAGCCCAGCGTGTGTTAAATTAAGCCCCTCTTAGAATTCTGATATTTTGGGGTGGGGGTGGAGGGAAGGCGAGGAGAAGGATGATCTTGAAGAGAGGTGGGGGTGGTTGCTCAAAAGGGGATTGAGTTGGGCGCATTTTATTGCCAGGGCCATAAATGTCTGGCTGAGAAGCTTGTAAAAATCCAGTTGGCCGGGAGTCTTCAGCCCCATCTGTTTACAAAATGTAAGCTTTGATTGTGAGCTGAGAGCCAAAAGCATCTTTCATACAGAGACCAAAAGTCAGAAACAGAACCACACGAGGCTTATGTGACTTTAAGTTAAATCCCCTAAAATATCATGCGGCAAAGTGGAAAATTCCCTCCCAGTAAGCTGTAAGGTACAGGAGGGTTGGTTTTCTCCACCCTGGAGGAGATTTAGGCTGCAATTCTAGGGATACTGACCTGGGAATGAGTCCCATTGAACTCATTGCCAGTTACATGTGAGTAAAGATGCATAAGATTGCAATGTAATTGTATTGCATGTTACCTGGGAGTGTTACTGCTGCCCCAATTGCTTGAGTCTAACAGTGCAATCCTGTGCATGTCGACGTGGACACGGGTGGCGCTGTGGGTTAAACCACAGAGCCTAGGACTTGCCGATCAGAAGGTCAGCGTTCAAATCCTCATGACGGGGTGAGCTCCTGTTGCTCGGTCCCTGCTCCTGCCAACTTAGCAGTTCGAAAGCACGTCAAAGTGCAAGTAGATAAATTGGTACTGCTCCGGCAGGAAGGTAAATGGTGTTTCCATGTGCTGCTCTGGTTTGCCAGAAGTGGCTTAGTCATGCTGGCCACATGACCTGAAAGCTGTAAGCTGGCTTCCTCGGCCAATAAAGCAAGATGAGCTCCACAACCCCAGAGTTGGCCACGACTGGACCTAATGGTCAGGGGTCCCTTTACCTTTATCAGTGCTATCCTATGCATTTCTACACAGACGTAAAGCCCACTGAGCTCAACTGGGCACCTAGGGTTGCATCCTTAGAGTGTGACTGTGACAGCAAACTCTGCAATGACTGGAGGCTTCAGCACAAATTCAGATTGCCATGGGGGTGGGGGGGTTGTGTGTGTGCTACACTAATATTTCTTGCTGCAAAAACATCACACATAGATGTCACACACAAATCTTGAAACGGTGCAGCGCAACAGGTTAGGAGGTCTTTTTTAGGCCTGGTGGGCGAGTTATAATTCTCTAATGCAGATCAGGAGCAGGGAATCTTTTTTCTATCTGAGGGCCACATTCCCTTCAGAGGAACTTTCTGGTGGTGGTGGGAGCACAAGCCAGTGGTGGGCGGGGCCAGAGTCAAAAAATGGGCAGAGCAATCAATTGCTCATATACCCCTTTCTAGCATCCCTCTGGGTGTGGGTACACATGATCAGAATTCAAGGATATAGAGTCCAGGGGTCAGCAAACTTTTTCAGCAGGGGCTGGTCCACTGTCCCTCAAACCTTGTGGGGGTCCGGACTATATTTTGGAAAATAAAATAAAAAAATGAACGAATTCCTATGCCCCCCAAATAACCCAGAGATGCATTTTAAATAAAAGCACATATTCTACTCGTGTAAAAACACCAGGCAGCCCCCACAAATAATTCAGAGATGCATTTTAAATAAAAGGACACATTCTGCTCATGTAAAAACACGCTGATTCCCAGAGCATCCATGGGCCGGATTTAGAAGGCAATTGGACCGGATCCAGCCCCCGGCCTTAGTTTGCCTACCCATGACATAGATCCAGGCAAAAGAAGCAACAACTCAAGCAGATGACAAAATAGGGTTGGTGAGGGGCATTTTCCAAATTTTTAAACTGGAAAAACTAGTCAGGGGCTGTGGATTCCCCACTTAGAACCCTCTTCCTATTTTATTTCTATTCCCTCCCCAGGTCATTCCATCTCTGGCTAGTCCCTCCCTGTAGATGAAGTTGTTCAGTCTCATGGCAGGTTTGCCACCTCACTGTTTCCCAGGTAGATGTTTAAAGCTGCAGGTGCAATGTCCATATGCTTATGTTTGCTGCATGAAACGTCGGTGTAACGTCGGTGTTTTCTGCGGCAAATGCTGAGTGCCCAGCTGCCCTTAGTCAATTGTCCCGCTTTGACACGGACTCCAGAGCTGGGCTCTTTTGTGCAGACATCCTTTGTGGAACAGTACAATATCCCCAGTCAGAATCACCCACAAGCACACACAGTTCGCTTCCTTGCTTGGACATTCATTCCTTATGTTTCTTCGGCTCTGTATCTCTAACAATCTGCCATTACAAATTGATCTGCCCAAGTGGTGGAAAGAGAGACTCAACTGCATTGATTTTTTATTTTTTTTGAAAAGAAGAGAAAAGAAAAAGAGAAGGTATTGCTCAAATGGGAAAAGAGAAAGCACAGATACAACTTAGGGTGATCTCTTGTGCTGAACTACCTTACATTGCTAAAGTTGTGTGTGAGCTTTGAGCATCAAAGAAGCTTTTATCAGGCAGCTACTTACGTTTTGCTGCTGAATGGTTCCACGGGACTCAAAAACATCCACACTCCTATGCAAACGCCCGGGTGTTTTCAGGCAGAAGCACCGTCCGAACAAGTTTGCCTCAACATCTCCGTCTGCTTCAATAGGAGCTGAACATTTTTAGTCTATAAAATGAGGATGGGGAACTTTTGGCCCTCCCAGTGCTGTTGGACATCAACTCCCAGTAGCCCTAAGCCAGCAGGATCAATGGCGAGGGGTGATCGGAGTGGCAGTTCAGCATCACTTGGAGGGCGCACGTTGGCTACCCCTGCTATGGAGACCTGCAAGTGTCAAATTCCAATGGAACATACGTTTATAAAAATAGTTGGAGGCAGCAGTGCTTCTCTGCTGGAAACTACAGGAGGGGAGAGGGCTCTTGTGGTCGGATCCTGCTGACAGGATGCTATACTAGATAGGCCCTTGGCCTGATCCAGCAGCCTCTTAGGTTCCTAAGCAAACAAATCTCCCGAAAATGGAGGCGGTATTTCTGCATGAATAGTGGTTTAATATATAGATATAATCACCTATAATTTAAACACTGGCTTACTTCCTGAATGGTCTCCCGGTAGATTCAGTAGCTCTTGTGGAAAAGGCTAGATTGGTTTAAAGGACCCTGGTTTTCAATATGGTCGCTTCCAGGCAGTCTCCTTATTGATGTCCCTAATTTGCGTGCATGAGCTTCCAGGGAGGTTGGACACGAGGACTGGTTTATCGAGCAATCATTCTGATTCGCTGGCAGCCAAGATGAGATGGCATTGCCCCCTGCAATTATTATGCCTTGCTTTCCAATGTGCTTCCCCACTACTTTCCTTAATCGTGAGAAGTCTAGTGTTGGGGAAGAGAAGAGGGTTTGTTGGGCAAGAGCACCAAATCCTGCAACCAGAATTGCTGGTATGTGGCTGAATCTGATCTGAAAATAGCAATAGTCGGGAACTAGAAGCACATGAGTCTGACCAAACTGCGGGAGGCAGTGGAAGACAGGAGTGCCTGGCGTGCTGTGGTCCATGGGGTCACGATGAGTCGGACACGACTAAACGACTAAACAACAACAAGAAGCACCTTTCTCCTAGCTTCCACTTCTTAACTTTAGTTTTTCAGTTTGTAAACATAAATATAGCAAACACTCCCCATATAAACCCACCCCACAAGAAACATCCCATGCATCTACAGTGGAAATAATACAGTCAAACATTAAGTAATTTTGTAAATAGTTTAGAATTGTTTCCATGAGTTAGGTGTCTTCTGGTCTCCATCTTTGCAGATTGTCCCAGAGTGAGCCATGGGTGAGGGGACAACATTGTCCTTCCCAGTGTACTGAATAAACATGTGCCACGCACCCTTTCTGTGGACACTTTTGAGATTTATTTGAGGACCTTTAATTTTTATTTTTAAGCCGGGGGGATCACCAGGGAGGCTAGGTCACCGTTTGGTGATTCGGTATGGAAGGAGTCTGCATCGGAGTGGATTAATGAAAAATTTCTCTTCTTTGTTAAGCGAGGCGTGTTTTCCTTAGAATTGGTATGCGCCCTGAATCTTCCTCCACTCGGCTCAGTTGGGGGGGGTGTGGAACAGTGGATTGGAAGCATTCAGAAGAGCCCGTCTCCCCTTTTTGAAGCGAAATCCAAATGACACTCAAGTCAAACATGTACAGCGTGCCCCGGTATGCTGCAGCCACCACCAGAATACCCAAAATTGCTTATTAAATAAAAACTCAATTAAAATTAAAAGAATACCAAAATGGGTTCCGCCCCCCCCCATATATTAAGACGGAGATTGCTTACCATTTTTTTTCTAACTATGGACAATCTCTATTCTTCTATGAGGCTTCTTGGGGGATGGGTTGCCCCCCCTGAAAGCTAATGAGGAATATGTGAAATATTCACAGGATCCAATTCTTTGCCAGAGTGCTGTCTTTTAACTGATCTCCCCCCCCCCCGCCTGGTTTGAAACCGGGCTGTTCTCAGGATGGTGTTTATTAGAGCTAACATTTCCATCCCCTCTTTAGATCGTTCCTTCTCTCTTTCTCCCTCCCACCAAGTTTCTGCAAATTTCAGGCGAGAAAAAAGCAGCAGCACAAACAACTTGCTGGGATTGGCTTCCATTTAAAGGAGTGTGCACTGAGGAGGAGGAGGAGGTGGGAAAAGACACAGAAACCTAGTAAATAGAACATGATGTTAGAGTGGAAGAAAGGATGACAGACCGACCGACCAAAGGACAGAAAGACGATGAGAAATCAGCAACTGGAAAAGAACCCTGTAACTAATAAATGAAAAGGCTCTTTTGATGGCTCCAGCTGAAAAGATATTTTATTTTTCCAGCCCCTATTTTCCCTCTCTCTCTTACCCCCTGCGTGTGGGATTTGTATGGAGCAGGCAGGCACCCCTGCTGCTCAGCCCTGGCTGGTCTCCGGCCCCCCTCTGGCAAATGTTATGGAGAATTGGGAAAGAATTTTATGCCTGTCTTTTCCCTGGGCTCTTTTCCCCCCTTTTGTCTTCTTTGAAGAATGACTTTAGACATTTTATTTACATATTTAACCATGGATGAAAGGGGAGTCGGTGGGGGTGGGAGGGAGAAAGAAAGCATTTGGTCCGTTGTGGGAATAGTGATATCTTTAAATTAATGGAAATCTTATTAGGGCTCTAAAAATTTGAAGCAAAGGTTTTTAATGAAACTTTGTAATTAAACATGATTTCAAATAACGTGCCAGCTAAGGCCACAGATATGCCTCTCCACGCTGTTCCTGCCACCCCAGTCTCTTCCTCCCTGCCGGCCTCCCCCCCCCCCACCCCCGAAAAAAAAAATTGCACAGAGGCAACACAGATTCCTCAAAATTCCCTTCCTGGAGCAAAAAGAGTCCAACGTCACCCCTTTCCCCAACCCAAAGAATATTGCATATTGTAACTGGAAGTGTAACTAAATCTTTTCACAGCAAGAAAAGACAGAACGTGAGCACAGCCAAGTTTAATGGTGTAATCTACAGTGGTGAAAGTATAATAAGGACTTTGATATGTATAATGTGGGGCGAATCAAAGTTATAGCTCCTTTATCCATGTAATGTTCAATGGACATTTAAGGTACTAGGCTAGGTGGTTGCAGTTTTATGCCTTGGTAAAATGTGATTAAAGGAAGCCCAAGGTATTCTTCTGGGTGATTTTAGCAGGGGGGAAACAGGGACTTGAAGGATGAGTTCAAAGACAATTAACCTGTCACAGATTTTGAAGCAGACCACTGGTTATGATGACAGTGCAATTATAGGGAAAGGGATGCTTAAAAATTCTACAGGTATTTTTAATCCCCCCCCCCTTAACAACATTTACATCCCGCTTAATTAAAAACAAACAAACCCATAAGTGGTTGGTATAAAATGATTCGAAACATCAGTTACAAATAGCAATAAAAGACGACTTTCAAACCAAAACATAGATAAAAATCATCAGAGTTTAAAAAACAAACCTTCACCATAAAATTACATGTCTGGGTAGGCTTGTGTAAACTTTTAGCAACTGCCAGAAACAGAACAATGATCATGCCTGCATAATATCAAGAGGCAGGGAGTTCCAGAGATTAGGTGCTGCCACAATGAAAGAGCAAAATCTTGCAGAACAGACACTAAGAGGCACTTGCAAAAGGGTTCAAGTGGGCAGATATGGGGTAAAGCGATCCTTCCAAGTTTACTAGTCCCAAGCTGCTGAAAGGTTTATATCCCGACACCTTGAATCTGGCCTGGTAGTTCTGTTGAAGAAGAAATGTCTGTTGTGCCAATTCCATTAAAGTCCTTTCCAGGTTTACTCTAAGGAAGTACCAAATGGATCAGGGCTGTCTTCTTGCATTACCAACCCCATTATGTTTAGAGGATGCTATGATGTAGTTGTCTTGCTACACGAGACCAGAGGAAGCACCTTGCAATTTTGTTTTCATATTTGTTCTCCTTGTCAAAAACAGAAACAAGGAAGAAAGTTAAGTCTGCCTCTTCTGCCGATTTGAATGGGACTGGCACCCACAGCCCCACTGATTGCAGGCCTACCCTGTGGATTACGCTGATTTTAAAGACAAAATAGGACAAAGAGAGGGACTGGAATGAAGGCAACAGTGATCGAAAGCTGGGATTTGTTTCTTCCACTTTTAATTTCAATCACAACACCTACATCGGCACCTCTGGCTATTCTGCCTCCCAGTCACCAATCATGGCAATAAAGTTCATTTGTTTCATTGAAAAGAAACCTAACTTAAACGGATGGAACTCAGTCAATGGATGCATCCTAAACATTTTATAAATTCCTCCCAAGAACGTTACTTTAGGGTGTTTAACAGAGTCTTTATCTGGAAGGGAAAAGATAGAAATGGAAGTTTTAAGAGTGTGTGTGTGTGTGAAAAGCAACTCCAATGTGTTATAGAACTGAAGTATCATCGCTACTCATTAAAAGCTTTATAAAACACACACACACACACACACACACAACCCAGCTACAAAGCAAAGCAAAAAACACACACCCCCACATCATAAATGGATGAATAGATTGTCTATTAATGCAATTTGGCCAGCTTATTATTATTATTATTATTATTTTAAGGGCGCTTTCCCTGGAATGGGGTTTGAAATATTACCAAAGGTTCCACGGGGTGCCTTAGTGTGAATTGCAAATCTGAGCTTGCTCCTTAATCCTCTTTTCAAGGGCTGGCTTCGGATCATTGGCGGCTAAGGGACTCCCCACTGATTTTGGCTTTGGAGGGACCATTCACTGCTGCCGGCTCTCGCCTCTATTCCCACAGTCCCGAAAACAACACCATAGAGAGACACCCTCCAACCAAATTAGATTAAACTCCTTCCCTTCCACAGCCTGTTAGCCTTTTCACTGCCTCCTAGGATGCATTATTCAGTGACTCCTAATTTAAAGATACAGCATCTTTTCTCTCTCTTAAAAAAATAAAGTTGAGCCACACCAGGAGGAAAAAAGAACATTTATTTAAAGCCACAATAAAAGGGCAGGTGGCTAATACTGTTGCCGTACTTTAAAGTTGTGACAATTTTGCAGGTTTAAAAATCTCTCTCTGCTGCCCTGCCATACTGTCACCCCACAATTAAATGAGGACACAGTTTCTGAGCACCACTAGGATGTGACACAAAGGGGCAGTAATGTGTGGAATTGGAAGACAGCTGAACTTTTTTTTAACCCCCCCCTGCTCTTTCAAAGTTAGGCTGGGGAGGAAGGGGAATTGTTGAAAGTGGGTCTCCTGCTTCCACACAAAGAAAAACAGAGGTGCATTTTGTATTGGGCTGGAACCACCACCACGTAATATCCTCCTACATTCAGATTCAGACTGAATTAAAAGGACAACTGCACACAAAACAGATCTTGGGGGGGGGGTGTTTGATCTTGATGGGCTTTGTGGATTCGGCCCAGGGTATGAACAGAGCCCATGTGTGCCAGGATTCAGCCCTCCCAAAAGATGGAGTCTGGGGTCTTCTTAGAGAGCACAACGAAGCAGGATCCACTCCATGCTGTCAAGTGGTCCTGAGGAGCTGCTAGGGCCATACACCTTGCACCACAGTTGTTGTTTAGTCATTTAGTGGTGTCTGACTCTTCGTGACCCCATGGACCAGAGCACACCAGGCACTCCTGTCTTCCACTGCCTCCCGCAGTTTGGTCAAAAGCATGCTGGTAGCTTTGAGAAAACTATCCAACCATCTCGTCCTCTGTCTTCCCCTTCTCCTTGTGCCCTCCAGCTTTCCCAACATCAGGGTCTTTTCCAGGGAGTCTTCTCTTCTCATGAGGTGTCCAAAGTATTGGAACCTCAGCTTCAGGATCTGTTCTTCCAGTGAGCACTCAGGGCTGATTTCCTTCAGAATGGAGAGGTTTGATCTTCTTGCAGTCCATGGGACTCTCAAGAGTCTCCTCCAGCACCATAAATTCAAAAGCATCAATTCTTCAGCCATCAGCCTTCTTTATGGTCCAGCTCTCACTTCCATACATCACTACTGGGAAAACCATAGCTTTAACTATACGGACCTTTGTAGGCAAGGTGATGTCTCTGCTTTTTAAGGTGCTGTCTAGGTTTGTCATTGCTTTTCTCCCAAGGAGCAGGCGTCTTTTAATTTCGTGACTGCTGTCACCATCTGCAGTGATCATGGAGCCCAAGAAGGTAAAATCTCTCACTGCCTCCATTTCTTCCCCTTCTATTTGCCAGGAGGTGATGGGACCAGTGGCCATGATCTTCATTTTTTGGATGCTGAGCTTCAGACCATATTTTGCGCTCTCCTCTTTCACCCTCATTAAAAGGTTCTTTAATTCCTCCTCACTTTCTCCCATCAAGGTTGTGTCATCTGCATATCTGAGGTTGTTGATATTTCTTCCGGCAATCTTAATTCCGACTTGGGATTCATCCAGCCTAGCCTTTCACATGATGAATTCTGCATATAAGTTAAATAAGCAGGGAGACAATATACAGCCTTGTCGTACTCCTTTCCCAATTTTGAACCAATCAGTTGTCCCATATCCAGTTCTAACTGTAGCTTCTTGCCCCACATAGAGATTTCTCAGGAGACCACAGTTGGCGGTCTCTATACTAGCTGCTTGGGGTCCTTGCCAAGTGCCTGGGCCCCTCTCATCATCCCACAGAAGCAGAGAAGGCAGCAAACCAGGGAAAACCTTCAGAGCCACCATCCAACAGCTTGGCTAGCTGCCACAGGACCAGCCTAAGACATTTTGGCTCCTGAGGCAAACCCCAAAATGGCTCCCCTCTTCCTGCCAGGGAAGAAGGGGTGAGTGAAGATGTACATCAGGAACTGGGAGGTGGGGGGGGGGGAATAAAGATCTACATTGGGATCTGCTGCCCCTGTGGATCTTGCCACCTTACAATCTGGGTAATTCCATAAAAATGGCAACCCACAGACTCATTTTTCTCTTTCTATATAACATTTCCCAAATTTTCGTTCTCTTGCAACAGTTTTTCAAAACCACATTTTACACATGAGTAAAACAGCCAGAAGCATGGCATGCAAGATGACTCAGAATTTTGTCTAATTCTCTCCCTCCCCCCAAAAAAAACCTCTCCCAAAAAATAGAATAGGTTAATGACCCTTTATTGTACTGATAGTTTTGATTTCTCATTTGGTGAAATAACAATAAAGTTTGTGTTAGGAACAAAGCCAGATTAACCTAGGACAATAAAACTCATGTTGGTTTGAGCATGGTACACGATTAGTCACAAAAACACATACAGTGGTACCTCGGGTTACATATGCTTCAGGTTACAGACTCCACTAGCCCAGAAATAATACCTCGGATTAAGAACTTTGCTTCAGGATGACAACAGAAATTGTGTGGCGGTGGCGCGGTGGCAGTGTGAGGCCGCATTAGCTAAAGTGGTGCTTCAGGTTAAGAACAGTTTCAGGTTAAGAACTGACCTCCGGAATGAATTAAGTTCTTAACCCGAGGTACCACTGTACTGTACTTTTTTTTTAACCCCTCAAGAAATGAAAAGAAAAACAACAGCAATGCTTTAACTTCATTCTCTTCTCTCAGATTACTAGGATTAAGAAAATGTGAGGCATTATTAAGTGAAATGTTTTTTATGTGCAACATAACCCCACAATAATGCATCTTTCAATTGGGTAGATTCTCTTTCATTTTAAGACAAAATTTCTGTTATGTAGGTAGACTTCAGATATACAACATAGGAGAGAAAGCTATGATTTGCACTTGTACTCAGCAGCCTTCTCTTTCTCTCTCTGGAAAAGCAATAAACAAACATATCTTCATATTTCTGGAGGAAGAGCGCATATTTCCCTCCAGCTCCTCTAGAAGTCCTGGTAGTTCATGGCTCCTGTCAATTGATTTCTGTGTTCAGCTACCTGGCGTGGAGAAGCACGCAAAGCTTAAGTCCTTGAACAAGTGGTCAGTAAACCTGAAAGCTGTGAAACATGTTCTGTTCTGAAGATTACAATCGATGCTTACAAAGTAGCCTTCGACCGCGGAGCAAATTATATGCTGGGAAGCAGCTGCTGCTCCAGAGGTCCCACGAGGGGCTCATCTATCATCACTCGCTTCCCTGCGCCTGGCAGAAAGTAGAGGGACCCGTTTAGGTAATTTTAGGTGCTGGGCTTAATGAACTTATTATGAGGGGCATTCTTCTTGTACCTGCTTTGACAGAAGTCCCTGTTGCCAGTTTAGCATAAGCTAAACAAGCTATAGCTTAGGTCCCTGCTCTCTTGGGGGCCGCAAACAAATTTAAAGAAAAAAACACCTGGATGTACATTTCCAAAATATAAGTGTCAGATGCTGATGGTGGTTGCTCGTGAGTAACCAGGCAGAACTCCGACCTGTCATTTACAGGTTTTATTGTGCAAACTATTTACAGTGCAGATACACAAAAGATCATGTCCGTCTTAGTCACTTGCAGAATCCGGGAGTGGCCCCTTCCGGCTTCTCCCCCAACATAAGAACTTCGGCACCCCAAACCTCCTCCTCCCCTCCTTGCGTTTCACCCCTCTGTGCAAGCTGGGCTACGGAAGTGGCGTGCGTCCCTCCTGGCCAGCCCAGCGAGGTGAGGTGCTGGGGCTCTCAGCAGCATCCTCGAGCCCTTTCCTCGCTTGGCTGGACCCTTCCCTCTCTTCTCCACTGGAGGTGTGGCTTTTCCCACCACTGGAAGAGGAACTGCTCCTCAGAAGTTTCAGAGGCTCTCTGTATCCCAATGGCCCCCCTGCGTCCCTCCCCTGTTCCAATGGCAGTCCCCTGACAATAAGATAAAAAACAAATGTGTTTTGTGCTGTGTAGACTCCTATGGTGTAAGTAATGGGCCTCGCCTGCTAGCCTGCTCCCTAAAATATCACTGGTTTGCTCATTTCTATATATAGCGTGCCTACAGTCTGTATATGCAAATGACTTTAGATACCTATTAGCTCCATAAATTACCATATAGCATATATTCAGCACAAAAAACAGCGACAATTTGCTGTTGACAAAGGACTGCTGGACATATAAAGGGCCCCATTACCTTCAGTGGCTCATCAAACCTAAATCCCGCACCGCCTGTAGCCCAGTCTTTGTCAACCTAGCACCGTCCAGGCATTTTGGGTGACAACTCCCATCACCCGCTTATGTCGTGAATTTCGAAATGATAGTTTTGAAACAATAAAAAGGGCAGCCTTTTTTCTTTGCTGCATCAGATCAATGCGAAACAATAGGAATAAAATGGTGGAAACCAAACTTGATATTGTTCAGTATTGTGACTATTGTAATGTAAAGGTAAAAAGGTAAAGGGACCCCTGACCGTTAGGTCCAGTTGTGGCTGGCTCTGGGGTTGAGGTGCTCATCTCGCTTCTGATCGGCAAGTCCTAGGCTCTGTGGTTTAACCTGAAGGAATGGGTTTCCCAAAACCCCAAACTGACTGTGCAGGCAGTTTTAAACTGCACCAAAATCCCTATTTTTCCCTAGCTAAAATGCATAAACTTGAGCCGTTGAGCAAATGCATAACAAGAACACAACTCTCTCCTTTATCAGTTTGTGACGTCAAGGATGACCCTGACTATACCAGTAGAACAGAGAAAACACGTTTGTGCCTTATCTTATGTTCTGACCACAAAGACCCACAGACCCACATCTGGGAATAACGCCAGAGTGTGTTCTCGGAAATGGTGACCTCTGGCTCCAAGATAAGAGTAGAAACAGGAATATCCTTTTATGGTCAGGAGTGCAGGAAGGAAATCCCTTTTATGGTTAAGAGTGCCGGAGCAGGAACATCTGTGATGTCAACCTGCGTGTACAAGCTGACGTGGCTGGGGAAGGGGGAGAGGGTGCCTGGAGGATATATATACTGCATGAAACTTGTCATTTCTTTGGACTTGCTGTGGACTTGATCACGCAAGTGCCTTCTGCTATCCGGAGAGCAGAATAAACTCTTTCTTTGAACCAACCTTGGTGTCATTTGACTTCCTTCCTCCTGTCCCGGAGCAACGCAGACCCAATCGGTGAACTCCAATAAGGCTACAAACCCACAGCACCACCCGCGTTCCTCTTATTGTAATCTAAGCACCATTAAATGCACCCAATTTATATGTAAGCAAAATTTGAAGATTCTCTCACCCCTTGGTTCTCAGGTGAGAGCAGCAGCAATATTCCATTGACTTCAATTTGACTTACATTTCCTCGCCAGCCATGTTGACTTGGAACTACATTCCATTCTATTCAATGGTACTTACCTGCAGCTTAGGCTGTGATTCCAAGCATAGTTGGAAGTAAGTTAAGTTATATGACTTTAGCAAATCCCATTATAATTAAATAATAATACTAAATGATAATACTTCTACTTTAATAAGATAATTTCATTAAATAACAACTGAAGTTCAAATATATGTGAATATTTGGTTTCCACCCTGTGTATCCTAATCATTTAATATTAATCTGCTGAAGCAGTAAATGTTCTTTTTTCTTTCAACCACAAGCCCTGATTACAATTTCAAAATGCTGCTCTTACTACTACTACTAACACAAATTATAATATTTCTTTTTTCTTCTTTTGATAGTAGGAAAGAACCATTGTGTAATCACATATAATTACAGTAATTCTGTCTCATCATTGTGGTGATAATTGTATTTAATAGCACTTAGTCATGAATAATCACGATACAAACAGTAATAAGAATAATTTGATTGCAAAAATAGATTCACAATAAAATCACATGGGGAAGCTGCAAATCCTATACGCCCTTACCTGGGAGTGTGTCTCCTTGAACTCAATGGGATATGCAGATCTTTGGAAGAGGTACAAATAGGATTGCACCATAAATACATCAGAAATGATGGGATTTTGAAGAGGTGCCAGATCACCTAGGCAGAGTCTCTGACCTTTGCCCTTCCACAGTCAACTGCCTTTTCCAGGGCTTCTGGGTGAGCAGGAATGCTAATTACTGAGCAGGATTGCCTACTGATGGCCTAGGAGGAATGGGATTGGAGGTTAGCAGCAATAGACATAGTCTTCAGACATCGCTGTGTTGTGGGCTTCCTTTTCCATACATCAGGAAACTGTGCTCCTCCAAATGTGGTTGGGTGGCAGGCCTGGGCTTGCATTCCAGAATTGACCACAGCACTGCTGATGACCTGGGACAGGGATGAGGAACCTTTTGACCTTCAGGTGCTGGACTCCAAATCCCACCATTCTGGACCATGATGGGAGCTGCAGTTCAACAAGCTCTGAAGGGACACAGATTCCCCATTCCTTGTCTGGGATGGTTGGAGCTGAAGCCCACCCAACTGGGGGTGGCAAATCCCACCTGAGGCAAAACAAGAAGGTGCCACCATTGCCCTGCCTCCTCTTCCTCCTCCTTGCTTACTTGAGTTGCATGGCAGCACCTGCGGGGAAACAACAACAAGAAGAAGAACAGTTTGGACTTGATATCCCGCTTTATCACTACCCGAAGGAGTCTCAAAGCAGCTAACATTCTCCTTTCCCTTCCTCCCCCACAACAAACACTCTGTGAGGTGAGTGGGGCTGAGAGACTTCAGAGAAGTGTGACTAGCCCAAGGTCACCCAGCGGCTGCATGTGGAGGAGCGGGGAAGTGAACCTGGTTCACCAGATTACGAGTCCACCACTCTTAACCACTACGCCACACTGGCAGTGGTGGGTTCTGCTGAAATCTTGTGCATTTTGTGAGATCTCACAAGATTTGGGTGAGATCCCATTCAGGAAGATTTTTGTAAGATCTCACAAGATTTCAGCAACATCTTGCCGGAAGCCGCCATTGTTGCCGCCAACGCTTCTCCGCCAGCATGGAGGTGGTGGGGTGGGCAGGGCACACATGGGTACAATGCCTCTTGGCATTCCACAGGCTGAAGGAGCTACCTCAGCCCACCTCATGGGCAGGTTTTCCTGCCAGCCTCATAGTCTTATTTCTTCTTTTCAAAAATCACTTTTTATTAAAGATTTTCTTGGATTATTAAAGTACGTGCATTGTCTCTATTTTCAGGTCATAGAGTCTTTTCTACAGATCAGCGTGACATTAATATATGCTCATGTCTCAAACCCAGGTTGAAATACCCAAGAGGGACATGGATGGCACTGTGGTCCAAACCACTGAGCCTCTTGGGCTTGCCGATCAGAAGGTCGGCGGTTCAAATCCCCATGACGGGGTGAGCTCTCATTGCTCTGTCCCAGTTCCTGCCGACCTAGCAGTTCAAAAGCACATGATTTAAAGTAGACAAATAACGTATTTTTCGCTGTATAGGACGCACCGGACCATAGGAGGGGGAGAACAGGAAAAAAAAAATATTCTCCCACTCTCTGCTCAGCGCCCCTTCAGCGAAGCGGGAGGAGAAACGGAGCCCCTTCCATTTCTCCTCCCGCTTCACTGAAGGGGCGCTGCGCAGAGAGGGAAAACTGTGCAGCACCTCTCCAGTGACGTGAAGCCTGGAGAGCAAGAGGGATCGGTGTGCACCAACCCCTGTTGCTCTCCAGGCTTCAGGCGGCTATCCGCAAGCCTTCGGAGCACAGTGGGAACTCCTGCTGCACTCCGAAGACTTGCGGATAGCTGCCCGAAGCCCCCAGAGCGCAGCGGGAGTTCGTGCTGCACTCCGGGGTCTTCAGGCAGCTTCAGCGAAAGTAACGCAAAGCCTCCGGAACGCGGGGGGAGCTCTCCCTCTGCGCTTCGGAGGCTTCGCGTTGCTATCGCTGAAGCCAAGGAGCCTGCATTCGCTCCATAGGACGCACACACATCTCCCCTTAATTTTTGGAGGGGGAAAGTGCATCCTATAGAGCGAAAAATACGGTAGGTACCACTGTGGCAGGAAGGTAAATTGTGTTTCTGTGCACTTTGGTTTCTGTCACCGTGTTCTGTTGCGCCAGAAGCAGTTTAGTCATGGCTGGCCTCTGCGGACAAACACCGGCCCTCTCAGTCTGAAAGCGAAATGAGTGCCACAACCCCATAGTCGCCTTTGACTTGACTTAACCCTCCAGGGGTCCTTTGCCTTTACCTTTTATTGATTCGTATGCTGTCGGTGGATTCTTGTTGTTGTCTTGTTGGGCTGTGTGTGCAGTAAAGGGGAGCCAAACTGGTTGAAGGCATCCTCTTATATTTGTCCCTGTGTCATTTTCGGTCTTTTGGTTAGCTTTTCTATTAAGATGATTTGGTACCAGTGGTACAGGCACTTATTTCTAAGACCATACCATTTGACCCCTGCCACCATTGCTGCTTCAACACCAAGCCAGCTCCCCCACGCCCAGTACCACTGCCTTGCTGAAAAGGCAGCTTCATGTGGAGTTATCATGGACTCAGAAGCTTGGTCCACCATTTTGTGGTGTTTTCGCAGTTTAATCCTTAGCCACACGTGCTAATGTAGCCCGCCTCGTCCTCTGCTTAGCTTATTTTACAGGATTCTCAGAAAAACTAATTTATTTGGCATGCAGACGACAAATAGTGCTCCAGGGAGATGACATCATCCATGCCATGAAATTAATGGTGATATTTTATCCGCCGCCCCCCATGTCCTTTAGCCACTACACTGCTACTGACCATTCTCCATACTGGATGAGCCTGATAGGAGGAACTAGAGGGCTACAGTTCCTGAATAATTGACTACTGGCTGTGGGTCTCTATGCACAGCATAACAACATCAGGCCACGTGATAAATTTTACTCATTGGAAGGAGGAGTAGAGCCAGGCTTCAGATTTTGCTGGAAGCCCAACGCTTCTCCTGATTTTTAGTTCTCTTTGCAGAAAGAGAAGGCTCAATGGTGGAGCACCTGCTCTGCTTGCAAAAGATCCCCAACTTGATTACCAATATCTTCAAGTAAGGACGGGAGAGACTCCTGCCTGAAACCCTGGAGAGCTGTTGCCAGTCAGTGTAGACAGTATTGAGATGGGTGGACCAAGGCTCTGACTCAGTAGTAACCAGCTTCCAATTCAAGTTCAGCAAGGCTATTCTCGTGCATTCCAGTTTGCGTCCCATTTTTTTTTTTCTGTGTCCTCTTGCACAACCGGGAGATCAAGATGAAGGTTTGTGACTGCTCTTCAGTTTGATCACCTTGTGAATGCCTCACAGAACATGTCTCTCTCTCTACTGTGATTGGGCTAAATAGCACGACTGAATAATATTTAATGGATGATTGTGTAAATGAATATGATCCCTATAAACAGCGTCTCTTAAAAGCATCTGGAAAGGCAGTCCTAAAAAAGGTAAGGTCTGTAAAACAGGGGAAGAGACTGCTTATTAGTATTTTATTTTCTTCGAAACAAACAAAGCCACATTAAAGCTGTTTGCAATTTATACAGCACCTATTACTTAGCTGGTTTGTTTTAAAGGTGTAAGTTTAGTTATTGGCAGCATTAAAACACAGCAAACCTTCTTCTCTCCCTGGGATTGGGAACTCACCGAAATCAATGGGACAAGTGGTTCAATGGAATAGAAAACAAACAGGTTCAGTCCTGCCTGTTTCAATGGGAACTAAATTCAACTGAGTCTGCATCCAACCTTTATATGCTCCCCTTTGACCAAAAGATTAAGTAGATTAATTGATAAAATAGATTTAAAAACCCCAATAATAATATACAAGTGGTCAAAAAGCACCCGACAGAATAGTCAAGGCAGACTGTTCTACATCTGGGGTGGGTAACCTCTGCAGCCACGATATTGATTTGATCTTGACAGAAAATCACAATGAAGCTTTCTTGTTTTTAACCACTATAAACCACTGTTTCCCCTTCTAAGCCAGAAGCAGCAGAATGAAGGGGAGAAGATTCATTCTCTTTTAATGCTGCCACACAGTCAGAGACTGGATTCTTCCAAAGTTAGTTTGACGGAGGGGCAAGGAAGCCAGAAAAGTCTGGCATATTAAAGCTAGTATAATAAGAAAGAGGATCCCAAGCAATCTATGAAAGACAACAGAAGCTCTTAATTGAGTTATGAATCCTTTGGGGTGGAGTGTGCAGCAGGGGGGGGGGGTCGTTTCCTTGATCTCCTGTTCTTCTTTAATTTTTGCTGCAAGAGCCACCTACATTTGATACTCCAGTTCCAGCAGCTGTGTCCCAGCTCTGTAAATAATTATACAGTTGCTTCAGTCTGAGGTTGCAGATGGGGGATGTTTGGCACAAAGGGCTGTTTTGCAAACCATTTCCCTGAGATGGAGTAGTAACAATGTCCACTAAAGAGGAGTTACTTGATCTTCTTGGGAAGAAAAAATATTTTACCTTGCAAGGGAGATCAAAAATATAGATAAGTGCGTCCAATCAGTGAAAAGCCTAAGAGTAACAGTACAAGTTTCAGTTTCCATTCAGTGAGAGAGCCCTGGAGACTGAGTGTATTTTTAAAATACTGATTTGGTGTACAAATATACAAGCAGAGCATATTGGAAGCCAACTGATACCCTTTACAGCAAGCAGTTCAGCACCTAAAAAGGCGTCAGACCCTCAATAAGAGCGCCCACATCTCAAGGGCCTTTCAGTTTCACCCTCCTCACACCTTTCTCATCTCATTTGCCATCCATCTCCAGATTTAAGCTTGTGACAAACTTTCTCTGCTCCTTCTACTGGCTTGACGAAGATGTTGGCCCAGCGTGCAGCGGCTGCGAAAAAGGCAAATTGTACAAATCTATGCTGCGACCACGTTTGAAATGCTGTATATAGTTTAGGTCACTTCAAAGAGGATATTGTAGAGTTGGAAAAGATTTGGGAAAGGGCCACCGAAATGATCAAGGGTCTGGTGTAACTCTCTGACAAAGAAAACTTGCAGCATTTGGGACTTTTTAGTATGGAGAAAAGGCAAGTAAGAGGCAACATAGACATTTGTAAAATTATTCCTAGCATGGAGAAAGTGGATGGAGAGTGGATGGAAAGTTTTTCTCCCTTTCTCATAACACTAGAATTCAGGGACATGCAATGAAGCTGAATGTTGGAAAATTCAAAACAGATAAAAGGAAGGACTTACTCATAGTAGGAACCAAACGCGTTCCTACAGGAGGCAGTGACAGCCACCAGCTTGGATGTCTTGAAAGAGGATTTGACAAATTCATGGGGGATGTCGCAGGAAAAAAACTGGGGTTGGCTTTTACAACCCAACTCCCCATCAAGGAACTCAGTGTCTGCTAAGTCCATTATCAGCCAGAGAATACAGTGGTACCTAGGGTTACGTACGCTTCAGGTTACACACTTCGCTAACCCAGAAATAGTGCTTCAGGTTAAGAACAGAAATCATGCTCCGGTAGCGCGGCAGCAGCAGGAGGCCCCATTAGCTAAAGTGGTGCTTCAGGTTAAGAACAGTTTCAGGTTAAGAACGGACCTCCGGAACGAATCAAGTACTTAACCCGAGGTACCACTGTAATGGGTGGAGGCAGGATCCAATGAAAGAAAGGCAGGTCTTTATTTTTCCGTTGGCAACAGAGTTCCCCTCCTCCTTCAGAGGAGGCAAGGACCCTGTAGTCCTCCAGATCCTGCTCCATCAGTCTCAGCCAGGGTGGTCCATAGGAGATGATGGGAGGTGTAGTCCAGGTGTAGTCTGGAGGGACAACACGGGTTCCCTATCCATGCTGTGTATGAAAGGAGACCTGGATCCATAACATTTATGGTACAATCAGGGATGGCAGTTATAACTGTAGCCTGGGAGACCTGGGTTCCAATCAGCCCAAAAGCTGGCAGGATGACTCTCTCAGCCAAACCGACTTCACAGGGTTATTGTGTGGACTGGAGGCACTGGAGCAGGCGTAGGCAAACTCCGGCCCTCCAGATGTTTGGGACTACAATTCCCATCATCCCTGACCACTGGTCCTGTTAGCTAGGGATGACGGGAATTGTAATCCCAAACATCTGGAGTTTGCCTATGCCTGCTGGAGAGTTGCATACCTGCACCTCTGTGAATGATTGACTTAATGTTATCAATGACAGCAGAAGGTGGCGATTACAGGTGCTGAAAATAAACTATAATCAAGAGATTCACATCAACAGGAGGCAGCTGTTTAAAGGAGACTTCCTGACCTCTTTTTTTTTAATATAAAAAAACTTCTCAGCAGGGGATCTAAGAAATGAAAAGCAACCATCCATGCCTGTAATGAAACAGCCCAGCCAGGAAAACCAGTTGTGCTAAGAAAGGCTCACCTTCACTCTGAACTCGCTCCAGCGAGATGTTAATACGACTAATTAAGGAGCACCTGGCCTAAGCCTTGGGTATCTATGACTCTTCCATCTAAACACACCTTTCCATCTCTTTCTTCTTAGGTAAAGCCCCGGGGTGACTGGTGGTGCCTGTTTCAGCTTTGTTTCTTCCTAGTGGGTGTGCCAGAACGCTTTTGGAATTCTCTGACTCTGCAAAGGAGAAGCCGCGCTCGAACAAAGAGAGTGGGCGCCTGCCTTTAAAGCACACACACTCACAACCCCAAACCTAGTCCTTATCTCAGAATGTGCGTGTGTTTGTATAGCGAATGGCTCCATAGCCTATAAACAGATGAGTGTGTGTGTGCATGCTCCAGCATGAAAGAACCTCCAGATAGCAATCGGAAGCCTTTATTGATTTTGCGAGAGATGAGCCACGCTTAATGGCAGCGCCATTCCTAGCCCATGATTTTTATTTTATATTTTTTTCTGGCTAATGAGAGCGATGTAAATAGACAAGGGCAGACTGGCTAATATCAGTCCAATGCCAGTAGTGCTGTCAGGGGAGAATGTCTGGGCAAGTGTCTAGCAGAATTAGCAAGCCCCCCCCCCGAAGAAACATTAATTCTAGGGTTTTTCTCCTGTTGGCAGGGCCAGCTCACCCATGAGGTGGGGTGAGCTGAGCTGACCACCCAGGGCCGGATTTACCGTATTTTTCACTCCATAAGGCGCACCTGACCATAAGGCGCGCCTACTTTTTTTTTGGGGGGGGGGAATTCAAGAAAAAAAATATCATTTAAAGCGAGCGCTTAGCAGAGCCTCTATGCATCCCAGGCTCTGCTCAGTGCTCCCTTTCACAAGCCGCATGGAGTCTGTGTGTGGCTCTTGGTTGCTTTTCCCCGAGGAGGAAGAAGGGCAGCCCAACACTGGCTACTCCAGAGCTGCTCAGGAGCTTGTGGGGCGGGCGGGGGCAGCCCAGGTTCCCTCCCCCAGCCCCAAAGAGCAGCTCGGGGAGCAGGGGACAGGCTGCGCACAGCCTTCCCACTGCTCCCAGAGCTTGCGGAGCTGGTGGGGGAAGCCCTGGCCCTCCCCAGCCCCAGGGACCACACAGTCGCTCCATAAGACGCTCAGACATTTCCCCTTAGATTTTAAGAGGAAAAGGGTGCGTCTTATGGAGTGAAAAATACAGTGGTGCCCCGCAAGACGAGTGCTTCGCAAGACGGAAAACTCGCTAGACGAAAGAGTTTTCCATTTTGGAGGTGCTTCGCAAAACGAATCTCCTATGGGCTTGCTTCGCAAGACGACAATGTCTTGCAAGTTCCTGCTGGTTTCCCCCCTCCCCCCCTTTTCTAAGCCGCTAAGCTGCTTATCAGCTGATCCGATCAGCAGATAAGACGCTAAAAGCCTCTAAAAGCCTCTAATAGTGCTAATAGCGCTAATCCGCTAATCCTTCAATGGGCTTGCTTCGCAAGACGAAAAAAACCGCTAGACGAAGAGAATCACAGAACGGATTCTTTTCATCTTGCGAGGCACCACTGTACAGTAAGTTTGATGAGGCCCTAAGCTACTGAAGGTAATGGGGCCTTTTATATGCTCAGCTACCCTTTGTCAACAACAAATTGTCCCTGTTTTTTGTGTTGAATATAGTGGTACCTCTGGATGCGAACGATGGACTCAAGGGCATCCTGATCAAATTTGCAGATGACACCAAACTGGGAGGGGTGGCTAACACCCCAGAGGACAGGATCACACTTCAAAACGACCTTGACAAATTAGAGAACTGGGCCAAAACAAACAAGATGAATTTTAACAGGGAGAAATGTAAAGTATTGCACTTGGGCAAAAAAAATGAGAGGCACAAATACAAGATGGGTGACACCTGGCTTGAGAGCAGTACATGTGAAAAGGATCTAGGAGTCTTGGTTGACCACAAACTTGACATGAGCCAACAGTGTGACGCGGCAGCTAAAAAAGCCAATGCAATTCTGGGCTGCATCAATAGGAGTATAGCATCTAGATCAAGGGAAGTAATAGTGCCACTGTATTCTGCTCTGGTCAGACCACACCTGGAGTACTGTGTCCAGTTCTGGGCACCACAATTCAAGAAGGACACTGACAAACTGGAACGTGTCCAGAGGAGGGCAACCAAAATGGTCAAAGGCCTGGAAACGATGCCTTATGAGGAACGGCTAAGGGAGCTGGGCATGTTTAGCCTGGAGAAGAGGAGGTTAAGGGGTGATATGATAGCCATGTTCAAATATATAAAAGGATGTCACATAGAGGAGGGAGAAAGGTTGTTTTCTGCTGCTCCAGAGAAGCGGACACGGAGCAATGGATCCAAACTACAAGAAAGAAGATTCCACCTAAACATTAGGAAGAACTTCCTGACAGTAAGAGCTGTTCGACAGTGGAATTTGCTGCCAAGGAGTGTGGTGGAGTCTCCTACTTTGGAGGTCTTTAAGCAGAGGCTTGACAACCGTATGTCAGGAGTGCTCTGATGGTGTTTCCTGCTTGGCAGGGGGTTGGACTCGATGGCCCTTGTGGTCTCTTCCAACTCTATGATTCTATGATTCTATGATTCTATGATTCTCCGCGTCTGCTCATGCGCGTGATGTCATTCTGAGCGTCTGCACGTGCGCGAGCGGTGAAACCCAGAAGTAACCCGTTCCGTTACTTCCGGGTCGCCGCAGGACGCAATCTGAAAAGATTTAACCTGAAGCGTCTTTAACCCAAGGTATGACTGTATATGCTATATGGTAATTTATGGACCTAATAGGTATCTAAAGCCATTTGCACATGTTGCCATGGAACCAGTCCATGCAGAATGTAGGCACCCTATATATAGAAATGAGCAAGCCAGTGATATTTTAGGGAGCAGGCTAGCAGGCAGGGCCCATTATAGTGGTACCTCGGGTTAAGAACTTAATTTGTTCTGGAGGTCTGTTCTTAACCTGAAACTGTTCTTAACCTGAGGTACCACTTTAGCTAATGGGGCCTCCCACTGCTGCTGCACCACTGCCACACGATTTCTGTTCTCATCCTGAAGCAAAGTTCTTAACCCGAGGTACTATTTCTGGGTTAGAAGAGTCTGTAACCTGAAGCATCTGTAACCTGAAGCATCTGCAACCTGAGATACCACTGTACTTACAGTATAGGAGCCTACACAACACAAAACACTGTTGCTGTATGTAGGTTTTATTTTATTTGTTTTTCGCCTTATGTTTTGGAAAGCACATCCAGGTTTTTTTCCTTTGATTTTTTTGGGGGGCCCCCAAGAGAGTGGAGCCCTAAGCTATAGCTTGTTTAGCTTATACGTAAATCCGGCACTGTGACCACCTCAGGCAGCAGGGTCCATGGGGCAGCAGATCCCAATGTCAATCTTTATTTTACCGCCCCCCCGTCCCATATTTCTGATGTAGAACTTCCCTGGCTGCCTTCTTCCCTGGCGGGGAGGGGGGGCATTTTCGGGTCTGCCTCGGGTGCCAAAATGTCTTGGGCTGGCCCTGCCTGGTGGGGCCCCCCCACATTAGAAATAGATCATTTCTCTCTAGAATGACTGACACCCCACCTTTCGCAAGCCGTGGGTGATTTGAAACCTTACTTGCCGGCCAAGAACTCATTGGATGAAGCTTTTGGAAGACAATGATTTTATCTCATTTGGTTACAAAATATTTTCAAGACGTGTTCTGAATATATAGATTCTGGCTTTATTCTGTCCCATCAACATGTACATGCTAATAGTGAACTAAGCGGGCAAAGACTGACAGTTGTTAAGGATAATGATTTAATTTCCTGATAAGGGAATGTTTACTTATGTTAAATTACTTTGTAATTTTAACATGGGTTTCCCCCCACCCTCTGGCAGTAGCTCCCATGTGATTGGCTGATTGTGAGTCACATGAGAGATGCATTCCATTCTGTTGTGACTGTTATTCCAGTAACTGTTGTTTTTTAACTGTTCCCCCCCAGAATGGCTCCTGAGAGAGGCTTCCCAGGATACTGCTGAGGGCAGTGTTGTGTCAGTGTGATCTGTCTGAAGTGAAACAGACAGAGGAAGATCCCTAAATGTTAATAGGGAGAAACCTGTGCAGGAGCTCTCTGAAAGGAACAAAGAGAAGAAACTAAGGCAAAAGTAAAAACTTTTCATAAGAAACGGTAAGGCCTGATTGAAGTCAAACTCTGGTGCAAATCTCAGCGCAGTTTTGTTTGTAAGTCTAAGAAGACTGCAGTCTACAATTCAAGTGGGAACATACCCATGTTTGAATGAGCATGTGACTGTAAATATATTCTTCTAGATTGGAAAATTTTCAGATGTGATTGATGGAAGTAAAAAAAAAATTGTATAAAATGGAAAAGTATGTTTAATTATTGTTGATATGTTAAAAAACTAATAAAATTATATATAAAAAAGAAAGAAAAGAAAGTAAAGTTCTTTTGAATATAAAGGCTTTACAAAGAAGCAATCAATCACCTAGAAGCTTCCTAGCTGTAAGCTACTCTGCTACCTTGCAGATCATCAAAATGTATTATATACAGTGCTTTTTTCTGGTGGGACGCAGGGGTACGCATACCCCTAAACTTTTTGTGAATCTAAGTTTGGCCTCATTGAGGGGCAGTATTTCAATATGAGTAGGAAATTGAGAATACCCCTAAACATTTTTTTAAAGAAAAAAATGGAACCCTGAACAGCAGCATTTCACACTGCAACACTTTGTTGCAGATCCCATGAACTCATTCTGATTCATAATGCTTGCCACACTCCAGGAGAGCATTGCTCATAAAACTTTTTTTTTTAAAAGTGCAAAGCCCATGTCAACAGTCAACGTTGTTTAATGGGAGTGCAGGATTAGCCCGCAGCACTCTCTAGGGGAGTCCGCTTTTCCTGTCTGACTAGTACGGTTGCCATCATGTGATAAGTGATAGCTCAGTCTTCAGCTTTTTCTTGGGTAATTATTTTATGTAGTGCAATGACATGAAGGCTGATGCAGGCAGATCTACACAGTAGTTATGAACAATGTCCCGTGCAGGTTCCTTTTTTTATGTTGCAACCAGATGGGCTAATTCTATGTCTAGCAACTTGCAACTTGGGATGAGCGAATCTGTCAGTTGTGGTTTCTCTCAATTTCTCGTTTTTCCAGCCTTGTTTGGTTTTCCACATATCCACATCAGCTTGTATTTTTTTTACAAGTCTTCATGAAAATACATCAATATCTTAGTCACATTTATCTTAATATGCACATTTATGTGCAATTATGCCTAATATGTAATTTTTTTGCAAATCGATTTCCTTTTTTATAATGCTATTTTCATCATTATATGCAATTTTATGCATGCTTTACTGCAGTGTAAACATTTTTGTGCTCATTGCTTGGCTAGAGAAGTATATCTCAAAATCTGGATGTGCATATTTTGAAGGATGGCTGTACTTAGTAGGCTCACATATTGTTTCAGAAAGTGCCAAATAACTCCAGGTTCCACACCCTCCAACATTTCTCCAACAATAATAGGGACATCCTAAGGAAAAGCGGGACATTCTGGGATGAAATCAGAAACTGGGACGGCTTTTCTAAATCAGGGTGTCCCTGGAAAATAGGGACAGTTGGAGGGTCTACAGGGCCTGACTACTTTTCTTACCCCTTTTTGCACAGGTGCTTTTTAACAGCAGCTAACTGTGCAGACATTAGCAGGCCATTATGCTTTGATCTTGCTAGTTCCCAGAAAAAGCTTCAGTGGCTGATTTCTGCAGACTTAAGCTCCTGTTCAGGCAAACACTCAACTTCCTCCCCCTCTCCCCCCCAAGTTTGCAGATTGCCTGTTGTGGTCATTTACATTTTTATTAGGATTGCTTTTTTTAAAAAAACAGAATTGCTGAGGGGTTTTTTATAACCAAAAACACAAAAAAGCACATTTTTTCAGTTGACTTGCCTAACATACTGGACAATGCTCTGCCTTTCGGGCATCAATTCCGCCTTTGAAATCTTGTCCCGGAAAATCTGGATGTATGGCAGCCCTATTATTATGACATAGACACCGTACGTTAAAAGAATCAGAGGCTATCAGTGTGTACCAGCCTCGATGGCTATGTTTCACCTCCACTGCTGGAGCTGGTATGCCCCAGATAGAATACTAGTCCAGGGGTCAGCAACCTTTTTCAGCCGTGGGCCTTTCCACCACCCCTCAGACCATGTTGTGGGCAGGACTATATTTTGAAGGGGAAAAAATGAACAAATTCCTATGCCCCACAAATAACCCAGAGGTGCATTTTAAATAAAAGGACACATTCTACTCATGCAAAAACACGCAGATTCCTGGACCATCCGTGGGCCAGATTGAGAAGGTGATTGGGCTGCATCCGGCCCCTGGGCCTTAGATTGCCTACCCCTGTACTAGTCATTCGAAATCACAAGTGGGCAGAATGCCGTTTCACTTAGGTTCTGCTGGCAATAATCTGTTTGGCCACTGTAAGAACTGGATGCTGGGCTTGGCTTGATCCAGCAGGGCTCTTCTTATGTTCTTTCATTACCAGTTGCCAGGAATCACAGTTACAGGTAGGTAGCCGTGTTGGTCTGCCATAGTCAAAATAAAAAAATTCCTTCCAGTAGCACCTTAAAGACCAACTAAGTTAGTTCTTGGTATGAGCTTTCGTGTGCATGCACACTTCTTCAGATATACATTCTGTGTATCTGAAGAAGTGTGCATGCACACGAAAGCTCATACCAGGAATCACAGGTAGGGAGAGGACTGTTACAGACCTTCCTTTCCCCAACCTTTATGCTGCTATGGACCCAGGGCTGGCTCACTTGTGAGGCCAGCCGCGGCAACCACCGGAGTGGCACGATCCCCAGGGGCAGCAAATCCCATCTTTATTCAGGGCCGGCCCAGCCAAGTTGCAAGGTGAGATGACCACTGCAGGCAGCAAGATCTCCCAGCGTAGCAGGTCTCCATGTCAATCTTTCTCTCCCCTGCTTGTTCCTGATGTAGATCTTCTCAGTGGAGTAGGAAGGGGGGTGAGGGGGGTGCAGGCTGCCCCGTGTGTCATCACTGAGGGGGGGGGTGACAAAATGGCAGAAATATGTGTTTTTAAAAGAAATTTTTTAAAATTGGGCTCATGACACTTTTTTGTGTGTGGAAAAAATAGTATTATTCAAAACAAGTTTAATAACTGACAATTAATGAACCTCAACAAGTCGACCTAATACGTATTGAAATGTTTTAGTTCAGTCAACAAACGCAACGAAATGTGGCTGAACTCTGCGCTGTGCAGTGGAGAATGTATGGATAAGGAAGGGGGGGGCGTGTTTCTTTCCACCAATTCACCAAAGTCTGTCTCTGCAGTTTGTACTCGAGCGAGACGTAAGCAATCAGGGACTCATCATCACTCAACCCACAACCATTCCTATTCACTGCCATGCCAGTCAGTCACCCCATGTCATTCTGTTGAGTTAGTTGTGCATTATTACTTGAGCTTATAAGTGCCGTGCTGAATTAATATTTGTTACATTTTTTAGTTCATTGATTCATTGTGATCATCCACTTCCATATGATATTGAAAAAAAAAAATGAGTCCGACCAACACGGCTACCTACCTGAATCTATGATATTGAGTTTGGGAGGTAACGTAAACGTTATGATACATGCTATTTGTTTGCATTTGTACGTTAAGCCAAAGCTGCAAAATAGCGAAATTAAGTAAAAAATTTCATTCATAAGAAATTCCCATCACGAAGAAAAGGTTTTAAGTGCTTATGCTCACAATGTTAAGTAAATAAACTTGCAACGATATGTTCTTTTTCCTTCTTTTAATAATTTCAATTGACAAGAAATTTTCTGCACCGGGTACCACCTGACCTTGCTATGCCACTGGATCTTCTTACACCCCTTCTTCCCTGGTGGAGAGGTGGGCACAATATTGGGGTCTGCCTCAGGTGCCCACATGTCTTGAGCTGGTCCCTTATGGGCCTCCATTCTTATTTTACCGGTTACTGGGAACAGAAAGTGGGGAGACCACTGCTGTGCTCAGGTCCTGCCTATGGTCTTCCAACCGGCATCAGGTTGGCCAGCGCATGAACAGGATGCTAGACTAGATAGACTATTGAACTGGTCCATCAGGTTTCTACTTGTGCTTTTCTGTCCCTGTGCTCTCATAAACTTCACCAGTTCAAATTATTTATCATTTTACAGTGGTGCCTCGCAAGACGAAAAGAATCTGTTCTGTGAGTCTCTTCGTCTAGCGGTTTTTTCATCTTGCAAGGCAAGCCCATTGACGGATTAGCGCTATTAGCGGCTTTTAGCGGCTTTTAGCGGCTTATCGGCTCAGCTGATAAGCGGCTTAGCAGCTTAGAAAAAGGGGGGAGGGGAAAAAACCCGCAGGAACTCGCAATACATTTTCGTCTTGCGAAGCAAGCCCATAGGAGATTCGTTTTGCGAAGCACCTCCAAAACGGAAAACTCTTTCGTCTAGCGAGTTTTCCGTCTTGCGAGGCATTCGTCTTGCGGGGCACCACTGTATTTATTTGTTCCATTTATATGCTACCTTATCTTCCAAGGAGCTCAAGGTGCTGTATTCATCCCCATGTCATCCTCACAACAACCCTGTGAGGCAGGTTAGGCTATGAGATGGTGAGGCCCAAGGTCACCCAGTGACTCTAACCATTATGGCACACTGGCTCTCAAAATTTCCTTCTGCTGTGCTGCTGTAGGCAGGTTCCTTAGTGTTCTCAGTTTCCTTGCTGAAGCCAACGATGTGCGTGCAAGTTCCTTGCGGCACCTTAAAGACTGAAAACGATATCAAAGTGCAGCAACCAATTTCGCCTTAAGCAGCAGATCCATTTATTCTGTTGTAAACAAAATCTGCCCTTATTCCCTTATGGGGGACACAAGAGCCCTTATAGAGTCCTTTGTAGGTTCTCCATCGGTCGGAGAAAATAACAGAGGCCAACCAGAAAATACTGAGAAGCAAAGAAGCTAGTAAGCCTGATCTTTATTGCTGCAACAGAGTGCTCCTCTCACACTCGGGAAAGGAGGAGGACCCAGAACAAAGGTGTGCCTGCCCTTATATAGACATTTTAAATTCCCTGCCCTGGAGCTCAAGACCACCCCTCCATACATCATACATACATCACAGAAGGGTGTAACCCAAGACCACCCCCCACAAACATCATACCTACACCACAGAAAAGGTGCTCTACAACAGAAATTTGAATGTTGTTGTTTTTCCTGTCTGCCATGTTGTCTGACATTGCCTTATCTGATTGCCTTTCCTGGTAGTCTGGCCATTCCTTTGAGATGGTGATTACCCAATTCCAGAGACAATGGGAAGGTTCCCTCACCCCCTCCCTCCTTGCAGGGAAAACATTTGGTCAGTTTGGGAGTCAAAATGGTTTCAGGGCGGTCTTCCTGTGCTGCTCCAGACATGTGGTTCACATATCTATGTACGTGCTTGGTTGGTACATTTATGAATATATATATATATATATATATATATATATATATATATATATATATATATGCTTTCGTAGATTTTCACGGGTACAGGAATGTAGGTTTTGGTGTCTTCGGGTGTCTTCCCGTGTAAGAGTTGGGGTGTCTAGGCGACGTTTCGACGAGGTCTCACTCGTCATCTTCAGGCTGGTGCTTTCGGCTTCTTGTTACTAGAACAGAGCAGGATCTCAGTGTTTGAGTTCCTATAAATACTGTTGAGGGGGTGTGGTGTATAGCCTCCAACGTTCTGGGCAGATAGGAAGTTCCTAGGTTAATGTGCCTTTTCTTCTTTTGTTCATTAATTACTTGAGGGATATCTTGAGTGATTACTTGAGTGATATTCTGAGTACCACTTAGGAGGGTCATTAGGTGTGGATTAGTTGCTAAAGCTTTCGTGTCTTGACCTCTTGACCTTGTGAAGAGTTTTTCTGAGAAGATGGCTGTACTGCACTTAGTTGTGCTCTGGCTTGGCTTCGTGTATAGGGGCGAGCTGTGGTTTTGTGCCCTGTGCCAGCCAGATCTGTGTAGGGATTGCAGGGGGGTGCAGCATCCGGAGGTGCCACTATGGTTTGGCTACTGGATGGTGTCTGTAATTTATCTGTGGAGAGGGTCTGGGTTTGGGTCTGGTGTGGTTGATTGGAGATGGCGTTCTGTGTGCTTCTGGTTCTGGTGTCGGTTTTTGTGGGGAGGGCTAATTTCCAGATGTCTGGCAGGCGGGACGTGTCGTCACGCTTGTTCATGTTGTGAGGGTGTTTCTCTATCTCGATGGCTTCCATGATTATTCTCTTGTGGTGATGTTCCATGTTAAAGAGCAATTTGGAATCTGCAAAATTAATTTCGTGTCCTGTTTCTTTCATGTGTTGGTAAAGAGAGGAAGTTTTTTCTTCTTTTTTGACGGCATTCTTGTGTTCTGCGATACGTGCATTTATTCGTCTGTTTGTTTGTCCAATGTACGTGGCTGGGCAGACTTTGCAGGGTATTTCATAGACCCCTTGGTTTTCTAACTGGATTTTATCTTTTGGGTTTCTGAGGATATTGGCTATTTTTTGGTTGGTGCAAAAGGCTGTTTTGATATTGTGTTTATGGAGGATTTTGCTAATTTTATCTGTAGTGCCCTTGATATAAGGAAGGAGGGCCATGCCATTGTTTTCTTCTGTGTCTTGGTTTTTGGGGGGTGTTTCTTTTTGGATTAGCTTCGTAACCCTGTTTTGCTGGTATCCGTTGGCGATTAACACATTTGAGAGATTCTGTAACTCAGTTGTCAAGTGGTCTTTGTCAGCCAGGCGTTTGGTTCTGGAGATGAGAGTCTTGGCTACGGAGTTTATTTGTGCAGGGTGGTGGTGTGATTGTGCATGTAAGTAGCGGTTGGTGTGTGTTTTTTTCCGGTAGATAGTGTGTCCTAGGGAGCCATCAGGTTTTTTGTAGATTAGGACGTCAAGGAAGGGAAGTTGGTTGTTGGCTTCTATTTCCATAGTGAATTGTATTTTGGGGTGTAGGCTGTTGAGATGTGTGAGGAAGCTATCTAGTTTTTCCTTCCCGTGTGGCCAAATTACAAAGGTGTCGTCAACATATCTGAGCCAAAGTTTGGGTTTGTGTTCTGACTTGTCTAAAGCATTGGTTTCAAAGTGTTCCATGTACAGATTTGCGATGACCGGTGAGAGGGGTGATCCCATAGGTGCTCCTTCTATCTGTTTGTATCTTTGTCCATTGTGGATGAAGTACGTGTTGGTTAGGCAGTGGTTGGTCAGGTCCAGGATGTATTCGGGGGGATTGTATTTGTTTTGAATGGCTGTCAAGATTAGGACGTCAAGGAAGGGAAGTTGGTTGTTGGCTTCTATTTCCATAGTGAATTGTATTTTGGGGTGTAGGCTGTTGAGATGTGTGAGGAAGCTATCTAGTTTTTCCTTCCCGTGATCCCAAATTACAAAGGTGTCGTCAACATATCTGAGCCAAAGTTTGGGTTTGTGTTCTGACTTGTCTAAAGCATTGGTTTCAAAGTGTTCCATGTACAGATTTGCGATGACCGGTGAGAGGGGTGATCCCATAGGTGCTCCTTCTATCTGTTTGTATCTTTGTCCATTGTGGATGAAGTACGTGTTGGTTAGGCAGTGGTTGGTCAGGTCCAGGATGTATTCGGGGGGATTGTATTTGTTTTGAATGGCTGTCAAGGCTAAGCAACTTCAGCCCTATGCAGAATCTATCGCTTCACACGTTACAAACTCCTTCCAGTTCATAGAAACAATAAAGAAGCAAAACCTACATCCCGATGACCTACTTGTGAGCTTCGATGTTGTATCTCTCTTCACACAAGTGCCCATTAATGAAGCCTTGACAGCCATTCAAAACAAATACAATCCCCCCGAATACATCCTGGACCTGACCAACCACTGCCTAACCAACACGTACTTCATCCACAATGGACAAAGATACAAACAGATAGAAGGAGCACCTATGGGATCACCCCTCTCACCGGTCATCGCAAATCTGTACATGGAACACTTTGAAACCAATGCTTTAGACAAGTCAGAACACAAACCCAAACTTTGGCTCAGATATGTTGACGACACCTTTGTAATTTGGCCACACGGGAAGGAAAAACTAGATAGCTTCCTCACACATCTCAACAGCCTACACCCCAAAATACAATTCACTATGGAAATAGAAGCCAACAACCAACTTCCCTTCCTTGACGTCCTAATCTACAAAAAACCTGATGGCTCCCTAGGACACACTATCTACCGGAAAAAAACACACACCAACCGCTACTTACATGCACAATCACACCACCACCCTGCACAAATAAACTCCGTAGCCAAGACTCTCATCTCCAGAACCAAACGCCTGGCTGACAAAGACCACTTGACAACTGAGTTACAGAATCTCTCAAATGTGTTAATCGCCAACGGATACCAGCAAAACAGGGTTACGAAGCTAATCCAAAAAGAAACACCCCCCAAAAACCAAGACACAGAAGAAAACAATGGCATGGCCCTCCTTCCTTATATCAAGGGCACTACAGATAAAATTAGCAAAATCCTCCATAAACACAATATCAAAACAGCCTTTTGCACCAACCAAAAAATAGCCAATATCCTCAGAAACCCAAAAGATAAAATCCAGTTAGAAAACCAAGGGGTCTATGAAATACCCTGCAAAGTCTGCCCAGCCACGTACATTGGACAAACAAACAGACGAATAAATGCACGTATCGCAGAACACAAGAATGCCGTCAAAAAAGAAGAAAAAACTTCCTCTCTTTACCAACACATGAAAGAAACAGGACACGAAATTAATTTTGCAGATTCCAAATTGCTCTTTAACATGGAACATCACCACAAGAGAATAATCATGGAAGCCATCGAGATAGAGAAACACCCTCACAACATGAACAAGCGTGACGACACGTCCCGCCTGCCAGACATCTGGAAATTAGCCCTCCCCACAAAAACCGACACCAGAACCAGAAGCACACAGAACGCCATCTCCAATCAACCACACCAGACCCAAACCCAGACCCTCTCCACAGATAAATTACAGACACCATCCAGTAGCCAAACCATAGTGGCACCTCCGGATGCTGCACCCCCCTGCAATCCCTACACAGATCTGGCTGGCACAGGGCACAAAACCACAGCTCGCCCCTATACACGAAGCCAAGCCAGAGCACAACTAAGTGCAGTACAGCCATCTTCTCAGAAAAACTCTTCACAAGGTCAAGAGGTCAAGACACGAAAGCTTTAGCAACTAATCCACACCTAATGACCCTCCTAAGTGGTACTCAGAATATCACTCAAGTAATCACTCAAGATATCCCTCAAGTAATTAATGAACAAAAGAAGAAAAGGCACATTAACCTAGGAACTTCCTATCTGCCCAGAACGTTGGAGGCTATACACCACACCCCCTCAACAGTATTTATAGGAACTCAAACACTGAGATCCTGCTCTGTTCTAGTAACAAGAAGCCGAAAGCACCAGCCTGAAGATGACGAGTGAGACCTCGTCGAAACGTCGCCTAGACACCCCAACTCTTACACGGGAAGACACCCGAAGACACCAAAACCTACATATATATATATATATATACACACACACACACACACACACATATATATATATATATATATATATATATATATATATATATAAAGACCTTAAATTTTTTATTACAATGCTTTTGCACCCCATGTTTCTGATTTGGCAAGTGCTCAGAGAAGAAGAATCTGCCAAGCAATGAACCCCGGAAAAGCAGGTCTACACTCATTTTGGAGGCTTTCATGGTCCAAGAGTAAAATCTCCATTAAATGTGAGTCGTAAGTCAGGCTGCAGAACTACCCCTTTCCTTGACAGCTTCCTGACGTTACAGAGTATAAAAAGGGATTGACTGCCATGGAAGCACGTCGCTTCTTAGCTGACACTCGTAAAACTTAACTAAATCAAAAGCCTTTCTTTTAAAAAGGCCCAGAGCCTGGTTTTCATTGGACTGTGCACTAAATGGGGGGAGAAATCTCAGAGAAAGCACACTTTGGAAGGCCTGCTTCAGAAAAGAAAAACCATTTCCGAAGCTCTTAAAATGTTCCATTTATACGCTGTTTTCTTTTATCATGCACAGATCTTGTAAGGCTGCACAGATGAAAGAGTGGACTTTTCAAGTCATGATCCTCCTGGAGATCCTATAGTTACGCTGTTTGGATATCTAAAGGATAGGAGAACAGAATAAGTCTTAGAGATGACGATTCGTTTGTTAAGGGCAGGTCAAAGAGAATACCCTGCAACATTTCTCAAATGAAAATAGGGATGTCATAGTTAATACTAATACTAATACTCAGTGCTTTTTTCTGAGGGGACTCAGGGGTACACATACCGCTAAACATTTTGTGAATCTTTGTACTTTTGTCCATTTACTGTATTTATTTTTCCCAATTTGAACTATAAAATGGTGAGTCAAAATGAGAGTATCCATACACATTTTTTTAAAAGAAAAAAGCAATACTAATACTAATACTAATACTAATACTAATACTAATACTAATACTACTATTTATACCCCACCCATCTGACTGGTTTGTCCCAGCCACTCTGGGCAGTTTCCAACATATATAAAAAGATAATATAATGTTTAACATTAAAACATTAAACATTCCCATCCAACCTGGCCATTATAACAAATTTGTAACGCTTAGGATTTGGTGACTGAATTTGCTTTCTTTCTTCTTCTACCTTCCCCATCCCTTTTTCCTTTTATGATGCATCTTTTTCCATTGTAAGCCTGAGGAGAAGGACTGTGTTGTTTTTGTTGATTTGGAAGGCACTCTGGGAGCTTTCCTCCCTGAAAAGCAGAGTCCGAATGCTTTGAATCAATCAATCAATCAATCAATCAGTCAGTCAATCAATCAATCGAAAGGGCTATTATAGAACCTCTTCCCCATGAGTTTTCTGCTCCCCTTTTAATCTTCAATAGCTGAGCTAACTGTCAACACCACCTCTTGGGTGTTTTTTTCTTTTTAAACCCAATAACCTGAGAGCAGCATCTTGTACATCAACGCAATAATAGCAGGAGAAACAACGGAAGGATGCAAAGCTTGTGCTCACTAATCAGAGCAAATGTTTTCAGGCTTCCGATGTGTGATGCAAGCAAATTAACCACTCTTAAGAGCAAAGTGGTGATTCCACACTCCACCCCCCAAAAACACACACACAAAACACCCTTCTTCAGGTTCTATTTACAAAGCAAACAAACCCTGGTGAAATGTAACTGCTTGTCAGAGAAAATGTCTATTACGTATTCTTGCCTTCTTGTAATGTGATGCCCACCGTACAACTTGTAAGTTTAATAGGTCCCAGGAGCCGGCCACTTGGTTAGCACAGGTTAATGTTTCCGGGCACATTTCAAAGTGTTGGTGCTGACCTTTAAAGCCCTAAATGGCCTCGGTCCAGTATACCTGAAGGAGCGTCTCCACCCCCATCATTCAGCCTGGACACTGAGATCCAGCGCCGAGGGCCTTCTGGCGGTTCCCTTGCTGCGAGAAGCCAAGTTACAGAGAACCAGGCAAAGGGCCTTCTCAATAGTGGCACCCACCCTGTGGAATGCCCTCCCATCAGTCCAGGAAATAAACAACTATCTGTCTTTTAGAAGACATCTGAAGGCAGCCCTGTTTAGGGAAGTTTTTAATGTTTGGTGTTTTATCATGTTTTTAATATACTGTTGGGAGCCTCCCAGAGTGGCTGGGGAAACCCAGCCAGATGGGCAGGGTATAAATAATAAATTGTTGTTGTTGTTGTTGTTGTTGTTGTTGTTGTTGTTATTATTATTATTATTACTATTATTATTATTATTATTATTTAGGGAAAAAACATACATGAAAGGCAGAAGGGCCCCTACCCAACCCCACACCCCCACTTGTCATATGAACACCACTTTGCCTCCGCTTCCACTCTGACTTTGATCCAAAGATTCAGAGGGTTAATAGGAACGAATTTCTTCTACTTCTGGGTATTCCAGATGAAGGGGGAGATGTCACAACCTCCATCAAGCAAGTCTCTGGCCTCCTCCAGAACAGTGCTTTGTTGTGAGTGTTTTCTGTGACATGTTTGTGACACGATGATAGTGGTGGGCTATTTCTGCTGTGATTCTTTCCCAATGATATTGCATTATTTTCTTTCTTCGGGGGCTACAGCACAACCAAAGCTGTACACACTCACACGCAACTCAGAACAGTTTGGGTTAATACAGTGGTACCTCGGGTTACATATGCTTCAGGTTACAGACTCCGCTAACCCAGAAATAGTACCTCGGGTTAAGAACTTTGCTTCAGGATGAGAACAGAAATCGTGCTCTGGTGGCGCAGCAGCAGCAGGAGGCCCCATTAGCTAAAGAACAGTTTCAGGTTAAGAACGGACCTCTGGAACGAATTAAGTACTTAACCCAAGGTACCACTGTAATTTGTTTGGCCAAAAGGTAGAGTGGATGCCGCTGGGAATGTTGAGAGAATAGGAGTCACCAAACTGTCATCTTCATGGACATTACAGGCAAGAAGTGCATAAGCCAAATACTCTACTCTCCACAGGGAAGTTTTAAATGTTGGATGTTTTATTGCATTTTTAATATTTTGTTGCAAACCGCCCAGAGTAACTGGGGAAACCCAGCCAGATGGGTGGGGTATAAATAATAAAAATTATTATTATTATTATTATTATTATTATTATTATTATTATTATTATTAAAGCAGCAAGGAGTATCCATAAAGTTGACATTGAATACAGCAATTCAACCTATTTGGGTATTGGCCCTTCCATGTGTGTGTGTATCCTGGTGAGAGAAAAACCAAAGTCAAGAAGAATCTTGTCTCTTTTCCAAGAGGGATTACCGTATTTTTCCATCTATAAGACACCCCCTATTTTTAGAGACTCACATTTAAGAAAATGGGGGGAGAAGGCACAGAGTTGTTGAGCTTTTTTTGGTCCCAAAATCCACCTCCTATCTGTCCCATCGCCAGCAGAAGCTGCCAGTCGCCCACCCAACTGCTGGAGCTTCAGCCAATCAACATCACCCATTGATGCGGCAACCAATAACACGCACAATAGCCGCTGACAATCGTTGCAGCAGCCAATCAAACGTCCACCCTATGCACTACCCATGTATAACACCCACAGTTTTTAGCAGGATTTTTAATGAAAAAATATAGTCTTATACACGGAAAAGTACAGAATGTCAGCTGGAACTGGGATGCCACTTAGCAGCCACTTCTGATGAGCTACTGCGGGGGGTGTTTTTTTTTAATGTGATCATATTGATGGGAATGTTATTTATATGTAATTTTCTAACGCTTTGTAATTGTTGTGAGCTGCTTTGAGCTCAACTTTGCTGCTAGCAGAGGAGCGGCGTGCAAATATGACATTGACACAAATCAACGTAACAAACTGAGGTTCAGTTTGACATACAAGCCAATGCAAGACATTTGTCGAAACCGGCCCATTTGAAACTAAGCAGCGCTGAATGCCAATCAAAGCCACTAAACTTGTACAAAGTGCTTCTGTTCTTCCGGAGGCTTTGATGGAGGAAAGAGTTAGGCTTTGATTCCATTGCTTCTCTCTCGCTCCTGAGTGGCAGGCAGCCCATGTACATTATTTATTAAAAGTTAAGGAGTAAGATGCCTTTACTCCTGACTGCAAAAAGAGGGTTTTCGGGAAAGGTGGGGGGCTTTGGGAGAGAAATATATATATATATCAGGAGCAAAGCTACTGGTGTGGAGCTTGAAGATGAAGGACCCTGCTTTTTCTCCTTGCTAACTTTGAATATGGGAGCTTCAAAATCCAGACTGTCATGTATGATCACAAAATCCATCTTATGCACAAAGAAGAGGGGCAGAGAAATAATGCCCCCAAAGGTCCCAGAATCTTTGCACTTAGATTCAATGAGAGCTGGAATTAGAAGAGAAAAGGTGAATTCTATCCTGCTCCAAATTTGTAACTGCCTTTCGAATGAAGTTTGCATCTCATCGTGTCTGCAGCAGCAGCAGCAGTAAGCAGGCTTCTAAAGCAATCCAGCTATGTCTAAGGGTGCACTTCCTCCTCTTGAATGGGAACATAGTGTGATAAAAAGGTAAAGGGACCCCTGACCATTAGGTCCAGTCGTGACAGACTCTGGGGTTGCGGCGCTCATCTTGCTTTATTGGCCGAGGAAGCCGGCGTACAGCTTCCGGGTCATGTGGCCAGCATGACTAAGCCGCTTCTGGCGAACCAGGGCAGCGCACGAAAATGCCGTTTACCTTCCCGCCAGAGCGGTACCTATTTATCTACTTGCACTTTGACGTGCTTTCGAACTGCTAGGTTGGCAGGAGCTGGAACCGAGCTACAGGAGCTCACCCCGTCGCAGAGATTCAAACCGCCCACCTTCTGATCGGCAAGCCCTAGGCTCTGTGGTTTAGCCCACAGCGCCACCCGCATCCCAACATAGCGTGATATATATCACAATATATATCTGTTGTAAACAAAAATCTGCCCTTTTCCCTTATGGGGTATCCAAGAGCCCATATAAAGTCCTTACATAGGTTCCCATAGAGGCCAACTAGAGAATATTGAGAAGCAAAGCAGCTAGTAAGCCTGATCTTTATTGATCTGTTGCAACAGGGTCCTCACTCATCACATGGAGAGAGGAGGAACCCAGAACAATGGTGTGCAAGTCTTTATATAGACTTTTGAAATTGCCACCATGTAGATCAAGACCACCCCCAGAAACATACATACATCACAGAAGGGGTGTAGCTCAAGACCACCACCCCAGATACATCATACCTACATCACAGAAAGGGCGGTCCACAGGAAATCTGAGTGCTTTGTTTACCTCCTGTCTGCCAGGTTACCTGTTAATGGTCACTTGATTGGATTACCTGGGAAGCCTGGCCAGTCTTTTTCCTGTTTTCACAGGATGTTTCTGTTGTGTCTTTGCTTTTGTTTCACTCTCTGTGCTGGAGACACTGACGCAGGCAGTCATGTCTTTCTTTGTTCTGATCAACGCTGAATAAAACTTGTAAATAATGCTCTCCTGAGTGCGACTTTTGCTGTGAATTATCTGCTGATAGAGTGTGCATGAGCTCTGGAATGTGGCAAGATATTATCTCGAAACTCATGTCACTAATTGCTGATACTGCGTGCCTATGGGAGATCGATGGATTGTCCGGCAGACGGCTTGGGGCCATGATGGACTTTGTCTCCCTGGCAGTATCCCAACAACAGGTTCATCCTGTTCATACATAGACAAAACCTTTAAGACAGGATTTGTCAGGAAAGAGACAATGGGGAGGTTTCCCACTTTGACCTTGCAGAGAAATCATTTGCTCAGCGGAATCAAAATGGTTTCAGGTTGGTCTTCCTATGCTGATCTATGTACCTGCTTGGTTGGTACACTTATGAACATTTAACATATACCTAAGACCTCAAATATACCTAAGACCACTGTCCATGGTTGGACAGTGTTCTCGAAGCTACTAGCATGAGTTTGACCAAACTGCAGGAGGCAGTGGAAGACAGGAGTGCCTGGCGTGCTCTGGTCCATGGGGTCACGAAGAGTCAGACACCACTAAACGACTTAACAACAACAACAAGACCTCAAAATTCCTATCACAATAGCAATCTGCCTTATAATGAACCAGTCCATGTGGCTCAAGGTTGCCTGCAACAGTGATAGGGAACCAGCTGCCCTCCAGATGTGGATGGACTCCAACTCTCAGGTGCCCCAGCCTGCATAAACAATGGTCAAAGACAAGCAAAGGCAAACTCGGCCCTCCAGATGTTTTGGGAGTACAATTCCCAGCAGCTCTGGCCACTGGTCTTGTTTGCTAGGGATCATGGGAGTTGTAGGCCAAAAACATCTGGAGGGCTGAGTTTGCCTATGCCTGGTCAAGGATAATGGGAGCTGTGATCCAATATCTTCTTGTTTAGTCGTTTAGTCGTGTCCGACTATTCGTGACCCCATGGACCAGAACACACCAGGCACTCCTGTCTTCCACTGCCTCCCGCAGTTTGGTCAAACACATGCTGGTAGCTTCGAGAACACTGTCCAACCATCTCGTCCTTGTCGCCCCCTTCTCCTTGTGCCCTCCATCTTTCCCAACATCAGGGTCTTTTCCAGGGAATCTTCTCTTCCCATGTGGTGGCCAAAGTCTTGGAGCCTCAGCTTCAGGATCTGTCCTTCCAGTGAGCATTCAGGGCTGATTTCCTTCAGAATGGATAGGTTTGATCTTCTTGCAGTCCATGGGACTCTCAAGAGTCTCCTCCAGCACCATAATTCAAAAGCACCAATTTTTCGGCAATCAGCCTTCTTTATGGTCCAGTTCTCACTTCTATACATCACTACTGGGATCCAATATCTAGAGGACCACAAGTCCCCCTACCTGTGTTCTTCACACTAGCTGGTGGTAGTTCTAGAAAGTGACCTATCCCAGCCGTACCTAGAGATGCTGGTCCATGAATATGTGAAATTAGAAGCAGTGAAAGTTGCTCCCTTAGGGTGAATGGGGTACTGTCCCGCCAAGTGCAGTCCCCCCCCAGCTAGCCTTCCCCTTCCTGCCTTCCTACTTACAGCCAACCTAAGGGGTCGTGCCACAATCTGCCAGCATCCTCCTCCTTAGTCTCAGTGCTGCCTTTGAGGAAGGAGGATGGGGGCAAAGAGAGAATAAGGTGTCTTCTTTATTTAATTTTATTTCAAAACCAAAAAGAAACAAAATACAAGCATCAAATTCAAAATCCATATTCGTTTTCTAACATAAGCCTACTACATAGATTACCTAAATTAAAATATACATGATTACTCTAGGATTCCCTTTGCTGTATGTAAATACATTGCAGTTAAGAAATTTATATTATAAACAATATTATAGATTCCTACATGCCCCCCACTCCCCTTCACCCATGTGTGATCTCAATATTTTATTTCTTCCATCTTGTTGCGTTGTAATTATAATTGCGTTGTTAATAATTATTCAGTTGTTTCTATTGTTATTTTCTTGCTTACCCCTGCACCTTTTACGCATTATCTATTAATATTTCAATTCCGGAACAATATTTTTTCATGTATTCCTTCACTCCATCCCACTCTTTGATTATTCTCTGACTTGAGTGACCTCTAATAATTGCTGTCAATTTTGCCATTTCTACAAATTCACAGAGTTTGTTTTGCCATTCTAATAATGATGGGATTTTCTCCCCCTTCCAGTTCTTTGCAATCAATAGAGAATGAGGTGTTATTGGCACTGACTCCACCTGCAGTTGGGCTCCCTGCATTCCAGCCTACCAGGGCCAACACTGGTATGAGCATAAGAAATAATCTGCCAGATCAGACCACCTCGTCCAGTATCCTATTCTCACAGTGTCTGACCCGATGCTCATGGGAAGCCTGTAAGCCGGACCTGAATGAAACAGTGCTCTCATCACCTGAAATTCCCAGCAACCAGCATTCAGAGGTATACTGCCTCAGATGGTGGCTATTGAGGTTGGTAGCCCTTGATGGCAGAAAGTGAGGAGGAATTAAATAACCTTTTAATGAGGGTGAAAGAGGAGAGTGCAAAATATGGTCTGAAGCTCAACATCAAGAAAACAAAGATCATGGCCACTGGGCCCAACACCTCCTGGCAAATGGAAGGGGAAGAAATGAAAGCAGTGAGAGATTTTACTTTCTTGGGCTCCATGATCACTGCAGATGGTGACAGCAGTCATGAAATTAAAAGATGCCTGCTTCTTGGGAGAAAAGCAATGACAGCATCTTAAAAACCTAGACAGCATCTTAAAAAGCAGAGACATCACCTTGCCAACAAAGGTCCGTATAGTTAAAGCTATGGTTTTCCCATTAGTGATGTATGGAAGTGAGAGCTGGACCATAAAGAAGGCTGATCGCCAAAGAATTGATGCTTTTGAATTACGGTGCTAGAGGAGACTCTTGAGAGTCCCACGGACTGCAAGAAGATCAAACCTATCCATTCTTAAGGAAATCATCCCTGAGTGCTCACTGGAAGGACAGATCCTGAAGCTGAGGCTCCAATACTTTGGCCACCTCATGAGAAGAGAAGACTCCCTGGAAAAGACCCTGATGCTGGGAAAGATGGAGGGCACAAGAAGAAGGGGACGACAGAGGACGAGATGGTTGGACAGTGTTCTCAAAGCTACCAGCATGAGTTTGAACAAACTGCGGGAGGCAGTGGAAGACAGGAGTGCCTGGCGTGCTCTGGGCCATGGGGTCACGAAGAGTCGGACACGACTAAACAACAAAGCCCTTAATAGCCTTTCCTCCACAAATTAATCTTTTACGTGCTAAACATGTGCCACACCTCTGAGACACTGTTCTTCCCTTGGCTTGTTATGGCCAAGCTTTGTTGTGGATGGGACACATCCAGACACACACACAATCCAGCTACTTTGCTATTTTCTTGCATTTCTCAAGCCCTCTGTGCAAAGCTTGCATTTGATTTCTTGCTCTGCCCTCTTTTGCCTCAGCCCTGCCCACCATGGGCGTGTGGCCCCTGAAAGGTTGTCCAGCAGGGTAGGTGGACTTCGGAATGAAAAAGGTTCCCCACTGCAGCTCTAACTGATGCTTGCTCCCCTTCTCTTTCCCTCTGCAGCCAGTATCTGAGAACAGCTTCTTGTCCATCTGAAGAGAGGCTTCGTTGAGAATTAGAAACTCTCCGGAGCGGATCCTCAGTTAGCTTTGATTTTTGAGCCCCTCGTGTGATGTGCCTCAGGGAGCAGCAGTGTGGGTGGAGCGGAGCTTGCAATGCTTGAACCAAAACAAGCTAACTCCCCATGGCCTTCTGGGAAGAAACCGTGTGGTCTCATGCCAGAGTTCCCATTGTGATTCCAAATTGGGTGTGGGTGTGTCTGTTTCCCGTCCTTGGACCTTATTTGGCAAAATATATAAACAGCAGGGTTGTCCCAACAAAGTTGAAAGGATGTTCACATGCAGGCAGGAGATGTAAATTGTGTGCGGACTATGAAGGGGGGGGCAGGGAAGCACTCAGACTTTTATTCTAGGGGGGAAAATGTTGTGTGTACATATCTGTGTATGCAGCCTAAATCTTATCATCCCACACTTCACAGGCCTTGAAGATGTTACACACATCCTCTCACCCTCCAGAGTTTAAAAGCTTTGCGTCTATTTGTTTTTTAAAGTGTCTTTTCACTTAAAAGAGCTTGACACTTCATGCAGGATTTGCAGCAACTCATCCGAAATAATCTCTGCGGGGTTCTCTGCCTGGATGTGCAATATTTGACGTGGTCTTTCTTTCCTTCTATGGCAATAACCTGCACGGTGGCCAAATGGCTCTATCCTGCATTGTTCATTTCATTTTGCTTTTTTATATAAAAAAACCAAGAGCAATTAGAACAGCAGCCATATTATTCCAAAGAGGCAGAACATCAAATAAGCCAGAGCCACACCCTTCAGAGAAGAGGAAACTTTGCCCTTAACAAGGGAGGCAGTGACAGCTGCTCAATGTTCCAAGTTAAGTTGGGCCCAGCCTTTGATCTCAGCAGGGGGCAGCGGGACTTGTGCTAACCACATATGCAATCCTTACTTAAAAGGGTCAAGCAGGTATTTTTAGTTCCAGTTTGAAGATGGAGGGAGAGATGCTGCCCCCCCTCTCTCTCTTTCTCTCTCTATCGGATTAAAAAAAGGAAAAGCAGTTAGTGAAGCCATCGCTAAGGTGGAATGCCAGAGATAAGAAAGGAAGAGGCTCTGGGTTATTTGCCAATTGGTGCCTTCCCCCCTTCCCTAGCAGTGTGTAGAAGCCATGCTCAATTTAGCATTTTATGCTAGCCTTTTCAGAAGGCTCTCAGTATGTGTCTGGTTTGGCTAAAACTGGAGGGAAAGTGGGACTTGCAGAGTTCCACTGAGAGCTCCCACCCTCTTCCCTTGTCATTTGAGCACTCTGTAGAAGCCATGCATGTGTGTATGTGTGTACAATGCTAGGCAAATTGGGCAGAGCACCATAGAGAATGCCTCCCCATCTTTGTTGTGATCTTGGGAAGGCAGTATTGTGCAGCAGTTAGAGTGCTAAGGCCTGAAGTTCACCTGATAACCTTCTAGGGTAGAGCTTTTCAAACTGTGTGTCGTGACACATTAGTGTGTTGGCTGCAGTGTGTAGGTGTGTTGTGCAAATGCTCCCCCATGTTCTTCCCAGGGCTGGAAAGGGGTTAGTTTAAACCTCTGGTTTGCTAGTGAAACTGAATTACTGTGCTGTGAAATGATGCATGTCTAAAAAGTGTGCCACCATTGTGAAAAATTTGGAAAGCTCTGTTCTAGGGTCACTCTAAACCTAACTTACCTTACGACATTGTTTTAGAGATAGGGTCCAGGGATGGGGAGGGGCATGTATTCTGCCTTGAACTCCCTGGAGACAAGATGGGATGGAAACATAAAAAATAATAACGATACATTTGCACAGCAAAGAGTGCTGTTTTCTAGCAGGAACTGTGTGCAACTCTAGCCTTATCCCTATGCACATACTTTCTCAAACAACAGCTGCATGGCTGAAGAGGCAAGCAGTTTTTCAGGTGGTGTACTGGGGGGGGGGGAGAGATTGCCACCTCAGGCTGAAAACTTCACAGACCCAACTCCAGTGGTTTGTTTTTTCCTCTGTCATTTCCATCGCTTCATCAGGTACTACCACTGTCCACTGCTTGAGGTAGTCCTGGGAGCACAGCTTCAGAAGTCCCGCTCTGTTTTATTGATCCCACAACATTGCCAATCAGTAAGTATTTTGATTAGTGATGTATGGAAGTGAGAGCTGGACCATAAAGAAGGCTGATCACCGAAGAATTGATGCTTTTATAATTATGGTGCTGGAGGAGACTCTTGAGAGTCCCATGGACTACAAGAAGATCAAACGTATCCATTCTGAAGGAAATCAGCCCTGAGTGCTCACTGGAAGGACAGATTGTGAAGCTGAGGCTCCAATACTTTGGCCACCTCATGAGAAGAGAAGACTCCCTGGAAAAGACCTTGATGTTGGGAAAGATGGAGGGCACAAGGAGAAGGGGACGACAGAGGATGAGATGGTTGGACAGTGTTCTCAAAGCTACCAGCATGAGTTTGAACAAACTGCGGGAGGCAGTGGAAGACAGAAGTGCCTGGCGTGCTCTGGTCCATGGGGTCACGAAGAGTCGGACATGACTAAATGACTAAACAACAACAACAAGTATTTTGAGGCTCCCGCACGGTCAAATTGTCAGTATGGGGGGATGAAAAGCCCATAAAATCACAGTTCTTCCATACCCTGCTCACAATCAACTGTTTTCCACTACTTCAAGGATGAGGAAACCAAGGCCCTTCAGAAGCTGCTGAACCGTTAGCCATGTTGCCTGGGAACAGTGGGCGTGGTACTCTGTTGACATCTAGAGAGCACCAGGTTGAGGAGAGCTGCTGTTCTCCTATTTCTCTATCTGTTTCTCACTCATCCCAGGCACTGTCCCAGGCTACCTGCCAGCCTGGCCTTTGTACAACCAGCTCAGGGAATGGCACTGGATGACAGCTTCCTCCTCCTTAGACTCAGTGTTGCCCTTGTAGGACTCAGCCACGAAGAGGATGGGGACAAACCTAGAATTAGTTGTCCCTGTCTGGTATAGCTCCAACTACACCTTCATCCCTCCCTCCCAGTTCCAGTGGCACCAGCAGGGCTGTCTTTTCCCAGGGGTGCAAGGGGTGCGAGGCACCCAGGCACCGAATTCTGGGGGGTGCCAGGTGTCTGCCGCTGAAGACACCTAAGCTCTTAACTATCTCCACCTGTTATGAAATAATAAATAATTTTGATTAAGCTGGCATTCAAAGCCGGCCACTGCTGCCGCCTCCACCCTGGCCGCTTTCTCCTCCCCAGAGTCCTGCCCTGCATGGAGAGGCGTTGCTCTTCTCCTTCCTCCTCCTGGGGAGCTTTTAAAAGCACCTGGATGTGAAGCTGCACACCTTTGCAGAGCTCAGGTGCCCGGTTCTTGAGGGGCGACAGCAGTGAGACTCGGAAGAGCAGGACACCGCCGCCGCTGCCACCGCCATGGCCTTGCCCATAGGCGCCGACTCCATGGGGCTTGAGGGGGCCCGGGCCCCCTCAAAAATTCGTTTGGGGGGGCTCCGCCCCCCCAATAATCTCCGGCGCCCCTCCAGCAGAGCGCCATCGCCGCCCCTCCCCCAGCCCAAAATGCACAGGGTCGGGCTGCATGCCTCCTGCCCTCCCTCCCGAGCAAAAGCTCCACCCAATTTCCGCTCCGGAGCTGATTAATAGGCGCAGCACGCTCTCCCCTATTTGCTCACGAGGAGGCGGCGCCACTTTATTTGCATATTCATGAGCTTATTTATTATTCATGAGCTTTCCCGGGCCCCCCCAATATTTTTTATAAGTCCGCGTCCCTGGCCTTGCCTGCAACCATGGAGAAGTATAAAGGTAAAGGGACCCCTGACCATTAGGTCCAGTCGTGGCCGACTCTGGGGTTGCGGCGCTCATCTCACTTTATTGGCCGAGGGAGCCGGTGTACAGCTTCCAGGTCATGTGGTCATGACTAAGCCACTTCTGGCGAACCAGAGCAGTGAACGGAAATGCCGTTTACCTTCCCGCCGGAGCGGTACCTATTTATCTACTTGCACTTTGATGTGCTTTTGAACTGCTAGGTTGGCAGGAACAGGGACCGAGCAACGGGAGCTCACCCCATCGCAGGGATTCGAACCGCCGACCTTCTGATCGGCAAGTCCTAGGCTCTGTGGTTTAACCCACAGCGCCACTCGCGTCCCTATGGAGAAGTATATCTTGGGTGTAAACATGGGCAGCACTAAATTTGGGGGCGCTGGGCGGGTCTTTGCACTCCGGCGGCGCGTATGCTAAAGATGGCCCTGGGCACCAGTCATCACTGGATGGGGAACCCTGTGGTCCTCCAGATGTTGTTGGACTTCAACTTCCATCATCCCTGAGCATGGGCAGGGGTGGTTTGAGGGCAGCAGACCTGGTACAGTCTCAGCCGTGCTGCAGGGCACACCAAAACAAAACTGTAGAATGGAGTGCAAGAGGTGCCCCCCCCCATTTTAGCACCACACAGGACATGGCTGAATTTTGAGAACCCAAAGTCCATCACTGGTCACACTGGCTGGGTCTGATGGGAGTTGTTACCAGGTTCCCGCCTCCTCACTCTGCAAGCTCTGGTTCTAGATCAGGCTTCCTCAACCTCAGACCTCCAGATGTTTTTGGCCTACAACTCCCATGATCCCTAGCTAGCAGGACCAGTGGTCAGGGATGATGGGAATTGTAGTCTCAAAGCTTCTGGAGGGCTGAGGTTGAGGGAGCCTGTTCTAGATTCTTGCCCCACTGGGAGAGAACAGTTCTTTTGTAACCAAAAGCTGGCATTCTTAATGCTTCTTATTTCCCAAGAGTTCTCTTGGGAGGAAGGAAGTGCGATCCCCACGGAGCTGTTGCTAACTGCTGCAAGTGGGCAACATTTAGGCCCTGTGACGCTCTGAGCAAAGGAGGAAGAAGAAACAGATAGGGTTGGGGGTTAAGAAGAAGAAGAGAGTAAATGAAATAACTCTCACAGGGGAAATACCCTTTTCAAAGCAAAAACCTTCAAGGAAGTGCTGATTTGCATTACAGAAGCGCTCTGTCATTTTATTTCCTGCCACAGACAAATTTATCACTTTTTTTTTTTGGAGTGTCGACTATCAATGACAGCAGAAATTACACGTCCTTTCATAGCCCAAGTCTTTTGATAATTACTCTTTTAACTGCCTCTTGCTTACAGATTTTATCTCATTCCGAGTAGAGGGGTAACAATCTGACACAGTTTGGAAGAATATTAAATTCACCCCTCCACCACCACCACCCGTCAACTGGAAAGCGCTTGACCGGATAATGTCGCTGCCCCAAAAGAGGCAATCTGCCAAAAGAGAATTAAAATCTGAAACAATGAAAGGTTTCAAATAGGGAAATGTGATGACAGAGATGAGAGGAAGGTTTCATTTGGACAGGGTATGATTTGAAGGATTTCCCTGTGATGGTTGCTTTATTCTCTCTCTCCCCCCCCCCCTTTGTTTATTCTTAATGCATTATCACATCCTCGGGGGCCAAAACACTGCCAGCCTTCCCAAAGAGGAGTGTGGGAAATAGGAACATTCAGAAAGGATTTTCATGGATGGCTACCAATGTTACTCCTGCTCAGAGTAGCCCCCTTAAAATTAATGGGCATGTCTAATTTAAAGCTAGTGTTTTCAATGGGTCTGTGGAGTAGAACTTAGCTGGATACTAACCCTAAAGGCTGGACAATAAAAACAGCTGACAATAGAGGGAAACCTAAAAAAACACATAAGAAAAATCCATCTAGCTGGGAAAGGTTGTCAGAGAGAGAGAGAGAGAGAGAGAGAGAGAGAGAGAGAGAGAGAGAGAGAGAAAGACAGTCTTCAATTGTTTCAGGAAATTACAGATAGCAGATGCCCATTGTATCTCAGCAAGGATGCCTTTCCGCATAACAGGGGCACCCACACCTAAGGCCCTGTTCCAAGTTGCAGTGAAAGCACTTCTGATATTTTAGAGACTTTGATACTCTCCTGCAGGACACGGTGATTTTTTGAGTGTGGAATAACCAGCCTCATGCAACCAACATGCTTAAGTCTCATTAACACGAAGGGATTAATACCACAGAGTAAGCTGTCCTGCGAGGCTTAGCTGTGTCCCCTTCCGCTCACCTTGGGAGGGACTAGGTAATCAGATCTCTGTTCCCTCAGTTAACCCAAGAAGCTCAGCTTGTGAAGAGGATTGATCTGGTTGCTCCAGCTCAGACCACACAGCTCTCACAAATATCCCTTGAGTTCCTATACCAATAATTTAGCAACTTTCAATGTTTTGGAACTAAGCCAAGTTTTACTGCCTGTGCCACTTTTCTGACTGGTGTGTGGACATACACATGAACCAGACCTTTGAAGAGTTTGTAAGTGAACCAATGGAAGAGGGACATTTCGGAACTCACAAGGGCATTTTTTAAAGATTTAACAGCCTATATTTCAATGCTTTGATTTGCTGAATATTTTGTGATTTTAAATCTCTGCTGGGGTTCCTGCCTCAAACTTGGATCTTGGCATCTAGGAATTATCATCAAATTTTATATATATTTAAAACCAGCATGGGGTATATAAGAGTTGAAGCAGAACCAATAGGGCTGCAGCTTACATACACACTGACTGCACCAGTTTAACGGGAAGAGTCTCTTGGGCTCATCTTCTTTATGTTCTTCATGGCCTGCTTTTGCCTTTGTGTTAACATGACAAGCCAAGCCTATAAATATATGTTTGTTTGCACATGGCAATCCAGCAGGCAATCATAAAATGCAAAACGGCACTTCGTTGCTTTTTGTGTTTTGTTTTTGCTCCTTCCAAAGCCTTTCTTCTCATGATTTCCTTTGGGCACTCAAGACAAATGGCAGTGAGAGAAGAATCTGGAAGGTGTTGAAAACTGCTCCTGTTCTGTTATCTCAAGTTCTCCTGCATGGCCTGCTATCTGTATACAACTGGATCTGGTGGCAACAGTTGTTGAGAAGTTTGCTTTTTCAGCCAGGGATGTGAGTATGTCTCTGGAGCAAGTTTTCTTTGATCTGGGAGAGGACAGTGATCTGCCCATCTGCCCCGCACCATCCTAATAGCAGAGCTCTCATACTTCAGACTTAAAAACTTTAAAAAGTGAGGGAAAAAATTGAAAAGCTTAGGAAGTGGAATATACAAATTAAGGAAAACTGGAGTTTCACTCCCTGGAATGGTCCAGTGCCAACCACTATGTCCCTGAAAAAAAGGTTGCTTTTATGAATGTGTGACTGAGAAAGAGAAAGAGAGATGGAAAACTTTTCGTAGAAAAGAATATGCTGGCAGACTTGTAGTTTTGATTTGGAGCACCAGGAGCTAAAGGATTCCTAGAGAATAAGGATTTGGCTGCTATCTTGCATGCAAACACCCTTGAATTTACCCAAAATGTGGGATCCTGTGCAATTTGATAAGGGAAGTTGGTGTCATGCCAGAAAGAGTTTACAGAAAACAAGCATATATCATATAACAAAAATACAGAGCTGTAGCTCAGCTGGTTTACCCCCAAAGATGTTGCAACATTCTGAGTTCCCATTGGTGTGGAAATCTCTAATGTCTTAGATGATGCGCAAGTTTCTCGGTTGGTCAGGGTTGGAGAACTCAAGGCTGGCAGGGGGGAGTTTGTCTCCTAGGCTCCTCTATCTGGGTCTCTCTTACCAGACCACATCCTCCCTCAAGCCACACACCCCTCTCCCAAGACCACATCTCTAGCCAGACCTGTTTGCATCCTCCTTGAGTGTTCTCACAATGAATCCTACTCACCTGGATGGAGGATAGATGAGAGAGAAAGAGAGAGGAAGAAGGAGGAGGAGAGGAAGAAGGGAGGAGGAGAGGAAGAAGGGAGGAGGAGATTTGCATTTGCCCACAATCTGTCTTTCTGTCTGTCTCTGTTTGTCTTATCTATCTTCCATCTAAAATCTGCAGTTTTGACCAAAAAGCAACTGCTAACCATTTCCAGTCCTGGGAACCACAGCCTGTAAGACATATCAGTAATTTCTGTAGAGTTCTGCCAATAGATCCAACCATGTTAGCAAAGGCAGAGGTGTTCTGGATGTGTTCTCTGGACACATTGATACCACATGGCCTCAGCCTGTACCACTTTGCATCAGCGCATGAAGCCCTTCTGAGCACTCTATCCTCAAAGCTCTGTAACAGCCACCCTGGAAGCAGCAGCATTTTTAACAGAGCAACTCATGAAGGCAGAAGCCAACGCGTTTTGCTACACAAATAATAAAACTTCTGCTTTGCTAGTCACAGTTGCATGTGTATCATTTTAGTGATTAGCCAGGTCCTAAAAGGGATTCAGTGTTTTCACTGGGCTACAGAGATGGAGTGTTCTGGAAACTCAGCCAAGTTTCACAATGCAATCAAACTAACTCATTGCTTGCAGTGTTGTCTTTTTGAGGCTGTAGTCTGATGTGCAAACTTGTTGTGTTTTGTGTGCATGCTAGAAGGAAGACTCTGCCAACCCAAAGTGTATCTTGCGGTTCGTGGCTTTATGAATAATTTTGTATGAAGCTTGTAGGATTAAGAACTTTGGCCAGCTCTGTGATAACATATCCAGATTCAAGCGGTAGGCTCTGCCAACTTTGACTGCCCTGAGGACGATTTGTCGAAAACACAGCATAGACTTACATCACTATTATAATTGTCTAGGGCAGCATGAGAGGCTCATAGACTGGTGCCCCAGCCGAGTACTATCTGCATTTAGCAAATAAAGCTGGCTTGCCGGCTCCTCTCAGCTTCTCATGACAATGCAAGACTTAGTGAAGGGATTTAGGACTCCAACCTCAGCCAGAGTCTTCATCATTCAGGCTCATTGGCGTATATGAGGGAAACAGCTCTTTGTAGACTGGGAGTTCCCCAACCTGGTGCCCTCTAGATGTTTTGGGCCACTGCTCCCATTGGCTATGTTCGCTGGGACTGATTTTCACTCATCCATTTTATTTATTGTATGTACATCCCACCTTTTCCTCCAACAAGTTCATGGTGGTATTGTTGTAAACAAAAATCTGCCCTTTTTCCCATATGGGGTATGCAAGAGCCCATATAGAGTCCTTACATAGGTTCCCTATTGGTAGGAGAAAATAACAGAGGCCAAGCAGAGAATATTGAGAAGCAAAGCAGCTAGTAAGCCTGATTTTATTGATCTGTTGTAACACGGTCCTCACTCATCACATGAAGGAGAGAGGAGGAAACCCGAACAATGGTGTGCAAGCCCTTGTATAGACTTTTGAAATTGCCACCCTGTAGATCAAGACCATCCCCCAGAAACATCATACATACATCACAGAAGGGGTGTAGCTCAAGACCACCCCCAGATACATCATACCTACATCACAGAAAGGGTGGTCTACAGCAGAAATCTGAGTTCTTTGTTTACCTCCTGTCTGCCAGGTTACCTGTTTAATGGTCACTTGATTGGATACCCTGGGGAGCCTGGCCAGTCTTTTGTAATGTTGTTGTTTAGTCCAGTGTTTCCCAACCGGTGTTCCGCGGCACACGAGTGTGCCGTGAGACGTTGCCTCGTGTGCCGCGAGATGCCTGGAGGGAGGCGGGCGAGTCGGGCGGCGAGAGGCGGGGCGGCGGCGGCGAGGAGAGGCCGCGCCTCCTGCTGCTGCCTGGCGCTCCTCCTCGCAGCCGGCAGCGCTGCCTGGGCGCCTCCGCGCGACTCTGCCTCGCTGGGTTTGGTCTCCCAGCAGAGACGGGTCACACGCGCACCTCCCTCCCTCCCTCAGCCTGCGCGGAGGGAGAGCCAGAGAGAGGCATCGCTCCTGCGCGGCGGGAGAGGGAGCAGCCGGAGCGATGCCCCAAACGAGCTGAATTCCGAGCGAGGGACTGAGGGGGGAGGGAAAAAACTTTCACTTTCGTGCGTCCCTCCCGGCGTGACGCTGCGCGCTGACGTCACGGGGTGGGGCTTTAATGGTGGTGTGCCGCGAGATTTTTTTCCAGTAAACAGGTGTGCCGTTGCCCAAAAAAGTTTGGGAAACACTGGTTTAGTCATCTAGTCGTGTCCGACTCTTTGTGACCCCATGGACCAGAGCACGCCAGGCACTTCTGTCTTCCACTGCCTCCCGCAGTTTGGTCAAACTCATGCTGGTAGCTTTGAGAACACTATCCAACCATCTCGTCCTCTGTCGTCCCCTTCTCCTTGTGCCCTCCATCTTTCCCAACATCAGGGTCTTTTCCAGGGAGTCTTCTCTTCTCGTGAGGGGGCCAAAGTCTTGGAGCCTCAGCTTCAGGATCTGTCCTTCCAGTGAGCACTCAGGGCTGATTTCCTTCAGAATGGATAGGTTTGATCTTCTTGCAGTCCATGGGACTCTCAAGAGTCTCCTCCAGCACCATAATTCAAAAGCATCAATTCTTCGGCGATCAGCCTTCTTTATGGTCCAGTTCTCACTACCGTACATCACTACTGGGAAAACCATTGCTTTTACTTTTGTAATGATAAATACTTATTTCCTAAGTGAGGTCAGGCTCACACCCTATTCATATATTAAATGTGCCCTTAAGATAGGATTTGTGAAGGAAAAGACAATGGGGAGGCTTTTCCACTTTCCTTTGACCTTGCAGAGAAAACATTTGGTCAGTTTGGGAATCAAAATGGTTTCTGGTCGGTCTTCCTGTGCTGATCTATGTACGTGCTTGGTTGGTACACTTATGAACATTTAACATATATCTAAGACCTCAAAATTCCTATCACAGTATACATGATATCCTTCTCATTTAATCTCCACAACAATCCTCTGTGGTAGGTTAGGCTGAGAGGCAGTGACTGGCTTAAGGTTACCGAAATAGGGATTTGAAGCCTGGTCCCTCCCAGGTCCTAGTCCAGCACTCTAAGCATGACACCACACAAGATGGTGGGAGATGGAGCCAACAATATCTGCAAGGGGACCAGGGTGGTGAAGGCTGCTCTGGAGAACAGACAACTGCAAGAAATCTGACTGGCCTGCAGTGATGTTTCCAGGCTATGACAGGCTGCTCCAGTCCACAAGGACCTTGCTGTTCACAAGGGTGGTTAGCTTGTTCACAAGTCTTGCTTGAGAAACATGGTCTCCCTGAGCTCTGGTGGGCATTCCTGCTTGCTGCCTTCCTGGTTGCCTTTCGATCCTGATCTGCACATTGATTCTGCTAACTGATATGTCTCACAGCTTTTGACTACCTAAAGCACAGTTCTAGCTTCATGAGCATTAAAACTGAACCTTGCTTTTCTTGGATCAAGTTCGGATTATTATATATGAGACATCCAGTATCAATCCAAAAGGCATGCTGAAAGATTTACACTTGCCCTCTCCCCCTATCTTCCACCTGTCTCTCTCCTCTTTCCCCCCATCCCTTAAGAACAGACAAGACCCCCAGTTTTTGTTCCCAAGCTTCAAATGATTCTGGGTGCAAACCATTGGAAAACAAAACAAAGTCTCATTTGTGGTTTGTTCAGGAAGAAGGCAGGACAGGACTCGAATGAAAACCATCTCACAGATGCATTTCCCTTCATTTTCACCCCTCTGGCCTACCCCGCTTGCTAAAAGAAAATTAATCTTTTCAACGTGTGCCATCATGAATGGGCTGCGGTTAATTGTGTCAGCGGCAGCTCGGCATTCCCAGCTACGAATGGGGCCTTCGAGGCTGGATTTTGCACCTGGTGAAATTGCTACTCAGATGCCAAGATGATAAACGCCTTTGCAGCAGATGGGAGGTTTCTCCACTGGCATAGACATATTGCTAGGGGGGGGGGTGAAGAGTGGGAGGCAGATTCAGGACCATAGAATTGAGTGGCCAATTGAGTAGCACTTGTGGAGCCCTGCTGGCACTGCTGGCTCAGAGTTATGAGCAGGGCTGTGCTCAGGACCAGGTCTGATATGAGAGCTTATGAATCTACCAAAAATTAGGAAGCATGAAATGCCAGCTATAGGCCCTTGTGTACACAGAGCAGTGGTCCTCAAACTTGGAGAAGAAGGTATAAAGTTTGAGTTAGGAAAAGATGTGCAAAGGAATAGTTTCTCCTTAACCAGTCAAAGCACTACAAGTTGGGATAGTACAGTTGTGCTCTTGGGCATCCCATAGGCATCAGGTATGAGAACAGAATGCTGGGCAAGATGGGCATTTGGCCAGCAGAAAGCTTCTTACATCTCTGATACCCTAGATGTTCTTACATCTCTGATACCCTAGGCTTCCAAGTCCAACAATGGATGCCCAGGTCCATTAGAAAGGTTGAACCATCCTGAAGAAGATCTTCATTTATGGGCAAATTGACCATGGAAGAAGATATTCCCTCAAGTATCTGTGACTAGCTGTCATTCCTGCATTGTAGGGGGTTAGACTAGATGACACTTGGGGTCCCTTCCATTTGTACACTTCTGCGATTCAGTGATTCTCTAGATCTGTGTTTGGAGCTGTGCAACCCATTGCTTAATGTTTCAGTCACCAGGTAATGGGTGGTGCATGTCTGAACCACCTTGTCACGAGGAAAGGGGCACAATCTAGCCACTGTGATCCACGCGATGGTGACCTCCAGACTTGATTATTGTAACTCACTCTGCGTGGGGCTGCCCTTGAGACTGACCCAGAAACTCCAGTGGGTGCAGAATGCCGCGGCGAGACTTCTTACGGGGTCCTTGCCGTGGGATCACATTCACCCAGTGCTATAATAGCTGCACTGGCTCCCGGTGGAGTACAGGATCAGGTTTAAGGTGCTGGTTTTAACCTTTAAAGCCCTATACGGTCTAGGACCCTTGTGTGAACGGGACTGCCTCTCTGGGTGAGTCCCACGGAGGACCTTACGGTCTTCAAATAAAAACATCTTGGAGATCCCAGGCCACAGGGAGGTTAGGCTGGCCTCAGCCAGAGCCAGGGCTTTTTTGGCTGTGGTCCCAATCTGGTGGAAGTATTGTTACTTGAGCAGAGCTCAACTGTAACAGGAAGCCCTCTTAGACTCCTTCCTGACCAACAGCTGCCCTGGGTGGTTGGAGGTGGTCTAGGGCATGAAGGTCCTTCACTGAGAAGCTGTGATCTGCAATTCAGTGGCTCAGTACATGGAGAAGCTGCATACCAGACCCAGCACCTGACAGCTCCTGCTATCCTGGCAGTTCAGTTCTCCTCCATCACCTCCAATTGGGTGCTGCAAATGAAAGGCTGTCATTCCTGCGAGGAGATGCATCTTTCACCCTCTGTACAAATTACAGAACACATATTTCATGATACAGAAAGCTGACCCCCCTCAACGGCCGTCCGCTGCAGCCACCTGAGCGGCCACAGCGCTCTGCCCACCTGCACAACCTGTCATCCATGCCTCATTCTCATATACCCGGCATCCTGTCAGTCGGAAGGAAGGAAGGAAGGGAGAAGGTGGATGTTGAAAGGTGGGAAAATAGCTGCCACCTGCACGTTTGCGTTTGGGATTGTGTGGAGAAACAATACCACTGTGTGGCTTCCTCCCCAACCCAGGTCCATGTCTGTCATAAAACGACATGATTTGCAACTTATAAACACAGATTACAAAAAGCTTGGCCAGAAAGACTGAGATGCGGGGAGGGAGGGAGGGAGGGAGGGAGAGAGAGAGAGAGAGAGAGGGAGAGGGAGAGGGAGAGGGAGAGATAGAGAGGATAGTGTTTCATGCCATCCACTTCCTGGAGTGATAGAGCATTCCAGAAACTTATTTTCACAGTAGCAGTTCTCTCATAAGGAGAGATTATGGCAGACTTACAGTGCTGCTGTAAAAATAATAACTGACTGGGGAAAAAAACAAATGCAGATGTTCAGCAGAGAAGTACCCAGAGAAGCATCTGTCCCTGCAAAAGCAATGGGCTGTGTCAGTGGTGGCAGGGGCCCCTGTGAGTGGATAGGGAAGAAGGCAGGGAGCCCAACATAATGTGGAGCCAGAACCAATGACAGGAAGAGCCAATTAATTCTAGTCTTGTCCCCATCCTTCTGCCTGCTGAGTTCTGCAAGGGCAAAACTGAGACTAAGAGGTGGAAGCTGACAGCCAATGAGGACCTACGGGACCGCCTCTACTGGTATGCCCCACAGAGGACCTTACGGTCTTCAAACAAAAACATCTTGGAGGTTCCTGGCCACAGGGAGGTTAGACTGGCCTCGACCAGAGCCAGGGCTTTTTCGGCCATGGCCCGATCTGGTGGAACGCTCTGTCACAAGAGACTAGGGCCCTGTGGGACTTGACATCTTTCCACAGGGCCTGCAAGACAGAGCTGTTCCACAAGGCCTTTGGCCAAGGCACAGTCTGACCCCCTCTCTCCTTCTGTAATCCTCATAGAACTCTAGCCCAATGGTTGCCATTAATTTGATTTTGAATTGATTTTAGAATGAATTGATTTTAGAATGCTGTGTTACTTTATTGTTGTTAGCAGCACTGAGCCCGGCTTCGGCTGGGGAGGGCGGGATATAAATAATTTTATTATTATTATTATTAAGTAAGGGGGCAGGCAGGTGGGGGCAGGCCAAGGGCAGACCGAGTTCCCATTTGCCACAATGGACCAGCCTCCTCTGGGCTGTGTACACACTCTCATGTATACTACACCCAGAGCAGCACCCGCTGGTGGTTTGTGAAGCACATGACATTGGCCGCAATCCACATATGCCTTCTATTTTCTCTCTCTATATAGTGAGAAGGCAGCCCTGTTTAGGGAAGCTTTTAATGCTTGATGTATTACACTACTTTAATATTTTGTTGGAAGCCGCCCAGAGTGGCTGGGGAAGCCCAGCCAGATGGGCGGGGTAGAAATAATAAATTATTATTATTATTATTATTATTATTATTAGTAGTAGTAGTAGTAGTAGTAGTAGTAGTAGTAGTAGTAGTCCTTTTATTTAAAAAGTATTTCTGAGTTATTTGTGGGGCATAGGAATTTGTTCATCCCCCCCCCCCAAAAAAAAATATAGTCCAGCCCCCCACAAGGTCTGAGGGACAGTGGACTGGCCCCCTGCTGAAAATGTTTGCTGACCCCTGGTCTAGAGAGAGTGTTCAAGGCAAAATATAGAGGCCTGGAGGAGCAATTTGACTTGAGGGTTCCTCCCCTCTGCCACATTGGCAAATTAAATGAAACATCTAAAAGGCTTTCTCTGTTTTTTTTAAGCCCACTTGAATTAAAAATGGTCCACAGAGCCACTTGGAAGCAGGTCAGGAGAGGCCCAAGGGGCGTAGGGTGACCAGAGGCAACAGCGGTCAGGATTCCAGCCATCTTCAGTGCCGAAGAGGGAATAGTGGCAGGTCAAGCTTGCAGGGCAAGGCACAGCTACTGCACAACTAGGTAAAAAGGTAAAGGACCCCTGGACGGTTAAGTCCAGTCAAAGGAGACTATGGGGTGCTGCACTCATCTTACTTTCAGGCCGAGGGAGCTGACATTTGTCCACAGACAGCTTTCCGGGTCAGGTGACCAGCTTGACTAACCCGCTTCTGGTGCAATGGAACAACGTGATGGAAACCAGAGTGCACGGAAACACAGTTTACCTTCCTGCCACAGTGGTACCTATTTATCTACTTGCACTGGCATGCTTTCGAAGTGCTGGGTTGGCAGGAGCTGGGGCAGAGCAATGGGCGCTCACCCTGTCGTGGGGATTCGAACCGCCGACCTTCTGATTGGCAAGCCCAAGAGGCTCATTGGTTTAGACCACAGTGCCCCCCGCTTCCTACTGCACAACTATTACAGGTGCAAGAGCCCAGGCCCTCTTTTGCCTCTGAACACCCTACCTGAATGGGTGACCTTGGGTCAGTCACCTCCTCCTAGCCTAACTTGCCCTAAAAAGGGTGGTTGTGAAGATAACACTTTGGGGGGTGAGGAAACAATGTCTGCCTGATTTCCCTGGAGAAAAGCAGGGCATATAAATATAAGGTAAAGGTAAAGGGACCCCTGACCATTAGGTCCAGTTGTGGCCGACTCTGGGGTTGTGGCGCTCATCTTGCTTTATTGGCCGAGGGAGCCAACGTACAGCTTCCGGGTCATGTGGCCAGCAAGACTAAGCTGCTTCTGGTGAACCAGAGCAGCACACAGAAACGCCGTTTACCTTCCCGCTGGAGCAGTACCTATTTATCTATTTGCACTTTGACGTGTTTTTGAACTGCTAGGTTGGCAGGAGCAGGGACCGAGCAACGGGAGCTCAGCACAAATGGGGGCAGGGCGGCAAAGGCAGCCACTGGACCACAGGCTGCACACCTGTGTACAATAAGCTTTGGTGGTCATTTATACATAATAATGATTATTATCAAACTTGGCTGAACCTTCTTCTCTCTCCCTCTCCCCATCCCCCTTGACTAGACAGCAACTCCAGGAAGACTTGCCAGTGCAATTGCTGGACTCTGGTTTCCAATACCCTTTTACTTCACAGCTACATAGCAAGGTGGGGAATCTACGGGGAATCTTGGATAAAATCTATGCTTCCAGGTGTCATAAGAAAGCTGCAGAGATAGCGCAGGAGAGTGCGCACCCCAGAAATGATCTCTTTCAGCTTCTGCCTTCTGAAAGAAGCTACAGGGTTATAAAGACTAGGACTAGCCGCCTGAGAAACAGTTTCTATCCAAATGCAATTTTGGTTTTAAACGCAGTGTAAGGTAGTCTTTAGGGATGCGGGTGGCGCTGTGGGTTAAACCACAGAACCTAGGACTTGCCAATCAGAAGGTCGTGGTTCGAATCCCTGTGACAGGGTGAGCTCCTGTTGCTCAGTCCCTGCTCCTGCCAACTTAGCAGTTTGAAAGAATGTCAAAGTGCAAGTAGATAAATAGGTACCGCTCTGGCCCATGCACTGCTCTGGTTTGCCAGAAGCAGCTTAGTCATGCTGGCCACATGACCCAGAAGCTGTACGCCGGCTCCCTCAGCCAATAAAGCGAGATGAGCGCCGCAACCCCAGAGTCGGCCACTACTGGACCTAATGGTCAGGGGTCCCTTTACCTTTTTAAGGTAGTCTCTATGGGAGTATATTGTATTTAATTATGGGGTATCAGAGTTTTTAGGGGGCTAAACCAGGCTGGGATAGCTGGGATAGCAGGCTTGTTGGGTTTTGAATGTCTGATGTAGATTTTTTCAGTTTCGTTGTTCTGTATGGGACAATGACAATAAAGATTATCGCATCATATCATATTGTATTTCTAGGGTGCTTGATACTGGGTGAGGTTAGGGGAAGTTTCAGGCAGCAGTCCTTCCCCTTCCTCTCCCCCTGCCTGCCCCACAATGTTCCCCATTTGCCTTGCATTTTAATGTGAAGTTTGGGTGACCTGGTTTGTTTGCATATATTTTTTTGGCTGCGCTTCAAACATGGTGCAGATCAAAGATTTGGAGGAGGGTTCTTTGAAGGAGCAATTTTGAATACTTCTAAGTGTTTCCCCCAACCCCTCCTCCCCCTGCATCTCTCCTGTGTGATGGATGACTCTGGAACCTACACCCTGCTGGGGTTCACGCCTACAAGTTACATTGAGTAATGGCCTGCTACCCTGTGTGTCTGTGACCAAATGTCACCAGGGGGAAAGGAATATCTCTGGCAGAATCTCTCCCTTCTAGGGTGTCAAGGACTGCTGGGTCTTTGTGCTCGCTGCCCCATGTGGCAGAGCACTGAACTGCAGTTTGTGGGGCTTCAGGTCCAGGGCTGACTCCACCCACTGAAGCCCCACCCACTGAAGTAGCATAAGACCCTGTCCCACTTGAGCAGGCATCCCCAAACTCTGCCCTCCAGCTGTTTTGGGACTACAATTTCCATCATCCCTGACCACTGGTCCCATTAGCTAGGGATGATGTGACTTATAGTCCCAAAACAGCTGGAGGGCCGAGTTTGGGGATGCCTGCACTTGAGCCTTACTTAAGTACCATGGTCCTCCGGAGCACTGGTGTGCACCTAAATCCTTGGTTATTCTTTGTTTCTGCCTCCTGGTTGCTTCCCTGGTTCTGCTCTCTGTTCCTGCCTTTCCCAACTACTTCAGGGTCCTGGCTCGCTTCAGATTGTTGCTCACAGCCCAGCCTCAGTACTGAGGCAGGGGTAGAGAACAGACCCTCCAAGTGACCCTATTTTCCAGGGACAGTCCTGGATTTACAGAAGCCATCCTGGTTTCTGATTTGATCCCGGAAAGTCCCACTTTTCCTTAGGATGTCCCTATTTTCATGGGAGAAATGTTGGAGGGTATGGAGTTATCTGACCCCTGAGCAAAGGAGATAGGTAACTATACAACCTTTAGAAGACAACTGAAGGCAGCCCTTTATAGCAAAGTTTTTTTAAAAAAATGTCAAATGTTTTATTATGTTTATTATATATTTTATTATATATGTTGAAAACTGCCCAGACTGGCTGGGACAACCTAGTCAGATGGGTGGTGTCAGAGACATGGTCTACAGAGAGGAATCAGCAGAGGGGGAGGAAGAGACAGAGGAAAAGAGAGGGCTGCCTGCCACTTCTCAAAGCAACACTGAGATGCAGGAGCAGGAGGCAGGTGGTAGTAGGGGATTGGATTCAACTCCAGAGGAGGAATTGGCTACACCTGAGTCTCCCAGAAGTAGGAGGCAGAGCAAGCAATTACAGCAAAGGAAGACCAGCTGGAAGCAAGGGCGGGCTTGGCATATATCTGGCCTTGGAAGGGGCCGGAGGCCAGTCGAGTCAATTGACTCTGATAGTGAAGAATGAGCTGTGGGAGGCTCTGTTTGCTGTAAGCCTGCAATTGCCAAATAAAGCTAAAGGAGTTAAACTGCTAGCTTGCTGTGTCGTGTGTGAGAGATGCGCTAAACCTAACAGGTGGGGTATAAATAATAAAATTATTATTATTATTATGGAATAGGGCATCCATATTTTCACCGGAGAAATTTGGGGGGGGGGTATGGACCTGGGGTGGACCTGGCCAATGGGCTGGATCCTTATCTTTCCCCAGCCTTCATGGGCCAACTTAGTTGCCTCAATCTGTACCTGGAAAAGAAAAGAAAAACATATAGGGGAATCAATCCTATGCATGCAGTGGAGGCTCATCTGTTAGCTCACTGGTGTCCAGCTGGTGGGTGGGTTGCAGTAGCATCACTGCCACCATGCATATATATAGTAAAAAGTAATGGGTTTGCAAATGCATGCTTGGGTTAAAAGTGGGTCCTCAGTCTGGAAAGGTTGGTGATAGCTGAGTTTGGGCAAATGGGGCACTGCCCCACCAACCTCAGTCCCCTTCCTGCCTTCTTTCTTACAACCAGGCAGGAGTTGGCCTCTGTTTGCCATTGGCTTTGGCTTCATCTATCCCTGGTCTACCAGGGCACTAGCCTCCACTGAATATGTGTCTACTCTGAAGTAAGCCCCATTGAAGTCTGTGAGGCTCATGTACACTTAACTGGGAATAAGTTCTGAGCAGAGAAGCATAAGTTTGAATTGGTTGTCTACTGCTTTAACAACAACAACAACAACAACAACAACAACAACAACAACAACAACAACAATTTATTATTTATACCCTGCCCATCTGGCTGGGCTTCCCCAGCCACTCTGGGCAGCTTCCAACAAAATATTAAAATACTGTGATACATCAAACATTAAAAGCTTCCCTTCAGATGTCTTCTAAAAGTCTGGTAGTTATTTTTCTCTTTGACATCTGGTAGGAGGGCGTTCCACAGAGCAGGTGCCACTACTGAGAAGGCTCTCTGCCTGGTTTCCTGTAACTTGGCTTCTCGCAGTGAGGGAACCGCCAGAAGGCCCTCGGCACTGGACCTCAGTGCAGAACGATGGGGGTGGAGATGCTCCTTCAGGTATACTGAACCGAGGCCGTTTAGGGCTTTAAAGGTCAGCACCAACACTTTGAATTGTGCTCAGAAACGTACTAGGAGCCAATGTAGGTCTTTCAAGACTGGTTTTATGTGGTCTCGGCGGCCGCTCCCAGTCACCAGTCTGGCTGCCGCGTTCTGGATTACTTGTAGTTTCCGGGTCACCTTCAAAGGTAGCCCCACGTAGAGCGCATTGCAGTAGTCCAAGCGGGAGATAACCAGAGCTTTGATAGTTTTCAACAGGATCTTAAAATGCTATTGACTGCCATCTGCATGCCCAAGTCACTGGATCCTCTGCCCGCCCAATGGATTTGTATATTAGCTTTACCATTTCTTTGGATAAGTGATCACTTCTTTTATCTGCAGGGATGGGGTTTCTACCTCTTATTTGTGCTTGTGTGTGTGGCCCAAACCCACCATTTACCAGCAGAAGGGAAGCATGGCCTACTCTAGTGGTCAAATCCCCCAGGCATTTGGGATTTCAGTTTGCAGTTACATCCAGTAGTGAAAACCGGTGGCTCAGTATGTTGGTTGGAAGCAAAAGACGTTCAGACAGGGATCTTTCCCAGTCCTACCTGGAGATGCTGGGGATTGAACCGGGGACCTTCTGCAGGCAAAACGGGTGCTCTGCCAGCAATCAATAATAATAATAATAATAATAATAATAATAATAATAATAATAATAATTTATTTATATCCCGCCCTCCCCAGCCAAAGCCAGGCTCAGAGCGGCTAACAACAGTAAAAAAAGCACAGTGTACATAAAATCACACAGTCAATTACGTAATTAAGATACATTCTAAAATCAATTCAGAATCAAATTAATGGCAACCATTGGGCTAGAGTTCTATGAAGATTACAGGAAGGGAGAGGGGGTCAGACTGTGCCTTGGCCAAAGGCCTGGTGGAACAGCTCTGTTTTGCAGGCCCTGCGGAAAGATGTCAAGTCCTGCAGGGCCCTAGTCTCTTGTGACAGAGCGTTCCACCAGATCGGGGCCACAGCCGAAAAGCCCTGGCTCTGGCCGAGGCCAGACTAACCTCCCTGTGGCCTGGGATCTCCAAGATGTTTTTATTTGAAGACCGTAAGGTCCTCCGTGGGACATACCAGGAGAGGCAGTTCCGTAGGTATGAGGGTCCTAGGCCGTATAGGGCTTTAAAGGTTAAAACCAGCACCTTAAACCTGATCCTGTACTCCACCGGGAGCCCTTCTCCTACTTGCTACTGTTTAACCATCACCAGAAACTTGCCACCCAAGGTGGCTGCTTTGCTTTACCTCCTAGCAAGGCCATCCCTGAACAGGGAAGGTATGAATCCCAGGTCAGGCTGTTGTTGCAACCCCAGATTGCTACTTGGCATGTTGAGAATGGTTCCTTTCATCTGAGGATTTGCAGACACCGAATGCCACTTAGCAGCACCCTCGGTGAGGCAGATAAGTTTCACTATTCTTAGGAGCCTGATAGAGAGGGACTCTGCCTGTTTAGAATGAGTGGATTGAGTACATTCATGGGGGCCAGGGCAGGGCGGGGTTGTCTGAAACCAGATCTGGGTGGAAATGTTAAAGGTCAAGTGTTGGACTGAATAGGGCAATTCAGCAGACAAAGTTTTAGAGAGCTGTTGATGATGGGTCTGTGCATGTGTGTAAGGAGGGTGTTAATCTGAGCTGGGCTTTAGCCATCATAAACCTTCATCCTCATTGTCTTTATTACATACACAACATAAACATTTTTCTCAGGCTCCTCAGGCAAAAAAAAAAGGGCTTACAAATATTAAGATAAGACTCTCCCCCTCTCTGGCTTAAAATCTTAAAGGCATGACACAAAAGGAAGGGAGGTTGGGAGAGGAACAAAGCAAGATCAGGCACTTTTTCTTAGTTGCAGAGTTCTTGTCATGACCAGCTGCAATGGAAAGATTTCCATGGAGATGAGGAGCCAAAAGCTGCTGGTCTTTCAGCAGAGCTGATGGAGAGGTCCTGCAGTTTTCCCTCTCTCTCTCTCTCCTAGAGCCCATATATTATTGTTACCGCCTCAGAGGACGCAACATGAGGCTAAGAGAGCGAGTTACAGACTGGGACGTCCCTGGTTTGACTCTTGCCTCTGCTAGGAGCTTGCTGTTCCTGTTATGGATGAACATTTATTTATACCCCACTTTTATGTAACAAGCAACCCCCAAACGGCTTGCAGAACACAAAACAAAACCACCAAGTAGAGTGATTTGTGCACAGGAAAAATACAATAAACTACAACAAAAGCATTTTTTAAAAAACCCCACAGACCCTCTTGACTCTATTATTCTTTGCTGGTGTGTTTTAAAAGGAGATGGTTAAGTATTAAACACCTGCTTGAACAAATAGATTCTCAGAAGCCATCCAAATACAGGGAGAGAATGAGCCTGACAGGTTTACCTGAAAATAACATTTCCAAGTTTATTTGGGTAGCCACTAACTCCCCTGCCTCTTACTTGCTTCAGGCAAATTCCTTGTTCTCGGCTGCAGCACCCCCTACCCTACAAGTAACAGCACTGACCTACCCTACAAGTTTGTTGTAAGATTATAAAAGTCCACGTTTGCCAAACTTCTAAAACAGCAGTGGGGAAGCTCTGGTTGTCTGGATGTGGCTGGACCACAGCTCCCACCACTGGCCATACTGCCTGGGTGGGAGTCTGGATTGCTACAGGTTTACCATCTCTGCTCTAAAGCATTGTGTAAATTAGAGGTGGGTTAATTCAAGTGTGGGGGCCCTCCAGGCCTCTCTCTCTGGCTCATGTGACTCACCTTAAGCCAGGCATAGGCAAACTCGGCACTCCGGATGTTTTGGGACTACAATTCCCATCATCCCTGACCACTGGTCCTGTTAGCTAGGGATCATGGGAGCTGAAAACCCAAAACATCTGGAGGACCGAGTTTGCCTATGCCTGCTTTAGGCCATACCTCCTCCCCACCCTGGCCATAAACCTCCCCAGGACAGCTCTGCACCCTCATCTATAACAACAACAACAACAACAACAACAACAACAACAACAACAACAACAACAACAACAACAACAACAACTCAGGGCAGCTTCCAACAAAAGCTTCCATATTAAAATACAGTAATGCATCAAACATTAAAAGCTTCCTTAAACAGGGCTGCCTTCAGATGTCTTCTAAAAGTCTGGTAGTTATTGTTCTCTTTGACATCTGACAGAAGGGCGTTCCACAGGGTGGGTGCCACTACTGAGAAGACACTCTGCCTGGTTCCCTGTAACCTCACTTCTCACAGTGAGGGAACTGCCAGAAGGCCCTCGGAGCTGGACCTCAGTGTCCAGGTAGAACGATGGTGGTGGAGACGCTCCTTCAGGTATACTGGACCAAGGCCATTTAGGGCTTTAAAGGTCAGCACCAACACTTTGAATTGTGCTCAGAAATGTACTGGGAGCCACTGTAGGTCTTTCAAGACCGGTGTTATGTGGTCTTGGCGGTCGCTCCCAGTCACCAGTCTAGCTGCTGCATTCTGGATTAGTGCTTTTGCTAGACTGGAATGTGTCCTTAAACTCTGATAATGCCTCTCGCTTACCTTTCGAAGGGGTGGTTCTAGCTATGCCCATTGCTCCACCTACTTTTTGCCTCTGGCTCCACCCACTACTGGCCAGTGATCCTCAGAAGGTTGCTTGTAAGGGAATATGGCCCTCATGCTGAAAAAGGTTCCCCACCCCTATATAAATGAATCATAGAGTTGGAAGGGAGCCCAAGGGTCATCAATGCAGGAATGCCAGCTAAAGCATCCATGACAGATGGCCATCCAATCTCTGCTTAAAAGCCTCCAATGGAGAGTCCACAACCTCCTGAGGGAGACTGTTCCACAGCTGAACAGCTCTTACTGTCAGAAAGCATCTTCCTGATGTTGAGTCGGAATCTCCTTTCTTGGAGCTAGAAGCCATTGGTTCGAGTCCTACCATCTGGAGCAGGAGAAAACAAGCATGCTCCATCTCCCATGTGACAATGCGACAGGAATTCTGAGGTCTTAGATATATGTTAAATGTTCATAAGTGTACCAACTAAGCACGTACATAGATCAGCACATGAAGACCAACCTGAAACCATTTTTGATTCCCAAACTGCCCAAATGTTTTCTCTGCAAGGTCAAAGGAAAATGGAAAAGCCTCCCCATTGTCTTGTCCTTCACAAATCCTGTCTTAAAGGGTATGTCTGTGTTTGAATAGGGTGAGCCTGTGACCTGACTCAGGAACTAAGTATTTATCATTACTAAGTATTTATCATTACAAAAGACTGGCCAGGCTCCCCAGGCAATCCAATCAAGTGACCATTAAACAGGTAACCTGCCTGACAGGAGATAAACAACGCACTCAGATTTCTGTTTTAGACCACCTTTTCTGTGATGTAGATATGTGGGGGGGGGGGGTAGTCTTGGGTTACACCCCTTCTTGTGATATATGTATGATGTATGGAGAGGTGGTCTTGAGCTCCAGGGCAGGGAATTAAAAATGTCTTGTGTGCCATTGTTCTGAGTTCCTCCTCCCTTCCTGCGTATCGATAAAGATCAATAAAGATCAGGCTTATTAGTTATTTTGCTTCTCAATAGTCTCTGGTCGGCCTCTGTTATTTCCTCCTACCGATAGGGAACCTACGTAAGGACTCTATAAGGGCTCTTGGATACCCCATAAGGGGAAAAGGGCAGATTTTGTTTACAACAACAACCCTTGAGATATTTGAAGATGGCCTTCATATCTCCTCTCAGTCTTCTTTTCCAGGCTAAACATACCCAGCTCCTTCAACCTTTTCTCATAAGGCCTGGTTTCCAGACCCTTTACCAACTTGGTCGCCCTTCTCTGCACGTGTTCCAGCTTGTCAAATGCTAGATCTTCAGACAAAAATCCTGTTCTTCTGGAAAGCCAAGATATGGGACATTATTATTTATTATATATCATTATATCATAATTATTCTAGAATGTATATTATATTATATTATATTATATTATATTATATTATATTATATTATATTATATTATATTATATTATATGGCTGTATTCAAGTAGGTTTTACTCAAGAGTTCACCTACTGATATTAACAGACCTAACTTAGTCATGTATTTAAATGGGTCTACTCTGAGTAAAACTTAGTTGAATACCACCCAACACATAATAATAAATATAAACGTTTGTATAGCATTTTCAAGTGTTTAAAGTGCTTCACATACGCTGTCTAGCTGCAGTCCTTAGGTAAGCTAGTATTTCTTATCCATTTCACAGGTGCTGACAAAGACTAGCTTGCATACAGTGTGGTATAATGGTTAGAGTGTTGGACCAGGACTTGGGAGACCAGGGTTCAATCCCCACTCAGCCATGAACTCTCTTTACCTTTTTACCTCACAGGGTTCTTGTGGGGATTGAACGGGGAGGGAGACAAGCATGGATGCCATCATGAGCTCCTTGGAGGAAAATCTGGGATATAAATGCAATAAATAACAATAAGTGGTAATAAAGCCTCAACAGAGGTGAGATTCAAACGGCGGACATCTTATTTTGTAGCTCTGTTCCTCTGAGGGACACCAGGTCTCCTCAGATTCTTATGAAACAGAACATTTCACCCTAGTCCTTCCTTCAAAACTGAAAGAGATAAGAAAAGAAAATGCACAGAAAACAAGATGATGGGGAAATAAATCTCTTCCTTTCCCCTGCCCTCCTATCTTGCCTTCCTTCTTTAAGATAACATTGAGTCTCCTTACAGAGATACACTGAATTTCCAAAGGGGTCCAGACAGTGAAATAATACTGCATCCCCCCCCTCAAAAAAAAAAAAAAAAAACCCTACCCAACTCTGAAAGGAGTTACACACAAAAGGTTTGTTTGGAAAGGGAAGCAGCGAAGATACCTAATCTGTAAAAAGATACCATGTTGGTCTAGCAGACTCTAGCTATTCTCACAAGCGTTGATAACCGCTTTAGAATTTGGCCAGAATGCCTTGCTTGGCATTCATTAGAAGGGTCCTATTTCACCCCATCTTAGAATCGATTCCTGGTTCGTGATCATGCGTCCTTTTGCCTGTATCAAGTGAATATGGCAATATTTGCCTGTATCAAGTGAATATCCACCCCACCCCCCAATTCCATTTGAAATGAAAATCCTCTATTTGCCACACTGCAGATTGTGTGGAATGGTCTCCATCAACAAGCAATCTGAGTGGTTTCCCCCATCCCAGTTGACAATGAAGGAAATATCTGCTCTCCACCACCACCACAGTTCCTTCTTGGAAAGAGCGGTGTTTCTATTCCAACACTTCTGCCAAAGGCATGTCGCTTTTACAAGCAAGCAGGCAAAGAGTAGCTGTGTTAGAGCCTCTCCAAACAACATTTTTATTGTGCATACAATAAAATACACGGGTGGCACTGTGGTCTAAACCACAGAGCCTAGGACTTGCCAATCAGAAGGTCGGCAGTTCAAATTCCCTCGACGGGGTGAGCTCCCGTTGCTCAGTCCCAGCTCCTGCCCAGCTAGCAGTTCGAAAGCACATCAAAGTGCAAGTAGATAAATAGGTACCGCTCCGGCGGGAAGGTAAACAGCATTTCCGTGTGCTGCTCTGGTTTCGCCAGAAGCGGCTTAGTCACGCTGGCCAAATGACCCAGAAGCTGTATACCAGCTCCCTTGGCCAGTAAAGCGAGATAAGCGCTGCAACCCCAGAGTTGTCCGCGACTGGACCGAATGGTCAGGGGTCCCTTTACCTTATGTTTTGTATTCATGTTGCTATCAGACCAGTGATACGCTATTCCACTTTCAATCCTGCAAAAGTTTTAGGGCAGGTGTACTACTTATTTCCCATTAGTGCATATCCCATAATTTCCTGTGGGTGGTGGGTGGAGGGTAATCCTCCAAAGTTTACAGTTGGATAACATCTTTATTAGAATGAACCAAGAAGGTACAAAAATAAGGCCACCATTTCGAGTTCTACAAAATTCTTCATCAGGCCAGATGTTCTGTGGAACATCCTGCCTGGTTAACAATTCTAGATAATTCAAAAGCTTATGATCAAGTAAGTGGGATACAATTTTTGTTAACTAAACACAGTCAAATGTGTTTGTTTCTTTAGACAGCCCTTCCAGATGCAGCAAAATAAGATGCAAAATATGTAATGTGCCATTTTCAGTTTGTAAAATTTCTTAAACATTTACTAAAAACAATGATCAAACCATGACTTTTGCCTGCAAAGTTTGCTTTGTTTTCCAGCTGTCATCCCTTTGTAAGCTGGGTAAGCATCCCAGGAGTGATGTCAAACACACCATGGTTAAGGAAGGATGCTGGGTCCACATGTTAACACCAAGCCAAAGTCAAAACAAAGCAAGGTTCATAACCTCCCCCAAACCATAGCTTATGTTTGTGGGGTTTTAGGGGCAGTAAACAAACAATAGCTAAGCCCACTGGGCAAGGTTCATGCATAACACTAAACCATGGTTTAATAAATATCTTAACAAAGCATGGATTTGTGTTATGTGCAAACCAGGGTTTAGAAGAGATTCATAATAAAATCAAAAGGCAGATAAATGCTTTTGGGGTTTGCTTTCTTGTTACTGCTCCTCTGCCCCTGCTCCTATAGTGGCAACGTTATGATGTTTAGGCTCTGTTTGGTAGATAAAAACTAAGAGAGAGCTTTTCTGAAGTTCAAGATGCTTTTTCTGAAGTCCCTCCCCTTTCCCTTTCAGGCAATTCCTCCGTGAGTTTTTCAAAAAGGTATTTGAATGTATTTGATCTCTGACAAATTTCTCTCTTGCTTCATCTGATAGGAAATTAAATCTGGCTACTCAGCCAGCCTTTGAAGCTGCTCTTGCTTTCCAGCGAGCAGACAGAGAACACGTTATTATCTCACAAACCTGGCTTTCAAGGGTGACATCACTTCATGTTACGATTTGGCAAAGGTGGCTGTAAGCCAGGGCTGGTTGCTGGTGTCAGTGAAGGTCCATTTAGCTGAGCAAAACACTCCTCCAGGCAGTATCCTTTGGCCGTCATCCAGCTCAAGTTAGCAATGATGAATGCCTATCAAAAGCCAGGGTGGGGGGAACAATCCTGACCTGGAAGCTACTGCAGAACGCAGCAGCCGGATGACAGCATGAAACTCCTCTGCTGAAATAATTACACTGGCTGCTAACATGGTGTTGGGTCTGTTCAAAGCTCTTGCATCAATACACAAAGCCTTGCGCAACTTGGGTTCTGCAAACCTCTTCCAGCCAGTGGCGTAGCATGGGTTGTCAGCACCCGGGGCATGGCAAGTAATTTGCGCCCCCTAACCTGCCGCCGCTGCCAGCTTCTTCTTGCTGCTGCCTGGTCTTTTCTGGTGTGGTTCTCTCCCGCGCTCAGCGCTGCGCTGGGCGGCCGCTGCACTGTCCCTCCCCCAGATAGTCCCTCGCTCTCTCTCCGCACCGCACGCCTGGCACCCCCTCCTCCACAGTGGGCGGCGACCCGGCGGCTCGGATCGGATTCACACAGCCAGCACTGCAGTGAGAGAGAGTGAGTGAGCCAGGTAGGGGCAGAGAGCTGAGAGTGCGAGCACCCCCCCCAGATGTTGCGCCTGGTGCGGCCGGCCCCCCCTGCACCCCCCACGCTATGCCACTGCTTCCAGCCAAGCTAGGGTCTTACCCATACTTACCTTTTGCCCCACTCTTTCAAAGCAGGCACCTGCCCCCCACATCAACACAAAACCTGTGGGGCACACCCTGAATTAAATTTCCCTATTGTAAATTAAAGTGTTTGCAATATATTTAATACTATTTAGTATCCACAATTAATATAGTTCATCAAATATATGTAATTAAACACACAATTAGTAGATTTAAAATATTCAATTATTAAACAAATTTAATACGCAAACAGATGTATGAGCTTTTATTAACAATGCATGACATAAAAATATTTTTAAATATTTTTTTCTTGAATGTGGCCAGGGGTCACCAAAAAAAGCTTTGTGGGCCACATGCGGCCCTCGGGCTGTGGGTTGGACCACCCTGACACCTAACAACAACAACAACAACAACAACAACAACAACAACAACAACAACAACAATATTTGTACTCCACCCATCTGACTGGGTTGCCCATGCCACTCTGGGCAGCTTCCAGCATATAAAAACATTACACATTAAAAAGCTTCCCTTTACAGGGCTGCCTTCAGATGTCTTCTAAAGGGCACTGGTAGACAAACGTGGGGGTGGGGGAAGCCGTCCGCCCCGGGTGCCATCCGGGGGGGGGGTTGTGACATCATGGCCGCCCCTGCCCCCCAGGATTCTCGGTGCTCAGCACACACGCCCCAGGATGTTTGCTGCTCGCCGTGCATGCCCCGGGACATGCGCTGCTCGCCACGTGTGCCACACCTCACGGGTGGCGAGCCAGCCATGCCCCTGGATGTACGCTGCTCCCAGTGTTGGAGCAGGTAGCTCCACCACTGCTAAAGGGTATATAGTTACTCATCTCCTTGTCATCTGATGGGAGAACATTCCACAGGGTGGATGCCACTACCAAGAAGGCTTCTCACAGTGAGGGAACTGCCAGAAGACCTTTGGAGCTGGACCTCAGTGCCCGGGCTGAACAATGGGGGTGGAGATGCTCCTTCAGGCTCCCAGTATGTTTCTGAGCACAATTCAAAGTGTTGGTGCTGACCTTTAAAGCCCTAAACAGCCTCAGCCTAGAATACCTGAAGGAGTGTCTCCACCCCCATTGCCAAGCCTGGACACTGAGGTCCTCCTCTGAAGGTCTTCTGGCAGTTCCCTCACTGTGAGAAGTGAAGTTACAGGAAACCAGGCAGAGGGCCTTCTCAGTAGTGGCACCCACCCTGTGGAACGCCCTCCCATCAGATACCAAGAAGATGAAGAACTACACAACCTTTAGAAGACATCTGAAGGCACCCCTGTATCAGGAAGTTTTTAATGTTTGACATTTTACTATGTTTTTATATGTGCGGTTATCCACCTAGAGTGGCCGGGGAAAACCAGCAAAACTATTATTATGATATTACAGGGCCAAGGCCGTTTAGGGCTTTAATGGTCAGTACTGCCAACACTTTGCACTGTGATCAGAAACGTACTGGGAGCCAGTGTGGTGTAGTGGTTAAGAGCGGTAGTCTCGTAATCTGGGGAACCGGGTTCGCATCTCCGCTCCTCCACATGCAGCTGCTGGGTGACCTTGGGCCAGTCACACTTCTTTGAAGTCTCTCAGCCCCACTCACCTCACAGAGTGTTTGTTGTGGGGGAGGAAGGGAAAGGAGAATGTTAGCCGCTTTGAGACTCCTTAGGGTAGTGATAAAGCGGGATATCAAATCCAAACTCTTCTTCTTCTTCTAATGTAATCCAACCCTTTGCTTAGTCCAGGCGAAATGCTGCCTTTGTCATCTTCCCCTGATGCCCACGATGCCTCTGAGTGCCCCTCCACTCCCTGTCACGAGGTGGCAAGAGTGGCAACATTTTTCCTCCCTCAAAAATTACATGGAGCTGAAGGAGGAATTTGGAAGAGTGACCTTCTTTCTCACTTCCGTTTTTCAGCTCTATGTGCTTTTAAGGCTCAGACAGATGCAACTTTTATGCAGATCTCTCAGAAAAGTGAAGTGTATATGTGTGTACATCTTCTCTCTTTCTATTTCAGCGGGTTGGAAGTTGATCTGAGAGAAGTAGCCTGAGGGGGTGATTCCTGTGGCACCCACTCAAAAATGTGCCCACAAGGTTGAAAAGCTTGGTGAACCCTGGGGTTAGCTATGAGTTCTAAACTTGGCCTTTCTGCACCTATTGAGCAAACTCTGGGGTTCACCTCAGCCTTGCTTGGCGTCTTATTCAGTTTTGAGGGACAGCTGAATTTTCCTCAAGACTTTTCTCATCATCTCTAACGACCTCTCATGGCCCTGACACCAGGCAACTGTTGGCCGGGGCTTTGATATTATTTATGATGGACACTCTGGTTAATCTCCTTGTCTCAGCTGGAACCTCTCTTTGGGAAGCCAAAAAGAAATAAAAAATATCTGTGCACTTTGCAAGTCTGTGTTTGTATCTCTCTCAGATGGTTTTGACAGCTGCTGCTTCCCTCCGAACCGAAACTCTAAATTTAACACTGTTGCATTGATATTGTCCTTCTCCCCTTGTTTCCCTTCCTGCTGCCCTTTCTTTGATCCACTTCCATTTACCATTGCTAAGGACGCCGTGCTGAATGTTTATTTGACAGGGATGATTTCTTAGATCCAAACTTGTTTTCTGTTGACTTAGGAAGCAAGAAAGGAAGGAAGGTGGGGAGAAAGCAGTGAAATCACTTGGGGGATGGGACAGGACTGGGACCCCCCCCAACAGTGACACACACACACACACACACACACACACACACACACACACACACTTTCCCCTTCCAGTTGTTGGTTCCGTCACAGAATAACCCGTCCAGACCCAGATACAATGCTGGAGTTTCTGCAAATGAGCAAGTCTCTGTACGCAGAAGTTCAACATGGGGAGAAAAGTGAGAATTGTGATGAGCTGGAGATATTATGGGGTGGCGAAGCAGAGGGGGAAGACAAATGAGAACAGGCTGATAGATCGTCGTGAAAACAGACTTCAGGTTTCACCAATGGAACTAATATTTAATCAATGGGCAGGTCAGCAGGTGCCGTGTGTTCAGAGGAACTCGATAACTTCAAATGGTTTGTCTTTTTGTAACAGTGAGTTTGAAGTTTCCCTCTTAGAACTGGAAATCTGCCAGATGTGTTTTTTAAAAAAGAAAGAAAGAAAGAAAAATTCAGACCATCTTATGGTGCCTGAAAACCCTTTGTGCAGACCGAGTACAGAGGATGGAAAACATTGGGAAAGGAGAAAGTTGACCCAGCAGCTCCTCCAGATATTCTCTGTATTCTGTACTCATGACCATTGTGCTTATGGTGACATTAAACCTGATCCTGCTCTCAATACAGTTCGCACCTGCAAAGGTTTTGGAGTGGACATGCTGCTTTATATCCAGTGGCTGCACCTCTCGTAGCTTCTCAAATCCTATTTCTGCTGCAAATATTCTGGTTTATTTTTTTGTTGTGCTATAGCACCAGAGTGCCTCTCCGGAAGACAGTAATATTGAGGAAGCCTCATGGAACCATGAATAAAGTGGAATTATGTGTATAAATCCAGCTGGAATCCAGTAGAAATCCACCACTAATGTGCTATGATTGCATCAATGACACGTTTCGGAATATACATGTGTTATAAGAATTTCATCAGTGTATTCTGGAGGGGCTGTGAGTGGCAGGGAACAAAGACATATAAACTGCCTTGGAAAAAGCCCTCTTTTACCAGCTCAGATTCTGTGTCCTTGCATTTCAGTACAGTGGTACTTCTGGTTGTGAATGGGATCCGTTCCAGAGCCCCGTTCGCAACCTGAGAGGAACGCAACCCGCGTCTGTGCGTCTGTGCACGTGCAGGTCACGATTCGCTGCTTCTGCACATGCGCGTGATGTCCTTATGCGCGTCTGCACACGCGCAAGCGGCGAAACCCGGAAGTAACCCTTTCTGGTACTTTCGGGTCGCCGTGGGACGCAACCTGAAAAGACGTAACCTGAACTGAATGTAACAGGAGGTACTGACCAGTTAGTAGGCAATGTTCCTTGTTGACCTTGAATGAACACAGAACCCCTGGGAATAGTGGACAGCTCCCATGGGGGAATTGTACAAAGAAAAAAACATGCCCCCCCACGCTTTCCTCCATCCTTGCAGTTGACCTGAGTGAGCAGGGCCAGGCAAAATTCTGCCACTTGCTTTCTGGAATTTACTGAAGTTCTGAACAGTCTCTCAGGGACACCCCTACAGAGAATGCCTCACAGCAGGCCCAAGAGCGTTGGTAATTGCGGCTAGGTTACAACTTTGCTTCAAGTCCCACTGGAAGTGGGTGGCCAGTCCTTTCCAATGGGATAATTTCACTCTGCCTATGGTCCTTGTAAATGGGATGTGGTTGGCGCTGTGGGTTAAACCACAGAGCCTAGGACTTGCCGATCAGAGGGTCGGCGGTTCGAATCCCCGTGACGGCGTGAGCTCCCATTGCTCGGTCCCTGCTCCTGCCAACCTAGCAGTTTGAAAGCATGTCAAAGTGCAAGTAGATAAATAGGTACCGCTCCGGCGGGAAGGTAAACAGCCTTTCCGTGCGCTGCTCTGGTTCGCCACATGACCCGGAAGCTGTACGCCGGCTCCCTCGGCCAGTAAAGCGAGATGAGCGCCGCAACCCCAGAGTCGGACACGACTGGACCTAATGGTCAGGGGTCCCTTTATCTTTACGGTCCTTGTAAAATACAGACCTCTCCCAAACCTCACAAACAAAGAAACCTCACCTCTCACAGACCTTCCACTCAACCTCCCTCCCCCCCCCCGTATTTTTGTTAGCCAGTTAATAAGATGCCAACAAATAAACAGAAGCTTCTCTGATTCTTTAACTTCGGCTCCCTCCCCCTCACCAACTTGGCCCATCGCCTTCTTTTGCTTTAGAAACTCCAGGGAGGGAACAGATTTCTCACTTCAGAAAGGCTATCTTTTTTTACATTGTTCTTTGAAGAGCAGCTCTTGGCCATTCACACTTCCTATTATGCTAGGGCATCTGGAGCCGGGCCTATTGTGAAGCTGGCATTCTGCAAATTCCCCAAGCTATGAAACAAGGCCAAGGGGGAAGCAATGCTCTTTGACCAAGAAGTATATTAGTTTAATCAGCATGGCTTCCTGAGCATGATTCAGTCCCAGCCCATTCACATAGAGAGTTTTCCCACTCGTAAACGTGCAAATTCAGTCCCCAAAGCTTCCAGGGTCCTCTGCTGGTAACTATGCCCTCCTCTGGTCAGAAGAAGGAAGTATGGTTGGAAGTTTCCTCCATAACACACAAATGTTGTGAAATGTATTGGTTTTTATGGATGGTTGCTTAAACTGATCATTTATCATGTACAGTGAAAAGCAATTTGCAGATATTGAAAATAATTAAAAGCAAAACTTTGTCTCAGCAGAGAAGCAGAAGTTCTGAACAGTGGATTCCAGAGCAGTAAAAAGATAATCTGCTGTGATGGGCAAACTTTCCCCCCTGCAACATTTTGAGTTGGCTCAGGCCTTACAAAAGCAGTATCAAAAATTCTCATAAGAATTTCCCCCCCTGAGAATATTTCTGGAGACTCCCCCCCCTTCCCTAGAAAAGAAAGCCCCTTTGCAGAATTTCCTGCAAATGTTTACCACCATTTATTTGTTGTTGTTTAGTCATTTAGTCGTGTCCGACTCTTCGTGACCCCATGGACCAGAGCACGCCAGGCACTCCTGTCTTCCACTGCCTCCCGCAGTTTGTTCAGACTCATACTGGTAGCTTCGAGAACACTGTCCCACCATCTCGTCCTCTGTCGTCCTCTTCTCCTTGTGCCCTCCATCTTTCCCAACATCAGGGTCTTTTCCAGGGAGTCTTCTCTTCTCATGAGCTGGCCAAAGTATTGGAGCCTCAGCTTCAGGATCTGTCCTTCCAGTGAGCACTCAGGGCTGATTTCCTTAAGAATGGATAGGTTTGATCTTGCAGTCCATGGGACTCTCAAGAGTCTCCTCCAGCACCATAATCCAAAAGCATCAATTCTTCAACGATCAGCCTTCTTTATGGTCCAGCTCTCACTTCCATACATCACTACTGGGGAAACCATAGCTTTTACTATACGGACCTTACCACCATTTATAGCCCCAGAAAGATTCCAGGCCCTGTGGATTTTGTAGGATGCAAAGCAGTCTGTCAGAGAATTCCTCACCTCCCTTGATAAATTTGCTGAAATGGCCCCTCCGATGTCTCTGCCCATAAACAGAGAACTAGTGTGGTGTAATGGCTGCAAGCTCTTTGGGGCCAGAGCCTCTGCGAGGTTCCATGCACATGGCTTTTATTTATTTATTTAGTCTAGCCAAAGCCATTACATAAGATAAAATACATAAAACGGAACCAAAACGGAACAAAATACATTACACAGTTAAAAAGTTACTAAAACCAGACATCCTGTCAGATAAGAGTTTACTCCCCTGAATAATTTAACTTATCTTCCCCACAAACTTTACTCCTTAAAGATGCCACTCTAAAGGCAAAACAGGTCAATTCCTGGGGTTCTAGGGGGACCTGTCCCCGAATAAAAAGTTAATCAAATGTGCAATTGACCTCCTAACTGGGAGATTTAAATCTTTGAACAAGGCTGCTCTTTATCTCCATAGGGGCAAACTTCACAGGAGGTCTGGCAGAGGAACGGGGGGGGGGGGGAGCGCACTGCCCCCAGCACCATCGGAGAGGGGGGTACCATCATGCCCACCCCCGACACCCCCCCACCCCCACGCTGGGCACCCCCCCTGCAGGCAGCTTGCCCAGGACACATGCCCCACACCCCTGGGACGCACTCTATGCCCTGCAGGCAGCATGCCACGACCCGGGATGCACACCACTCCCCTGTGGGCGATGTCCCATGCCCCCAGGATGTGCGCCAGCCACGCCCCCGCCTGTTCTCCGCCCCCAGTGCTGGAGCATGCAGTTTCGCCACTGGGTCTGGCGATAGCATCTTTCAGCTGTGGCAGAGTCCCTAGACTGGTGCCACAGAGCACACAGTTGGTATTCTTAAACGTTACAAACAACTTTCTGATGGTAAGAGCTGTGGAACAGTCTACTTTGGAAGGTGGTGAGCTCTCCTTAATGGGACGTTTTCAGACATAATCCACCTGTCAGGGATTCTTCAGCTATGATTCCTGTATTGCAGGAGATTGGGCTAGATGATGATGATATATTTATACCCTGCCCATCTAACTGGGTTTCCCCAGCCACTCTAGGTGGCTCCAACAGAATATTAAAAACATGATAAGACATCAAACATTAAAAACTTCTCTAAATAGGGTAGTCTTCATATGACCCTTGGGGTCCCTCCCAACTCTCCAGTTCTATGATTTTTATTTATTTAAACTATTTACTGCTTAACTACAATCATCTCTACGTGGTGTACAAGAAATTCAATACTGAAAAAGGTAAAAAAATCAATTAAAATCAGTCCTTTTTTCAGGGGGTACTCAAATTTACACAGTACCGTCACTTCTCTTTCTTGTTGTTGAAAAGTGTGGCACTTACTATAACAGCTTCATGGTGAGTATCAGTCAGTGCCGGATTTATGTATAAGATAAACAAGCGATAGCTTAGGGCCCCACTCTCTTGGGGGCCTCCAAAAAAATTAAAGGAAAAAAAACCTGGATGTACATTTCGAAAATATAAGATAAAAAACAAATAAAATAAAACCTACATACAGCAACAGTGATTTGTGTTGTGTAGGCTCCTATGATGTAAGTAATGGGTGCCGCCTGCTAGCCTGCTCCCTAAAATATCACTGGTTTGTTGTTGACAAAGGACAGCTGGACATATACCGTAAACATAGCTGTCAACTTTTCCCTTTTCTTGCGAGGAAGCCTATTCGGAATAAGGGAATTTCCCTTTTAAAAAGGGAAAAGTTGACAGCTATACATATAAAGGGCCCCATTATCTCCAGTAGCTTAGGGCCTCATTTAAACCTGAATCTGGCCCTGGTACCAGGTGTACCTGTTTTTCTAGAGAGAGAGAAAAGCTGGGTGCTGGAAGGTCAACAGGCCTATCTGACTTGAACTGGAATTTCCACAGAGTTGAGTCCACAATAGTGAATGCACGGCTTCTGGTGGATCTGAGCCACATGAGCTCCACTAAGTTATTCCCCTTCAGTGAGTAGTCAGGGCTAGAAGGAATTAAGCCAGCCTTGAGGTATCCTGGCCCCTAGTTGCTAAGGACTTTGCAAGTTAAGACAAGAAACCTGGTATAATAAAAAATTAAGGTCTTTTATAGATAATAAATGTTCATAAATGTACCAACCAAGCACATACATAGATATGGGGACCACATGTCTGGAGCAGCACAGGAAGACCGCCCTGAAACCATTTTGACCCCCAAAATGACCAAATGTTTTCTCTGCAAGGAGGGAGGGGGTGAGGGAACCTTCCCATTGTCTCAGGAATTGGGTAATCACCATCTCAAAGGAATGGCCAGACTACCAGGAAAGGCAATCAGATAAGGCATTATCAGATAACCTGGCAGACAGGAAAAACAACAAATTCAAATATCTGTTGTAGAGCACCTTTTCTGTGGTGTAGGTATGATGTTTGTGGGGGGTGGTCTTGGGTTACACTCCTTCTGGGATGTATGTATGATGTATGGAGGGGTGGTCTTGAGCTCCAGGGCAGGGAATTTAAAATGTCTATATATGGGTAGGCACACCTTTGTTCTGGGTCCTCCTCCTTTCCTGCGTGTGAGGGGAGCACCCTGTTGCAACAGCTTTAATAAAGATCAGGCTTACGAGCTGCTTTGCTTCTCAATATTCTCTGGTTGGCCTCTGTTATTTTCTCCTACAGATAGAGAACCCACTTAAGGACTCTGTATGGGCTCTTGGATACCCCATAAGGGAAGAAGGGCAGATATTGTTTACAACACTGGCATGGCATTAACACAGATGAAGAACCTGTTGGGAGATCCAACAGGTAAACAGCCTCGGTCCAGTATACCTGAAGGAGCGTCTCCACCTCCATCGTTCTGCCCGGATACTGAGGTCCAGCTCCGAGGGCCTCCTGGCGGTTACCTCTCTGCGAGAAGCCATGTTACAGGGAACCAGGCAGACGGCTTTCTCAGTGGTGGCACCCGCCCTGTGGAACGCCCTCCCACCAGATGTCAAAGAGAAAAACAACTACCAAACTTTTAGAAGACATCTAAAGGCAGCCCTGTTTAGGGAAGCTTTTAATGTTTAATAGGTTATTGTATTTTAGTGTTTTGTTGGAAGCCGCCTAGAGTGGCTGGGGAAACCCAGCCAGATAGGCGGGGTATAAATATATTATTATTATTATTATTATTATTATTATTATTATTATTATTATTATTATTATTGCTATTATTATTAATAATCGGTTGATCCAAATGCTGTTAGGTGAGAAACAGAAGGCAGTTTTGAATGCAGGAGGGAGAGGAACTCACTGCCTGAACTTCAAATCTCTTGGTAGAGGGAGAGAGGCTGAAGGGACTGCCAGCTTGACAGTGAGAGAGCTTTGGAGGAAAGTCAGATAAGTTGACATTTGCAGGGGTCTGGGGTGGGGTGGGGAACAGACTTATCAAAGGCACCCAAACAGTGTGACAAAAATAGAAGCCTGCCAGAGTTGTTTGGAAGAGTTCTGGATCCCTTTCCCAGAGATAAACACAGCTCCTGCTGAGAGGCAGGTCAGCAAATTTGATCTCCAAAGAGGGGAGCCACGTCCTCTTCTGTTTCCCAAAGCAACAGCTCAGCAAGAAGTAAAAGAGTGAACCAGGAGAAACTCCTGGGTTCATTCAGATGTGGATGACTCAGCAGCATCCAATCATTGCTGTTCTGCTGGAAACTGGAAATGGAATCTCAGATCTGCTTCCAGACAGCCAACAGCTGGTAGTCAAGTAGATAGCCTCCCTTTCTCCATCCCAAAAATGTTGGTTTGTGTGTTAGTGTTTGTGTGTGAGAGAGAGATTTGCATTGGGACCACTGAGTGGTGGGAAAGGGTTAAATATGCCCACCCTTCTGACTGCCCTGCAAGGTAGGTGTATGGGGAGGGAACTGTGGAAAAGGAAATGCTTACTTAAAAAGGAAAGGGTTAATGTGATAGACACCAGAAAAGGAAATGCCTAGAGCACATCCTAGAACAGCCTTCCCCAACCTGGTGCCCTCCAGAATTTTGGGTGACATCTTTCATCAGCTCCAGCTAGCCCAGCTTTGCTAGCTGAAGCAATAGTCTGACTAGGAGTAAGACGGCTTGATATTGGCCATCTCTATAAATTAATACAGCTGTTGGGAACTGGCTGGATTGGATCAGTGTTGTCAACTTTGACTGGCAGTAACTCAGAAGAGTTTCAGATGGGATTTCTTCTCAGCTCTACCTTGAGATGTCAGAGATTGAACTGGAGACCATTTTGCAAGAAAGTTTAGGTTCTACCACCGAGTCATGACCCTTCTTGTATAAGTAAAGTGGGATTCTAGTCCTCTTAAGGGACATGGGTGGCGCTGTGAGTTAAACCACAGAGCCTAGGACTTGCCGAGCAGAAGGTCGGCGGTTCGGATCCCCACGACGGGGTGAGCTGCCATTGCTTGGTCCCAGCTCCTGCCAACCTAGCAGTTTGAAAGCATGTCAAAGTGCAAGTAGATAAATAGGTACCACTCTGGCAGGAAGGTAAACGGCGTTTCTGTGCGCTGCTCTGGTTCACCAGAAGCGACTTAGTCATGCTGGCCACATGACGCGGAAGCTGTACGCCGGCTCCCTTGGCCAATAAAGCGAGATGAGCGCCGCAACCCCAGAGTCAGTCACGACTGGACCTAATGGTCAGGGGTCCCTTTACCTTTACCTAGTCCTCTTGATTCTGAATACAGGGTTGAATTGTACAGGGACAGAGGAAGCATCCTTCTAATGCGGGGTGGGAAACCTTGTTGGCCTGGTGGGGCACAGCTTTCTCTCCCCCCACAACTTTGACCACCCACCTGTCAGTCACCGGTCATCATAATGTTTCATCCATGTCTTGTGTAAGCCGACTGGCTGATGTCCTCCTGGATTTCAGGGAGGGATTTTTCCCAGCTCTACCCAGAGGGACCGAAGATGGAACCTTTTGCACATGCTCTATTGCCGAGCTCTAACAGGCCCTGTTTCTTTGAGACAGTGCCGATCACGGCTCTCTACAGATGGTCAGGTAAATGAATGCAACCCAAAAGAGTTTCACAGCTTGGGGGGGGGGAGCGAACGAGAGAGCAAGGGAGCACAAGATATGCCCCGAGACCCCCAGAGACTTTGGTTCAAAAGCATATTTGGCACACGGATCCCTTGAGAAGGCATGCTCCTTGCAGTGTTTTGGCCCGAGGGCTTGGGAGAGTAGGAAAAGATTTCCATTTAAGCTGTTGTTTTACTCCGGAGGCCTCAGGTGTGAGAGGCCCCTGCTAAAGGGGGTGTTGGTATCAAGGCTTCTGTGACAACTGAAAAGCATTAAGGGAGCAGGTTGGTGGGAGGGAGACAGCCATATCTTGTCAAGTTTAAGGCAGGCAAAGGCTTGTGTGTTGTGCTCGCGAGCCACAAAAGCCCTTGAACCTCTCCAGCTCGGCGTCTCCTCTTACAACATCCCTTGCAAAGGCTTCAAAAGCAGCAGAAGCAAGAGGCCAAGTTGTGTCATTCCTGGGGGATTTGTTACCGAACAGGTGAGGTCAGACAGGTGCAGGCTAATGAAAACTCCTCCAGCTCATCGCTCAGGGCTCTGGGCTTTGAAGTTCTGACATCATGCTCAAGTGATCCTGTTTTTGCTGCTGGTGGTAGGGGGGCCTGCTTTGGAGAGGACAGTTCTCTGTCAGAGGAAGAAGCCCTCTCTGCGCAGGGCTGGGCCATCCGAGTCCGTTTCAGAAGATCAAGGATCCTGAGAAAAGAGAGAAGCAAGGAGTCACCCCACCCACTGGCCGCTCTATGTCTCTGCCCTTAACCTTCTCTTTTCCAGACTAAACATACCCAGCTCTTTAAGGCATTCTTCATAGGACTCAAGTCTCTAGACCCAAAGCTTCGCCTGCACAATATACCGTATTTTTTGCTCTATAAGACTCACTTTTTCCCTCCTAAAAAGTAAGGGGAAATGTGTATGCGTCTTAAGGAGTGAATGCAGGCTGCGCAGCTATCTCAGAAGCCAGAACAGCAAGAGGGATTGCTGCTTTCACTGCGCAGCGATCCTTCTTGCTGTTCTGGCTTCTGAGATTCAGAATATTTTTTTTCTTGTTTCCCTCCTCCAAAAACTAGGTGCGTCTTGTGGTCTGGTGCATCTTATAGAGCAAAAAATACAGTATTTAAAGTAGCATCACACTACAGTGGTACCTCTGGTTGCGGACGGGATCAGTTCCAGAGGCCCGTTCGCAACATGAAAAGAGAGCAACCTGCAGCGGCAGGCCTGCGCATGTGCGGGTTGCATTTCGCCACTTCTGCGCATGCGCGTGATGCCATTTTGCACTTCTGCGCATGCACGAGCGGTACTTCCGGGTCGCCGCGGGACGTTACCTGAAAGCGGACGTAACATGAAGCGGACGTAACATGAGGTATGACTGTACTTTAAACAGGCACAGCTTCCCCCCCCATGTCCTGGGAACTGAAGTAGTTTGAAGTGCGAGAGTTGCAAGGAGTCCCCTGTTCCCTTCACAGCACTACAGTTCCCAGAGTGAGCTTGTCAGTCAATCCCTCTTCTTAACAACCCTCGGCACCCTTAACAAACTACAGTGGTACCTCAGATTAAGAACTTAATTCGTTCTGGAGGTCCGTTCTTAAGCTGAAACTGTTCTTAACCTGAAGTACCACTTTAGCTAATGGGGCCTCCTGCTGCCACTGCACGATTTCTGTTCTCATCCTGAAGCAAAGTTCTTAACCCGAGGTACTATTTCTGGGTTAGCGGAGTGTGCAACCTGAAGTGTCTGTAACCCGAGGTACCACTGTACAGTCCCCAGAATTTGGGGGGTTGGGAAGCCATGCCCCTGGATGGGGCCGCCCCCCCAGCCATCACTTGATGCCACAATGATGTTCGGTGACCCATTTTGGTTTGCCCCAGTGTGTGTGTGCTTGTAGCAGGAACCCCCCACCCTAATCATTCTGTTTGTACAAACTTCACACACACTCACACTCACACATTACATACGCCACATTTCTGTTATAAATTCATAGAAAAATCAACCATACATCGGATTGCACTGTTCCATTTTTATTTTACTCCATATGACAAGGACTATCAAAGGGGGGTGGCTTGGTTCTGGTCAGCCATAATCCCTTCACCATCCCAGCACATCCACAGGAGCCCTGCCCAGTTGCTATGCCAACCCTGATGATCCCAGACAGAAGACAATCAAGATCACAAAGAACTTGCATATGGGAGTGGATTCAGCATGGACTGAAACAAAGGACAATGATCAGATCTTCCCTCTGGGGGCAGGAAACTGCAAACTCCCCTTTGTCTCCTGGAAGTGACTCATGGGGAGGGAGAAAGGAGGAACCTGCCAGGTGACAGGACACTCAGGTTACCACCACAACTCCTCCCTCAACCCCTCCTTTCTGTAATGCATGCGTGATGTTTCTGGGGGTGGGCTTGACCTAGAGGATGGGAATTTCAAAAGTTTTTATAAGGTCTTGCACACCATCTTTCTGGGTCTTTCCTCTCTCCTGCAAGTGAGGGGAACACCCTGTTGCAACAGTTCAATAAAGGCCAAGCCTACAGGCTGCTGTTTTGCTCCAAGTTATCCTGGTTGGTGTCTTTGTTTTTGTCCAAGGGAGCCCTCGGATTTTTCCGGTAACACGCTAAACAGGCCTTGCAGGGTGCAGGTTACTCACTGCTGCTCCAGATGTGCCGCGCATAGGCAAGAGGGACCTGCTGGGTGGCACACTTAAGATGAGCCCATTGGGGCAGATCAGATAACTGGGTCATAAGGAAAGGGCAACCAAGCAGACAAATGAGTCCTTCTGTCTCTTCCAGCTCCACTGTACAGAACCAACTGGGAATAGCTGCCCTGTTAAACAAGACTGTACATTTGCTGACACTTAATCTCCCTAAACCCATGTCGTCCAACGGCGTTCTTTTAACATTGTATATGCTGCCCTCTTGCGGCTGCAGAAAGGAATTGCATCCTGGGTCACTGCATACATACGCAATACAGTGGTACAGTACCTCGGGTTACAGACGCTTCAGGTTACAGTCGCTTCAGGTTACAGACTCTGCTAACTCAGAAATAGTACCTCGGGTTAAGAACTTTGCTTCAGGATGAGAACAGAAATTGTGCTCCGGTGGCGCGGCAGCTGTTCTCAGGTTGAACTGTTCTTAACCTGAAGCACCACTTTAGCTAATGGGGCCTCCTGCTGCTGCCAAGCCGCCGCAGCAGTGTGATTTCTGTTCTCATCCTGAAGCAAAGTTCTTAACCTGAAGCACTATTTCTGGGTTAGCGGAGTTTGTAACCTGAAGCGTATGTAACCTGAGGTACCACTGTATAAACGAAGAAGTCCCTGGATGCCAAGATCCAAGTCCGGGGCAAGCAAAGATTTAAAATCACAAAATATGCCGCAAAATAAAATGTAGGAATATAGACTGTTAGACATTTCAAAGCTTTCCTCTTCCTGATAAAAAATTGTTTTTATATGTGATAACTGCAGCAAGGACACTATTAACCCAAAGATGGAAACAAGAAGAAATACCAACTAAAGAAGAGTGACAAGAGAAATTGATGAACTATGCCAAGATGGCGAGACTAACAGGGAAAATTTGGAACCAGCAAGACCAGACTTTCCTAAAGGAATGGAAAAAGTTTTCGACATATCTGGAAAGCAATTGTAATCAATTGACACTGCTTGTAGGGTTAAAAGAAGTTTTGTAAGAAGTAATTTATAAATTATGTATTGGAAATCTGAGTTTATAGCAATAACTATAGTAGCAAAATGCATAATTAGAAAGACTTTAGAAAACCATCAGTCGAGGCTGAAGGAATTCTCAGGCGGTGATAGCCAAAAAATTCAAAATGATTCTTAAAAGGCTGTTATGCTGGAAAAAATGTGTAAAAACTAATTAATTTTTTTTATTAAAAATAATAATAAAAGCTTTCCTCTTCCCCTAGCATAGAAAAAACCCACACGTTTGGCAAGCAGATGCTCTATCACTGAACTATGGACCTCCTTTTTTTTTTACAAACAAAAAGTTCCAAGTTCAATTTCCAAGTAGGACAGAGAAAGACTGAACCTCTAGAGAACTTCTGCTAGTCAGAGTGGACCATATTTTGCCAGGTGGACCAGTGTTCTGACTTGGAATAAGGCAGCTTTCTGTGTTGTACTTTGTGAGGCTAGTTCAGCTACATCGGTATAATTGTTCTTGCATTTCATCTGCTACAAATGCTAACGTTTGGGTCAACAATTTCATACCCCGCTTTCCCACCACCAACAACTTCATTTTGCGTCACATCAGCCCTGGTGAGGAATTCCATAGAAGTTTAAAACTTTCTCATAGCTGTATAGCTTTCTAGTCAGTCCTAATTATGACACTGTTGCGGAATGGGGAATGTCGGTTTGGATGATTAATTCTGGGTCTTCTCTAAACCTGTAAGATGGGTGCCTTTGGGCGGAAGACCTCCTAGTCAAGCCTGTTGAGCATCCTTCTTTATACAACTAAAGCAGTGTTTCCCAACCTTTTTTGGGCAAAGGCACACTTGTTTGATGAAAAAAATCTCGAGGCACACCACCATTACAGCCCCGTGACGTCAGCGCGCAGCGTCACGCCGGGAGGGACGCACGAAAGTGTAAGTTTCAATTTTTTCCCCTCCCCCTTGCCGGGGAACCTCCAAGCTTTGGGGGTGGGGGGGGAGGAGGCAGCAAAGCGAGGCAGGAAGGAGAGCGCGGCTTGGCTGGGTGAGCTTTGGCAGGGGCAGGGAATGAGAGCCGCGAGGCGGGCGCTGCGGACGGAGGCGCTGCCCGCCGAGCTCGCAGGCAGCCAGGCAGGCAGACGTCGAGAGCCCTGCGCTGGGCGGCCTCTCCTCGCCGCCGCCGCCCCGCCTCTCGCCGCCCGACTCGCCTGCCTCCCTCCAGGCAACATCTCGCGGCACACCAGGCAACATCTCGCGGCACACTAGTGTGCCGCGGAACAGTGGTTGGGAAACACTGAACTAAAGAGTTGGCTGTGTTGCCATAGAAACAACTAGCTAGTGATGCTTCCAAAAGGAGAGGGCAGGCCTCTCTCCCACCCATCTGACTGGAGGAAAAGTCATCCTAGAGCTAAGAGAAAAATAGGGCAGGGGTTAGTTTTTGCCTAAACTTGTCTGGAGCTGAAAAGGTAAAGGTAAAGGGACCCCTGACCATTAGGTCCAGTCGTGACCGACTCTGGGGTTGCGGCACTCATCTCGCTTTATTGGCTGAAGGAGCCAGCGTACAGCTTCCAGGTCATGTGGCCAGCATGACTAAGCTGCTTCTGGCGAACTAGAGCAGCACACAGAAACGCCGTTTACCTTCCCGCCGGAGCGGTACCTATTTATCTACTTGCACTTTGATGTGGTTTTGAACTGCTAGGTTGGCAGGAGCAGGGACAGAGCAACGGGAGCTCACTCCATCGCAGGGATTCAAACTGCCGACCTTCTGATCGGCAAGTCCTAGGCTCTGTGGTTTAACCCCTCCCTGGAGCTGAGAAGAGACAAAGGTAAATGGGAAGGTAAATGGTGTTTCCGTGCACTCTGGTTTCCGTCATGGTGTTCTGTTGCACCAGAAGAAGGTTAGTCCTTCTGGCCACATTACCCAGAAAACTGTCTGTGGACAGACACCAGCTCCCTTGGCCTGAAAAGCGAGATGAGCGCCACAACCCCATAGTCGTCCTTGACTGGACTTAACTGTCCAGGGGTCCTTTACCTTTTTTTTACCTTTGTTTATCCATCCAGCATGGTTCTCCACATGTTTTTATATTGTATTTACTGTCCTGAGATCTATGAATGAAGGATGGTATACAAATCATCATCATCATCAACATCATTAATTTGATATCACTCTGCCACCCCACAACATAGCAGAATCACAGTCTGTTGGATTCCTGGAATGCTTCCCTCTGTCCTAATGCTTAGATCAAACATCCTATCTTCTTAATGACTCTGGAAGCCAAGAGATCCATCCAACCAGAAATAGGAACTGGAATGGAGGGGGGGGGAATGTCACAAGACCCAGCTCAACATTCTCTGCGGTTTCCCATTCCCATTGATCTCTCTCTGAGAGAGGAAATTAAACTGACACAGCACAAGTGATAAAATGCGGAGGAGCAAAACGCTTAATCACGTCAGGCCCTGGCCTTAAATCAGCAAATGTCAGGGAACATGGATTTATGTGTAGCTCTGAGTTCTTTCCACTTACAGGAAGAGTTCAAATATATAAATGTTTCAATCACCAGGTAAGACAAAGGGAAAGTGGCAAAGCACTTTTGAAACTGAGAGGCAGGCAGCTTTTAAGAATAAAAGGAGGCTCAACCGACAGGCCATTTTGGTGTTTGTTGGCTTAATATTACTCAGGCGAAGCTTTGATGCTAGAGGTTTTTGCACTTCGTTTACAGCAGGGCTGGGAGCCTGTGACCCTCCTGAGATTGCTGGACTTCAACTTCTGCTCTAGTCAGCATAGTCAATAGTTAGGGTTATTTGGCATTATAGCCTAAAAGGACGTGTCATTCTGGGGAGTGAAACCTCACTTTTGCAAATTTCTGCAGGGAGGGGTCTTAAAATATGTTTTTGCGTGTAGGGAATTCAAACCTGCTATTATTTTTGTGATTGAACAAAATTATTGCAAGTACTTGGCTATCAGTTTTAATGATTTTTAATTTGACACACATTTTACGTACCAAGCAAAACTAAATTATATTAGTATATTATATTATATTATATTAGTAAATTATATTAATTGAATTGAAATTATATTAATTAATTGAAGTATCTTTTGAACTCTCAAGTCATGTTACAACTTTTTAGCATCCCTTATTTGGGGTGTTTGAAAGTTGAAAAAACTCAACATGCCCTATAGAGCAATTCCCCTAAAAGGAAAGGTTTCAACCTAATCATCTGTTTGGACCCAATGAGAACAGAATGCAGGACTTGATGAGCCATTGAGGCAGCATTCTTCTTATGTTCTCATTCTGACTGGCAGTAGCTCACATAGGTCTTCCCCACCACTAAAACTATTTAACTGGAGAGGCAACAGTCTCCTGGTGGTTCCCTCACTGCAAGAAGTGAGGTTACAGGGAATCAGGCGGAGGGCCTTCTTGGCAGTGGCACCCTCCCTGTGGAACGCCCTCCCATCAGATGTCAAGGAAATAAAGAACTACACAACTTTTAGAAAAACCTAAAGACCCTTGGAAGAGGACCTCAGTGTATGGGCTGAACGCTCCTTCAGGTTTACGGGACCAAGGCCATTTAGGGCATGGGTAGGCGAACTAAGGCCTTCTAAATCCGGCCCACGGATGGTCCGAGAATCAGTGTGTTTTTACATGAGTAGAATGTGTCCTTTTATTTAAAATGCATCTCTGGGTTATTTGTGGGTCATAGGAATTTGTTTTTTTTCTTCAAAATATAGTCCAGCCCCCCCCACACACAAGGTCTGAGGGACAGTGGACCAACCCCCTGCTGAAAAAGTTTGCTGAACCCTGATTTAGGGCTTTAAAGGTCAGCACCAACACTTTGAATTGTGCTCAGAAACATACTGGAAGTGAAGATCCTTTAGGTCATAGAATCATAGAATCCTAGAGTTGGAAGAGACCACAAGGGCCATCGAGTCCAACTCCCTGCCAAGCAGGAAACACCATCAGAGCACTCCTGACATATGGTTGTCAAGCCTCTGCTTAAAGACCTCCAAAGAAGGAGACTCCACCACACTCCTTGACAGCCACTCCCAGTCACCAGTCTAGCTGCCGCATTCTGGATTATTTGCAGTTTCTGGGTCACCTTCAAAGGTAGCCCCATGTATGTACAGCGCATTGCAGTAGTCCAAGCGGGAGGTAACCAGGGTATGCACCACTCTGGTGAGACAGTCTGCAGACAGGTAGGGTCTCAGCTGGCGTACTAGATGGAGCTGGTAGACAGCTGCCCTGGACACACAATTGACCTGCACCTCCATGGACAGTTGTGAGTCCAAAAAGACCCCCAGGATGCACACCTGAATTTATTTTTGCATGCAAAGCCATGTGCTCCTCTCCTGAGCTGTGAACCTCTTCTGTATAGGTGTGGCACATGGGAAAAACAAATGAGAGCTAATATAATTTAAATAAGAAAAATATATGACCGTAGGTCGCAAGCTTGACCACTATGGAACCTTTTAACCACAAACCTAAAGCAATCTCAATTTGAGAAAACTGAACCAGGCTGTGTGTTGCTTTTGCGTTGGTTTTTCACTGTGGTGGAATCAGGAGAGGGAAAGGAAATGACAGGGAATGGACACTTGGTGGCAGTAAGCGATCGCCTCTCTTGTTAGCACCAGCGCATGTACAGCCCCCCATCACTTTACACAGAAACACAACCACACGCACCCAACTGATTTTTGAATGTCATTTTTGCAGTGTCATTTCATGGACTCTCTCTGAATTCAGCAGTATTTATTATTGATTTGGTTAATACATCTAAACTCCTCCGCAAAAGTCTTCCGAAGTCAGCTTGCAATAAAGAAACAATAGAAACCTGTTCATGCACACCCGCAGCAGCCAAACATCAACATGATTGAGAAAATGAAAGACTAAAAATAGAACATTGCTAAAATAGCAGCAGTCCTGCCTTAGAAAATGACTATTGTTCCAGTAGCATCGGATGGAAAAGATAGAAAAGGCTAGGACAAAGAAAACTATACTCCTTTGCTTGCATCTCATCAGAGTAGGTGCAAGGGGGAGAGACCTGGGGGGCATTCTGAAGGGAAGGGTGCCACCACTGAGAAGGCCCAGTCATCCCAAATCACATTGATTCATCTCATTATTTGCTCTCCTACAGCTGAAGCACAACCTTGAAAACATATTTCTTTCCGGCATATAGAAGAGGTCCCAAATATTTGTTCGGAAACCTCCTTCCCTACAGACCCTCTCAGGTGCTGAGATCAGCAGAGGTTGCCCTCTTGGTAGTTTCTCCACTCTCAGAGACTCAGGGGGTGGTGACCCGGGAGAGGACATTATTGGCGATGGCCCCTAAGTTGTGGAACTCCCTCCTCACAGAGGTGTACCTGGCACCTCCATTGTACAGCTTCCAACTAATGTTGAAGACACACCTGACTTTTGACACCTGGAAGTGTACATTTTTAGGACACCCCTTATTACTGTGCTAGTACAGTTGTTTTACACTGTTTTTAATATTGTGCTTTAATGTTGCAACCAGATTCAGGAAAGCCCTTTGTTATGGTTCCAAGGGGTTGCTTGAGAGCAAGCAGGCAAATACCTCCCTGCTCGGCTGTGAAGTCTTGCTTTTGATGCCAAAATAAACTTTATCTGTCCAGAGCGCCACTCTCCCGTGGCTGGCTCATTCATTGGCAGAATCTGTGAGTGGGCGGTCCTTAAACCTTCCCCAGCAAGGTAATTTCTTGATGCCCAGTCTGCGCCTCCCCTCTCGGCGCAGAAGCCTACTGCGCAAGGAGGGCGTGGGTAACGGAGGACCTCTCTCCTCCCCACTTTGCCCAGGCAAGGTGTCCTGGCACCGCCTCGCCTCCTCCGAACCCTGAAGCTCCTCTCAACTGGAGGCGTGGCTACCTTCCTCTGCTGAGGAGGAGCTGCTTCCCACGATCTTTGGGGGTTCTCTGTAATCCATCCGGCTTTTCCCCTCTCCCCCTGAACTGATGGCAGTTCCCTGACACCCTTTTTAACGCAGCTTGTAGTTAAACTATGGAACTGCCTGCCACAGGAAGCAGTGATGGCCATCAACTTGGATGGCTTTAAAAGAGGATTAGACAGATTCATGGAGGAGAGGTCTATTGATGGCTGTTAGCCATGTTGCCTATGCTCTGCCTCCATGGTTCAAACCAGCAATGCTTCTAAATCATCATCATCATTTTTTATTTGAGATATATACACACACACACACACACACACACACACACATTTTTATTGATTTTTTCACATATCAGTTCCAACAGTCATACAACATAGCTTCTCATCTTATACAATATTTTAGACTTCCGTCAACACCTCTGATGCATTTCTGTTCTTTATCACTTATTCTGCATTTCTTAATTTCTATATTACGTTTAATTGTCCTTAACTAATAATTCTCTTCATTGTCTTTCTTGCAGTATTTCAAATAACCCACCTTACAAAACTTCTTGCAGTCCTACTAGCGTAATCTGCTCATCACAATTACTTTTCAAATAGTTCATATATTTACTCCAGTCTTCTAAGAATCTCTGATCCCGCAGTTTCGAATCCTTCCTGTTCTGCATAGTCCATCAACTTCATCTCCATTCTTCTTTCGTCAGTAGTTCTTCTTGCTTCCATTTTCTGTGCCAATAATATTCTTGCCAGTGTGGTGTAGTGGCTAAGAGTCATGTAATCTGGTGAACCGGGTTCTCGTCTCCACTCCTCCACATGCAGCTGCTGGGTTACCTTGGGCCAGTCACACTTCTTTGACTTGCTGCTGTGGTTGCATATAAGAAGAAAGTTCTATCTTTTTTTAACACTCTCTGGCTCACAATGCCCAGGAGAAAGGCCTCTGGTTTCTTACAAAAGGTGTATTTAAACACCTTTTTCAACTCGTTATAAATCATTTCCCAAAAAGCCTTCACCCTCGGGCAAGTCCACCAGAGGTGAAAAAAAGTTCCTTCAGCCTCCTTGCATTTCCAACATTTATTATCAGACAAATGATAAATCTTTGCAAGTTTGACTGGGGTCATGTACCACCTGTATACCATTTTCATAATGTTTTCCTTTAAGGCACTACATGCCGTAAATTTCATACCTGTGGTCCACAACCTTTCCCAGTCTTCAGACATAATGTTGTACCCAATATCTTGTGCCCATTTTATCATTGCTGATTTAACTATCTCATCTTGGGTATTCCATTCAAGCAACAAGTTATACATTCTTGAAAGCACTTTCGTCTTAGGTTCAAGTAGTTCTGTCTCTAGTTTTGATTTCTCCACCTGGAAACCAATTTTTTTGTCCTTTTTAAAAATCTCTAGAATTTGGGCATAATGAAACCAGTCTCGCACCTTTCCTTTCAATTTTTCAAAACTCTGCAACCTCCAGGTATCACCATCTCCTCAATTATATCACAATATCTCAACCAGCCACTCCCCATATTACGTAGTTTTATAGCCTTGGCCTCCGTCGGTGATAACCACCTCGGGGTCTTGCTTTCAAGTAAGTCCTTGTATTTAGTCCAGACAATAAATAAGGCTTTCCTAACAATATGGCTTTTAAACAATTTATGGGACTTTGCCTTGTCGTACCACAAATATGCATGCCACCCATACACATTGCTGTGCCCTTCTAGATCTAGGACATCAGTGTTTTCCAACAGAAACCAGTCTTTCATCCAGCAGAGAGATGCAGCTTCATAATACAATCTTAAGTCCGGCAGGGCAAACCCCCCTCTTTCCTTTGCATCTGTTAATATCTTAAATTTTATTCGGGGCTTTTTGCCCTGCCAGACAAATTTCGCAATATCTCTCTGCCACTTTCCAAAACATTCCACTCTGTCCACGATCTGAAGGGTCTGAAACAAGAACAACATTCTTGGCAATACATTCATCTTTACCGCAGCAATTCTTCCTGACAAGGTAAGTTTCAATCTTGACCAAGTTTCCAAGTCCTTTTTAATTTCTGACCAGCATTTTTCATAGTTATCCTTGAATAAATTCAAATTTCTCCCAGTCAAATTAACCCCCAGGTATTTCACTTTTGTAACCACATTTAATTCTGTTTCCTTCTGAAACCCATCTATTTCTGCAGATGTCAAGTTTTTTGCCAGAACCTTAGTTTTTTGTTTGTTCAACTTAAATCCCGCCACCCGACCAAACTCAGAAATTAGTTCAAGAGCTCTTTTTGTACTGGTTTCTGGCTCCTGTAGTGTCAAAACCAAATCGTCTGCAAAGGCCTTAAGTTTGTATTGCTTTTCTCCGACCTGTATTCCCTCCACCAGCTGATCCCTCCTAATCCAGTTCAGTAAAACCTCCAGGACAGAAATAAATAACAAGGGTGATAGGGGGCACCCCTGTCGTGTCCCTTTTTCAATTTTAAACTCCTCCGTCACCACACTGTTTACTATCAATTTAGCCTTTTGTTCTGAGTAGATTGCTTCAATACTATTTTGAAACGCCCTTCCCACTCCCATCCCTTCCAAATTTTTCTTCATAAATTTCCAAGATATATTGTCAAAGGCCTTCTCCGCATCTATAAAAATCAAAACTGCTTTTGTATTCATATTTGTCTGAAGTAACTCCAAAACGTCAATAATGTTCCTAGTATTATCAGACAAATGCCTACCAGGGAGAAAGCCTGCTTGGTCCTTATGAATTACTTCATTCAAAACTTTTTTCAGTCTGTTTGCTAAAATATCAGCAAAGATTTTGTAATCCACGTTTAGGAGTGAGATGGGACGATAATTTCTGAGTTGAGTCTTTTCAGATTCCAATTTTGGTATCAGAGTGATGAATGCTTCTTTCCACGATTCTGGTGCCCCCTTCCCTTCCATGATCTGGTTACACACCTCCATTAATGGTTGTGTCAAATATTCCATCAGAGTCTTGTAATATTTGGAGGTAAGCCCATCTGGGCCCGGGGATTTGCCTATTTGCAGATTCTGAATGGCTCTTTCAATTTCCTGTTGTGTTATTCTACAGTTCAGGGTTGTTTGTTTGTCTTGTGTTAGCTTTTGCAGGCCATGACTTTTTAAGAAATTATTTATTTCAATCTCTGCTTGTGGTCCTTGGGTGTACAGCTTTTTAAAGTATCTCTGGAAGCACTTTCTAATTTCTTCTGGTTTCTGAATACAACCTCCTTCAACCTCCAGATTGGTAACAAAGTTCAATTTTTGTCTCTTCTTCAGCTGCCATGCCAGCAGCTTCCCGCATTTATTCGCCGACTCAAAAGATCTTTGTTTCATCTGTTTAATTTTCCATTCAATTTCTTGGTTTATCAGTTTTGTATATTGTGCTTGATAAAATTTTATTTCTCTTAAGACCTCTTTTGATTTTGGATTTAATCTCAATTTTCTTTCTCCCTCACTTATTCTTTCCAAAATCTTGTCCTTTTTACCATTCCAGAGCTTCTTTTTGATAGTGTTCTGCTGTATCAGGAACCCTCTCATAACGGCTTTACTCGCGTCCCAGATTGTCTTCTTTTCCACCGAAGTATTCAAGTTTATTTCAAAATAGTCTTTCAGCGTTTTTTGTGCTTTCTTCACAATCTCCTGGTCTCTAAACAAGTAGTCATTCATTCTCCATCTGAAGGATCCAGCTGGTGTAAGTCTCAAGTCCATTTTCAAAGCATTATGGTCGGAGCAAGTTTTAGGACAGGTCTCTATTTTTTTTGTCTTAGGTGCCAGTCCTCTTGATATCCAGATTTGGTCGATTCTTGTCCATGATAGATGGGCCTCAGAGAAGAAAGTTCCCTCCATGCCTAGAGGGTTCTTTGTCCTCCAAATGTCAATCAGATCCATATTGTCTGTAAGTTCAAAGAAAGTCTTTGGAAGTCTGCCATCCTTGTTCAAGTTTTGGTTTTGTGACTTATCCATGTAGGTAGAGACTACCCCATTCATATCTCCCATCAAAATGATGTTGGTGTAGTCAATATGATCCAGCATTGTCTCGTGCAGTCTCTTGTAAAATTCCGATTTCCCATCATTTGGTGCGTATATTCCAACTATCAAAAATTTTTCTCCTTGTGATTGTATTTCAATCGCCAAAATTCTTCCTTGTTCATCTTTAAATACCAATTTTGGTGCCAGGTTCTCCTTTGCATAAATCACTACTCCTCTTTTTTTAACCTTGTCTGATGAAATAAACTCTTGGCCTAGTTTCTTGTTAATTAACACTCTCCTGTGGAGCCTGGTCACATGCGTTTCTTGAAGACAGATGACGTCCAATTGCTCTTTTCTTAAAATGTGAAAAATCTTCTTCCTTTTTTCGGGAAAATTCGCGCCATTTATGTTCCAGCTAAGTAACTGCAGAGACATCCTGGATCAATTTATTTGTTAGTAGGGGTGTCTCCTTTGTCTTCTTCACCTGGAGGTGGAACCGGCTTGAAACCAAACGAAGGAGGTGGCCAGGCTCCTGCTACTCCTTTCCGAAGGTCCTCCCCGTGATCGTTTAGGAACTTTTCTTGCTCCTCTGCTGTTCTAATTCTTACCTTCCTCTCTTTCAAGGTGAAAGATAGTCCTTGAGGGAATTCCCACCTATAAGGGATTTTATTGTTTCTCAGTAGGCTTGCTAGGTCTTTATACGTGGTTCTTAAATCCAAAAGCTGTTTTGGTATATCTCTGAAGATTTCTGCCGTCTTTCCCTGTATCACCAAAGAATTTTTAAAATGTAGGCCGAGTATGTTGTCTTTTTCTTGCTTTGATCTCAAAATGATCAAGCAATCTCTTGGTTTATCCTTCTTGACCACTCTTCCTAGTCTAAAAGCGGTGACAATTTTAAAGTCCTTCTCTTCTGTCAATCCCCAAAATTTGGAGATTTCTGTTGTCAAAAAGCCAATCAGGTCTTCCTTTTCTGATTCTGGAATATTTCTCAATCTGAGATTATTTTCCCTGTTTTTCAATTCTGCCAGGGACAGGTACGCTTGCTGTTCAGTTACCTGTCTACTCAGTGGCCTCACCTCCCCTCTCAGTTCCTCTATTCTCTTTTTGTTTTCGTCTGTTTTTGTATTTACTTCTTCAACTAATTTTCGGTTTTCTGTTGTGGCCTTTTCAATATTGCTTATTGCCTGTGTATTTTTAGTGACCTGGTCTGTCAATTTATTAATAGAAGCTGTCACCTGGTCGAATTTAACAGATTGTTCATCAAATCTAGCTGCCTGTTCGTCAGCTTTCTTATTCAATGCTGCCAGTTGTTCCAATATTTCTTTAGAAACAGGATCTATCCCTCCAGCAGCCATCTCCCCTAAGGGTGGTTGTATAATTTGTCCTTCTTGCAGACCTGTCACTATTGGAACAGACGATCTGCGTAGCTGTCCAGGCAAAGTTGTTTGCACAAGTTCAGATTGTTTTGCTTTCTTTGCAGCCCTTGTTTTTGGTGCGCCACTCATTCCACAGCTGTCCCAGGATCAAGGTCAAATTGTAAATCCCATGGGAAACAATCCAGAGAAAGTAAACATCCAGAAAAAAGACCGGCAGTTCTCAGAGACTATTAAATCTATAATCCAGTAGGGGGAGCTCCCAAAAACAAATTTAGGAGAGAAGGATAAAGAGTTTCCGCCATTAAATTCCCACAAAGAAGGAGAAAGAAAAAATAAAAGTTAAATAACATCCAAAACAGGGGGATCTTCCATTGACTTTTAACTGCAGAGAATAATAGTTCTCAAACAAAGGTGCATGCAACAGTTCTCTTTTTTTCCAAATACAAAGTAGCCCGATCTAATTTTATGTTTTATATACAGTTACCGCAGTCCGATACAACTTATATCCAAGCAGATCGGGAGCCGGGTTTCGAAACTTTGTAATCCACAGGCAGGGAAGAAGAGAGACCACAGTTTTAAATCCACTTACGATGCTGTTATAACTTTTTTTAAGATTTAAGCAGTCTAAATCGAGTTTGCAAAGTAAATTCCAACTTCTTTTAAGCTCCTTTCGATGCTTCCGCTTTAGAAAAGTCTTTGCTTGGCACTTTAAGCAGAGCCGGAAGACTGACTTCCTTTTTAGCGTCTCCCGCTTTCAGCCGAATTTCGCCAAATTAGTTCCAAATAAAACTTTAGATTTCTTACTCACGAGTAAGTTGTTTCAATTCAGTTGTTGAAGGAAGAAAGGTCAGCGCTAATCAGCAGCAGCCGCGCGGCTTCGCTTCCGCGGAAAGAGCGATGGATTCACAGCACCGCTACCCCCTCCACGTTCCGATACCCCTTACGGGGTCTCTTCTGCGTATCCGAGGTCGCTTCTGGTGCCCGCCGAACCCCACGGCCACGAGCTCACTCTACCCGTGGTTTGTCTGGATGGGTCGTCGCTGTGCCGCAGCGCACGACCCTTTTCCGCGGAGCCCCTCTTCAGCAGCTGAAGAGGACCGCCATTGCTGAGCGCGCCGCCTCCGGAAGCCTTGGTATATCCCCAGCAAGGTAATTTCTTGATGCCCAGTCTGCGCCTCCCCTCTCGGCGCAGAAGCCTACTGCGCAAGGAGGGCGTGGGTAACGGAGGACCTCTCTCCTCCCCACTTTGCCCAGGCAAGGTGTCCTGGCACCGCCTCGCCTCCTCCGAACCCTGAAGCTCCTCTCAACTGGAGGCGTGGCTACCTTCCTCTGCTGAGGAGGAGCTGCTTCCCACGATCTTTGGGGGTTCTCTGTAATCCATCCGGCTTTTCCCCTCTCCCCCTGAACTGATGGCAGTTCCCTGACACCCTTTTTAACGCAGCTTGTAGTTAAACTATGGAACTGCCTGCCACAGGAAGCAGTGATGGCCATCAACTTGGATGGCTTTAAAAGAGGATTAGACAGATTCATGGAGGAGAGGGCTATTGATGGCTGTTAGCCATGTTGCCTATGCTCTGCCTCCATGGTTCAAACCAGCAATGCTTCTAAATCATCATCATCATTTTTTATTTGAGATACACACACACACACACACACACACACACACACACAGATTTTTATTGATTTTTTCACATATCAGTTCCAACAGTCATACAACATAGCTTCTCATCTTATACAATATTTTAGACTTCCGTCAACACCTCTGATGCATTTCTGTTCTTTATCACTTATTCTGCATTTCTTAATTTCTATATTACGTTTAATTGTCCTTAACTAATAATTCTCTTCATTGTCTTTCTTGCAGTATTTCAAATAACCCACCTTACAAAACTTCTTGCAGTCCTACTAGCGTAATCTGCTCATCACAATTACTTTTCAAATAGTTCATATATTTACTCCAGTCTTCTAAGAATCTCTGATCCCGCAGTTTCGAATCCTTCCTGTTCTGCATAGTCCATCAACTTCATCTCCATTCTTCTTTCGTCAGTAGTTCTTCTTGCTTCCATTTTCTGTGCCAATAATATTCTTGCCAGTGTGGTGTAGTGGCTAAGAGTCATGTAATCTGGTGAACCGGGTTCTCGTCTCCACTCCTCCACATGCAGCTGCTGGGTTACCTTGGGCCAGTCACACTTCTTTGAAGTCTCTCAGCCCCACTCACCTCACAGAGTGTTTGTTGTGGGGGAGGAAGGGGAAAGAAGATTGTTAGCCGCTTTGAGACTCCTGAAGGGGAGTGAAAGGCGGGAAATCAAATCCAAACTCTTCTTCTTGCTGCTGTCATTGCATATAAAAACAACTTACAATCCTGTCTATTAATATCATCTCCTATCATTATTTATTTGTATGCCGCCTTTCTACAGTTTAAAAAAAACAACAATGCTCAAGTCATAAACAATAAATAAACCATATCAAAAAAATACACCACCAAATGGGGGAAAATTTCCACATAAATCAAAATCTAAAACTAAGAATACAGACCAGTTGTGGAGAAGCACGAGAAAGAAGGGAAAATGCTATTGTACATGAATCCTGCTTGCTGGTTTCTCACAGGTCATCCAGTTAGCCACTGAGAGAACAGGATGCTGAACTTGACTGGCCATTGGCCTGATCCTCTTATGGCTCTTATGAGATTTGAACCTGGTCCAAGGCCAAGACTGTGCCTGCTGCACCACACTGGCAAAGAACCCCAGGGAGGCTGACCATCGCTCTGGATGACCACAGGAGTATTTTGAAGCAGCGGCGTAGCGTGAGTTGTCAGCACCCGGGGCAAGGCAAGTAATTTGCGCCCCCCCTAACCCCAACCTGCCGCATCAGGTGATCTGAGGCGAGTTGCCGCTGGCGCTGCCGCCCAAATGACGCCGCTTGCCCGGAGGAGGAGGGGGGCAGAGAGGCAAGGAAAATGCAACATGGCCCAGCAGCTGCAGCAGCAGTGGCGGAGGCGGGGCTGTGAGGAGGGGCTGCCTGGCGTGTCCTCCGCGGCCCTGATGCGCGGGGACCGCGACGAGCGCTGAGAGCCGCTGCCTGCCGGACGCCTTCAGCCCGGACGCGCACACAGCTTGTCGTTTCCGCGAGACATGCGGCTCTGCTACAGCCTGCGCCCGAGGCTCTTCGGCGACTCCGGAGGCAGCAAGCGCTCCCCCCCCCATGTTGCGCCCGGTGCGGCCGGCCCCCCTTGCACCCCCCACGCTACGCCACTGTTTTGAAGTCACCTGATTGAAGCTTCAGTGATGAATGGGTGGAGGTTTGGACGCATGGGCAGCAGCTGGACAACTACAAGTGAGGCCCATTGTAGAGCTCATTTATATTATGCACACAAATCCATTGTTTAAACTTCACAACCCAGACTCTGGTTTGCAATAAAACAATTGCTCAGCCACCCTAGTTATTCATCAAGCCTCTCTTTTGGGTCACTATAATAGATGGCTCATTAAAATGTTTGTATCTTCACAGTCTTTCTTTTTGCTTTGGAAAACTGCAGTTCAGAAGGCATAATTTCCCCCTTTCCCCCCCTTTCTTGTTCAAAATGTTCATTGCAGCATCCCAATTTCAATTCGCTTTCCCCTTTTATATATATGAAAAAATGAAATTAAAGGGGAAAATGGCTTGCTTTTAAAAGCAAAATCAAGACTTTTGCTATGGATTAGGGGAGGGCTGAATGAAGCCACAGGGGATAATTGCTAACTAGAGAACTGAGACGGTGGTTTATTTTTTTTTGATGATGCAGTTAGATGAGATATGCTCAACAAAAAGAAGGGAAATGATGTATTATTTCCTCAAGAAAGGGCTTTGATTTGGTTGCCTTTTCAAGGCAACTAAAGGGACTCAAACAAGATGGAGCTCCAGTCCCAATGAGGGGAGAGGAACAGCTGTGGGAAGGGACTGTGGAAATGTAGCCCAAAGTTTGCACGCATTGCTTCTGAAAATAAACCTCAGGAACTTGTGATGGCTCAGTGACTCATCTCAAGTGCAAGCCAAACGTTACAACCTCCCAAATTCTTCCCTGGCTCAGATTGCAATTGGAGCCTAGAATGTAGAATGGCCTTGGGGTTCACCTTCCAGGTCACGGACTTGGAGAAAGAATCAGTGAGTCAGAGGGAATGGCCCACAGAACCATCTAGGTCCCTTCTGCTCCAGAAGAGCTAGCAAAAGGAGGAGGCCCTTCTGTCAACACCACTCCAGCCTGAAAAAGTTGTATTGCTGCCCTAGAGGGGAAATTCAAACAGAGCCATCATCTCCCTCATGCCAAAGGATCCTGTGGCTTCTGAAATAAACAAAGCCCCTTGAAAGATACTCGGAGTCAAGTGTGAATTTTATGTTCTTTATTCAGCTTGTAGTAGTGTGGCATCTGAATATAGACTGCATTTTTAATCAAGGCATATATTGGCTTATATCTTGATCAGGTTCCTAAATTAAATGGGCTTAGATTTTCAAAAGTTTCATGCCAGGCAGGCCAGCTGTTTTTAGAGAACCTTGACAGTGTTTTCCTCCTAGACAAGGAGACGCCATCCAGATATATTAGTTGTCAGACATTTGTTTAGAAACCTTCAAATGAAGGAGATCTTTCAATGTTGATGTGAACCCAAGGTCTCTGACATATGTTTAAGATAAAAATTATTAACCATCTGTTTTGGAGGGCAAGGAGGGCAAGAGGTGAGCTGGTAATTAAGATTCTTTGTTGAGACACATGTAAGATATATTACTACTTATTTGTCATTTATAGATGTAACAATATATAGCTCTTTGTGTTCCATATAAGGACAGGAGGATATGAGTGTATCTTAAAAATTGGTTATAGCAATCAGCCAATAGGAAATTCAAGCAGGCTGATTGAACAGAGGCAGCCACAGGAGGAGCAAAGGGGGGTGGATTAAGGAAATATAAGGGCTGGCCATAATGGCAGGAGGCAGGCCAGAGCTTGGTAACCATATACCACTGTGCCTCTCATTTATTTGTCTGACAAATAAATTATTATTTTAATTTCTCTGTTGCTGCGTTGAATATTTCATTCCAGCTAAGCGTTAACCACAAGCAGGGTGCTACATTTTATGGTGCCTGCGACTCGGATCAGTGGTCTGCTGGAACGCAGCTCCTTCGCCTCACTGGGCGGGGTACAAGAGAGAAGACAACTGATTGCCTACCCAAGCGCGCACTGGGAAAAATTTTTCCAGGGGAACGCAGCAGTCTCGTCTGTCTGATACCCTGCCCACCGACGGCGACGGACCGGGGGGGACCAGAGAAATAAACAGGGAACCAGCTAAGGGTAAGTGCACTAAGGGGTTTTGGCCCTCCAATTAATTGGGAGGAAGAGAAGTCCTGATCAAACTTCTGCGTCTCAGTAAAGGGGAACTGAGTACGCTAGGTGGCTGGGTATATCAGATGGTGATCTGGTGGGGGAAAAGGGAAGAATGGGAGGTAGTGTGTGGTGAAGTATCTGGCGCATTGCATGTGTGAGAAAGTACAATGTGTAGCTGACCTAAGTGTGGAGTGAGTACTACTTCGTTTCCCAGTAAGGTGTGTGTGTGAGTGACTGAGTGGATACTTCACAGGGCCATACAATGGGAGTTGGGGGTTCAAAGGGGGGAAATACACCTTTTGAATGTATGTTAAATAATTTTAAGAAAGCCTTCTCAGGGGCATATGGAGTCAAACTGACGCCAGAGCGCCTGAGAACGTTATGTGAATTAGAGTGGCCGAAGCAAAATACTGAATGGCCATCTCGAGGAACCTTTGATATAAATTTAGTAAGCAAACTTTGGTCTAACATCGCCAAAGAGACTGGAGGGTGCCCAGAACAATTTTCACATATAGATTCTTGGCTGAGCACATTAAATAAAAATCCTCCATGGATAAGGGAATGCAAAGTCCAACGATGCAAATTATTGGCTGTAAAAGCCAAAGCTAGGAAAGGAATCTTGCCAAATAAATCCAAACACTCCACCAGTTGTAACCCCAAGGCAAGAAAGTGGAATGAATAATGGGGGTGGAGTCACAGAACTTGATTCCTTGATAGATTATGAAAAATATCTTCAGGAGGCATTGGAGTTCTATAATGAAGCCCAAGCAGAAGTGGTTATTCCACCTGTGAGTCCCAGTAGAACTCCATCTACAGTCTCCTTTAGTGGAACAACTAATTGCCCACCCCAAACCCCTGTACATCCAAGTCCTAGAGAATTATTACAGAAGTTACAGGGAGACCTTTATCGGTCAGCAAGCAATACAGCCAGGCGTATAAAGCTGCTAAAAGAACGCCTTGGGACAAATACCATCCCCTATGATTTGAGGCCCCTAGAGCAAAGCGAAGAGAAAGATCACGTAGTAGCCCCTCTTAGAAGAGTATTTGATGCACTTGAGGAGCCTGTGCTGGTTAATGGGCAACCAGACCACGGCCACCTCGAACTTCGACCCTGTAATATATTCCATTCACGACTACAGGTCTGATGAATTGGAAAACACCCCATATTTCGCAGAAAAACCTCAGGCTATGATGGACTTGGTGACTTCAATAGTAAATACTCATAGTCCTACTTGGACAGATTGTCGCCAGCTCCTGAATACTCTCTTCACCACTGAGGAAAGGAGAGACATAATTGAAAAGGCACAGATATATTTGCGTGAGCAGGCCAGAGTGGGAAATATTTATAATATTGATCGTCATCTCCAGGAAAACTTTCCCTTGGAAGATCCTAATTGGGATCCAAACAATGCAATTCACCTGGCCAGGCTTACTACCTACCGCCAGACGCTTGTGCAAGGTATCTGCAGGGCATGCCAGAAGCCCACTAATATGTCTAAAGTCTCAGGAGGGTAGACGTGTTACCCATAACACTGTTTCGTGTTCGGTGCACACCCACAAAAAGACTTAAGTTGTCACCTTTTGAGCTCCTGTATGGGAGGCCGCCCTCCTTTGTTCAGGATATTCCAACTGACCTCCAACAAATAGGAGACCATGTGACACAGGGACAAGTGCAATCTCTCTCCCGTGTTTTTGTCTCTCTCCCGTGTTTGTTTGTTTTTTTTTATCTTAACAGGTGGGCCCTCGAGCGCACGCCGTGCAGCATTGCCGTGCCGATTCATCAGCTTCAGGCTGGCATAGCATATGGGTGAAAGAGTGGAAACGTGATCCACTTGCACCTAAGTGGCGTGGACCTTACACCGTCTTGCTCTCTACTCCAACAGCGGTGAAGGTAGCTGAGGTGACCCCCTGGATTCATCACTCCCGTTTGAAGAAGTCCGAAGGCAGTTGGACGTGCAAAGGTGACCCCTCTAATCCTCTTAAACTGACTCTCTCCAAAAACCCCTGTATCTAGCCCTACGGGGAACGGGCTAGGTCACGGGCAACATTAGACGACCGGCCTGCTGCAGCCACCACCTGGAAGCTGGCTGACCTGCGCACGCCTGAAGCTTGAGGAGCGTCTGAACCAGCGACTGTGAAAGGGAAGATTCTCTTATACAATTGATTGACTGCCCCCTTGTGGAACAATTATCAGGGATATTACACATTGGGGATCCTTGGGATATATGTTTTGGTCTTGGTGGTTCCCCATTCCTGTCACTGGGGGAATTATATTGGGACTAATATTTATATGCTATCACAATAAGGTAATCTTTTGTGGAAGGAATGCATATGCTAGACATCAACATGATTTTATTATTAATCCTGATCCCTTGGGAAGAGGAAGGGTCCTTGAATCTGACCAAATTTGCTAAATATGGATTCCGCTATGACCACAATATGTGGGTAGGTTTAGCTGAAATGGTAAGCCAATGTTGCAAATAGGACCAATTGCCTTGTTTGCTCTCTTGGGCCAGATGATTCAGAGGGAGGTATGCCCTTATTACCGATACCATTAAATGCCATTGGTATGGTAAGCGAAATGCCACACCAAACAGAAGTACAGAATTTCCTCGGATGGAACTTAACTAAACCATTATGAGTTATACCTGTACAAGGGGAATTCTGTGTACATAAATCATCAGATGCAGCTGATTCTACCATGATAGGCTCTTCTCATTGCCACTATACTTGGGATTATATTAAGAATAGTCATACCTGGGCAAACGGTACTACCTATCGAACTCGGAATACCTTGCCCTGTGCAACCCCTTTTATTCATGCATGGAAAGTGGTATGGAACATAACTGTGACAGAGAAAGGCAATCTAACATACTGCACTGTGAACTCTCTACCTCTTTTGCTATTTCGCCTTCTGTACTCCACATACCAAAACCCTCAGACCCGATGGTTGTGGTGGATATGTGGAGAATGGGCATACAAGAAACTCCCTTCCAAATGGAGTGGGACTTGTTTCCTGGGATGGGTATTACCACCAATGTGGATTATGCCCACTAGTTCAGCTAAGCGAACACGAAGAAACGCTGATATTTCTCATATAGCAGGAGGAAGTACCCAAAGTTGGAGCGGTACTGATGATTGGCCACCAGAGCGCATTATAGCCTATTATGATCCTGCCTCCTGGAATCCTGGTGAGCTCATACAAGGGGCATGGGATCCTATTTATAATCTAAACAGAATAATTTGATTGCAAGCAGTAGTGGAACTTGTAACCAATGTAACGGCCCAGAGTTTGAGACTTATTGCACAACAGTTGGATGAAAGTAGAGCCGCATTTTGCAGCTGAAAATGGGAATGGATTATGTACTTGCCAAGCAGGGAGGCCTATGTGGAGTCATGAACTTGACAGGGAATGCCTGTTGCTTTAACATTTCTGATAATGGTGAGGCAATCCGTGTGTTGGCCACAAAGATGGAGAATATAGCACATGTCCCAGTACAAACATGGGAAGGATGGGATATGGGATGGTTACCTAATGTCACAGGACTCAAAGGGATACTATTGTCTTGCTTGTTTTTCTTGACAGTAGTGGTAATGGTTTTATGTATGATGCCATGTATCATTTCATGTTTTAGAAGTACAATTAGCAAGATGATTTCGAATGAAACTCTACCTCATATCATGGCCCTATACAGAGCTTTAACTCAGGAATATAATGCAGATCAAGCTATCAAGGACACTTGGTACCAAGGTCCTTGAGCTTGAAAGGGGGGAATGTGGCATCTGAATATAGACTGCATTTTTAATCAAGGCATATATTGGCTTATATCTTGATCAGGTTCCTAAATTAAATGGGCTTAGATTTTCAAAAGTTTCATGCCAGGCAGGCCAGCTGTTTTTAGAGAACCTTGACAGTGTTTTCCTCCTAGACAAGGAGACGCCATCCAGATATATTAGTTGTCAGACATTTGTTTAGAAACCTTCAAATGAAGGAGATCTTTCAATGTTGATGTGAACCCAAGGTCTCTGACATATGTTTAAGATAAAAATTATTAACCATCTGTTTTGGAGGGCAAGGAGGGCAAGAGGTGAGCTGGTAATTAAGATTCTTTGTTGAGACACATGTAAGATATATTACTACTTATTTGTCATTTATAGATGTAACAATATATAGCTCTTTGTGTTCCATATAAGGACAGGAGGATATGAGTGTATCTTAAAAATTGGTTATAGCAATCAGCCAATAGGAAATTCAAGCAGGCTGATTGAACAGAGGCAGCCACAGGAGGAGCAAAGGGGGGTGGATTAAGGAAATATAAGGGCTGGCCATAATGGCAGGAGGCAGGCCAGAGCTTGGTAACCATATACCACTGTGCCTCTCATTTATTTGTCTGACAAATAAATTATTATTTTAATTTCTCTGTTGCTGCGTTGAATATTTCATTCCAGCTAAGCGTTAACCACAAGCAGGGTGCTACAGTAGCAATGGTGAAACTTTCCCCAAAATGTCTAGCTATATATACATTATTTACACAATGGGCCCCATGTGATTGGCTAATTCCGGGCTGCTCCTGTAGGCCAATCAGGTTGCAGATTCACTTCCTCCAGAAGCCTGATTGGCTGCTCCTGCAGGCCAATCAGGTTGCTGGTTCACTTAATCCAGGAGCCTGATAGGCTGCTCCTGCAGGCCAATCAGGTCACTGATTCACTTCCACCTGGAGCTGGATTGGGTGGCTCCTGCGGACCAATCAGACTGCTGCATTCTGGATCCTATTGTTCTAGGATTCAGCTCACCCCTTTAAACAGAAAAAATCTCTCCCATTGAGAGGTAGAGCTAGCCATCCAAACTGAGCCACAACCTTATTCAAAGCTCAATTAGGGTTTCCTGTTGCTGAAGCAACATTTTCAATGTGCTCCAGCTGCATGTGGGCCTGTCCATCCTCTCACCTCCTGCTAGAGCCATCATCGGAAGCAGAACAGAGGCAGAGAAGATCTCAAATCTTCCCTCTCTTCCTCTTTCCTATCCATTCCCTTGTGCAATGTCAGTTCTATTCGTTATTTGCTGGAGGGGTGTCTCGGAAAAGAAGGGTTTTTTAGTAGGCCCACCTTCTCTCTGCTGCTGCTGGTGCCCATTTGCACTTCCAATTGCCCCACCTCCCAGAGTGAGTGAAAGGGAGGTTACTGCTCCAGCTGCTCTCAGATTTTGCTCACTCAAACAAGCCAGGCTTTCTGGAGCAAGCTGGGATCCAGGAAGTAGGATTCAGGGCCAAAGGCCCATCAGGAAGAGAGGGCAAGCCAGGAGTCATGACCATTGAGTATGGCCTGAAACACAAGCCACCCCAGAGCTCAAAACAAGCCTAGCTGCTCATTGAGGGTGGAAGGCCTTGTACTCTTTCCATAAGGAGCCACTGGTTGGTCTGTTGGATGGAGCCAGTTCAGAGCCTTGAAAGTGTAATAGAATTTTAAGGTCCTATATTTATATATTATAATAATAAATGTTCATAAATGTACCAATGTCTGAAGCAGCACAGGAAGACCTTCCTGAAACCATTTTGACTCCCAAACTGACCAAATGTTTTCTCTGCAAAGAGGGAGGGGATGAGGGAACTTTCCCATTGTTTCAGGAATTGGGTAATCACCAGGCAATCAGATAAAGCATTAGCAGAAAACCTGCCAGACAGGAAAAACAACACTCAAATTTCTGTTGTAGACCGCCTTTTCTGTGATGTAGGTATGATGTTTGTGGGGTGTGGTCTTGGGTTACACCCCTTCTGTGATGTATGTATGATGTATGGAGGGTGGTTTTGAGCTCCAGGGCAGGGAATTTAAAATGTCTCTATAAGGGCAGGCACACCTTTGTTCAGGGTCCTCCTCCGTCCTCCTGCGTGTGAGGGGAGAACCCTGTTGCACCAGCTTTAATAAAGATCAGGCTTACTAGCTGCTTTGCTTCTCAATATTCTCTGGTTGGCCTCTGTTATTTTCTCCTACCAATAGGGAACCTATGTAAGGACTCTATATGGGCTCTTGGATACCCTATAAGGGAAAAGGGCAGATTTTGTTTACAACAGAAGTTCTGCATAGAAAAGCTGCAGTTACTGTATATTCTCCACCAGATGGGGCAGCGATTTGCGGATCTTGACACCTGCACTCTCTGGTTCCTACAATCGCTCAATGTCTCCTTCACCCTAATCTTGCTAGAAGACCTGGGAACCCCCCTGGCTCCCAGATCCTGTGTCAGTTTGTGCTCTGTTTGCACAAAGCACCCATTCTGAACAGCAGCCTCATATCAGCAGATGTGCTTTGTCAGCCTTGCCTTTCCCTTTTCAGCCTGAGGGTATTTCTCCTGAGGGCTTTTGCCCTGTGTCAATCTTCTCTTCACCTCAGTCCTGACAGTTTAAATACAAGCAGCAATCAGCTTTCCAAAGCTGCTGCTTAATAAGTTTATCTCCTGTACCAAATGTTTGAATACCCTCTCCCACTTCTCCGAAGGACTTTGGAGGGCAGCTTACAAGTAAACGTTGCCAAAGCAAAAGGCCAGCGTGGTTTGAGTCATCCTTTCTTGGGGGATGACCCCATATCGAAGGAGGCCTGCTGTGAATGGGGTTAGATTAGAGCAGAGCAAAGTGTTACAGGAATTTAAGGTCTCAAATACATAAATTAAATGTACAAGGCAAACACATACATAAATATATACATCACATGTCTGAAATGGTACAGGAAGACAGTCCTGAAACCATTTTGACTCTCCCAAACTGACCAAATGTTTCCCTGCACGGAGGGAGGAAATGAAAAAACCTCCCCATTGTCTCTGTGCTCACAAATCCTACCTTAAGGGCACATTTAAGGTATGAATAGGTTGAGCCTGTGACCTGGATTCAGGAATTAAGTATTATAATAACAAAAGAGTGACCAAAACCTAGATAATGCAATCAGGTGACTTGCCAAACAGGAAATAAACAACGCACTCAGGTTTCTGTTGTAGACCGCCTTTTCTGTAGGTATGATGTATCTGGGGGGTGGTCTTGGGCTACACCCCTTCTGTGATGTATGTATGGTGTTTCTGGGGGTGGTCTTGGACTCCAGGGCAGGCAATTTATAAGGGCAGGCACAACTTTGTTCTGGGTCCTCCTCTTCCTCTCTCCTGCGTGTGAGGGGAGCACCCTGTTGCAACAGCTTTAATAAAGATCAGGCTTACTTGCTGCATTGCTTCTCATTCTCTGGTTGGCCTCTGTTATTTTCTCCTACCGATAGGGAACCCACATAAGGACTCTGTATACGGCTCTTGGATACCCCATAAGGGAAAAAGTGCAGATTTTGTTTACAACAGAAGGGAGCGGGTAAGGCAACAGTTACTTTCTCTGATGGAAGAATTTGGATGGTATAGATGTGTGTTGACAGTCAGCATTTGTCAGCGGGATGCCAAAGAGCCAGAGCTCTGCAAGCCTAGACAGGATTCTGCAGCAGTTGGCAACTGGCAGAACTGGCAGTCAACTGGAAGGGCCATAGTTCAATGGCAGAGCATCTGCCTTGTATACCAAAGGTCCCAGGTTCGAATCCTTCCATCTCCTGGTAGGACTTGGGATTGGACCTGGAACCTTCTGCATATGAAAGAGGTGTCCTACTACTGGGCTAGGTCCTTTGACACCCTTTGGTCTCCTGCATTTGAAATACATGTAGAATTTGATCTTTGCAAACAACTTGATCCATGCTGCTCAGACATTCTGCTCTGGTCAGACCTCACCTGGAGTACTGTGTCCAGTTGTGGGCACCACAGTTCAAGAAGGACACTGACAAACTGGAACGTGTCCAGAGGAGGGCAACCAAAATGGTCAAAGGTCTGGAAACGATGCCTTATGAGGAACGGCTAAGGGAGCTGGGCATGTTTAGCCTGGAGAAGAGGAGGTTAAGGGGTGATATGATAGCCATGTTCAAATATATAAAAGGATGTCACATAGAGGAGGGAGAAAGGTTGTTTTCTGCTGCTCCAGAGAAGCGGACACGGAGCAATGGATTCAAACTACAAGAAAGAAGATTCCACCTAAACATTAGGAAGAACTTCCTGACAGTAAGAGCTGTTTGACAGTGGAATTTGCTGCCAAGGAGTGTGGTGGAGTCTCCCCCCTCTTTGGAGGTCTTTAAGCAGAGGCTTGACAACCATATGTCAGGAGTGCTCTGATGGTGTTTCCTGCTTGGCAGGGGGTTGGACTCGATGGCCCTTGTGGTCTCTTCCAACTCTATGATTCTATGATTCTATGACTCTATTCTATGAAGAACAGACAAGCAGAACTGTTCTTCTCCAAAAGTTGCAACTCGCTTCTTGAATTTAAATGCATCAGAACCCATATTTAAATCTGTATTTCAGAGAATATGTGTGCATATATATATGATATGCTTTTGAAACACATTTTGAGAGAAAATACACAATGAAAGATATCCTTTGAGAAAGACAATACTGTGTGCATTGAAATACATGTTTTTAGATAAAACACACATTTAAATATAGATTTTGAAAGATTGCATACATTTAATTACTTCCAGAGTTGGTTTCTTGCGGCAAAAATAACAGAGAGTATTGCAGCACCTTTAAGCCTAACAAATTTATTGTGGTAAAAGCTTTGTGGGCTACAGCACACTTTTTCAGATGCACGATGCATTCTCCTCCTAGATATATGTACAAGCTGCTGGGCAGACGGAGAGGGGATTTAAGTGAGGGCAGAAGGAAACAAAATGAATAAAATACGGATGATGATCATTATGTGGTTATTCACAAAAAATAAAAGTTGTTGATAACACAAACTTTCTGGCTGCAGTAAGCCAACTAACATGTGCAGGAGATTAACAAAAGCTTTAATGGCTACTAGTCTTGTTGACTATGTATTGTTTCTTGTATGAAAGGCTTTACGTCTCTGAATACTGGTTCCTGGGGAGTGCAGTAGTGCTCATGCCTTGCTTTGTGGCTTCCCTGAGCCTTTCTGGTTGGCCACTGTGGAAACAGAAGGCTAGACCTTGGGTCTGATCCAGAGCAGGTCTCTTCTTATGTTCTGACGAAAGGGCAATGGAAGGTTGATTTATCAGCAGGGAAGAACCTCCCACAGCACCTAATGCTTTTAGTGGAAGGTATCTGAAGAGATGGAATATGCCAAATAATAATCCAAATGGTTGGCTGGGGGTCTCATGGGGTTTTATCACTAGGTAAAGGTAAAGGGACCCCTGACCATTAGGTCCAGTCACGGACGACTCTGGGGTTGAGGCACTCATCTCGCTTTATTGGCTGAGGGAGCCGGCGTACAGTTTCCGGGTCATGTGGCCAGCATAACTAAGCCGCTTCTGACGAAACCAGGGCAGCGCACGGAAACACCGTTTACCTTCCCGCCAGAGCTGTACCTATTTACCTACTTGCACTTTGACGTGCTTTCGAACTGCAAGGTTGGCAGGCGCTGGGACTGAACAGCAGAAGCTCACCCCTTCGCGGGGATTCAAACAGCTGACCTTCTGATCGGCAAGCCCTAGGTTCTGTGGTTTAACCCACAGTGCCACCCATGTCCCGCTTTATCACTACATCTCTGCTATTAACACCTAACTTCGCCCTCTTCTGGATAACTTTGCATCTCCCCCCCCCCATTCTGATGCAGCCTTTGCTAACTGAGGGCACTATAGATGCTAGGCCAAGCATAGGCAAACTCGGCCATCCAGCTGTTTTGGGACTACAGCTCACATTATCCCTAACCACTGGTCCTGTTAGCTAGGGATGATAGGAGTTGTAGTCCCAAAACATCTGGAGGGCCGCGTTTGCCTATGCCTGTGCTAGGCACTACAATTCCCAGCAGTTCCAATGGCTGGGGCTGATGGTTGTGGCAGTCCACAACATCTGGAAGGCACCTGGTTGGCAAAAGGCTGTTCTAAAGTGATATTGGTGGGTTTTTAATTGCTCACGCTTTCCTGAAGATCCTGTGGAATGGCAATTGATACTACATGTCTCTGTCTGGGCTGGAAGCCATCCATTTCTCATAGCAGAGCCAGCTCAATGTGGAACGGGAGCTTCTAATATTGACTTCTTCCATGAGAAAGCTGCGATCAAAAGTGTAATCAGTATTTATGATTCCTCCCCCCCCCCTTTCGCTCTCCTTGAAATGGCAGCAGATTAGAAATCAAAGGTCTCCAGGGTGAACAGGAAGGATATCAGCGAAGTCATCCATCTCCTACCTCGTATGTATTGATTTGTAGGGTTGAATCAATGGGGAAAATTCCACCCTTTGCTAACAGGGATTAAAAATAGAAATGTCAAGATTTTGCCTGCCCAGAGGGGATTGTGGGGTGGGAATGGAGTACAGAAGTAGCACTAGGATAAATTAGGCTTACTTCAGATTTCTGGAATGGTGGGAAATTTGAATAGTATAGTATTAGAAGCTGCTTTACTAGAGGCAAGACCTGGTGTGGGTTGCTTAGTCAGTAGAGCATGAAATAATAATAATAATAATAATAATAATAATAATAATAATAATAATAATAATTCCACCACCCATCTAACTAGGTTGCCCCAGCTACTCTGGGCAGCTTCCAACAATTTATAAAACGACAGTAAAACATCAAATATGAAAAACATCTTAATCTCAGGGTTGTGGGTTCAAGCCCCACGTTGAGCCAATGATTCCTGCCTTGCAAAGAGTTGGACTAGAGGACCTCCATGGTCTCTTCCAGCTCTACAATTCTATGATTCATTATAATAATCTTTAGCCAATGGCCAAGGATGAGGGGTCCTGCCAACCTAGCAGTTCGAAAGCACGTCAAAGTGCAAGTAGATAAATAGGTACCACTCTGGCGGGAAGGTAAATGGCGTTTCCGTGTGCTGCTCTGGTTCGCCAGAAGCGGCTTAGTCATGCTGGCCACATGACCCGGAAGCTGTACACCGGCTCCCTCGGCCAATAAAGCGAGATGAGCGCCGCAACCCCAGAGTTGGCCACGACTGGACCTAATGGTCAGGGGTCCCTTTACCTTTTTAAGGATGAGGGGAATTGTAGATAAGCAGCATGTGGAGGGTTAAAGATGCCCCATACATACCCAAGTTAGCTCGCTGGTCTATCTCAGATTTGTCTATTCTATGCCAACATTTTCCAACCTGGTGCCCCCTAGAAGCTGTGGGACTGAAGCTCCCCTTAAGTCCTAGCCAGCATGACTGGAGGTCAGGGATGATGAAGGGAGAGGGGAGTCCAATCAGAGGTTCAACATCCAGAGGGCAACCAGGTTGACAAAGGCTGACTGGCAGGAGCTCTTCATGATTTCTATTTAACTACTAAGACTTTCTCCAGGGTTTCTGACAGGGAGACACTAGGGACTGAACTGGCGATTGTCTGAATTCAAGGCATATGCTCTACCACTAAGCCTTTAGGCTTAAGGCCCATAGGAATCTGTCTTACATGGATCAATGGTCTGACTCAGTGCAGCTCAGGATTGTCTACACCAGCCTAGGGAATCTTGTGGTCCTCTAGGTACTTGCCTGGCAGGGGAGACACCTTGATCATGAAGGAGGTTTTCCCAGGGTGAGGCTCATCCATTGCACTACGGGTGTGCTGACCCCGGTGATTTCCCCAAATGCGGGAAACTCGACTGCATAATTTGTGGTTCTGGTTGTTGTTGTTTAGTCGTTTAGTCGTGTCCGACTCTTCGTGACCCCATGGACCAGAGCACGCCAGGCACTTCTGTCTTTCGCTGCCTCCCGCAGTGGTACCTCCCACCAGATGTCAAAGAGAAGAACAACTACCAGACTTTTAGAAGACATCTGAAGGCAGTCCTGTTTAGGGATGCTTTTAATGTTTAACCGACCACTGTATTTTAATACTTTGTTGGAAGCCGCCCAGAGTGGCTGGGGAAACCCAGCCAGATGGGCAGGGTATAAATAATAAATTATTATTCTGACCTACAGCTACCTTCATCCCTGACCAGAAGAAGAAGAAGAGTTTGGATTTGATATCCCGCCTTTCACTCCCTTTAGGGAGTCTCAAAGCGGCTAACATTCTCCTTTCCCTTCCTCCCCCACAACAAACACTCTGTGATGCGAGTGGGGCTGAGAGACTTCAGAGAAGTGTGACTAGCCCAAGGTCACCCAGCAGCTGCATGTGGAGGAGTGGAGACACGAACCCGGTTCCCCAGATTACGAATCTACCGCTCTTAACCACTACACCACACTGGCTCTCAACCATTGGCCATCCTGGCTATGGCTATTGAGTGTTGGACTGCAGTATCAGAAGGGCCACAGATTTCACATCCCCTGGGGTGGACCTACTATGCAACTAATGAAGCTTAAGCTTCAGGGCTGCTAATCCCGAAGGGGCCCCAGAAGCAACTTTAGTCCACCTTGCTCACCTTGGGTCTAGTAGACTCAGTTTGAGTCACACAACTTGAAAACTATAAGGCATAGGAGATTTGTATCCATACCAGTGACTGTGACACGTGAGATGGTCTAGTACAGCAATTTTAACCAGAATCTGAGATGCAGTAGTTAATTATTTTTTTAAAAAAAATGTCATGGAACAACCCCGTTGAAGAAGGTAACAGTGGTTACCCAGACCTAATTGTTGGTTGCAAAGGGCCCCCCATAACAGTTCAAGTTTCGGGGCCCCCAAAATGTAGGTATGTCACTGCCCATCCCTGCAATATAAATGCTCACTTAGCAGGAAATGGAAAGGGCTTTCTTCGCCAAAGCCCCTAGGGAGTTGCTCTCCATCTGAGTAGACACTGCTGAGTTTAGATGACCAGAAAGGAAGCTGCCTTCTGCCAGATCAGACTGTGTTCCCAAGAAGTCAAGCTGAAACATTCTCTCTTTTCTTTGGGGCCATTTTTTAAAAAAAGAAATCTGGATTCAGCGCAGCCTTTTTTTCTCCCCTTTATCACTGTTGTTTATCAGCTCAAGTGCAGTTTTATGAGACTGGGTACAATATGAAAGTACTTGATGTATTTTCATAGGCTGTGGAGTTATTGACATTCCAATATATTAGATGCTGAGAAAGAAATGCATATTGATGATTGCTGAGTTGTCCTGAGAAAGAAAGGGATAAGAAACCATTTAAGATTTTATTAGATATTTTCGGGATGCCGGATTACTCAGCTGGAGCTCTGAGACGAGAATGAGAGGGGGGAGGTATGGGGACATGCTTCAAGTTTCTGCAATGTCATTGTTGTGGTTTTTGATAAAATATCAGTACAAGCATTCTGCGTGCTGCTTTTCAACAGGAACAGCCTGGATCTTCTGAGTCTTTTGCCTCTGAAAAACCACCACCCATCACATTGTTTTTCACCTTCTCACCCCTTGCCTTTTCCTGTAAGACCTATTGCAGTTGTTAAGAGTCGTCAACAGGCTCATCTCAGCTATCTGCCAATCTCCCATTCCCACCACCCTTCTGAGTAATACCCCTCCCCACCTTCTCACTATATAGAAGGATCTGGCAACTTCTGTTTCAGTGTATCTGAAGAAGTGTGCATGCACACGAAAGCTCATACCAAGAACTAACTTAGTTGGTCTTTAAGGCGCTACTGGAAGGAATTTTTTTATTTTGACTATGGCAGACCAACACGGCTACCTATCTGTAATTGTTTGGAGGGACTTTGGAAACCATCTAATTCAGTTTTAACCAATATGACGCCCCACAGGTATTTTGGACTGTTATTCCACCAGCCCCTGCCAGCCTGACCAATGGGTAGGAATGATGGGAACTGTGGTCCATCTCTTCTGGGAATGTGGTCCAAAGTGTGACCAAAGTGTGGCCAATGTTTGCTCACTGTTTTGTTTGGAAAGGAAAGCAGCAATATGGGTCAAGGGCCATAGCTCAGTGATAGAGCATCTGCTTTACATGCAAAGGTCAGTCTCTGGCATCTCCAGGGAGGAGTGGGAGACAGTCCTTGCCTGAGAGCCCCAGGCAATCGCTGCAGACAATACTAAGATAGATGGACCAAAGGGCTGGCTCAGTATAAGGCAGTTTCCTATGGGTGTTAGTCATGCTTTTTTCATATTAATCCTCCCCCCCCCTTTTAAAAAATGTTTAGGTGCAGGTGACATTGCTTGTGCAGTCAAAGCATCATCATCCATGCCCAAGAAAAAAGTGTCAGCATACCAGTGGATAAAATCATGTATGGTAGGGAGTGTTGTAAAAAAAAACCTGCTCCTTTTTCCTTATGGGGTACCCAAGAGCCCATATAGAGTCCTTTTGTAGGTTCTCTATTGGTAGGAGAAAATAACAGACGCCAAGCAGAGAATATTGATAAGCAAAGCAGCTAGTAAGCCTGATCTTTATTAACTGTTGCAACAGGGTGCTCCCCCCCACATGTAGGAGGCAGGAGGGACCCTGAACAATGGTGCGCAAGCCCTTATGTAGACATTTGAAATTGCCCACCCTGGAGCCCAAGACCACCCCCCAATACATCATACATGCATCACATAAGAGGCGGTCTACAGCAGAAATACATCACAGAAGAGGCGGTCTACAGCAGAAAACCTGTCTGCCAGGGTACCTAAAAATGATCACTGATTGCATTACTTGAGCAGTCTGGCGATTCCTTTGTGATGGTAAATACTCAGTTCCTGAATCCAGGTCACAGGCTCACCCTATTAATACACAGATACCCCTTAAGACAGGATTTGTGAGCACAGAGACAATGGGGAGGTTTTCTTATTTCCTTTGTCCTTGCAGAGAAACATTTGAAGTCAATTTGGGAGAGACAAAATAATTTCAGGACTTTTCCTGTACTCATTCAGACATGTGGTGGTTTATATGTTTATGTATGTGTTTGCCTGGTACATTTATTTTATATCTTAGACCTTATCATTTTATGAAGATTCATTTTATATCTTAGACCTTATAATTCTCATAACACGAGCATGTGGTGTTGCGTTGTCTGTAGGAGGCTGAGCATTGAAGCTGTGATGTGTGCCAGCCCCCCTCAACTTTGAGAGTGCCCGACCCCCTTCCAACAAATATTGAGGGGGCCAAGGTGTCTTTGACTCCCTAGAATTGGCACACCTGATCGTGGCTGTGTTCTACCTCCACTGTCAGACATAGCATACACCTGCATGGCTGTCGCTGGAAGCCATCTGTGCAATGGACATGGAAATCCAACTTAAGAAATCATTCTATTGTTTGGATGTTTTGTATCCCCAGCAGGGACAAACTGTGAAAAGGTACAGGATGTCATTTTTAAGGTTAGCCAAGACCTCTGGTCAACAAGGCACCTATTTTCGCCCTGGACTCTTATATTTTTAATCAATTTGTCACACTAACTAAACCCCTTTCAGCTTAATCGTTATTGTAAAACAGTTGGTATTATTACTATTTTTTAAAAGATCACTTTCAAGGAAGCAAGATGGACTGATCAAGGGAAGAAGAAATTACTGGCAGGAGAGGATATTTTTACTGGCAGGGAAATTCTTGAAGCAGTTTTTACTGGCAGCCTGTACGTTTACTGGCAGTTGGCAACCCTTCTTAAGACTTTTATGAAGGCGCAGGCGTTATGCCAGTTGTTCACGAGCTGCATTCACAGATTTCAGCTGGAGACAGGTGAGCTGGGGGCTAGGCAGAATCCTATCCATATCTGTGCTGAATCCTATATCCATATCTGTGCTGCTCCATCATCTGCTGATCACAAGAAAAGCTATGTATTTTTCGCTCCATAAGACGCACCTAGTTTTTAGAGGAGGAAAGCGGGAAAGCCCCATTTTTGCGGATAAGCTCAAAGTTGTGCAGCTTCTTTTACAAAGGGGAAAAGCCCCATTTTTTGAGGATCAGCTCAAAGTTGTTGAGTTTACTTTGCAAAGGGGAAAAATCCTGTTTTTATGGGATTCAACTCACAGTTCTGCAGCTTCTTTAGGAAAGGAAAGGGAGCCGTTTCTACAGTTTCCAGACAGGTAATCTAATCAGCCAGTCACATGTCGCTGGGGAAAGAAACAGCCTCCATCTGCAGAACATTCAACAATAGAGGTGTGGGCAAGGGGCCGGGGCCGGAAAGGGAGCCAGCGATCGACCACACATTCACTCCATAAGACGCACAGACATTTCCCCTTACTTTTTAGGAGGAAAAAAGTGTGTCTTATGGAGCAAAAAATACGGTAAGTGTACAAGTTTCACCAGGCTTTGAAACAGAGTTGGATTTGAGGATGTGGAGATGGGGGGCAATCAATGCAAAAGGAGAGTTGTTTGCAGGCCAGAATCTGACCTAGTGTAAGAAGAAAAGCATTGCTGGATCAGGTGAAAGACCTACAGTGGTGCCTCGCAAGACGAAAAGAATCCGTTCTGTGATTCTCTTCGTCTAGCGGTTTTTTCGTCTTGCGAAGCAAGCCCGTTGACGGATTAGCGGATTAGCGCTATTAGCGCTATTAGCGGCTTTTAGCGGCTTATCTGCTGATCAGATCAGCTGATAAGTGGCTTAGCGGCTTAGAAAAAAAGGGGGGGGGAAAACCCAGCAGGAACTCGCAAGACATTGTCGTCTTGCGAAGCAAGCCCATAGGAGATTTGTTTTGCGAAGCACCTCCAAAACGGAAAACTCTTTTCGTCTAGCGGGTTTTCCGTCTTGCGAGGCATTCGTCTTGCGGGGCACCACTGTACGTCCCTAACCCAGCATCCTATTTACACAGTGGCCAATCAGATGCCTGAAGCAGGTCTGCAAGCATAGCATTAGAACTCTCGGCTTGTGTTCACCATTATCCAACAGCCACTGCTGTTACTAGAGGCAACACATTAGCTACACAGAAGCTAATGATAGCCTTAACTATGCACTGCGTGAACTACCATATTTTTCGCTCTATAAGACGCACCAGACCACAAGACACACCTAGTTTTTGGAGGAGGAAAACAAGAAAAAAATATTCTGAATCTCAGAAGCCAGAACAGCAAGAGGGATCACTGCGCAGTGAAAGCAGCAATCCCTCTTGCTGTTCTGGCTTCTGGGATAGCTGCGCAGCCTGCATTCGCTCCATAAGACTCACACACATTTCCCCTTACTTTTTAGGAGGGGAAAAGTGAGTCTTATAGAGCAAAAAATACGGTACTTACTTTTGCCTGTCTTATGTCTCCCAGCATTTCAGCTTCATCAGAATTACGAGAGAGGGAGAAAAACTTATCTCTGTTCATTTTCTCCATACTCATCTTTTCTCTAAACTAAAAATCTGTTTGTTTGTTTTTTTTAAAAAAAATGACATTTCTTTTGCTTGGTACTATTTGCCTATCTAAGGAGAAATTAGTTCGGTTTGCATTTTAATGTGAACCTACCTATTTTGCAATTACCAGACTGATACCAGACTGATACTGGATTGTCTAATGCAGTTCATAAAAATAAAATACACAAACTGATGCAGAGATTGGGTGAACCGAACTTAAAATTGGAAAAAATGAGATGCAGAGCATTTAACAGATTTGGCCCTCCTAGTCTCATTGGTGTGTTTCTTAAAAAAAAAGAAATAGTTTCAACTGTTTCCCAAGGAATCCCACTAAGAAAATATATTCTAGGGCTCATTCTTTTTCCCCATTGGTGGCCAATAAAATATTCCTACTCAATCCTCCTCTGTAGAGTCTGAAAACCGGAATAGACGCCAGAGACATAATTAAAGGCAATCGCCTCAAATCCTCTGGTACTCCTAAAATGTTCATAACCCACTCACAGTTATTCATAATTGAGTATGCAGTTAAATGTTTTAGTCAATTTGTCTGACAGTAACGCAGCCCATTGATTTTATAGAGTCCCCAGGTTTTGCCATTAAATTACATTTGCTGAAAGCGATTTTTCATACTTCTGTCTTGTAATGTTTACAGTCCAATTGTGTTTTCCATTTGCGGAATGAAGCATTTTGTCAGGGAACTGCCATCGGAGCATCAGGTGGTGGAGGGGCTCAGGGAGGAAGAAAGAGACTCAACAGCTGAAGCAGGAACCAGCAGGGGGAGGAGTGGATCTCTGAGGGAATGCGAGCAGGAGGGAGGGCTCAGAGACGCTTCCAGCGAGAACAGTGGGGAGGTATCTGAGTCTCCCATAGGGAGACCCACACCTCGCCGGAAACTGTCACGCCGTGAGTCCAGGAGACGCGTTTCCGTTAAGGAGCTTCTTTGCTGGAAGCGCTTCCGCAGACAGCCACTGTCAGACTCTACGAGTGACTGAGAGCAGACATGTTTGAGGAGCTCTGTCACACACAGAGGTTTGTGGAGCCGCACAAACTCTGAGGGAGCACGATTTTACGCACAAGCAGCTAATCATCCCATTACAGCAGTCTGACAGTCTCTGTACGCTGCCTGTGCAGGAGAAAGCATCATGAGCGACCCAGCCGGAACCGGAGGAGCAGGGGTTGGAGCTGGTCCAAGCTTGGAAGAAAGATACCGAGCGTTGGAAGTCCAACTTGCGCTGCAGACGGCGAGGCTTGAGGAGAGAAGGGCTCAGGATGCAGACCAGAAGGGGAGAGCCACTCAATTCCCCAGAAAGGTACCAGGATTGGTGCAGAAGTTTGGGGGGGACCCCAAGGATTACCATGCCTTTAGGACAGAGATGCAATATGCCATTAATGTGCAGTTTGATGAGTTCCCTGATGAGGAATCGCGAGTTGCTTTCGTAATTGGGCATCTTGAGAAAGGGGCGCGGGACTGGGTTCGACCCCTAATGGCAACGCACAATGACGTCCTAAAGGACACGATGAAGTTCTTTCGTGCAATGGATATCATGTTTTCCAGCGATATTGAGGAAGGGGTGGTGCGCAGACAGCTAATGGCTTGCAAGCAGGGAAGCCGATCTGTCCGTGAGTACTGGACTGAGTTTACCATGCTGGTTCACAGATTGGGTTGGGATTTATCGGCAGCACCCATTCAGATGCTATTTGAAGAAGGTCTTTCTTCGGCTGTGAAAGACGAGCTGTCCCGGAGCCCCAGGGCGGTGTCTATGGATCAGCTGACCAAATCTGCGCTGACCATAGGAGCGCGTCAGGAGGCAAGAGCCTTGGAAAGGCGGGAAGGGAGAGGGGAACGTTGGAAGGAGTTCTGCATTCCAGACATTCCTGAGCCAGCTTTCCCGCCGGCAGAGCCGATGGAAATCGGAACAGCGCGCGCGCGCGCATTTTCAAAACCCAGTGAGGGGGCTAAGAAGGAGGGAAAGGGCGCCCGGAAATGCTATCTCTGCCAACAGCCAGGCCACTTTGCCAGAGTCTGCCCCCAGAGGAAGGAATGGCAAGGGATGGTGGGAGCTGTTGAGGGAGGAGAGCAGGGAGAAACAGAGCAGGTAAAAGCCAACGCCTGGTTGCCACAGTCGGGGCACTGCAGCCAGGCCAAAGAGCAGTGAAAGTGCCCGTGCCAGACGCTCCTCAACCTGCTCTAGTGATTGAAGTGTCGCTAGAGCTGCAAAATGGACACCCCCTAAAAATAAAGGCGCTGTTGGACTCAGGCAGCTCCTGCAATTTTATGAGCAAGGAGTTTGCTGCTGAACACCAGATACAGACGATCCCTTTAAGCAACCCCCTGCAGGTGACCACGATCGATGGCAGGGAGTTGTTGGGAGGAGGAGTCAGCTTGCAGACAGTCCCAATGATAATGAGGGTGGCAAGGCACACAGAACTGATAGCGTTTAATGTGGCCACCTTGGGAGGCGCTCCCATTATTTTGGGAATGAGCTGGCTAGCGCTACATGATCCGCTGGTGGGCTGGCATCAAAGAGTGGTTTCCTTTGGTTCAGCACATTGCTTAGAACACTGCAAAGGGGAAAAGGGTTCAGCAGGGGCCCACGCCACCCTAGCAGGGACGGAAGTAATGGAGAAGGTGAAGGTACCACCACAGTATGCAGATCTCAGCGACGTGTTCAGCGAGAAGGAAGCTGACCAACTACCCCCGCATAGGCCCTTTGATTGCCAGATCAATTTACTCCCTGGAGCACAGCTTCCTGTAGGCAAGTTGTATGCCATGTCAGACAGAGAAATGCAGGAGTTGCGAGAGTTCATTGACAAGAACCTGAAGAGAGGCTTCATCAGAGAGTCCAAAGCAGCGGGGGGTAGCCCAGTGTTTTTTGTGGATAAAAAGCACACGGACAAGCCGAGACTTGTATGTGATTTCAGGCGGTTAAATGCAGTGACAGAACCAGTGGCTTTCCCTATGCCCAGGATTGATGATATTTTGACCAGGGTGCGGAAGGGAAAGATTTTTACAAAGCTGGATCTAAGGGGGGCGTACAACTTGATACGTATAAGGAAAGGGGATGAATGGAAAACCACCATGTTTACCCCTTTGGGGGCATTTGAATATCTCGTTATGCCTTTTGGATTACAAGCAGGCTCAGCGTGCTTTCAATCTTTTATGAACCACGTACTGGGTCCTTTGCTCTACAAGAATTGCGTGGCCTTCCTAGATGATGTATTGGTGTATTCGGAGAATGAGGAGCAACATGTGAGAGACGTCAGAGAAGTGTTGAGCAGGCTGCAAGCCAACAGGCTGTGGGTGAAACTGGAGAAGTGTCAGTTTCATACCAAGGAGGTGGAATTCCTGGGGTACCGCCTGTCAGACAAGGGATTGGCCATGGATCCCGGCAAGGTGCAGGCAGTGCTGGAATGGAAAACACCCAAAACCAAGAAGGATGTGCAGAGGTTCCTAGGGTTTGGAAACTTTTATCGTAAGTTCATCCGAAACTTCGCCCACCTGACGGCGCCCATTACGGACTGTCTCAGCAGTAAAAAGAAGTTTGTATGGACGGCGGAGGCGGAGCGAGCATTTGAGGAACTGAAAAGGGCCTTCGCCTCAGAAGAACAACTTCTGCATGTGGATTTACAAAGGAAGCTGAGGGTCGAAACAGACGCATCTGACAGAGCCATAGGGGCGGTGCTTCTTCTGCAGCCGGGGAAGGAGGAGTCAGAGTGGCGACCGTGTGCCTTCTTTTCGCGAAAGCTGAACAAATCCGAGAGGAACTACACGGTGTACGACCGGGAACTTCTTGCTATTCATGAGGCTTTCCGGAAATGGAGGCACCTGCTAATTGGTGCACAACATAAGGTGCAAGTGTGCACGGACCATAAGAATCTAGAGTATTGGAGAACTGCGCGAGTGCTCAACCAACGGCAGTTGAGATGGGCCCAGGAGTTCTCCAAGTTTAACTTTGAGATTTGTTACGTGCCAGGCCCAGAGAACATTAGGGCGGACGCTCTCTCACGCAAACCTGAATATTTGGAGGGGGAGGGAGCACCCGAAGAGACCCATGTCATTCCAGAGGACCGCTGGGTGTGTGGGGCGGCATTGGTGGGGCAAAGGGAATTGGTAGAGGGAACGGTGCATGATGAATACGCCCAGGACAAACTCAGGGGTCTCAGGAGGGAGGGAGACAAACCCGGGGGTTTTGAGGAGAGAAACGGGGCATTGTACTACAAGGGAGCGTTATATATACCCGAAGGGGAATTGAGGGAGAAGGTACTCAAGCAACTGCACGATAGCCCCACAGCAGGGCATTTTGGGCAACACAAAACCATGTGGCTGGTTACCAGGGAATTTTGGTGGCCCAAGGTCAGGGAAGATGTGCGGGAGTATGTGAGAGGGTGTGACCAATGCCAACGAGCCAAGGGGGAGAGGCGGGCACCGGCAGGTTTATTAGAACCACTACCCACACCTGAAAGACCATGGGAAGCAGTGGCAATAGATTTCATGACTGATCTGCCAAGGTCTAGAGGGAAAACAGCCATCATGGTTGTGGTAGACCTGTTAACTAAAATGGCCCACTTTATAGCCTGCTCACATGCGGTCACAGCAGAAGAAACAGCTAAATTGTTTGTAGAAAATGTGTTTAGGTTGCATGGCGCCCCCTTGAGGGTGGTTTCAGACCGAGGGAAACAATTTACTTCCAGGTTCTGGAGGAAGCTCATGAGCTTACTGCATGTAGAGGTTAATTTCTCAACGGCCCGTCATCCAGAAACCAACGGGCAGGCGGAAAGAGCTAATGGTGTTCTCCAGCAATATTTGAGGTGTTATGTGAATGACAGAGAGAATGATTGGGTGGAGAAGCTGGCGTTGGCAGAATTTGCCTACAACAATGCAGAGAACGTGTCCACGGGAATGAGCCCCTTTTTGGCTAATCACGGGTGCCATCCCAGAGCCTTCCCAGGGGGGGAAGGGGAGAATTGGAGCGTTCCAGCTGCAGAACAGTTCGTTGAAGAAATGGAAGCGATCCATCGCCAGCTCCAACTCAACTTAAACAGGGCTAAGGAGGAATATAAGAGGCAGGCAGACAAAAACAGAAGGGAAGGTGAAAGCATTAGGGTGGGGGACCAGGTGTGGCTGTCAACCCAAGGGTTGCCATTCAAAGGGGGTTGTAAGAAGTTAAGACCCAAAAGGCTGGGCCCATTTGAAGTCATGCAGCAGGTCAACCCAGTGGCTTTCAGACTCCGGTTACCGAACCACATGAAGCTGCACCCAGTTTTCCACAGGTCGTTGCTGTCACCGTATAAAGGGGACAGAGAAGGGAGGGTCACTAGGGGGCCAGCAATGGAGGAGAAGGAACACAGCTACCATGTAGCGGAGATCCTCGATTCCAGGTGGAAGGGAGATCAAGTAGAGTATTTGGTAATGTGGGAAGGGGAACCGGAGTCGGAAAACACCTGGGTTAGGGCAGAGGATGTCAATGACGAAGTTTTAATAGAAACTTTTCATCAGAGGTTCCCACGTAAACCTCAGCCTGTAGCGAGGTTCCGGAGGGAATACTTTGCCACCACCGACGAAGAAGAGGAGTTGGAGGGGTTCACAGATTCCGAAGAGGAGGAGGATTCAGCGAGCCAGGACGGCGATCGATGGAGGGAATTGTTCGAGACGTCTGAAGATGAAGAAGATTCTTTTCGGGGTTTTAACCCTTCACCTCCCAGAGGAGAGGAAATGGGAGGGGGTGAGGGGGGCCCTGGAGGGGAGGTGGATGTCAGGGAACTGCCATCGGAGCATCAGGTGGTGGAGGGGCTCAGGGAGGAAGAAAGAGACTCAACAGCTGAAGCAGGAACCAGCAGGGGGAGGAGTGGATCTCTGAGGGAATGCGAGCAGGAGGGAGGGCTCAGAGACGCTTCCAGCGAGAACAGTGGGGAGGTATCTGAGTCTCCCATAGGGAGACCCACACCTCGCCGGAAACTGTCACGCCGTGAGTCCAGGAGACGCGTTTCCGTTAAGGAGCTTCTTTGCTGGAAGCGCTTCCGCAGACAGCCACTGTCAGACTCTACGAGTGACTGAGAGCAGACATGTTTGAGGAGCTCTGTCACACACAGAGGTTTGTGGAGCCGCACAAACTCTGAGGGAGCACGATTTTACGCACAAGCAGCTAATCATCCCATTACACATTTCTAGTTAAGCCCGTTCACCTTGTGCTGTCTTGCCCCAGTAGCTTATCTGCTTGTTCTCTTGTTGCTCTCCTAACCTCTCCCAAACACTTGCATACCACAAAATGACAGTAGATGTGTTACACTAGGGATAGGGAAGCTGTGGCTCTCTGGGCTAAGTCTGCTGCAGTGAAAAACCATGAAGACTCTTGTGGCACCTTAAACCAGGAGTGGGGAGCCTGTGGCCTTCCAGATGTTGCTGGACTATGACTCCCATCAACCTCAGCAAGCATGGTCAATAGTCAGGGATGATGGGCATCATTGACTGTTGGAAGGGATGGAATGGAGTATACCGTAAGAGGGCTTTCCTGGCTGGCTACAATCCTGAATGGGATATACTCCACAGGTCTCATTTGTCACAGGTTTGACGTCCCTCTATTCCACTGTGGCAAATGGTACCTGAAACAAAATCTGGCAATGTGGAGTGCAACCTGTTCATGATTATAGCCAGCCAGCCAAGCCCTCTTCCAGGATATTCCATTACTTCCCTTTCAACAGTCAACAACTCCCATCAAACCTGACCATTGGCCGTGCTTATTGGCATATAAGTTTGCTATTAATGTATAGCAGGGATGTCCAACAGGTCGACTGCGATTGGCTGGTTGATCCTTGAGATGTTTGAGTTGATCGCGGGCTCTTTTTCCTTTGCTGGGGAAAAAGAGGAGGATCTGGCCCCAACCCCATTTTAGACCTGCCTCTCTAAAACCTGAACCTTCCCCCTCACTGCCAGTCCCCCCCCCCGTGAATAGATCACAGTCTCTTGAAGTTGGAAGTCCCTGGTGTATAACAAAGAAGAGGAAACTGGTTCCCTTCACATGCTGTTGGGCTCCAAATCCCATCATCCTTAGCAACTGGCCATGCTTGCTAGGGCTGATGGGATTTGGAATCCAACAAACACCTGGAGTGCCACGGGTTCCCCATCCCTAGTGTTTAGAATGGCATATTTCACATTGGGAGCAGTTTGGAAGGCAAGACAGCTTTGCCCCTTCACCACAAATATTTTCTCATCTTCAGAACTGAAGGCCCAGACAGCATGGCCAATGGGATCACGGGAGTTGAAGTCCAGCACCATCTGGAGAGCCCCAGGTTCCCCATTCCTGCACTAAAGGAAGGGTGATGATTGGGTAGTGAAGCCATCCTGGCAAAGAAATGGGCTCACAGGTATCTGGATGGTCCTAATAGGGTAAAAAAATCCCAAACTTTTCCAAACTGAAAAAAGAAGAATTGCTACAGCACAGCACCAGCAAGAGCAATGCATAATTTTGTTTCATGTTGCTGCTGAATAATCTCTCCCCGTCAAAGATGGTTGCTAAAGTTGGCAGCTTCTTTCTCTTCCCTCTCTGCACGCCCCCATCACCCCCAGTTAAGGTCCTGATTGTTTCTACTTTGTCATTTCTCATCCTTTTGAGATGCATGACCTTATATTATTCCCCCTCCCCTGGCCCTCTTTTACCTTATCATTTAATTTACTCAAACAGCCGAGCCGAAGGGGAACTTTGTAATTCGGCAACCGAGAACTGTTTTACATTACAAAAACCCAGGTAATTCAATTGCGGCAACGTAAGCCAAGAAGGTACAGAGAGTGTATTAATATCCTTTTCTCGCAAAGATTGTTCCCTGTGGCCTCCAGACTGTCTACGGCAACAGTTTTCCGATGGAAGGAGGCGGCGATGGCTCCTTCGCACAGCAGACAGCTGCTTAGGGAACATCCTTAAACCCTGTAATGTTCATTTTGCCTGGCTTCGGAAAACAGTTCTTAATTGAGTTGTGTCCCTACCTGACCTCAATTTAGATTTACCTAAGCAGCTAAATACATTATGGGCCTGTTGTCGCTGGCTAGGACGCCAACTCTTTTATTTCTTCAGTATAGAACAATGAGGGAGTGCAGACCAGTTAACGGGCTGGAATGAAAAAGGAGATGATTGCAGGGTACTCGACAGTGTGACCCTTGGGGTTCCTTCCAACTGGGGTTCCTTCCAGTTCTATGATTCTGCTTTATGACTGGGCAGTAAGAATGGATGAACCATGTCCGTTTCAGCTACTCATTTTCTTCCAGTCCTAAATCCAGCCATTCTATGAAATTTGCACATCTCTGAATTATGCAATGCAGTCCTTCAGCCAAGTAATGCTTATGAAAACACATGGATTAGGGAAAAGCATGCAGAAAAATGTGTTACATTCAGACAAATTGCCTTGCAAAATCATCCATGCTAGGCAAACTTGCATATATAAACGTGTGGATATTAGGAGAAATTTGCATTATATATGAAATTTCGAAATGACCTGGAAATGGAGAGAACATAACTTTAGATTGGTAAAATGAGAAAGTGACAGATTTGCCTTCACCCTCTTCCAGCTAAGTGGGTGCAGCCTAAACAATCATCTCTTTGTAAACAACTTTGATTCCCCCCCCTCTCACAATCAGGCAGTGTATGTTGTTGTTTAGTCGTTTTATCGTGTCCGACTCTTCGTGACCCCATGGACCAGAGCACGCCAGGCACTTCTGTCTTCCACTGCCTCCCGCAGTTTGGCCAAACTCATGCTGGTAGCTTCACGAACACTATCCAACCATCTCGTCCTCTGTTGTCCCCTTCTCCTTGTGCCCTCCATCTTTCCCTTCATGGATCACTGCCTTGCTGTGGCGAAGGGGCTTGAATAACTCAGAGAAGCCATGAACTATGCCGAGCAGGGCACCCAAGGTAGACAGGTCATAGTGGAGAGTTTTGACTAAACGTGATCCACCTGGAGGAGGAACAGGCAAGCTACTCCAGTATCCCTGCCAAGAAAACTCCATGGACCAAGACAACAGGCAGTGTATAAATTTCATTAAATAAAATAAATAATAAAATCAAAGAAGTTGTCCTGGTCAGTTGGTTAGCATTTTTTCTTTTTCTTTTTCTAAAAAATTCTTATTTATTTTAAAAACAAGATCTAAAAACAAACAAAACCTATATGCAACAGTCGTATCTTTACACAGACTCTTCTTTCTTTCAGTGCACTTCTAACCATGTCTACTTGGAAGTCAGTCCTAATGAATTCATATGGGCTTACTCCTAGGTAAGTGGAGGGAAATTACAGCTATACTCTCACACCCACGACTACCTCTTCAGAGATCATGCTTGCTACAACATGAGTGAGATTTAAAGCAAGGGGTATGATTGCTTTCTTCCTGTGCCCATTGATGTGGAGTCAATTAAGTAATTAACTCACTGAATCAGCCCATACAATTAATCAACAAAGATTTATTTGGCTCTTTTGTTGTGGTGGCTGAAGGAAGATGATGAAAGGAACATCCTCCTTTGGAAAGTGTCGCAATAAGGCGCACACTTTGTGCCATCGATGTGGGTCTAAGGCCTATCATCTCCAGAAGTCCACCTGTGGAAAATGTGGATATTCTGCTAAACGCAAGGGGAAGTATAACTGGAGTGCTAAGGCCAAGAGGTGCAATACTACTGGAACTGGCCATATGAGGCATCTGAAAAAGGTCTACCACAGATTCAGGAGTGGATTCTGTGAAGGAACAGCGCCAAAGACCAAGAGAGCTGCTGTTGTAGCATCCAGCTCATCTTAAGGACTCAAATGTCTTTTTAAAATAAATGGCCTGAACTGCAGAAAAAAACAGACAAAAACAAAACAAAACAAAACAAAGATTTCTTTGGTTGGGCAACTGTCTAATCATCACCCATTATGGCTGTTGCCATTAATCTAACTCAGGCATTGTGTGAGCACTGTCAGCCTAGGGATAATTCTGTTTTTCAGTAGCTAGGAGCCAGTGATTCTGTCATCACTTTCTGCTGTGGTGGATGGGTGACTGTTCATGTCTCATGTGCATCTGGCCCCTGAAGATGCAAAGCTGCCTCTTGCATTTCTCAGGCTTTCACGTCCCCCATTCACAGTGCCCCCTGCATAGTACATCCTTTATTCTAAGGGCAAAAGCAGGTGGTCCCATGCAGAGGTGCCAGCTTGTGATGGAGATTGGGGGATGTCTCATCAGAACACAGCTGTCAACTTTCAGATTTGAAAATAAGGGATCAGCAGCCTCACCTGTCCCGGTGAGCCTCAAAAATAAGGGATCAGCAGCCTCACCTGTCCCAGGGACAGTCTATGGGATATCTAACAATCCAGGATAGCAGCGGGAAGCAGCGGGAAATGGTGCTGGAATAAGGGCATTTCCCGCAAAAAAAGGGAAGGTTGACAGCTATGCATCAGAATGGCGGAGCAGCCAGGGGGTGGAGCCAAATGCAGTGGCAGCACGGCTTCAGTGGCCAACAGCTCCTCCTCCTCCTTCTGCTGCCACCGGCCAGGAGTTGCTTCCCCCCTCCTTCCCCGCCCCAGTAGCTGGAGAAGCTGGTTCCTGAAGCCATGTTGAACCGGCTCTGTGCTCAGCCCGGTTTTTCGAAACATTCTTGGCCATGGTCCACCTCTCCAAAATATGGGGCAGGGGAAACAGTTGAGATCCCCCGAGTTGGTGCCCCTGGTCCCATGCTTTGGAAGGAAACAATGGGCATCCAAAAACCAAAAGGAGGTGTGCAGAACCATGGTTTGTGTCCCCTTAGGTCCTACTAAGAATGAACCCATTGAAATCAATAAACCTAAGTTAGCCAGTTCCATTAAATTCAATGGGTCTGCTCTGAGTAAGATTAGCATTGAATGTAACTCCTGTATTTTTTGTTAAAGTAAGGATAGATGGCTACAAATTATGGCCTCACTTCTGTGATGTATTTCAGTTTCTCCCTTGTGTCCTGAGTTTGAATGTCTTCAGAGCCCATGACACCTTTGGTAAAGGCTGTTCTCCAACTGGAGCGCTCACAGGCCAGTGTTTCCCAGTTGTCAGTGTTTATACTACATTTTTTAAAAAGATTTGCCTTGAGACAGTCTTTAAACCTCTTTTGTTGACCACCAGCATTACACTTTCCATTTTTAAGTTCGGAATAGAGTAGTTGCTTTGGAAGACGATCATCAGGCATCTGCACAACATGATCAGTCCAACAAAGTTGGTGTTGAAGAATCATTGCTTCAACACTGGTGATCTTTGCTTCTTCCAGTACACTGATATTAGTTCGCTTGTCTTCCCAAGTGATGTGTAAAATTTTTCGGAGAGCATATTGCAACATTCCAAGTGAGAAGTTATTTGAACATGCATTGCTGACAGCAGGCTATACTTTTCTAGGAATGCCCATAGCTGGTGGACAAGTCAGAGTCGGTCATAAGCACTCTGCATCACGGAGGCTACCTGGGCCTCCACTGCCAGCTTTGAATCAACGATACCCCCAAGCTATTCCCAAGGTGATAAACAAGCACAGAATTACCCCAGGTTTTTTGTGTGTTTTTTTGCTGATCTTTCTAGTTTACTGAACCCCCTTTGCATTTGTAGACTGTGTCCTAGCCAGCAACCTCTCCCAGTTTCACCTCATCCCCAGATTTAATAAGTTCATCACACGCTCATTGGGTGAGCCAAGGCATGAAATATTAGCAATCCTGTAAATGGCCTTTGACTTCTTCTTCTTTTTTAGAAATACAAGTCAGTATGTTTTGCAATAAGTGCAATTAACTCAGGTTACATAATGTTTATTCATGGGGATTTTTTGGAGTAGCCAGGCATAATTGATCAGGCCAGTAACTTCAATATTGGCACCTCCTGTTATGCATATGAAATTATTATAAAGGAGGTCAGGATTTTCTGCCCTCGATAGATTAATCAATTAGGGGCAATCAATGAAGAGTAAAGGATGGGTACCACATTCTGAAGTCCAGGACAAGGGGGTCAGTAATAAACTTGTTCAAATACACTTCCAGGTCAAAAGGGAGAATTGCATCGAAGTCTGATAATCCTGGCAACTTTTTCAAAGTTTCCCATATACATTATCTCAATTATTATTATTTTTGTGTGTGTATAATTTTTTATTAATTTTTCTGTTTTACAATTTAGAAAATTCATTTAAACAACCTTAAAATGTCAATGACTTCCCTTCTTCTCTGTCCATGGTTCATTTTGCATATCATAAATCCCTGCATATTTTACATAAACTAAACCATTCAGTAATCCATTGTAACATCCATTAAAATTTGTTTACACTGTAGAATTTATCTTAATGCTGCCAACGTTTCTAAGCGTACACAATTCCCACCCATATAGTCAGTAAACATTTTCCAGTCTTCTTTAAACGTATGTTATCTCAGTTATAGTTACAACAAGATGAGTTTATTGTGCTCTGCTCTGACGGTGGAACTCACAGAGAAAGCAGTGAAGCTGGAGGCAAATTGTGGCTTGCTCCTACAAAGGTTGGGAGTGGATGGAGGCCTGTCACCAGGCTACCTCCTCCAGGCTCCACCCCTGATGGCCAAACTAGCAGTTTGAAAGCACGTCAAAGTGCAAGTAGATAAATAGGTACCGCTCTGGCGGGAAGTTAAATGGCGTTTCTGTGCGCTGCTCTGGTTTCTCCAGAAGCGGCTTAGTCATGCTGGCCACATGACCCGAAAAAACTGTCTGCAGACAAATGTCAGCTCCCTCGGTCAGTAAAGTGAGATGAGCGTCGCAACCCCAGAGCCGTTCACGACCGGACTTAACTGTCAGGTGTCCTTTACCTTTTACCTTACGAAGACAGGTACTCCTCATCCATTCCATAGCCTCCCTTGTGATGTTCTCCCTGCACCCCTGGAGTGGTAATATGTGGTAGAAGGTTTTCTGGTTCTTCAGGCTCAGGAGAAGGTGTCTGTGAAGGTCTGGATTCTGACCCTATATATCCTGGTGGCCTGGGAGCTTCCTCCAGGGGCTTCTGTCCAACACCCTGAGGTGCAATTGTTTCCCTATCTTTGGCAGTCAGCTCTGATCCCTGAATTCTCACCACTACTGGCATCCATGCCCATCTGATGCCCCTGCAGCTTCCGACTTTGTGTTCAGATAGATTTAGGGGTCACAATGATACAATAATGATACGATAATCTTTACTGTCATTGTCCCATACAGAACAACAAAATTGAAAAAATCTACATAAGATATTCAAAAACCAACAAGCCTGCTATCCCAGCTATCCCAACCTGGTTAGCCCCTAAAAACTCTGATACCCCATTTTAAAATACAATAAACTCCCATAGAGACTCCTTACATTGTGTTTAAAACCAAAATCGCATTTGCATAGAAACTGTTTCTCAGGTGGCTAGTCCTAGTTTTTAATAACCCTGTACCTTCTTTCAGAAGGAGAGTTGAGATAGCACGACTATGACATCAGCTCTGCCAGGAGACCGGCTGCCTTGGGCTGGTCCTCCGCTATCACCTACCAGCTACTGTTCTATCCAACTGAAGCAGAGGGAGAGTTGAGGCAGCAGGGACTTTGCACAGGCTTCTTCTTGGAGTTACAGGTTGAGGGTAGTTTGGAGCTTTGCATTTTCTCACCCTCAGATGAAATGTCACTCCTCGCATAGGTAGTGCATTGCTATTTGAGGCTCAGGACATTTGCCAGTGGACAAACAAGGAAGATATGCAACAGATAGGTATGCATGCAACAGTCCATACAAGTAAAATCTGCATTCCATCATATAATATGCAACCATCCATACAAGTAGCCCAGGACAACAAAGTCCAATTCCTTCACAGTGGGCAAGAACATCAAATTATAACATTTGTATACAAAAAAGTCCAGAAAAAGTCAGCACCTGCTCATGCAAATGCAGCCACCAGTGGGCAACAGCACTCAGCATAGCACCTGCTTGTGCATTCAGCATTCAGGATAGTAGCTTCAGCACCACTGTGGATTCATTGAACTCCTGCACACTGAGCTTGAAAAGACAGTTAACAAGACATCTCGTGCTTCTCCCCAGATGTTCTCTTGAAGGGGTTCCGTCATCCAGTGGAATGCATTTTGTTCTAATTAGTGCAAAAGGAGAGCAATCAGCCAAAAAAAAATAAATAAATCAAAAACAAAAAACTCAGTGCCATCTGGAATGGAGCTGGTGCCAGTATCTTTTGAGGCAGCTGGGATCAGTTCCCAACAAAGATGGAGTCCTGGGTTTACACAAGGAGGTATATAAAGGGTCTCAGAAGTGGCTTAGACATAAGCTGTTCTGTTCAACACTGTGTTTTGCTTTATTATTTAGAAGCCTCCTTTGTTGCTTCTCCTCGACAGGAGACAGAGCTTGGAGCTGATCTTGGGATACCTTACTAGGCAGGCAGTTGTGAAGGTCTTCTATTGAACAAAGAAAAGAAGGAAGAAGGAGCAACATGACCTTCTGATTGGCAAGCCCAAGAGGCTCAGTTGGTGTTTATACTACTTTTTTTAGATTTGCCTTGAGACAGTCTTAAACCTCTTTTGCTGACCACCAACAATTGGGAAACATTTGCCTGCGAACGCTCCAGCCTTTACCAAAGGTATCATGGGCTTTGAAGACACTCGAACTCAGGACGCAAGGGGGAAATGTGCTAAGAGGAAGGCATGCTTGGCAAATCCACAACCTGTTCAGCTCCCGCCCGGAAACCAATGTCCCCACTGTGGAAGGACGCGTGGATCCACAGTCACTTACAGACTCATTGTTAAAACCGTGCTTATGGAAGACAATCTTACTTGGCTACGACTGATCACCAAAGAAGAAAAAAGAAGAAGAAGAATGAGGACAGTCAGTCATCATGACTGAGCCTGAGGTGGGGAAATACTGTAGCTGAAGTTAGGAGCCAGAGATGGTCTGATAGTAAAGGTAAAGGAAAAGAGACCCCTGACCGTTAGGTCTAGTTGTGGACAACTCTGGGGTTGCGGTGCTCATCTTGCTTTACTGGCTGAGGGAGCCGGCGTTTGTCCACAGACAGTTTTTCCAGGTCATGTGGCCAGCATGACTAAGCCGCTTCTGGTGAACCAGAGCAGTGCATGGAAACGCCGTTTACCTTCCTGCTGGAGTGGTACCTATTTATCTACTTGCACTTTGACGTGTTTTCAAACTGCTAGGTTGGCAGGAGCTGGGACTGAACAGCGGGAGCTCACCCCGTCGCGGGAATATGAACTGCCGACCTTCTGATCGGCAAGCCCTAGGCTCTGTGGTTTAGACCACAGTCCCCAGTGCTGATATTATCCAGAGTCTATTCTTACCCTGACTGGCTGAGGAGCAGAGCAAGAGAGGAAGTAAGCCATAGCCAGGCTGGAGAAGAGCTGAGGCAGTGAAGTATCCATTGGATCCTGAACTGATCTCTTTGCCATTATGTCACAGCTGTGGGTCTCTTTGCTTGACAGTTCTAGCCTGAAAAGTCCTGCCAGCAAGCAGCTGGGGTGCAGATCCGGATTGCAGAGCTATGGATGGAGGAGAAATTTGACTCTCTGCATTTTAACGAAGAATTACCCGATTCACACTTCTTGAATCATCGTGCAAACTGAAATACAATTATCCTCCAAAACCCACAGTTCTCCAAGTGCTGTGATGCAGTTCTCCAACAAAACAATGTGTGCAAAAATGTATATATAACAGGAAAGTACAGTACATAAAGAGACATACATTAGTGAAAGCATTGGAATAAAGTGCCTATAAAAATATGCACCTTGGGGAAAAAATTGCACTGAATTGTGACATCGGTGGTGTGTGTGTGTGTGTGTTCCAGCTACCCCACCCCTTTCCTTCCGAAGCCTTGCAGGTGGGTGCAGGAGAGAGAGTGTAAGTAACATCATAGGATGGGTGTTTCTAGGACTAAGGTGAAACTGTGAAGCTCCCTTCTTATTTTTGCTATTGGAGGCTGCATGTTGTTTAAGAAATCTTGCTATATTTATAGTATTGGGATGTTGTTGTTTTTCTACGAAATTGTTATTGTCATTTGCTTTGCTACATTATGAAATCCTTGCTATGTTATTGTTTTGCTATGTCATTTTGAAATTGTTTTTGTAGCATTTGTTCGAAATGCATCCCTCTTCCTTTGTTTTATGTGGCTTTGAGCATTATTTTTTTAGTGGGAAAGGGGCATAAAATGACAAATAAAATGAATGAATGAATTGCTGGCAACTTTTCATGAAGAAATCAACATCATCACAAACTTTTGTGGAGGTGGGAATAACTGAATTTAAGATCGGGAAAAATGAGTTACCTGGAGAAAGTGACAGATTTGTCCATCTACTTGTTTCAAAGGAAGGAAAGTAAAAGTGAGCAAGGTGGGGAAACAAACAAACATTGAGCAGCAGACAGAGAGCACTGAGGACGGAGCTCTTGAAATTTAATGATATTTTCTATTAGCACTTAGTAATTGTTTCAAGAGGCAACAAGCAGGCTGGGAGAACGAGGGCTTGAAAGTAATACAAAGTGAAATAAACTGCCTCTTCTGATCAATTATGCTAACTTCATGGGACTATTTTTTTACATGTTTAATGCTTTCCTTGCCTCAAGCAAACAAGGAAGTAAGGAGGAGAAGTGGGAAAAGCAGGCAGCAGTAATTACAGGATGGATGAACTCCAGCAAAATGGTCCAGATTGTTTTTAAGCTCCTACAGTAACCTGTGGGCAAGGAAGGGCTTCATAATCCACAACAATGTGACAGGGGAAGGGATTGTCTGAGAATGGCTGTGTCCCAGGGTTGACACACCCACACTATGACACAAGTGTAAGGACCTGGCTAAGGGCATGGACAACAGTCCTAAAGTCTAGGTCTGGAAAGTGTAGATTCTCTGCTGGAGCTGTGCTCAAGCGAAATCCCAGGGCCAGATCTGGAATTGTGCTGATTCAGATTGCCCCAGAATTTGGCCTCAAAGCACAAATCCTAAGGAAGCTGTATTGCTGCTCTCTGACTCTGAGGCTCCAATCCAGGAGCTCACACAGAACCACTATCTCCCCTACGTGAGAGGAGTCTATAGCAGCTGAAACCGGCAAGGTCCCTTTAAGCCAGCCTTTCTCAACCTGTGGTCCCCAGATGTTGTTGAACTACAACTCCTATCACCCCTAGCTAGCAAGGCCAGAGCTCAGGGATGATGGGAGTTGTAGTCCAACAACATCTGGGGACCCACAGGTTGAGAACCGCTGCCAGAGAAACAGCTTGCACTGGAAGGTGAGGCTAACAACCCAAACTGAGCCACCACTTTATTTAAGGCTCAGCCTGGAGTTATCTCAGCCAACATGGTGATTTTCAGAAGCAGTTGGACTGCAAGTCCCATTGGCCTCTGCCTGCATGGCCAACACTCCATGGCTCATGAGAGCTGTAGTCCAACAACATCTGGAGAGTACTGCATCAGCCATCCTGGGGTTAACTGCTGTTGGGATTCTGAAGTTACTTTAAATTGTGTTCAATGTTGTTTTTAATGCTGTAACCCACCCTGAGACCTTAAGGCAAAGGGTGGGCAAAAAACAAACCAGCAATAACAATTCTAACATTGCTCCAGCTTCGCAAAGGAGTTTTCTATCCGATATGCCATGCCAAACCATGGCTTGACTTGAACCATCTATTTAGTGGCTCTCTGAGTGACCTAGATGAGCACCGAGTCCCAAAAAACTCCAATGCAAAAGACATCAACCCCGACCCCCATCTTCCCCAAAGGCACATAATAATAATAATAATAATTTTTTATTTGTACCCCGCCCATCTGGCTGGGTTTCCCCAGCCACTCTGGGCGGCTTCCACAGAGACCAAAAAATGCACTAAAATGTCACACATTAAAAACTTCCCTAAACAGGGCTGCCTTAAGATGTCTTCTGAATGTCAGGTAGTTGTTTATCACTTTGACATCTGATGGGAGGGCGTTCCACAGGGCGGGCGCCACTGCCGAGAAGGCCTCTGCCTGGTTCCCTGTAGCTTTGCTTCTCGCAATGAGGGAACCGCCAGAAGGCCCTCGGCGCTGGACCTCAGCATCCGAGCAGAACAATGGGAATGAATCAGGGCAAAATTGTGACAGTGGGACAAAGGGCAGGCAATCTGGAGGTGGTCTCTGGTCAATAAGGATGGCTGGAGCATATGTGCTGCAGTCATGCCTCTCCTACGATGGAGATTTGACGCTGGTAGATGAGCACTCATGTTGCTGAGCAAGCTGGGTTTCATTCGCCTCGCAAGCTATTTCAAGCCACCTTGTGCATTATACAGCGGGTAAATACATGTTTTATTCATGGGAACAATGACTAAATAACTTGCTAAAACAAACTCACTGTCGTTGCTTCTGCACCCGGCTGCCAAATGGGGTTGGGATGAATAAATGCCCAAGTTGCGGCTAATGCTTTAACTCTGGCTGATACAGATTTACTTCAGAAGAGCTGGCCCCGTCCCTGAAGCTCATATATCCTTGCCATAGCTTGCCCAAACTGTGGTCTGTGGAACACCAGGGGTTAATGAGCTTCATGCAGGTGGCCTATGGCATGTTTGTAGACTTGTGGTTGAAGATGGGTGGTGGCTTCTCCATCGCACTGAACATTCCTATTGATTTTTATTTCATTTTTAATTTTGCTTCACATATTGCATTACAATATTCTATGCAATTACAATTGATGAAACAGGCACAAGAATCATTATGAGGTCCAATAAGACCCTCAGAAATTTTCAAGTGGTCTGTGGCAGGTAACGTTTGAGAACCACTGGTCTAGGTGACAGAAAGAACACTCCTTCCATAGGTCTGAACCGATCGCATGCAGAGGACTTTTGAACTTTGTGGAGCAGAAGGTTGCCATCCTGTGTTTTAGGGGAAATCCATGAGATTCACGCTGGATGAAAACTGACTTATGTTTGTATCCCAAAGAGATAAAACCTAGTTAGCTTGTTATTTGATGCTATTAAGTTTTTGACACACCCAAAAAGAGTTTTCTTCTGAGCACATTTGTGTACCAAACTTTGCCCCCAGTGAAAACTTTGGGGGGGTTTTTTTGACAAGGCATTAGGTTGGTGCTTTTTCCTGAGCATTCTCCTCTTGCCTGAGGCTTTCATGAAAATTTCACCAAGTGTGATCTGCTGCAATCTCCTGCCCACGAGTGTTGGGGGAAGTGTCCAAAGACATCTATTCAGAGAAATCCCCCAGTAGCTAGTGGTTAGGTGTTCCTGAAAAACATCTTTTTTCATTAACCCATGCCAAGTTATGTCTGGGAACACTGGGAACTGAAAGAGAGAGAGTTGATACAGGAGAATTTAGAGCAGACTTTTTTCACAAATCAGATTGTGACAGGAAGTAGGAATGTGATTTTATAGTAGGGACGGGGAGCACTTTCTAGCCTGAGGGAACATCCCTTCAGGGGGATGCATGCTAGTGGTGGGTGTGGCTAGAACCAGAAATGGGCAGGACCAGAAACAAAAATGGGTGGAGACTCTCACCTCCGAACAGACTACCGTACAGGTAGGGACCTTGTATATTGGCACAGTTCTGATCAGGATCATGCCATGGAATGAAATGTACTCAAATAAGTTGAGGTAAGGCTGGTGGACAGTCACTAAAGAGCTGAATTTATTCTAATGTGCAGTTGGACACATTGACCTAGTTTGGAAAATCCCATCTCAGTTTAATAAGGCAAGATACAGATTAGCCTTTCGGCCACATGTTCCATCCATGTGCCACTACTTCCCTCCTCCCTTTTCACCATATGCTGCAATAAGACAGGAAGTCTTCAGTTCCCCATTGTTCTCCATTACATCCAAACTGGGAAAGGATGATGGCAAATCAAGCTAATGGACTATGCAGAAATGGCAAAATTAACGACAATGACAATGAGAAGTTTTTAAAAAGAGTGGGAATTATTTATTGTTTATGTGCAAAAATAGTGTAAACAGGTTGATACATTGGCAGGGTTTTAAGTAATACAGTGGTGCCTCGCAAGACGAAATTAATCCGTTCTGCGAGTCTCTTCATCTTGCGGTTTTTTCGTCTTGCGAAGCAACCCTATTAGCGGCTTAGCGGCTATTAGCGGCTTAGCGGCTATTAACGGCTTAGCGGCTTTAAGGAAAAGGAAACAAACTCGCAAGAACTCGCAAGACGTTTCGTCTTGCGAAGCAAGCCCATAGGGAAATTCGTCTTGCGGAACGACTCAAAAAACGGAAAACTCTTTCGTCTTGCGAGGCATTCGTCTTGCGAGGTACCACTGTATCCGCCCTCCCTTCCCCACATGTGGGCGGGGTTTGCGGCACCAAGCGAGGCTCACCTGGGCGGGTGCCACCCACCTGCTTGAGCTGGCCTTTGACCCGCCCTCGGCCAGGGAGGACAATGGACGGCGGGCCTAAGGCCAAAAGAGGCTGACCCCTGGGCTCAAGCCTCTTTTGCTCTTCTTCCTTCCAGGATCAGGATCAGGAGTGTATCCAGGCGGCTGGACTGAGGTAAGTAACCAGCCTTCTTTACTTTTGCCTGGGTGGTGGTGGGGGATTTGCTCCTCCGCCAGGCTAGGCCGCATTTAAGCGCGCTCAGTTGGAGCTTTTCCCTGGCAGCAGTGGGGGGGGGGAGCTGGCTCCTCCACCGGCAGCTGCTTGCATTTGGGCGGTGGGGGGGCATCGCTCCCCACCGCCTCCTGCCCGGTGCCCCTTCCTACCCAGGCGGGCGGAATGGGGCTCCAGCAAGGCCACAGCCGCGGCCTGCTTGCTTTTACGGTGGGGGGGGGGGCACCGGGAGGACAGTGCGGGCCCGACTAGGCTGCAAAATGATGCCTAATCACTTTTTTCAGTGGCAGGGAGGTGGCATTGCCCCCCGCCACTGCCTGCTGGCCCAGGCGGTTCTAGGCTTTGGCAAGGTAGCCTTTAGTCTAACATCAAGTTGGGGGGGGGTGCATTCATGCTCCCTCCCCATGCGGCGGCGCTTGCAGGGCCCGTTAAAGGGCACAAACTGGGAGTCCCTGGCCCTAGAGTGGCGGCATGTAGGTCAAACTCCCCGGACGAGGTCAGTGGAAGGGCATATGCTGTGTAAGTTTGCGCTTTGCAGACCGCTATCACTGGGCCTCAACTGCCTGCATATCCTCAGCCAGGCGGGCTGAGAGGGTTACCTGCCAAGGCCTGTGCCAAGTTTCCCGCTTCTGAAATTCAATAAAGTTGTGGCCAATTTGAACCCATACTCTGGTCTCTTGTGTTATCATTTGGGGAAAGGGATAGGCACCACAGACAGGGTTTAGCGTGTGTGCCCGCAAATGCTTGCAACTAGCAGACAATTAGATAAAATTAAGGGAAATAATAATTGAAAAAGCTTAATAATGGATGTGCAGAAGAACTTGGTTAATATAAGGAACCAAAAGAGGGTATGGAGGGAAGTCCAGAGATTTAAAGAATCTCAAAGAGAAGGTTTGTGAAAAGGTATTTGTATAAATTTAGAACTGGTAGAAATGTGAATTACTGATTGTTTTTATTTGTGAAAATGTAACTGTGAAAAACTAATAAAAAAGGATGGTTTCCAGGTTCAAAAGACACTAGAATCTTCAACCAGCTTCCAAACCATGATTTAAGAGGTTATCTGTTTCTGAACCTGGAAACCACAATCTCTCTGTTTAGATGTAATGGGAGACTGTTGAGAAGCGGCCAGGGTCTTAAATTATGGTTTGAAGTTGATTTAAGATCCTAGCTTGTTCCAAACCAGATAAGGATTTTGTTCCAAAAGGGGAAGATTGTAAGTTAGCAGCAGAGCATCTGCCTGCAGAGGGGTTCAAATTCAATCTTCTGTTTCACCAAGTAAGGCTGGGAATGTCTCCAGTCTGAAAACCTAGAGAGGCACTGACAGTGTGGGCCAGTGTTTCCCAACCTTTTTTGGGCAAAGGCACACTTGTTTGATGAAAAAAATCTCGAGGCACACCACCATTACAGCCCCGTGACGTCAGCGCGCAGCGTCACGCCGGGAGGGACGCACGAAAGTGTAAGTTTCAATTTTTTTCCCTCCCCCTTGCTGGGGAACCTCCAAGCTTTGGGGGTGGGGGGGGGAGGAGGCAGCAAAGCGAGGCAGGAAGGAGAGCGCGGCTTGGCTGGGTGAGCTTTGGCAGGGGCAGGGAATGAGAGCCGCAAGGCGGGCGCTGCGGACGGAGGCGCTGCCTGCCGAGCTCGCAGGCAGCCAAGCAGGCAGACGGCGAGAGCCCCGCGCTGGGCGGCCTCTCCTCGCCGCCACCGCCCCGCCTCTCGCCGCCCGACTCGCCCGCCTCCCTCCAGGCAACATCTCGCGGCACACCAGGCAACATCTCGCGGCACACTAGTGTGCCGCGGAACAGTGGTTGAAAAACACTGGTGTAGGCAATACTGAGCTGAATGGGTCAATGGGTATGACATTAAGGCAGTTTGCTACGTTCCTATGAACATGATAACCATAGCTGCATGATTTGGATGAAATGCAAAACCATGGTTCACTGAAACAGGCTCATTTGTGGTGGGACAAGATCACAAGAAGGGAGAAGGGAAAGCCGTGTGGGACAAGCTTAGTTTATTAAGCTGGATCATCTACTGGCCTTCTTTTTGCAGCGAGGGGAAAAACCTCTGCAATTGGAACCATGTTTCTGTGCAGCTGGGCATATGAGGTTAGCCTGCTGTTTCTTAAGAAGGAGTAAAGGTAAAGGGACCTCTAACCATTAGGTCCAGTCATGGCCGACTCTGGGGTTGCGGTGCTTATCTCACTTTATTGGCCGAGAAAGCCGGCGTACAGCTTCCGGGTCATGTGACCAGCATGACTAAGCCGCTTCTGGCGAACCAGAGCAGCGCACAGAAACGCCGTTTACCTTCTGCCGGAGTGGTACCTATTTATCTACTTGCACTTTGATGTGCTTTCGAACTGCTAGGTTGGCAGGAGCTGGGACCGAGCAACAGGAGCTCACCCCGTTGCGGGAATTTGAACCACCGATCTTCTGATCGGCAAGTTCTACGTTCTGTGGTTTAACCCACAGCTTCTCCTTTAAGAAGGAGTAGATGAGATTTAAAAAATAATTAAATGAAGAGAAATGTTACAGATTTGGAGTACCAGAGTCTGTTTGTGAATACTAGAAATTAATAAACGATAGTATTTAGATAATATTTGGGATACGGGAGGAAAATAGAAGCTGCAGAGGAAATTCTGGGTTAGCCCATGCAAAATACTAGCCTGGCTAGGCTCCTAAATACAAGGCCATTAAGCAACAATACTGGACCATTAAGGGCCATTGGCAATGCAAAAGAACTGTCCTTTTTCTGTGCTCTGAGGAGTGGACAGAGAGCAGGGTAACTGGGTGTGATGTTCCAGGAAGATTTTGGACTTTTTGCATCAGGCTTGGAATAGCTGGGACTGAAAGGGAGGGGCTGTGTTTTGCAGGGTGTACTGGGAAGAAGAAGGAGAACAGAGGCCAGAACCTTCTTAGCTGCTGGCTGGATAGGTGGCAGTCCAGAGATTGGGGAGCATGGCTGGCTGCTCTAGACTCAAGCTGGCAGAAGCCATGAGAAAAGCAGGGAGAGGCACTGTTGAGATAACAATGCTTCTGGGAGATGATATATAATGAGTTGAAAGAAAATGTTGAAATATACATTTATAAAGAAACCAGAAACATTTCTATTGGGCATTGTGGGGAGTGATATAAATAGAAAGGAATGTAAGCTCTTTTTATATGCAATAACAGCAGCAAGAATATTATTGGCCCAAAAATGGAAGCAAGAAGAGTTACCGTCGATTGAAGAATGGAGGATGAAGTTAATGGACTATGCAGAATTAGATAAACTAACAGGAAGGATTCGAAACCGGCGAGACCAGAAATTCAGGGAAGACTGGAGTAAATTTATGGACTATTTGAAAAGTAATTGTGAAGAACAGATGACGTTTGTAGGTTTGCAAGAAGTTTTGTGAGGAGTATAATTAAAAGTATTGTAAAAATGGACAAGGGGGAGGATGATTTGTTAAGAGATGTAAAGGCAATATAAAGTTAAGAAAAGCATAAGAAGTGGTTAAAACGGTGGATCATCAGAGGTGCTGATAGAAGTCCAAAAAGATTGTATAAGTGATAAGTCTTGTGGTACATCTTATAATTTATATGTTAAAATAAATAAATAAAATTATTAAAAAAACAAACACACACAAAAACAAACAATGCTGTTATCTGCCACTCCCTCCACCTACACTCTGTATTTATGTGAATAAACCATATATCATAAAGTCTCTGCTGCATCTTGATTCTCAATTTAAACACGAACCTGGGTGAGCTCCTGGAACCCCCTGGAATCTTGTGCATTGCTTGGCAGAGGTTGGGGGTTGGTGTGCCACCTTTGTAACAGAATAGGGTTTCCTTTTATTCTTCATAAAGCCTATTCTAAGGGTTAATCTAAGGGTTGTTTTAAATTAATAAAACTGGGGGACAGAGCCTCTTGTTATTCCCCAGTTTGTGTCAAGGTCTTTTTTCTCTTCCTTCTCTTCCTTTTTCTCATTTCATTCCTTCCCACCATTCTCCTTTCTCTTTCTCCGTTATTTTTTCCTTCCTGCTAGCGTTGTCATTTGCACAACCTCCCATTGCTAGTATCCCTACAGCGAGGTCAGTGTGGTGGAAATGCACCAGCAGAAGTCCCCGAAGGACTCTCTTGAAGAATAATGCCTGTGCACTTTGCCTCAAATTTCAGGTTGTGCAAATACTAGAAAACCACTCTCTTCAAAATCTGGGCCATTGGAGTCCCTTCCAGCTCTATGATTCTGTGATTTTCTTATTCTCCATCCTTGTGCTGTGCTAGCAGATGGCACAGTTTACAGGTTGCACAACAAAGGCACCCAGTGCAACAAATGCACTATCTGAAGTGGTGCAGCAGCCAATCCATTGCACTGTAATCGTTAGTAATGCCCTCGCCCTTGTGCAGCAGTGTCAAATCAGTGCAACAAGTACACTGCTAAGTGCTGTTAACTTTTCACTACATTGGATGCAACCCAGTATTTGGCTGAATATAAAGTGGCTTCTGTTGGGTTGAGGTGGATCAGTAAAATGAACATTCATTTCATTTAAAACTGAATATTCCTTAACAAGCCAGTCATGGACTTGGTGAGCACTTAATTGAAATGAAGCTCACTGTGGAAAGTGTATATGTCATGGGAGGGAAGACAATGGAAGAAGAATCGAACATGGTATAATAGGAATATAATTTTGAAGGGAGCAAGTGCCATGTCTCCCCAGATTAGTGCTGGGTAAGGGAAAGGTTAAATTGCTTCCTAAAGCAAGATTTTATGCTTAGCAAGAAGATAACAGATTGAATTCCAAAGATCGGACTTTGTACAGCCTAGCAATAAATTACTCTTTGAAATTGAGATTGTGCCAATAATGGGTTAGCCAGACATAATTGGAATCGAAACATCATGGGCTTGTATTTGAAATATTTCTTCAAAGGCAAAAAGTGGTATAATCATAAGCAATGTGGTCCGGCTTTTCTTCCCTTTGTCTCCGAGTGCGTGAGCATAAATGCACACATTTCCAAGTTACCTTGTTTTATTCCAACTGACACCATCAACCTGGACTGCTCAGGGTGGACCTTTTTGGGTTGATTGGGCTAGTTATAGGAACACATGTATTTGCTTTGTTCTGTGTGATCCCATTGGTCCATCAAGCCAATAATCTGACTTACCATAACCTTCAGAGTTGTTGGACAATATCTTCCATCACCCCTGACCAATAGTTGTCCTGGCCAGAGCTGAGAGGAGATGCAATCCAAAACATCTAGATAGCACCAGTTTGGGGAAAGTCCATCTGCCCTGACTGGCAGCAGCTTTCCATGACCTTTGGTGGAGAAACATTGTCCCTTTCACCTGCCAACTGATCCTTTTAACTGGAGATGCTCCCCAAGTATGTTTCACGTGGAGAAGAGCAGAGCAGAATGGCTAGCGGTCAAGGATAATGAGACTTGGAGTCCAGCAATATCAGGAAGGCTACAAGGTTTCCCGTCTCTGATATATCTTATGGAGGAGCGAACATAGTTCAACAGGAGAACACTTACTTTAGACACCAAAGGTAGCAGGTTGATTCCCAAGCATGATGTTTTCAAATGAGATCATAGGAATCATAGAATTGTAGAGTTGGAAAGGACCCAAAGGTATGGGTAGCATGTAATCTCTACTTGAGACCCTGCAGAGGACCTTCCAGCCAGAGTAGACACTATTGGACTAGATGAACAATGAAATAGAATTATAGAATACTGGAACTGGAATTTGCCGCAAAGTCATCTAGTCCAGTGTTTCCCAACCACTGTTCCGCGGCACACTAGTGTGCCGCGAGATGTTGCCTGGTGTGCCGCGGGAAAAATTAAAAAAATCAAAATTTTTTTTTAAAGTCAAATTTTCGATTGGGGCGCTGTCACTAGATGACCCCTGGGGTTCCCTCCCTCCCTCCCGCTCTGCGCCTCCCTCCTCCTCCTCCGGGGAGGCCCTTCCTGGCTCTCGGCCAAGGCTTGGCGGCTGCCACTCACTCACTCGCTCGCCCACCCGTCCCTCCATCCCTGCACCCGGCCTCTCCCCCTCCGTCCCCGGCGCGGGGGCTGCCGGGATCCGTAGTCCCCTCGCCCTTGGGCTCCGCGCCCGCGCGGGGTGCGCGAACTACGTTTCCCAGCGTGGCCTGGCGGGCCGGGCGTTTTGTTTGAAGCGCTCTTCTCCCGGCCATGGAATGAGCGCAGTGGCGGCGGCCGGGCGGGCAGGGGCTCTTCCGCGCAGACCCCGCGCAGCCTGCCTGCGCCCCCGTGGAGATCGGGCGGCAGGATGGAGCCCGGGGATCCCCGCGGAGGCGGAGCGGCGGAGGCTGCCCCCCAGGTAGGGCTGCGTCGGGGGGGGGTTTATTTTTGCAATGCTGCATCCGCGCCGGAGGGGACGCATCGGACCGCGGGGAGACCCCTTGGCGGGCGTGCAAGGCAATGCATGCGTGCAGGTGTTGCATGGAGTGCAGTGCAATGCAATGGCAACGCGGCGCCCTGCATGCATGCATGCAACTTCCACCGGCGCTCCGGACTTGGCAGGTGAGGGGGGTCCCCAGTGGGCGGCAGAGAGAGCCAGGAGGGCGAAGGGGAGCCGGGGGGGAGCAGTGCTGCTCCCCGAGCCGAGCCCGGGGGGAAACTTCGCCGTCGTTGCGCCGGGTGTTGGAAGCGGAGGCTGGCAGGGGCCCCTCACCTGCAAAACCTGGTCGCCTCTCATATATTTCGTGCATTGCATTCATCGCCCGCTTTCTCCTCCAAGGAGCTCCCGGGGGCGCACGTGGTTCTCCCCGTGTTATCCTCGCAACAACAGCCCTGCGAGGTGGGTCAGGCGAGTAGCCCAAGGGAGCACCCAGGGATTGTCCTGGCCAGGTGGGGTGATTTGAACCCTGCTCTCTGCCCGGTCTTCGTCCTCATTTAGCCCCCACATGTGCATGACTGTGCATGACTGAGGTTTTCCCCCCTCGTCTTGGCTATGGTGTGAGTCTGTGCTGTTAATTAATGGGGTTCTGCCTTCGGAGAAGATGAGCCAGCCCTCAAGGAGGTGATTATGTAATTTGCTAGCAATTCATGTCCCTCCCGGCGTGACGCTGCGCGCTGACGTCACGGGGCTGTAATGGTGGTGTGCCTCGAGATTTTTTTCATGAAACAAGTGTGCCTTTGCCCAAAAAAGGTTGGGAAACACTGATCTAGTCCAGCCCCTTTCAAGAAGAAGAAGAAGAAGAAGAAGAAGAGTTTGGATTTGATATCCCGCCTTTCACTCCCTTTAAGGAGTCTCAAAGCAGCTAACATTTTCCTTTCCCTTCATCCCCCACAACAAAGACTCTGTGAGGTGAGTGGGGCTGAGAGACTTCAAAGAAGTGTGACTAGCCCAAGGTCACCCAGCAGCTGCATGTGGAGGAGCGGAGACGGAAACCCGGTTCCCCAGATTACGAGACTACCGCTCTTAACCACTACACCACACAGGGAATCCACTGGATTCTATCACCCAGCATCCCAACCTCTCTCTGTCTCTGTCTCTGCCTCTCCTCTAAAGTCCACCACCTCCAGAGGCCATCTTGTCCACTGTCAAGCAGCTCATTTTGTTAGGAAGTTCATCTTGTTGTTTCTAGTCAAAAGTCCCATTTCTTGTAATTTGAACCTGTTGCTTCAGGTCCCACCCTCCAGAGCAGTAGAAAAGAGATCTGTCATCTATGTGGCATCCCTTCAAATGTTTGGAGACGCCACATCGTATCTTCTCTTACCAATCCCTTTTCTAGGCTAAAAATATTTATCTTCTTCAACCTTTCACCATGGGACTTGATCTCTATAAAACAACTTTCTAAGTTCCTAATGGTGCTGAGGAAGTGAGTGGTAACTCATCGCCCCATGAACTGCCCCCTCAAGCTGCCATTATGCATGGAAAGAAATAGGTACAATAATGGCAGCCAGGGGTGGTGTGATTTAATGGAATGACATGGCAGAAAGAAATAACTGCACCTGCTCTTCTAGCACCACAGTCCTGAACCACAGGACGTCCCATGCCGTGGTCTCATTTAACCAAGAGATTGGGAAATCTCATCTCCTTGGTGAGTTCTTCAGCCTTAGATCTCCAGATGTTGGGCAACTCCCATCATCCCCAGCCAGTTTAGCCAACAGTCAGGTATGATGGGAGTTGTAGCCCAACAACATCTGGGGACTCCCAGAGTTGAACAACACTACCTTACATCATGCCTACTTTGGTTACTATAAAGTAGGACCAGTGGAAGCTGCTCCACCAACCTGTCTTTATTTCTCCAAGCAATCCTGCCTCTCTGCTTACAATGACTCAGAAGGGTGGCTTGGCTGTCTCCTTTCTCCTCCTTAATACCCATGTTGCCCTTGTAGAACTCAGGCAGGAGAAGGATGAGAGCAAGACCAAAATTAGTTGACCCTGACTGTCACTGGCTCTGGTCCCACCAACTGTTGGACACCACTCGACCACTGGTAGCGCTGTGTATCTTGATACACTCCCAAGACACTGAACTTATATGTTTGATCTGATTAAAAACAGCTAATTTTTAATTGGCTGTTGCGGAAAGTGGGAAGGAAGCCTTCTACCCCTCGGGCTAAAAAAGCCTCACAAAACAGGATAAAGGATGACAGGCTCTAGCGAGAAATAGGAAAAGGGAAATTGGTTTTAATAAGTTAAAAGGACTAGCAATTGCTCATCTCACTTACCACAAAGATAAAAATAGTTCTTTCCAATGGGTAGTCTAAGAGAACCCATAATTTCTCCATCCCATTTTGAAAATGCAGCCTTACCACAAATCTCATTTAATAGAGAAAGCAGGATAAATAAAATGCAATTTCAAATAGATGCAATAAATAAAGGAATGATTGCATCGGGTGTAGTTTACTCGGTAAGCTGCCTTCTGCCCTGCTCTCCCCGCCCCCCAGTAATGAGATACGTTTTCTTATGCTATTTTATTAGCCACATGTTCAATCAATATAAACTCCTCATAATGGTAAGCTGAGCCCACAACATTGTCTGACGGGTGCTTGCAGTGCTCCACCCCCTGAAAATGCCATGTTAAACCAAGGTTTAATGTTCCTTTTAAAAGCTTGCAACAAAGACCCTGGAAAAGAACCTTATGTGGATGTTTTCCATTCAAGGACAGCTGTGTGCTATTGTGCATGTGCTAAAGCTAACACCCTTGCCAAAAAGGAAAAGGGAATAGTAAAAATAAAAAGGCCCCCTAGAATTTCAGTAGGAACAGCCTTGGAAGCAAAATTGCAGGCAGCTAGGAGAGTGTAACTGGGGGATTTGAAATCAACTTTGAAGTAAATGGGGCCATTCTGCTGCCATGCCCATTTGGAAGAAGACAATGGCTGCAATCTGTGTAACTTGTTAAAATGACAAAAACAATCTTGGTGACAGAGTGAAGAAAAGTTCGGTTGCATAGGGATGGAAGGGACCTGTTAGGACCATTCAGTTAAACCCTCTCATTAATGCAGAAAATGGAGAGCTAAAGCATCCCGATTAGATGACTTCAAATTCAGCTCCATGATGATCTGATGAGGGAGAGTCCACAGCCCCTCTCTGTCAGGGAGCCATAGGAGTCCACCTGTGTTTAGATTCGATGCCAGAACCCACCTGGCAAGGCAGAGCAGAAGTTGCAGGACCACAGACAGCTCCCAGGCAGCTACTTTCTCCAGCAAAAGTTAGGAACAGACTGTGGTCACAGCCATGCCATTCATATCAAGCTCATTTCAAGCCCATGGTTTTTCCCAAAGAACTCCCATCAGCTGCAGCCAGCATGTCTAATGGTCAGACTCAGGGATGATGGGAGTTGCAACCCAGCCTCTTCCTGGGAGCTGCAGCTTTTTTGTGGTTGGGGTCTGTGTGTCACAGCATGAACCGCAGGTGTAGATAATCCAGGCAGAAAACCACAGTTTATTAACTTTCCATTGCCTTACTTCTTGTGGGCTGCCCGTATTTTCAGCAACAGCAGCCTGAGGCTGTGTGTTTCTGTGCGTTCAAATGTGTTTATAAGTGCACATTTGGGGATTTGGAAACCAGCTGAAGCTGCTGCGAGTTTAATGTACTTTTAGTTCCAGGGTTGTGTGTGTGTTTAAACAGTGTTTCATTAGAGTAATGTTTTTCCCCGTGGGGTTTCCATTAATTTGGTATTTCTAAGCTGGCTATCAGTCAAAGAACCATAGAATCATAGAATTGTAGAGTTATAAGGGAATCCTGAGCACCATCTAGTCGAGCGGTTCTCAACCTGTGGGTCCTCAGATGGTGTTGGACTACAACTCCCATCATCCCTGAGCTCTGGCTTTGCTAGCTAGGGGTGACGGGAGCTGCAGTTCAACAGCATCTGAAAACCCACAGGTTGAGAAAGGCTGATCTAGTCCAACCCCATGCAATGCAGAAATCTCAACTAATGCAAACATGACAGATGGCCAACTCCTTCCTTTGCTTAAAAAAACACAAAGCCCAATGAAGGAGAGTCTCACCATCTTCCCAGTTAGTTTGTTCCACTGTTGAACAGCACTTACGCTTAGAAAGTTCTTCCTAATGTTTTGTTGGAATCTTCTTCATTGTCATTTGAACTGATTGGTTTGGGTCCTACCCTTGGGAGCAGCAAAAAACAAATTTCCTCCATGTGACAGCTCTTCCGATACTTGAAGATGGCTACCATATCATCTCCCAGTCTTCTCTTTCCCAGGCTAAACATACCCAACTCCAGCCTCGACCATTCCTCAAAAGGCTTGATTTCTAGACACTTTGTCATCTTGGTCATCCTTATCTGCACACAGTCCAACTTGTCAATAGCCTTCCTAAATTCTGGTACCCAGAACTGGACACAGTACTCCAGGTGGGGACTGACTAAGACTGCTGTTTCACTTTAATAGTTGATTGTTTTATTGTATCTTGGGTGCTTTTAGGCTCCTTGAACACTTCTTTGGTAAGTTGAAAGGTGGAATCATAATAAACAAACAAACTTTAGCATACCGGTGTGTGTGTGTCACATTAGCTGTTCCTGCCCTAACACCCTTCCCCCACTTCTGATGTTCAGGTTGTGAGTGCTGTTGTTCATGTAGCCAAAGCAGTGTCATCTACACACAAGATATGGGTATTAGTCGACTTGGGGGAATCCACCATGATTTTCAGAAGTAAAAATCTTTAGGGAATGGGAATCCAAAGTAGGTGGTAATCCCTTGCTTCTCATAAAAACCCAGTAAGGACTGAGCATGCTTGGTGGACATGCAATGCTGCCTGACTGTCGGGAGGAGAGACTGAAAAATGGTGTGTTGAAACGAGGCGTCCGGAAACTGGATCCACACATTAGCACTCCACGCTGCAACATTTTGTTGCTGGTGCAACGTGCATCTTCTTCAAAGGTTAAAACAGGGATGAAATAGGGATTTTGATTTAACAAGGACAGGTGCTGGGAAAATCAGGACTACTCCCAGTAAAACAAGGATGTTTGGAATATAAGACTCTGTTTTCCTGATGAAGAGAATGTGCTTGATTATGGGATCTCGCCTGTTTCCCCACCCCTACTTCCATCATTTGGGATTCAACACAAAACAGACTGTGAGTGAGATGGAAGGGTGACACTCATCTGAGATCATGACTAAATGACTGAAATGATTCGGAATGGGCAATTATGCCAGCACATTAGCATAGCGGTCATGGCTCAGCAAGGTACAACCAGGCACAGATGTGCAGAGATAATATCAGCAAATCTTTTCCTTGGTGCACTCAGAGCCTGGGGTATACGGTATATTTATCACACAAGAAAAACAACAACAACAACCAGCTTTTCCTGTTTAGAACCCTGATTTCTTTGCAGGGAAAAGGGCAAAGTAGTAGCACATCTGCCTTGCTTGCAAAGGTTTTGGGTTCATTCCCCAACATCTCTAGGTAATGCTGGAAGAGATCTTGCAGAGCCACTTCAAGTCAGTGTGGACAATACTGAGCTTGATAGACAATTGGTCTAACTTTGTACATGCCAGCTCCAAATTTCTCCAAGAAAGGAAAAGCTTGAAGAGGTCTTGAAGATCTGGCTTGGCCCCACCCTGTCCTTTTCTTTCCCAGGATAGAGGAAACAGCACCAGAAAAGTCTCCTGGTCAGAGGGAAGCATGTGGAGGCCTGTTGACACTGCTGGTCAGACTTTCAAAATATTCCAAAGTTATCAGAAGTGGTTAATATTCCCTAGTGTATAGGAGCGGAAGGGGCAGGGAAGGTTAACCAAATGTGGGGTTTTTTCTTCTTTTTTTGCCACTGCTGCTGCTGCCCTTTGGGGGTATGGGCAGGTAAGGGTAAAGGGACCCCTGACCATTAGGGCCAGTCGTGGACGACTCTGGGGTTGTGGTGCTCATCTCGCTTTATTTGCCAAGGAAGCCGGCGTACAGCTTCCAGGTCATGTGGCCAGCATGACTAAGCCGCTTCTGGCGAACCAGAGCAGCAAATGGAAATGCCGTTTACCTTCCCACCAGAGCGGTACCTACTTATCTACTTGTACTTCTTGATGTGCTTTTGAACTGCTAGGGTGGCAGGAGCAAGGACCTAGCAACGGGAGCTCACCCCGTTGCAGGGATTCGAACCACCAACCTTCTGATCAGCAAGCCCCAGGCTCTGTGGTTTAACCCACAGCGCCACCCGTGTCAGGTAGTGTGCACAAAGAGCAACAGAACTGCTCATAAGTAAATAGCCAGTTATCATGGGAGAACAAGATAAATCACATATCTGCAGGGGCAGCCCTACCATTAGGCAGAGCAAGGAGGCTTCTTCAGGCACCAGTTGCCAAGGAGCAGGGAAGATGGAGCCATCTGTGCCATGCATAGCTTGCCTTGTGCCCTCTAAGCCAGACTGCTGCTCTCTGGTACAGCAGAGATGTAGGGGAAACCTATTGCACAAGAGGAGATAGGTCAATTGGTTTGTATGATTCTTCCTCCTTGCTTATTGGCACACCTCAAGGGGTTTGTGCTCCAGGGATACATATCAGCAGGATGTGGGGAAGATGCATTTGTAAGCCAGCTGAAGGCCGAGTGCCTGCCAGCAGTGGAGCAGCTGCCAGATTAATTAGCTATGCTGGCTCCTGCGTATTGGCCTATCTTAACACGTGGGAGGAATTTAGATATCAGAGCAGCCAGCATATAGCCACTAAGTAATATAAATCTCCCTGATGTCATCTGTCCTTTGAGTTTTGATGTAGGCCCTAACTGGTTGGGTGCTGTGTACTGGTCAGCTGAAGTCTGTTATTGTTTCATGAGGCTCCCTATAACTGAAAGGGAAATATTTTATCTTTCTTATTCTGATTCTGAGAAACCTCCAGAAAAACAATCTCTCAAAGGACCTGTTGATGGCATTTTACCTTTGTACTGTGGAGAGTGTATCAACTTATGGTCTGTGTGTGTGGTTTGGGAGCTGCAAGGTCAGGGGAAAAACAATGCTGTCCAGGGTTGTAAAGACTGCGGAGAGAATAACTGGGTGCACTCTTCCCACCTTAGATCAAATCTATGCTGCCAGGTGCCATAAGAAAGCGGCAGAGATAGCACAGGATAGTGAGCACCCCGGAAATGATCTCTTTCAGCTTCCGCCTTCTGGAAGAAGGTACAGGGTTATAAAGGCTAGAACTAGCCGCCTGAGAAACAGTTTCTATCCAAATGCGATTTTGGTTTTAAACGCAGTGTAAGGAGTCTCTATAGCATATTGTATTTTAAAATGGGGTTTCAGAGTTTTTAGGGGGTTAAGCAGGCTAGGATAGCAGGCTTGTTGGTTTTTGAATGTCTGATGTAGATTTTTTCAATTTCGTTGTTCTGTATGGGGCAATGATAATAAAGATTATCATATCGTTATGGTATTCTGCTTAAGGACTGTTTCACTGCTTTTTATTCTGTATTCAAGCCTGCTACTTGATAATAGAATCATAGAATTGTGGAGCTGGAAGGGACCCCAAGGGTCATCTAGTCCAGCCCCCTGCAATGCAGGAATCTCAACTAAAGCATCCCTGACAGATGGCTGTTCAACCTCTGCTTAGAAATCTCCAAGGAAGGAGAGTCCACAACCTTCTTAGGAGTCTATTCTTCTACTGAACAGCTCTTACTTTCAAAAAGTCAGAATCTGCTTTCTTGCAACTTGAAGCCATTGGTTTGAGTTCTACTCTCCAGATAAACAAACAACAACAAAACAAGCTTCTTTTCATCTTCCATGTGACAGCCCGTTATATATGTGAAGATGGCTATCACCTCTCCTCTCAAACTCCTCTTTTCCTAGCTAAACATATGCAACTCTCCCAGCCATTCCAGAAATGGAAACAGTATTCCAGGTGTGGTCTGACCAAGGCAGAATAGAGTTTTATTTTTTTACTTCCCTTGATCCAGACACTCTATTTCTGTTGATGCAACCTAGGACAGCATTAGTTTCTCTTTGCTGTGGCATCACACTGTTGACTCATGTTAAGCTCCTAGAGTCTTCTCACATGTACTGCTGGTAGGACAGGTGTCCTGCAACATACTGGTGCAGATGGTTCTTGCCTGAAACCCTGGAGTGCTGTTGCCAGTCAGTGTAGACAGTACCAACCCAGATGGACCAGTTGTAATGAGTCATTGTAAGGCAGCTTCCTACATCCTGATGTCCTGTGTCTCAGGCAGCAAAATATCTTGAGCTGGGCCTTTCTATTTGTAGAACAGTGGTGACCAACAATGTGCCCTTCCAATGCTGCTAGAGTACAGCAACATCCCTGACCACTGACCGTGAGCTGAGGCTAGTGAAAACTGGAGTCTATCAATATCTGGAGTGCACCATGTCGGCTACCACTGCAGTAGATACTTGTATCAAAACTCTGTTGGTATGTCACACCGCTTTAGGTCTTCTGCATGCAATCATCTTCTGTTCAAGCTTTCTTGGTCTCATTCTGCCCATTCATCAGTTCAGCACAGTTCCACACATGACAAATGCCACCAGTATGGCAAGTAGATGAAAATATTAGCCTATTGCCTCTGTGTGCATCTGCATATGCACACTTACCATTCCAGGCTCCTGACATGAAATCAATTGCAAATCTATTACAAATATGGACAATGTAGCTAACATGCTGTAAAAAGCTCTTCTGCCATATGCTCTCCCATCTGTGGTTAAAACTGCTGGATTGTAGAAAGGGTGGAATTGAGTGCAATGGATAGTCATTTAAGGACAGGCTGCTGGAAGTCCATGTGGCCCAAATCTGGCCAGAAAAAAGCCTTTCCATTAGCTTCCCAGCATAGCCCTGATCCCAAGGACCTTTTCCTTCATACATTCATAGACATCAGCCACTTTATCCCAAGCTCAGATGCAGGTAAAGTGTTCTTAAGAACAGAAGAAGAGCTCTGCTGCACCAAACCAAAGACCCACCTTGACTAACATTGTTTCCCAAAGTGGTCAGCCAGATGCATCAGAGAAGCCCACAAGCAGGGTGTGAGGACAATGCTCCTCTCTGCTGTATGTTCCCCAGCAAATGATGTTCAGAGGGATGCTGCCTTTGATGCTGGAAGAAACTGTAAAAAGGCATCACGGCCAGTATCCCTTGACATACTTGAACCTCCACAGATTTTTCTAATCCCCTTCTAAAGCCATTGGCCTTTCTTGTCCAATCATGTCCTAAAGCTGTTGGTCCTTCACATCTGGTCCATCCCCATTCCATATGTTAACTATGTGTTATGTGAAGAAGTCCACAATTGCAGTCCACAATTTTTTTAAAAAAAAAATCCACAAAGAAGCCAGTAGAGGGAGCAGAGAGACCACATAACTTTTAGGACACTTTGGTTTAGCATTCTGACTTGACCGTTGTGCACACCACTTTGCAGTAGTGATTGCAAGGCTCATGAGTATGAGATCCTGTGCCAGCTCTTGTGAAATGAAGAAGAGATGCCGCCTTACTTTACAGCAGGAGACGGAAGCTTTGTTCAGCCTGAGGGCCAAATCCCCTTCTGGGCAACTTTCTGGGGCAACCAGAGGCAAAAGTGCCATATTTTATGTTCTGAATCATTCTCATTCTCATTCCCATTCCCAGACGCTTGAATTTGCTCTGCAGGAGAATATAAGCATGATGCTTTGCATTTTCTACTTGCTTGGGGTGAGGTGGGGATTCAGATATGGAAAACAACAGGAAGTTCCCAAATCCAGTTTTTTCAACCCTTTCCTACATTGCTTCTTTCCTGTCTGGAAAAAAAGTGATTGATCCAATTACACACCTCCTACTGACTCACAGAGTTAAAGCTATGGTTTTCCCAGTAGTGATGTATGGAAGTGAGAGCTGGACCTTACAGAAGGCTGATCGCCGAAGAATTGATGCTTTTGAATTCTGGTGCTGGAGGAGACTCTTGAGAGTCCCATGGACTGCAAGAAGATCAAACCTATCCGTTCTTAAGGAAATCAGCCCTGAGTGCTAACTGGAAGGACAGATCCTGAAGCTGAGGCTCCAAGACTTTGCCCACCTCATGAGAAGAGAAGACTCCCTGGAAAAGACCCAGTTGCTGGGAAAGGTGGAGGGCACAAGGAGAAGGGGACAACTTAGGACGAGATGGTTGGACAGTGTTCTCGAAGCTACCAGTATGAGTTTGACCAAACTTCGGGAGGCAGTGGAAGACAGAAGTGCCTGGCGTGCTCTGGTCCATGGGGTCACGAAGAGTCGGATGCGGCTAAACGACTAAACAACAACAAAAACTGTTTCACAGAGTTTGTGGGCCCAGAAAGAGGAGTTGCAGAATGTTTCAGGAGAAAGAGGAAGAAAGAGTGGTTCATCTGTCCTTCCCTGTTCTGCAAAAACAAGCACTACAGGGAACATCCACACTTCTTGTGTTTTTTGTTTTAGAGAAAATTCTGCTCTTCAGAACAGAACTTTGTGAAGACTGATGCAACACGAGGGGGTGCTAGTACTCTACCGACAGCAGCCCAAGCCGTTGACGCTCACCATTAGATACATGTGTTTGTGCGTGTGTGCGATAGCAGCAGTCCATTACATTGCAATTTAACAATATTTGCACAGCAAAGCACATAGCTGTAGGGTCTGTCTGTGTGTGCTCAGAACTACTTGCTGCCTGTGTACACAAGCTATGTTTTAGGAAAGAATTCAGTCTAAAGCCAACAGATGTTAGTTCGGGAATTGGTGATTATGGTTGCTTTTTTTAAATGAAAAAGACCTGATCTTTGTGTTATACGCAGTGAGTTGAATGAACCTATTTAAATGAATGGACCTAGTTTAGTAAAGCCATTAATTTCAGTGGGTCTACTCTGAGTATGACTATCATAGAAAGCAGCCCAGAGTATCGGTGCTTTATTTATTTATTGTTTATTATTTCATTTCTATCCCACCTTTTCCTCCAAGGAGCTCCAGGGGCCACGCATGGTTCTCCCCCTCTTCATTTAATCTCCACAACAATCCTGTGAGGTAGATTAGGCTGAGAGGTGGTGACTACCCCAAGGCAGCACCACGAGCTTCTTAGCTAAGGGGGAATTTGAACCTTGGTCACTTGTGTCTTAGTCCAACACTAACCACTACACCACACAGTCATGGGGCTGCTGCCAGCTTTGAAGGGTGCTTTTGGTAAGAAGTCCTCTGGGCCTCTCAGAACACCACAGCTGTACAGTATATTCCTGCATTGCAGGGGGTTTCAGCCTTTCTCAATATGTGGGTCCCCAGATGTTGTTGAACTACAACTCCCATCACCCATAGCTAGCAAGGCCAGAGCTCAGGGATGATGGGAGTTGTAGTCCAACAACATCTGGGGACCCACAGGTTGAGAACCGCTGGACTAGATGATACTCAGGGTCCCTTCCAGGTCTACAGCTCTATGGCTCCATGATTCTATGTCCACCTCCCTCAACCCTTAACCTTACCAAGGTGAAGAAACAAGATTTACCAACTATCAAAGAATGGCAGATGAAGATGATGGACTATATGGAACTTGCCAAACTGACCGGGAGACTCCGAGACCAGAGAGAAGAGATGGTGGAGGAAGATTGGAAGAAGTTTAAGGAATATTTGAAAAAAATATGTCAATATTTAAATCTTAGAATAGCTTTGGAAGTTGATATAGGCTGTAGGGTTAGAAGTAGAAGATAGTGCGTTTTAAAATAATACTTTATTTGTAAGTGATAAAATGTGAAGATTTTAAAGGTAAAAGTAAGTGTATAAAAATGGTTAAAAATTGTGATATATGTAAACTGCTAAAGATGAAGTAAAATGAAAATCAGATAGGTGGGACTTGGGGAAGCCCAGTTAACAATGTTTAGAAAAATAAGGTTAAGAGAAGAATCTGTTTGTATTGTTTGTTTTTCTGTTTGTGTTGTTTATTTGTGTTATAAAATGAATTAAAAAATTTTTTTTGGGGAAAAAAAGCCTTACCAAGGTGTGGCACATGGCAGCAGGCATGAACATGTCTTTCTTTCACTCCTTTCCCCTAAAAACATTTTTTCTGGAGCTCTGTATATACTATACTTTTTAAAGCATCTTTGAAAAAACACACCCTTTCCTCTCAAGGTATTCTGAGTTTACCTCGCACAGAGCTACAAATCCCCAAAACGGGAGGGTCTACCTCCCCCCAATAACTCTTGTGAGATCTCCCTGGAACTTTCATGAGAGCTCTGCAAGATCTTGCCGGTGTCACCACTGTGTCCCCCCGCCAGTCTCAGGGGCAGGGCATGCTGCCCCACTGGATTCTGCCGCCTGAGGCAGCTGCTTCAGCCAGTCTCGGGGGCAGGCTGGTCCTGTAGCCAGTGAAATGAGGTAAAGCGGCTAACAGATTGAGGCTGAATCCTGATAAGACAGAAGTACTGTTTTTGGGGGACAAGAGGCAGGCCGGTGTGGAGGACTCTCTGGTCCTGAATGGGATAACTGTGCCCCTGAAGGACCAGGTGCGCAGTCTGGGAGTCATTCTGGACTCACAGCTGTCCATGGAGGCGCAGGTCAATTCTGTGTCCAGGGCAGCTGTTTATCAGCTCCATATGCAGGCTGAGACCCTACCTGCCAGCAGACTGTCTCGCCAGAGTGGTGCATGCTCTATTTATCTCTCGCTTCAGATCTCGCTCCTAGTTACAAATGTTTACTTGCCACCTGGGGGTTCTTCCCTCGAACTGGGCTCTAAATGGGACTCGCTAGAAGAGCATTTGCTCTCATGCTATGTTAAGTTCCCTAACACCCCGGCCATAATAGGTGGCGATTTTAATGCCCGCACAGCAGCAAACTGGGACTCGCTGACCAAAGCCAAATGGTGGGTTACCCCAAACCTTGATAATTACGACCTGGAACATATCATGAGGAGAACTTCTAAAGACCACAGAGCAAATGAGGCTGGGGTACTCCTCTATCAAATGGCCATCCGTTTGAATTTGGTCCCCTTAAATGGCACATGCCTCCCTGATATTCCAGGGGATTTCACTCACCTGAGCGTTAAATCAAACAGCGTCCTCGATTACCTGTTGGTCTCTAGGGATCTACTTAAGTGTATTTCCACTTTTAAGATCGAGAATGTACAATTTAGTGATCATCTTCCCCTTGTAGCTAAGCTTTCCCTGAACTGGCAGCCGGAGGCTCATAGACATGCGACCCAGATGGTAACCAACGAATCTCTCCAAGTAAGAGGAATCAAATGGTCGGAGACCCAGGCTCAAAGGTACCAGGAATTCTTTCAAAAAGAAATCCTCGGGCCCCATTCCAACATAGGCTCTGCCTCAGACGAGCATAGCATAGTGCTGAAGCGCTTCCACCATCATACGACTGATCTTTCGTCCTTCTTTAGGTTGCCACCCAAAAATTTAAATCGAAACGAGTATACTTACGGTGCCCCCTGGTATAATTCGCAGTGCAAACAAGCAAGACAGCGCCTCCGTGCTATATATAATGTATATAAGATCTCCGATGCATCTACTCTGCCAGCTAGTTATGCCCAAGCCAAGCAAGTCTACAAACGCACGCAGAAAACCGCCAAGCGTGAGTGGCAACATAATCGTTGGCAGGCTTTGATTACTGCGTCAAAACCACACAGATCCAGGGAATTCTGGTCTTTGATTAACAGAAGGGTGAGGAAATACCCAAGGGCAGTCATCTCTGCACCGACATGGGAATTGTTCCTGAAGAAATGCTTCTCACAGGCAGATGCTCCCTCCGACCATCTGATGCATCTGTTTACCCACCTACCTATCTGGCCTCCCACCGATCCTGACGAAATAGCCAAGCTAATAGCTCAGCTGAAACCGGGCAAAGCCCCTGGGCCCGACCTGATCCCTGCTGAAGCCATCAAACTACACCCAAAATGGTGGGCCGGCATCTTGGCCAAAACCTTCGATGCAATCAACACTTCCGGTCTCATCCCCAAAATATGGAAGGAGGCCATTATAGTACCAATTCATAAAAAAGGTTCCCCAACGGAGCCGGAAAACTACCGTAACATCAGCCTCCTTTCGATCATAGGGAAAATTTATGCCAGCTTTTTGCTGACTAAATTATTGCGATGGGTAGATGAGACTAACCAGATTGGCCACGAACAAGCAGGGTTCAGAACTAAACGTTCTACAACAGATCATGCGATAATTCTTTATCATCTGGCACGGAAGTACTCCTCCCCTCCCCGGGGCTACCTCTGTGCTGCCTTCTTAGATCTAAAGGCAGCCTTTGACAGCGTTCCTAGAAATATTCTTTGGGAGAAACTTGCGAAACAGGGCATTGATAGAAGACTCTTATGGCTCATAAGTCAGCTCCACGAAGGTACCCTTGCCAGAGTGAGACTTACTCCTGCGGGCGACCTCACAAATTCGATACCAATAAACAAGGGAGTGCGCCAAGGATGTATATTGGCTCCCTGCCTATTCAACCTTTTCATCAGCGACATGCGAGCACCCCTAGTTAACTCATCTCCAAGTACACACGCGCCTAGACTAGCGGATTACCGCTGCCCACTCCTTTTATATGCGGACGACGCGGTAATTCTATCTTATACACGTGTTGGACTAACCAGAGCTCTGAAGATCTTTGCCACGTATTGCCAACTCAACCAATTAACCATCAACCATGCTAAGTCCAAGATTCTGATTTTCTCCAGAAGCCGGAGATTATACAAATGGAAGCTTGGTGGAGCAAAAATAGAGCAAGTCCTAAAATTTCAATATCTAGGAGTTATTTTTCAATACAACTTGGGATGGAAAGCTCAAATTCAACACCTACTTAACAAGGCCAAAACCCTGTCATATGCGCTCCTCCGATTTTTCTTTTCGGACGGAGCTCTGCATGTTCCCTCGGCCCTAAAGGTGTTCAAGGCAAAAGTGGTTGCAGTGCTTGCTTATGCTGCCCCGCTCTGGGCCATGATGACAGACCTTGCTCCCCTTGAGACTCTGCAAAGCCAATTCCTTCGTCGGCTCCTAATGCTCCCCCTGTGCGTAAGCAACGCAGCCATGCGACTAGAATTGAAGATTGCATCCTTAGAAACTTGCCTGTGGAAGCAAGTCTTCAATTACTGGTTATCATTGTGGCATAGATTACCAAACCATTACCTTGTCCAATGCTTATGGCGAGATGAATTCTCCAGCCTTTGGACTAGTAAAATTCATGCCAAACTCCTGAGCTATGGAATCTCTCCCTCAGATTCCCTAAAACTAGACCAAATCACTGCTCAAAGACTGATCCGTCAAAGACTGGATGACATCGACTTACAGCAAAATTATATGCTGGGGGGAGGTGTCTGTTCGCCCCAGAACATTGGTATCACTTTAACTTATTGCGTTCCATCATACCTCTCCTCCCTTTCGACTGTTGCCCATAGACTGGCCTTCACCAAAGCGAGGTTCAACGTTTTCCCCTCCAATGTCCTGAGACATAGATTCTCAAAGGGCCAAGACCCCGCCACGTGCGAATGTGATAAGGTGACGCCGGAGTCGCTTCAGCACATTATGTTCACTTGCCCCTTGTTCAATGTGCCACGGGCAAATTTGTTGGGATCAATCATACAGAAACTAGAGGGTACCCCACCAAAATTCCACCTTGCCCAAATCTTGCAGGATAAGGATTCCCACACGACCCTGAAAGTGGCTAGGTTCCTGGTCGCTGTCCTCTCCCAAAAGCGACGCCAAGGAGCGCTACAAGCTAATTAAGGCGTAGCATGCCTTTCCATCTTATAGTATTTTATTGTTATAGTGGTGTTTTAGCGACTGTTTTTTTTTTGTTTTTTTTTCCCCACGGCACAAGCTGTCACTTATGTGTTGTTTTTACCTGTATGGGCCTATGGCCGCAATAAATATTATCTATCTAAATATTATCTATCTCTCGCTTGGACTACTGCAATGCGCTCACCTTTGAAGATGACCCGGAAACTACAACTAATCCAGAATGTGGCAGCTAGACTGGTGACTGGGAGCGGCCCCCGAGACCATATAACACCAGTCTTGAAAGACCTACACTGGCTCCCAGTACGTTTCCGAGCACAATTCAAAGTGTTAGTGCTGACCTTTAAAGCCCTAAACAGCCTCGGTCCAGTATACCTGAAGGAGCGTCTCCACCCCCATCGTTCTGCCCGGACACTGAGGTCCAGCGCTGAGGGCCTTCTGGCGGTTCCTTCACAGCGAGAAGCCAAGTTACAGGGAACCAGACAGAGGGCCTTCTCGGTAGTGGCACCTGCCCTGTGGAATGCCCTCCCGCCAGATGTCAAAGAGAAAAATAACTACCAAACTTTTAGAAGACATCTGAAGGCAGTCCTGTTTAGGGAAGCTTTTAATGTTTAATAGGTTATTGTATTTTAGTGTTTTGTTGGAAGCCGCCCAGAGTGGCTGGGGAAACCCAGCCAGATGGGCGGGGTATAAATAATAAATTATTATTATATTATTATAAGCCAGAAGTGGCTTGCTGTGTGGGGTGGAGCTGCTGTTTTAGCTTGCCAGGGCAGCAAGTGGTTCATGATTGCTTACTAGGAGAGAGAGAGGAGGAGGAGGAGGGAGTATTGCTGCTGGCGCATTCGCAGCACCCTGCACTGACCTCCCTGCTCCTGGTAAGCAACAGGGACCCACCTATTGGGAAGCCAACATCTCCACCTGCCTTAGGAGGCAGTTGATCAGGGCAGGGAGAAGTGTTGGAGAAGAGAGCCATGGGACTGCCCTGGGCTGTCAAGAAGCCTGTGGCCTGTGCAAAGGGCAGGATATAAATAATCTCAGTGAATGAATGAACTAGACTGTGAGAAGAGAGGGGCCCTTTTCGTAATGTTGAGGGTGTTGTAAAATTTTAAGGGTGTGTGTGAAACATTCCAGTTCTCCTTGCATAGTTAGAGTTTTTTTGTTTTCCCCGAATGCTCATAATGAGGTAATAATAATAATAATAATAATAATAATAATAATAATAATAATATATTTATACCCCACCCATCTGGCTGGGCTTCCCCAGCCACTCTGGGCGGCTTCCAACCAAATATTAAAATACAGTAATACATCAAACATTAAAAGCTTCCCTAAAACAGGGCTGCCATCATGATGAGAGAGAGACGGGGGCCACCTGTCAAGGAGGAGCGCTGGTGAGTTTTGTCTGCTGACCCCCCAGGTTCCAACTATGATTCTATGATACCATGGAATTTGCATTGAAGGAAGGAAGGAAGGAAGTTTAGTTACCCCTTCCTTCTTGCCCAGAGTTATATCTGAGATGACCCACTAACACATGATAGCCATGACTTAGCAAAGGAACATAGGAAGCTACTTCATACGAAGTCAGAAGGATTGGTCCATCTGGCTTAGTATTGCCTGCACTGACTTGGCAGCAGCTCTCCAGCGTTTCAGTCAGGGTACACTCCCAACCCTATCTGGAGATCCCGGGGATTGAAATTGGGAGCTTCTACATGGGAAGCAACAGCTCTGTCACTGAGCTATGCCTCATCCCCAAAACAAACACACACACACACAGAGAGAGAGAGAGAGAGAGAAACATAAACATTGGAAGCTGCCTTATACTAAGTCAGCTCATTGGTCAATCTAGTTCAGTATTTCTTTCTTTATTTTTGTGCATATATTCATTGAATTTGTATGCCGCCTTTCGTCTGAAGCTCGCAGGGCCATTCACAACATAAAAACACAGTGGTATCTCAGTTTACAAACTTAATCCATTCCGGAAGTCTGTTCTTAAACCGAAACCGTTCTTAAACTGAGGCGCGCTTTCCCTAATGAGGCCTCCCGCCACCGGTGCCCTTCCACCATTCAGCTTCCGTTCTTAGACCGAGGTAAAGTTCACAAACCGGGACACTACTTCCGGTTTTGCGGAGTTTGTAAACAGAATCATTCATAAACAGGGCTGTTCTTAAACCGAGGTACCACTGTACAAGTATTCTCTCCCCTGGCTGGCAGTAAGAGACATTCCCTGTTCTGCTTGGAGATAAGAATGCACACACATTCATGAAACACGAAGGGAATTTTTGTTGGAACTTCCTTTCTTTTTCTCATTCAACAAGAGATGCATCCAGTGCAGAGATTAGTACTGTTATTGACTGATCACATTTCTGTCCCACTTTTCCAGAAAGGCCCTCAGCAAAGTATACATGCTTCAGTCCCCGTCCCATGTCTCTCTCATAACAGTCCTGTGCAGTCAGGTTGGGATAAAGTAACTGACCCAGGGTTGACCAGCAGCTGAGTAGAGATTTGAACCTCGGTGCAGACCCTCCAAGAGTCCCTATTTTCCAGGAACATCCCTGATTTCGAGAAGCCGTCCAGGTTTCCGATTTGATCCCGGAATGTCCCAGTTTTCCTAGGATGTCCCTATTTTCATTGGAGAAATGTTGGAGGGTATGGAGTTATCCAACCCCCGAGCCGTCTGAAGGCACTGCTGTATATGGATTTTTAAAAAAATGTTTAATATTTTATTATTTTTTATATATGTTGGAAGCTGCCCAGAGTGCTGGGGCAACCCAGTAAGATGTGTGTGGGGGGTGTAAATAGTAAAATGATCCTTATGGAATGGGACGTCCCTATTTTCATCAGAGAAATGTTGGAGGCAGGGCCGGATTTAGGTTTGATGAGGCCCTAAGCTAATGAAGGCAATGGGCCCTTTATATGTCCAGCTGTCCTTTGTCAACAACAAATTGTCACTATTTTTTGTGTTGAATATTTAGGGAGCAGGCTAGCAGGCGGGGCCCATTGCTTATAACATAGGAGCCTACACAACACAAAACACTGTTGCTGTATGTAGGTTTTATTTTATTTGTTTTTTATCTTATATTTTGGAAATGTAAAAAAAAAGGTAAAGGGACCCCTGAACGTTAAGTCCAGTCACGGACGACTCTGGGGTTGCGGCGCTCATCTCGCTTTACTGGCCGAGGGAGCCGATGTTTGTCAGCAGACAGTTTTTCTGGGTCATGTGGCCAGCAGGACTAAGCTGCTTCTGGCAAACCAGAACAGCGCACAGAAACGCAGTTTACCTTCCCGCCGGAGTGGTACCTATTTATCTACTTGCACTTTGATGTGCTTTCAAACTGCTAGATTGGCAGGAGCTGGGACTGAACAACGGGAGCTCACCCCGTCGCAGGGATTTGAACCACCGACCTTCTGATCAGCAAGCCCAAGGCTCTGTGGTTTAGACCACAGCACCACCTTTGGAAATGTACATCCAAGTTTTTTTCCTTTCATTTTTTTGGGGGCCCCCAAGAGAGTGGAGTCCTATGCTATAGCTTGTTTAGCTTATACGTGAATCCGGCACTGGTTGGAGGGTATGTGGGTGGCCTCAGCTGTACCCCAATGTTCTAATCACTACACCACACTAGATCTCAATGTTTTGGGCCGTCTCCCTGCGCCTGGTACCCTCCAGAGGTTGTTGGACTCTAGTTCCCCTCACTTTGGGGCTTGGCGATTTTGGCTGATGGGAGTTGGCATCTAACAACATTTGGAGGACATGTTGTGAAGGGCTGGCAGATGGACATGGAGAATGATCACTCACAGAACAGGCATAGCGCAGAGATAGAACTTGATGCGAGCCTTGTACTGGGAACCTGAAGCATATAAGGTAGAGCCACTGCCCAGTTGCCACTGCCTGGCTACAACTCACAGGAAAGTTTCCATGCACAAACCCAACTTTGCTGCACAATCAGCCCAGGCTGATAATAATATAGACCTCCCCTATAAAATCAGGATGCAGGATGTGCAATTTTCTGAAAGGGAGAATTTCAAGTTATACTCCAAATGGAATTTTGCCCATTTTTGAATCTAACACATATCCAGTTCTATTAGCTCTTGTCTACATCTGGGGCGGGGAAGGGAAGAAAAGAATATTACACCATTTGGAATGCAATCAAATTTCAGATAGGGCTCAGTTACATGTTTTGTATACTCCATCAGCTCACCGAGCTGTTGAAAAAGAGACGGTTGCAAGTAGCTACTTGCGCAGCTAACACCAATTCTCCAGCGATTTTGCTTGCGAGATATATGTTAGTTGCTTATTTAATTCCCCAAAGCCCACTCAATTTCATGAGCTCTGGATGACAGCAAACAAACACTGACAATTTTGACATCTCTCTGTTCAGGATCTAGTGGGGTCTCTGAGATACCCGTAAAGAGACCCCCTCAATCATTTCACTGGGATGGGTGAATCTGACAATTTTGCTTTCTCTCTTCATGTTGATTTTCCAGTGTCTTAAATTCAGTTCTCCACATCAATTTGAGATTATTATTATTTTTGTTTTAAAAAAATAGTTTTAGCATTATTTCTTTCTCATATACCATTTTTGCTTGCAATTTTGCCTTACATATTTTTGTAAAGCAATTTCCTTAATATAATACAGAGATGCTTAAGTTTGCTACTATTGGTATTATTTTTTGTATCTTTATTGTTAACTCTTATTATGACATGTGGGGATTGCAAAATCTTGTTGTGTACTTAGAGAGATACACATTTATTTCTCATGAGTACCTTTGTTACATTTTTGTAATTATACAAATATTTTCATGCTGTAAGCTGCATTAAGCGTGGCTTAACTGTACAAATAATGGCATATGTTATACTTACTGTAATTTTTGTTGGAGAAAAGCAAATACGTTTCCTTCTCTTAAGCTTCTAGTTAATGCATGTGCACTAAAGGGAAGTTTGTCTCGTGATTTACCTACTTGCTGCTTGTAGCTTCTCTGTCTAAATTATGGTAAGTCCACACCTAAAATCTGAGCCATTTTGTTTGCTGTTCTCTCCAGCCAAGACATCTGCTATTTCTCTCCTTCTATCTCAACTCATCCTGTAAATAGTTCCTGCATGAATAAAGCCTTTGAAATCCCAAACCTGTGATTATTCCAATCTAATTCCCCCTATCTGCAAGATCTGCTAACAATTTTAAAGTCATTGATTGTCTCCCCATGCAAATATCATTACCTTTTTTCTTTTAAGTCTTTATGCCACTGTGGGGTCCCTTTTTCAGCCACTGGACTACAATCCCTCCAGATCAATCTTTCATGGGCCACATGCCAGTGGGTATTTTTGGAGGGGGGAGGCAGAGACAAAAGTGGACAGAGTACTCCTGGCCAACCTTGCTTTGCACCCTTCTTAAGCCTGGATGAAGGATTAGAGAGGCAGGCATGAAGCTAGACTATTGGGGGGGGAAGTTTAAGTTTGCTGCTCTGTCCACTTTTGCCTTAAAGTGCCATCCTCAAACATTTTCCTAATAATACAGAGTTATGCTTTACTAAGAATCAGTCAGAACGAAGACAGCTCCTCCTCCTCCTCCTCCTCTGTTCCTTTGTCCCATAGAACTCAATAAGAGCCAGTGGAAACTGAGCCTAGATTCTGCCAGCATCAACACCTATTTGGGCATTCCTGGCATTTTAACAGAATGAGAAACAACATTATTACTTAACCAGGCATTTGATGACTGAGAGATACTGGCCATGGCAACCATGACATTAATAACCATGAGGGTATGTGATTGCTTTTAGATGTTTTTAGATGTTCCTAATTTTCCTAAGTGGTTTTTTAAGGGTTTAAATATGTTTTGACTGGCGATTTCAGATTGTATAGTGTTTAGCATTTTGCTGTTTGTTTCCCTGGGCTGCTTTGGGAGGAAGAGCAGGATACAAATAGGGGGAAAAAATCATAATAAAATTCAGTAGGACTTATTTCTGTGTGGACATGCTTAGGACTGCAGGGCAAAACTGATGATTGTTAGACTCCAGTTCCCATCAGCTCCAGCCAGCCTTGTCGGGAATGGTGGGAGCCTTAGTTCACAACATATGGAGGACGACATGTTCTCCCCATCCTTGTTTTATTCCTGCATTGAAAGGGGTTGGACTAGATGACCCTGTGATTTGATGAAAAGCACGAGCAACCGTTTGGCGCAGAAATGCAGGGATTTGTGAGGAAGGCACACAGCTCAATGGTATAGCATCTGATGTAGACAGTCTCAGGCTCAACCCCCAGTGACTCCATTTAGGGCTGAGAGGAACCCCTGCGTGATACCCTGGAGACAATACTGACAAAGATGGACAGTGGTCTGACTCAGGATAAGGCAGCTTTGAAGTGTGCATACTGAAGTTCTGCAAAGCTCTCTTGCAACTGGTGCTCTGTAAGATCTATGGCAGCTGCAGTTTTCTTGCGATAAGATTCTTCTGCCTTCAGCCCCATCAAACCCGCCACTGCAACTTCCACACACACCCTAATCAAACTACCGTATTTTTCGCCCTATAGGACGCACCGGCCCATAGGACGCACCTAGATTTTGGGGGGGAAATAAAGGGGAAAAAATTTATTCCCCCCCGCGCGGGGCTGGGGCGGGAGAAGCCCGAGCTTCCCCCGACCCCAGCCCCCAGAATGGGAGCCAGAGTGGCTCCTGGAGCTTGCGGGGCTGGGGGTGGGGGAAGCCCGAGCTTCCCCCACCCCCAGAAAGGGCCCCAGAGCGATGGCGAAGGTGAGCGCACCTTTGCCATTGCTCTCGGAGCTTGCAGGGGCTGGGGGTGGTGGAAGCCCGAGCTTCCCCCACCCCTAGCCCCCAGAAAGGGTCCCAGAGCGATGGCGAAGGTGAGCGCACCTTCGCCATCACTCCCAGAGCTTGCGGGGCTGGGGGTGGGGGAGGCCCAAGCTGGGGGTGGGGGAGGCCGAGCGGCGCAAGGTCCCAGAGCGATGGCGAAGGTACGCGCACCTTCGGCTTCGCTCTCCGACCTGTTTGCGGGGCTGGGGTCGGGGGAAGCTCCGGCTCCCCCGCCCCCAGTCCCCAGAGCAGGTCGGAGAGCGCTGGCGAAGGTGAGCGCACCTTCACCATCACTCCCAGAGCTTGCGGGGCTGGGGGTGGGGGAAGCCGGAGTTTCCAACGACCCCAGCCCCCGGAACAGGTCAGAGAGCGATGGCGATGGTGCGCGCATGTTCGCCATCGCTCTCGGAGCTTGCGCGGCTGGGGGCGGGGGAAGCCGGAGTTTCTCCCGTCCCCAGCCCCGCGAACGGGTCGGAGAGCGATGGCGAAGGTGCGCGCACCTTCGGCATCGCTCTGGGACCTTGCGCGGCTGGGGGCGGGGGGAGCCGGAGCTTCCCCCGACTCCAGCCCCACGAACGGGTAGGAGAGCGATGGCGAAGGTGCGCGCACGTTCGCCATTGCTCTGGGACCTTGCGCGGCTGGGGGCGGGGGGAGCCGGAGCTTCCCCCGACTCCAGCCCCGCGAACGGGTCGGAGAGCGATGGCGAAGGTGCGCGCACGTTCGCCATCGCTCTCGGAGCTTGCGCGGCTGGGGGCGGGGGGAGCTGGAGCTCCCCCCCGACCCCAGCCCCGCGAACGGGTTGGAGAGCGATGGCAAAGGTGCGCGCACGTTCGCCATCGCTCTCGGAGCTTGCGCGGCTGGGGGCGGTGGGAGCCGGAGCTTCCCCCGACCCCAGCCCCGCGAACGGGTCGGAGAGCAATGGCGAAGGTGCGCGCACCTTCGGCATCGCTCTGGGACCTTGCGCGGCTGGGGGCGGGGGGAGCCGGAGCTTCCCCCCGACCCCAGCCCCCCAACGGGTCGGAGAGCGATGGCGAAGGTGCGCGCACGTTCGCCATCGCTCTCGGAGCTTGTGCGGCTGGGGGCGGGGGGAGCCGGAGCTTCCCCCGACCCCAGCCCCGCGAACGGGTCGGAGAGCGATGGCGAAGGTGCGCGCACGTTCGCCATCGCTCTGGGACCTTGCGCGGCTGGGGGCGGGGGGAGCCGGAGCTTCCCCCCACCCCAGCCCCACGAACGGGTCGGAGAGCGATGGCGAAGGTGCGCGCACCTTCGGCATCGCTCTGGGACCTTGCGCGGCTGGGGGCGGGGGGAGCCGGAGCTTCCCCCGACCCCAGCCCCCCAACGGGTCGGAGAGCGATGGCGAAGGTGCGCGCACCTTCGGCATCGCTCTGGGACCTTGCGCTGCTGGGGGGGGTAGCTTCCTGAAGCCTGGAGAGCAAGAGGGGTCGGTGCGCACCGACCCCTCTCGCTCTCCAGGCTTCAGGGAAAGCCTACATTCGCCCCATAGGACGCACCCAGATTTCCCCTTCATTTTTGGCGGGGGAAAAGTGCGTCTTATAGGGCGAAAAATACGGTAAGCACCCTTTCTTTCTGGGAGTCTCTTTCCCCTTTAGGATCAATGAGATGATGTGTCGCATTCCCAAAATGACATTGCTCAACTCTGCAGCGACTCTGAACTGACAGCCAGCTCAGAACCCCCCTAGAGGCATCTGATACGGATCCTTTTCACCACTGAAGGCTTAGCTTGAGAGATAGGCATTCCAAGGTTCTTCTTCTTCTTTTTTTAAACCACTGACAGGAGATACTGGCTGTCAAACAGATTCACGTTACACCAGATCCACTGTATTTTTCTTTCTTATTTTTCTACCTCCTTGTACGCTGCTGAAAGCCAAGCCAGAGCAGGGATGGGAGGTACAGAAACCTCATAAATGGTTGTATAGGAAATAGAGGATACAGTGTTTTAAAGGATGTCACCATAAAGAGCTGCCTTATGTGCAATTTTCCCCCACTGAGTCACACAACCAGTCATGCCCTAGTAATCTCCAGCTTGGACTACTGTTGCGTGCTTATTGTGGGGCTGCCCTTGGAGACTGTTTGGAAATGGCGACAAGTAGAAAACAAAGAGAAGGTCCACACCACCTTCTATGTGAGAACCCTTCAGATACTTGGAGACCCTTACTGGTTGCCTCCTCATCTGTATCCAGGAGTATACTTCCTTTGAGCATGGGAGGTGAGTGGCGCTGTGGTCTAAACCACCGAGTCTCTTGGGCTTGCTGATTGTAAGGTCAGTGGTTTGAATCCCCATGATGGGGTGAGCTCCTGTTGCTCTATCCCAGCTCCTGCCCACCTAGAAGTTCAAAAGCACACCAGTGCAAGTAGATAAATAAGTACCACTGTGGTGGCAAAGTTAATGGCATTTCTGTGCGCTCTGGCACTCTTCACCAGAAGTGGTTTAGTCCTGCTGGCCACATGACCTGGAAAGCTGTCTGTGGACAAATGCTGGCTCCCTCGGCCTGAAAGCGAGATGAGCTCCGCAACTGGGTTTGCCTTTACTTTAGCTGCCTCTGAGCATGCGGGATCCATTTAGCTTTCATTGTTAAAAGCTATGTATAGGCAAACTTGGCCTTCCAGATGTTTTGGGACTACAACTCCCATCATCCTTGACCACTGGTCCTGTTAGCTAGGGATGATGGGAGTTGTAGTCCCAAAACATCTGGAGGGCCGAGTTTGGGGATGCCTGGTATAGGTCCAACTCTTCCTGAAACTGGAGTGCTGCATATCAAGCAGTCTTTCCTTGCTATCACCTATAGCAAGAGTGAGGAACCTCAAGCCCAGGGGGCAAATGCCCTCTCTACCAAACCCATGGGATTATCTCCAGGCCACACCCCTTATCAGTCCTGCTCTGCATCCATCTTGAGCTCTCTTGCCTGGCACCCCTTGAATGCATTTGCATATGCATACACACATTTATTCTTAAAGAGAATAAAAAGTAGGCAACCTTTAAGTAGATCTCCTTAGAGAGTAATTGATCATTTGAAGACACCTAAGAAGTATTATGATGGTATGACCAAAGGGTAAATGAGCAATCCCAGTAAAATTAAATTGTTTGTCAAAAGTAGAGCTTCCATGTGCAGCTATTTTCTATCTGAGATCTTTCTTAGTAAGTCCTATTAAACTCAGTGGGACTTCTGAGTAAAAATGCTTAAGATTGCAGTATGAACTGGACAATCTTTACGCGGCTGCCTAGGAGTAAGCTCCATTGAATTCAGTGGGACTTACTCCTGAGTAGACATGTAAAGACACTGCTGTGTAAGGCACTAAAGAATAAGCAATAAAAGAATAAACACCCCACAAGTTTCCTAAAAAAATGCTTTCTGCTGAACCATTGCAATTAAATAATTTAAAGTGGATTTGGCTACATTTCCAATCTGCATCACATTCCTTTCACTGCAAGTATTTTATTTTCAGTATAAACAAAAGACTCAGTTTTTATAGCTGATTGTATGTAGCAGTGCCCTCTTTATATATTCACATGCTCTAAACATGTATGTTGTCCTCTAGATCCAAACACACACACACACGTATTATAAGCAAGCAATACTCCAAAGTGCTTTTCTTGTGAACTTGCCGTTTCAATTGCTTAATCATGACAAAAGACCCTGTTTCCAAAAAGGACAGGAGGTGCTGTTCTCATCTCTTCAGAGCTTTTAATTTATCTCTGAGATGTTGAAGGGAGGAAAAGGAGAAGGAAGGATATTTCAGGGAGTTGGCCGGGTACCTTCCAACTCTGCACTTCTATAATTCCCTTCCTTAGATTGAACAGCAAAACAAGCAGCTGGCAGCAACACAACTTGCACGCTTTCAACTTTGCTTGTAGGGCAGCCTTCCCCCCTCTCCTCTCTCAAGGTTTTCTCTCACACACAGTTGCAAAACCAGACAGGGGAGCCCATCTTCCTCTTCAAGGGGGAAAGGTGAAATATACTCGGAGTCGAGAGTGGACTTCATACTCTTTATTCAGCTCATAGTGGTGAGGAGGAATGAAAGTCCCCTCAAAGTATCTGCTTTATATACATTGGTTACAAAATGGGCTGCACGTGATTGGCTAATTCTGGAATTCTCCTGTAGGCCAATCAGCTCGTGGATTCACTTACATCTGGAACCGGATTGGGTGGCTCCTGCAGACCAATCATACTGCTGCATTGTTCTAGGACCAATCAGACTGCTGCATTCTGAATCCTATTGTTCTAGGACCAATCAGACTGCTGCTTTTTGGAGCCTATTGTTCTAGGACCAATCAGACTGCTGCATTTTGGATCCTATTGTTCTAGGACCAATCAGACTGCTGCTTTTTGGATCCTATTGTTCTAGGACCAATCAGACTGCTGCATTTTGGATCCTATTGTTCTAGGACCAATCAGACTGCTGCATTCTGAATCCTATTGTTCTAGGACCAATCAGACTGCTGCATTCTGAATCCTATTGTTCTAGGACCAATCAGACTGCTGCTTTTTGGATCCTATTGTTCTAGGACCAATCAGACTGCTGCTTTTTGGATCCTATTGTTCTAGGACCAATCAGACTGCTGCATTTTGGATCCTATTCAACTCAGTACATAACAAAAAGGGAAGGAGGAATCCTCACTTTTGCCTCTCCAGGTTTTCCAACTCCATGTCAACCAGCATCTTTTCTTCTGCTTCAAATGGAAGGGGAAGCAAAACTGCTTGCTTAGGAATGGAAGAAGGCTGCTGAGTGTGCAAGTGAAGGCCTGAAGCCTAGACAGTTTGGCAGGCTGGGAGCCTCAATGGCACCCCTCTAGAGGCTTCACCCAGGGCAAAAAAAAACCCTGCTAGCCCCCTGCTAGCTATGGCTCTACCATAGCTCAGTGGGAGAGCACTTGCTTTGCATGCAGAAGGTCCCATGTTCAATCCCCAGCACCTCCTCGGGAGAGAATTACCGCATTTTTTGCTCTATAAGACTCACTTTTTCCCCTCCTGAAAAGTAAGGGGAAATGTCTTATGGAGCGAATGCAGGCTGCACAGCTATCCCAGAAGCCAGAACAGCAAGACGGATTGCTGCTTTCACTGTGCAGCGATCCCTCTTCCTGTTCTGGCTTCTGAAATTCAGAATATTTCTTTTCTTGTTTTCCTCCTCCAAAAACTAGGTGCGTCTTGTGGTCTGATACGTCTTATAGAACGCAAAATACGGTATATTTGAAATCCTGGAAAGTCACTGCCAGTCAGTGTGGACACTACTGAGTGAAATGGGACCAATGGGTCTGACTTGGAATAAGGCAGCGACCTGCTTTCCTATGTTGCCACTGGAGAAAACATGATACCCAGTGACTGGGGGCGGGCGGTGGAAGTGGCTAGCTAGCTTTATTAATTACTTAAAGCAGATTAGGTCCCCTAAGCCAGTAGATTGTTCTGAAACTGAAGCGGTGAAATCTTGGGATAAAACGACAATTTGTTTTTATTAATCTGTCACAAGCTCATTACTGGTCTGTTGGAAGCTTCCAAGAGCCCATAGATGGTTGCGTTTTATTGGGGTTGATACTTCCTTCACAGCTAGTCCCCTTAATTAATCAAGAAGGTTTCAGAGCTTTTGGCAGTGTGTGTTTTTAAATCCTGCTTAGATCAGGAAACTGGTCATTACACATGGGTCGCTTGCCCTGTAAAGTGCAAGTGTAAATGTGTGTGTAAAAGGTAAGGTAAAGGGACCCCTGACCATTAGGTCCAGTCGTGGCCGACTCTGGGGTTGCGGTGCTCATCTCGGTTTATTGGCCGAGGGAGCCGGTGTACAACTTCCGGGTCATGTGGCCAGCATGACTAAGCCACTTCTGGCGAACCAGAGCAGTTCACGGAAATGCTGTTTACCTTCCCGCCGGAGCGGTCCCTATTTATCTACTTGCACTTAGATGCGCTTTCGAACTGCTAGGTTGGCAGGAGCAGGGACCGAGCAACGGGAGCTCACCCCGTCGCAGGGATTTGAACCGCTGACCTTCTGATCGGCAAGTCCTAGGCTCTGTGGTTTAACCCACAGCACCACCTGCATCCCAAGTGTGTGTGTAAAATGAGGCAAAAGGGTCCAAGAGTGGTTCAAGTGCTGCTAAGCTGCTGAGTCTGTGGTGAGCCGTGGTCATTGCTGGAAATAAGACATTTTTTTGGGTTGTGCCATAGAGTGCAATTTTCTGTTGAGGGAAGGGTTGTAGCACAGTAGCAGAGCATCTGCTTGGCTTGCAGAAGGTCACAGGTTTCATCCCCAGCATAGCCTCTGTCTGAAACCCTGGAAAGCTACATCCAGTCTGTGTCTGTGCAGGCAAAAGGGGCTGGACGGACCAAAGCCTGCTTCTTCTGTTCTTAAGAAGATGGGGGGGGGGAGGGGGAATGGATGAAGATCTCCTTCCTTAACTTCGCATCCACCAGATGCTGGGGACTGCTGCCCTCACCTTTGGCCATGGGTCCTTTGGGAACGGTAGCGTAAAACATCCGGTGGGCATCCGGTTGGGGGAGGTAGGCGTGGATGCCTGCAAAGTCCAGCCCAACTCTAGCCCGCTGCGTTTCTTAATTCACTCTTCGTTCCACGTGGCAGAGGGCGTGCAGGTCGCATCCTGTCCGTGTGTCAAAAAAAGTGCCAACTTGCAGCACTGTTTTGCGGAACTGATCGGATCCTCGATCTCTCTCCTTCCCCACCCCGCCCCCCTTGAAATTCCCACGCTCCAGCTCCCGGGATTTCCCCTGGGGGCGGAGCGTGTCTCCATCTCGCAAGGTCCAGGAGGTGGGCGGGAGGGGGGGTGGGAAGAGGGATGAGCGCGATTTGCTGAAGGGGCGGAGCTTTCTTTCTCCAGATTTGCATGCGCCCCGCCTCCTCGGGTCGTGCGTTCCCTTTGAAGCGGCTGTGGATGCAACTTAAAGGGATGGGCGAATCCCCCCCCCACGCGTCTCCGCCCATCTTTCTCGATAATCCGCTCCAGGATTGGTTGAAACCTTGACTGTCTGGGAACTGATGGATGGGGGGGGGCGCAGTGGCAGTAGCGTTGCCTAAGGGGGGGCGGGTAAGCTGAAGATAAAAGGAAGATGCGTTTATTTAATTCCCTCTTTTTACTGGTGGGTTTAAAAAAACAAATTAAAATAAAAGCTTCTGTTTCCCCCCTCTCCTTTCCCCTCTCTCCCATGTGCGCTGGTGAGGACAGGATCAGAAACGACACCATGTAACTAAAATTTTATTTCCTTCCCCACCTCCCTTGCAGATCGGGCAGGAATTTACTGTTTATTTTAAATTGCATTGCCAAAACAAAATAGGCGAGCGGAGGGGTGGAGGAAGCAAAAGCAAACCAACAGCAACAGAGCCCCCTCTCTAACCCTTCTCGGTTGGCAGCCTCTCTTTCTCCAGCCAGCGGTGATCTCTCGTCTCCGGGCTCAGCGTCCAGAGAAGAGCCAGGGTGCTTCTTTTGCGATGAGGTCCTGCTCCGCTCCGCCTCCTCCCACCCCCGCCAACCTCTCCCCTCCACCCCAAGAAGTGAATGAGGACTGTAGAGAGAGCGCCTTGTTTGTGCGTGCGTGTTTAAGTGAAAGGAAAACCATCAGTTGATTCCCTCCCCTCCCTTCCTTTTCGTTCTTCAGCGCCGTGTGTCTCTCTGACTCCTTCTCCTCTCCCGGGCGCAACGAGCCACCGAAAGGCAAACTTTAGCGCTTCTCCCTCCCCACTGCGCTGCGCTCCGCATCCCTCCCCCACCCTCCCCAGGATCTGTTAAAAAAAAGGAAGAAGAAATTTCAGCCGCCAAACAAAATGCCAAGCGGATCTGTGTTGGGAGGCAGCCTTTGCCTCCCTCCTCCCGATCAATTCCACCCCAAGCCTTGTCAATTTCCCCGCTGCAAAAGCGCGTTCTTCTGCTTAAACGTCCCGCGTCCAAACCTCGGTTTGCAGAAATGAATTAGCTATCGCCTTCCCTTCTCTCTCTCTCCCGCCTCTTCCTCGCCTCCTCCATCTCGTTACTCCTAGATCTCTCGGCTTGCGTTTATTTCTATGGAGATCGGCGCTCCCTCTCTCTCTCCCACCCCCCAACCTCGGATCACCATGATGCAAACCCAGGAGATGTTATTTCTGTTATTTAAAATTCCTTGTTATTGAGGAAATGCTTTTTTGAAAAACATGAAAATCTAGTTTTCGTAAGGACAGGCAACGGAAGGCACCCCACCTGCCAAGTCTTTGCTGGAGAGAAAATGTGTCTGAAGATCTGCAGATGACCTTCTCCACTCCCCACCTCTTCTTCTTCCTTTTCTTCCCGGGAGGGGTGAGAGGGGTTAAAAATGGCCAGGAGCCGGATTTGTTTTGATCGCGAAGTCCTTGTGGCAAGGATCTAAGTTCTCTTCTGCAGCCCACCATGGGGACCCCTGGGCAGGGCAAGGTGCCTCGGGTGGTCTGGCTTCTGCTCTTTAGCCTGGCGGTGGTGCTCTCCAAAGGTAAGAAGCAATTAAGCTTATCTTTCTTAACTTTCTCTGCTTTCCTGAGCCTGGGATTCTCCACTCCATCCTCCCCCCACCCCCCACTTCTCAAGAGGCTGTTCCTGGGAGTTTGTGGGGAGCGGCTGTAAGATTTGTGAATGGGAAGCGGGGAGCCCTGATCTTTCTTTTAATTTAAATGTCAGGGAAGATCTGCCCCACTCACTGGGATTCGCACTGACAATTTATTAATCTTTAAATCCTGCCTAAGATAATATTGATTAGCACTCTGGCTAGATATTCAAATGTGTGTGTGTGTGTGAAAGAGAGAGAGAGAGATTAACTGGGGTTTTACAGCACCTTTTTAAGCGGCTACAAATGAGATCTATGTTCCATTCCTGAGAAATCACATAAAAAAGATGCTCCCCAGATCTCATGATAGAGACATGGCTAATGACAGAGCCAGGCTTCCTCTGTTCCAGCAGAATCGGATGTCAATGGGAAAGAGTCACCCGGGGGTGTGTATTTGATTATTCATTTATTCTGTAAGGTCGGATGGGTGGCATCACAGCGCATTGGGCAAAGTTTTACTATGAAAAGCAGAAACTCTGTAGTGGGTGATTCATCCTAGCAATGGCCTTGGAATAATGTTGATGAGGAAGCTGAGAACCTGCTACCCAGTGTCCATGCATGCAAACATTCTGACACATTTTTGCATTTATTTTCTCTTTTAAAACAACAAAACACTCAACAATGGCTACATCAAAGTAAGGAATGCTCAGATGAACATCTCAAAATGTAGGGATCTATGGTGGTGGAGCAATTCAGTGGGGTTGCTTATAAAACTGTGGAAGAGGGGTTTATGCTTCTTCCGGGGAGTGGGTAACTGAAGGCACCTCTTGCGAGATGTTTCATTAGGCTGGAGGTTTAAAGGGGAAGGAAGACATTCCCATCTACTTTGTGAACTGGACAATAGAGTAGTTTCACCAGCTTGTCCTGTACATGCAGCCAGTCCTCATGAAGGGACATGGCTTCGGTTAGCTTTTGTTTAGGGTGCTGCTTAAAGCTGTAATAGTTCTTCCTTTTTTTGCCTATGATGCATCAAAAGTGTTGGCCAAAAATTATAGCATGTGGCAGTGGAATTGACGCCTGTCCCTGGGTTGGCCCTGATCTCCTGTTGTAGTACCAGCTTTGGGAATAAGGTGCCTATGAAATGAGGAAGTGCGTGTTGAAAAGCTACAGAGAGACCTGGGGAATTGAAGAAAAGGAATACGGAGATTTCTGCCTTCACAGCTCTTCCTTGCTTTACTTTTCGCCCTGTTGCATGTGGAAGAAGTAGAAAAGCCTTGTTTCTGTTTCTGTTTCTGTTACACAAGAAATACTGGCCATTGCTGTTTCTGTTCATGTGCTCCGAGCACAGACATTCCACCTTTGCAGAGTACACCTGTTAGTAGATAGGAGGTATTCAGGGTAAAATCTTTGTCAGTCCAGTGGGGTCTACAAGCTTCAGCTGGAGAAGGGTCATAGCTCAGTGACAAGGCAAAACGTCCCAGGAGCAATCACCAGGGAGGCCTAGAAAGGACCCCCTGTCTGAAACCCTGGAGAGTTGTTGCCAGTCAGTGTTGACAATACTGGGCTAAATGGACCCATATATATGGCAGCTTCCTATATTCAACTGCAGGTGGGGGTGAAATATGGGATATCTTTAACATTCCACCCCTATGTAAACTCCTTGCATGTAGAGGATGAGGCTAAGCCTTTGGCCCAGATGTGTGGGGTTCCTATACGTAGTTGTAGCTTTGTATGAGGTGTCTTGGAAATATGATAACGGGCCTTTAGGCCAGCCGCCCCAACCCTTATGCCCTCCAGATGTTGCTGGACCACAAATCCTACCAACATCTGCAGTGCCATTAGGTTGCCCTCGACACCATGTAACACATACATAAAGCATGAGTTCAAAACATCAAAGGGAACAAAGCATTTCATAATAATAAGCAGGCCTAGCAACAAGAAATAATAAATATAAGCAATGACACAACGATGACAGGGAGGTATGTGTATATTATTATTATTAAAATGCAAGCCCTATTTGCAGCCTGAACGGGTCAGAATAATGTGTGGAAAGGGGGCTGTAGCTCAGTGGCAGAGCATCTTCTTTGCAAGACAAGGTCCCTGGGTCAATTCCTAGCATCTCGATGCAGGACTAGGAATGACTCTTCCTGAATTCCTGGAAAGACACTGCCAAACAGTGTAGACAGTACTGAGCAGGGTGGACCATTAGTTTGACCCTGTATAAGGCAGCTTCACATTCAGTATATGAATATTGCCACTTCTGGGCCTGGATTTGCATTTTTTGCCTCCCCCTGATGACCTATTTATTGAGCATTCATCTTCATTTGCTTGCATAAACCTCTGAGGAAGGTTAGACTGTACCCAGTCTTTATTGCACATTTGTGCCAATTTATTTGCAGAGACGTTATACCTCAACGAGTACGGAACTCATCCTGATTTAATCTACATTTGTTTACATGGTGGTAATGCGACTTCCCATTAATCGTTCGTTCACCCCATACTTTTCAGGGCATTTTCTCATCACTTACCTAACTGCAAAAAAAATCTTGTTATCTCCCTCCCTGCAGTGGATTTGTTACACCAGAGCAGCAGAGTGCTTTCATCTACTTTAATTGCACAAACCTACATTCCTAGTATGTGCAGGAATCCCATCCGCAAAATATTGATTGGTAGCCGTACTCCGCAGGCCATGTGTCACCAGGGTTAATTCTGTTCAAGGGGAGGAGCTTTTCTTGCAGCATGAGACTCTTCCCATTATGTCCAGAGCTTCACGTGTTGTTTTGAAATGGTTTCTGCACCATCAGATTAACATAAATTCACTACCCTAACTCTGTGTGCCTTGGGGTCACTTCATCCAATCAACAGTATTGTGTGAGTGTCTGGAGGCGGTTGGAGGATGGATGGCAGCTAACAGATTGAGGTTGAATCCTGACAAGATAGAAGTACTGTTTATGGAGGACAGGGGGTGGCCGGGTGTGGGGAACTCCCTGGTCCTGAATGGGGTAACTGTGCCCCTGAAGGAGCAGGTGCGCAGCCTGGGAGTCATTTTGGACTCCCAGCTGTCCATGGAGGCGCAGGTCAATTCTGTGTCCAGGGCACCTGTCTACCAACTCCATCTGGTACACAGGCTGAGACCCTACCTGCCCACAGACTGTCTCGCCAGAGTGGTGCATGCTCTAGTTATCTCCTGCTTGGACTACTGCAATGTGCTCTATGTGGGGCTGTGACGGTGAAGGTGCCTCAGAAACTGCAATTAATCCAGAATGTGGCAGCTAGACTGGTGACTGGGAGTGGCCGCCGGGACCATATAACACCGGCCCTGAGAGATCTGCACTGGCTCCCAGTTTCCGAGCACAGTTCAAAGTGTTGGTGCTGACCTTTAAAGCTCTAAACGGCCTTGGTCCTTTATATCTGAAGGAGCGTCTCTACCCCCATTGTTCCACCCAGACACTGAGATCCAGCGCTGAGGGCCTTCCGACAGTTCCCTCATTGTGAGAAGTGAGGTTACGGGGAGCAGACAGAGGGCCTTCTCGGTAGTGGCGCCCGCCCTGTGGAACGCCCTCCCATCAGTTGTCAAGGAAATAAGCAGCTATCCTATTTTAAAAAAGACATCTGAAGGCAGCCCTGTTTAGGGAAGTTTTTAATATTTAATGCTGTATTGTTTTTAACACTTGATTGGGAGCGGGGTATAAATAATAAATTATTATTATTATTATTATTATTATTATTATTATTATTATTATTATTATTATGGCTACCAAGACTGTATGGTAGGGATGCCATGTTTGAATACCCACTCACGTGAAAAGAAGGGATCCCTTCCTAGGCCAGTCCTACCATTAGACAGAATGTGATACCCAGTCAACAGTGCCAACTTGAATAAAATATTGGGGGGGGGGGGCGTAGCAGGCAAGCTCCATCCTGTATAACTGATCACATAACATGGCACACACACCATTTGAATGGAAATGCCCATTAACTTTGGGGTCCCCCGGCATCCTCAAATATTTTATCAGATATTTTTATTGGGGAGCTGAAGGGAGCTTGGCTCCTGGGATTTGGCTCCTATGCACCCAGTATCAGCTGTCTAGCATGAAAGGGCAGCTAGGTGTTGGTTATTTAAAGTATTATTGAAATTTTACTCACAGGGAGAGATGGCTGTGGAATCCTTCTGCCCCAGGTGTCAAAACATCTTGGCTAGCCTTATTGACTTTGCTGTTGTGCCTCAGGCAGTAAAATGTCTCCTACCAGTCTTTCTCCCTGCACATATGAAATAGCCGTATCAATGAGAGTATTTGAGCCCAGATATTCTGGTTTTCTTGTTGCATGGGGAGATCTGCCAGCCGACTGTTGGCTCAATGTCTAAACTAGCCCCCATTGGCTTTTGAGGTAGCGATGAGTGAAGGGCTTGTTTACTGGTTTAGATGGCTTTAAAGGGCGTTGGACAAATTAAGGCCTACCCATTGCTAAAAGGATCCTCCGTGTAGCCATTCACCATTGCACACTGCTTGTGGGCTTCTTGGAGGCATTTGATTGGCCGTTTTGGAAAGCAGAGTTCTGAGCCAAATGGACTTTTTGTATGTTGCTATTGCAATCTTTGAATATTAATGCATGCTGTGCCTAGACAGGAAAACCTGGAAGTAACCATTCCAGTACTTCCGGGGTGCCACGGGACACAACTTGAAAACACGTAACCTAAAGCGGATGCAACATGAGGTATGACTGTATCCAGATCAAGGGAAGTAATACAGTGGTACCTCAGGTTAAGAACTTAATTCGTTCTGGAGATCTGTTCTTAACCTGAAACTGTTCTTAACCTGAAGCACCACTTTAGCTAATGGGGCCTCCTGCTGCTGCTGCGCCGCCGCTGCACATTTTCTGTTCTCATCCTGAAGCAAAGTTCTTAACCCAAGGTAATATTTCTGGGTTAGCAGAGTCTGTAACCTGAAGTGTATGTAACCCGAGGTACCACTGTAGTTCCACTCTATTCTGTCTTCGTCAGACCACACTTGGTCATACCGTCCAACTTTTTTTTTTTTAAATAGATGTTTATTAAGAATTTTCCATTTCAAAAAAACCCAAAAAGAAAAACCAAAAAAAGAAAACATATACAGTTTAGAACCCTTCTTTTTCTATAACATATTTCTCTGACTTCCCCACTCCTCCCCTTCTTATATTCCAATTCAAATTGTTAATTCAACAAGTTCTTATCCCCCATTTTTAACCTTTTTATATTTAGTTCAATTTAAAAGACCATTTTTACAACATCAAAATTTATGCATCAATGTTCATTCTTAAATCTTAAATCCTTTTTCTAAAGTCAACCCTAATTCCCTTCCACGAATTCCCCACTTTTCATACTAGTAACAAAGCAGAATAAAAAGAAAAAAGATGGATTATAATTATGCACCCTTTGGATCCCCAAACCCCACCCCGTCCCCTTTCCCAGTTTCAATCCCCAACAAATGTCCATCAGTCTTAATCTACTATCAGCCTGGAGATCTCACATCCGAGGCTCTCAATTCTCTCTCAGTTCCTCTCTGCCGGTTTTTTTGATAGTCCTTGGTATTAAACACCAGATCTCGGAGACGCTCTGGCCCGATAGGGACAATGTTTCTTCCAGCCAGACCTCCATACTTAAAAGTGGAGCCCAAATCTTGTTTCTTATTCCTTTCAAGTCCAAATGTCCCCAAAGCTCCAAATTTCACCTTAATCAAATTTGTAATCCTTGGGTCTTCATACTGTCCAACTTTTTGGGTTGGGAAAGTGGGACATCCGTGCACTCTTTCTTCCCCCCCCCCCCGCCCAAACTGCACACCTTTTCTCCTGCCCCCCACCCGAACCACAAACTCTTTCTTCTGCTTCCTACCTTAACCACATGCTCTCCCCACCTGCTCGATCTTTGCATCGCAGCCACTGTATCTGTCCCTCTGCCAGCTCTTTCTCCACTGTTGCCATAGCTAGGCCTCATCCTTCTTGCAGCCTGCCCGGCCTTGCCGCAGCTGCTGCAAGTGAGGTGCCTGCATCAGGAAGTGGGTTCCAGATGTGTTGTGCCCGCTTCTGCGAACATGGCAGCAACAGAGAGCCACAATGGCGGTGGAGCCTATGGTGGAGGCTGCCCCAACCGACCTGGAGGTAGAAAAATCAGGACATCACTGAGGCAGCTTCTGTGAATTTGCGATGTCCCACCCAATTAATTTGGGGCAATTGAGTATGCAAGCGAAGTAATAGAACCACTGTAATCTTCCTTGGTTAGCCCTCAGCTGGAGTCCTGTGTCCAGTTCTCGGCACCACAGTTTAAGGATATTGACAAGTTGGAACATCTGCAGAGGAGGGTAACCAAGATGATCAGGGATCTGGAAACCAAGTCTTATGACGAACGGTTGAGGGAGTTGGGTATATTTAGCCTGGAGAAAAGGGAGACTGAGAAGAGATATGATAATAGTTAAGTTGTGGGTGAACATATCAGACGACACAGTGATTCTTCAAACAGCTCTTGTTTATTCAGAGGCCAGAACAGAACTGAACTGAAGGGTTCAGTCAGCCTGCTTATATAGAGCTCCAGTACAACGTAACTGTAACAATTTTCTAAAACTATCCAATCACTGAACGTCACTTTCAATCCCTTATTTGCATAACTATCTACAGTATCCCCCTGCTGGCCCAGGGTGAGAACTTCAGTACATAACAATAATCATCTTCAGATAGCTAAAGGGCTGTCAAATGGAAGATGGCACAAGCTTGCTTTCTGCTGCTCCTCCAGATGGTTGGACCTGAACCAATGCATTCAAAGAACCAGGAAAGAGATCCCAACTAAACACTAGTAAGAACTTTCTGACAGTAGGAGCTGTTTGACAGTGGAATGGACTCCCTTGGAAGATGGTGAGCTCTCCTTCATTAGAGATTTTTAAACAGAGGTTGGATGGCCATTTGTCAGGGAGTCTTTAACTATGATTCCTGCATTGCAGGGGATTGGCATAGATGGCCTTTGGGGGGGTCTCCCTTCCAACTCTATACTTCTATTATTCTATGCTGTTGATTGGCAGGAGATGGCTTCTGTATCCTGGCGTGCCGTGAACATAAGCAGGGTGTTTGTTGTTTTTGAAGCTTGCTTTATCATCCACTCTGTGTTCTGCATATGTCTACACATCCCCCACTACAAAGAAATGCCAACTCCTATTGCAAAATACAAGTTTAGATTGCTATTGAAGCGAGAAAAAGGTCAAAGGAAGGAAACGTAATTCTGACAATCGCATAATATCTCTCTGTGTTGCCTGGGTGTGGCGTTGTTGTTGATGCTTCGAAATGCTCCAGTTTGAAGGCCTCCCTCCATTATCTCCTTCCGAAGCAAGGATTGTGTTTGAACACCTCTTTCTCCTTTCCTGTCTTTTGTGTCTCCTTGCCTTCTGCACTGTCTACAACACAATGTGCTAATAGCAGGTGGCTTGCATACACTTGCAAGCAACCTTGAAATAATTCAGGGTTTACAGAACAGCACGCAATGAGTTGCTCTTTTGGAGAAAAAGGTTCATTTTTGAAGTTGTTCATTTAAATTGTGCTACAGGTTGATGTTGATGTTCTTGCAGTGTGCATCTCTCTAGAAAATCTGGCTGCAGGGCTTGTTCAAGACATGTTGCTACCCAAAGCAAAGGGCAAGATGCCTGCCATGAATTGCACATGTGGAAGATGACCAGATGGGCAGCTGAATCCTACTTCAATAGCTGGAAACTGGGGTGTGGGGAAAGGGTCGGAGGCAGCAGCTGCCTCACACTGCCTCAGGATTGGAGAACTTCAAGTACGAGCCTGGGACAAATACGATCTTCCAGGCCCTTTCTTCTGAGGCCACACACCTCACTGGCCCTGCTTTGCAGTCCCAGGGTATTTTTTAGTTTGTCCTCGAAATGTGATAATGCCTCTTGCTTGCCTAGATGGAGGGTAGAGAATGGGGTGTGTGTCAAACAGGCTGCTGTACAAAGGGACAATCTGCATTTGCTCCTCTGCTCACCTTTGCTTCTGGTCAGGCCCACCACTGGCATGTGAGCCTTGGAAGGTTGCCCAGAAGCGCAAGTTGTCCTTCAGGCTGAAAAAGGGCCCTCACCTCTACAGCAATGCTTCCCCAGCGCTCCGTGCCCCTGAAGCATCCATTGCCTGAGGAGCCTGCCGCATGCTGCCCAATAATAAGGATGACCCTCACTGGACATTCTCTTACTGGCAGTGGTAATTCAGAATTCTTCTGGATGTCATTGTCTGTGTTGGTGTGCTGGGTGAATTAGGGTTGACAAGTCACTGTTGTTAAAAAAACAACAACCCAAAACATCTTCCAGGTGGCAATAATAGAGCATAAAAATGAGAGAACACCTAATAACTCTCTGTGTGCCCTCTAAACCAATTTATGGAATCCTCTGTCACAAAATGTGGTGATGACTCTTGATTTAGATGGCCTTGAAAAGGGGTTGGGGAGGAGGGCAAACTCCTGGATGGGTCTATCAATGGCTGCTAAATGGACCCTCCATTTTTAGAGAGAGTTTCTCTCTGAATTCCTACTACTAGAGAGGAACAATGGGAGAGGGATACTGGAAAATGAGATGCTGGATGAACAAGACTTCTGCAAGGTTGTGCAGGAGACCGTTGGCTGCATTTCTAAGGTGTGTGCTCATACCTTTCATTAGAGAACTGTTTGGGCATCTTTATTTGCTTTGAAGTATTTAAGCCCATGTGTTGTAGTGCTCAGAGGGCAGACTAGGACCTGGGAGACAAGGGTTCAAATACCCTCTTAGCCATGAATCTCACTGGGACATCTTGTGCAGTCAGTCTCTCAGCCTTGCCTATGTTGCAGGATTGTTGTGGGGATAAGATGGGAAGGGGAGAACCGTGTCTGCATGCCATCTTGGAGGTTCCACTATCAACCGTGTTGCCTGTTTATTTTCATGGCTCTCTTGGTGGGTTTGCCCAGGGCAGGGTATCGACTGTGGCACCACCACTGAGAAGACCGTGCCCTGAGATATATTTCCTCTGGAGACTTAAAAATCTTTTTTAAAAACAAAGCCTGAGTTTTTATTCTCTGGGAAATTACAATTTTTTTCCAGAAGCTGCTGTACTTAAGATCAATGAGGTTTTGCTCTGATGCTTGAGTTCAATTTCTTAAACAAGGACTAGATAACTGTTACACAGCTTCTGTTCAGTGATGTTCTACACTGTAATTTAGAATTGCAGGCTCACCTTTCTCTGGTAATAGGCTTGTAGTGATTTAGTGTGGCTTATAGTATTACAGCTAGGTTTGTTTGTTTTTCCAAAAATTCCTTGGAGATCGACACTATATAGAAGACTCTGCCATAAGTGGGTCAGGCTCACACCTAAGGGGATTGTGCTTGAGGTTCTTCGGGGATTAAATTTCTGTGAATTCAGATCTAAACCGACTTGATCCGTACCTCTCAGACTAATGCACAAATCGGAATATTATTAGCTTTTAGCTTTAGCACTTCTCTGAATTTTGCAATATAATTCTCTGCTAAAGTAAAGTATGCAAATACAGTACATGCTTTAGGATAAACTACACTTAGAAATGCATATGTGCATATGCACATATTTGGTGCATAAAATACATATTTTAAAATACACATGGTTGAGATGGAATGGATGTATTATCAATTGCATTTATATCAATATATTTCCTCTAAGGAGTTTGGGTCTCTCCCCATCTACATTATCCTCACAACAACCTTCTGAGGTAGGTCAGGCTGTGAGACGGTGACTGGCCTAATGTCACCTGTGCAGATGTGAACCCTGGTCTTGCAGGTTATATTCCAACACAACCACTACACCTCACTGCCTCTCACTCACTTGCAGCTTATTCAAAATTTCAAAATTGTCACACATGCTTATTTGTCTACCCCTGTATTGCACCAGTGCCACAGTCCTGTTTTTCCTTTCCAAAGTGTGTGTGTGTGTTGTGAAGGAATAGGAAAGAAACCCAAGAAACTACAGCTTGAAAAATGAATCTCCTTTACCTTGTTTCCTCTTTAAAAACTGCACAGAAGACAGAAACGTTGCAGAAGTAGGTTTTCTCCCCCTTGCCTGACAAACAGCGCCTGCTAAAATTGCCTCTCCCTTAGGAGAGCGATAAGACATGTATGGCAAAGAAATAAAAATAAAAATGAATTTTAGGCTGGAAGGAAAGGAGCTGTGGGTAAAAATGATCTATACTGAAACCCCATAGGTTTCTATTCTAGCTATCACTCTTTCAAGGTACTGAGAAAAGCTGCTTTATACCAAATCACTCTGTTGTTGTGCGGAAGGTGTGAGGAATCGTCAACCCTCCAGAAGCTGCTGAACTACATTTCCCATCACCCCAGGCCATCATTCATGCTTTCCGGGGCTGATGGGAGTTGTGGTGCAGCAGCATCTGGAGGTTTCCCATACTTGGTCTATAGTGTAGTGGTACAGTCTCTTCCAGGGGTGCAGAGCCATTAGTCAGGGGGCTGAATGTAGCCATTCCAGGTCTCTCTCTGCTCCTCAGAACTCTCTCCAGGCCTCACATACTCCCCGTGTTTCATACCCCCAACTGTTCATTTGGGATGTGTCCTTGCAGTCTGATGATGCCTCTTGCTTCTCTGGGTCTACTGTACAAAGGCAACTTTCTGACCTGGTGCCCTGCCCACTTTTGCCCCAGACCCCACCCACTATTGGCATGTGGCCCTTGGGAGGTTGCCTAGAAGGGGATGCGGCCCTCAGCCTGAGAAAGGTTCCCACCCCTGGTCTACTCTGATTGGCAGCAGCTCTTCAAAATTTAAAGCAGAGGGCCCTATCTGGAGATGCCAGGAATTGAATCAGGGACCTCCTACATGCAGTAGGGATGTGCTGTACCACTAAAAGATAACTTTTGCGTCTATTTTATCACACCCATTTGGTCAAGAGGTGTATCCTAACTGCTAGGGTTGCAACAAGCCGGTATTTTGCTGCTCTGCTGCTTCTTTGGTTAATTATTTTGGGTTTGAAAATCCAACAGATACTCCCAGGTTCGTCCCTTGGCCGGAGAGGTATTGTCAAGCTCTCCTGTAAGACATCAGGTTTTGCTTTAGTTAACACTCCTGAGCTCTCAGATTCCTTCCTGAATCCATTAAGCACCTGGTCCAGCCTTTCCCTGCAACCAAATGCGAGGGTCCATTGCCAGCTAGTTCACTTTGACAAAGTAATGAAGGGTGAAGGGCCGAGGCTCCAAAGCAGCCTTCCACAATCTAGTACTGTCTCAATGTCATTGGACAACAGTTCCCATTATCTCTGACTCTTGGCCCTTCTTGACTGGGAGTCCAGCAGTCAGCTTGTTTAGTCATTTAGTCATGTCTGACTCTTTGTGACCCCATGGACCAGAGCACACCAGGCACTCCTGTCTTCCACTGCCTCCCGCAGCTTGGTCAAACTCATGTTCATAGCTTTGAGAACACTGTCCAACCATCTCATCCTCTGTCGCCCCCTTCTCCCTGCATGAGTGCCTAAGGGCTCCTGCCACTCACCACCTGGCCCAGGGCGGGGCCACAGGCCTCATAAGGACTGCTGCTGCTGCCCAGGAGAACTCCCCTGCGTGAATGCCTAAGGGCCCCATTCCTGCCATTCACCACCTGGCGCCCGCCCTGTGGAATGCCCTCCCACCTGATGTCAAAGAGAAAAATAACTACCAAAATTTTAGAAGACATCTGAAGGCAGTCCTGTTTAGGGAAGCTTTTAATGTTTAATAGATTATTGTATTTTAGTGTTTTGTTGGAAGCCGCCCAGAGTGGCTGGGGAAACCCAGCCAGATGGGTGGGGTATAAATAATAAATTATTATTATCATTACTTGTGCCCTCCATCTTTCCCAACATCAGGGTCTTTTCCAGGGAGTCTTCTCTTCTCGTGATGTGGCCAAAGTATTGGAGCCTCAGCTTCAGGATCTGTCCTTCCAGTCAGCTAGAGGGCACCAGTTTGCAAAGGCTGCCATATGCCACGCCTCATCACTGTTGAGTTTGCTGCCAGTTCCCTTTCCCCCAGCAGGCACGTTATATTCACACACCTCTTCTGCCTTTGGGATAAGCAGTTGGTGCAGGATGGCATTGGTGGAGGTTGGTCAGTTAGGGAGAAAGGGGCACTTCCCCACCAATCCCAGTCTGCTCTCAGCCAGGCCCAACCTACCTGTCTTCCTACTGACCACCAGTCCAGAGGGTGGGACTGCATTTTAGCTTCCACTTCCTTGGTCTCAGTGTTGCCCTTAGAGAACTCCACAGGGAGAAAGGTGGAGGCTCTGGCTCTGCCTATCACTGATACTGGGCCTCCCTGCCTTCTGCTGCTCCAGTTCCAACAGGCACCATCCACCACTGGCTGGCAGGCGACTGGAGTAGTGAGTAGCACCCACCTCTGGCCCAGGGGAGAGGCTTCCACTTCCCTTCCTCTACAGCAGACTCTTCCTGCTGAGAGTTTCTTCAAAGAGCAGAGCACGGCCCAAATAATAAATTCAGATTAAAACGAGAGATGTTCTGCCGGCGTACCATTTTATTTGTCAGCTCCAATCCTTAATGCAATTTGGTTTCTAATATTTTCCCACCGCATTGCTCTTGTATTCCTCTGCCTTTTCTTTTTATTAGTTTCTCGGCGGTGGCAGCCTTCTTGACACCAGCTAGCATTGTTCTTTAATGTATTAATAAAAGCTGCATTATGGAGTAAAAGAAAAAAATAGGGTATTGAGAGAGAATCCAAAGATAATCTTAGTGCGTGTGCATGGGTTTGTGTATGTGTGTGTGTTTGTCTGTCTATCTCGAGAGACAATGGAGTGCGCCTCTGTGGGTTAAGTCAAACCGCTGCATTATCAACAAATTACCTTCCTAGAGTGCAAGCCTGGGCAGCGTGGATGGAGGTCCTGGGCTGTCCAGAAAACAGGACCCTCCTCTCAGCCTTGCTGATGTGGTCCAAAGAAAAGCAAAACAATACATTTGGCATCAGCTTGGCGGCAGGAGTTGCCAGAAGGAGGTGTACAAGGCACCATCCAACCATATTAGAAACTCCCCTCTGGATTGACTCCTTAGCCTTTTCATCTCCTGAAGATATGCTGAAACCACTTTCTTCACTGTTGTACTCACTATTGGTCTTGTTTGCTCAACCCACCAGACCCTGTCTTTGCATGCAGGCAGAGTTCCTAGCTCACTGAGGGTTTGAGACCCACCGGCTACCCTCACCTGGTTTAGCTAGCCAATCAAAGCCGTTTCCTGGGATGTGGCTGCTGTTGCATGCTTTTCAGAGCCACAGGTGAGAGGTGAGTGCGTGGTGGGGACCAAAGATGAACATACTCCCCCAGAAGGAGTACCATGTGTCCACCACCAGAGGTACTACAGTACTACCCCTCCCCTAACACCCCATCCACCCCATATATTTGTATGGGAGTTGGTTATATACATAAGCATACATGTACACACACAGAGAGAGATGAATACATGCCCGCACTGCATTCTTCATCTATCATCAGTCTGACTCTACCCTGGAAACCGAGGATGGCAGCTGTCTGTCACTGTGTCCCAGGAAATGTCAGCAAGGCTGCCGATTGATTGAAGCACCAGAACTGCATTGCTGTTGTGCTTTTTTTTTTAAATAAAGTGCTACGTTAAATTACTTGGGTTTTTATCCTGCTGTGTAATATAGCTTTCTGCATTATTAATGGCAATTGAGAAAACCAAGTGGGTTTTAAAGATCGTTTTGCAGTACGTAAGTAGTGTTAATTATCATAAGTAGAGGTTAAAAAAAAAAAGAGAGCTCGAAATGGCTTTTTAACCTTATTTTCCATTTGAAAGGATGAATGAAAAAATGGACACAGGTTATACTGTAGCTAAGAGAGCCAGTGCAGTATAGTGGTTAGAGTATTGGACTAGGACCTGGGAGACCAGGGTTGAAATCTCTACTTGACCCTGAAGCTTGTTGGATGAACTTGGGCCACTCACTGCCTCTTAGCCCTAAGCTACCTCACAGGCTTCTTGCAGAGACTAAATGAGGAGGGGATGAACCATGCACACCACCTTGAGGATACTTATCCAAGATTCCTACATCTGTCAGAATGATGGTACATAAAGTAACCTTATTACCAGGGGTTTGGGATTGAGGGTATTTGGTAGCCACCTGGAAGAACTCTGGGTGACAGTTAGGGACGAGTGAATCTGTCATCTCCAGTATCTCATTTTTCCAGCCTCAAATTCAGTTCTCCATACAGTGGTGCCCCGCAAGACGAAATTAATTCGTTCTGCAATTTTTGTCGTCTAGCGAATTTTTCGTCTTGCGAAGCACGAAATCCCATAGGAATGCATTGAAAATCAATTAATGCGTTCCTATGGTCAAAAAAAGTCCAAACAAAGCCAAATTTGGTACAACAACAGTTTATTAACTGCTCTTTAAAGTCACACATACTGTAAAGAGCAGTTCAAAAATTGAAGGGAAAATAAATTAACTTTATAAACAAAACATGTCTTTGTTTTTAGACAAAGGAAACAAAGCCGCGAGACGTTTTCGTCTTGCGAAGCAAGCCCATAGGGAAATTTCGTCTTGCGAGGCAAATCGAAAACGGAAAAACCTTTCGTCTAGCGAGTTTTTTTGTCTTGCGAGGCATTCGTCTTGCGAGGTACCACTGTATTTCCATTTCAGCTTGCATTTTTTTAATAACACATTTTTGTATGTGGTTTTCACTTACACAGGTATTTTTAATGTATTTTTTTAAAAGCACCCTTTCCCCTAGTCCAGGCAGCTTGGCCCTCCAGCTGTTTTGGAACTACAACTCCCATCATCCCTAGCTAACAGGACCAGTGGTCAAGGATGATGGGAGCTGTAGTCCCCAAACAGCTGGAGGGCCAAGTTTGGCCACCACTGCCTTAGTTTATGCATTTCTGTAAACACTGTTTGGCTGGAGAACTACATTGCCAAATTTGGAGAAGTGGCAATTTCAAAGGATGACCAGGGTGCAATCTACACACATATTAAAAATGCTTTTTTTAAAAAAAAAAGTTTGAAAATATATATATATATATTGAATTTGCCATAGCTCACCATCACCACCTAGTGTCACATTTGTATATTGCACTTTACAACACACTCAAAACCTGTTTTCTTTGCAGCTGGACAGCTGAGTTCTATGTTTCAGTTTGTGTATTGTTTTGGTAGTTTCGATAGGTTTGCCTTTAAATGTAAAGTGAACCCAATGTTTCCTCCATCCCTGGTTACACTTGTGAGTGTTTCCAGTTGCCAGGGAGTTTTACCCTCCCTTTTCACCCCCACATCTTTGAAACTCAACCCAAACTATTTGTTAATCTTGAAAGTCAGCAGTAATCTGTTACCATGAAAACATTTGAATTGTATCCAATGCCAGATCTACTCAAGAGTGGACCCACTGAAATTAATGCCCATGCTTAACATAGGGTGCATTGAGATTAATTTTCCTGATTATAATGCTATCACTTTTATCCTGGAGTCTAACATTCCCTTTAAGGAATTAAGACCTCTGAACAAGCATCATTGTAATTACATTCCAAAACTCTCACGATTTTCTGGGTTAACAAGGTTTTTCTGGAAGTGAACAACATGGAAATGAGAGCTAGGGTCCTACTAGTTTTTTTCAGGAGTGTCTTTTACATTCTGCGAAAGATCACATAAAACGTGGAAATTATCCAGAAAACTGAACATAGTGCTCTCAGTATGCAGCCTTGGGCCTATCAATTTCAGTGGGTCTACTTTGAGCAAAACCTAGTTGGATTCAACCCTTTGTTTTAAAATGGAAGGAATAATCAAATATGAGAAATGAAATTACTGCCCTGAGGCATGTGCAGAATGTCTCTACTCCTGGACCACAGCTCGTCTGTGCACACATCTGTGATTTGAAAGCAGGGACAAAGGATGGAGTTTCCTGGGATGGTTGTTTCTTTCCAGAAATTAATCATCAGCCGCAGCCAGCCCTGCGATAGTATCTCCGCTTTGGCCAGGTTTCCTTACGTAGCCTAGGACAAGAATAACAATATTTAAAATAAAGATGTCACGGACTGAGACAGTCTGGCTAAAAATAATCCAGCCAGCCAACAGCCTTTGATAGATCACCTAAACAAATAGGAAAGAAATGAAGAGGCTGAACTAAAGCGAGATCCTTAAAGATGTCTTTATTTTGCCTCCCTCCTCCTTGTGAGGAATACATGTGGCTGCACCATTAAAAGAAGCCCTGCTGGAATTTAATGTCTTTATTAATAATGCAGCCAACCTTTTTACATGAGACAGTTTGGTCTTTTGGCAGGCTGCCATTATCCACAAACACCTCAGGCTTTCATGCATATATATATGTGTGTGTGTGTGTGTAAAACACAGACCTTCCGGAGCTGGTAGAGGTTGTGAGGAGACCAACAATTTCACTAATGTCTCCAGGCTGGACATGTTAGAAAGGGCATTTGGGCCTCTCTGATATTCCTCTAGGGTTGGAGGGCAAAATCTAGAGCAGGCTTTCAGTTGGGCTGGGACAGGGCTGAACTTATTGTTTCCCTGCCTGAACTGTGAAAAGGCTAAGCTGACGACTCCAGTTCACATTCCCGCACCTAACTTTTGCCATATCTGCACTGTACATCTAAAATACCGTGATGAAAAGGACCCCTGGTTGGTTAAGTCCAGTCAAAGGTGACTATGGAGTTGCGGCACTCATCTCACTTTCAGGCCAAGGGAGCTGGCATTTGTCCACAGACAGCTTTCCAGGTCAGGTGGCCAGCATGACTAAACCGCTTCTGGCACAACGGAACACCGTGACAGAAACCAGAGCGCACGGCAACACCGTTTACCTTCCCGCTTGAGAGGTACCTATTTATCTACTTGCACTTTGATGTGCTTTCGAACTGCTAGGTTGTCAGGAGCTGGGACCGAGCAGCGGGAGCTCACCCCGTCGTGGGGATTCAAACCGCCGACCATCTTATTGGCAAGCCCAAGAAGCTCATTGGTTTAGGCCACAGCGCCACCCGCGTCCCTGAAGACGGGACTAAACCGCCCAAGGGTTCTTTATCTTTACCTAAAACACCATGATACCACAATAACAACCATGGCTTCCCCAAAGAAGTCTGGGAAGTGTAGTTTGTTAAGGGTGCTGAAAAGTGTTGTTGTTGTTTTTTAAAGATCCTTGTTGTTTTCGCAGAGCTGCAATTCTCACCCCCCCCCCCAATTCTCACTATTTTGCCGGGACAATTGCTATCACGCTTCAGTAATCACAGATTCTGTCTTATCCCTCTGCCCTGGCACCGTAGAGAATTAACTCCAATTAAGACCTCTGCAACCATTCATAGTTCTCTGGTCCCCATGGCCCCTCCCACCCGACCTCCCACCCAATTGCTGCTCTTTCCTTCCCACTCTGCTTCATGGGCAATAGGAAGGAGGCACTGGGTGAGGCAAGGCTGGGCTGTGTGGTGTACAATGGATGTTGCTGCTGCTCCTCACTGCTGGCTTCCCCTGCCACAGCAACTACACACACACACACACACACACACACACACACACACCACGACTCTAGGTGCCCCTATCTTCCTCCTCCAGCCCCCCTTGCCCCGCTTTTCTTTGCCTGAATGTTGGAAGGCACATTCTCAGATTGATTTAACAGTCAATTCTTCTTCCCAGGGAAGCTCAACACCCATAATGCAGTGCAGTTCCCAGGATTCTGTGGGGGAAGCAATAACTGTTTAAAATGGCATGACACTGCTTGAAATGTATAGACAGGGCCAGGGTTGGCTGCCAGGCTGACACTTTGCATCTTCCTCAGTGTCCTGGATATGTTAATTTACCTGTTTAGAAACAAAATAAAAAAAAATCCTTCCAGTATCACCTTAGAGACCAACTAAATTTGTTATTGGTGTGAGCTTTCGTGTGCATGCACACTTCTTCAGATACTGATATGCAGGGACGCGGACTTATAAAAAATATTGGGGGGGCCCGGGAAAGCTCATGAATAATAAATAAGCTCTTGAATATGCAAATAAAGTGGCTCCGGCCCTAAATAGGGCAAGCCACGCCCCCCCAGCCAGCCGATTGGCTGGCTGGGAGGTGTGGCCAGTCGGGATTCCCACTGTTCTCGCGGGCGCTGAAACCGCCAGGAGGAAGGAAATTCCCCCCGGCAGTGCCTTGGCAGTGGCGGTGGTGCTGCGAAGCAGCGAGGCAGGAGCCCCCGCCCCCGGGGATTCCCTAATCTCGTGGGGGACGGCCAGGGCTCTCCCACTAGGGCGCGCGGCTGGCTGGCTGGCTGGCGGGGGACGGCGGCGGCGCTCTGCTGGAAGGGCACCCGAGATTATTGGGGGGGCTAAGCCCCCCCAAAATTTTTTTTGAGGGGGCTCGAGCCCCCTCAGGCCCCATGGAGTCGGCGCCTATGCTGATATGTTTGATGTTGTTGTGGCCAGTAATGGTGTTGTCCAGGTGTATGTGGCAGCAAAGTTGGCATCTGGGTTTATTGCAGGCTCTGGTACCAGTGTCCATGTCCAGGTCATTGTATTATTGTGGGTGAGGAGTTGTTTAAGATTGGGTGGCTGTCTGTAGGCAATGAAATGTCTTCCTCCCAGAGCTTGAGAAAGATAACTGTCATTGTCTAGGAGAGGTTGTAGATCTCTGAATCTGTTGAACTGTTTTAAATTGGAGCTGTATGTGATTTACTAGTGGTGTTCTGTTGTTTGCTTTTTTGGGTCTGTCTTGAGGCAACTTCTCTCTGGGTATCCATCTGGCTCTGTTGATCTGTTATTTAACTTCATCAGGTGGATATTTTAGTTCTAAAAAGGTTTGCTGTATCTGAAGAAGTGTGCATGCACACGAAAGCTCATACTAATAACACACTTAGTTGGTCTCTAAGGTGCTACTGGAAGGAATTTTGTTAATTTGTTTCGACTACGGCAGAGCAACACGGCTACCTACCTGTACCTGTTTAGAAGCAGCTTTGGAAACAATTTCCGTACTGTTTTTTAAAATGGAAAATAATTATGTGGTTGTTTTTTTTTTTTTAAAAAAAGTCCTGGCTTTAACCCCTGGCATCTCCAGGTACGGCTGGGAATGTAGCCCATCTTGAATCCCATAGAGCCAACTGGCCATCAGTGTAGACCAGGGATGTCCAACTCTCAAGAGACAGAGATCTACTCCCACTATAAAAACACTGGCAGTCATCTACCCATTGGATTGACCAAAGTTGATGAGGTTTTTTGGGAGAGGAACAGCCACAGTGGTTGAGCTTCTTTCTTTTTTTGGAGGGGGGGGGGAATTGACCAGGATCACGCGATCGATCAGGATCAACCAGGAACACCCTGTGATCGACCAGTAGATTGTGATCAACCTGTTGGACATCCCTGGTGTAGACAATACAGTGGTACCTCGGGTTACAGGCGCTTCAGGTTACAGACACTTCAGGTTACAGACTCGTCTAACCCAGAAATAGTACCTCGGGTTAAGAACTTTGCTTCAGGATTAGAACAGAAATCGTGCGGTGGTGGCACGGCAGCAGTCGGAGGCCCCATTAGCTAAAGTAGTACCTCAGGTTAAGAAAGGTTTCAGGTTAAGAACGGACCTCCGGAATGAATTAAGTTCGTAACCAGAGGTACCACTGTACTGAGCTGGACATGTGGCCTTACTTGGGATAAGACAGCTCCCTAATAAATTTTTCTGGGGGGAAATTTGGCCTGACTTTAAAAGGTACAGCCCCTCAGTTATATGTGATGGGTGCTGAAGTGTAGGTGGACTCAGGCATGACCCAATACTGAGATTCAGCTCAAATGGGTTTATTGGAACATTGGGAACAAGTAGAACAAGAGTAGCAAACAGGGGGACTTGGTCCAGGCAACATACCTCCCCGCCTGTGATAGGTCACCTTATGCTGTGACTGGCGAATCAGAACACTGGCTGTATTGCAGTAGGGGTTAAGTCGGGCATCTCTGCTTCATCTAGTGATGTGAGGTGCGAATATTCTCTGGAGAATATTCTTGGGGATGAAAATTCCCTGGAGAATATTCTCCACAAACTGTAAATTCTAATGTAAGAACCAGTTTTACAACCCACATTAAAAAAACCTAGTAAATAATAAGTCATGCTGTGATATTGCCAGTGTAAGTAATGAATAATGTTGTTTTTTTTTATCCAGTTACATTACTGGGCATTGTGTCATTCACCACTGGCAGTTCTGAAATGTGAGCTACAGAAAACATTTTTATTTTAGTTTTAAAAATGCTATTCATTTAATTTGATGAACATTTGAATTTTTATGTATTTTTATGTATTTCAACTACATGTAATAGCCCTTTTTTCTATTTTGGTGTGACCTTAATCTTAGCAATTCTATACCCTTGGCCATACAGTGTGATTTATTTTTTTTACAGAAAGTAGCTTTAATGCTTTATACACTTAAAGTACCTAGGCCTATACAATTATGTGTAATAGCATGTGAAGTGGTCTTGATTTAAACAGTTGACATTTCTGTATTTTGATTTAGTGCCAGTAACTGGTTTCTTCAGTGCCATTCAATGGTACAAGGTGCTATTTACCAGCGACTGACATACTGAAATATATTATCATAATAAATTTAATGTTAATGGCTTCTTTTATATGTATGCATATAGTTTTGTTTATCAACTATATTAACTAATTATATATAACTAATTATATATAACTAATTATATATCATTTTCAATGCATTAAAATGAAGATTCTCCCATTTTAAATGAAAATTCTCTAATATTCTCAATAGAGAATATTCTCCAAAAGATTATTCTTAAGAATTTAACACGACTAGCTTCATCCCTGATGCATTTGAAGGTATGTTTTTGGCTCTAATAAATTTCAGGGGAGGGGAACGTGTTTGTGTGTGTGTACCATGAGGCTGAAATTCTGGTGTGTGTTTAATTTGTATATATTTTTTAACTGCTTCATTTGTTTAATGGATGAGGCGCTAAATAAGGCTTCTGCCTGCGGTTTTTGTTGCCTAAACATCCGGTTGATGCTGTTATTGTATTTTCTTTCTTTTCTTCCTCAACTTGTCCTCAGATAGCTTTTAAGATCCTGCTGTCGTGGCCTCCTGCTGCTTGAGAAAAAGCCAAGCTAAATTTCCCCAGTTACCATAGCTTAAGAAGAATAATACCAGGAGTCAACTGCTGCCTTTTCTTCCCTTTTCATTGTTCCTTGCATTTGAGGACCAGTAAATCACTGTAATGGTGCGATAATGACTCTGGAAGGAAACATATTTATTTTCTTCTCTCTTTTTCTTTCCCCCTCTCTCCTATTGGCATTTTAATCTTCTTTTTGTTCTCCTTTTTCTATCTGTCTCAACCTACAATAAGGAATCTGCTTTTAATTATTTCTTTGAGTGCTCTCTTGGAATATTCTGCTGCAAGGTCAAGTGCGGGTGATTTTACAGGCCCTTTATTTCCATCTCTGTGTTGTTTTCTCTTCATCTTGTGAAGGCTTTGAGCCAGAAGTCTTGGATCTGAATTTCACCTGAATCATGAGTTCACTAGGGGTCATGGGAGGATAGGACTCTCAACTGCTGCTAGCCATAATGGTGGTATAGAACCTAAGTCATGGGTAGGCAAACTAAGGCCCGGGGCCAGATCCTGCGCAATCGCCTTCTAAATCCAGCCCATGGATGGTTCAGGAATCAGCATGTTTTTACATGAGTAGAATGTGTGTTTTTATTTAAAATGTATCTCTGGGTTATTTGTGGGTCATATGAATTTGTTCATTCCCCCCCCCCCATATAGTCCGGCCCCCCACAAGGTCTGAGGGACAGTGGACCGGCCCCCTGCTGAAAAAGTTTGCTAACCCCTGACCTAAGTGTTCAGCGGCAATCTACCTCCAAACACCAGTTGCTGTGGGCACAGGGGTATCACATTTGAGCCTTCCTAGTGAGCCTCCCCAAAGCATTAGTCACTATAGGGCATATTGGTTGTGAGTTCTGGGGGACTTGCTCCCTGCCTTCAGGGCTGGAGGAAGGGGGATGCTGGCTGCCCCGGGTGTCACCACTGAGGTGACAAAATGCCGTGCAGCACTCACCACGGGGCCTGCAGTGTGCCCAAGCCACGCGTCTCTCCTGGTAGAGATGCAGTGGTTTGGGCGCGCGCATGCTCCATGCTGCCCAAATGGTCTGCCCACTGCCTCCCCCAAGCTGTAGGGCGGCTGAGTGGGAGGAGGCAGGCAGACTCTGGAGGCCCCGCGGTGCGCCCCTCCCCTATGGACGGCTCATCCCACCCCCGCCCTGCCTCTGGGCGCACCGCCCCAGGTGCCTGAGTGGCTTCCTCCGCTGCTGCCTGCCTTGCAGGCCTTTTCTCACCTGGCCTAGAAAGGCAGGGCCCTGACTGACTCCAACTACATTAGCTGAGGCAGCTGAACAGACTCTTGCATCCAGTAGCACCTTAAAGACCAACTAAGTTAGTTCTTGGTATGAGCTTTCGTGTGCATGCACACTTCTTCAGATACCATGCACACGAAAGCTCATACCAAGAACTAACTTAGTTGGTCTTTAAGGTGCTACTGGAAGGAATTTTTTTATTTTGACTATGGCAGACCAACACGGCTACCTATCTGTAACTAGACTCTTGCATCAACACTGATAATTGACCACATTGGGTGATGGAGGTGTAGTCCAAAAACTTTTGGAGGCCATCGGGTTGAGGGAGGCTGATTGAGCTGAAGCCGGTTACTTTTGAGCAGCTTGATTAAAAAACGAAACAAAAGAAAACCCCTCATAAAACCTGGATACTTCTGAAAATCCTGTCTCTTGACTTTGAAGCCTGCCATCCCCATTGGTAGATCAGTGCCACTGAGGAAATGGATTTGTGTCATTCACGTCCCACTACATTTAATATATCTGCTCAGGCTTTGTTGTGAAGGGGTGCTTGTTTCAAATCACTGGGGTTGGTGACAGGCCAGTTGGTGACTGCTCCGATTTCCGATTTCCCCTTTATTTCATGTCTGCCTTGATGTACCTCAAAGCATCATGCTCCTGGCTCTGCTGGTGTCAATTGATGAGAGATCGGTGTGTGCATGTCTCTTTCCTCACCCTCATTTTAAAACAGAGGTACAAGAAGGCCTCAGTGTGGCATGGCAAATGGTTCTGATAAAGCATTTTTGAGTTCTGGCCCACTTCCTTGATTATACAGTGGTACCTCGGGTTAAGTACTTACCGTATTTTTTGCACCATAACACTCACTTTTTTCCTCCTAGAAAGCAAGGGGAAATGTCTGTGCGTGTTATGGAGGGAATGCCTACGGGTGGTGGTGGGGATCTGCTGCAGTCGTGAGCAGAGGATCCATGGTTCCCCTTCCTTCCCTCCTCCGTGGCTCGCTTTGAAACAGCAAAGTGGGAGAAGAGCCACTGAGTGGGGAGGAGAGAGGGACAGAAAGCCTGCTTGCTTTAAAGGAGCAAAGCGGGAGAGGAGAGAAGCCTTCTCCCCTTATACCCCTCTTCTTCATTATTAGCAGCATCCTTCTCCACCCACCCCACGCATGCTCCTTGTCCTTTGAGTACTTTTCCTTCCCTCCCCACTTAAAACATGGTTACAAAGCACGGATCCACATGGATCCTCAGGATTTTTGCACTGGGTCACCCCAAATTCACCATCAGATCACATAGCATGTCCATGGCTACATCTTGCACCAAAATAATAACACACCCACTGTTGCCTGGGGCTGCAGCGGTGCAAAAACGTGGTTACAAAGCATGGATCCACATGGATCCTCAGGATTTTTGCATTGGGCTACTCCAAACTCACTGTCAGATCACATGTCTGTGGCCACAGCATGAACCACAAAAATCATACATCCGCTGTTTCGTTTAGAATATTTTTTTCCTTGTTTTCCTCCTCTAAAAACTACGTGCGTGTTATGGTCGGGTGCGTGTTATAGAGCGAAAAATACGATAATTCATTCTGGAGGTCCATTCTTAACATGAAACTGTTCTTAACCTGAAGCACCACTTTAGCTAATGAGGCCTCCTGCTGCCGCCATGGCGCCGCAGCATGATTTCTGTTCTCATCCTGAAGCAAAGTTCTTAACCCGAGGTACTATTTCTCGGTTAGCAGAGTCTGTAACCTGAAGCGTATGTAACCTGAGGTACCACTGTACCTCTGTGTTACCCCCTTGATAGAATTCAAGTAGATGATTCACTTGGTGGTGGAAGGAGCAATATTAGATTTATTTCTAAATCCATTGTTTCTTTTAAAAGAAAGATGTCTACGTGTCGCCAACAGGACAGGAGGATGAGCAAGAGAAGGGGAGAGAGGCAAGGCCTGTCAACCTCCTCAGCAGTTCTGAATTAGGCTGGACCAGTTGGAAATGAAAGGTTCAGGGAGTAGAGATGGAATAGATTGAGGAAGTAAAGGTAAAGGTAAAGGGACCCCTGACAGTTAAGTCCAGTCGCGAACGACTCTGGGGTTGCGATCTTCATCTTGCTTTACAGGCTGAGGGAGCCAGCGTTTGCCCACAGACACATTTCCCAGTTCATGTGGCCAGCATGACTAAGCTGCTTCTGGCACAACGGAACACCGACATCAGAGCAGCGCTTGGAAATGCTGTTTACCTTCTCGCTGGAGGGTTACCTTTTAATCTACTTGCACTTTTTTGGCATGCTTTTGAACTGCTAGGTTGGCAGGAGCTGGGACTGAGCAATGGGAGCTCACCCCGACACAGGGATTTGAACCGCCGACCTTTTGATTGGCAAGCCCAAGTAAAACCCAGATTTGGAAGGTTGCTCAGAAGGGAAGGTGGTTTTCAGGCTGAAAAACGTTTTCCATATCTAATGCAGTTCGATAGACGAATGGCATGACTCTGAATAAGGCAACTTTCTGTGTTCCAAAGGCACAGAAGAAGGAGTCAGCCAGGATTGTATTCTGGGTGCCACCACTGAAAAGATCCTATTATGCATGCCCATCCATGGTTAGAAAGACAACAGTGTGATGCACTACAGAATCTTCTCCTCTAGAGACCAGAATGTAGACATTATATCTAAGATCCCTAATCAATCGAGACATGAATGGGGAACCTTTTCCACCCAGTGGGCTACATTCCCATTCTGGGAACCCTTTGGAGGGCCACATGCTGGGGGGGGGGAGCAAAGACAAAAAGTAGGTTGAGCAACTAAGTTCCTACGTTCATGCACTAGACTAGTTCCAGAATGCACCCCTCTCTATTCTCAATTCACACTATCAGGGGACATTATTGGAGGTCAATGACACCTTCTGGACTGCCAAAAGCACTCAAGGAGATTCAAAGCAGGGGCAGCAAGGGGTGTGGCTAGGGATATTTTTGAGGGCCATGTGGAGAGGCATGGAGAGCCACATTCTGTCTCCAGGCCTGCAATTCTCCACCCTAATTTAGGGCTTTCAACATGGGCTAAGAGAGCTGACACTCCTGTTCTCCTGCTATGTCTTTCCACTTGAAATTTGCCACAATGCAATTAAATATAGATACCAGTTGACGCCGATTGAGCTTGCTTAGCATTCTAGGCTGAAGGAGTGAAGACTATGTTCAAATGATGTTTAGCCATACCTGATCTTGCAGGGAATATAGTGGGCTTGTTGAGAGGTGTGTGATTGAAACCACCTTGGAAGTTGTGTGTCTGCAGTGCCACACCTGGAGTAGATGCTAATGTGAGATGTACCAGGCAAAAGTGACCTCAGGTTGCTTGACTCTTGGAGAAGCTGAGCACCTGTTTCTCTTAGTGTTGACTCTTACACAGAAAGATTTTACATCCATATATAAAACCATGGGGATTTTCACTGGATTTGTTTCAGCAGTTCAAATCTGCAGGCTTGGTTGTGGCTGAGCGCTTGGTTAAGGCTTGGAAAAGGATGAGCTTTTAACAGTGTTGGGGAGGGAGCTAGCAAATGAAGATTGGGGAGGCCAAAGGGTATTTGCAGGATTAGGCTGAAGGAGGGAGTTAACTGGAAAAAGATTCAGGAATGGCCAGGAAACAATGGCAGAAGTTTGAGGGTTGCATGGGGGTGAAGACTTTGGTTGGAGACCCTTCCAGAATGGAAAGGGCCATGGTTAACTGGTAACATATCTTGTTTGCTCACAGAAGGTTTCAAGTTTAATCCCTTGCATCTTCAGGTAGGACTGCAAAAGACTCCTGTCTGAAAAAGCTGGAGAGCCTCAGCCAGCTGTATAAATAATAATAAATGGGCAATCATAGTTAGTAGATCTCATTTTCTTTTCACCCTCTCTTCCCCCACATGTATCATCCCTAATTAGAAAAGCAGTTTCAAAGTAATGATTCTACCACTTAAGAAGACTTTCAGATTGGCCATTTAAGACCCCATTTGTAGCCAGTTTGTTGTAGACATTGCTGCCAGGCAGTTCTGGCCTACATCAGTGAATCATTCTTACAGTAGGTCACTCAGCCCCAGGACTGAAGCCTGCTTGAGGTGAGTCACTTCAGGCCCATGGAGATCTTGGGTTCTGCAGCAACAGAATAACTAGGTTTTCCACAATGTTCTTTTCAGGGATCAATCTGTATTGCATTATGTCTGAGCAGGGGCGGAGGGGGAGAGTTTTCCTATTCCCCAGTTCAAAGACAGTGTATGTTATTCAGTGCACATTATAAAGATAATAGGGGATAATATGATAATAATCCTTTCTTTCACATTGAAATTAGGGAGGTGCTATATTTATTGCCCAATACCTCTCTGTTCCCAATACTGCACATTTGTAAAGCTCCACCTGCCTTTTCTGTATTTGTTTCTTCTGTGAAAGCATGTGTTCTCTGTTGATTGAAATGCCAAGATGGAATTTGTTCCTTGGGCTAAAGACTTGCTGCGGAAAACGTCGCTGTCCGATTGCAAAATAGCTGGATTAGAACTAACAATGCAGTTTGATTCTATTCATTTGGGCTTGAATGAGGACAATGGTTTCTTGTCCCACTTCTGGTGTTAATTTGCTAAGGAATGGGAAGATGATTGCATTATCACCAAATTATTATGGGTGCGAGTGGTCACTGTGCTTATCTTGCGCGAATTCTAAGCTTTAATTGGATTGTCACAGACATTACATTGACACTGTATGCCACTGTTCAGAATTCTTTTCTCCTCTTCTGAAACCATATTTCTGCCAACTGAGAATTACATTTTAGTGGAGTTTAGTTCACAAAAGCTTGTGGATTGTATCCAATAGCGGATTTGCCTTAGCGGAAAGCACTCCTGCTTAGTCACACAAGTTGGGGGTATTTTGGGTGTCTTTTTAATCAGTGTCTTTTCCCCACCTCAAAAGTTGCACCTGGTGGATGGAGGATCCTCCCCCAGAACAGAATAGGGTACAACACAATTATCTGTGGTAGGGATGGGAAATCAGTGAAAATCAGCTGCTCAGTCTTGGAGAAGTTCTTTTCACTAAGATAGGGGACCTTTTTTCAGTCTGAGGACCACATTTTCTTCTGGGCAGCTTTATAGAAGCCACATGTGGGCAGGATCAGAAGCAAAAGTAGATGGAGCAATGGATTTACCTTACGCTACTTTCTACACACAGGTAAGCAAGAAGTACTGTCTCAAGAACATCTTGCAGCCAGGGAAAACTGCTCAAGGTGGGGCCAAAGCAGGGCTGGTGAGAGGGGTGGCCCGAGAAGAGTTATGAGGGCCAGGTAGAGAGACTATGGGGCTGGAAGAGGTTCCCCACCCCTAGTGTAGACAGTATGGAACTACATGGATCAATGGTTTGTCTCTGTCTAAGGCAGCTTCCATTGATCCTATGTCTTAGAAAATGGGTTGCCATCCTTTGAGTCTTTGGATATATTTGCAAACCAGAGAAAATGTCATGGAGAACACACATAAAGAGGTGGAGCTACATTTTTTGGTATACATTTTACATGGGAAAAGACCCCTCTGATCATAGCTGTGGATTGACCTCTTGTTTGGCTTTCTTCTGCATTGTAAAAATGTGGCTCCTTCTGCAGAGCATTCTGTGGAGGGAACTCGGTAGTTTAACTAAGTGCAGAGCCGGCCCTATCATTGGGTAAAGTGAGAGAGTTGTCTCATATGGAAGATCTTGGGTGGCAGCAATAGCCAACACATGCATGTACACACAGCCAGACCATTATCATCTGTGGCTGACACACTTGATATGCCCCATTTAAACTAGCCTGAGGTCCTTAGATGCAGGAAGAGGAAATTACCCCAGCTGCTGTTTCTCTGCCTCAGCCTCATTTCCATGTCATCCTCCTGCTCCCCTTCCATGTCCATCTCAGCCGGCCACTCCACTGCTGAACCCAGCGACTCTTCAGGACTCATAACACACTAGAAACATGTTTTGTTAGCTGTTTCTATGACAAAATTTTGAAAAATCTCCCTTCCAAGGTAGGGATGGAGGACAAACTCGATTTTGTTTGCATTTCAGTGTGAACCTATCTAAAGTTGCCTTTCTCAAACCAATATGCAAACCATACCACAGCTCTCCCACAAAATTTGTGCTTCTCCAAATCTTGTGATGTACCTCTCCAACCAAACGTAATGTACAGAAATACTTATATTAGGCACGTTGCCCCCTAAAACCTGCATTTGTGAAAATGACATGTCAAATTGAATTATCTTTGGGGAGGATGCTTTCAAAAACATGTATTTTAGATAAAACCATGTATTAGGAGAAGGTAAAGGGACACCTGACCATTAAGTCCAGTTCCAGACGACTCTGGGTTTGCGGTGCTCATCGTGCTTTACTGGCCAAGGGAGCCGGCGTTTGTCTGTAGACAACTTCCAGGTCATGTGGCCAGCATGACTAAGCCACTTCTGGTGAAACCAGAGCAGCACACGGAAACACTGTTTATCTTCCCGCCAGAGCGGTACCTGTTTATCTACTTGCACTTGACTTGCTTTCAAACTGCTAGGATGGCAGGAGCAGGGACAGAGCAATGGGAGCTCACACCGTTGTAGGGATTCGAACCGCCGACCTTCTGATCAGCAAACCCTAGGCTCTGTAGTTTAGACCACAGCACCACCCGCGTCCCACACTTATTAGGAGAAACTTAACTGAAATTGACATCCCTCTTCCAAAGCGATCTTTTTGCTATTTGCATCAACTAATTCAAATACTCCCGTTTAAAATGTAGCAACACTGGCAAACAAGTGGAGTCTGAAATCTTATAAACCAAATCAACAGATGTTTAATCCCCTCCTTGATACCCCTAAGTTCTCCCCGCTTTTAAATAGTCCTGTCCCTGCAGGATACAAGCAGGTGAGTTTGATTATGAGCCAATTCAGAGCCACTACGCATGGAGAGAGGACTTAAAAGGGCTGCAACAATTCACTGTTTATTTCCTTTGGGATTTCTTTCTTGGAATATATGGAGCTGTCCTGAGACAGGAGCCAGTTTCCCCCCTCAGAGTCTTCTTGTCTGATGGGTTTCATAATTAGCATGACAAAGCCTTCTCTGTCCTGCTTTGAGAGAACTGGAGGAGCAGAGAGGGCTGGGGACTAATTTCTTTCAGCAAGCTGTTTCCAGGTTTTCCAATGCCAGCTGCAAATCACGGAAAAAAGCTGGGGCTTTGTGTCTTGTCGTGAGAAGCTATATATACACAGGTGCCGGCATATCAACCATTGGGCTGGATCTGAATCACCCCTCCCCCAGTTGGTCACGTAGTTGGAAGGATGAAGCAGAGCGAGTCCTGTGTTCAGGCCTGGCAGCACAGTTTAAGAAGGCTATTGACAAACTGGAACGTGTGCAGAGGAGGGCGACCAAGATGATAAAGGGTCTGGAAATCAAGCATTATGTGAAGAAGAAGAAGAAGAAGAAGAAGAAGAAGAAGAAGAAGAAGAAGAGGAGGAGGAGGAGGAGGAGTTTGGATTTGATATCCCGCCTTTCACTCCCTTTTAAGGAGTCTCAAAGCGGCTAACATTCTCCTTTCCCTTCCTCCCCCACAACAAACACTCTGTGAGGTGAGTGGGGCTGAGAGACTTCAGAGAAGTGTGACTGGCCCAAGGTCACCCAGCAGCTGCATGTGGAGGAGCGGAGACGCGAACCCGGTTCCCCAGATTACGAGACTACTGCTCTTAACCACTACACCACACTGGCTCTCAGTGAGGGAGTTTGGTACGTTTAGCTCGGAGAAAAGACGACTGAGAGGTCATATGACAGTTGTCTTCTAATATCTGAAGGGCTGTCACATGGAAGATGGAGCAAGCCTATTTTCTGTTGCTCCAGAGGGTGGGACCCAAACCAATGGATTCAAATGAAAAGACAGGAGATTTCAACTCAAGGTTAGTAAGAAGCTTCTGGTGGCAAGAGTTATTTGACAGTGGAACGGACTCCCTCTGAAGATGGTGGACTCTAGGAGAAGCAGGATTAAGATGTGGAGATATGTTTCAGAGATCCAGACCGTGGGGAGCTCTGAAAAATTAATAAATACAATTTGGACTATAATTTGATCTCTATGGGGAGCTGGCTTCAGGCACCAGGCCCATTGGCAGACCAGCTCTACATTACAAAGATGTCTGCAAATGTGACAACTGAAGGCTGGCAACATCAACCTGTTCATCCATAGAAGTGACCAGAGGAGGAATGACCACTGGGAGGAGTGCAGAGAGAAGAAACACCCTGGGACACCTACAACTGGACATCTTCATCTGCCCCAGCTGCAACAAAACATGTCTCTCCCATATCGGATTCTACAGCTGCAGCAGGTGCTGTAACCTTTGAACAGTTTGACTTCACCTTGAAAGGCGCACTCCTCTATTGTCTCATGAGATAGACTGATGACAACCCAATCCAGCACTGGGTGAGGGTTCCTCATTGCTGAGGCTCATATTCCAATCCAGGACTTCAAGGAGCTCAGTGACATTTCTCTGGCAATATATACATCATCTTGTCTTGCATTTTGTAACTCTGAAGAAAGAGAAGTCTCCAAGGGGCTGTAGAAGTTGCTTTTGATTAGACTGGGATTTCAGAAATCCTCCCTGCTCCCCTAAATTAAATGGAAAAGAAAAGCTCTCTGTCTAATTAGAGTCTACTGGGGGATCAGGAGGAGAGCATTTCTAGTCCTTTGCATGGATTACAAATGTTCTAAAATAACCAAAGTGTTTGAGCAAGCTTTTAAAACATAGATTGGATTACTTCCTCCCTGTCCTGCTTCCGGGGGGGGGGGTAGGGTTGTCTGGTTGTCTGTCTGTAAATCAGAACTTTGGATAACTTTAAAAGGTAAAGGACTCCTGACAGTCAAGTCCAGTCGCGAATGACTCTGGGGTTGTGGCGCTCATCTCACTTTACTGGCCGAGGGAGCCAGATTTTGCCCGCTGACAGTTTTTCTGGGTCATGTGGCCAGCATGACTAAGCATATTCTGGAAAAACCAGAGCAGCGCACAGAAGCACAATTTACCTTCCCGCTGGAGCGATACCTATTTATCTACTTGCATTTTTGGCATGCTTTCGAAATGCTAGATTGGCAGGAGCTGGGACCGAGCAATGGGAGCTCACCCCATCATGGGGATTCAAACTGCCGGCCTTCTGATCGGAAAGCCCAAGAGGCTCAATGGTTTAGACCACAGTGCCACTTGTATCCCCTGGATAACTTTAGTTTCTTAATGAGGAGGAAGCCACTTTAGACAAACCAGAAGTTCAGGTGTCCAGATAATACAGAGATACCCGCTGCCTGGCATTTCTTGTTGTTTGCCTGTTACTGGCTCAGAGGGGAACTCTCAAGTGTGACCTTTTGTATGTTTCAGGTGTGCATCTCTGAATGCAACAGACCTGCTTCAAAGGAAACGCAGATCACCTTTGGAGCCAGGATGCCTTGGAATGCCAGTTGCTAGGAATCAAAGATGAGAATAGTGCTGTTACCCTCTGGTCCTGCTTGGAGGCTTCCCAGAAGAGCCATCTATCTGGTTGGCCACTGTGAAAACAGGATGCAAGGCCCCAGCAGGGCCAATCCCCAAAGCTGATCATGTGCAAAAGTGCTATTTAAATTGTTGTTGTCCCCTGCAAGGGACGCGGGTGGCGCTGTGGGTTAAACCACAGAGCCTAGGACTTGCCGATCAGAAGGTCGGCGGTTCGAATCCCCGCAATGGGGTGAGCTCCCGTTGCTCGGTTCCTTCTCCTGCCAACCTAGCAGTTCGAAAGCATGTCAAAGTGCAAGTAGATAAATAGGTACCACTCTGGCAGGAAGGTAAACGGCGTTTCCGTGCACTGCTTTGGTTCGCCAGAAGCGGCTTAGTCATGCTAGCCACATGACCCGGAAGCTGTACGCTGGCTCCCTCGGCCAATAAAGCGAGATGAGCGCCACAACCCCAGAGTCGGTCACGACTGGACCTAATGGTCAGGGGTCCCTTCCCTTTACCTTGTCCCCTGCAGCTTTTGCACTAGGCAGTGCCAGCGGTGTTCAAGTTGAACAGGGGTGAGGATAGAAGGTTTGTGTCTCGAAGTTTATACCTCTTGAAGCAACACTGAAAGCTGTTCACATTGGCCAAATGTACAAGCATTTGTGACGCCTATGTTTGTGGTGGTCTTTTTATAGATACACTAGCAAAAGCATTCATCATTGTTATTGGTAGAGCTGCCACGGTTTCTTATTTTCTTGCTTGACATGTTAAAAATAGGCACCCTGTGCTAGATCAATTGAATGTAGATGGAAGAAGCAGTGGGTGGACAGGACCATCAGCAATGTCTTGGGAGCTGTCACTGAGCTACAGCCCTTCTTCAACCATTGTGTTATAGTCACAACCCTTCCTCTGCTCTGCATGCTGTGCAGAGATGTATTACACCCCAGCCCAATCTTCCTTGCAATATACAAGCCCCCGCTTCACACAAAATGCCATTCATAACATTGGACCCTTTTGCTAGCATGTAAAAATCTTTTCTTCAAAATATTTGTGTGTGTGTGTGTGTGTGTGATGGAGAACTGCATTTGCCATCTCAGTGACATGGCCTCTGATTGAAGTTCCTTGGCAGGCCAGCACTTCCACATGGCAGCGTGACCTCTGCAGCCTCTGCCCCTGGGTTAGCACAAACTACATCTCAACATAGATTTATTCCCAAAAGGCTGAGGGATCGCTGATAACCCATCCATCGTCAAGCGTCCATCGGTTTGGACAGCTGGGCTAACCAGAGGGAAACATCGGCTAAGGTGCTGTATGTCTGTCTCCTGGGGGGGGGGGCAGCCAAATGCAAGCCAAATGTCTCATGGCTTAAGATGTCCTGAGTTGAATTGGTGCCCATGGTCTCTCTTTTTGTCTCCCTTAACAGCAGATGATGGACTGTCTCCAGGGTTAATTCAGGAACCAGATTTGAATGGGCTACTGTTGCTTGCCTTTTGCTTGGCATCCAAAGCGAAATGTGGATTCCTAGAAAAAGGCTGTCAGAGAAATTATAGAATAAAAATTGAAATGTGTGTGAGAGAGGAGGTCTGGGCAAGTGAAGGCTGGAATGTGAAGAATTGAGAGAGAAGGACAGAGCGACATCTTCAGACATCTCAAGGTCTGCTACATGGAAGATGGAACAAGCTTGGATTTTTCCCTGCTCTAAAGGGTAGGACCCAAACCAATGGCTTCAAGTTACAAGAAAGGAGATTCCGACTAAACATCAGGAAGAACTTTATGACAGCAAGAGCTGCTTGACAGCTGAACACACTCCCACAAGAAGTGGTGGACTCTCCTTCCTTGGAGGTTTTTAAGCAAAGATTGGATGGCCAACCTGTCATGTATGCTCTAGTTCAGGCATAGGCAAACTCGGCCCTCCAGGTGTTTTGGGACTACTACTTCCATCATCCCTGACCACTGGTCCTGTTAACTAGGGATGATGGGAGTTGTAGTCCCAAAATGCCTGGAGGGCTGAGTTTGCCTATGCCTGCTCAAGTTGATATTCCTGCATTGCAGGAAGTTGAACTCAGAATCCCTTCCAATTCTACAGTGTCAGTGGTGCTTAAAAGAGTACTGGTCCCTGTCCTGAACTCTAGTTTTCCAGTGATTGAAAAACCTCTGATGTCAGGGGCGGGTGCCAGAAGCAGGTCAGCATCAGTGAACTCTTTATTCAAAGAAACAAACAGCTCAAGAGACCAGGCCTAGTGAGCACAGCAAATCTTCCCAGTAGATGTTGGCTCCCTTCCTTCCTACAACTCCCTAAGGCTCCTCCTCCCCTGGGTCTTTCCCAAGCAGTCAGAGACTCCATCATTGCACCTATCCTTTCTCTGTCCTCTTCATATCTCTTCTGGTCCTGGGAGACTGGTGGGGAGGGAAGCTGATCACAGGGAGAACCCCTGGGTTCTGCAGCAGCCAGCCTGATCTCTGCCTCTAGGCCCCACTCTTCTCCAGCCTCCTCTTCTGCTTCCGCTTCAGGCCTGCTCTCTGCCACAGCCTCATCCAGCTCACAAAATTCTGTCCCCCTCTTCAGCTTCTGAAATTTCCTTCTTCCAGTCTTCTCTCTCTGACTGCTCATCGTTGTCCCATCACCAGTCCCCAGGCTCTGAGCCATCTTCCCTTGGGGGTTCCTTAGCTGGTGCCTCCCACCACTCCTTTATATCCAGCCAGTCCATGACATCTTATATACTAAGAAGCCAAAGACTTTATTTTGCTCTCACCATTCCAGAGGCTTCAGTGCAGCCTTTGTCAACCTAGAATTTTCCAGATGTTGCATCCTACGACTTCCATCAAGCCTAGTTAGCATAGCCAGTGGTCATGGGTGATGGCAGGAGCTGGAGCCCATCCTTAGCACAGGGGTAGGGAAACCCAGGCCTGGGGGCTGAATGTGGCCCTTGTGGTGATCTTCCCAGGTGATTCTCCTCATTGGCCTCATGCCCTCCTTGAATGATATTGCCTGTCTGGAATGTTTACTCATACAGTGATAGTTTCCTCAAACTTCTTGTCCAGATGGAGAAGTGTTTGTGTGTTCATCTAGAAACCTGAGGCTGTTGCATTGCTGGAATGTAGCCCTATGGTCAAATCCAGTGCCCTCACCCACTTTTGTTACTGGCCTTGCTATGTGTCCCCGGAAGGTTGTTCATGAAGAAATGCAACTCTCAGGCTGGAAAAGGATCTCCATTTGTTTCCACATAAGCCCATTCCTTCAAAACGAACGTTTTTCTTGGTGATGGCTGAGAAATCTGCAGAAGGGACATCTGCAGCCTTGTATTAAGAGTAGACCACACACATGACGGCTCATTGTAGTGTTTTATGCATGAGAATCCACTTTAAGCAGTTTATGAGATGGAAAAAGCATGGGAACTTGAAGCCCACTGAATGATCAAATTTTTATGGGTCCATAAAAAGCCTTGTAGAGGTTAATATCCTTGGGAGACAGCCACTAAATTCTGAAGTTGGGCAACCCTCCTCTTTTTTTTACTTCTAGGGTGGGGGGAGTTTATGTTTTCAGATTACATTTCCCTATGTAATTGTAGATGACAGATACATTAAATTAGCTCTCTTTTTTTTGAAAAAGCTTTTGGAGGTCTGCCGTCTCTCTGAACTGTAAATTCCGACTTGACGTTCTCATTTTCAGGTGTCAAGAGAGCATTTTATGTTTTATTTGCTTACGACGAATGGGACAAAATGTAGCCGGGAGTAATACAACGTTACAGGCAATTTAGTGGAAGACGGGAATGAGGAGAGGGAAACAGCAGGCTAAGTTCCTTGCACTTGTGTTCATGACGCCTCTCTTTTTGATGGGCTGGGCTGATGAGAAGGCACAGGGTGTTCAGTCGATCAGGGAATTTATAGTCCAGCTTCTGTGAGGGAAGGGGAAGTTGGCCTGTTTGGCTAAGGTTGATATCTTGCATTGGTGGCTGCTTGAGGTGCAAGTGATCAATCAGAAGAGAAGAAATAGAGAAAGACAGATCCAAATGTGGGATGGGATGAGGCTTGAGGAAAAGAGAACTGGAGAAAAGGAGTTGGGGTGTGAAGGGAGTTTTGCCTTTCAGTACCAGGTGAAAACATTCCTCTTCAACCAGACCTTGGACTGACTGATATCCTGAAGGAGCGTCTCCACCCCCATCATTCTGCCCGGACGCTGAGGTCCAGCTCTGAGGGCCTTCTGGCCATTCCGTCATTATGAGAAGCAAAGCTACAGGGAACCAGGCAGAGGGCCTTCTCGGTAGTGGTACCCGCCCTGTGGAACGCTCTCCCATCAGATGTCAAAACGATAAACAACTACCTGACATTCAGAAGACATCTGAAGGCAGCCCTGTTCAGGGAAGTTTTTAATGTGTGATATTTTAGTGTATTTTTGGTCTCTGTGGAAGCCGCCCAGAGTGTCTGGGGAAACCCAGCCAGATGGGCGGGGTACAAATAATAAAATATTATATATTATATTACCATATTTTTTGCACCATAACACTCACTTTTTTCCTCCTAAAAAGTAAGGGGAAATGTCTGTGCGTGTTATGGAGGGAATGCCTACGGATGGCATGCCTACGGATTTTCCTCCTCTAAAAACTACGTGCGTGTTATGGTCGGGTGCGTGTTATAGAGCGAAAAATACGGTATATCCTTTTAAATGTGTTTGTGGGAGGAGATTTGGGGGGAGGTGGGTTTATTGTTTTGTTTTGTTTTTGTTGTATATTCTGTGTTTTATCTTGCATTTTTATGCTGTGAACTTCCCTGAGAACTATGGATGAAGGGTGGTATACAAATTTAATGAAAATAATATATATGAGGAAGCTGCACAGAGTACAGTGCACACCTGTACAGAATTTTTGGGAACATTCTCTCTTAAATAAGCGGAGGTTGATTTATAGGGCTTCGTTGTCCATATTGCATTCCACTTATAATCATTCACTTATTATTATTATTGTTATTTAAATTTGTACGCTGCCCTTCATCCGAAGATCACAGGGTGCTTCACCACATAAATATACAAAATGAGAACACAAAATACACATTAAAACAAAAAGAAACCAATAACATCCCCCCCAGCACATTTAAAAGGCCATAGAATGTTAATCAGCCCAAGGCCTGGTTGAAGAGGAACGTTTTCACCCGGCACCTAAAAGTGTGTAATGAAGATGTCAGGCGAGTTTCTCTGGGAAGAGCCATCACAGATAAGGCCCGTTCTCATGTTGCTACCCTCTGAATTATGTTGCCGCTCTCTGGAAGGAAGCACACAAAGAAGGACCTCAGATGATGATTGTAGGGCAGGGGTAGGAAACCCAAGGCCCGGGGGCCGGATGCGGCCCAATCGTCTTCTCAATCCAGCCCGTGGACCGTCCAGGAATCAGCATGTTTTTACATGAGTAGAATGTGTGCTTTTATTTAAAATGCATCTCTGTGTTATTTGTGGAGCATAGGAATCCGTTCATTTTTTTTCTTTCCAAAATATAGTGCAGCCCACCACATGGTCTGAGGGATGGTGGATCAGCCCATGGCTGAAAAAGGTTGCTGACCCCTGTTGTAGGGCCTGGGTTGGTTTATATGAGGTGAGGAGGTCCTTGAGGTATTGCAGTCCTGAGCCATTTAAGGCTGTATAGGGCCTAAACCAGCACTTTGAATTGGGCCCAGAAACTAACTGGTAGCCAGTGCAGCCAGACCAGGATCGGCACAATATGCTCCAACTGTCTTGCCCCAGTGAGCAACCTGGCAGCTGAATTCTGCACCAGCCGAAGTTTCCAAACCATCTTCAGAGACAGCCCAAGGTATTTTCAATTGTAGGTCTTTCCAAGAACACTGCATTTTGGAGGGGAAAAGATGTCAGTGGCAAATGTGATTGCCAAGGACAGGACTCCAACATTGACCCAGTCATGCTATGTGGTGGCTCCAGGATGAGGATGGAAGGAGAGAGAGAGAGAGAGAGAGAGAGAGAGAGAGAGAGAGAGAGAGAGAGAACATACTTATCTCCACATGCCTCTCATTTGTTTTAATATGAAAACTCCACTTGGTTTGGCTTTTAGCAGTCTGACCTTGTAGAAAACCCACCAGGAATTTTTTTATCTCCACTTACCTTAATACATCCTGAGCATATTTTTTAATCAGCTAAGTATGAACACTGTGCTAATTGTCTTTTAGTTCCCAAGATGAATTTCCTACTTTAGACTTCTATACATGGGAAGTTTCAGAATTTAAGTAGAACTGGGCTGTACCAATATGCCAGGTGTGAATTAGCCCGTAAGACAATCAAGTCAACATTTAGCAAACCCCTGTGATCCACTGATGGCTCCTTCCAGGTCATGCCAGGTCTCTTGCAAGAGGCAGTGGGGGTGGTTTAATTAGAGTGCTATGGCTGGCCCAAAGATGGGGCAAATAGGAGGCAAGATCAAGGAGGAAACTAGTACAGTGGTACCTTGGTTCTCAAATGCCTTGGTACTCAAACGCCTTGGTTCCCAAACGCCGAAAACCTGGAAGTAAGTGTTCCAGTTTTTGAACGTTGTTCGGAAGCCGAACGTCCAATGCAGCTGTTGGCTAATGTTTCTGGGGCACCTGCACCAATCAGAAGCCGAGCCTTGGTTTCCGAACATTTTGGAAGTCAAATGGACTTCTGAAATGGATTAAGTTTGGCGCTTTTGTTTTTGCTATTTATTTTGCGTTTTTGTTTTTGAGGCTTTTCGGTTAATTTGTTTCTGTGGCTGTGTGGAACCCAGTTCAGCTACTGATTGATTGATTGTATGACTTCAGAAATGAATAAAAGCCCCCCCCCCCATCCAAACAATGACTATCATCTTTGTAGGTAAGAAAATAAAAATAATTTTAATTTTTATCATCTACAATACTGTCTTATTTATTTTATAGTACAGTACATTGATTATTGCTTTCATTTTATGGCTCAATGGTCTCATTGGATAGTAAAATCCATGCTAAATTGTTGTTTTAGGGGTTGTTTTTAAAAGTCTGGAATGGATTAATCCATTTGCATTACTTTCCATGGGAAAGCGTGTCTTGGTTTTGGAACACTTTGGTTTTGGAACGGACTTCCGGAATGGATTAAGTTTCAGAACCAAGGTACTACTGTAGCTTGAGCCAGAGAACAACCCTGGATGTAGGAACATACCAGAACTCAGGAAAACTTTGTTACTTAAGCAAGGCTCAGCTAGAACAGGAAGACATTTATACTCTTTCCTGTCCAGGAAGACCCGTTGGCTGCCCTGGGGGTAGGTGGAGTCAATCCAGGGACCAAAGGTATTTCACTGAGAAGCTTCCACCTCACATTCAGAGGCCCACCACATGGGGCAGATGCAACTGGTTCCTGACACTCCCAGAGCTGTAAACTGTACCTTGGACTTAATAACATATCCTACTAATTTTATGTTTATTATGTTTGTTGAACAGGATCTGGCCCTCGAGCCTGAGATTCCCCATGCACGTTTTAGCATAACAATGTTCATACATTTTTTATAGATAAAAAAACAACTAGCTTGTAATCCCTTTCGGACAGAGTTTGCATCAAAAAGCATGCAAATATGCACCTACTGTTGATTGATAAGTTTCCTCTCCCTATTGTTTACATGGCAAGAGAGGGGGAGTAGAAAACTGTTCTTTTTTATCTCCATAATTTCAATTAGATGAGCTTCAAGTCCAACAGATGTACACACATGGATAGTTCGATCGGGAAGAAAACCGGATGAGAGATCAAGGGAAGCACATCTATTAAAACCATTTTTATATAAAAAGGAGGGGGGTGTTGCTTGCTACCTTCCACTCTGCGATTAAAGCAGTAATCTCCTCAAAAGAAAACCCACTGTCTATTTGTTTATATTAATGTTAATAGCTCTCCTAGCTAATGATAAATGTATGATAATTTATTCGACGGGAAATGAAGCGCGCCCTGCAGAAGAAGATGCTCACAGCTGAGGGCTTCAGCTCGCCCAGGTTCGGAGAGCATGCATTCACAACACAGCTCCGTTTTCCATGGCGGAAACAACTGAATGACAATGAGGTGCCGAGGCAAGGTGCAAACAGAGATGGCACGGCAGGCTAGCAATGCCATGTGGGCCCACACTTTCCTGGCACATCACCTGGAAACATCCCAGGTGCTGGAAACCAAACCCCAATAGCAATGCTATTTTCTCTTCCATTTGGCCGCCTAAGTTGCAGGTTGCAGCAGCCTCTCCGAAAGCAAGAGAGTCTACTGTGAACGGGAAAGATCGCACAGAGGAGACCTTGGTCCTTAAGCACAACTACATAGGAAGCTGCCTTGCGCTACCCCCAATAGGGAAAGGCTGTGTGGTTCATTCTCAGGTGGCGGCAGACAGCAGCAACTGAATCATGGCCTATCCATCACCTCTACTAAAAAGCCCAGCTCCCCGTTTGGCTCCTCCTCTGTGCTGTTTCAATCCCAACTAAAAGGGGGGCTCTGTAACTTTAAGAAGGCATAGAATTTGCTCTTTCCATCCCTCTCCCCAACCCTATACTGTCTTTTACAGTATAGAATCGTAGAATTGGGAGGGACCCCATTGTCATCTAGTCCAACCCCCCCCCTCCCCATACAAGAATATGCCTGGTGGCAGGGGTAAAAATGTTCTATTTATTTAATTTAGAGGCTGAATTTTATCCAGAAAACAGCCTGCATGAAACAGGATTTGGCTTGTGTAGGACATCTTTTGAGAATCAGTTGCCTACATGGATATATGGATATTTCGGTGAACCCAGATGGATAGAAGCAAGGCTTACTATTTGCCTCCAGGCCAGGCAGAGAACAGGATACCTATTTGCACATCACAAAAAGGGAAAGGTCAAAGTCCAGATTGGTATATTTTAATTTATAAGTATAGATGCAAATGTAGAAATAATTGCTACCATTGAGGGGGAAATAGTAAGACCAAACTGGTGTCCAGTGGTGGCTGGTGCCTATTTAGACTGGTAGGATGGAATGGGGGAACACTCCAACTAAGGAGGAAGAAGCTGGTACCCTCCCTCCCCCAGAGTTGTTGCAAGTAAGAAGGCAGGCAGATGGGGGCTGGCTGAGGGTAGACTGAGGTTGGTGGGAAATTGCCCCATTTGCCCAAATGCAGAGACATCACCTTGCCGACAAAGGTCCGTATAGTTAAAGCTATGGTTTTCCCAGTAGTGATGTATGGAAGTGAGAGCTGGACCATAAAGAAGGCTGATCGCCAAAGAATGGAAGCTTTTGAATTATGGTGCTGGAGGAGACTCTTGAGAGTCCCATGAACTGCAAGAAGATCAAACCTCTCCATTCTAAAGGAAATCAGCCCTGAGTGCTCACTGGAAGGACAAGTCCTGAAGCTGAGGCTCCAAGACTTTGGCCACCTCATGAGAAGAGAAGACTCTGTGGAAAAGACCCTGATGTTGGGAAAGATGGAGGGCACAAGGAGAAGGGGATGACAGAGGTCAAGATGGTTGGATAGTGTTCTCAAAGCTACCAGCATGAGTTTGACCAAACTGCGGGAGGCAGTGGAAGACAGGAGTGCCTGGCGTGCTCTGGTCCAGGGGGTCACGAAGAGTCAGACATGACTAAATGACTAAACAACAACAACAAGCAGCTTCCACTGCCAATCACCCTAATGGGCTGTTTAGTGTGTTGTTCAGCATGATGTTCAGATGATAACACTAATGGGAGGGCCTGCTCTTCTTTCTCAGCGCTCTTCTCTCTTCAAACTGGACCTAGACCAGACAGCCTTTGAAACAGAAGACTGTGTAAAGTTGGATACATGTCCACTCTAGTGTTTATGGCCTGAAATCTTGGAAAGGTAATGCCCAGTATGGCCAGCTGCTTTTTGTGAAGGCTGTGAAGTTGTTCTGCAGTCATAACCATTCGCTGACCTGACCTCTCTTCCTCCTGCTCCTCCTTCTCGGCCAGTTTTTGAATTTATTGTTACAGGGAGTATGGCTCAGTGCAAGGAGAAACAGAGACAAGCTGTTTTTTTAAAAAAAGACTGCTATGATCATAGAAAAAAATTCCCGTCCAGGCAGGGGAGATGGACACATTGACCTGGCAGGTCTTTATTCTCTGGCTTTTGTGAAGCTTCAGTGCAGACTCCCTTTGGGAGCTTTTCATGCTGAAGTCAAACATGCAAAAGGCAAATCCATTTCAACGTGGCTTCACTTGGTCGCTGAGTGCATTTCTGAGTCCTCTGTTGAGAATTGTACAACTATTTCTTTTGGTGCTTTCCCCAACGGACACACAGACACATTTCTGCTTCATCCAAGTTCAGCAAGACACAGGGTCCTTGAGGACTGACAGGGTCCTAGCACCACTGTTTCTATTCCACTGCACTTTGCTTTCCACCAAAAAGTACATTATTCATCTCACTGCCTGCTGTGGCAAAATTAAGCAACTTTCTTAATTCACAATTGTGTAAATTGCATGGTCATTACATTATTCCAACCCATTCATTTTCATTTCATTTCTTAGCACAGAAAGTATTGATCTGATGTGTAGAGATTTTTTTCCTATTCTGTTTAGTTCAAGAGTGTTCTAGAAGGTTTAGTTCTATGTGAGGGAAACAGGAAGAAGATTTCTGATGTTTTGGCTGTTTCTTCTGGGAAGCTGAGTACAGCTGGTTTAAACTGGTTCTGTTATGTTTCTGTCAAGGTCGTACTGACTGTAATGGTCAGGCCAGGAGAAGCTTGGGTACCACTCACTCCCTTTCTCTTTCTATCTCTTTGTTCTAGTATTCTGTTCTGTATGCTTATTGCTAAGGTTTAAGTCTTATTATAAGTTATTTTAAGTGTAAGTTTTATTTTAAGTGCTGCAACTGGATTTTTATGGACTGTGCCAATCCTGAAAGTACTGGATCTGTGACCATTATGCTCATTTGCCTTCAGTATCAGCAAAGCTCTGCTGGATGAAGTACAATTGCCTCTGGTCTATTTTGGGGAAACTCTGCTAAGTTTTAGCAATTTTTTCCTGCTCCCCACTTCCATGGGTGATGATACGATACAATAATCTTTATTGCCATTGTCCCATACAGAACAACGAAATTGAAAAAAATCTACATCAGACATTCAAAAACCAACAAGCCTGCTATCCCAGCTATCCCAGCCTGGTTAAAAAAGGTAGGTCCAGTCGTGGCTGACTCTGGGGTTGCGACGCTCATCTGGCCTGGTCCTGGCGTACAGCTTCTGGGTCTTGTGGCCAGAATGACTAAGCCGCTTTTGGCAACCCAGAGCAGTGCATGGAAGCACCATTTACCTTCCCGCTGGAGTGGTACCTATTTATCTACTTGCACTTGACGTACTTTCGAACTGCTAGGTTGGCAGGAGCAGGGACTGAGCAACGGGAGCTCACCCCGTTGCAGGGATTCGAACCGCCAACCTTCTGATCAGCAAGTCCTAGGGTCTGTGGTTTAACCCACAGTGCCACCCATGTCCCAGCCTGGTTACCCCAGCCTGATTACCCGGTCATATTCCCTGGATTCATTTCTGTCCCAGACATGGGGTGCATAAAGAAACAGCAATATCTAATCTCATTTCCCTTGGAATCCTCTGACATCCGTAGCTCAGCCCCAACCACCTTTATTTTTATTTTTTAATGTATATTTGATTATAATTGTGAACCATTTCCTATAAGACATCTCAAAGCAATTCCACAGTAAAGAGAATTTCACATCCAATACAGCACAACCTAGCACAAAGATCGCCACTTAAAAGGCTTGTTCAAAAGGGAAGGTCTACATCAGGGGTCAGTAAACTTTTTCAGCAGGGGGCCGGTCCACTGTCTCTCAGACCTTGTTGGGGGCCGGATTATATTTTTTGGGGAAAATAACAATGAACGAATTCCTATGCCCCACAAATAACCCAGAGAGGCATTTTAAATAAAAGGACACATTCTACTCATGTAAAAACACGCTGTTCCTGGACCGTCCGCGGGCCGAATTTAGAAGGCGATTGGGCTGCATCCGGCCCATGGGCCTTAGTTTGCCTACCCATGGCATAGCTGTCAATGTTTCCCTTTTTAAAAAGGAAATTCCCTTATTCCGAATAGGATTCCTCGCAAGAAAAGGGAAAAGTTGACAGCTATGACCCATGGTCTTCATCAAGCACTAAAAAGACTGAGATTGTGGCAGTCTGACATAATGGGGGAGGATTCAAAAGCATATCTGCAAACTTGCTAACGATCCAATTCCTATATCATTCTGAATTTACCTCCTGGTGAGATGGCATCAGCAGGAGATTCTCTCCCACAGAGCACAGTGATATGCAGGGTGAGATTATCTTTTGGGTATCCAGATTGATTTCCATATTAAAGCTGGGTGGCTGGACCTGGAAGCTGCCATTTTAATTTCCCACAATCCCCCCTCAATACCACATTCCTCCAGTGCATGTCCGCGGCATCCCCACAGTGCAGACAGAACTTTAATACCTCACAGGCCTCTAGAGCTATGCTAGGTAAAGGTAAAGGTACCCCTGCCCGTACGGGCCAGTCTTGCCAGACTCTAGGGTTGTGCGCCCATCTCACTCAAGAGGCCGGGGGCCAGCGCTGTCCGAAGACACTTCCGGGTCACGTGGCCAGCGTGACATCGCTGCTCTGGCGAACCAGAGCCGCACACGGAAACGCCGTTTACCTTCCCGCTTGTAAGCGGTCCCTATTTATCTACTTGCACCCGGGGGTGCTTTCGAACTGCTAGGTTGGCAGGCGCTGGGACCGAACGACAGGAGCGCACCCCGCCGCAGGGATTCGAACCGCCGACCTTTCGATCGGCAAGCCCTAGGTGCTGAGGCTTTTACGCACAGCGCCACCTGCGTTGGCTATGCTACTTGGTGAGAAATTTTAATGCTGGCTCAGGGTCACCTGGCACTGATAGGCATGTTGCTACAAGATCAGCCTGCTAAGGAGACTATTGTAGCAGGAACCCCCCCACCCCAATCATTCTGTTTGTACAAACTTCACACACACTCACACTCTACATACGCCACATTTCTGTTATAAATTCATAGAAAAATCAACCATACATCGGATTTGCACTGTTCCATTTTTATTTTACTCCATATGACAAGGACTATCAAAGGGGGTGGCTTGGTTCTGGTCAGCCATAATCCCTTCACCATCCCAGCACATCCACAGGAGCCCTGCCCAGTTGCTATGTCAACCCTGATGATCCCAGACAGAAGACAATCAAGATCACAAAGAACTTGCATATGGGAGTGGATTCAGCATGGACTGAAACAAAGGACAATGATCAGATCTCAGGTTACCACCAACTCCTCCCTCAACCCTTCCTTTCTGTAATGTATGCATGATGTTTCTGGGGGTGGGCTTGACCTAGAGGATGGGAATTTCAAAAGTTTTTATAAGGTCTTGCACACCATCTTTCTGGGTCTTTCCTCTCTCCTGCAAGTGAGGGGAACACCCTGTTGCAACAGTTCAATAAAGGCCAAGCCTACAGGCTGCTGTTTTGCTCCAAGTTATCCTGGTTGGTGTCTTTGTTTTTGTCCAAGGGAGCCCTCGGATTTTTCCGGTAACACTATGAAGAGCCCTGATGCAACAGACCAAACTCCAAACTAGTCCAGCACTCTGTTCTCTAAGTGGCCAACCAGATTGCTCTGGGATGCATGCACTCTCCCCTCCTGTGAACCCTGACATATCTTATCTACATCGGAGGGATCCACTGATACAGCAAGTGGCCTGCCAACTGGCCCTTTGCAGAAGGTCTCCCTCAAACCTGGAGCTGGTCCTCTCCAGCATTTCAGATAAGCGTTTCTCCAGCCCTGCCTGTGAATTGTGGGGATCGATCCTGCAACTTTTTCTATGAAAAGCATGTGCTCCCCCATTGGGCTATGGCCACTACATATATGTTGATGAGGTGCAATCATTTAGCCCTCCAGATGTTGCAGGACTATGAATCCCATCATCCCTGGTGATTGCCCATTTTTGTTGAGGATGGTGGAAGTTCAGCCCGGACACTGAGGTCCAACGCCGAGGGACTTCTGGCAGTTCCCTCACTGCAAGAAGTGAGGTTACAGGGAACCAGGCAGAGGGTCTTCTCGGTGGTGGTGCCCACCTGTGGAACACCCTCCCAGCAGATGTCAAGGCAATAAGCAACTATCTTACCTTTAAAAGACATCTGAAGGCAGCCCTGTTTAGGGATGTTTTTAATGTTTGATGCTGTATTGTGTTTTTAATATTTGGTTGGAAGCTGCCCAGAGTGGCTGGGGGAAACACAGCCAGATGGGCGGGGTATAAAGAATAAAGTATCATCATCATCATCATCACCATCACAGAATCCTAGAATTGTAGTGCTGGTAGGGTCATCTAGCCTAACCCCCTGCAATGCAGGAATCTCAGCTAAGGCATCCTTGACAAATGGCCATCCAACCTCTGCTTAAAAACCTCCAAGGAAGGAGAGCCCAGCCTCTCATGGGAGTGTGTTCAGCTGCTGAACAGCTCTTACAGTCCAAAAGTTCTTCCTGATGTTGAGTTGGAATCAGTTGGTATTTAAAGGCAAGCATATAATTCACACTTACTCAAGCAGCATGAAAACAGAAGCAAAGCCATCCCTCGAAATTTACATTTCTGTGAATTTGCAACGCATGCAAAAATGCAACTGTTAGTGAAGATAGCACAGAAATAATGCACTGTACATTGGGGAAAACTGCTTGTGTGTGCTGGTCCCGGGGGGGGGGTGTTTACCGTGAGGCATGGTCAAAGTCCAGTCCTGGGTCGAGGGTCTGGAGACTGTCCACCAAGGGGGAGGCGGGATCCAAAGCAAGAAGCCAGACGTGGTCGGGAACTCCGGAGAAACAGGTCTGGGTGCTGGCAGAAACAGGTTTCCAACGTTGTTGCTCCCGCAACCTGGGACTGGGCTGACTGGCCTTTATCTCCTCTGAGGCCAGGGGCGGTCCTGGCCCACAGGTGACCCGCCTCTTCTGGCCTTAAGGCGAGCACTCCTCCTGTGAGAACTTAGTTCCTTCCGCCTCTCTGCCCTGAGCCTCTGCAGCTCAGGAGAGGCTGAAGGGTTACTGGACCCAGGGGCACCTTCCCCTGACCCTGCTGACAGGGCTGGGAGAGGCGCACCTGCAGGCAATCACCTCCGGAGCCAGAGTGGATGCATCTGTGTCTGCTCCTGAGGATCCGGCCACGTGCAGGCCCTTCAGATTCAAGCCCCTGCCCCAGCTCAGCCGGCCCTGGAGGCGGGGACTCCTCAGATCCAACTTCTGAATCAGATTCCCAGGCCATCACATTGTGAAAATGTGTGTACTGGAGGAAACCACATAAAAACAATGTTTACATTAGGCGAAAACATGGGTGGTGCTGTGGTCTAAACTTGGGCTTGTTGATCAAACCCCCACAATGGGGTGAGCTCCCATTGCTCTGTCCCAGCCCCTGCCAACCCAGCAGTTCAAAAGCATACCAGTGCAAGTAGATAAATAGGCACCTCTCTGGTGGGAAGGTAAACGGCGTTTCTGTGCACTCTGGCTTCCATCACGGTGTTCCGTTGCACCAGAAGCAGTTAAGTCCTGCTGGCCACATGACCCAGAAAGCTGTCTGTGGACAAACGCCGGCTCCCTTGGCCTGAAAGCGAGATGAGCACCACAACCCCAGCCTTTGGCTGGACTTAACTGTCCAGGGTATTCCTTTACCTTTACCTTTACCTTTACCTTACCTAATATTAGGAGAAATTTGCACTATAATGCTGATGAGGACTTTAAAAAAAATGATATTGCAAACTGATAGGCAAATATGGACAACTCAAAGAGTGAAAAAATGAGTAACTGAGAGAAAGCAAAACTGACATATTTGCTCACTCCTCATGCTAGCTTGTAAGATGTGTGCGAACTGGAGAAATATTTGTGAGCAGCACATGAGCCTACAGGCCCCAAACTGTTGGTGAGCTGTGTCTTAAATCTTTCTGTGCCTGCCCAGTTCTACCTTATCCCCCACCAGCCTTTCTGTCTCTCCTCAAGCCAGTTTTACTTCCATCTTTGGAATCTGGGTGTAGGAAAAGCAGGTGTGGCTGCAGCAACCCCCTCCCTCCCTCTCTCCTGCCCAGTGATTCACCCAAAAAGTATCACTGCATTTGCCTCCCAAGGAAAACTCAGGATTTTGAACCCTTGTATTTCCCCAGCACTGACATGTAATCCTACTCTCACATTCTTGCTTAATGGGCCTTATTGTTCAGTGCTCAAAAAGACCACATGCTAAGATTGAAAGATGCTGCGGGAACATCTGGCAAAATAAAAGAACAAGTCCTATGGTGAAAAATGGTCGATGAGACTTTTTTTTTTTTGCAGCCTGCAGATCTCTTATTCAACCTCATTTTGAATACCAAGCCCCCCCACCCACCCTGAGCTTTGCTGTTCTATAATAAGTCACGATTCATATTGCTAAAGCTCTCCTCCTGTGGATCACATTTGCAGAAGATTTTACCGAAAGGTTTAATTCATCATCTGCCTACTCCCCACTACTGTTGCCCCCACTCCAGGCACCAGGCAAAAGCAGCTGCTGAATATAGACCCCTGGGCTCTTGTTCTCAACAAGCCAAGCAGCTTAAAAGAACTGCAAGGGAGATGAGACTTAGACTTCTTCAGGCTAATGTACGGAACACACAAGAGCACATGATCCTGCAAATCTGGAGAAGTTATCTTATTCCATTCCATCTATTTCCATCAGAGACAACTAGCTGGATTCATCCTGGTGCAACATCCTGTTGTCAACAATGGTCAGGGAGATGTTTCCAGAAGTGCATAAGCAAGGAAAGAAGGTAACAGCTTTCCTGCACCACCAACAGTTCTTTGTATCCCATCAACTGCCCCCAAACTGCCTCTAAACACAAAGGTCCCATTTAGCTAACAATGATCAAACCTCTCCATTCTTAAGGAAATCAGCCCCAGTGCTCACTGGAAGGACAGATCCTGAACCTGAGGCTTCAATACTTTGGCCACCTCATGAGAAGAGAAGACTCCCTGGAAAAGACCCTGATGCTGGGAAAGACGGAGGGCACAAGGAGAAGGGGATGACAGAGGACGAGATGGTTGGACAGTGTTCTCGAAGCTACCAACATGAGTTTGACCAAACTGCGGGAGGCAGTGGGAGACAGGAGTGCCTGGCGTGCTCTGATCCATGGGGTCACGAAGAGTCAAACACGACTAAATGACTAAACAACAACAAAGCAATTAGCCAGCAACAAGCTGATTTACAATTAGCTGAGTTACAGTCCATACATGTGGCTCCCAGTAGGCCTCCTCACCTGGCAATGAAGAGACCTGCTTAGCTTAAGCACAGCAAGGAACCCATGTGCATTCAAACCATCCTGAGGCTTCCAAGTATAGGGTGGTATAGAAATTAAATAAATTAACAACAACAACAACCACAGTGCAATAGAGAGCTATTCTGTGTGAAGAAGTACTTTCATCCTCCTCAAGCTATGGTAAAGCTAAACATACAACATGATGTATAGAGATCAACAGAGCTGAATAATTTCCCATTACAGTGGTACCTTGGGTTAAGAACTTAATTTGTTCTGGACGTCCGTTCTTAACCTGAAACCGTTCTCAACCTGAGGTACCACTTTAGCTAATGGGGCCTCCCACTGCTGCCGGGCAGCTGGAGCACGATTCCTGTTCTCATCCTGAAGCAAAGTTCTTAACCCGAGGTACTATTTCTGGATTAGCGGAGTCTGTAACCTGAAGTGTCTGTAACCTGAAGCGTCTGTAACCCGAGGTACTAATGTATTCCACAGAAAGCCTAGGGTAAGTCCCCCCCCCCAAAAAAGAGAATTTTCTTGTTTTTCACCTTGCAAATCTGCTAGGAGGAAGGCAGTGTCTAAGGCAGGGGTCAGCAACCTTTTTCAGCTGTGGGCTGGTCCACCGTCCCTCAGACCACGTGGTGGGCCGGACTATATATTTTTTGGGGGTGGGGGAGAACGAATTCCTATGTCCCACAAATAACCCAGAGATGCATTTTAAATAAAAGGACACACTCTATCATGTAAAAACACACTGATTCCCGGACCGTCTGCGGGCCGGATTTAGAAGGAGATTGGGCCGCATCCAGCCCCCGGCCCTTAGTTTGCCTACCCCTGTTCTAAACCAACCTGGGAGCTTGTGGGGAAAGAGAAAATGCATAAGCAAGAGAGGATTTGTTAGGGGCAGGTAAGAAATGCTGTGGGGGGAAATTGAGTGTCAGGGGAAAACCACTTTCTGGGGGATCTATGTGGGGAGCCTCTCACAGTCCTGTAATTTTGCCCCTGAAAGTCAGTAACGTCTTCTGCAGAATATAGAGTGATTTGACTCCCTTACATTCAGTATGGAAAAGCTGTGTGTTCAGGGAAGCCAGCATTTTTTCTCCTGCCTGGATTTTAATCTGAAGGGGAGGAAAATCATTCGTTTTAACATCATTTGAGTGAGTGTGAAAGGTCTATCTGTCTTGTGTATCATCTATGATGACCTCTCTTCACGCTTGCAAACAATCACTTTACCCTAAGGCTGTGTAAGACAACAGCAACAACAATCATAATCTGTATTAGATTTTATTTTTCATCTCCATCCTTGTTCACATCTGGTTTTCATTTCCCATTTATTTTAATGGGATATTCTTCTGCTGAACGGCACAAACCTTCTGCTGTGACTCCCCCTCCACCCACAAGAACTTTCCAAATTTCAGACAGATTGGAAAGTGTCTGCGTATTCCACAATCAATGAAAGGCCCACATCCCATAAGCTTTTCGTTGCTTTCAAAGAGAGATCCAGATCCCTTTTTTCTGCTTGTAACATTTGTGCTTTCTGTCCTATTGTCAAGGAAGGGCCCCTAGGAAAGTGGCAGAGCATCTGCTATGCATGCAGAAGGTCCCAGGTTGAGTCCCTGGGATCTCCAGGTAGGGTTGGGAGAAGCTTCCATGTGAAACCTTGGAGAGCCACTGCCAGTCAGTGTAGACTGTACTGAGCTAGATGGACCCAATGACCTGACTCTGAGTAAGGTAACCTCATCTTCCTGAATCATGACATTCAAGGCATCCTAATATCCTTCCAATGGATAAAGTAAAGGTAAAGGGACCCCTGACCATTAGGTCCAGTAGTGGCCGACTCTTGGGTTGCGGCGCTCATCCCTCTTTACTGGCCGAGGGAGCCAGCGTACAGCTTCCGGGTCATGTGGCCAGCATGACAAAGCCGCTTCTGGTGAACCAGAGCAGCACACGGAAACGCGGTTTTCTTCCCACTGGAGTGGTACCTATTTATCTACTTGCACTTTGACATCCTTTCAAACTGCTAGGTTGGCAGGAGCAGGGACTGAGCAACGGGAGCTCACCTCGTCACGGGGATTCGAACCACCGACCTTCTGATTGGCAAGTCCTAGGCTCTGTGGGAATATTGGCCAAATGTCAGATAGATACAACAAATAGTTGTATATTTTTTATATATATAACCCATTTTATATTTCTCAGTTTCACTGCTTTCTCCACACCCCATTCCAGTGGTATTTTTTTTTTTTAAAGTAAATTGAAAGGGACTTCTTTGCAAAATTAAAGTGCATGCACCTTATCAGCATTACAGACTTGCATGCATGGAAAATTGGTTCCTTTTCTGTATTTCATGCACAAACACAGGAATGAATCATACTGAAATCGCAAATGACAGTGGCAAGTGGGTTGTTAAAAAGTTACTGGGGGCGCTTTCCCCCCTCCTCCTCCAGAATAGCTGGAATCATTTGATCTTAATGGCCATAACTGTGTGCAGGAAGCCACTCTTAATTGTGAGCAAATAGCTCACAAAATGAAACCGCGGATCCCTTGTCTCTGCCTTCCTCTCACCACTTCCCTGACAAGCATAATTTGCAAGCTGCAGCTGGTACGGCTGGACTGAGCTGGTCCATGATGTTGAAGCTCAAGTATCTGATAGAACCTGCGATATTAAATTCACAAATATTTGCCAGACTTGTGAAATAATTCCCCCGCCCTCCCTTCTCACATCTTGTAGAGCTGACTCTGTGAATTGAAAATGAACTGCATCCCAAATGCTGAAGACGCAGAACTTGTTGGAAAGGGACATTCTAACTCTTTAAAGAGGGGAGGGGAGATCCTATCCCCAAATTTTAAAATGAAGGTGGGGAGCCTCTAGAAGTCTGAGGGCCACTTTCTCTTCTATGCAACTTTCTGAGGGCCATGTGCTATGGTTGCATGGAGCCAGAAGCAAAGAATGTGAATTTTACCTTTCATATAGGAGGCTGCTTTCTACACCCACCCACACCCACACCCCTTTATTCTCTATCCAGCCGCATAAGGAGCATAACTGGATTTCTAGGATTCCTTCCAGTAGCACCTTAAAGACCAACTAAGTTAGTTCTTGGTATGAGCTTTTGTGTGCATGCACATTTGTTTAATACAAGGAGTTCCTCCTTTATTAGCTTCTGTTTAGAGTAGAGAACGCTGATCAGATGTTTGAGCAGCTTCTTAGAGAAAGTGTTGCATAGTTTTCTTGCATATTCAGTGGGATACGTGAATTGTAGAGGGTTCTTAATTCTAAGACCCTTGGGTATAATGTCCAGGTTCTTGCATTTAGTAAGAAAGAAGATATCAGTCTGTACCTGTGCAAGTTTCTTGGTGAGGTTGATGGACTTCCATTTCATGCGGCTCAATGTGGTGCATGCACACTTCTTCAGATACACATGTGCATGCACACGAAAGCTCATACCAAGAACTAACTTAGTTGGTCTTTAAGGTGCTACTGGAAGGAATTTTTTATTTTGACTATGGCAGACCAACACGGCTACCTATCTGTAACTGGATTTCTAGGACACATTCCATCTGAGCAATAGCACTTCAGGAGGATACAAAGCATGTCTGGCTGTGGCCCTGTATGGTTTATGGCTTGGAGAGTGTCCTGTGGACCAGACAGAAAAGCCTATAGGGGGCCCTATTTGGCCTATGGTTCCGAGGTTCACCACCCCTGCTTAAAAATTCCACACACATACAAATAAATCCGGTGCTTACATTTCTCAGCCTGGGAGATGCTGATGGCTGCATGGCCAGGCATCTGCCAAGGGCCCACACAGCATCATGGATGAAAGCTTTCTTGACCTGTTCCTCATCTTCAGTGTGTTCAGTCTGCTTCTCACCCTGACCCAGACAAGAGCGATGGTGAGAAGAAGGGGCAGGACATGCCACGGAGATCAGAAGAGCTTTGTGAATCGGGGCAATGGCTCATGAGGTTCATCGCCCTGTTCTCATATGCCTAAGGGGAACACACAAGGACAACTTGAGCTCAACAGTACTCTCCTCTGCTGCAGTTTCTAGCAACAAGTCTTCAGAAACGTACTGCCTCTGACAGTGGAGGTAGAACATAGGCATTGATGCATATCTTCCCCAAGGCCTTAACTGCCTGTTTTCTCATTGGTTCTCTTCCTGACAGGCAAGCAGCTGCTGGCAGTGATTGGGAAGTTGAGCGGCAGCAGCTGGTAGTGGTAATAGCAGTGAGGAGATGGACTCGGTGATGGAAAGGGAATGGGGAGCATGTAAAGGTGTCTAGTCCCTCCAAAAGGTGGACCTGACACTGATGGCTGCACAAGTCCCCTTTCTCCATTCTGCTAAGCCATTGAAACCCATTGTGTTTTTCTTTTGTAAAAAAACAATCAAAAAACAGAAGTCTTTTTATTAGGTATTTTAGGTCAAGAAATACCAAAAGAAATGAGGACTTCATTTATGTATGCCACTATAGCAGCAAGAATGTTGATTGCACAAAACTGGAGAAATACCAACTAAAGAACAATGGCAAGAGAAGTTGATGAACTATGCAGAACTGGCAAAAATGACAGAAAGACTAAGAGAAAAAGACAACAGAGACTTTGAAAGAGAGTGGGAACCATTCATATTATACTTGCAGAAACAAAGAAAGGCAATAGACTTGATGGCAGGATTTAAATAAACATTCACATTATTAGCATCAGAAAATGTTTGGAAGATAGTGAAATAAGATGATGTATTTTATTTTATTTTTATCTTTTTAAGGTTTGATGTTATGCTATTAATAACTTTTTCTGTTGAGAGACAGCAAAGCGGGTGAAAATAGAAACAAACCAGAAACGCAAGTTGGGGGAAGTCTTGGAGGGGAGGGAGGGAGGAATATATAGCAAATGTTAAGAATTTGAGATGTATGTAATGAACGAAAATGCAAAATGAATAAAAATTTAAAAAAAGAAACCCATTGTGTTTTTCTGTGTGTGATGGCCTTCCCTAGGTACACCTGTTATATATATGTATATGTGTGTGTGTGTGCATGCGTGCGTGCGTGTGTGTGTGAATGCATGTTTTAATAATTTTCATTATATAACAACAATTACAAAAAAAGCAGGGGGAATACAAATTTACCCCCCTCCCCCAAATCCAGGATGGTTCAGTCTATTTAAGTTTGCCAAAGTCTAATCTGTGATTCTGGTGGTTGTCATTCCTCAGGGTTTATCAGTAAAGTATTTTTTAAAAGGATGCCATATTAATCTGGGGATTAATTCACAATCCCCAGCTCAGACAACAAGTGTATTCATTTATGGAAGGTTTGTAATTTTGAACTCATGCACACTCCTGATCTCCTCCTATTAAGGGCCAATACTTATGTGGTAATTAGAATAGGGCAGGATGCATAATGAGTCCGTATTTCGCAAAACTTTTCCACAAGTCTTAAAATAATCAGCCAGCTGGGGTGCGGGAAATATATGGCCTGCTTGATTTTGTTGTCGCTGCTGCTGCTTTCCGGTTGGTTACTGGGTACCAGTTTTGTGGCTATAATTTTATTTTGTATGATTCTTAATGTTCTTCCTTTAGCAAGGGTCTTTATTATGGCTCTCTGAAAGGACTCACAGCAAAGTATTTATACAGGGGTAGATACCACAAATGTAGTAAGTACATAAATAAGGATTTCACATAAGTAATGTAGTCTACATAGGTGCTATAAAACAAGCAAAATGGAGTATCATTCTCCCAAGGTTCTGGGGTCCAAATGCCAGTGTTGGGCAGGACTAGAGGCAAAAATGGGCAAGGAAATGAATGTAAATTTTAGGCTAGTTCTTTCACACTCAGACACCCCTTTCTATCCTCTACCCTGGCAAGTGAGAAGCATTATTAGAGTTCAATGACACATTCTAGCCAGGCAAGAACCTCTGGGGTGAAAACATGGCCAGTTAGGGATGGAGCCTAGAGAAAAGCTGTGTGGCCTGGGAGAGCTCTAAGGGCCAGGTAGGAAGGCCTGGAGGGCCACATCTGACCCCTGGGACTGAGGTTCCCCATTCCTGACTTAGCAGATTAGGAGCTTTTGTGCTGGACTTCGCCCCTTGTTCTATCAGCAACATTTGGCATTTTGGCTCTGCCCCATGGCTTGTCCAGCTCCCCTCTCAATTCTCACTCAGGTACCAGAATTCTCTATTTCAATAATTCAATAAACCTTCCAGCCCAACTTTCCCTGCCTTATTTTTTTCATTTGTGTGTGCTGCTCTCGAATTGCTTTTCACTTCATGCTGGTTCCTGAAGAACCCTGCATAAGTGTTCTCTGTTTCCCTTCAAATATTTTACATTTTGTTGGAAAAATGAAAACTGTGGAGAACTCCAAATGTTTATTTATTACTGCTACACAGATGAGGTGCTCAACTCCTTACCTTATCTATGTCATCAAGTTCACTGATGATCAGCGCTATTTTTCTAGAAAAAGAGGCGCTGGAGCTTACCACGAACACCTCCTCTTGTTCTCTTATAATAGCAATGGCGTCCACCTGAGAGGTGCTTGAACTGAGCTCTGGCTGGAAAAAAGGCCCTACTTTCTTCTGGGACAACTTAAGCTTAGATCTTATTGTGGTCTGAGACCTCCTGCATTTCAGTAAGGTGGTAAAGGGACCCCTGACCATTAGGTCCAGTCACAGACGACTCTGGGGTTGCAGCGCTCATCTCGCTTTATTGGCCAAGGGAGCCAGCGTACAGCTTCCGGGTCATGTGGCCAGCATGACTAAGCTGCTTCTGGCAAACCAGAGCAGTGCACGGAAACGCCGTTTACCTTCCCGCCAGAGCAGTACCTATTTATCTACTTGCACTTGACGTGCTTTCAAACTGCTAGGTTAGCAGGAGCAGGGACCGAGCAACAGAAGCTCACCCCGTTGCGGGGATTTGAACCGCCGACTTTCTAATCAGCAAGTCCTAGGCTCTGTGGTTTAAGCCACAGCGCCACCCGCGTCCCTTACTTGTGCTATATTGGGAAATTCACTCGACATGTGATTTGGTTCTCCCTTCCATCCAGTGTTCTCCTTGGACTGTCTTAAGAACACAAGAACGGGCCTTTTGGATCTCATTCACCATCCTGTTCTCACAGTGGCCAGGCAGATGACTCCGGGAAGCCTGGAAGCAGATGCACAACAACACTCTCCTCTATTGTGTCTTCTAACAGTGAAGGTAGACCATAGTCCTCATGGCTTGGAGCCAGTGATAGCCTTGTTTTCTATGGATTTGCCTAATTCTCTTCTAAAGCCACACCAAGTGGTGGCCATCACTACATCTTGTGGGATCAAGTTCCATAGTTTAAATAAAGACTCGCCCACACTTACCTCCCCCCCAATTTTTTTTATTGATTTTCACAAAATTAAAAACACACTAACAAATAAACAGGCAAACATAAATCATAACCTCATTAATCTTCTTAACATTGTTAAGTGACTTCCTTGTATCCCCCTAGTTGAATTTCAATGCATATCATTTTAACAGTTTTCCAAATCAAAGTTTTTATAATATTAACTTAATCACTTAACATCACTCTTTCTTCCCAATTCAGCATTAAACATGATAATTCATCACATTGCTTATTTAAATCCTAAGCCTAACTGGTAATTGCAAGCTTTTACCAATTAATTTAACTTAACGGGTTTGACTAAATAGTCATTAAATTCCGTCCATTCTTCCTGGTACTCCTCCTCATTCTGGTCGCGGACTCTTCCGGTCAGGTTGGCTAGCTCCGAAAAGTCCATCATCTTCATCTGCCATTCTTCCACAGTTGGTACTTCTTGCGTTTTCCACTTCTTAGCTAGTAAAATCGAGCAGCAGTTGTGGCATACAAAAATAATTTAACATCTTTCTTGGGCAATTCCAAACCTATTATTCCAAGAAGAAAGGCCTCTGGTTTCTTTATAAATGTATATTTCAACATATTTTTTCAATTCATTAAAAATCTTTTCCCAGAAGTCTTTCACCTTGGAGCAGGTCCACCATATGTGATAAAAAGTTCCTTCTTTTTCTTTACATTTCCAACATAGATTATCACAGTTATGGTAAATCTTTGATAATTCATCCACACTTACCTTTTGTCCCATGCTTTCTGCATACAGATCTACACTATCCCATTCCATGTCCAAGTGCTTTTTTTTTCTCTTTTCCCCGCACTGCTTTCCCCAGGAAAACCAGATCTTTACCATGGAATCAGAGCAAACAGCTGTAATGAGCACCGTGAGTGCTTGCAGGAGCCAGGGCCTGTGAAGTTTTGCAAGAAGCGGACCCTGGCTGAGTTAGCCTTGGGGGTGGGGGGATCATGAGAAACATGTTGTATAATTTCTTGTTATGAAAGAGAAGGCCTTTCACATTTTGCCTTTAAAATGCTGGCTTGCATTAGTTCCTTTAGAACATTAGCGCCCTGTTCTCTTAACCCACTGGCTTTAATTAAACTACAACATGTTTTGAATTGAAAGCAAAAGCTGGTAGGTTTTCACCTCTGCAAGCTTTCGGTGGCTTCAGGAGTGCTCCATTTAGAAGATATATTGGGCAAATAGCTTTCCGAGGTACTCTTGAATAACGTAAAACCCAGCAGGTAGCCATCAAGTGCCATTTTCTTAGAGAACTCTTGCCACTTTTGCTCAGACCTCTTGTTTTAAACGGAAAGTGATTGATGTTATTCTGCTTCAAAATATTTCTAGAAATCTTTCCTTTCCATCCTCCAGCTTGAAGTGGGAATGTCATCACCCTAGATTTTGTTGTCTGTCTGCTCTCACTCCGACAAATCCTACCCCACCCCTCCACAGTGATAACTTTCTAAGCTGCTGTTGGAAAAACAACTTTAGGGGAGGGTAGAGATGGTAGAACTTGAGGCCCGCCAGATGTTCCTGGACTACAAATCCCATCAGCTCCAGCCGTGATTGCCAATTGCCAATTATGGGAGCAGTAGTCCAAAAAGTATCTGAAATGCCACAGGTTCTGTATCCATTCCTGGTTAGGGTGAAGCCACAAACCAAAATCTGCTGTAGGTGTTCTTCTTCCAGTTTGAGGCCAACTCAAAAGCTGTTTATATCAACTAGTCCAAATTAAACCTAAGTGTGAGCCATGCCAAGATTAGGTAATGTGGTATCTGCCATCTGGAAATCATGCAGTATATATGAAGGAATGAACAATTTATTATGGTCAGATAGTGGTAAAACTTGATGCAAAGGGGATGCATCTGCTCTGTAGATGTTCCATGCACATGCTTTCACACCCAAGAAGGCAGTATCAATAAGCTCCATATATTACCCCATATTACACAAATGCAGACAGGTATATGCAAAATGGACATTGCCCCCTCAAGAAATTCTTCACTTGTACGACAAGGCATCCCCTTTCCCTCATCTCCCCACCGCATCCACATCTGCTCCACAGGGTCCTTCAACTCCCTGGAGCAGCTTTTCAAGGAGCATTTGGAGGCAGATGAGGGGAAAGTTTTATTGCACAAGCAGAAGTCTGTAAAATGAGTAGAATGGAAATTAAGGAATCAGCCTTAAGTTATGTTGTATTTAAAAGGTAAAGGTAAAGGACTCCTGACAGTTAAGTCCAGTTGTGAACGACTCTGGGGTTGCGGCACTCATCTCACTTTACTAGCCGAGGGAGCCGACGTTTGTCCGCAGACAGTTTTTCCAGGTCATGTGACCAGCATGACTAAGCCTCTTCTGGTGAAACCAGAGCAGCACACGGAAACACCCTTTACCTTCCTGCCAGAGTGGTACCTATTTATCTACTTGTACTTTGACGTGCTATTGAACTGCTAGGTTGGCAGGAGCAGGGACCGAGCAACGGGAGCTCACCCCATTGCGGGGATTCATTCCGCTGACCTTCTGATTGGCAAGTCCTAGGCTCTGAGGTTTAACCCACAGTGCCACCTGCATCCCATGTTGTATTTGCTGAGCTTTAAACATTTGTGTTGTCTCCCCACCTCCAAAAAAAGAGCTATACATTCAGAAAATGGAAACAGAATGAATGAATGCTGTATCATGTTTTTAATATTTGGTGGGGAGCTGCCCAGGGTAGCTGGGGAAACCCAGCCAGATGGGCGGGGTATAAATAATAAATTATTATTATATTATGAATTCTGATGCTGCCATTTACATACAAAATATGACTCCTGATTTTCTGGACTTTTAAATTAATGTTCTACTGGCCAGCCTGAAAAGTTGAAGGTCTGCGCTCCTTCCAGAGAATTGGCTCTTTCAAGTATTTATACCTTGCAATGTGGTAGATCATATTGAATAATCCCTTTGCAATTGCAACTTGCCATCCATTTTCGAAAGCTTCTTCAATGAACAGTGTTACTGTACCCATTGGTGTAGGAGAGCTGTATTAATGAAGGCGTGATGGGGTTGAGTGTTCTTACGAGTCCTCAAGGAATAATAAACAGCTTGAAATAACAACCAACAAATTCTCCAGATGCTTTTTAGCCTTGTGTCGGCAACTGTGTTGATTCCAGATCAATGCAGGGTATTAAGACATTTATATGATTGAGCTAAAAGGCTGCCAGATTCTATAAGCATAGGGGCTGTTTAAACTTGAAGGGCTGAGTAATGCGAAATGTGCTCTCTTTATAAACTGCAGAATAGTTACTTTTCTATTTCAGGTGATTATTTGTACAAAGAAAAGTAGAGTTCCTGTTTCTCAAGCATTAGGAGACCTGTTCCTTTGTTCTAGTCCTCACAGAGTTAGAATCATGTGTGGAAAGAGTGGGCGCATGCCAACTGGCCCCAACCCTTCCATTGTATCCCCCTCACACATCTCTCACTACACCTCCCTCTGTTTCACTTTCACAGCAATCCTGCAAGGTAGACTAAACTGGGAGATTTATCATTGGCTCAAGATCACTCATAGAATCATAGAGTTGGAAGGGACCCGAGGGTCATTTAGTCCAACCCCACCCAAAGCAGACCCTAGATGGGCTTAAACCACCAGTCTTCTTGTTAACAACCAGGTGCAATGTGCCACAAGGCTTCCACAGTTGACTTCGATGGCTGAGTGGAGATTTGAACATAGGTCTCTCCAGTTCTAATCTGGTTTCCTGCCTCAGGGTACTTAAAGGGTTTGGGTTTTTTTTGTGAAACTTTAATCAAAAGTGTCTTGTTTATGAGTCCATAAAACATGGCTGGTAGATCAGCTCAGCACCCTGGAGAGCTCCTCATAAGCAACTTTGCTCCAACAAAGGTTGAAAAGAGGCATTTTGAACTTTGGAAAGAGAGGTGTACTTGAGGCAAAGGTTTGAAATGCCTTTATTTCCAACCCTTGTTGGAGCAAGTTGGAGCTCTCCATGGTGCTGAGTTAACTGACATGCTGTGCTCCTTGTTCCCGTTTTGAATACCTATAGTCTCTTGAAGGGCCAGTCCTCTGACCTGATGATGGGCATTTCTCCTGCATTCCATGGCCTCTTGCCTGGCATGCTTCTTGCACTGTTGGCCTAGTGAGGAAGCATGGGAGGCTCCCAGTTCCCTGAGCCCAGTGGAATAAATGAAGGTCTTGGCTGTGGTTCAATGAGCCCTGGTACTGTGGGAGCCAATTCAGTGGTCTCCCGCCCATCAGCCAGTCTTGGGTCCGGCATGCTCAGAGCCAAGAACCAGATCTGGCTCTTTAGCTGATGAGACTCTGGCTTCCAACTCAGTGTGCTTGTCACTGCTGAATTCCAGAAAGCTTCTTAGCCAAAAGCTGGCATTAGCCCTCCTGGTGTATTGGACTTGATCCAGTGGAATCTGGTGTTTACATCGATGAACTCCTTGGGGTTTCACGCCATCTGTTGAGTTCTGTATCTTTTTTGGAGTTTGCCATTTCTTTTGACAGCAGGTCATTAAGAAGGAACCAGAGCAATGATGACTTGAAGTAAAAAAAATGTGCAATTGTGCCCAGTCATAACATTTTACGTGTGTGTGTGTGTGTGTGTGTGTGTGTGTGTGTGTTACACTGGCTTGCATAGTGGAGACTCAGTAGGAGGATGGCTCTCTGGAAGCAGTAATGAAGTCTGAATCTTTACAAGAATTTGCTGCAATTCCTGGCTCACGGCCGTTCAGTTCTTTTCATATCCTCTGTTTCTCCTGTATTTAGAGCAGTAAACAGACAACCAGCTACATCTCTTCTCTGTGTAATTCTTCCCATTGCCTCACTAGTTAATTGGCCTTACCTCTGCAGAATGCTGAAGCCAGCAGAATTCATGACAAGAGCCTCCAACTTTTCCTAAGCACGTCAACCAGCTAACAGAGCCATTTGTCCTGTTTTCCTGAGCTGCCCGAGAGCATATTCTGCTTCTCGCTGGTTTTTCCCCAGCTTTGGTTGACACCTTCATTAAAGCCAACTGCAGTCTGGCTGGTTTTGTGGTGGTAATCCTAACACCTGCTGAGCAGAAATGCAACGGAGGGCTGACTGGAAGGTTGTGGACTCTCCTCTGTTGAAGGTTTTTAAGCAGAGGTTGGATGGCCATCTGTCACGAATGCTTTAGTTGAGATTCCTGCACTGCAGGGGGTTAGACTAGATGACACCAGGGTCCCTTCGAACTCTACAATCCTATGATCTTTTATGTCTGCATCTGCCAAGTTAGTAGGTTCTTTTACCTAGCATTTGCTTTGGGAAACGCCATAGTTCAGTGGCAGAGCACCCTCTTTGCATGCAAAAGGTCCCAGGTTCAACTATAATAATAATAATAATAATAATAATAATAATAATAATAATAATAATAATAATAAATGTATTATTTATACCCCGCCCATCTGGCTGGGCTTCCCCAGCCACTCTGGGCGGCTTCCAAAAAAATATTAAAATACTGCAATACATCAAACATTAAAAGCTTCCCTAAACAGGGATGCCTTCAGATGTCTTCTAAAAGTCTAGTAGTTGTTGTTCTCTTTGACATCTGGTGGGCGGGTGTTCCACAGGGCGGGCGCCACTACCGAGAAGGCCCTCTGCCTGATTCCCTGTAACTTGGTTTCTCGCAGTGAGGGAACAGCCAGAAGGCCCTCGGAGCTGGACCTCAGTGTCCGGGCAGAACAATGGGAGTGGAGACGCTCCTTCAGATATACTGGACCGAGGCCGTTTAGGGCTTTAAAGGTCAGCACCAACACTTTGAATTGTGCTTGGAAACATACTGGGAGGGCTGACCATGTCCCGTGTCTGAAATTCCAAAGAACCATGCCAAGTCAGTGCAGACAACACTGAGCTAGAGGGAGCAAAGGTTTGATTTGGTGTAAGACAGCTTCCTAAGTTCTACAAGAAAGAGCTGTCAGAACTCAAACATTCCTGAAATTTGTACTGGGAACTTTTATCCAAGATGGATGCTTGTTGTTGGTTGCTTAGTGGTAAGGGAAAAGTCCTCTCCCAATGGTAAAAAGTCACCCTAATTTAGGGATGGGTGAATCTGTCAACCTTGACTTCTTTCAATTTCTCTCCCCATCTCCATATCAATTTGCATTTTTTAAAAAGGGCTCTCGTGGAAATTAATCAGTGGGTGGCGCTGTGGGTAAAACCTCAGCGCCTAGGACTTGCCGATCGTATGGTCGGTGGTTCGAATCCCCGCGGCGGGGTGAGCTCCTGTCTTTCGGTCCCAGCTCCTGCCCACCTAGCAGTTCGAAAGCACTCTTAAGTGCAAGTTGACAAATAGGTACCGCTTTATTGTGGGAAGGTAAACGGCGTTTCCGTGTGCTGCACTGGTGCCGGCTCGCCAGAGCAGCTTCGTCACGCTGGCCACGTGACCCGGAAGTGTCTCTCGACAGCGCTGGCCCCCGGCCTCTTAAGTGAGATGGGCGCACAACCCTAGAGTCGGACACGACTGGCCCGTACAGGCAGGGGTACCTTTACCTTTACCTTTAATGAATTATGTATGTTCTGTCTGTATTTTTATGCACACATATCTACAGCATATTCAGGTTTCTGCACATTACTTGGCTGGAGAACTACATTGCAGAATTCAAAGAAGTTCTCTTTTTGAAGAATGGCTGTTTTTTTGGTGTGTGTTTCAGAAAGTGTGTGTTTGGTGTGTTGACTTTTAAGTACAAACTGAATCAAATGTCTCTCCTATAGTTTCTTTCTTTGAACCCTAAAGCTGGAAATGGTGAAACTGGGTCACCTTGGGTCAATTGCACGCTCTCAGTCTAAGGGTGAGGATAAAATGGGGAGGAAGAGACTTATGTATGCCATTTAGGCTCCTTGTAGGAAAGGTTGGATAGAATAATAAGCTCGGTGGTAGACCATTCACTTTCCATGCAGAAAGCTACAGGTTCAAGCCATGGCATCTCTGGATAGGGCTGAGAGTAACCCCTTCTAGAAAGCTAGTGTGGTGTGGTAAGAGTGTTGGACTAGGACCTGGGAGACCAGGGGTCAAATCCCCACTCAGCCATGGAGCTCACTGGGTGCCCTTGGGTCACTCCCTGCTTCCCAGCCTAACCTGCCTCACAGCGTTGTTGTGGGGATTCAGTGAGGAGGCTGAGAACCATGTACGTCACCTTGAGCTCTGGAGGTGGGGTGAAGTGGGATATAAATGCAATAAAAAAATAAAAAACATGGGTTGCTGTTGCTGGTCACTTGAGGCTTTCTCAACCTTGGGTCCCTAGACACTGTTGGACTACAACTCCTATCATTCCTAGCCAACAGGGCCAGCGGTCAGGGATGATGGGAGTTGTGCTTCAAGAACATCTGGAGAAAGGCTGCTGTACTGGGTTTCACTTGGTATAAAGCAACTTCCTATGAAATGGATTCCAAGGTTCACTTAACTTAACTACTTTTACTGACTCACCTGGAAGAAAGTCCAGTAGAATTCAGTAGGGCTTGATCACACTGTAAATCTAGTGTGATGCTGCTTCAGTATGTATTTTGTGGAAGCTTATACCTTCTTCCTTCCTTCCTTCCTTCCTTCCTTCCTTCCTTCCTTCCTTCCTTCCTTGTGCCCTGATTGTGACTTATTATCTAGATGTTATCGTTCTTGAGTTCTTCTTCTTCTAAAGAAGAAGAATTCTTTCCAATAATTCTCTTTGTCCGAGGATTACCTCCTAGCACTGATGTGGATGTATTCCATCTGTTATCAAGAAGAATGCTGAGCTACAACTCTTCTTCCCTAACTGTGTACAGGGAGGTGACACATGTGTGGTGAGATATGTGTGGGGCATTTTCACATTACTGGCATCACTTTTAAACATACCCCTCAAGTTCAATCTTTGGCTCCACTGCACCACTCAGTTTCAAGTGGGCCTGTTTTAGAGCAGCACAACAACAATCTCCATTCTTGCAGCGGTTTATTCTGTTTCCCTAACTGCTAATTTCCATATTATATTTGAGCTTTCACAAGACTCAGAAGCCACTTCTGGAAATATTGTGGAATATAGTGTGGGTTTAACTCTCATTTCGGTGTTGGTTGCTAATGTTCGCCCCCCCCCCCACTTGAAGCAAATATGACTTAGGCCCAGGCTGAATAAATGAATTGCTTTATTATGGTCACAGACCAGAAATACAGACATATACAGCAATAGAGAACATGTAAATATAAATAAAAATCAAATAATTAAAATTAAACTCTGTAAGCTAGAACATGGTAAATAGTACAGATATAAAACAATTGAAATATGTAGGTTTAAATCTTAACCACTAATTTAAAATATGGGACCCGGGTGGTGCTGTGGGTTAAACCACAAAACCTAGGACTCAGAAGATCAGAAGGTCGGTGGTTCGAATCCCTGTAACAGGGTGAGCTCCCGTTGCTTGGTCCCTGCTCCTGCCAACCTAGCAGTTTGAAAGCACGTCAAAGTGCAAGTAGATAAATAGGTACCGCTTTGGCGGGAAGGTAAACTGCATTTCTGTGCACTGCTCTGGTTCGCCAGAAGCGGCTTAGTCATGCTGGCCACATGACCCGGAAGCTGCACGCTGACTCCCTCGGCCGATAAAGCGAGATGAGCGCCGCAACCCCAGAGTCGTCTGTGATTGGACCTAATGGTCAGAGGTCCATTTACCTTTTTAAATTTAAAATATGCATGTTAAGACATTGGACATTAGGTTCATTCAGAGCTTGTCTCCTTAATTCTATAGCAGCAGGCTATCTGAAGGACCGTAATCTTGCATTTGAACCTGCCTGGATTCTGAGATCTTCAGAGGAGGCCTTTCTCTCACACTTTTGGTGGGGACACTTCTCAGAGTGGTTTAACAGCCACTCTCTCTTCCTAGGGAGCTCTGTGAGGGGACTAGAGGGTCTCCTAAGAACCCTCAGCACCTTCAGAAAAATTACAGTTCCCATAACTCCTTGTGTGGAGGGAGGGGGAGGCGTGGAATCATGAGAATTTAAAGTGGTATAATAATGCTTAATTGGAACCTTAGTTGCTGCAGACCGATAACAGTGGGAGGCAGTTTTCTCCACACCCTTCTTATGGGCTTCCCAGAGGCATCTAGCTGGCCCTTGTGGCAGAGCAAGATGCTGGATGGAGATGGCTCTTTGGGTCTGCTTCAGCTCAGGGCTGCTCTTAAGCAAATGTGATAAATATTCGCCCCCCCCTTTTTTTTGCCAGCAAGATCAATTCAGCGGAAGCAAGTGCAGCATGATTAAGAAAACCGACGTGATAATCCATTACCGCAGGTGACTGGCTTCCTTTCTCTTGTGTTGACTTTTCCAACGGGAGTTCAGTTTGAGCGATTGCCCAGCCTTGCACTTTTAATTAGCCTTCCGTTTCACTTCTGATGCCAGTCTTCTATCCCCCAACCCCCACCCCAACCCCCTCTTTTCTTTTCTATTTCAAAAGGTGGCTTGCCTCGGGCCAGCACCGTGTTTAAGCTCAGGCGGAATGAGAGGTGGGAAGAGTGAGAGATGAGCACAAGCACGCAAAAAGAAGTCTCTTCCAACACTGCGGAAAATGTCACTGTGTGACCTTTCTAAAAGGCCTGCCATGAATTGGTGGGGCATAAAAACCCCAAGAAAGAAGCGAACTTGTGTGAGCCAAGGGGAAAGGGAGCCGAGCGAGTGGCTCATCAAGGGCAGAGAGAGTGCTAGATTTTAATTATTTTCGATAGTGGGATTTTCTTTTTGTCATTGGGTGGCACGCACTTCTAGTGACAGGTCTCATGGGGCGTCTGCAGGAGAGGTGGCAATGAATAAGATAAAACTCCACTGGAGGTAAAGCAGTCTCCCCCCGCCCCCCAGCAGGACTGGCATGAAATATAAATGTGTTCTGTCTAGGGATGTGGGAGAAATGTGATTCACTTTCCATTTAAAGGTGAACTTGCCTGATTCACTTTCAGAAACATTATGCGAACCAAAACATTGACATCCTTAAGACATTGCGTAGGCCTGAAATTTGCAGTGCATTTTTCCAGCCAAGTAACATGGACAAAAATGCACTTATTGTATTTTTCGCTCCATAAGACGCACTTTTTTCCTCCTAAAAAGTAAGGGGACATGTCTGTGCATCTTATGGAGCGAATGTGTGACCGATCGCTGGCTCCCTTACCAGCCCCGCCCCCTTGCCCAGGCCTCCATTGCTCAATTGTTCTGCAGACGGAGGCTGTTTCCTCAGCGACATGTGACTAGCTGCTTAGATTATCTGTCTGGAAAGTGTAGAAACGGCTCCCTTTCCTTTCCTAAAGAAGCTGCAGAACTGTGAGTTGAACCCCATAAAACCAGGATTTTTTCCCTTTGCAAAGTAAGCTGCACAACTTTGAGCTGATCCCCCCAAAAGGGGCTTTCCCCTCTTCCTTCTCTAAAAACTAGGTGTGTCTTATGGTCAGGTGCGTCTTATGGAGCAAAAAATACAGTACTTGGAAAATTGCACATAACAAAGCATTGTATCTGGGGGTGGGGCCTCGCTTTGCAAAATGTGTACATACGTAGAAACTTTTTAAAATTTGCAAACTGATGTGGAAATATGGAGAACTAAATTCATGATTGGAAAAATGAGAGACTGAAATAGACAGATCGACCCATCCCTTGTTCAGGCACTCTCAACAAGGCTGGAAAGGCAGGGAGTGATGATGTCACTGCCAAGTTGTCAGAAGAGACTGCAAAGCAGGGTACAGTGTCATGAGGTAGGCTGCTGATGAAGTCAGGCTACACTGCTGTGATGGCCTGAGATTCAGATGTTGAACCTGAGGGATCCCAGCCTGCACAGGAGACCCCGCCTCCAGAACCAGCTGAGTCGGGGCTGGGGCTTGAGCCTGAAAGGTCCTCACCTGTGCTGGATCCTCAGGTGCAGGCACCAGCCGAGTCTGCTCTGGCTCCTGAGGTGATGGAGGACCCATTGCCTGCAGGTGCTCCACTCTCAGCCCTGTCAGGGGAAGCTGAGATTGCCTCTGGGTCCAGTAACCCTCCAGCCTCTCCTGAGCTGCAGAGGCTCAGGGCAGAGAGGCGGAGGGAACTAAGTTCCTGCAGGAGGAGTGCTCGCCTTAAGGCCAGGAGAGGCGAGTCACCTGTGGATCAGGCCTGCCCTATGCCTCGGGGCAGATAAAAGGCAGCCAGCCCCAGTCCCAATTTGCGGGAGCCACTTTGTAGGTTGCCAGTTCCTACCTGAATCCTCTCCTGCCAGCGCTCCTGACCTCACCCGACTCCCTGCCCTGCACCCAGCTTCAGCTTTTACAGACAGCCTCCATATTTCTCCTTTGACTTCGGACTGGGCTTGGACCTCGCCTCTCGGTTGACCCACAGGACCAGCACAACTGCATTGTTGGGGATGTGTGCACATGCGTGCAAAGTTAAAGGACCCCTGTGCGGTTAAGTCCCATCGAATTCAACCACAGGGTGCAGTGCTGATCTCGGCTTTCAGACCAAGGGAGCCACCGTTTGTCTGCAGACAGTTTTTCCGGGTCATGTGGCCAGCATGACTAAACCACCTCTGGCGCAATGGGACACCATGACAAGTGCCAGAGCGCACGGAAACACTGTTTACCTTCCCGCTGCAGCACTACCTACCGGTATTTCTCATGTTAGAATGCTTTTGAACTGCTAGGTTGGCAGGAGCTGGGACAGTGCTACAGGGGCTCACCCTGTTGTGTGGATTCAAACTGCCAACCTTACAATCTGCATGTCCAAGAAGAAGCTCAGGGGTTTAGACCACAGTGCCACCCACACCCCATGTGCATTTATATATACACACAGAGCCAGATCCGTGAAAGTAATTGGACCTAGCATTGTGGCAAAACCACCAATGTCAAAGGCTTGGGCTGGTAGCCCACATCATCCATTGGCTGTGGGCAGCAATCTGTGGACTGCGCTCATCTTTGGGAAGGGCAGTAGTAGCTCAGTGGTAGAGCATATGATTTTGCCTGCAGAAGCTCCCAGTTTCAATTATGGGCACCTGTGTTTCTGTCTAGCTCTCTCTCTGTGTGCCAATAACCTGACTTGCTTATAAGTCCATTTCATATGTTCATATCTGCCTTTCTGACTTCATATGAAGAAATAATAGTTAACTGGTAAGCACATGTTGACATGTGGAAGGGCACAGGTCAGACTTAATATTGAGGCAAGTGCATGTGTGCTGTGTAAACTTCTGTGCTTAATTTATTCCATTCACGGCCCCAGCCTCAGCCCTAGAAATCCAGGAATACAGTCGTATTGGCCCCCGAACGCCTTGGGAGTCGAATGTTTCGACTCCCAAATGATCGAAAACCGGAATTGAGTGTTCTGGTTTTCAAACGTTCTTTCGGAAGCTGAATGTCCGTCGGAGCTTCTGCGACTTCCAGTTGGCTGCAGGAGCTTCCTGCAGCCAATCAGAAACCGCACTTTTTAAAGTTGAACGTTTCGGAAGTCAAATGGATTTCTGGAACAGATTCTGTTCAACTTCCAAGGTACAACTGTATAAGAAACTGCCTTTATGATAAGCCAGACCGTGGCTCCATCCAGTGAAGCATTTGAATATATTGGGTTTTTTTTACTGTAGTGTAGTGGATTATGTGAGAGATTTTACTTTCTTGGGCTCCTTGATCACTGCAGATGGTGACAGCAGCCACGAAATTAAAAGACGCCTGCTTCTTGGGAGAAAAGTGATGACAAACCTAGACAGCATCTTAAAAAGCAGAGACATCACCTTGCCAACAAAGGTCCGTATAGTTCAAGCTATGATTTCCCAGTAGTGATGTATGGAAGTGAGAGCTGGACCATAAAGAAGGCTGATCGCCGAAGAATTGATGCTTTTGAATTATGGTGCTGGAGGAGACTCTTGAGAGTCCCATGGACTGCAAGAAGATCAAACCTCTCCATTCTGAAGGAAATCAGCCCTGAGTGCTTAGATCCTGAAGCTGAGGCTCCAAGACTTTGGCCACCTCATGAGAAGAGAAGACTCTGTGGAAAAGACCCTGATGTTGGGAAAGATGGAGGGCACAAGGAGAAGGGGACGACAGAGGGCGAGATGGTTGGATAGTTTTCTCGAAGCTACCAGCATGAGTTTGATGAAACTGCAGGAGACAGTGGAAGACAGAAGTGCCTGGCGTGCTCTGGTCCAGGGGGTCACGAAGAGTCGGACACGACTAAACGACTAAACAACAACAACAAGTGGATTATGTGTTAGATATAGACAGGGAGGGCTGGGTTCAAATCCCCACTCAAGTCATGAAGCTCACTGAGTGAGCTTTCGACAAGTCACCAACTGTCAGCCTGACCTACCTCACAAAGTTGCTGTGAAGCCGTAACGGCTGTGGGGAATTTTCTGCCCAAAAAGTTGTGTTGATTGCAGATTCTGATGGCCTTGGCTAAAAGGAAATTACTGCATGCTTAGTTCGCTGTATCTGTGGGTCTTGGGAGAGAAATGTTCTCAGGTACATTTTTTAATAACAACCTTGCATGTACTTGTCTGCATTATTAAAAAAAAAAATACCTCCCCAGATCCTATTTTAATATCCCAGAAAAGTGGAGATGATCTGCACAGTCAAAGAGCTGTTCAGATGAGTTTAGCTTAATGACCTGTAAAGAAACAAAATAGGTTGTTAATGGGTTCCATAATGCTCCAGCCATCAAGTTCCCTGGAAGAACCCTTTTAATATGTGTCTCAGAGACATGCAAAATCTTTTTGCTTGGATTTTGAAGAAAGCCTTTCTGCCTAGCATGAAGAGATAAGTTAGACCTAAAAAGTGCCTATTGCAGAAAATGTTTAAAAATGTTAATGTCTGCAGAAGCCTCTAGCCTGATCTAATGGCTCAGCTGGTTACAACAAGTAAGAATGTTAAAGATCTTGCAGAGGAACTAAGGTCAGGCAGTGGGTTCTGCCTTTGAGCTGTAGGCTCCAGTTTTACTGGTACTCTGGTGCCAGAGCAAGCCCTGTTTGCAGGAACTTCACTTCCTTCTGACAATCCCAGGTTGCTTATTTTGACTTGGCGGAGGACCTATGATCTCACAAGGTGCTCAGTTTGATCCAGGATGCACCAGGCTGCAAAGCTTGTTTGAAATTGTAGCACACCTATAAATGTCAGCACAGGAACACCAGCATTTACATTCGATGAAACGAGGTTCATAAAGGCAAAATTTGGAAAGATAATTTCCAGGTGCCAGACATCTTGGGAAGTGGCTGGGGCTGTGCTGAATTTTCATGGTTGAATGGTTTGGGCTGAAACGTTCTCCAAAATACATTCCCACTTTAATTTTTGCCACCAGTTCACTCCTGTCTGCTCTCTTTCTGTCTGTTTAACCCCACCCCATTTGCTACATAATCTTCTCATTTGCTGCATGATGTAGCCAGTCTTGGGATCATGGTGATATCATAAAGCCCATTCAGAGGGTTTTCTGCTCTCACTCTGTATGTGCAAACAGCTACCCTCCCTCAATTGTGCAGGTCCTAAAGTGTTGCCAAAATGGAAGGCACATTTCATTGGGGGGCGGGAGCAAAGGCTTTTTTCCCTTGAAATGTCCCCCTTCCCACAATCTAACCTCTGTTCATGTCAGCACCTCTTACCCTATTTGGTATCCTGTCTCTTTAAATCATCTGGAGCAGTGGGAGAGAAGTTGAGCGGATAGTTTTGTAGTGAACAAATGTAACTCCAAATCTCTTTTTCATCCCTTGTGCCATGCCATTTGCAGAGACTAACTATCCAAGCAATAACATCTGTTGCCGAAGCGGGAATTTTCTGTTGGCCGTCTTTATCTGAAGAAAGCTGGAGGTAGCATTGCACAAGATCTAGGGTCAGGGAAGGAGGCCGAATTTCATCCTTGGAAGAAATGTGCTTTAATTTATAGCACTGGTTGCCATTCACTTGTATGGAGAAGCCTCCGGGCTTCTGTTTCTTGGTCATGCTACAGCAGGGGTAGGGTACTTCAAGCCCAGGAGCCAAAGGCAGTCCTCCCTGTCTCTCTGCCTGGCTCTTGGAACTTTTCCATGGTGACACTTTCTCCTCAGCCTGTTTCACCCTCAACATTAACACTGTTGCCTGGCTCAAACGGGTCCAAAAATTCCGATGATGCCTCTTGTTTGCTTGGATGAAGGACAGAGAGGTTTGTGTGCACAAAGAGGCAAAATTCACAATCATTGCTCTGCCCATTTTTACCTCTGGCCTTGCCCATGTGGCCCCTGGAAGGTTGCCCAGAACATTATCTGGCCCTCTGTCTGATCCCAGTTCCCCACCCCTGCCGAAAGGGTGATGGAATGTTTGGGAGCCAACTTTAAGAGGTTCAACTGATGATTACTTACTCTCAAATGCACTGCAAATGAATTAGCTGAAACAGCTTTATTACCCCTATTAAGTGCCTGCATGCTAATTAACTGGCGCTTTTGCGAATGGTGACCTTAGTGGAGCACGCTTGCTTTGGAAATGAAATGCCTGGAATGCTATACTCTTGACACTATGCTACTGGCCTCCTACCCCAGCTTGCGAAAGTTCAACCACATGCAGACGTAGTGGTGCTTTTCTCCGCCTTGCAAGAACATTTGGGACATGTTGATTATGAACACAAGATTTCCTTCCTCCTTAAGATATACAGCCTCTTTCCCTCTCCACTTGCCCAAGTACCAAAAAAACCCAACACCCCCCCCTCTTTTTTGTTCAAAACTTTCTCGACAAAATAGGAATGGAAACTTGTTTTGTGTGGCTGAGGAGCAGGGAACTTTAAGTGCCTGTGAGATAATTGCAGGGGAGGAAAAGAACTACCGTATTTTTCACTCCACAGGGCGCACCGGACCATAGGGCATACCTAGTTTTTAGAGGGGGAAATCAAGAAAAAAAATTATCCCCCCCCCAGCCCCAAAGAACAGCGTACAGGCTGCATGCAACCTCTCCCTGCAAGAGGGGGTTGCGCGCGGCTATGGCACAAGCCAAGATAGTGAGCGGGATGGATCCCGCTTGCTGTTTTGGCTTCCTCTTTAGCCCTGCGCAACCTCTCCCTGCCAGAGGGGTTGCGCGCAGCCGTGGCACAAGCCAAGACAGTGAGCGCCTCGCTGCGAAGCTGGAGGAGGAACAGAAGGAGACCCTTTTGTTCCTCCTCTGGCTTCCAGGCAGGAATGTGGCTGAAGCCTTTGGAGCGCAGCGGGAACTCGCGTTGCACTCCGAAGGCTTCGGGTTCCTTTAGCTGAAGCCGGGAGTTCCCACTGCGCTCCAAAGGCTTCAGACGGCTATCCCTGAAGCCTGGAGAGCGAGACGGGTCGGTGCACACCAACCCCTCTCGCTCTCCAGGCTTCAGCGAAAGGAATGCAAAGCCTCCGGAGTGCGGAGGGAGTGCTCTCTCTGCGCTTCGGAGGCTTCACGTTGCTATCGCTGAAGCCAAGGAGCCTGCTTTCGTTCCAAAGTATGCACACACATTTCCCCTTAATTTTTGGAGGGGGAAAAGTGCGTACTATAGAGCGAAAAATATGGTAATCTGAGAACTCTAGCACATTCTCTCTTTTTTAAAGTGTATCCATTTCTCTCTCCTTTTGAACAATATTGCTACAAAAACTGCTGAATTTTATAGTCCCCCCCCCCCCATTGCCTAAGAATGGAACCTTGGTACAATCCAGAATTCTGGTTGTCCCAAGTGTTAAAGCTAATGTGGTGCTGACCAGATGTTGTTGGTCACCATCTCCCATCAGCCCCAGCCAGCCAATGGTCAGAATTCATGGATGTTGCAGTCCACAACATCTGGTGGTGGGGATGGATAAACCTTCAATTTCTGGCTATTCTCCTGTTTCTCATTTTTCTTTCTTTCAGTCTTCAGTTCTCAATATTTCCACATCAGTTTGCATTTTTATTAGAAGTCCTTATGAAAATTGATTGCAATTTTGCAATCAATTCATCCTACTATTTAATGACAGGGGGTTGGGGTGGGGAACCAGTTATGCCACCTTGAGCTCCTTGAAGAAAAATGCAATACAGTGGTGCCTCGCAAGATGAAAAGAATCCGTTCTGTGATTCTCTTCGTCTAGCGTTTTTTTCGTCTTGCGAAGCAAGCCCATTGACGGATTAGCGGATTAGCGCTATTAGCGGCTTTTAGCGGCTTTTAGCGGCTTATCTGCTGATCGGATCAGCTGATAAGCAGCTTAGCGGCTTAGAAAAGGGGGGGGAGGAAAAAAACCCAGCAGGAACTCGCAAGACATTGTCGTCTTGCGAAGCAAGCCCATAGGAAATTCGTTTTGCGAAGCACCTCCAAAACGGAAAACTCTTTCGTCTAGCGAGTTTTCCGTCTTGTGAGGCATTCGCCTTGCGGGGCACCACTGTAGATATATATATCTCTATAAATGCAATTAATGAATATAATGCATTATTTTATGTTGTCATTAATATATGGATTTTATGCATACGTTACCCTAGTGCTTTTGTTCATATTGCTAGAGAACCGTGCTGCAAAATTCTGGAATGTGTGAATTTCCAAGTATGACCGTGTTTCAATTTATGTATTATTTTGAGATGTCCAAATTAAGTGTGTCTGCCTTTATATGTGAAATGTATTTCTCCCCTTCCCCGCACATCCCCAAACCTCATTTGTTGCCCCTGCCTTGGGGTTTCTGGTTAGCAACTCTGAAGTGTTAACGTTCCAACTGAAAGATTTCGACTTCAAGCATAAAAATGTTAGCTTCCCCTTTTTATCCAGATCAGGCTTTTATTTATTTATTTATTTATTTATTTACGGCTATTATCCAGATCAGGCTTGTTTTTGAAAACCAGCATAGTGGCACAAGGTATGTGCTTCGTTCTCTGCAGAAAACCTCTGAGTTGGGAGCAGACGAGGGAACCTTTGACTTTGGCACCTGCGATGGAAATTTAGGTCTAGCTGGGGTTTTTTTATAGGTATTTTTAGATGTTTATGGAACACCAAGAGCTGTAGCCATTTTTTATCCCATCACAAGTACGGGAGGGAGGAATCTTGAGGTTCTATTCTAATGGTTGGTTCTTAAAGTGATGTTATGTAACCGAGAGTGAAAATGGAAGGAAATGTCTCCTCTGTCAGTTCATAGGAATAGTACTACATGTGGACAGGCAATCTGCAGTTTCTGGCTTTAGTTTCCCTAGGGATCTTGTGGCTATGGCTTTCCACTGAAATCTGTGCTGCACCCATTTATTTCTGAATTTCTGAAAAAAGGTCTACAAAAAATGAATTGCATGATGTTGCACTCAGTTTTTTCTTTTCCATTTAACAAGTGTTCATTTAATTTTACCTCCTCTTTCTCTGGCACACATAAGGACCTGCTAGATCAGGTCCATCATCCTTTTCTCACAGTGGCCAACATACAGACAGATGACAGGTGATCTTTTTCAGCCTGAGGGCCACATTTCCTTCTGGGTGACCTTCTAGGGGCCAGTGGTGGGCAGCACTAGAGGCAAAAGTGACCAAAGCAATGAATGCAAATTTTACCTCCATACAGCACTCCCTGTCCTCCATTCTATTCTAATGGTTGGTTCTTAAAGTGATGTTATGTAACCGAGAGTGAAAACGGAAGGAAATGCACAAGAGGAAATATCAAAGTTCAAGGGAGTTCCAGTCAGGCAAAAATGCACAAGGAAGATGCAAAGCAGGACTAGTGAGTTGTGTGGCCTGGGGAGAGTCTAGAGGGGCAGACAGTGGGGCTCAGAGGGCCACACTGGACCTGCGGTTCCCCACTGTGGTTCTGTTGGATATATCCCAATAAATTCTGCTTAATAAACTAGCAAACAGAAATAGAACCAAACAGCAATCAAACAACGTTACTGAAGCAACTCCAGGAAGAGAAGTCCACTTCATTCAGTGTATGCTACAACAGCAGCAAGAATACTCATCGCAAAGTATTGGAAGACACAAGATTTACCCACTTTGGAAGAATGGCAGATAAAGTTGATGGACTACAGGGAATTGGCGGAAATGACTGGTAGAATCTGAGACCAGGGAGAAGAGTCGGTGGAAGAAGATTGGAAGAAATTTAAAGACTATTTACAGAAGTATTGCAAAATTAATGAATGTTAGAATGATGTTTGAATGAAGTTAAGCCGTTTCTAGCTGTAATGATATAAAAGAATATGGAAAATTGGATTTTTAAATATGCAAAAATTTAATGTTATAATATATTAAGATCAAAGATCAGGATAATAAGGAGGGAAAGAAATTGCTGAATTAATTAACTGAATTGGAATACAAAAAAGGGAGGTATGAGGAGGTCAGGGAAACAAGGATAAGAATGTAAGATATGGAAAGGTTGATCTTTTATTTTTATTTTTCTTTATCTGTGTACTTATTCTGTATTTTTCTTGTATTTTTATTTTTGTCTTTTATTCTTGTATTTTTTGCTTTTATGCAATTCCTTTGTCTGAAACTTATATATATATATATATATATATATATATATAGAGAGAGAGAGAGAGAGAGAGAGAGAGAGAGAGAGAGAAGTCCACTTCATTCAGAGCCTATGGGCCAGAAATTGGACACAGACACCTTCCCCTGGGCCTGAAGAACAGGATGTCCCTACCACACATCACCAGTCCAGGAGCACGCCAGGTGGGAGGATGTGGAAGAAAGGAGAAGGGCCCATCTTTGGGCCCGAGGGTTGACTTTTTAAGGCTCCGAAGTACTCTTAAGGGGTTGGAGCCTGGAGGAGGTAGGCTGGAGACAGAAGCATAAAAGACTCCAGTCTGCTCCCAACCTTTGTATAAAAAAATGACTCCATCAAAGCTGTCCATAGTCCAGTCTTGCTCCTTCCCTTTCCCGCCATTGAGCCAGAACCCAACATCATAGCATTCTCTCTGCAGGCTGTCTGAGATCAGGCTGGGAACCACATACAGCCTGCAGGTTCATACATTTTAAGACAGGCATAGGCAAACTTGGCCCTCCAGCTGTTTTGGGACTACAACTCCCATTACCCCTAGCTAACAGGACCAGTGGTCAGGGATGATGGGAGTTGTAGTCCCAAAACATCTGGAGGACTGAGTTTGCCTGTGCCTGTTTTAAGAGTTTGAAGTTAGCATTTTGTCCTTTGTTTCACTGTATTTTGCCGTTGTGGATAACTCTGCTAATTTGGACAGGGAGTTAAAAGTTGATCATGATCAGATTTTTTGGGAGAGGAATGCTTTGGAACTGGCGGATGACTGGGAAAGCAGAAATTAAATCAAAAGTGCAGGCAGAGCACTGTAGATGGCATAGCTTGTGCAATGTGCAATAGCAACCCTCCCTCTGCGTGTGTGCGTGCGTGCGTGCATTGTGCAGAGAAGTGTGCTGAACATGCAATGCTGGTGTGCAGGAAAGTGGAGAAAAATCTGTGCCAATAAAGGGGCAGCTTTTACACAATCATATCTTTTTGACAACTGTCTCTCTTGTGCAGCTGTGCCGACAGAGATATAAAGGATCAGGAATGTTTTAAGCACTGTGGATCACCCTTTCAGCGAATCTTATGATTTCTAATAGCGATGGCGCAGAGAGCCCAGAGGGCTCTTAGCTATCTCCATTAGGCAATCACGCTCTTCTCTGAGCAGGCAAATTGCCGAGCCTTCTCAGTAGCTGCTGGCAGATTTAGAATGATATATATTTTTAAGAACCACTTTACCTGTCAGGCTCATGGGGTCGGGGGAGAGACTTGTGTTCTAAAAATGTTCCATGGATCAATAGCCAATACTGCAGAGCTGATTCAGGAGGGCAATCAGTCTCCTCCGTGCTACAATGTAGGTAAATGTTTGTGGTATTAAGCAGAAGAAGGGAGGGGTGAAGAGGGGAGAGGGGCAGTGGTAACAATGTGGAAGGGTATGGGCCAAGTCTGACCCCAAAACATCTGTCTTTTCCCAAAGGCATTCATGGAAGCATACATAGTTCTCCTCCCTGTTTTATGTGGCAAGCTATGGTGAGAGGTGGGACGTGGGTGGCGCTGTGGGTTAAACCACAGAGCCTAGGACTTGCCGATCAGAAGGTTGGCGGTTTGAATCCCCGCAATGGGGTGAGCTCCTGTTGCTCAGTCCCTGCTCCTGCCAACCTAGCAGTTCGAAAGCACGTCAAAGTGCAAGTAGATAAATAGGTACCGCTCCGGTGGGAAGTTAAACGGTGCTGTACGCCGGCTCCCTCGGCCAATAAAGCGAGATGAGTGCTGTAACCCCAGAGTCGGCCACGACTGGACCTAATGGTCAGGGTTCCCTTTACCTTTACCTTTATGGTGAGAGGTAAGGGATGCGGGTGGTGCTGTGGTTTAAACCACAGAGCCTAGGATTTGCTGGTCAGAAGGTCGGCGATTTGAATCCCCACGATGGGGTGAGCTCCCGTTGCTTTATGTTTAACTGGTTGTTTTTATTTTGCAAACAAGTACTACATTTTAAGGGACGCAGGTGGTGCTGTGGTCTAAACCACTTGCTGATTGGAAGGTCGGCGGTTCGAATCCCCGCGACGGGGTGAGCTCCCGTTGCTGTGTCCCTGCTCCTGCCAACCTAGCAGTTCGAAAGCACATCAAAGTGCAAGTAGATAAATAGGTACTACTCTGGTGGGAAGGTAAACGGTGTTTCCGTGCACTGCTTTGGTTCGCCAGAAGGGGCTTAGTCATGCTCGCCACATGACCTGGAAGCTGTATGCTGGCTACCTCAGCCAATAAAGCAAGATGAGCGCCGCAACCCCAGAGTCGGCCATGACTGGACCTAATGGTCAGGGGTCCCTTTACCTTGACCTATGGTGAGAGGTGGTGGCTGTTCAAGATCACCCCATGAGAATCATGGCTGAGTGGGGCTTTGAACCTATGCCAGAGCAAGATGCTCACTTGGAGCAATCCATGGTTTGGCTACCTTCAGCCTGCCTTCCTGGTTTTTCCATGGGATCTGGCATCAGATCAGAACACAGCACCAGGTCTTCTGTGTTGACCCTGTATCTGCTGACCGTTCCCTTTTATTTCATCTTTATCATGCTTACAGGGCAGCCGAGTAATCTGCAAGGTGCTGTGTCCATGGATCCTCAGCCACCCATCATCTTAATTTGCATTTTAATTGCTAGGCAGATGCACTTTATACATCTGTGCAAAGATGGTGCTGTGGTCCCTGTGCTCCTTTTAAGGACCACACACCCCTTTGTTACGGCATTCTACATCCATTATGTTTTAACTGGAAAGCTGCCAAATGGCATCCATGGGAGGACAGAGGGGAAGCTTAATTTGGTTTGCATTTAAAGGCGAGACTACTAAATTCAAACTTCCCAAAATGATACACAAACCGAAACAAAGCCATCCTTTGAAATCCAAACATCTCTGAATGCTGTTCTCCAGCCAGGTAGTTTGTACAAAAATGTCCACGGCAGGGTAAAATGTGCATTAGCAGTGATAAATAGTGGAAAATAGCATGGAAAAATGCATTATTTTGTGCAAAACTGCTTTGCAAAAAAAAAAAAAAGGTGTAATTTAGGACTCAAATGGTCATGAAATTTCACAAAAAAATCAGAAAAAAAGCAAACTGATAGGGAAATGTGGGAGAACTGAATGTGAGGCTGCGGAAAACAAGAAGCTGTAATTGACCAATTCACTCATTCCTAGAGGAAGGGCTCGTCTCAGCATGGATTGCATCGTCGGTCAGGGGCATACGAAGGGGTGGTGGAGGGGGACTGCCATGCCATGTCAGAGTTGTAGGTAGAGATGGAGGATAAACTTGATTCAGTTCACATTTAAACTTCAGCCTACCTAATTCATACTTTCTGAAGCAATATGCAAACCTAAACACAGTCATCCTTCAAAATTTGCACTTCTCCGAATGTTATGACGCAGTTCTCCTGCAAAGTAATGTGTACAACAAGGCATATACTTAGGGTAAAGTGTATGCATAAATGCATATATTAGTTAAAATAAGATGCAAATGTACATTATGTAATGGGAAATTGCTTTGCAATTCGTGTATAGTAGGGAAAAGTGCATATAAAAATGTATTGTCTGCAGAAATTTGCACAAAAAAATGCAGATGCATCTTCATAAGAACATTTAAAAAAAACAAAACTAAAAACCAAAAACCACTGTGGAAATGGGGAAAACTAAAGATCTGGAAATAGATAAATGGAGAGAAATCTTTGATTGACAGATGCATTCATCCCTAGTTTAAGCCAAAACATCAGGTTAGTGAAGACTGGATTGGTGTGTCAGGATCTGGTCATCACCTATGTTTAAGTTGTAGGTTTCTCTGACATTTGGTGGCAACAGGCATTGTTGTTGTTTAGTCGTTTAGTTGTGTCCAACTCTTCGTGACTTCATGGACCAGAGCATGCCAGGCACTCCTGTCTTCTACTGCCTCCCGCAGTTTGGTCAAACTCATGCTGGTAGCTTCGAAGACACTGTCCAACCATCTCGTCCTCTGTCGTCCCCTTGTAATAACAGTCTACAGCAGGGGTCGGCAACATGCAGCCCATGGACTGGATGCGGCCCACAAAGACCGTTTTACTGGCTTATGAGCCATGCCTGAACCGAGCCGCCTGTTCAGCGAGTCCCCCGCATGCTGTGCTAAACCGGTGCAGTGCAGGGACTCACCAAGCGGTGCCGGAAATTGCGTCTGTGCATGCACAGATACTGGAAATCGCATCTGGGGTGCCCAGACACCGAAAATCGCTTCTGCTCAGTCACAATTTTTGGCATCTGGGCATATGCAGAAGTGATTTCTGGCGCCGTGGACATGCGTGGATGCTATTTCTGGCAGCGTCCTGTGCTGGTCCAGCCCATGGACAATTTCCGTGTTAGTGATTCGGCCCATGGCTGGTAAGCCATGCCAACCACTGGTCTACAGTCACAAGTGAGTGAAGCATATGAACTGACCCAGACACTGCGATCATCATCTGAGGCCCTTCTTTATGTCCCTCCTCCATATGAGTACGTTTCTGAGCACAATTCAAAGTGTTGGTGCTGACCTTTAAAGCCCTGAATGGCCTCGGTCCAGTATACCTGAAAGAGCATCTCCACTCCCATCATTCTGCCCGGACACTGAGGTCGAGCGCCGAGAGCCTTCTGGCCGTTCCCTCACTGCGAGAAGCCAAGTTACAGGGAACCAGGCAGAGGGCCTTCTCAGTGGTGGCACCTGCCCTTTGGAATGCCAAAGATGCCACTAGATGTCAAAGAGAAAAACAACTACCAGACCTTTAGAAGACATCTGAAGGCAGCCCTGTTTAGGGAGGCTTTTAATGTTTAACAGATTATTGTATTTTAATATTTTGTTGGAAGTCACCCAGAATGGCTGGGGAAACCCAGCCAGATGGGTGGGGTATAAATAATAATAATAATAATAATAATAATAATAATTATTATTATTATTATTATTATTATTATTATTATTATTATTATGAGGTCCAGAGGGGGGCAGCATGAGAGTGGGCCTTTTCTGCAGTGGCTCCACAATTGCCTTTGTTACATATCTTTAGGCACCAGGCAGATAAGATGAGGTGGGGCAAACTCACTCATGAGACTCTCTCTCTTTCCGTGATTCTGCTGTGAGTACACATGCGCGATCCATGTGTGCATCTGATCCCACCGCTGAAGGTTCTTGTTTGTTTCTAGGAGAAAAGGCTGTGTTTTGTCCCTCCCCCCCAGCTCCATTTCAAGCTGCATTGCAAAGGTAGACCTAAGCAGGGCTTGCGGTCAGCACCAATGGGTTGACTAGTGTCATTGTCAAATCCTGCTTTACTTATTAGTTTTATTTATTGCATTAATATCTCATACAAAGGAGCTCAAGGAGGCATCCCTAGTTATCTTTCTCCCCATATTATTTTCACAGTAACCCCATGTGGTGGTTTAGGCTGAGAGTGGGCTGCAGTCCAACACTCTAACCCCACACTGCCACACTTTCAGCACTATGGATTTCCACATCAGTATTTCCACAGAACAACCAGTCCCAAGGGGCCTGAGGTCACTGCCTGTCAGCTGCCTGATGCTGCCTTCAAGCCCTGATTTTGGTTTTGGAGGTGGGCGAGCTGTGCTTTGAAGTTCCCCGTAGAGAACTCTGAAGCACAGCTGACCATCTTAACAGTACCAGTTGAAATGACCACATGCCAAAAATATCGGAAAGGGCTGGGACCATTTTAGAAGCTTTTTGGATGCTTCGTGAGTTCAATTAATACATCAGGTGTATGGCAGGGGCTGAAGGATTTATGTAAATGTGATAGATATTCCTTTGCCCCTCCAGGACTTGAATGCTATCCATCACTCTGACTTTGCCAACTGAAACTAAGTTTCGAAGCCTGGATAATCTCACTGACTTCAAGAGAAATGTGTATTTCTGGTGTGGTGTATGCCTTTGATCACAGAGGCAGAAAATAGCCAGGGCTTATTATTCATATGTAGAAAGTTGGTTTTGTACACCCATTGCCATGAATTTATTTTTTGCTTCTGTCCTGAACAATCATAGCCAGAAATGCTGAAGGTATGGCCATCCAGATTTGGTTTGCCTCTGACTCCCATTAGCTCCAGCTTGAATGACCAATGTGTTGGTTTTAATATGGTTTGAAGGAAAAGTAGTTAGATATGGTATAATAAAAGGAGAATTCCCTGGAATTCAGGTTTGGGACAAGTACTCTTTGGTGAGAAAGCCTCAGCAGAGATTTAAAATCACAAAATATGCAGCAAAGTTAAGTGGGGAAATATAGGCCATTAGACCTTAAAATATCCCCTTCTAAGTTGCTTCCAAAGCTCCCCACTTCCCTTAGCATAGAAAGGGTCCACATGTTTGGTAAGTTAATGATGGTTTACTTACAAACTTTTCAAAGGTCAGATTCATGTGCTTTTCCACACAGCAGCAAGGAAGAAAAGGTAAATGTTTCTAAATTATTTGTATAGAAACAGAAAGATGGCTTCTTTAAGCCACACAGTCTAAGCTTGGAGCATCCAGCTTAGACATCCTTACTGGTAGGGGTCATATGGTGGAAGAACCCCCTCCCCAAGAGTTTGGTAACCCTTCCTCCCAAGGTGAGGGGATGTGACCTACCTAAGTCTGGAAAGGCAGCCTACTCTATGGTTTTAACCCCTTCACGAATTAATTAGAGTTAAGCTTGTTGGTTACGTGAAGCTGATTTATCCCACACCATGTGCAGGGATTATGGGAGTTCTGGTCCAACTGCACCTGCAGGCTAGTGCATCCCAGGAGTTTTACTGGACTGGGGAGGATAGAGGGTATTTTAGAAGGAAGAACTGAACCCAGAAACAAAAAAAACCCTTGAAAATTAAAATTTACATTTGCTATGTCACTTTCTGAAATCCTAAGAATGTAAGAAGAGCCTGCCAGCATCTGTTTTCACAGTGACCAATCAGATGCAGTCAGCCCCTGCTTGTGGTCTTCCATTTGGCAACAGGAATCTTCTCATCTGTGATTCCCAGCAACTGCTATAGAGAGACATACTGTCTTTGACAGTGGAGTGGAGAACACAGTCATTGTGGCTAGGAGACACTGATAGCCTGGTCCTCCTTGAATTCCTTGTTTTTATACTGATGCCCAAACTACAGTGGTGCCTCGCAAGACGAAATTAATTCGTTCCGCAAGTTTTTTCTTCTTGCGAGTTTTTCGTCTTGCGAAGCACGGTTTCCCATAGGAATGCATTGAAAATCAATTAATGCGTTCCTATGGAAACCGCTTGCCAGGCTGGCGGTGCGGAGAAGGGCTTTTCTCCCCACCGCAAGCCTTCAGGACAGGTATGGGAACAGAGGGGAAGGGGCGCAGCACTTCTCCTCTGTTCCCGGGGCTTGCGGTGGGAGGAGGGTTTTTCCTCCCCACCGCCAACATTCAGAACAGCATTCTGAATGTTGGCGGTGGGAAGGAAAACCCTCCTCCCACCGCAAGTCTTCAGGACAGCCATCCGAAGGCTGGTGCGGGGAGAAGGTATTTCCGCCCCACCACCAGCCTTCGGAAGAGCCTTCCAAAGGCTGGCGCGGGGAGAAGGTCTTTCCGCCCCACCGCCAGCCTTCGGAGCAGCCTTCCGAAGGCTGGCGGTGGGGTGGAGAGCCCTCCTCCCGCCGCCAGCCTTCGGAGCAGCCTTCCGAAGCCTGGCGGTGGGGCGGAGAGCCCTCCTCCCACCGCCAGCCTTCGGAGGAGGTCCAAGGACAGTGGGGAAGACGCGCTGCCCTTCCCCGCTGTCCCGGAGATTTCCCTATGGGCTTTCGTCTTGCGAAGGAAGCCTATAGGGAAATTCGTTTTGCGAAGCGCCTCCAAAATGGAAAACCCTTTCGTCTAGTGGGTTTTCCGTCTTGCGAGGCGTTCGTCTTGCGGGGCACCACTGTAGATGGGATGTTTGATGTTCCACAGGGAATTTTTTTTAACCAGTTGCTGGCAGTGTGTGCATGTGACTTTCCTCTTACTGCAAATAGCAGGCTGAGAAAGGATTCCAATCGACCACCCCCGAGGAAAAAGGTAAATTAAAAAAAGAAGTGATGTATGGAAGTGAGAGCTGGACCATAAAGAAGGCTGATAGCCGAAGAATTGATGCTTTTGAATTATGGTGCTGGAGGAGATTCTTGAGAGTCCCATGGACTGCAAGAAGATCAAACCTCTCCATTCTGAAGGAAATCAGCCATGAGTGCTCACTGGAAGGACAGATCATGAAGCTGAGGCTCCAACACTTTGGCCACCTCATGAGAAGAGAAGACTCCCTGGAAAAGACCCTGATGTTGGGAAAGATGGAGGGCACAAGGAGAAGGGGACGACAGAGGACGAGATGGTTGGATAGTGTTCTTGAAGCTACCAGCATGAGTTTGACCAAACTGCGGGAGGCAGTGGAAGACAGGAGTGCCTGGCGAGCTCTGGTCCATGGGGTCACGAAGAGTCGGACACAACTAAACAACAACAACAACAACAACAAAAACAACCCATTCTCATGCCATGGAGCCAATCTGTGCCCCCCACCCCATGTTAGATATTGGTTAAATAAAAGACAGTTGTGCAGTCCCAAACAACATGACAAATATCAGGTCTAATGCTGGCCAGAGTATCCCAGGACCTTGGGTGTTGGTACTAGTGTTAGCCATGGCAACTACCTAATGTTACTCATGCCAGGCCTGCCTGTTGAATCATAGAATCATAAAACTGTACCACTGTAAGATACTTAAAGGATCATGTAGTTCAAACCCCTGCTGTACAGGATTCGCAGCTAATTGATTGTTGAGAGGCACATGAGTATGCAGCCACTGAGAGCTTTTCACATGCATGTTTGTGTTGTGATCTGTAAAGCGCACATGCCAGAATGTGTGTCCCACTGAACTCAGCCAGACTTTACTTCCGAGCAATCATGCATGAGATGAGACTGATAGGGGTGGGGAACCTCAGGCCTGGGAGCCAATTGCAGCTCCCCAAGTCTATTTGGCCCATGAGAGAATCTTCCCCAGTCTACACACCTTGCCATCAGTGCTTCCACCCTCTTTGAGTGGTTTTTGACTGGTTGGAATATAGCCTTAAACCTTGGTAATGTTTATTTGCCTGGATGGAGGTTAGAGTGAATCATAAAACCATAGAATTGTAGAATTGGAAGGGACCCTGCGGATCATCTAGTCCAGGGGTCTGCAACCTTTAAGACAAAAAGAGCCACTTGGACCCGTTTCCGAAGGGAAAAAACTGGGAGCCGCAAAACCACTGTGACATTTAAAACAAATATAACACTGCATATATTGTTTCTTACCTTAATGTCCGATCTAACAGCGGGCGGGAAGGTGACGTCGGGACGGTGCGTGACTAATGCACGCACCGCCCCCATGCGACGTCACAGCCAGTATAGCGCCCGCCACAGTGGGGAGTGTCGGGGTGCACAATGCGCCTCTTCCCCTCGCTAGTATCCATCCCGGAGCTGCGGCAAAGGTGTAAAAGAGCCACATGCGGTTCCGGAGCCGCGGGTTGCAGACCCCTGATCTAGTCCAACACCCCTGCAGTGCTGGAATAGGCAGTTGTCCAATGTGGAGATTGAACCTGCAACCTTGGTATTATCAGTGCCATGCTCTAACCAACTGAGATGTCTTCTTTCTTCTTTGGCGATCACTCATAGCTGAGTAAGATTGTCTTCCATAAGCACGGTTTTAACAATGAGTCTGTAAGTGACTGTGGAGGCCAATTCTGGATCCACACATCCTTCCACAGTGGGGACATTGGTTTCCGGGCGGGAGCTGATCATGGTGTGGATTTGCCAAGCTCGCTTTCCTCTGAGCACATTTCTCTCTTGCATCCTGAATTCAAGTGTCTTCAAAGCCCATGACACCTTTGGTAAAGGCTGTACTCCAACTGGAGCACTCGCAGGCAAGTGTTTGCCAAGTGTTGGTGTTTATTCTACATTTTTAAAGATTTGCCTTGAGAGAGTCTTTAAACCTCTTTTGTTGACCACCAGCGTTACATTTTCCATTTTTAAGTCTGGAATAGAGTAGTTGCTCTGGAAGATGATAATCAGGCATCTGCACAACATGACCAGTCCAACCAAGTTGATGTTGAAGAATCATTGCTTCAACACTGGTGATCTTTGCTTCTTCCAGTACACTGGCATTAGTTCACCTGTCTTCCCAAGTGATGTGTAAAAATTTCCGGGGACACCGTTGATGGAATCTTTCGAGGAGTTGGAGATGGCGTTTATAAGTGGTCCATGTTTCACAAGCATACATGCGGAAGATAGCTTACTGTACAAAGGTAATGTACAGTACAGGTGCCATAAGAAAGCTGCAGAGATATGCAGGATAGTGCGCACCCCGGAAATGATCCCTTTCAGCTTCTGCCTTCTGGAAGAAGGTACAGGGTTATAAAGACTAGGACTAGCCGCCTGAGAAACAGTTTCTATCCAAATGCGATTTTGGTTTTAAACTCAGTGTAAGGTAGTCTCTATGGGAGTATATTGTATTTAATTATGGGATATCAGAGTTTTTAGGGGGTTAACCAGGCTGGGATAGCAGGCTTGTTGGTTTTTGAATGTCTGATGTAGATTTTTTCAATTTCGTTGTTCTGTATGGGACAATAACAATAAAGATAATCGTATCGTATTTGCTCCACCCAGCTCTACCTTTGGCCTCGTGCAACACTGGCATACGGCCCCTGGAAAGTGGCTCAGAAAGGAATGTGGCCCTTGCTCTGAAAAAAGGTTCCCCATTCCTGCTGCATGATTTTGGGGGTCTTGGAGGGTTTTATAGAAAGGATGGGATATGGATATTGATAGAGAGATCTTTCTTTCCCTGCTGCTGTCTCCATTATATTGTCTAATACCTATCCCTCTCTTGATGTGATTCTCTCACCCGAGGAGCACTGATTGTGTATTGCCACAAAGGCCCTCCTCTGTCATTTTTGTCCCCTTGATGTGCTAAGTAAGGCTTCTCTGCCGCTCCTTTTTCCTTAAGAAGCGCTGCAAAGATGTACAGAACTGGAGCAAAAAGAGGAGCGTAATGAAGCTAGTCAGGGGGAGAGATGCATGCGGAAAGAGCAGCTCTCTTACCGGTGTTTTAGAGAGAGAGAGATATCCCCCCCCCCAAAAAAAAATAATGGAAATGGTGACAAGAAATCTTATGAACTTAAGCAGAGCTGTTGAGTTTGAAATGCTAATGAAATAAGTTACCTTTAAGAAGTTGGGAGCGTTCTTCAGGGGCTTTGAAGGCCCATTATTCCTTCTCCCCTCTATTAATGCAATATATATGCACAACTTTCAGCATGCCAGTTCCTGAATAATACCTTTGCTATGATACCTATTGATCTAGCTCCACCAGAGCTGCTTCCACACTTGACTTTTTAAAGCAGTGCTCTTTTCCCCATTATATTAACCAAATAATCCACACACAGGAGTGAAAAATACCATGTTGAAGAAAAATGCCTTTGCTGTTTATTTCATGCATCATGGGATATTACTAACCTAACATTGTTAGCCATTAATCTGCACTAGAGCAATCAAAGGAAGGAACTGTAGCTCAGTGTTAGAGCGTCTCCTTGGCCTCTCAAGTGGGAGAAATGGGGAGAAATTTGATTTGGTTTGCATTTAAAGACAATCTTACTTAACTAGCACAATACATGAACCAAAGCACAGCTATTGTTCAATATTCACATTTTCCCACATTTTGCAATGCTGTTCTCCAGGCAGGTGTGCATGTGTACAAAAATGCATATACTAGGGGAAAGTGTGCATTTAAAATACAGTGGTACCTCGGGTTAAGTACTTAATTCGTTCCAGAGGTCCGTTCTTAACTGAAACTGTTCTTAACCTGAAGCACCACTTTAGCTAATGGGGCCTCCTACTGCCACCGCGCCGCCGCTGCACAATTTCTGTTCTCATCCTGAAGCAAAGTTCTTAACCCGAGGTACTATTTCTGGGTTAGCGGAGTCTGTAACCTGAAGCATATGTAACCCGAGGTACCACTGTACATGCATATACTATAGTGCATATACTATACAAAAACGCAGTATAGTGGGGGAAATTGCTTTTCTAAAATGTATACACTAAGCATAATCACATACAAAAAATGTGTATACTTAAATGCTGAATTTTGTTGAGCTCTTGAAAAAGGGATCAGCAAGCCAATATAAAAATGTGGAGAACTGAGTTTAAGATTGGAAAAACAGACTCATCCATTCTTTTCTTTTTTTTAAAAAAAAGAATATTTATTGCAAATTTTAAACACAAAATCACCAAACATATATAAAATGCCATCACCACAATATAACACACAGAAAAAGAAAAAAGAAAAAAAACAAGAAAATAAACATAGAATGAAAGAAAAATATAACAAAAACAGCAGTCCATAAATCATACTTCCATAAGCTTTGGACTTCCTCACATCTCCCTTTCCTGCGTTCTCAATAATAAAATTATAAACAGCAATTTATTACCTTATTTCAATTCTTATCTTGTAATTCTCGAATATTATGTCCCCAGCTTTAGATGTTTTTATCAATATACTGAACTACTTAATTTAAACATAATATTACTTCAAATTTCGTTTTTCTTAAACATCACTTATTCTCATATATCTTTGAACTAAATTACTGATGCCATGTTGTTTTCTATCGTGTATTTTCTCAACATTCATACAGCTTATAGTATTTTTGTAGGTAGTCTTTGAACTTTTTCCAATCCTCTTCCACTGCCTCTTCTCCCAGGTCCCGAATTCTGCCAGTCATTTCAGACACAGACTCATCCATTCTTATCTCTAGTTTAAAAAAATACTAAGATGGGAAACTCTCTGCCTTCAACCTTGGAGAGAGCAGACACAGTAGAGCATGAAACTCTTAATCTCAGCGTCATGAGTTTGAGCCCCATGTTGGGCCAACAATTCCTGTATTGCAGGAGGTTGGACTAGATGACCCTTGTGGTCTCTTCCAACTTTATGATTCTGTCCCATGTGTTGTGCACCACAGTTCCCATAAACCATGATCATTGTTCATGCTACTTGAGCTTGATGGGAATTGTAATCCAAAACATTTGGAGGGTGCCATATTGGCTGCCTCTGGAGCAGAGGGCACTGGGCAAGAGGTTCAACCCCTCACTCAGCCACAAATCTTGGGTCAAGTGGTGTCTCTCAGTCTAGCCTACCTGACAGGGTTGTTGCAAGGATGGAAGTAGGGACCATGCACACTGCCCTGAGCTCATCTTGAAGGAAGAACAAGATACAAATATAAAGAAACAGTTTCATCTGACCCATTCATTATTAGCCAATGATTGTTGATTGCTTCCTACTGTCTCAAGGGGTGGGGAACCTGTGGCCCTGCAGATGTTTCTGGACTCCAACTCTCACCATCCCTGTATTGGAAGAAAGCAAATATATTTCATATTTTGAAAGCTTCTAGTTAATGCATGTGTTGCTTTAAACTCCCTGACAGCATGGTTTATGTGGCAATCTAGCCAGCACTTGCTTGTAACCTTTCTAAGGTACCTTCACCCCGTCAGGGAACTGCCATCGGAGCTAGAGGCGGAGGGAAGGCTCCAGAGGGATGCCGGAGAGGGTCCCAGTAGGGAGAGAGGCAGCCCATCTGCTGGGGAAGGAAATCAGTGTAACACCAGTGGAGAAGGGGGGCAGATGGGGGAATCGGAGAGGAGGCTCCAAGACTCCTCGCCGGAGACCAGCGGAGAGAGTACGGGTACTTCGTTGCCCACACCCTCCCTGCGCAGAAGACTTCCACGCAGGGAGAGTAGGAGGAGACTTGGCATCAAACAACTTTTATGCTGGAAAAGGTTCAAGAAACGCCCACTGACGGATTCTGCCAGCGACTGAGACAGTCACGATGCTGGAGGCTGTTCAGTCAGAAAGGGTTTAACCAGGTAACCTCGCCAGCAGTGGCGGCAACTTACACACGAGCAACCCCTAAATCCATTACAACCCCCAAAAGCTGAGCCTATTTTATTTGCTGTTCTCTCCAGACAAATGTCTGCTATTGTCTGTATCTCATCTTCCTATAAATAGTTCCTGCATGAATAAAGCCTTTGAACTCCAGAAACTGTAAGTGATTATTCCAACCTAATTTGCCTAAGCTGCAAGGTCTGCTAATACCCTTACCATTGGCTATGCTGTTTGGAGCTGATGGGAGATGGAGCCCAACAACACCTGAAGGACCCCAGGTTCCCCATGCACTGAACTCCCAGCTTGATGAGGCATTTTCCTTGTGAACATTCATTTGGTCTATGCTCTGTCTCCTCACTTCTGCAAAGGCCTCTCTTTAAGACATTAACATTTGAATGCATTGTTGAGAGTGTCCACCTCTGGGAAGGTAATAATCACAATGCGCTTTGACATTTGGCAAGTGCATCCTCCCCCCAGCTCCTTTTTTGTGGGGGGTGCCGGTAGCACATCAGGGTTGTGGGCCTATTTGTCATAAAAGGTCACCCTTTCAGGTTGCGTGTGTGTCTGCGTTTTAATTTCTATATCTGCATGGCAACTCTATGTAAGTCATCTTTCCTTGTTCCCTTCTGTCTTCCTAAGTAATGCGCCAAACGGTGACATGAAATCCATACCTCAACGTAAACTGTGATAATATCAGGCTTACCTGTCATTTCTGGAGTCAAGAGTTTAGCTGGTGGTGCATAGGGCAGGTGGGAGGAACAATGTCCGACAAATAAATTTTATTTACATTGGGAAGAGATCAGGTTAGAAGGAAGGAATTCCAAGCAGCAACCTAAGAATTCCTGGGGTTGTAAACCTCTGTCTGTGCTGTACCACGCCAGTCTACTGTTGGACTCCATTTCAATTGAATAGTTCCTCCCTATAGAAGAAAAATCTGCAGATAGAAAGCTAGTAAGTCAGAGACCCACACTGGTTGCTGATTTGCTACCAGACCAGGTTCAAAGTGTTCCAGTTAAGTATATAAAGCCCTCTGGAACTCCTTGTATATTGACATCAGGCAAGTGCCTTCACTGTATTCCTCTTGGCACCTGCTAACAACATTTTTGTTTAGAGAAGCCTACCCAGATATGTACAATGTTTTCATGAGACTGTTTTTAGCTTCTCACTGATCATAATTATTATTTGAATGTTTTAAGTGGTTGTTTTTCATTGTTTTTACTGACAATACTATTGTTTTATTCTTTTTGAGGGTTTCTTTTTTAAACCACGAAGCTGTGTATAAATCTTATGAAATGACTAAAAATAGAACAAATCACTGACTAATAGCTCAACTGGCCCAACTGGCTATTAGTACAAATAACTGACTAATAGCCCAACTGGCTGTGGCTGATGGGAGCTGGAATTCCATAATGTTTGAAGGAATACAGTCTTCCCATTCCTGGTTTAAGTTGCCCCAAACATTCTCTGCTGTGTTTTTCAGCTGCAGCAGACTGACAGGGTTGCTCCACAGGAAAGAAAGAGTCCAGTAATGGAACAGGCGATATGACACAAGAGCCAGGAAGCTGGAGAGCGTGAGATGTCTGTCCATACCAATTACATCAAAGCTTGTGCTCCTTTAAGCCTTTGTAAAGGAAAAAGCCCTAAGGGCATAGCTACGCTATGGTTGTCAATGAGGCAGCGTCTGACTGGTTCAACCAGTAAAGCTGAGTTGTTGGGTATCCAATACTGAGATCCGGGAAGGAAGGCTGCGTTGATTTCTCTTCCTGTCTCCTCTGCCCCCCAGTTCCACCCAGTACCTAAGGATCTCTCCCCCCCCCCGTGCAAACTCATAACACCAGCACCCACCCCTGTCTGTCTTGCAAAACTAGACAATTGACTTACTGTCCGCTTTATAGCTGAATTTGTTTAAGGCCTTTATGTTCTTGGCTGTTTGCTTTGTAATTAGTTGCAGAAATATTAATTGTATGCATGCGACAATTGCTGTTCAGACCAAGGCTGAAGACGCTGTGCCCTCCCTTGGACTCCAGCTCCCATCATCCCTGACAGTTGGGCACGCTATGCTTAAATAAGGTTGTTGCTAGCTTTGCAAGCCTGCCGTTGTAATCAACCCTTATAGATTTGGCATTTATAGACATCTTTTTTTCAAAGTGTGTAAAATGGATGCACAGTTCATGTACGTGTTCCAACCTCCCGTGTGATCTTCGGAATGTTTGGATTTTTTCATATCAGTTTGTTTTAATATGTGGTCTGTAATAGTAATAGTAAAGGCTCACAAACCCTCATGGGTCAGCGACTGTTGGGACTGTGTTGGATTTGACGCTTGCACAATAGACTCTGATATCATTGCTGTACTTCAAGCCAAGATGTACTATCTGGAAACGTCTACTTCAGAGGAATAGTTGCGGCATTTTGTTAACTGTTTCAAGATACTGCCCTGGTCTGGAAGCCTTTGATCATGACACACAATGTTTTCTGTCTCAAGGAACTACATACACTGACCCTTGATGGCATCTGTGTACTTAAGATCTGTTTTGTGCTCTTTCTTGCTGTGGTCAGTTCTGTATCCCTTCCCCTCCATTTCTGAAGGGGGCTTTCACTAGGCCATTGGCCTTTAAAAAATAAAAAAAAGTCTTTAATAGGGTGGAGGGTATATGTTGGTACTTCAGTTTCATGAAAATACAGCAAGATGTTACACTGTATGCCAGTACAGTGGTACCTCGGTTTTCGAAATGTCTCTGTTGACAAACATTTCAGAACTTGAATGCTGTAAACCCGGAAGTAAATGCTTTGGTTTTTGAACACTTTTCAGAAGTCGAACATGCCACGTGGCTTCCGTATTGAGTTTTCGGTTTTCGAAAGTTTCAGAACTCGAATGGTCTTCTGCAACAGATTATGTTCGAAAACTGAGGTACCATTGCATAGAGTCATGGATAAAATGTTGAACCAGGACCTGGGAAACCAGGGTTCAAACCTACCTCACAGGGGCATTGTGGGGATTCAGTGAGGAGGGGGAGAATCATGCACGCCATCTTGACCTCCTTGGAGGAAAAGGTGGGATATAAATCCAATAGATAATACAAAATTAAAATATGATAAAAATAAATAAAAAATAAGTAAACACTTGTTGGTGTAAAAAAAAAATCAGCTTTCAAAAGATGACTTAAGAACAAATATTTTAGAAGCTGTCTAAAAGAAGGTACAAATGATTCCTGTTGAGCTTTTATTGGCAGGGAGTTCCATAGTCACACTAGTAAAGGCGAAGCAAACGTCAGATGTGCACGAACCACTAGGCATGCTCCATCTGAAGCGCTCCATGATCAAGGTGGAGCGTAAGGAATCAGACAGCCCTTTGGACCCAAGTTGTTTAAGGCTTTGTGAATTAACACAAGCACCTTGAACCTATCCCAGTAGCAAACTGGTAACCAGTGCAGCCAGATACGTGCCTGTGCCTGTATGTGTATGTCATCGAATCAAAGAATTGTATAGTTGGAAGGGATCTTGAGGGTCATCTAATCCAACCCCCTGCAATTCAGGAATCAACATGCGGTACCCCATCCAATTTGAAACCATACCGGACCTTGCTTAGCTTTTCACATGCGCAAGCAGTTTTATTTCTGCATCTCTCTCTCTCTCTCTCTCTCTCTCTCTCTGTGTGTGTGTGTGTGTGCGCGCACAATTATAATATAAACTCTTCAAAGTTCAGCTGTTTCACAATTCAGAAAAGCAGGTAGGGGGAGAGAGGTAGCAAAGGATGATTAAAAAATAAAACTTAAATGCCATGCTGATTTGCTCTTTCAGACTCGCTCCGACTCAGCCCTCCCCTTCGTCTGTCACAGTTTTAATAAAGTTGTTGACTGTGACGGTTGACACTTTATCACAAACCTAGAAATGAGGCACTCATTGCATTTTAAGAAAAGGTTACTGCTAAGACCATATTCTGGAAGGTGAGGTAATTCTCGTGACTCGGCTGCTGTACACTCTGGCTTTGCTATTGCGAGTTAAGTGTCTCTTGAAAGAAGAATGACTTCCGGGTGCCATCTGTTATCAGTTTCTAAGTAGTTTAATGGCTTTGAAACTTCTCCCCTTACCCTACCCCTGAACGAGGAACCCTGAGAGCTACAGCATTTCTGACGACGAGTCTTGAGCACAGATTTCGTAAACCTACGAAATCACTTTGAATCCTGTTTTCAATTTGCAATGTTGCTGTATCAGATTGCCACAAAGGCCCTTAGTCAGAACTGAAATGTGAGGAGGCCAAATAAAAGGGTTGTGACTCAGTGGTGGGCATCTGCTTTGCATACAGAAGGTCCCAGATTCAATCTCTGACATCTCCTGGTAGGGCTAAGAGAGACTCCTTTCTGTTCTCCTTTCCCTTGAAGAACTGTCAGTGCAGTCAAATATTGAGCTGGGCCTAACCCTGACTCGGTCCTAGACATGGAGTCCTCAGACAGAGGACCTTGAGGACCAGTCAGGAGTCCTCTGGAATCATCACTGATTATCCCATTCTGGGAGGAAACCTGCTGAAGAGACCTTGGTGCTGTCAGAGGTGGAGCTTTGCTTCAGCCCTCAAGAATCCCAGTACCAAAAGGTCTGGGTCAAAGGGAGATAACATAGCAACTCTGGGTGCATAGTTACATACTACTGTATTGGCCTGAATACAAGCCACACTTCTTCTTTTCCCCAGATTCTGACAGTGAAAAGTTAAAGTGCAGCTTATATTCGCAACCTTACACAAATTGGCTTTTATGATATCTCTTTTTTTATAAACTTTTTATTGGTTTTTCACAGTTTTTATAAACACAAACAATGCACAATACAGACAAACAAACACACAAACAAACATGTATAATTTCATATCCTTTTTTCTCAAACCTTACTTCCCCGACTTCCCCATACCTCCCCTTTCTACATCCCAATTTCCAAACTTGTTTCAGCAAATCCCAATCCTTGGTTTTATCAAATTTTTCCCTTAATCTTTTCTTTTACTCAATCTTTTACAGCTGTAATCCCCTTTTTTCCTTAAAACCTCAACATTTTAGCATTCATTAATTTTACAATCTTTCTTAAGATAAATTTTAAATTTCTTCCAGTCTTCGTCCGCCGTCTCTTTTCCCTGGTCACGGATTCTGCCGGTCATTTCAGCCAGTCCCATATAGTCTATCACCTTCATCTGCCATTCTTCCAGAGTGGGTAGATCTTGAGTCTTCCAATGCTTTGCGATAAGTACTCTTGCTGCTGTGGTAGCGTACATAAAAAAAGTTCTGTCTTTCTTTGGCACCAGTTGGCTGGCAATGCCCAAGAGAAAGGCCTCTGGTTTCTTAGGGAAAGTACGTTTAAGTACCTTTTTCATTTCATTATATATCATTTCCCAGAAAGCCTTAATCTTCGGGCACGTCCACCAAAGGTGATAGAAAGTACCTTCAGTCTCTTTACACTTCCAACACTTATTGTCAGGCAAATGGTAGATTTTTGCTAGCTTGACTGGGGTCATGTACCACCTATAGATCATTTTCATAATATTTTCCTTTAAGGCATTGCATGCCGTAAATTTCAAACCGGTGGTCCACAACTGTTCCCAGTCAGCAAACATGATGTTATGACCAATGTCCTGTGCCCACTTAATCATAGCTGATTTAACTGTTTCATCTTGTGTATTCCATTTCAGCAACAAGTTATACATTCTTGACAGATTCTTAGCATTGGGTTCTAACAGTTCTGTTTCTAATTTTGATTTCTCCACCTGGAAGCCAATTTTCCTGTCTTGTTTATAAACCTTGGCTTTTATGATATCTCTGCTGAAACAGCTGCCCTGGGGACACGGCCCTGCCTTGCCTTCCAAGACCGGAATGGAGAGTGACCTCCCCCATCCTGGCCAGGATGCCACTATGAGGGCCATTGGGGGTGTGGGACAGTGGTGCCCCTCCTGACTGCGGCTCCCAAGCCTCCCACAAAATGCTGGAAAGAAGGGGGAAAGGCTGCTGGCAAAATGGCGCAGCTTCCCCCCTAGAAAGCAGCTTGGGAGCACGGGGGAATGGTTCCAGTAGGATTTTCTTCTACATTTGCCATTTATGGGTGTGAGTGCCTGCGGAATTTTAAGGGAGTGGTTTATATTTGGGTATTGTCTCCCCCCCCCCCCCTGAATTTTTAAGGTGCGGCTTTTTTTGCAGGTGCAGTTTATATTTGGGCCAATATGGTGTGTGACTCAAAAGCAGAGGCTTCCTAGGAGGCCAAAGCTTATAAGGCATGGGTAGGCAAACTAAGGCTTGGGGGCCGGATGTGGCCCAATCTCCTTCTAAATCCGTCCCGTGGATGGTCTGGGAATCAGCAGGTTTTACATGAGTAAAATGTGTCCTTTTATTTAAAATGCATCTCTGGGTTATTTGTGGGGCATAGGAATTCGTTCTTTTCCTTCTTTTTTCAAAAATAGTCCGCCCCGCCCCCACAAGGTCTAAGGGACAGTGGACTGGCCCCCTGCTGAAAAAGTTTGCTGACCCCTGTTATAAGCTATGGAGGGTAGCAACATAAGATCAGGCGTTTACAGTGATGACTCCCCACTTGGTGTCATTGTTATATCTCTTTAGGCGCTAGACAAAACCCCTGTTTTTTAACCCGCCCCTTAGCTTTTAATCTACGGCCTTTTTTGAATGGGTGGGGTGTTTTAATCTAGGTTTTTTTATTGCTTTTAGATTTTTGTGTGTGCTGGTTTTATGTGTGCAGGTGGTGTTTTTTTTGCTTAAAATATTGTAAAGCACTTTTGACAGAAAAGTGAATAATAAATTTAATAAATAACAGCAATAACAACAATGGGAGGGTGACAGCTTCTCCATCCCTGGTTCAGATCATTCTTTTTTAGCTTCTGTGAAGTGTGCGGAGCCACATACTCACACACACTCACACACACTTTATCTCCTTTATCATTCATTTATGAATTAACTGAGATCCAGATGGTGCTCCAAAGTTTTTTGTTGTTGGTGGTGCTGGGGTGGGACCATTGATTTTGTTTACTGACACTGCTTTCCCTCCAGATAAAGTGCAAAACCCATTTGAATTTTCTGGCCTTTGGCTGGCTTTTGTTTTTTTTTAAAGCTGCTGTCAGCTTCCAGAAGGATTCGATTGAAATTCAGCACACAGCGTTTTCCTCTTCAGCTAAAGGAGAAACATTGCTGCAAGTGGACCAGTCTGCCTGGCCTACCCAGCTCCCTTTGCTTCCTCTATGTGCCTGGATCCATGCCCCTTTTCCTCCTAGGCATCTGTTGATCTCCAAGCCAAAATACGACTTATCTCATTTTCAGGCTTGTTGGGAGGGCAATGGCGTTTTGAAGAAAGGGCAATGAAAGGGAGGTAGAGGAAGGAGTAACTCGCTCCCCTGCCCTGCACCCCAAACACATACACAACCACCATCGAATTAAACATTAAACTCCAACAATCTGGGGGGGGAAATACGAGGAGCTTTGCATCCTGCTCATTAGGACTCTGAAATAATCAAGCAATGAAACGTCACCTTGGAACTCAAGGCGGAGGGAGCAATGGGATTGCAATTAATAGAAGAGATGAATTAAAAGACTAAGTGCTCCGGAAACACCACTACCTTTTGTTTTTTGCTTTTGGAAAGTTGCATCCTCGGTGCCCGTTTGCATTTAACGGTGTTTCATCAGGCTGCAAGGGAAAATACAGAAGGAGATCTGAATCCATAAGTAACAAGAGAGATTGTAATCTTAATAATATTGAAAAGTATTTATCCCCTTCTCCCCCACACACTTGCCACGCCCCAAACCCAATATTTTTGCCCATTTTCTGCTGTGGATTTTTCATGCCAGATGTTCTCCAAAAATGATCTTGGACAGGGATAGACAACATGGTGCCCTCCAGATACTGAAAATTGCAATTCCCCCTGCCCCTGCCAAGATGTCTAATAGTCAGGAATGATGGGAGTTTGTGGTCCAGAAGATCTGTAGGGCACCACGTTGGCTATTCTTGATCTTGGGTGTGTTGCTGGTATCTTCTACTGCATCAGATTTCTCATGCAAAGATTTGGGAGTATCACATTGTTAGGTGATAGCATATGACAGCCAGCATGCAATAGCAGTATTTGATCGTATCTGCTATGTAGTAGTCAGTATTTGATAACTGACATGCAGCGGCATCCACTATTTGCATCTACCATACAGTTCCAATTGAGGTTGAAGAGTGTCTAAATGCAGCCATGTTTTATTAGAGTTTTTAAAGCCCTAATGAAACATAAGGTTGGGAGTGGAATAGGTAAAGACGGAGACACAGCATCTCCTTCTCTTCTCCCAAGCGATCCTGCTGAGTGCTTGCAAAGAGCAGGCAGCAAAATTAAATCCTCGCTCATCAGCGTTCAATGTTACTGGGATCTGTGGGTCCTCCCCACCCTCCTGACAGTCCTGAATTGCTTCAGGAGGCCTGACTTGACCCAGAGCAAACTGGGGCTGTCACCACCTGACTTAGCCAAAAACTGGCTGTCCCACAAATCAACCTCATTTGGTTCAGGCTTCAGCTGGATCCAAAGTGCAGCCCTCATATTAGGCAAAACTGTGTACAAACGTGCTTATGATGAGAAATGAGCATCAAATGCTTATGGGTTTTCACAAGGACATAAAAATAATAGCATTAAATGGATGTGGAATTGTGCATAACTGAAAAGGAGAAAGTGAGAAAATCAAAACTGTCAGGTTACCCATTCATAATCTGGAGGGCAGCGGGTCTCTCATATCTATGTCTATATCTATCTAACTGCAGTGGTACCTCGGTTTCCGACCGTAAACCATTCCGGAAGACCATTTGAGTTCTGAAACATTCAAAATCCAAGGTGTAATGGGTGGCCTGCAAATTTAATAGAGAAAATCAAGAAAAATAACATATACTTCTGGGTTTATGGCGCTCGAGTTCAACGGAGATGTTTGAAAACCAAGGTACCATTGTATATCTATAACAACAACAACAACAACAACAACAACTTATTATTTGTACCCTGCCCATCTGGCTGGGTTTCCCCAGCCACTCTGGGCAGCTTCCACAGAGACCAAAAATACACTAAAATGTCACACATTAAAAACTTCCCTGAACAGGGCTGCCTTAAGATGTCTTCTGAATGTCAGGTAGTTGTTTATCTCTTTGACATCTGAAGGGAGGGCATTCCACAGGGCGGGCGCCACTACTGAGAAGGCCCTCTGTCTGGTTCCCTGTAACCTCACTTCTTGCAATGAGGGAACCGCCAGAAGGCCCTCGGTGCAGGATCTCAGTGTCCAGGCTGAATGATGGGGGTGGAGACGCTCCTTCAGGTATACTGGTCTGAGGCTGTTTAGGGCTTTAAAGGTCAGCACCAACACTTTGAATTGTGCTCAGAAACGTACTGGGAGCCAATGCAGATCTCTCCGGACCGGTGTTATGTGGTCCCGGTGGCCACTCTATCTATATGAATAATAATAATTCAAATAAAGATAAATGGTTACCAGTTTGCTTCTAGGTTCCAAGACTCTCTGATGCCCTATGTGGTTTTGGTCCAGCATGCAACCATCCCAGCCCACCTGCCTCTTAGCTCAGCTGGAAGATGCAATTAGCCCAGAAAGGCTGTCTTCATCCTTTAGCGTACTATAGACGTTGTGCTCAGTGGAAGGACTATTCTCCCTTCCATGGATGTATAGTTCTAATTACAGCTTGAGTTTTCACTCGACAAGTGCTGTCTCTACTGCATATTTACGTCCCTCCAGAAAAAGAGTGGAATTTGCTTTTAAAACTCCACTAGATGGTCATCATTTTTCGCCCACACCCTTGGTGTTGGGTTTTTTTCTTCTTCTTCCCTGAGTGCTGCTGATTAGCACTTCCCACAGTACAAATCATGTCAGCAGCCTTCAGCGTTCCCTGTTGGGGAATAACAGGGGAAATGGCTCATTAAGAGAGAGACTAGCATAACATGGGAAATAAGACCTGCAAAGAGACTCACTGGAATAGCTTTCAGAAGCGTTTGCCTTCTATGGGAGAATGCTGGTCTTCTTTGCTAGGTGACAATGTGTTATTTCAAAGGTTGTTTTTTAAAAAAAGAGAATAAATGGAGAATCAGTTATTCCAATCAACAAATAAATCTCTAGGGTGTGGGACTTGTAGCCTTCTGGGTGTCATTGGACTCTGCTTCCCATCAGCCAAGCAAACATCACCAAGGGTCAAGGATGTTGGGGGCTGTAGTGAAGCCCATGTACAGTGGTACCTCAGGTTAAGTACCTAATTCGTTCCAGAGGTCCGTTCTTAACCTGAAACTGTTCTTAACCTGAAGCACCGCTTTAGCTAATGGGGCCTCCTGCTGCTGCCGCGCCACTGGAGCCCGATTTCTGCTCTTATCCTGAAGCAAAGTATTTAACCTGAAGCACTATTTCTGGGTTAGCGGAGTGTGTAACCTGAAGTGTATGTAACCTGAGGTACCACTGTATATGGGGTTGAGTTGTTTTATGTAAGGCTGTGCCAATATATTCTCCCTTTTGCTATCTGACCATTAAAGCAGGGTCGGAAAGAAATTACCCTTGGAAATAAAGGTGGGGAAAATAAAACACAACAAAATAATAATAAACTATAGAATTGTGGAGGGGACCAGAAGGGTCATCTGGTCCAACCCCATGCAATACAGGAATCACTTGCCCTGTGTGGGGCTCAAGCCAAGACCCCGAGAGTCTCATGCTCTATTGACTTAGCTATTTCCCCAAATTATTAATAAATACTTGGGGGAGATATTTGAGATTTATTAAATTTGTCCATCACTGTGGTGTAAACCACAGAGCCTAGGACTTGCCGATCAGGAGGTTGGCAGTTTGAATCCCCGCAATGCGGTGAGCTCCCGTTGCTCAGTCCCTGCTCAGGCCAACCTAGCAGTTCGAAAGCACGTCAAAGTGCAAGTAGATAAATAGGTACCACTCTGGTGGGAAGGTAAACGGCGTTTCCGTGTGCTGCTCTGGTGTCAGTGTTCCATTGCGCCAGAAGTGGCTTAGTCATGCTGGCCACATGACCCGGAAAAACTGTCTGCAGACAAATGCCGGCTCCCTCGGCCAGCAAAGCGAGATGAGCTCCGCAACCCCAGAGTCGTTCGTGACTAAGACTTAACTGTCAGGGGTCCTTTGCCTTTACCTTTTGCCCACCAAGAAATACCCAAAGTGATCTACAGTCAAGGAAAAACAGCACAATAATAAAATCCACATAAATATTATTAAAAATGGATTTAACAGTACAATCCTATCGCTGGTGTTGACCAAATGTCTGCACAAACAAAAATGTATTTGCCTGGCAGTGTGAGAGCGTTCCATGAATGCAGGGCTGCTACAGAGAAGGCCTATTCTCTCCTCGCCAACTGTCAGAGCTCCCTCAGTGGCAGCATGCAAGGAAAGGTCTTCAGAGATCTCAGGGCCTAGGCAGGTTCATGTGGGGAAAGGTGGACATGGACATGGCTTCCTGTCACAGTTAACAAGTCTTGCAGCAGTGTACTTCAGTAGTTGTAGTTTCCAAACCATCTTCAAAGGCAGCCCCATGTACAATGCATTGCAGTAGTCTAACTTGTAGGTTAGCAGAATATGAATAACTGAAGCTAGGCCACCCCAAGCCAGTAGGGTTGTAGTGGTTCTCTCCCTCTCCCTCTGTTGTTCCTTTACATCAACTTGAACTGCAATTCCCATTATCCCAGGCAACTGGCCATGCTGGCTGGTGCTGATGGGAGCTGGAGCCCCACAACATCTGGAGATCACTATGTTAGTAATCCCTGCTTTAAAAAAATCTTCCTGTTGTGTTCCGTGACCAGCCAGGTTTCCTGAAGGAAGCCTTAGGGAGGAACTTGAAGCACAAGAGAGGACTAGGCCTATGCCCCCACTGTGAAAGGAGGTGTGGATCCAGAATTGGCCTCCACAGTCACTGTTAAAACCATGTTTATGGAAGAAGAAGAAGGAGGAGGAGGCCTATGAAGTCTCTGAGTCTGGTGTAATGTATTTGTATTACAGTGGTACGTCGGGTTAAGAACTTAATTCGTTCTGGAGGTCCGTTCTTAACCTGAAAATGTTCTTAACCTGAGATAACCTGTGCTAATGGGGCCTCCTGCTGCCGCCACACGATTTATGTTCTCTTCCTGAAGCAAAGTTCTTAACCCCAGGTACTATTTCTGGGTTAGCGGAGTGTGTAACCTGAAGCGTCTGTAACCCGAGGTACCACTGTATTATCTCCAGGGCTTTTTTTCAGTTGGACTTCTTTGGAATGGCGTTCCAGCACCTCTCAGTTGGGCCCTGGAAGCATGGGGAGCCCTGCTGTGCCTCTGGAGCCTGAAGGAGACATCCTCTATGGGCTCCAGAGAGGGTATCATGAGCTGGAGGTGCAGCGAGGGTTTGCTGAGGCTCTTCAGCCACCCAGCTAACAGCTGACATGAGGGAAAGAGGCGCCTTGGCTAAGCAAGCCCCCATGCTGCTCTGGAGAGGCGCAGGGGAGTGGGGGCTTGTTAGGCTGCTCAGCTGAGGTGAGGAAGGCTCCCCTTGCCTCAGCTGAGCAGCCTCAGCAAGCCTCTGGCTGGCCCACAAAGGATCTCTAGGGTGGGTGTTCTGAGGGAGGTGTGTTCCCATGCCTTTTCCTCTAGAAAAAACAGATTATCACTTTTTAAATATAAAAAATGAAGCTTTTTTTTAAAAAAAACAACACAATTCATTTAGAAAACGAAGAGTAAGAAAAGGCAGAATTATGTACAAATAGTTCAAAAAGTTTGGGAAACAGCGTCACAAATCAAAGAAGAGATTATCATTGCTAATTTAGTCAGTTCCTTTTACATAATTCATATATTAATTTTCTCTCTCCCCTTCTCCCCGCCCCCCTAGAACCAGTCTACTGTTTCTGCACTCCACCTTGGAAATATTTGCATGCTGTTTTTTCGGCTGTAATTGCAATCCACCATAGCCTCATTAGCTATTCCTCCTCGCTTGATTGTTTTAAGGACCCCAGTGCCTTCCAAATTAAATTACCAGCCCTGCTTGAAGGTCAGGGAGCCACTTCACCTAAACTGCTGGAGGAAGCGAAAGACCCAACACCCTCTCTGATTAAGTATTTTGGCACCAGTTCTGTGTTGTGGATTTTTTTGGGGGGGACGACTTTTGCTCTCTGCTCTACTGTAGAGAGGAGGTGAGGCCTTGATACTAGGATAGCATTCCTCTCTTGTGAAGGGGCCCCAGATGTTGGCCCCCCAGTTCTGTATGTGAGAGATATGATGCATTGTGTTCCCTTGTGAAGAACGGCTCTCCCATGCAGCTTGTCAGGAGCATCCCAGACCCTGAAATCTCCAGGCCCAAACCTGAGAGCTAGGGTGGTCCCTCATGATGGCACATGGACAGGCTCTGGTGATGTCTTGGAGGGGCCCCCATTGATATCATTTAAGCATGACTCATTGTTGTGTGCTGAGCTGAATCCTAGAGCAATAGGATCCAGAATGCAGCAGTCTGATTGGTCCGCAGGAGCCACCCAATCCAGCTCCAGGTGGAAGTGAATCAGCAACCTGATTGGCCTGCAGGAGCAGCCAATCAGGCTCCTGGATGAAGTGAATCAGCAACCTGATTGGCCTGCAGGAGCAGCATGGAATTAGCCAATCACGCGTGTAAATAATGTATATATAGCTAGACGTTTTGGCGAAAGATTCATTCATTGCTACTATGAGCAGAATAAAGAGCATGAAATTCACACTCGACTCTGAATATATTTCACCCATTAAGCATTATCAAAGGAGAAGAGGAGACTTCAGCTGCAGAACACCAATTGTGCCCAGCTTAGCCCCCACAAAGCCCCCTTTTGCTGAACACAGAGAAGCCAGCAGCACAACAACCCACAAAGCAGGCTGCAATTGCAGACTCTTGAAGTGTCCCTATTTTCCAGGGACAGTCCCAGATTTATAGAAGCCATCCTGGTTTCTGATTTGATCCTGGAATGTCCCACTTTTCCTTAGGATGTCCCTATTTCCATCAGCGAAATGTTGGAGGGTATGGAGTTCTAAGACCCCTGAGCCAAGGAGATACAACCTTTAGAAGATATCTGAAGGCAGCCCTGTATAGTTTTAAAATGTTTTATTTTGTTTTTATAAATGTTGGAAGCCGCTCAGAGTGGCTGGGGCAACCCAGTCAGATGGGTGGGTTATAAATTGTTGTTTGTTTGTTTGTTTGTTGCTGTTGAATAGGGCACCCCTATTTTCACTGGAGAAATGTTGGAGGGTATGGAATCAAAGGAAAGTTCAGCACAGCCCCTGGGAAGAAAAAGCAGAGGCCCACAGCAAGAATAACCACTCCAGGTTTCACTCTAAGCCAGTGCCTCCTGCTTTTTCCTGCTGCACTGCATCTATTTATTGGGGAGAGCTGTAGCTCAGTGCTAAGAGCATCTGCTTTGCCTCAGAAGGTCTCATGTACATTCATCTATTTGGGGGCATAGGTTCAGCCAAATCCTGAGAGATCATTCCCCATACTTGACCTGGGGGTTCCCGAAGTGGGGGTGGCAGTCTTCGTTGATGTTTCGATGCCAGGTGCCATCTTGAATAAAGATGGCAAACCAAAATATGACTTGGGATTGAATTCACGCAATTTTTGGTATGATAGGTGCACATTTGCAAATTGCATTATCCATTTAAAAATCACATTATTTGGGGGGGGGGGGGTTCTAAAAATATCCGGGCAGCACCAGGTCTTCCCTGCTAGTTCTGAGTAAGCACTTGGATGGGGTTGGCGAGTGACCACAGACAAGAAAATCTTCCTGGGCATCCATGCAATACGTCCGGATTCTGAGAGTTGCATTCTCACCACCCCACCCCACTGCCTTGTGCTGGTATTCCGGAAAGTTTCTCTCGCTCTTTTTATCCATAGTCTGAAGTCTTGGTGCTGTTTTTCATGGGTGAACGGGTGTGTATGTGCGGTTTGCCAAGACTGTATCAGTGAGTTGGGTCTTACCGCAGTCTTTCAGAGCTTTTAATTATGCAAGCCTTTAAAACAACCATAAACAGAGCGCAAAGCGATGTCAAAGGCGCTGCTGGTGGCACGGAATGAGAGAAGAAGGCATTGTGAACTTTCAAAGGCCTCCCTCTCTCCTTCCTTGAAATTCGTGCAGATCAACATTTCCCAAAATTCTGACCAAAGGGCCCTTTTTTGTTATGATTGTCTCAGAGTGGTTGAACACTATCATCCTGAGTTCAATACTGTTTGCTCCTGCAGACATTTCAGAAAGTGCGTGTCCCATAGTTTCCTGCTGAAACCCTGTAACTTTGCACACCGAATGGTCTGAGCTAGCAGGCCAGGATATGTATGAAGGAATATAGGACATACTGTCCCGTCCCCCCTGCCCCCCGCTATATGAGCATGCCCACAAGGTGAGTTCATCGTTGTATTTTCAAACATGGAAAGAGGCTTGCTGGGTGGGAATACAGGGCAGCACCTTTTTGTGATAGCACCCTAGTTGTAGCATTCCTTCCCAAAGGAGGTGCAAAGAGCTCCATCTTAGTGTGGATGTTGAAAACATCCTATTTCCACCTGGCTGTTAATATATTCTGGACCTTTTTTATTATAAGGTTTTAGTTTTAATTCTTGTTCCTTGCTAATCTGAAAATGAGATGGACCCTTCTGCCTTTGTGCCCCCCCCCCACTCCAATGCACACCACACTCCTTGGAAAGAAGGGTGGGGGGGTGCAAAAACAATGCAATTATTTAAAAGAATAATAGGGGAAAAGGAACACAACTTGCGGACCCAAATTTGAAGAATTATCTGTGCAATTGAAACTGTTGGTGTTTGGCGAGTGATGAAATGCTCAATTTGGAGTTTCCACGGGGTACTGGGTTAACTCATTAGCTTGCTTGATTAACGTGCCATCCACAATTGTGCACAACCTTGTCCTTGTTCCACCTCTCTTGCATTAAAAAAAGGAAAGCGAGCAGTAGGCTGCTGCAACCAGAAAACTAGAAGTGTATCAAACATTTTAGTGTGGTGTACTTCCAGATTCTGGGCACTCCATTCCCTATCCACCTTTGTTCCATCTCCCTACTCCCTTAATAGCCAGCATTATGTTCCTACTCATACTCAGTTCTCATTGAGCTATCTTGGGGTTTCCCCGTATTTGGTTCCCCCACCCCACTCGCTTCTGTCAGTATTGGGGCTTCTCCAATGGTGGCTGATGTCCATAGGCAGGAGGCAAGGAGACCGCTAGTAGGTGCAGCCAAAGCCAATGGAATTGGTCTCAACTCTGTCCTCATCTCCCTCTTTTCTGTGTTCTGCAAGGGTGACACTTAAGACAAAGAAGGGGGAAGTGGTAGGCTGTGCCATCTCCTAGAATGGCTGTAAGTCAGGGATAGGTGAAAGGCTGGCTGAGGTTTAGCAGGGAAGTGCCTCATTTGCCCAAATGGGCCAGCCTCCACTGGGTTTCTCTAGGCCTGCGCACTGGTGGAGGAAGGTGGGTGCAGGAGGGAAACCACTCCAGGTGTCATCCCTGAGCGAGGGTGACATTCAGTGCTCTGCCCGCCCGCGACTCGGACTCCCACGAGCCGTCAGTGGAAGGGGGAGCTGCTGCGCTGCTTTGCTGGTTCCTTCCTCTCCCCTTCCTGCTTGCCTGCCTCCTTCCCATCCTCTCGCCTGCCTGCCTACCTCCTCCAGCCAGGAGCGTGGCACAGCAACTCCCCCCTTCCCCTGATGGCTGGCAGTAGGCGCAGGAGTCACAGGCGGGTGGTGCACCATTGCCCTGTGCTCCCGGCTGGAGGAGGCAGGCGAGCGGGAAGGGGAGAGGAAGGAAGCAGAATCAGTGGGTGCGCACGTCGCTATCCCGTGCCTAGGAGGGCACCCTCCGCGCCCCTCAGGAGCGCACACCCGTGACCTTCAGGAACGCGCCCGCCCTGGGCAGCACGGGCATATGCTCCACCACTGGGCCTGCTAATCCCTCCCTGTTGCACATGGATGGTGTAGCTTTGGCTACATAACCCCTGATAATTGCAGCCTGACCATCAGAAATAGAGTGAATTGAATATTGGGGAGCAGGGCCCTAGCTCACAGAAGAAGAAGAAGAAGAGTTTGGATTTGATATCCCGCCTTTCACTCCCCTTCAGGAGTCTCAAAGCGGCTAACATTCTCCTTTCCCTTCCTCCCCCACAACAAACACTCTGTGAGGTGAGTGGGGCTGAGAGACTTCAGAGAGAAGTGTGACTGGCCCAAGGTCACCCAGCAGCTGCATGTGGAGGAGCGGAGACGCGAACCCGGTTACCCAGATTACGTGACTACTGCTCTTAACCACTACACCACACTGGCTCTCTTTGAATGTGCTTGTTTTTAGATAGGCACTGGTTTTCTCAGTTTTGTCCGGGTTTTATTTTTCTTGTTTCATATGTTTTATCTGCCTCAGTTTCCGCTATTTCCCAAATTCCAGCTTAATTTGGAGACTTTCCAAAATGAATGTGGGAACTGGTGCATGTTCAAGGTTGCTGTTGTGTTTGACTGATGTGCAGAACTGCCCCTGCACATTGGTCAAAACACAAGGCAAAAAGGTGTTCCACCCCCCAATGGGATTGTCAGTGCATGCTTGTATTCTTGCAATGTGGGGTGGGGGGTGGGGAAAGGCACACGAGGTCTAAGGAAGGGGTATCCAACATGGTACCCTTCAACTCCCATGTAAGACCATGGAATGATTCAGAGGATACTCCAGAGGTTCAACGGACCCTTTGCATGGAGATGGTGTGCTGTTCCTGCATCTGCCACCAACATAGGTGCACAGGCCCCACTCTGAGAGGCCATCCCCACATGCATGAGTAGTGGAGGCAGGACTAGTTTGCCAGCTCTTTAGATAGGACCAGATGAAGGCCTCTGAAGGATTGGTCATGACGCTGGAGTCAGATTCCTCCTCTTCAGGGGAAGAGGGTGAGGACACTTAAGCAAAAGAGGAAAGGCATGTAAGGGTAGCCTCAGAAATGCTCTCAGATGACCCCGTAGGGCCAGTCTCCCCACACCCTGGCCTGAAGTTCTCGCACTGCCTTCCTCTGATTCAAGGGACTCCATGCAGAAGACCTGAGACGGTCCTGCTCAGCTGCAGTAGGAGATTACTGGAGAAGGCTGGACCATTTAAGTAGAGCATCGTATTACAGCACCAGGTCCTCCCTGCTAGTGTTTAGTAATTCTGAGTAAGCACTTGGATGGGGTTGGTGAGTGACCACAGTCAAGAAAACCTTCCTGGGCATCCATGAAATATGTCAGCATTCTGAGAGTTGCATTCTCACCCCCCACCCCACTGCTTTGTGCTGGTATTCTGGACTGTTTCTCTTGCTCTTTTTATTCATAGTCTGAAGTCTTACAATTAGGCTGTACATGCCACCACCTCTACTACTAAGAGTTAATTTTCAGCTTGTTACTTGCTGGATAAACTTCATAGCTCTGTACATCAATCCAGCCTAAACCTTGTCCCACCTTGCCCTGGTTGGGCCTTTCCGTCATGCATTACACAGCAGCACAGGATCATCCTGAACTGAGACCACGTTCCTGCTTACATTTGTGAACAATAGGGTACCTTTTCCACAGGGAAACGTTTTATCTCCACATTCCACCACCTAATGTCTGAAATGTAACATTCCACTTTTGCCATTTCACCTGTGTGCAATGTGATCACATCAAGCTGTTCTATTCCAGATGGTACCAGAAAGAAGGGGGAAGGAGTGGGTGGCCAGGCAACAGCTCCATACCCCTTATCAGATCAGCATAAAATGTAGTGGCAGCGGGTTTAAAAGGGGATTAGACTGGTCCCTGTTGGACAATTGATCTGCCAGTGGCTTTTAGCTTTGATAATCCATATTCACAGGTGGTATATCTCTGGTACACTTCTCAGTTGCTGGTGTGGGACGATCTGCAGAAGAGGGCTATTGCTTTCATGCCCTGCTTGGGGGCTTCCTGGAGGCCTCTGACTGGCAATTGAGGGAAATGGGATGTTGAAGCAGATAGACCTTTTGTTCTGATGCCACAGGGCTTTTATGGTGTGTTTTTTTCTGGCCCTTGGAATATTTTCCTTCAATATTAGCTTTCAGGCTTCTAAACTCTCCTTTCCTTTTTACCAGTGACGGAAAGCCGGGGGATCCTGGAGAGCATCCAGAGGTTCTCCTTGCTGCCGACATATCTGCCTGTGAGTTACCACATCCACAATGCAGATGTTTCCTTCTTTCTGAAAGAAGCAAACCAGGATATCATGAGGAACTCTAGCCTTCAGTCTCGAGTGGAATCCTTCCTAGTCTATAAATCCAAGAGACCTCCCATCCTGAATGCAACATATGGGCCTTTTTCCATTGAGCAGGTCGTTCCCCAGGACCTCTTGTCACCTTCAAATCCATTTGGAGCGACTGCCCCCAAGTTCTCTTTCAACTGGAAGTTGAAGGCGTACATCATGAACAACAAAGTCTACCTAAGCCACCCCAAAGTCCAGATCCTGTTCTATATAGTCGGGAGAGACTGGGACGACTACAGCGTCACTGAAAAGCTGCCATGCTTAAGGGTCTTTGCTTTTCGAGAGACAAGGGAAGTCCGGGGGAGCTGTCGGCTGAAAGGAGATCTGGGGTTGTGTGTGGCTGAGTTGGAACTTCTCCCCAGCTGGTTCAACCCACCGACGGTAGTTGCTGGCCGTAAGAAGCTGCTGAATCAGTCGGAAGGGAGCCCAGTGGAACTTTATTATGCTATCCAACCAGGGGACGAGAAAGGGGATTGCGCTAAGGAGGATCTAAGGAAGAACAACGGGATCAGACCTGGGTGCAATGATATTGATGAATCGGGGCCACCCTTGCAGCGAATTGGGAGTGTTTTCCTCTACCAGACACGAGGTAGCCCTTCCTTAAGCGAAATGTGGTTGGATAGCAACATTGCTATCCAGTATATACCAAAGACTGTCAAGCAAGGGGATGTTTTGACCTTTGTGGTGTCTATTGCTAAAAATTCGACAGAGGACCAGTTCACCTTGAGGTAAGAGCAATCGGTTCTGTATATGTAACTCAGATCAGTTTGTTCTCCCATGTGAATATTATTAACTCTTCCTTAGATGCTCCACTTCTTCCTTTTGCTTTAACACCCACCAAATCTCTTGATACCTGAATCTTACCCATTTTGACGATGCTTTGCTTCAATGTTTACATTTGATAGCAGCATTTAATGTGCGAGGCTGTTTGATAGCTGATGCGCCGTAGCATTTTAGAACGTGATGGTATAGCAGAATTGGCGGCATTTGAAGGTTGGTAGGCAGTAGTAATTTAGTTTTTGTCTATATTTGATTGGCGTTGTGCACTGGCATTATTTGATGGCTGACATACAGTTGTATTTAAGGAAATGGTCATTTTCAAAGTCCCAGTTTCAGTTCTTATATTCGGATTTGGTTGCCAGCCAAGCTTGAACGATTTGTTGCTTGCCTAGCAAGAGAGAGAGAAGATTCTGAAGTTTGGGAAAGGTGAAAGGTGTCCCCTTTTCTTCCTTCCCTCCTGAAACCTCCCTACAGAGATGCAGGGAAGGGTTTTTAAAAATTTTATTGTTTGTTTTATATATCTACTTATACAACATCTACACATAAAAGATCACATACAGATTGTTGCAATAAAAACAACACAACACTTATCAATTAGCAATTGCTAAAAACTGGAAAAAAGAAACTGTGCCAACAAAAAAGGAATGGCAAGACAAACTGTTAAGAGTATATTAAACTGGCTAGATTAACAGAGGCAATTAGAGATCACACTTGACAAGAGTTTCAAAAAGCATGGGGAAAATGCAGAGAATACTTCACAAAACTGTGTCCTAAAATACATACCTGGACTTGTTTCAATTAATGTTTGCAGGAGACTTTGTGGATTTTTAAGTTATAATTAGAAAAATCTTAATAATTATTCATAAAGGAAACAGTTTCTAAGAAGTAAACAAGGAGGCCAGATACAGGATAAAGGAAGTCTTTTATTTGGTTGTTTGTATTGTTGTATTTTATGCTTATTGTATGTTATGTTCATGTTTAATGAGCGTGGATTTGTGTTTTGGGGTGGGGATTTGTGTTTTGGGGTGAAGTAACCCTTTCCGGTACTTTCGGGTCACCGCAGGACGTAACCTGAAAGAACGTAACATGAAGAAAACGTAACATGAGGTATGACTGTATTGGCTGCACTGGTTACCAGTTTGCTGCAGGACACACTTAAAGGTTCTGGCGATTACCTTTGAAGTCCTTAATGGGTCAGTTGTGGGTTACTTAATGGATCATGTTCTTCTTTGCCATCCTGCCTGCTCCCTAAGATCTGAGAGGGGAGGCCCGACTCTGCATATCTGAAGGGCTGTCATGCAGAAGCTGGAACAAATGTCTTCTGTGTTGCTCCAGAGCAGGGCAGGACTTGCAGAACAAGTGGGTTGAAATTTCAGGAAAGCTGGAGGTATTTAAGCCGAGGCCGAATGGCCACCTGTCAGGGGTGAAGACGGTTTTATTTACCGCTTATATGCCAAAACGGCTTCTGAGTGGTTTACAACTATAAAATCAATCTGTAATTAAAATATGCAGTTTGCTTAAAATATGCACCAAAGCAAATGATAATAAAAAACAGAACAATTTAAAGAATAATGTCCCTAGTTCAGTGCCGGGGAATGCATGCTTAGAAAGGTGTGTCTTTGGGAACCAGCAGAATGGAAGGGGTCTCTTTTACAGTGGATGCTCGGGTTGCGAATGTGATCCATGTGGGATGTACATTCGCAACCCACAGCGTTCACAACCCGCTTCTGTGCACGCGCAGGTTGCGATACGGCGCCTTCCGCGCATGCACAACCACTGAAACCCGGAAGTAACCTGTTCCGGTACATCTGGGGTTTGGCAGTCTGCAACCCGAAAAAAAGCAAACTGAAGCATCTGTAACCCGAGGTATGACTGTATTTTGGCAGGGAGAGGCCCTTCCCACTTGTGCCACTAGTGAAAAAGGCCAGCCTTGTGTTACCGTAAGCCAGTAGCCACCAGACTGGATGTAATAGTTACAATCGCTTAAAAACAGATTCAAATGTTGCACAAAGATCCAAACTTCTAAACCACTTTAAAAGATTCCAGCTTGTCAAAGTCTTTACTTTAATTCTTTAAGCACAGCCGGGAGACGGACTTCCTGGTTACGTCTCCCGCTTTCACCAAATTTAATCAGTTTAGTCCCGAAATTCTTAAGATCCCTTTTGCTTTAAATGGCTGAACCTAGTAACGTAGCTGATGTTGTTTATCAGCTGCTGTTACCTCTTTTACTACTGTGTTTTTAAAAAAAAATCGCTTTCTTTAAAAAAAATATATGTAGGAAGCCATCCCAAGAGCTGTATTCTACTGTGAAAGGGCAAGTGAGACACGCTCTCAAATCAAACAAACATCCAAAAATGCAACGTTGGGCTTTTAAAACATTCTGACTCTTCCAAATTATCACAAGTAAAACACATACCGTGTATTTACAATAAATTTATTGTACAATAAATATTATTTATTTACAACAAATAATAAATGAGAAATAATTACTAAAGAACACACACCAGGGTAGGGCCAAAATGCCATCACAGTGCAAGCAAATACTACATGTAGAAACAACGGGAGATAGTAAAAATAGCAAAAATGCAAAATACAGGCTCTCATGGTAAAGGGAGATGGGAAAAGTTTCTCTCAATATTTTATTCTGTTGCTCTCATATATTATCTACACATAGTAAATTCCTGCACTCTGCTAGGAGGGTAAAAAGCAGTAGCTTGCAAAAGTCTAAAAACAGACAGGTCATGAGGCCGCTAGAGGAAAACATCCCAGACAGTTGTCAAAACATTCCAGCCTGTAGCAGTGAAATGAAATCCTACTTCAGGCCCTAAAACTTGCCTGGAATTTAAAAAAATGAAATGAAATGGTTTTCACTACTTGCCTTAACTGCACAACCCTATACATGTCAAATTGTGTTCCTTCTAGGTAAGTGTGTAAAAGAGTTCAGCCTAAACCAGAGGTGCGCTGTGGTTTATAACCTTGGAACCAGTTTAATTCTGAAAGAACACATTTGCATCCTGATGACTGAATAAAGAGAGAGGCAGGCAGGCTGGGGTTGAACTGGGCCACTTTTATTCAGTGAACATAAGGAGATCAGCAGTGAAGGGGGAAACTAACACCATTTACAACTGCAGCCATTGGGTGACATTTCCCTGCCTGCGGAAACAGAGGCGCTATCCCTTTTCTCAGGCCACACCTTGGAGGTGAGAAGGGAAGAGTTGCTGCCCCACCACTCCCAGGGACCCCAAAGCTCCAGGGGGATGAGTCAGCTTGGCCTCAAATCCTAGAGTTTAGAGAGTGAACCTCATGACAGCCAATCCCTTTGAAAGGTTCCAAAATGTACAAAGACATTTTGTCTGCTTTTTATTCATATTTACAGAGAGAGACTTTGGAACACAGCCTCTTGGATAATGGCGTTGTCCCAAGTGAATCTCCACCCCCCCCATCTCTCCCACTTCCTCATACATCACTTCTATGGGTGCTGACAAGAACCCTCTGCCTTTGAGATTTTTGCTGTCCTACTTTCAAGACTGCAAGCTCCCCCTGATGTCACCAGGGGTTGTGCCATGGCCCTAGCCACCAGCAAGGGCGTCGGGCAGGATCCACGACCACCAGATTCCTTTAACGGAATACCCATAAAGTGGAGGGGTAGGCGATGGCCACACCCTGCCCTCCAATACACAAATATTCCAATGCCTAACCGCCAATACCTAAAAGTTGTGACAATTTTCTACGAGGTAGGCAAAAAACCAAGTGGCCGGTGCCAATTTGCCAGTTGGATAAAAATTCCTAGCAGGCCCCTTGGGCAACCAAGGTGACATCCATAGCAATGTCAATAACCAAGCAATGAGGGTGGATGGGTGATCTGACGAAACCCAGCAGCGGAATGAAAGGGAAGTGCCGCCGCGGCCACATTTGAGCACCTAAACCTTGAGCCTCCACCTGATTGGTTGGCTACCTGGGGCGTGGCGTGGCAGCCAGGCCAGCTGGGCAGAGGCCAGAATGCCCCCAGCCAACGCGGGAAATGGCTCCCGCTCACAACTCCTCCCCTCTGTAAGGAGGAGAGGCTTTGGCGGACCATCCCTTATGGCTGACAGGCTGCAAATGTATCCCCCCATTGGTACCACTGTGGACCAGAGTTAGAACGGGCTCCTGACCAACTAACAGGAAACATTGCCCTGGGCATCCTTGTTTATGTATGCAGAAATCATATATTTGAAAGCCTCTGCTTGTAACCCAAACCCTGCCCGAGCAGCTGTTTGAAGGAGAAAGCTCCCTTGATTCCTCAGGCTTTGCAGTTTCTTGACACGTCTGAAAAAAATGTGTGTTGGCGAACTCAAAAGAGAAGGTATTTTTCAAGCATGTAGCAGTGCTTTGTCTCTGGCTATGTTTAAGCAGGGTTTAGTAAGCAGGCATGTATAATAATAATAATAATAATAATAATAATAATAATAATAATAATAATAATATATTTGTACCCCGCCCACCTGGTTGGGTTTCCCCAGCCACTCTGGGCAGCTTTCAACAAAGACTGTATTTAAATGTGCATGCACCTAATTCACACTTTCTGAATCAACACATTAGCCCAAACACATGCATTCTTTGAGATTCACACTTCCACAAAATTTTGTTGCAATTCTCCAGCCAAGAAATGTGTGTTATGCATAAGCTAGCATAAAGTATGCATGAAAGTTACATAATAGTGAAAACAACATTGAGAATGCATTATATTAGAGAAAATTGCTTTGCAAGAATACTAGATTGGGCAAATTTGCTTACAGACATGTATGTTAGAAGTTTGCTGATGAATCTTCAAGAAGACTTACACACACACACACACACACACACACACACACACACACATACACTTGTTGTGGAAATCTTGAGACCTGACCCTAAGATTCGAAGAAGTGACTGAGATAAACTTAATTGACAGATTCAGCCATCCTTAGCAGGCCTAGATGGACCTTTTGTTTTCTAATTCTTCATTGCGATGAGGCTCAGTTTTAGATGGGCTTGTTTGAGTTCGGCAGGAATAAGTGAATGGGGAGGCTGTGTGGGAGCAGACAAGAGGAGGGATGCTTTGCACAAGCCACTGCTTCAGATGAGCTTCTGCAGCCAATGGCCTGTCACAGGCACATTCGTAAACCATCAGCGCTCACTCGTGTGTTGTGCGCGTCCCCCTCTCCTCCCCCCGTGACTCCTTCGCCTGGATGTCACTGTTCACCTCCTGACCTGCACAGCCCATGCATCCCATCTGTTCATGTCCGGATTTCCAGCCCATTGGAGCAAAAGCAATGGTGAAAGCCTTTTTGCCAGCAGCCATTGGCCTTGAATCATCCGCTCGGACAGAGAGTCCTGCCGCCGCTAGAGACAGGCATCTGCAATCTGATGACTGGGAGTCTATGTGTGATTGCAAGAGAGAGAGAGAGAGAGAGAGAATTTCCTTGTGGTTTCTGCAATACAGAGTAAATTTCCCACCCACTTCCCCCCACCCCAGTCTGAGGAACTGCAGGGAGAGTGCAGCATTATTTTTTCATGCTCAGAGAAAGTGCTCAATGTGCCCAAAGTGTTGCAGAGTCTCCCTGAGTTGTTTCTCTCTTTACTTATTTAGTGGGAGAGAAGAGGCGGGGTGGGCGAGCTTCAGTCAAAGGGGAGGGTTCAGAGAACACAGGAAGAGCACTTTGAGAGCAGATCAAAGGTCTTTTAGCCTTACAGCATCCATTTCACTTATTATTATTATTATTATTATTATTATTATTATTATTATTATTAGGCCAGTTTAAGACCAGGCTAGATCCAGTACACAGCTCTGTTGAAAGGATACAGGCTCCCAGGGGCAAGCAGTCTCTTTTTGCAAATACATTTGTATCTCGGAAGTCAAACGCCTTGTGAGTTGAATGTTTAGGCTCCCAAACACCACAAACCCGGAAGTGAGTGTTCCAGTTTGCAAACATTCTTTGGAATCTGAACGTCCGACACGGCTTCTGCGGCTTCCGATTGGCTACAGGAGCTTTCTGCAGCCAATCGGAAGCCGCGCCTTGGTTTCTGAATGTTTTGGAAGTTGAACGGACTTCTGGAATGGATTCCGTTTGACTTCTGAGGTACAATTGTATGGGGTACTTTCCTTGTATGTTCAGATAGGCATTTGCAGTCCTGCCCTTGATGTGCTTATTGGAGGATTTGCTGCATGGATGAATGCCCACAAATGAGGTGTTGAAGACAAAAGAGGCAGGGAAGGGAGCTGTGGACTCAAAAAGGTTTAAAACCTCTGCCTTATATCTTTAAGCCCATCCACTGATCTTCATTCTAGTACAGTGGTACCTCGGGTTACATACGCTTCAGGTTACAGACTCCGCTAACCCAGAAATAGTACCTCGGGTTAAGAACTTTGCTTCAGGATGAGAACAGAAATCGTGCTCCGGTGGCACGGCAGCAGCAGGAGGCCCCATTAGCTAAAGTGGTGCTTCAGGTTAAGAACAGTTTCAGGTTAAGAACGGAATCGTGTTGGCCCAGAGGTGGAAGCAGGAAGAAATCCCAACGGTAGAAGAGTGGAGAGCAAAGCTGACAGAATATGCAGAATTGGACAAATTAACAGGGAAAATTAGGTATATTAAAGATCAAAAGTTTATTGAGGACTGGGGGAAATTTGTGGGTTATCTGGAAAATAACTGTGCTGTAAATACAACGCTAGTGGGGTTTAAAGAGGCACTGTAAAGAACCAATAAGTATTGCTTATTAGAAATAATGTATGAAGGGAGGAATAATGGCAATATGAAAGAATGGAATGTGCACTAAGGATATAATTACGAATGATTGTCAGTGACGTTGAAGGAAGTTCAAAATGGACAAGATTTGTGGTAATATGGATAAAATGTATAAATAGTTGGAAATCAATAAAATTTTAAAATGAAAAAAAAGAGAACAGTTTCAGGTTAAGAACGGACCTCTGGAACGAATTAAGTACTTAACCCGAGGTACCGCTGTACCCGCCATTTGAATCTTTGACAAATCAGGCCTGCACCGTCTCTTCCCATGTGCCGGTGCCCATGTCATGCGTGCCGTTTTCCTGCTCGATTGCAGGGTGTATAGATGGGGAGAGTGGAACCCGATGAGAAATTGCCTTTAGAGTGGTGGTTCCGGATATCTGGCCCCTTCCCCCTTCACTTCATCAATCTCCGACAGAAAGAAGCTGAAGACTAAGACCTGACAGGCTCCTTTGCTTGAGGGACCAAATAACTTGCCTGCCTTCCCTCCTTGGTGGGCAGTGGAGGAGTGAGCCTCTTGAAAAGCAGAGACAGCAGCCCTTCACCGAAAGACTCCATTGCGCTAGTCAAAGCAATTTCAGACTTCACTGCTGAGAATGCTCGGAGAAGCTATAGCTGTGACAGACGGGGGAGGGGGCTCCTGAGCGCGCTCACCCCCATCACCATTACCCAGTTAAATGGGAGTTATTAGCTCCTGCACTTAGAAACAAATCTTTTCTCTCTCTCTCTCAGTCACCCTTCCCTGAGGACACCGACAGCTGTGCTTTCACTTCCCAACCATCTCTCAAGTGCATTGGGGGTTTTTTCTATCCCAGTCCACAAAGACATCTATTTTCTAACCTCCTACAGCTGAATTTAGAGATGAGTTGAATAATGGGACGATTTGCTGATCTTTTGTGGCCTGATGACAAGCTTCTTTGGGAAAGTATATGCTAGGGCTGCGAATTGACTGCAAGATTGGGTCTGGATCCTGATTCAACCCTTTGTACAATGATCTACAGCGGCCTGAAGCCCTGATTTAGTTCAGGGTCCAAAGCTGTTTACTTCAGAGGGGTGTGTGAGACAAGGATTTGTGTCTCCTGACCTCTTCACTACTGGGAAATAACAATGGCTATACCATAAAAATGGCTTTACCTTCCTTTCAACAGACCTGGGCAAACTTTGTAGGCATAGCAGCCCTTCCAGAGTGGATCATCGCCCCCAAGTTATAGGCAAGCAAGAATTTTTTTTTGGGGGGGGTATTCTGGGCACCTTTTAAAAGGTGATTGTGAGGAAAGATTCTATAGCTTAAAAATAATAATATCTGGGTTACCTAAGTGGATGAAATTTGCAGGCATGATGGTAGCCCTACCCGAGAGGATGAATCTTGCCAAATTTCAAGGATGCCAAACATGGCACTACAATACACAGATGAGAAAATTCAGTGGTTTTCCCTGTAGCCTTTACAGTTTTGGGTGGGTAAAGAGGATTCACTCAGTCTCCCCATGTCTCTTATGGGCAACTGATCTGAAAATAGTAGATAGGAAGGTGGCTCCCTGGGTCAGAAACCTGTCGAATTACAGGCAAATAGCTTCTACATTTTGGTTTGCTTTTTGTGCTATAAGCCCTTAAAGTTGTTTGGGGGTAGGGTGCACATGGATTGGAGAGTTTGGGTAAAATAATTCCTTCTGATTGTAAGTGACCTGTCAGTCAGAACATATCTCCAGTGTGAAGTAGTGTGGTAGCCAGTGTGGTGTAGTGGTTAAGAGCGGTAGTCTCGTAATCTGGGGAACCGGGTTCGCGTCTCCACTCCTCCACATGCAGCTGCTGGGTGACCTTGGGCCAGTCACCCTTCTTTGAAGTCTCTCAGCCCCACTCATCTCACAGAGTGTTTGTTGTGGGAGATGAAGGGAAAGGAGAATGTTAGCTGCTTTGAGACTCCTTAAAGGGAGTGAAAGGCAGGATATCAAATCCAACTCTTCTTCTTCTTCTCTCCCTAGGCTGGTGTTTCATCTAATTCCTTCCCTCCCACCCTGGCATTTTCCTTCTGTAGTAAACAGACATCGGCAAACTCAGTCCTCCAGATGTTTTGGGACTACAACTCCCATCATCCTTAGCTAACAGGACCAGTGGTCAGGGATGATGGGAGTTGTAGTCCCAAAACATCTGGAGGGCCAAGTTTGCCTATGCCTGGTGGTAAAGTTACAGACATTAGTTTTGCTTTTAGAAACACTTGTGTATAGCATTTCTTTTGCCATCCAAATTGCTGAGGTGCTACGAGTTGCTTCGGGAGGGCCTTGCTTTGACTCATCCTGCCTTATATACTTCCCACTTCACCTTCAAAAAGTCTAAAATCCCTCCGAAGTGCCTTGTTTTGGGACTCACCCATAACTGATACTAATAATTGCTTCTAGGGCCACAGCCAAAAGTGGCTACAGTGAAACAGGAAGGCGATATTGGAGTGCTCAAGGGAGCCCAAAGGTTAGCACATGTACAAGAAATCTCCAGGGGGGCTGGGGAATCATAAGTATATAGAAATATTCCACAGGGAGTGAGAAATTGACTCTGCCAGTGTACCTGTCCTGCCCTTGGAATGCAAAATCTGCCAGGAGACTCCATGATGCCTCCGTGCCCACTGTATATCCCTCCCCATACTTTCAGTTGCTGTTAGTAACACATTGATAGCTCGAGAGAAGAAAAAACAATCAACTCCATTGAAATTCACAACACCTTCCATAGCATATCACCCGGGGATGGCTTCTACTCACCGCAGGTGATTACGCTGTTTACCAGCTTGCGTCAGGACCTTCCTATGTCCAGCTTCCACAATCTGTGTGGCCTAGAAATGGCTCTGCAGAGCCTTCACCAGGGACTGTGCCCCCAATTACTATTTGAAGCTATGGCCTCTCCACCGCCCTGTTCCCAATTACTTTTCTAGTGCCGAGATCCCAGAAGCACAGTAAAGGAACATCATGCGATGAAATAATTGCCAAGTGCTTGGCAGGTGATCAGTAGAGACATTAGCAGGGAAAATGTGGGCAAGTAGCCAAGGCATTATGATAGATCGCTCTTTTGCCCAGTATTTAATTGCTGTCCCTGTTTAACTTAATAAATTAGGAGGACTACCTCACATTCTGAATAATGGAGAAAGAAAGCTGACAAATGAAGACTGAATACTCCTTGACTTGGACATGTAGAACTGTAGCGGTTGGTTGGAGTGCAAGATGCTTCAACAAATATCTAGCTGGCCCTGGTTGGGGAAGGCGCCTGAGAGTGAATGCCATGCTGTCATGTCAGCATCTTTGCTGTAAAATCTCTATGGCTAACTATTTCTTTCTTTAACTTGGGAGTGGGGAAACTTTTCTCTTCTGAGGGCCTCATTCATTTCTGGGAAACCTCCCAAGGGCCACATACCAGTAGCGGGCAGGGCCAGAGGCAAAAGTGGGTGGACCAATGAATGGAAAGTTTATGCAAAATCCACTGCTGAATATCATTTTAACCTAGCAGTTCAAAAGCACGTCAAAGTGCAAGTAGATAAATAGATACCGCTCCGGCGGGAAGGTAAATGACGTTTCTGTGCACTGCTCTGGTTTGCCAGAAGTGGCTTAGTCATGCTGGCCACATGACTCCAAAGCTGTCTGCGGACAAACGCCGGCTCCCTCGGCCTATAGAGCGAGATGAGCATCGCAACCCCAGAGTCGGTCACGACTGAACATAATGGTCAGGGGTCCCTTTACCTTTATATCATTTTAACAAAGCCACACATACTCAGTGGACTAGTTGAGGCAGGGAGCAACCACCATTATGGGCAACAAGGCCATTTACCCTCCAGCCAGTACATGTGAAAATGATCTAGGCATCTTATCAGACCACAAGCTTCACATGAGTCAACAGTCTGAAGCAGCAGCAGAAAAAGCTAATGCTATTCTAGGCTACATCATGGACCGCTCTGTCCTGCCTTGATCAGACCACACGTAAGTAGTATTAGTAATAGTAATTTATTATTTGTACCCGCCCATCTGTCTGGGTTTCCCCAGCCACTCTGGGTGGCTTCCAACAAATATTAAAAGTACCTTAAAATGTCACACATTAAAAACTTCCCTGAACAGGGCTGCCTTCAGATGTCTTCTAAATGTCAGGTAGTTATCTCTTTGACATCTGATGGGAGGGCGTTCCACAGGACTGGTGCCACTACCGAGAAGGCCCTCTGCCTGGTTCCCTGTAGCTTTGCTTCTTGCAATGAGGGAACCTCCAGAAGGCCCTTGGCGCTGGACCTCAGCATCCAGGCTGAATGATGGAGGTAGAGACGCTCCTTCAGATGGAATCTTTGTCCAGTTTGGGCACCACGATTTAAGAGGGAACAAGCTGGAACGTCTGCAGAGGAGGATGACCAAAATGATGAAGGGTCTGGAAACCAAGCCGTATGAGAAATGGTTGGGAAAGTTGGATATGTGTAGCTTGGAGGACAGGAGACTTAGAGGAGATAGGATATCCATCTTCAAATAACTAAAATGCTGTCACATGTTTTCTCCTGCTCTGGAGGGTAGGACCCGAACCAATTGATTCAATTTATATGAAAGGAGATTCTGACTAAACATTTTGGTGGTAAGAGCTGTTTGAATGTCTCATGTGGAACAGGCTCCTTCAAGAGGTTGTGGACTCTTCTTCATTAGAGGTTTTTAATCAGAGATTGGATGGCCATTCTTGCGTTACAGGGGATTAGATGATCCTTAGGATCCATTCCTGTTGTATGAGTATGACTCAGAGGTAGAGGTGAGGAAGCTAAGCCCCCTCCATTGTCCACAAATAATATCTAATTGGTTTTGTTTTCCCTGCATTAGCAATGTGTTTCCTTTGCACTGAAATGAATGTGGTGGAATAACATAACCACAATTTATGTAATTTATTATGTAAGTTACATAATTTCATCACAGGAGACAGTGAGACAAATAAGAGCTTTAATTACATAATTAAGTAGCATAATTGCACTGCAGGGCACAGCAAGATGAACAATGTTGTTTTGGGCAGAAGACAAACTCCAGTGGAAAGAAAGCAGCGCTGCATGCGAAGAATACAGGGCGGAACAGAAAATAATGGCTTCTTCCATTCCTAGATGTAACTGACTTGGGGAAGAGGAAGCCTTTATACTTCTGATTCGGGCAGCAAAATATATTGGGCAAACCGTGACCTCTCTAGTTCTCCCTTGATGAAGTAAAGAGACGAAGTTACTGGGAATCTCAGTTTGTGTTCAAAATAATAATAATAAGATACCAACAGTGGACCCTGGAACGATCCAATGCAGTCTCAGCAATATGTGTAAAATAAGGTGTTATCTTTTGTTTTGCTTTTTTATCATTACGTTGTCTAAATGAGCCTGGCTCAGAATTACTGCTCCTTTTTTATAAAGTGGAGACACTCAAAGGTTAGGCGAAAAGGAGGAGGGGGGCCAGAGATGTGGGAAGAGCTGACTTCTTGCAATAAAGTTTTCATTATGGTGGCAAAATGGAACTTCAGCAGAAATCAGCTTAACCGTTTTCTGGCCCATAATAACTGCAGGCTGTTTAGGGTTGTTGGTGGGTTTTTTTGTGGGGGGTGGGTGGGAAGGAGCTGTGCGAGTGATTGCTTTTAAATATATACGAGCTCCAGTTTTGGAACCGGTGGGTTTGGGATATTGCCTCCCTCCCTCCCTCCCTCCCTCTGCGTGATCTGCTTTGGCATTCCAATACCTTTTGTGGGCATCTATAGAGAAAACATTATAGGTTCTTCGGTGATAAGAAAATGAAACAATATGAGAGAGGGCTGTCAGGCCTGCGCCAGATAAATGGAAGACAGATGGTAAGGGTGATTGGCATTGACAACTTGCGAGGAGCCTTGTTTGCAGGTGCTGCTTCATTCATCCATCACACTTTTACCTAATAGTGGGAGATGTCACTGTGATGTACTTAAATCCCCAACTGACTGATAAAAAGAAAAAAAGGGGAAAAAACATTAAACCAACAGCTGGGGGAGACTGTTGTGTTCGAAGGTGGCTGACTTGAAGGCAGCTGGGCAAACTTTTTATTCTAAATGTTGACGGCCACGTTCATTGAAGAATAACCTGTATGGGATTGTTGTCTTGTTTTAATGTTTGTTTTTAAGCTGTTTTTTATGTTTAACTGGTTTTGTTTTTATTTTGCAAACAAGTACTACATTTTAAGGGACGCGGGTGGTGCTGTGGTCTAAACCACTGAGCCTAGGGCTTGCTGATTGGAAGGTCAGTGGTTCGAATCCCCACGATGAGGTGAGCTCCCGTTGCTCGGTCCCTGCTCCTGCCCACTTAGCAGTTCAAAAGCATCTCACAGTGCAAGTAGATAAATACGTACCACTCCGGCAGGAAGGTAAACGTCATTTCCATGCGCTGCTCTGGTTCGCCAGAAGCGGCTTAGTCATGCTGGCCACATGACCCGAAAGCTGTACGCCGGCTCCCTTGGCCAATAAAGCGAGATGAGCGCCACAACCTCAGAGTCGTCTGTGACTGGATGTAATGGTCAGGGGTCCCTTTACCATATGATACCACCTTAAACAGTCATGGCTTCTCCTAAAGAATTATTGGAGCTGTTGTTTGTTAAGGGCGCTGAAAGTTGCTGGGACACTCTCTATTCCCCCCCTAGAGCTACCATTCACAGAGTTCCCTGTGAAGAGGGGGTAATGGTTAAGCCACTCTGAGAATTTTTGAAATTTGGTCAAGGCCATGTGCAATAAGGGTAAGGGTCCCAGGTGGCTCTGGGCCACAGCTGACCCAACCCTCCTTTAAAGGGAAGGGATGGAAACCACCAGGTGCTGGGCCAAATTCACGTCCTGCTGTGAGACTATTTTGCCAACTACAGGAGCAAAAGAAAAAGAGAGGAACATTTTTTGGCTCCTAAGCAATTCAAAGCCCGAACAAGAAAAACAAAAAAGCTGATTTAAGCGAGTTAAATTATGCAAACTGAGCAAATCTTCATACTTTGTTTGTATATTTTATTCTATGAGTCATAGGAAATGCAAGGAACAAGGCAAGGCATCTCAATTACTGGAAATCTGATTCAGCCCATGTGGGTTCCAGGTTTAAGGTGGTTTTTATTTGCGGGTTCACCTTACCCTACTTTTGCCCACTTGATTGCTTTGATCTGTGGAACTGCCACTGCTACAGGTGCCACAAAACACCTTTTTCACACTTGGAATACATAGCTTCCTGTTCTTGTGTATTTTAATTACAGATTGCTTTTGCAGCTGTAAATTGCTTAGAAGCCATTTTGGCATATAAGAGATAGATAGATAAATAGATAGATGATAGATAGATAGATAGATAGATAGATAGATAGATAGATAGATGATAGATAGATAGATTAGATAGATGATAGATGATAGATGATAGATAGATGATAGATAGATAGATGATAGATAGATAGATAGATGATAGATAGATAGATAGATAGATAGATAGATAGATAGATAGATAGATAGATAGATAGATAGATGATAGATAGATAGATAGATAGATAGCAGGTTTTGGTGTCTTCGGGTGTCTTCCCGTGTAAGAGTTGGGGTGTCTAGGTGACGTTTCGACGAGGTCTCACTCGTCATCTTCAGGCTGGTGCTTTCGGCTTCTTGTTACTAGAACAGAGCAGGATCTCAGTGTTTGAGTTCCTATAAATACTGTTGAGGGGGTGTGGTGTATAGCCTCCAACGTTCTGGGCAGAGAGGGAGTTCCCAGGTTAGTGTGCCTTTTCTTCTTTTGTTCCTTAATTACTTGAGGGATATCTTGAGTGATTTCTTGAGTGATATTCTGAGTACCACTTAGGAGGGTCATTAGGTGTGGATTAGTTGCTAAAGCTTTCGTGTCTTGACCTCTTGAGCTTGTGAAGAGTTTTTTTTGAGAAGATGGCTGTACTGCACTTAGTTGTGCTCTGGCTTGGCTTCGTGTATAGGGGCGAGCTGTGGTTTTGTGCCCTGTGCCAGCCAGATCTGTGTAGGGATTGCAGGGGGGTGCAGCATCCGGAGGTGCCACTATGGTTTGGCTACTGGATGGTGTCTGTACTTTATCTGTGGAGAGGGTCTGGGTTTGGGTCTGGTGTGGTTGATTGGAGATGGCGTTCTGTGTGTCTCTGGTTCTGGTGTCGGTTTTTGTGGGGAGGGCTAATTTCCAGATGTCTGGCAGGCGGGACGTGTCGTCACGCTTGTTCATGTTGTGAGGGTGTTTCTCTATCTCGATGGCTTCCATGATTATTCTCTTGTGGTGATGTTCCATGTTAAAGAGCAATTTGGAATCTGCAAAATTAATTTCGTGTCCTGTTTCTTTCATGTGTTGGTAAAGAGAGGAAGTTTTTTCTTCTTTTTTGACGGCATTCTTGTGTTCTGCGATACGTGCATTTATTCGTCTGTTTGTTTGTCCAATGTACGTGGCTGGGCAGACTTTGCAGGGTATTTCATAGATAGATAGATAGATACATAGATACATAGATGATAGATAGATGATAGATAGAGATAGATAGATAGATAGATAGATAGATGATAGATAGATAGATGATAGATTAGATAGATAGATAGATGATAGATAGATAGATAGATAGATAGATAGATAGATAGATAGATAGATAGATAGATAGATGATAGATAGATAATAGTAATAATAGTAACAACAACAGTTGCCAGATGATGCTTTATTCAGCCACTGCTTTGACTTTGGAGATTTTAGTTAGGGTTGCTTACACACACACACACACACACACACACACACACACACACACGTCGCAGCTTTATAGAATCACAGAGTTGGAAGGGACTATCAAGGTCCTCTAGCGCAACCCCCTGCAACGTAGGAATCTTTCCCCCAGCATGGGTGATGAACCTATGGCCCCGAGATTAAGAGTCTCATGCTCTGCCAACCGACCCAGGAGCAAAAAGGTTTCAGGCGCAACTCCCAGCAACTCCAGGATCAGATAGCAGGGGATGGGGCAGAGCATGAGACTGTGGAAAGCTGCCCCTAGTCAGAGTGAACCAGGGATCAGGGCCAACAATCCCTTTTGGGTGAACTTCTGGGGGCCACATGGCAGTGGAGGGCAGGGCCAGAGGTAAAAGAGCAATGCATGCAAATCACAGCTTTGTGTAGCAGGCTGCTTTCTGCATACACTTAGCTCTCTATCCTCCATCCAGACAACAACCCTGTGAGGTGGGTTAGGATAAGAGAGCATTGTTTGTCTTGTATTGTGGGTGGGGCATTTTATCGTTTTAATTGTTCCTCTGAATTTCACACTGGCAATACTTTCCCCATATGAATAGTAAGGTATAGGTAAAGGGACCCCTGACCATAGCTGTCAACCGTCCCTTATTTGGAGGGATAGTCCCTTATCCCAGTGCCATGTCCTGCTGCTGTCCCTTATTGATGATGTCCCTTAAATTTCCTGGGTTTCAAAGGAAGCAGCTCCTCTCCCTCCCTCCCTGCCGGCCAGGGAGGAGGGAGGCTCCAACTGTGTTGCTTGGCTGCGTTGCTCACCCAATAAGGAGTCTTAAGAACGACTGGGGGGGTGGAGCTTGCATGCCTTGTGCCGATCAAATCGGCTGCGTTGCCTGGGGACTCGCCTTTGCTCAGCGCTTCCCAGCGGAGAGGTGACGGTGGTTTTCCTTGCTTCATCCCCTTTGCCAGGTTGCGGCGCTATGAGAACCACCGCTTGAGGCTTCATTTGGCTGCTGACCGGGCTTTCTGCCTTTGGCTTGGAGAGGCTCAGATGTTGAACATACCTGTGCTGGAAAATCCCTTATTTTGGCTGCTGATCCCTTATTTTCGAGGCTGCTGGTCCCTTATTTTCAAATCTGTAAGTTGACAGCTGTGCCCCTGACCATTAGGTCCAGTCGTGACTGACTCTGGGGTTGCGGTGCTCATCTCGCTTTATTGGCCTAGGGAGTTGGCGTACAGCTTCCGGGTCATGTGGCCAGCATGACTAAGCCACTTCTGGCGAAACCAGAGCAGCGAACGGAAATGCCGTTTACCTTCCCACCGGAGCAGTAGCTATTTATCTACTTGCACTGGTGTGCTTTCGAACTGCTAGGTGGGCAGGAGCAGGGACCGAGCAATGGGAGCTCACCCAGTCACGGGGATTCGAACCACCGACCTTCTGATTGGCAAGTCCTAGGCCCTGTGGTTTAACCCACAGCGCCATCTGCGTCCCTCTGAATAGTAAGGTAGCAAGGCTTAAAATAAATAAAATAAATTGGTTCATTTCTGTCAGCCCCTGGAAAAAACCACCACATTATAATTAGCAGTCGTCTAGCTGACTACATCTTAAGCGTTGTGTCTCTGCATCACCAGCCCACGCACCTGAAATTGAGACTTGAGGGTGGGGGATGCAAGGTGGGAATCTCAGAGGAATCAAAATACAGTGGGACGATATTCTCTGCGATGTCAAATTAACTTCCAGAGTTGGGGTGTGGGTGGAGAATGATGATCTTTCTCCCAGTGGCAGCTTCGCAGCAGGATATAACACAGGCTTCCCCTACCAAAGAGCTTCTACTAGAAGCCAGGGATTTGGGGACACTGGCCCCAGGCTGTGGAACATTCTTCCAGCTGAAATTCAACAGGCACCTTTGATTTTTTATTTTCGACCATCTCTTTTAGGTAGATAGCCCTATGTAACTGTTTTCTGATCAGCCAGACATATTAATGACATTATATATATATACACATAAAATGGATTATGCTGCTTTATATATTATGGTATATTTTCATTTTTCTTATTTTATTTATTTCATAAGATTTGTAGACCCCTTGATGGTAAAAAAAACCCCACCACCTCAAAGTTGTTTGCAACAAGATAAAACAATCAAGAAAAAACTGCAACTATGCTTTAAAATATGCAAAAGTTAAAATGCTAAAGGATATTAAAATCACCTCTTAGCAGGTGCCCAAAGTGTACAGTGAAGGCACCTGTTTGACCTCAATAGGCAGGGAGTTCCAAAGGCTTTAAATGGTTGTTTTAAAATTTCTTTTTCTAGATAATTTTATTGTTTCATTCATTTTGTAGACCACTTTGAGGTTTCAGTACAGATCTTGTGAAATAAAATTTAAAATAAAATTTAAAATTCTCATATGATAAAAGGAGTGCCCTTCCAGTCCAGTTCTTCTCATAATAATATCATTCTGGTACGTAATTCCCCACCTCATGCCAGAAGCTATGGGAATGTCTGCGTGTGTTTGTGTGCACAAAACTCTCATTCCCACTGCTGTGTCTCGGCGTGATTTATTTAGGTCATTTTGAGCAGCGCTGGGAAATGGTGGTTTAATATTTACAAATGGATGCCGCCACGATTCGACTAATTCCGCCCTCCCCCCCAAAAAAATACTTAATTGCAGTTAAATTAGAGCAATTTGGCATCAGCAAAGGAATTAAGAAGGAAGCAAAGAGAGGCGGGTGTTAAGGAAATTCCCCAACATAAATCCAGGCCTTTGAATTAAGGACTCTTTCAGTGTGCACTAATGAGCTCCCTGTGCAATTAAGCAATGTGTCTTGAGGTGGCGATATCTGAAGTAGGAGTTCCAATGGGGAAAAGGAGAAGCTGTGCTGAATTAGCCAGGAATGAGTGGAAGCGCCTTCGTCCTGAGTCCTCCCGCCCTGGATGTCAACAGATGCTTCCCGCTTACAACCTGCCACCCAGACAGGTTCATTAACCTGTGACTCCGAAATTCAGGACCCCCCTCCAGCTGATGCCAAAGTTTTATGCTAGTTTTGAGTGAACTGCACGTTTTGTGCCACCCCCGAACTGAGTAATCGACAAAACAAATCGGGGTCACAAGTTAATGCAAGAGTTCCAACCTTGTCCGATTGACTCCAAACCAGTGCCAAAGTGTGCTGCTAGTTTTGTGCCGCAAACCCCAATCATTTCCCCATTTATTATTTTAATCCTGTTGGTAGTGAACCATATGAACCAACCCTACGATCATCATCTGAGACTCTTCTTTGTGTGTCCCCTCCCTGAGAGGATTGGAGGGTGGCAACATGAGTGGCTCCCTTCTTGTGGAATGCCTTTGTTACATATATTATGTGCAAGTTAAACAATCTATGGCCCTCAACAACCTTGGTCCAGTATACTTGAAGGAGCGTCTCCACCCCCATCGTTCAGCCTGGACACTGAGGTCTAGCACCGAGGGCCTTCTAGTGGTTCCCTCACTGCAAGAAGTGAGGTTACAGGGAACCAGGCAGAGGGCCTTCTTGGTAGTGGCAGCCGTCCTGTGGAACACCCTCCCATCAGATGTCAAGGAGATAAACAACTATGTGACTTTTAGGAAATTTCTGAAGGCAGCTCTGTTTAGGGAAGTTTTTAATGTTGGAAGTTTTATTCTGTTTTTAGTTTTTAGTTGGGAGCCACCCAGAGTGGCTGGGGAAACCCTGCCAGATGGGCGGGGTATAAAATAAAATAATAATTATTATTATTATTATTATTATTATTATTATTATTATTATTAGGCTTTTCAATCTCTCTCTCTCTCTCTGTGTGTGTGTTGTGGTGGTGGTGTGCATTTTTGTGTTTGTATAGTGTAAGCCACCCTGTGATCTTTGAATGAAGGGCTGTATAGAAATTTAATAAATTAAAAAATAATTGGGCAAAATCACATGAGTCAGCACCATCATGTCGTGTGGCACCTACACTTTGGAACTTTGTTTAAGAAACCTGGAAAGGGTTCAATAAGACTAAGGAAATTTCTCATGCAGCTGAGCGTATGTATACGTGTCATGTACTACAGTTGCAATCCAGATTTTTAGCTTGAAATTCATGCTCAGCTTTCAAGTTAATGAAGTTTGATTGCAATTTGGCTGGGAACGTTGGGCAGTCTTTGATTGGATTATGACTGTCCCTGTTTTCCGAGACTGATTCCTGGTGGCTGAATTGGATTGCTGTAGTGGCTGTGTGTGTTATTTGACTGTAACTTTGCTGTAACCCTGCCTGAAAAAGGATGCTTCTCTTGGTTTGATGTCTCTAGTTTCCTTATATCTTTAGCATCGGTTTGGGCTAGGTGTCTCTCACCAGGTAGACATTTGCGGGCCAACTCATGCATGGCTGTCCCTTCCATTAGACCAGGAATGAGGAACCTCTCGTCCACAAGCCAAACTGGGCCCACCAGAGATCTGCATTTGGCCAGTGAGACCATTTCCCACAAACCATGACCACTTGTCCAGTACATGATGTCACACCATGCCAATTCATAATCAGGAGCATTAAAATATGCTCCCAATTTTGGATTGGCAGAACTTCCACTCTACCACTGCAGGTGCTTTGAAGTCAATTCTTTGAGTCTTCAAAGTGCCCAGTCACCTAATGCTATTGTGGCATCAGGTAAGCCCTACCCACCTGTCAAATTCTACTTGGGAGGCTCAGATCTGGTCCATGAAACCCAAAAGGCTCCCCACCCTTCTATTAGACACAGTGAGGCAGCCTTCTCATTCCTACACAGAACCATCTACCGTATTTTTCGCACCATAGGGCGCACCGGACCATAGGGCGCACCCAGTTTTTAGGGGGGGAAATCAAGAAAAAAATCTTTCCCCCCCCCCAGGCCCAGAGAGCAGCGGAGGGGTTGCTCGCAGCTATGGAGCAAGCCAAGTTTTGGCTTCCCCTTTAGCCCCATGCAGCCTCTCCTTGCCGGGAGACGCTGCGCAGGGCTAAAGAAGCCATAGCCCCGTGCAGCCTCTCCTTGCGGAGGGGTTGCGCGCAGCTATGGAAGAAGGCAAGGCAGCGAGCGGGATGGATCCCGCTCGCTGTTTTGCCTTCCCCTTTAGCCCCGCGCAGCATCTCCTTGCCGGGAGACGCTGCGCAGGGCTTTCCTGGCTATGGAAGAAGGCAAGGCAGCGAGCGGAGTGGATCCCGCTCGCTGTTTTGCCTTCCCCTTTAGCCCCGCGCAGCATCTCCTTGCCGGGAGACGCTGCGCAGGGCTTTCCTGGCTATGGAAGAAGGCAAGGCAGCGAGCGGAGTGGATCCCGCTCGCTGTTTTGCCTTCCCCTTTAGCCCCGCGCAGCGTCTCCTTGCCGGGAGACGCTGCGCAGGGCTTTCCTGGCTAGGGAAGAAGGCAAGGCAGCGAGCGGGGTGGATCCCGCTCGCTGTTTTGCCTTCCCCTTTAGCCCCGCGCAGCGTCTCCTTGCCGGGAGACGCTGCGCAGGGCTTTCCTGGCTAGGGAAGAAGGCAAGGCAGCGAGCGGGGTGGATCCCGCTCGCTGTTTTGCCTTCCCCTTTAGCCCCGCGCAGCGTCTCCTTGCCGGGAGACGCTGCGCAGGGCTTTCCTGGCTAGGGAAGAAGGCAAGGCAGCGAGCGGGGTGGATCCCGCTCGCTGTTTTGCCTTCCCCTTTAGCCCCGCGCAGCGTCTCCTTGCCGGGAGACGCTGCGCAGGGCTTTCCTGGCTAGGGAAGAAGGCAAGGCAGCGAGCGGGGTGGATCCCGCTCGCTGTTTTGCCTTCCCCTTTAGCCCCGCGCAGCGTCTCCTTGCCGGGAGACGCTGCGCAGGGCTTTCCTGGCTAGGGAAGAAGGCAAGGCAGCGAGCGGGGTGGATCCCGCTCGCTGTTTTGCCTTCCCCTTTAGCCCCGCGCAGCGTCTCCTTGCCGGGAGACGCTGCGCAGGGCTTTCCTGGCTTCTCTGGGAGGTGGGGGGATTCCCCCACCTCCCGCAAAACCAGCAGAAGCCGCGCGCACTTTAAAAGGGCTGCACGGCTTCTCCTGGCTTTCCTGGGAGGTGGGAGAAGGGACTGATGCGGCCAGTCAGTCCCTTCTCCCTCCTGTGGAAAAGCCCGCAAGAGCGCACGGAGCTTGTGTGCGGCTCTTGGGGGCTTTTCCCACCTGCCTCCCCCCCCTGCATTCGCTCCATAGGACGCACACACATTTTCCCTTGCTTTTTAGGAGGGAAAAAGTGCGTCCTATGGTGCGAAAAATACGGTATGTTTGCCAGCTGCTCTCAGGTGCCCTGAAGGTTGCTGTCCCATTACGAGTGCTGAAGCAATATTCATCTACTGACCCAGTCACCTTCTACATGTGGAATAGCAGAGGGCGCCATCTTGTTCTTTGCGTCAGGCAGGAAAGTGCCTTGGGCTGGCCCTGAATTAATGAAAAAAGAAATGTCAGCTCTAGTTGTATTCTGTCATCTGCGTGCCCACATGTTCCTCATGACTTGAGAAGATGCTGCTGATAGTTGTCTTCTGCTTCCACAGTCGAAGGCAGTATGCCTTTGAATATCAGTTGCTCTGAGAGTGCTGCTGCACTCACATCCCACTTCCATGCTTCCCATTTGCATCTGGTTGGCCGCTGTGGGAACAGGATACCAGACTAGATGGGCCACTGGCCTAATCCTGGAGGCTCTTCTTGTGTTCATATGGGAGCATGTACCTTTTATCTGGGGATGGATTGACCTATTAAAGTCCAGTCCATCCCATTTCTTAGGGGGATGGAACTAAATCTGTCCCATTTCCCTGCAGATTTTAAAGGGGAAATCCTTTAAAATCTGCCTGGAACTGGGAGTAATGCATGAAGTTGTTGGGGGATTCTGTGATGCCTCCCTCCTGTTGTTGTTGAAGATGATGATGTTGATCATGATGATGTCATTGATTTATGGCTATTAATTCAAGCCACAGCTGAAGAATTTAGTGTATGAGGGATTGTTGCCTCAACATGCCTGGAATGAACCTAGAGCAGGCACCCCCAAATTTGGCCCTCCAGCTATTTTGGGACTACAACTCCCATCATCCCTAGCTAACAGGACCAGTGGTTAGGGATGATGGGAATTGTAGTCCCAAAACAGCTGGAGGGGTGAGTTTGGGGATGCCTGACCTAGAGCATTCTCCCCCCTGAGAATAACAGGGCTTGATGATGTTCTGTTGTTCCCTGGGGGAATTTCATTGAGAAAAAAACATGGCTGCCCCTTGAGTAAACAGTTTTAAAGCAAAAAGAGAAAATGATGGGTGAAGAGGAGGCAGACCACAATGCTTTTTTTTAAAAAAAGGATATTTATTAAAGTTTTTTAAAATATAACAATGAAAATGAAAAATAAAAAGAAACAAAATACAAAATACAACATAAAAACAGTTAAAAAACAAATAATTTTCCATAACATATCTTCCTTACACTTATTTCCCCAGACCTCCTCATACCTCCCTTCTTTGTATTCCACTTCAATTTGTTAGTTCAGCAAATCCTTACCATTAAGCTTTTACCCATTTGTAAACCTTTTTTTCTCTCCCCGTATCTCCTAAAGCATTACAGCTGGAAACCCCTTAGTTTCTATCCAACATCCTTCTAGCATTCATTAATTTTACAATATTTCTGTAAATAGTCTTTAAATTTCTTCCAGTCTTCTTTCACCATCTCTTCTCCCTGGTCTCGGATTCTGCCAGTCATTTCTGCCAATTCCATGTAGTCGCAGACTACAATGCTCAAACCACACAGGAAGCTGCCTTATAACAAGTCAGACTACCTTGCTCAGTATTGACTGGCAAGGAAGGGGTCTTTTCTGTCCCTACCTGGAGATGCTAGGGATTGAACCTAGGACTTTCTGCATACAAAGCAGATCCTTTGCCACTGAGCCATCGCCCTTCCACTAACACTTCAATATTTGCTTTAAAGGTGTGTTTGGAGGCAATGGAGGTAGTACACCACGCTCCCAATGGAATCTGCCATACTGATGATGACCATGATCTGCCCATATCAGGAGCCCACTTTGAGTAGGATGGATTCCTCCCCCATTCCTACTCTCTTCTGTAGTAGAGTGGTAGTCTGGAAAGTGAGGCCATTCAAGGACCACATCAGTTGCTTTAATTGTGTGAGCTTCTCAGATGAATGGGTCCCTTTTGCAGATTGGCAAACCTGAGCCACAAGGGCTCACGTCTGCATTGGCAGCATTTGGCTTCCAAAGGGCAATTATTGATCCACCATGCAGACACAGAAGTTATTATTTTCATTCTGAATGGAACTTTTTGTCATGTGATTTGAGCATTCAAAGATTCCAAAGGGAAATATGCATTCACCTCCTCCCATCTTTTGCTGCATGAAATGTGAGCTCTGGTATTTACTACACTGCAAAAGAAGCAATCCAGTTCTTCTAAGAGTGACTACACGTTGTTGTTGGGTGGAGGTGAAACCCGATGTCTTTTCAAGCTCTCTGACCTCGTTTCCCCTTTCAGTGAGCCAGTCTACATGTTAACATTAGCCAAAGGGATTTTGCTGAGCATGCTCCCCGCGAGTGATCCCCTTGTAATGTTTAGGACTAATTATGATCGGGTTCTCCTTCGGCTCATCAGAAATCTCCACACCCTGCCAGATGTTTCTAGCAGCCACTGCCAAGGGAAATATTTAGTGTGATGATGGCAATCATCATGATAAGCCATTGAAAATGTGTTTCCTCTGGTGCAGGAATCATTCACTATGAGAAGGCTGTTTAAAATACAGTCCGCACATGTGATTTTCAAAATACAATGGGCCGAGTCCATGCTATGTGTAGTATATATTAACATGTCCCATGAGCTCTGGGATTTAGCAACAGAACCTTCTCCCTCTTCTCCCCCAAATCTCCTCTAGAGGGTTGGGAGAATCTATGGAACATATTATTTTATGTACTTATTTATAAAATTTCTATGCCATCCTTCAGCCGAGGATCACAGAGCGGTTTACAATATAAAAACACAAAAATGCACAACACAGTAACAAACAAAGACAATACTCCCCACAGTCTAAAAGGCCATAAATTGTTTAATTTGCCAAAGGTGTGGGAAAAGAGGAATACTTTTTCCTGGTGCCTAAAAATGAGACTCATAGGATTGTAGAGCTGGAAGGGACCGGAAGGACCATCTGTTCCGGTGCAGTGCAGGAATATGTTTATTGCACTGACAGTTACTTAATACTTCACAGGATAAAGCTCTTAGTTAGTTGAACTTGGGTTTAAATTGAAATCAGCAAGAACACTAGTCATGAGTTGATTTCAGTAGGAGCCAAGTGCAAGTGACTTGGGTCTGGATCCAACCCAATGGTTGCAACACCTGCAAAAGTCACCAGAAAGCCCATAATAGCAGCAGAGAGTTTCTGGTACCATCCAATGGCAGCTTGTGATGTGTTTTCAGTTGAGGAGTTTGCCTGTGTGGCAGAGGTGGGGATCATGTGGTCCTTCAGGTGGTGCTGGACTCCAACTCCCAGCAGCCCCAGCAGCTAGAAATGGCCTATGGTAAAGGATTCTGGGAGTTGGAGTCCAACAGCATCTGCAGGGCCAGAAAACCCCTGCCCTATGGCCAGAATGCCATGAACTAACTGGAAGTTGGTTCAATTAATCATGGAGAGAGTGAATAGGGAAACATTGTTCTCCCTCTCTCACAACACTAGCACTTGTGGATGTCCAGTGATGCTGAATGTTGGAAGACAGAGAAAAGAAAGGACTTCTTCTTGCATGGCATAGTTAAACTATGGAACTCACTGTCTGAAGAGGCAGTGATGGCCACCACTAGGATGACTTTAAAAGAGGATTAGAGGAATTCACGACTACTAGTCAAGATGGTGGTCTTCTGCCTCCTGTAGTCAGAGACAGCAATGCCTTTGAATACAGGTGCGCTGGAAGCCAGAACAAGAGAGAATGCTCTTATGCTCAGGTCATGTTTGCAGGTTTCCCATTTGGTTGGCCACTGTGAGAATGGAACATTGGACCAGATGGGACACTGGCAGGGCTGCCCCAATACATTTTGCAATTGAGGTAAACCCTAAAGTGGCCCTCTCCTCCACCCCAGGGAAGATGGGGCAATTGAAGGCCTACATCAGGAACAAGGGTGGGGGAAAGAAATATCTGCTGCCCCTGGGGACCTGAGGCAGTCAAATCATCTTGCCTCATGGGTGGGCCAGCTCTGGCCATTGGCCTGACCCAGCAGGGCTCCCCTTATGTTCTCAATTATACAGTCATGCCCACCTCCAGCCTTCAGAAATCTAGCTTCTTTCTTTAAGAAAAAAGAATGATTGTCCCTTTGCCTAAATGTGTGCTTAGTATCTTAAACACAGTCCTTGCAGCCCTTTGACCTTAGTCTGGTATTTATATCTGACATGAGACATTTCAACTTTAATTACAAGGGCCAAGGTGGTAGTTGTTTTCAAACAGAGACTCCAGTAGGAACATAGGAAGCTGCCTTAAATTATGTCAAGTCATTGGTTCACCAAGCTCAGTATTTTCTACACTGACTTTCTTTTTAAAGAAAGAAAGAAAGAAAGAAAGAAAAATATTTTGTATAGAAACTGTATAAGTGATTAGCTTTCCCTAAATCCTCGTGACAGAAGGAAATCAATAACCCGTCCAATTTCCATCAGAACACTCTCTTATTTATGAGTGACCCAGAGACCCTCATCCATCTTCTCTTCTCTGGTGGAGCCCTATTACTGAAATAAAATCATAAGCCAGCAGGGCTGCGTGGTAGTTTTTAAGAGAGTCTGCTCCATTCGCTGACTACTCCTTTATATTCCAGACTAGGCTTTGTTTTAGAAGCTGTGAAAATAAGGCACCTAGTTAAAAAGGATGGCAGTTCAGAGAATTACAAGTGGGATCTGCAACAAAATGTTGCATTATGGAGTGTTGCTGCTCATTCCATCCCTCTGTCCACCCCAACAGCCAGTATTTCATACCTGCTGATCACACACAGTCCTCTTCCTTAGGATTCCCCCAACTTTTTTAAAAAAACCTTCTATGAACCTTGGGGCTTCTCCAAGCCTGCTAATTCCCACCCACCCCTATTTTGTGTAGGAGTGGTGTTCCTGTCAGAAGATGGAGCCGGAGCCAATGACAGGCAGAGTCAAGGAATCCTAGTTTTGTCCTGAGGAACTCTGGGAACTGTAGGTCTGGGAAGGAAATAGGGATCTCCGAACAACTCTCATCACACAAACCACAGCTCCCAGAATTCTTTGGGGGAAGCCATGGCTTTTTAAAGTGGTGCTGTATTGCTTTAAATCTGTGGTGTGACAGTGGCCACAGTTTGAAACCACAGGAAAATAAAAAGGACACCTCTGATAGTACTGCAAGCATGCTCTCAAAGAAGACTCGAGAGGCCAATTAAGTGGCAAAATGGTTGTACCAATTAGTTATAACAAAATGAGAAGATCTGGAAAAGCAATTAACTGAATCGGAAGAGTCCAGAGTTTTTATGGACATAACACGGGTCTTCTCTCTCCCATCTGCTGGGCATATTTCCAGCCACAATCTGTGGTTATCCAGTCAAGGATGGGGGGTGGGACTTATGTGTGCCTTCGGTATGTGAACTCAACACGTACTTCCTGGCCCCATTGTTCATCATTTACCAAGGTGTGCATACAAGGCTTAAAGGGCACCCCCAGTGACACCCCCCAGTCAAACACAGTGGAAGGTGGCTAAAGAGATCCCTTAACCCCCCAATGTTTATCAAACCCCAGGGGCTTATCAAACCCATTCTTTCCCCCCTTTTTTTCAAACCATCACCTGCCCAGACTGAATGCCAAACAAACCAACTGCTCCCCACTCCACTCCGAAAAGCCAATTGGAATCACTCCAAAGAAGAGTACCAATCAGGGACCCCTCCCCCCAAAAAAACAGTCCTACTTAGACCCAGAAACAGTAACAAGCAAAGCCCCTGTGAACCTCTCTGAGATCTTTGGATGAAGGGCAGTACAGTGGTACCTCGGGTTACATAGGCTTCAGGTTACATACGCTTCAGGCTACAGACTCCACTAACCCAGAAATAGTACTTCAGGTTAAGAACTTTGCTTCAGGATGAGAACAGAAATCATGCTGCGGCGGCGCGGCGGCAGCAGGAAGCCCCATTAGCTAAAGTGGTGCTTCAGGTTAAGAAGAGTTTCAGGTTAAGTACGGACCTCTGGAACAAACTAAGTACTTAACCTGAGGTACCACTGTATATAAATTTAGTAAATAATAATAAGGGGACATTCGGTAGGTCTGAAGCAGAGGGAAGTATTTGGGGTGGAACTGACTTAAAATGCCTGACTCTTTCCTTTTTGGCTTTTAAGCCACACCTTTCTCACACCTCCCAGTGAGGAACCATTGGAACCTTCTCTGGAATAGGGCTATGTGAGAGAGAAATCCAAGTGGGAGTGACCTTGTGATGAATCAAAGATTATGGCTCAAATTGCAGTCCTAGCCCCATTGAATTCAACAGGACTGAGAAGGTATGGTTAGGACTGTAATGTCTGGGATTTGTGGTCTGTTCTGCTAATCTTGTCTTAGCCATGCATGCCTGCATGCTTGCAAACCAATCTACCTGGCAAATCAAATCAACAGTGCACCAGCTGAAATGCAAAACAAGCTTTCCAGGCTGTTTCGGGCCTCTCCTTTGGCACAGCTGCTCTCTCCGTTGGAGGCTGGGTTAGCACGATTGAGTGGAGCACTTGTGCGAGACACAATGATTGAATCTTTGGAGGGTTGTGTTCTATGTTTGATTGGTGGAAATCAAAACCTGGCTGGTGGCCATTGCAGAACTTGGCAGGCGATGGCGACATCTCAGTGGTTCTTTTGGGGAGAGGTTGGCTTAGAGTCAGAGGAGGGCTGGAAGAACTGAGAAAAGGCTGTGTGTATTCCACTCCTTCTTAGTCTAGCCTGCTCCTACCCTCCACCCGCCCGGCCAATCTCTTACTTGTCAACACTGCTATGTTCTCCTGTTTGGAAGTCTAAAGTTGTTATGTGTCAGGGAGCTGATCTTTTCCCCCAGCCCCTAGTGCGAAAACATGATGCCAAAGAAAGGAGGCAGAGGAGGTGGCCGCTTCCTGTCTCAGTTGTCCCAGCTTCCTCTTCTGTTTGCAAATCAATTGCAGGCTGCAGCTGATGCTAGCAGCAGGGACGATGGGGGACATCTTGGCACCACAAAGGTAGCATTTGGTGGGGATCAGCAGAAAGGCAGAGCGAGGCTCCGTCGTGTGCCATCAATAAGCACCAGAGCCAGTTCCCAATATTCAGTTCACATTCTAGCATCACACCAGCAAATGGAACGCAGGGTAGAGCTAGGCAAAAGGGTGCATAGGGATTTAGGAAGCTGCCTTATACTGACCATTGGCCCATCTAAGCCCAACATTGTCTAAACTAACTGGTAACAGCTCTCTGGGACTTCAGACAAAGGACATTCCCAGCCATACCTGGAGATTCCAGGGCTCGAACTTGGAACCTTCTGCAGGCAAAGCAAATGCTTTATCACTGAGCTACTTCTCTCCTCCATTCTTGGTAATCAGAGGCAGCCATTCAGTTGTATTGGACAAAGTGGACTGGCAGTAAGTTGGGAACACAGGGCCATAGCCAACATTGATTGTATTCTGGACTAAGGCAGTTCCATTAATTTCAACAGTGAAATGGTTTTTATTGCTCTCGGATCCTGCTTTCAGACTTCGATAGAGATATGGTCAACCAGGGTGAGAACAGAATGCTTTGCTAGATGGGCCATTGACCAGACCCTGCAGGCTCTTCCTATGTTCTTAAAGGGCCTACTCTGAGTAAAAACTTAGCTACAACCTACAGTTGAGAGGAAAAAGGCAAGATGCTCCTGAGATATTAGAAGCAGGTTTAGACCCCTCTCCCCTTTCCAGGGGTATCCCAATGTTTCTTCAGTTTAATTCTCCCATATGGCTCCTTGTTAGCTCCCATGGGGATCAACCCGAGACATTTTTACATATTATTCCCATTACCCTGGTCTCAGTCTTCCCTCCATGACCCCTATTTCGTATCTTGAAATTGTAATAAGTTCCTTGTGGCAAATGCTAACCCCACCTTCCGTTATTCTGCAAAAGTCATGCTTTTTCCTACCTGGTGTTTCTCCAGATATTGTTAGACCCCAGCTCCCATGCCCCAGCTGGCATAGCCAATGGGCATGGATGATGGAAGCTGTAGTCCAGCAACAGCTGGAGGGCAGCAGGTTGAGAAAAGCGGCACTATATTATAATTATGATGGGGATGATTATACCTAAAGTAATACCTAAATGCTCATAATTATAGGTGTTATGAAGTGGGATCCGGGTGGGGGAATTTCATCCTCGCTGCAATCAGCTTTAAAATTAATGTTGTTGTTGTTCTTTTAAAAAAATGAAAACAAAACTGTTTGCATCCTCCAGAGTGCAGAATCAGACACCCAGTATCTATTCCTTCCAGTAAATACCAAAGCCTTAAAACAGCTTGTAATATTCCGCTGATGTCGCACACATTCTCGTACATGGGGAAGAGCGGAGACAGCAGCCTCCTGGGGATGGAGACGGGAGATGAATTGAGAATGAGAGAGAGAGATGGTTGCATGACTGTGGATTAGAGCACATCTTATTTACTATTCTTTTATTTAGATGAATGAGCTGAACTTTTTTGTTGCTAGCTAGGGACAGCTAACAGCCGGTACTCGATATCTAGGTTTGAAAATCTCCCCCCCCCCTTTCCTTCCATGGGAAACTAAGATCGATGGTGTGTGTTGGGGTACGTGTGCTAAGTAAGACTAGTTTTTGGAGTTTGATCTATGTTTCAGAAACCTGTTAAATGATGTGGATTCTCAGGAGGGGGAGGCGATATGTGATGGAATATGTCTCTTGCTGAGATTGATTAGCAATGCTGTAAGTGTTCTTGAGCTTGAATTAATCATTTCACGTTTAAAAAAACCCCAAAATCCCCTTACCTTTTCAGAGACCTCTTTTGAACAAGGTGGGGGCTTCATAAATATGTTAATACGCTGAATTGAAACAAATACAGGAAGAGAACTCTTAGGATTCCAGTCGTGATCTGAGCGAGCCAAGGTCACTTGCCAAATGTCTAGCTTTTGAGTAAGAGTTGCCTCCATCATTTTATTTGAAAGGGAGGAGCTGGAATGGGCATTATGCCTTATCCAGGCATGCACCAGGGGAGGTGTTTGTGTTTAAACCAAGGGTGGAGAAGATCAGGCCCAGGGTCCAAATGCAGCCCTCCAGCCCTCTCTGTTTGGCCCCTGAGACTTTCCCCCTGAGACCATACCCCCCCACAGACCATATCTTTCTCAATAGTTTTTGCTTGACTGGGATGTGTTCTTGAACTGCAACAGTGCCTCTTTGATGCACATAGAGATCTATAAGCTCAGCTATCTAGCCAGGCTAGAGGCCTTGTGCCTCCTGTTCCTTTCCACTGCCTTATCTTGTGCTAGGAGCAGCTTTTCTCCCAAGGTTGTTAGCACATTCTTAAGCATCTACACAGCGTGGGTGGCGCTGTAGGTTAAACCACAGAGCCTAGAACTTGCCGATCAGAAGGTCAGCAGTTCGAATCCCCACGACGGGGTGGGCTCCCGTTGCTCGGTCCCTGCTCCTGCCCACCTAGCAGTTCGAAAGCACGTCAAAGTGTGAGTAGATATATGCTGGCCACATGACCCGGAAGCTGTCTGCAGACAAATGCCGGCTCCCTCGGCCAATAAAGCGAGATGAGTGCCGCAACCCCAGAGTCGTCTGCGACTGGACCTAACAGTCAGGGTTCCCTTTACCTTTATCCTCCAGCCAGGGAACCAAGAGGCATTATCACAGTTTAAGGTCACATTCAAGTCAGGCAAAAACACTCAAGGAGGATGCACAGCAAGGGACAGTAATGGTTTGTCCTGAAAAAGGAGGGTGTGGTCTGGTGAGAGTTTCAATGGACAGACAGAGAGGCCTGGAGGGGCAAGCTTGGCTTCTGCGCCTGAGATTTTCTGCCTGCCCTCTGAAAACTGCTCCACCACACTTTTTTTCCTTCCAGAACCCTGTCTAACTTGATTTTTTTTAAAAAAGTACCATATTTTTCGCTCTATAACACGCACCCGACCATAACACGCACATAGTTTTTAGAGGAGGAAAATCCGTAGGCATGCCACCCGTAGGCATTCCCTCCATAACACGCACAGACATTTCCCCTTACTTTTTAGGAGGAAAAAAGTGAGTGTTATGGTGCAAAAAATACGGTAATTGTCCGGCTCCACAGTTTTAAGAAGTATTTCTACATGTTTTTTCCCCCTCTGGGAACTGATTGAGAAAATTCTCATACGCTTTTCAGAATAAGTGTGAACTGTGCTTTCAGTTTAGGGCTAGAGGAGAAATTTGTTGACACTTCCCTAAAACAATATGCAAGCCAAAACATCACTGTCCTTCAAGTATCACACTTGTCCAAATGTTGTGATGGAGTTCTTCAAACCCTTTCCCCTAAAAAAATTGAATGCATACAAAATGTGTATATTAGGGAAGAAGGCACGCAGAGCTGTCTATCTCAGAACCAAAATTCATTATATCGGTAAAAACTCCATATATAAGAAATGGCTAAATCTGGGGGTGGGGGTGGGGGGAAGGGAAGAATGTGTTTTTGTTTTTAAAAATCACAAACTATTTGAGAAATGTGGTAAGCTGCAATTCAGATTAGAAAAATGAAATTGAAATTGATGGATATGCCCATCCCTATTTCACTGTGTGAGTGTGTACCGTGTGCGTGTATACCGCGCGCACACACCAGAACCAACCAAAGCCAGACCCCAGGTTTCAGAAATTTGAAAACACCATCACCGGCAGAGAATCTTCCACAGCACATTGGTGAATGTATTCACTGGGATGGTCGAGATGCAGCCTGGGTCACTTGCTTATAATTCTTCTCCCTGCAAGCTTTCAAGCTAATGTATTAATAACCCTACCCGGCCTTTTGTGAAACAGTCAGACTATTCCATAAAGAGGAGAATCTGTTTGAAGACTGTCATTAAAAGCATTGTCCTCACTTGATAAGCCTGGACGCTTCACTGAGCCAATTCCTTTGTGTGCTTGAAGGAAACCTTGAAGACCATGAAAAGGAGCTAAATTCTGATGCCAGGTCAGTGTGGCTTTGAATGTGTGTGTGTGTGTGTGTTTCAATGGCCATAGTGCTTGTTGTGAACCATTGCTAAATATCTATTATTATAAACTCAGGAGGAATCACCTGGAAATGAGAAGTGGAATGTATAGGGCATGTTCAAACTTTCTTTGAAGAACCCCCCCCCAAAAAACATCTGTTGATCATCCAAAACCACTTTACACACAACAAGGAAGCCAGTTTAGGGCTCAACTGAATAATGCTTCCAAAGTAGACCTAAAGGAGAAGTGTGAGGGTGCTAACAACTGTTATTAACTGCATGTTAATAACAAGTAGTTATTGGAACAACCACAAAATCAAAGGAGATCATATGCAGAAGGTCATTAACCTAATTTCCAGCAGCTTCAGGAAGGAGGGCTGGGCAAGATCTCTTCTTGTAACTTTGAAGGGCTTCAGCTAGCCGGAGTGGAAAATGATGCTCTTGATCAAACTTTTTCAATCTTCCAACCCTTTGCACTACAACTCCCGTCGCCGGTGGTTGTCAGCCACGCTGACAATGATGAGAGCTAAAGTATAAAACATCTGGGAGGCTACCAGATGGGAAAGGCTGCCTTAAGGGGAACCAATGATCTGATTCAGTCTACGTCAGATTTATACCTTTGCTTCGTCTGTCATTGTGCTGAGATCTGAATAAAATTCATGGGGAAAGGTTTGCGTCTACAAAGCTGGCAAAACTGAACCAAAGTTGTGTGAGAAGAAAAGGCAGCTCTTGCAGGTGGAAAGGAGGGACTGAAAAGAGACGTAGGTGAGGCAGCTGGAAGTCAGATTCATTCATTCATTCATTGTATTTGTACAGTGGTACCTTGGGTTACATACGCTTCAGGTTACATACGCTTCAGGTTACAGACTCCGCTAACCCAGAAATAGTACCTCGGGTTACGAACTTTGCTTCAGGATGAGAACAGAAATCGTGCTCCGGCGGCGCAGTGGCAGCAGGAAGCCCCATTAGTTAAAGTGGTGTTTCAGGTTAAGAACAGTTTCCGGTTAAAAACGGACCTCCAGAACAAATTAAGTACTTCACCCGAGGTACTACTGTATACCGCTTTTCCACACCAGAAAAACGTGCTCAAAACAGCTTACAACAAAGAAACAGGGATACATTTCAAGCAAACACTACAAAAGCAATGTTGTAGAGTATTGTAGCAAAACAAGGACTTAACAACTATTTCATATTTATATAGCAAAAAATAACAATTTCACAATAACAAAACAAAACAATAGCAAATATTAGAACATACAAAACAACCCACATTCCAATACTATAAATATAACAAGATTACTTAAACAATGTAGCAAAAACAACAAGGGAGCTTCAAAGTTTCACCTCCATCCCAGAAACACCCCTCCCATGATGTTACTCACATCATGAGAATTCCATCATGACCAGGATGACAATTTGGAATTCTACGTAGTTGGTAGAGACCATGCTTTGCATCCGGAAGGCAACAAATTTAGTCCAAATTGCCAGTTCAGTGGGCACTTTGCAGATGATGGGTAAGATTTTAATCAGAGACCCCAGAGAGCTGCTGAAAGTCAGAGTAGACAATACTGTGATAGATGGGCAAGTGGTCAGACACTGTTTACGGCATTCCTTTCCAGGGACCTTGCATTGTTATCAGGAATGACTTGGAAATACTGTGGTACAGTGGTACCTCGGGTTACATACGCTTCAGGTTACAGACTCTGCTAACCCAGAAATATTACCTCGGGTTAAGAACTTTGCTTCAGAATGAGAACAGAAATCGTGCAGCGGCGGCACAGCGGCAGTAGGAGGCCCCATTAACTAAAGTGGTGCTTCAGGTTAAGAACAGTTTCAGGTTAAGAAGAGACCTCCGGAGCGAATTAAGCATGTAACCAGAAGTACCACTGTACCTCGGTTTAAGAAAACTCCTGTTTAAGAACAGTTCGGTTTACAGACTCTGCAAAACCAGAAATATTGTCTCAGTTTGTGAGCTTTACCTCGGTCTACAAATGGAATCCGAACGATGGAAGGGCACCGGCGGCAGGAGGCCTCATTAGGGAAAGTGCACCTCTGTTTAAGAACAGTTTTGGTTTAAGAACAGCCTTCCGGAGCGGATTAAGTTTGTAAACTGAGGTACCACTGTATGAGTTCTTTTCTGAAGCTAGAATGCAGGTCTGTCCAATGAAGCCAGATATGGAAAATTCAGGATGGACCAAAAAAAGAGAAAGTATTTTTTTCACACAGTGTGGAGTTAAACTATGGCATTTGCTCTGACAAAAGGTAGTGATGTCCACCAACTTGGATGACTTTAAAAGACAAATTCAAAAGCCATAGTGCTATAAATAGCTACTGGTTGTAGTGTTCCACCTCCATGGCCTTTAATTTATTTAAATATCAAGAGATTTCTATACCACCCTTCACTCAAAGAAGTTAGAGGGTGGTTTGCAAAAAATAAAGTAAGAAAAGCAAGGTATTATAAACACATAGTATGCCTCTGAATACCTGTTGATTGGTATCACAAATGGGGAGACTGCTGTTGCCCTCATTGTGGCCTCCCATAAACATCTAGTTGGCCATGGTGAGACCAGGATGGCGGGCCTTTGACCAGATCCAGCAGATTCTTCTTATGTCCCTGGGTTGTGTAGAATACCTCTGATTGAATAAAGTGTTCTACAAAGATTCCTCATTCAGTTTCCCTCTCTGACAGGATGGGATGACACATTTCTGGTCTTTGTGTTGGGTGAACAAACTGCAGCGAATTTGAAAGGCATCTGTGCTGATGACTGCTTCAAGTGGGTGGGCTAGCTTTTACTTCTTATCAGGGTATATTCACGGCCTAGGACCCTCGTACCTACGGGACCGCCTCTCCCAGTATGCCCCACGGAGAGCCTCAAGGTCCATAAATAGCAACACCCTAATGGTCCCGGGCCCTAAGGAAGTTAGATTAGCTTCTACCAGAGCCAGGGCCTTTTCAACATGGCCCCGGCCTGGTGGAACGCTCTATCTCACGAGACAAGGGCCCTGCAGGATCTGATTTCTTTCCGCAGGGCCTGTAAGACAGAGTTGTTCCGCCTGGCCTTTGGCTTGGAGCCAATTTGATTCCCTCCCCCTCTTTCTTTTTTCTTTTTCCTTTCTCCTCCTGTGATGAGGCTGCATTTTAATATTTTAATGTTTCAATATTTTAATGTTGTATTTTAATCTTGTTTTTAAGTTGTATTCATTCAACTTGTTTTTGCGTGTCGAGGTCCCCAATCCACCCCCAAAATAACTCACAACGGACACATAATTTTTGTTTAAGATTTTGGCATGATTTTGGCCACAACTTTATTAAAATACAAACCGTGAGTGGTTGTTTAGGCATTGGTTAAGACTATCTGTCCCCCCGCCTGGGGACAGAACTGACTTCCGGGCACCACCGAAAGACAGTGCGGGGGAAAGCAAGTCGGGGAGAAATGGAGCTGAGTCACAGACCCTCAATTCTCACCCGCCTGCTCCCCGAAGGCTTGCCGGCCCTAGTCCCATTCCAGGGATTGGACGAAAAGATGGCAAGCCCCAGGATTCCTTTAACGGAATTCCCTTTCCGCAGAAACCATGGAGGGGCAGGCCCAGCCTATCCTAACCCCTCCTCCACCAGATTTATAACCAATGCCTAACCACAACCTTACAAGTTGTGACGATTTGCTACGCAGTAGGCAAAAACCACCCAGCCGGCCAATTTGCCAGGTGGAAAAATTCCTACCAGGCCCCTGCTCAAAGGCAGACGACCCCATGACAGGCATAGCAAGGTCAATGCAACAACCCCTTACTCTAGGGCAGGTGGGCGGGTGATCCGTTGCACGCAGCAAAAGAGAAAGTACAAGGCTGCGTGCAGAGTATTTAAACCTTTTACCCCTCCCACCAAAATTGCAACATAACTTTTGCCCCAGCAACTCAGCAATCCAATCACTGCCCCCTGGCCATCTTGGAGAACTTACCCAGCAACAAAGGGGGTGGCTCAGTAGACCCCACCGCAACATGTGCTCTCCCTGAAGTAACACACACTTTATTATTGCTTGTTAGCTGCTCTGAGCCCGGCCTTGGCCGGGGAGGGCGGGGTATAACTCATCATCATCATCATCATAATTGTTGTTGTTGCTATTATTATATTGTTACGCTCAGTGATTGTGCTGACCGTGAGGATGAAGAGGCTTGCAAAGGAGAATTTCAGTGGAAACAAGTTGAGGGACGGGGGTGGCGGCAAAATGTACAAAGAAATTCCCCCCAAGTATGCTTTCTGGTCTCTAGAGCAGACTGATATGCTAATAGTTTATGGGGCAGATTGAAAACCTCAGCCAGATTTCAAACAGTAATAAGGCTGTTCATGTCACTATTTGCAGCTGTGATCTTCACCACAGATTTTAATTCCGACAATTCTATGGGAGATTTTACTAAGTGGATAAGGTCAATAGATAGCAAGGTTCCTTTTAAAACGAACTATTTATCAGCTATGAAGAGTTGCCATTAGATAAGGGAATGGGGGCAACCGATTACCATTATTAGACTTAAAAAAGAAAGAGAGACATTACATTGGGAAATAAATCTTGGAGCAATGGCTGTTTTTTTTTTTTTTAAAAAAAGTTCAAGCAGACAAAGTAATTGAGAAAAAGTGAGATGGAAGGTGGGGATATCTAAAGTCCATCAGATTCTATTGGAAATTTCAGGAAGTTATCCACGTAAAACAAAGGTGGGGAAGAGAGATAGAATAAGCCATGGATGAGAGATGCTTGCAAAGGGACAAGATCCCCTCAGCTCAAGCCTAGAAGGACTTTGAATGTCGTAGTTGAACCATCGCCACTTTATTAAACCTCTATCCCACCCTACCTCACAAAGGAGTGCAGGGGAGCAAACATCAGAATGTTAAAACAATATAATTTAAAATAAAATAAGGACACATATTATTTAAAAAAATCTTTTAAAAAACAATCAGCGCTGAGGGCCTTCTGGCGGTTCCCTCGCTGCAAGAAGCCAAGTTACAGGGAACCAGGCAGAGGGCCTTCTCGGTAGTGGCACCCGCCCTGTGGAACGCCCTCCCACTAGATGTCAAAGAGAAAAATAACTACCAAACTTTTAGAAGACATCTGAAGGCAGCCCTGTTTAGGGAAGCTTTTAATTTTTAACAGGTTATTGTATTTTAGTGTTCTGTTGGAAGCTGCCCAGAGTGGCTGGAGAAACCCAGCCAGATGGGCGGGGTATAAATAAATTATTATTATTATTATTATTATTATTATTATTATTATTATTATCATTATCATCATCATTATCATCATCATCATCATCATCATCATCATCATCACATATCCTCACAGCTAATAACTTTATGGGTGCCAGGTACAGTCTCTTTCAGCCATCAAATTTCTAGGTAAGTAGGAATATCCTTTTTAAGTTCCTCCTGAATGATAACGTTGAGAGGGTCAGGGATGGGATGGAAGGTGTCAAACAAACAGGAAACACTCTAGGATTGCAACTATGTAAGCACAATCCAACACATGTCTACTCAAAAGTAAGATACAGTGAGTTCAGTAGCACTTACCTATAGATAAATGTGCATAGCATTCTGCATCACAGCCTTACACATGTAGCATTAGATCTTTAAAGTCAAGGTGTGTGAAGAGCTTTGCACAACCAGTGTAGTCTGTGGTGGCTGGTGCCTGACAGGACTGGCATGGCAAAAGGCAAGGAGGCCAACAGTAGGTGGCGCCAGAGCCAATGGCAGGTAGAGCTGACTAGTTCTAGTTTTGTCCTCGTCAAACTCAGCAGGCAAGAAGATTAGGGTAACACTGAAGCTAAGGAGGAAGAAGCCATTGTCCACACCATCTGGGACTGATGGAGGTTGTAGTCCAACAACTGCTGGAAGCCACCATGTTGGCTTTCTACTCTGATGGTCAGTGGCTTTCCAGGGTTTCAGAAAATGATTTTTCTTAGCCCCACCTGAACATACCACCTTGAGTCTCTGTCTGGGAAAAAGGTGGGATATACTATAAATCTATCAACAACTATAATAATACCAGGGATGATGGAAGTTGTAGTCCCAAACATCTAGAGGACACAAGGTTGGCCCCTCTAGCCCTATGTCTCTATGATGAATATGATACACTCTGCACTTTAGACAACTCAAATGGTGACCAATTCAGCCTTTCATCAGGAATGGGTGTGAGAATCAGCCAGTGGATTGAATCCTGCTGGTGTAAATAAAGGCTTGACAACCATTGCAATCCATCGCCTGAGCAACTTCGAAAAGAGATCCACTCTCTCTTCTTTATCCCTCATGTCAAAAACAGCAGTCTAAACTGGGATCCATTTATAACATTTTTTTTGTATTGATATGAAAAGAATTCTGCGGATTACTGCATTTATTGGCGCTGTCTGCTTCCTGTAATTGTCTGGAGTGTGTATGTGTGTGTGTGTGTTTTAAAAGCTAGATAACTACATGTCGTTCTTCACCAGCACATACGTAGCATTTGTTTTTAAATCCTTCTCTTGTTCATAACTGAGGAAAACTCCCCAGCCCCCACGTTTTTGCCTCTCAGCCAGATTCTTACAGAATGGGGAGGGAAAACAGCTTCTAATGTCTTCTCCCGTGCTTTGGAAATGTGGTTGGGAGGGACTAAGAGGTGTGAGACCAGATTTGCTCTGTTCTGGTACTGAAACTTACCCCCGTTTCTGAACCCTTACTCTACTGCAGGAGGGTGAGATATTTTTCCAAACTGAGGGCTGCTTTACCTTTTGGGGGTTGCATGCCAATAGTGGCCGTGACCTGAAGCACATGTGGGTGAAACCCAGACAGATGGGTGGGATGATATTATTATTATTATTAAACAAATGCAGAGATTAACTTTATGCAGTAAACTAGTTTCTACACACACTAACACACACTTCCTCCATCCAGAAAAGCAAAAGGCATTCTCAGAGCCCAAGGACACATTCCAGCCAGGCAAAAACACTCAAGGGAAGGGTTGTGAAGCAGGATGGGTGTGGAGTGTAGCCCAATGGCTTGGGGAAGAGTCCTGAGGTCCAGATAGACAGGCCTGGAGGGCCACATCTGGACCCTGGGCCTAAGGTACCCCTCACTTGTTCTCCAGCAAGCTTGGCACATAATTGATGTCAAGTGATGTCAGGGCATCTGCTGAGGGCCCACACTTCAGAGTTTCGTCCATGGGCCTAATTAGGACCAGCAGGCCTCCTCATTTGACCTGCCAAATGTGGGGCAGGTAAAGACACAGTTGGACTGGGGAGGGGTGTGTGCAGGGACTGCCAATCAGGCGATTCGCTGCCCTTGCATAGCGCTGTGGATGTCACCAATGATCAGCTGACTCTGGGGGCTTCTGAGCATGGGACTGCATCGTTTTGATGTTATATGATTGGCAGGTCAGCAGCTCCTCCCACCTGTTCCTCCTCCCCCACCCCTGCACAGTGGGTGTGGGAGATCAAGACAGAGGAGGAGCTAGCTGCTCAGGCACCTGGAGCGGAGCACGTGCTGTACACCTGGGGGCTGGGCTAGCTGCCCATGGGGGCAGGGCAAGCATCCCAGGGGGCGTTGCCCACGGCGAGCGTCCCAGGGGGGTGGGGGGCGATGTCACCCCCCACAAGGGATGACACCTGGGGTGGAGTGCCCCCACCGCACCCCACCACATACCCCTTCCTCTGCCAGTGGATCAAGATCTGCCCAGCCAGCTGCAGTCAGTTCCCCACACCTGGGCTATTGTCTTTATACCCTCTGTTATGTACTGAAGTCCCCCCCCCCCGGGCCAGCAGGGGGATACTGTAGATAGTTACGCAAATGAAGGATTGAAAGTGACGTTCAGTGATTGGATAGTTTTAGAAAGTTGCTACAGTAACGTTGTACTGGAGCTCTATATAAGCAGGCTGACTGAGCCCTTAAACTCAGTTCTGTTCTGGGCCTCTGAATAAACAAGAGCTGTTTGAAGAATCGCTGTGTCGTCTGATATGTTCACCCACAACTTAACACCCTCCTTTTGGGTTCTTGGAAGCATCTGACTGGCCACTGTGAGCAAAGGATCCCAGATCACATTGACCTTTGGCCTTCCTTTCTAGTCCGCCTGAAACCTGCTTGCCCTTGCCCCCAACTACAGCACACCTCCTTCCTTCCTCTCTTCTCAAAGTATTTCCCCACCTTTGGACATATGGAAATGGACGCAAGTACTCTGCTCAGCAAATCTTCAAGGACGGGCTTGACAAGCATTTGGCGCTAGATCATTGTAAACTTTTTTCTTCTTTACATAACCCGAGTAATTCCACACCTGCTACAGTGCTCCGGGAGTTGTCTTTGAACTTGGCGTTCCCTGATATGGCCATTTCCGGAACATTCTTGCCTCCAGCTTTTACTTCTTTGGAGCCAGGTGCAGGCAGAAGTTTTAACAAGCTCCTTGGCTTTTCTGAGGATGCATGAATATGTATATGCCTTGGCCTGTCAGAAAGAGTGAGCTTCCTCAAGGAAAGGTTCTTCAAATTAACCTTCACAGTGGCCTGGGGGAGAAAATGCTACTCTCTCTCTCTCTGTGTGTGTGTGTGTATGTGTGTGCGCATGCATGTGCAAATAGCCATGCATATATCTCACTATTCTGGTTTCCAGAAGGTCTCCAACGGAGTATAGATTTGAATAGCAGGATGAAATTGTATGTCAGAGGTAGGGAGTATCAGGCCCAGTGGCGTAGCGTGGGTTGTCAGCACCCGGGGCAAGGCAAGTAATTTGCGCCCCCTAACCCGTGGATTTGCGCCCCCTAACCCTAACCCCCAGATGTTGCACCCGGTGCGGCCGGGCCCCCCCCTGCACCCCCCACACTACGCCACTGATCAGGCCGGAGGACCAAATGTGGTCCTTGAAACATTTCTATCCAGCCCTCAGGATTCATTCCAAGCCACACCCCTCATTGGCTTGGCTTTGCACCTCCTTCTAGGGATGTTACCTGGATGGAATGTGTCTTTGACCCGTGATAATCTCTCTTTCTTGTCCCGATGGAGGATGGAGAGATCACACCTGTTCCTGAAATGGATTATGGCCTTCAAACTACAGACACGACTAAACGATTAAACAGCAACAACAAAGAACTCCTGGACAGTTAAGTCCAGTGAAAGGCGACTATGGGGTTGCGGTGCTCATCTCGCTTTTCAGGCTGAGGGAGCCAGCGTTTGTCCACAGACAGCTTTCTGGGCCATGTGGCCAGCATGACTAAACCACTTCTGGTGCAACGGAACACTGTGATGGAAACCAGAGCAGTGCACGGCAACACTGTTTAGCTTCCCACCACAACTGTACCTATTTATCTACTTGCACTGGTGTGCTTTCAAACAGCTAGATTTGCAGGAGCTGGGACAGATCAACGGGAGCTCACCCCCATCACAGGGATTCGCACCGCCGGCCTTACGATCAGCAAGCCCAAGAGGCTCAGTGGTTTAGACCACAGTGCCATCTGAGTCCACAGCGCTGAAGTATACTTTTCTAACCATGCACTTAAAAAACTTCTATTAGGCGAATTGGAGAATTCTAAAACTCTGAGTGATCACTCGACAGTGACTTCTACGATATTTACCTCCTGGCATCTATATTTTTTAAAAGGCTGCTTTGTTTGAGGAGAAAAAGGGAAATCGATGTCTCAAAAACATCATGATTTCCCCACCCCCCGCCACTCACACCCTGGTCCATCAAACTCTCTTATCAGCAACTCATGTTCTGTACAATAGGAAAGTCAGTTTGAATAAAAATGAAAACCTGTTTCCAAGGTGGTTAATCCCCAATAGAAGCTGAGACAAAGAATAGAAATCTGCTTCCTTCTTGGTAATACAGACATCACTTGCAGTAGTAGTAGTGTTCTGACTAGCTTTTAAATAGCAATATGTTTGGAATGCGGTGCACACATCAAGGGAGGCAGGGAACTGCTGTGCTGAAGCAAAGTGATAGATTAGTGGCCCAAACAGGTTGATGTTTTCTGCCCACAAAAAATTAAATAGTCTAGCCACGAAATGAACGAGCTATACATGGCTGTAAATTTATATTTAGCTATAGTTAATAATAATAATAATAATAATAATAATAATAATAATAATAATAATAAGATGCTGATGTTGATGACCACTAACTTGGATGGAACTAAAAAAATTCCTTCCAGTAGCACCTTAAAGACCAACTAAGTTAGTTCTTGGTATGAGCTTTCGTGTGCATGCACACTTCTTCAGATACACCTCTGCATGCACACGAAGGCTCATACCAAGAACTAACTTAGTTGGTCTTTAAGGTGCTACTGGAAGGAATTTTTTTATTTTGACTATGGCAGACCAACACGGCTACCTATCTGTAATTGGATGGAACTAAAAGAGATTCATGTGGGTTAAGGCTATCAGTAGCTATTTGGCACAATGGCCATACTCTACCTCAGGGATCAGCAACCTTTTTCAGCTGTGGGCCGGTCCACCGTCCCTCAGACCTTGTGGTGGGGTGGACTATATTTTTGGGGGGGGAATGAATGGATCCCTATGCCCCACAAATAACCCAGAGATATATTTTAAATAAAAGCACACATTCTACGCATGTTGCTGAAACATGCTGATTCCCGGACTGCCCACGGGCTGGATTTAGAAGGTGACTGGGCTGGATCCGGCCCCCGGGCTTTAGGTTGCCTACCCCTGCTGTACCTCCACTGTCAGAAGAACCTTACCTCTGAATACCAGGAATCACCAGTGGTGAGAGAGGGAAATGGAAGTGGAAAACATCACAAGGGATGGATGGGAAAAGAGAGATGGGTGTGCTAGCAGGTTGGCGCCCTTCTATAGTCCAGTACAGGCGGACTCCCAAAGTCAGCAGTATCTGCAAAACTAGGGGTAGCTAAAGTGGTCCCTCCAGATACTGGTGGGCTCTTAACTTCCATCATCTATGAGCACTTGCCATGTCGACTGAAGCCGATGGGAGCTGGAATGCAACAACATCTGGGGCACATCTGGGCCAGTGTGGCCTCTACTGTGTCGTCAGTGTTGAGAGCAGCCAAGTGCCTCACAGCAACATCTTCAGACAGTGATTGGGAACCTGTGGCCCTTCAGAGCATGGGTCAGCAAACTAAGGACCGTGGGCCAGATCAGGCCCAATTGCCCTCTGGATCTGGCTCGCAGGCAGTCCTGCAATCGCTGCTTGGATTGGTCATTTGGGCTGCGCCATATTCTTTTTGCAATTTTTTCCAGGCGATTCCCCCCGCCCCAACACTGCGGTGGCCCCTCCTCCCTCCATCCTCCTGGCTTCTCCCTGCCCTGCAGAGGAAGGGAGCTGGGCTTTAATTGGTGCCAGCCAACTGAAGCCTTGCCACGCATGCGCTGAGGCACGGCCCAGACTCTCCACCTGCCCTCCGGCTTCTCTGTCCATGGCCGCGCTGTGGGCATTGTGATGGGCGCATTGCGGAGCTTCGGCTGGAGCTTGGAGCATCTGCTGGCCCCGTGCCTGGCAGGAAAGCTGGACCGGAAAAGAGAGGCACTGCCACTGCCGCCGGCTCCTAACTGCAGGCAGAGCAGCAGAGGAGGTAGGAAAACAGGGGCAGGGGAGGGGCTGGGGGAGAGGGGGGGAGAGAGAAGCCCCCCTCCGCCGCACGCACGTGTGCAGTCCGGCCCACCACAAGGTCTGAGGAGTGGTGAACTTGCCCCCTCCTAAAGAAGTTTGCTGACCCCTGTTTCAGAGGGTCCCAGTCTCCCACTCCCATCAGCCCCAACCAGTGTGACTAGTGGTTGGGGGTGTTGGGAGTCTCAGTCCAACACCTGGAGGGTCACATCTCTGATCTCAACACAGCCCCTTGCCTTCCTCATGTCCAGTCTGCTATGTGTCGATGAGGAAAAGTGGCTGGTCCTCTTTGTATGCCTATGCACAATCCCAGCCCACACACTAGGCCTGTGAGCAAGACAATTGTGCTATTTTTCTTTGCCCAGCTCTCTCTCTCTCTCTCTCTCTCTCTCTCTGTGTGTGTGTGTGTGTGTGTAGAGAACAAGTCTGATAGTCAGTTGGCCTATTCTAACTTTGGGTTTATGCGCTATGGAGTGTAGAGGAACCATTGGGGAGCCTATCAGGCTGTGAAGCTGTTCTAATTAGGAACTAAAAGGGGCCCCATCTCCAGTCCTCTTCCCATCTGCTCACCGTCCTTCTTTCATCAGTTGCTCAGGGTTAATTGATTGATGAGTAGATATACTGCAAACTGTGCCCATAGAGCCAGGGCTCAGTATCTATTGCACCTCAGCAATTGTTTAATCCCTAGGTGAGCTATTAATTTCCTCCCTACTACAAACATATGGATTTCCCATGTCAAGCCGTGGAGTTATGCTGCGCTGTAAAAATCCTTACCATCTAATAGGAGCATGGGGAATCCTGGAAGTGAGGCTCACAATTTTTTCTAAGCTAAGAAAGAAGAGTCCAATGCTGGCTCCTGGTTAGGCTGCAGTGCAAACCATCCTGGTGGTTTTGTCTCTTTTTACCCAAAGGGGACTTCCCTTCTGCTTTACCAGTTTTGGTTTCTGACTTCGCCTCTCTAATTTGGACTTTCAAGGCCTTTTCAGCAGCTATTGCAGGAATGGGAAACCCCTGGCCTTCTGGATTCCTTCCAGACCACAACCCCTTTCCAGCCACACCGCACTACTGAACCTACTTTGCACCCCCCTTGAGTGCTTTTGGCTGGCTGGAATGCTGACATCACAATGCCACTATACAAGTCTCTACAGTCGTACCTTGAATGTTTTGGCTCCTGAACGATCAAAACCAGGAAGTGACTGTTCCGGTTTTCAAACATTCTTTTGGAAGCCAAATGTCCAATGGGGCATCCATGGCTTCTGATTGGCTGCAGGAGCTTCCTGCAGCCAATCAGAAGCCACGCTTTGGTTTCCAAACGTTTTGGAAGTCAAACGGATTTGAGAACAGGTAAAATAAAGGGTCTGGAAACCAAGCCTTATGAGGAATGGTTGAGGGAGTTGGGTATGTTTAGCCTGGAAAAGAGGAGACCGAGATGAGATATGATAGCCATCTTTAAATATCTAAAAGGCTGTCACATGGATGATGGAACAAACTTGTTTTCTCCTGCTAAGGAGACTTAGCCAATGGCTTCAAGTTTCAAGAGATTCTGACTAAACACCAGGAATAACGTTTTCACAGCAAGAGCTTTTTTGACAGTAGAACGGACTGCCTAAGAAGGTTGTGGACTCTCCTTCACTGCAAGTTTTTAAGCAGAGGTTGGATGACCATCTGTCATTGATGCTTTAGTTGAGTTTCCTACATTGGAGGGGATGGACTAGATGACTCTTAGGATCTCTTACAACTCTACAATTCTATGATTCTAAGATTCTATGTGCTTTGTATGCAGCCTTCATGCAAAATATATATTTTGGTGCAATCTTTTTGCACACTGAACCTGCACTGCAGAATTGTGCACAGTTTGACTCGACACTCTTATTTTCTGATCTGCAAGCAAGTTCAGAAGTGATCGGGTTGTCCTGCTGTGAAAAATGGACCAAACTAATTCCTCTTCCACCCCCCCCCCCAGATAAACATATTTCCCACTGCTATCTCCAAGGTTCTGGGGGCCCTATATCAGGACCTTCCTGCACCCAAATCCAAAATCAGGTAAGGCCTCATCAAATGTGTGAGTTTTTATAGTTGATAAGGCTTCCTGCCATGCCTACAACTGTATGGTGTGTGTTTCTCTGCGTGTAAATTCCCAGGAATATCCTTAATTAGCATGGCATTGAAAAGCAGACATAGATTTTGGGTCTGAGCCCTGGCTTAGACAACGCTCTGCGCTGTGCTTGCTAGCAGGTTCTGGCTGTGCCGTTGCTTGTATTTGACTATCGCCTGCTGGGATGAGAGCCATACAACATCCAGGGCAATTTCCCTTTCAATGACTCCAATGTGCAAGCAGACTGAGGCATGCTCCCTGGAATTTTGAGAAGATGAGGTGCAGTGAGATGCTGCTGCTGTTAAATCAACTGTGCTGTGGGAAGCTCTATCAGGAGAGAATTACCTGCTGACCTACATCCATGCTCGCAAAATGGCTTTAACTCAGGATGGTTCAACCACAAAGATTTTGTGTAATTTTGAAATTGCTGGCTCCCCTTGGGGAGGAGTGCACTAGAGCAGTCTCCACTAGCGTCTTTGATATGAAACCTCTTTTCTCTGGCCCCCTGGTCTGGTGCATGTTAACTGTCCTGATGAGTGCATAAAGGAATGCTCCCTCAAGTATGTATAGGATTGTGGGTCTAGTGTTGTGTATGCAGAACTCACCAACCATGCTAGGGAGTGCAGGTCACTGGAGTGTTAGGATATGCCTAAGACCTTGCATGGGGCAGCGTTTGCATTGGTCCTCGTTGCTGTTTGGGGCTGGACCAGGAGCTGTAGGCTAAGGTGATCTAGAAGCTGGAAACTGAGCATCCTGAGGCAAGCTAGTAGCCGGGACTGAAGGGCAAATCAGAACCAAAGGAGGAACCACGAGACAGGAGCCAGCCAGAAATCCAGGACCAAAGGACAAGCAAGAATGTAGGGACACTCCTGAGCTCAGGAAGACTTAGATGCCCAAGCAAGGCTCAACTGAAATAGGACCTATCCAGGACCATTCGCTGACCATTCTGAGTGGGCAGTCAGTCAAGGGGCTGAAGGTACTTCACTGAGAAGCCAGTTCCTATAGTTCTACAGCTCACCGCAAGGTGCAGCTGTTCACAGATAAAGGACTTCCTGACACCCACCATATTCAAGATCAACACTCCCTAACTTCTGTTGACCAAAACAGCCTCCTGCACTCTCTGTTATAGCTAGCCAATTATACCAGTGGCCCATCTAGTCCAGTTTCCTGTTCTCATGGTATAATAATAATAATAATAATAATAATAATAATAATAATAATAATATATTTATACCCCACCCATTTGGCTGGGTTTCCCCAGGCACTCTGGGCGGCTTTCAACAAATTATTAAAATACAATAGTCTGTCAAACATCAAAAGCTTCCCTAAACAGGGCCTGGGACGCGGGTGGCGCTGTGGGTTAAACCACAGAGCCTAGGGCTTGCTGGTCAGAAGGTCGGTGGTTCAAATCCCCACGACGGGGTGAGCTCCCGTTGCTCGGTCCCTGCTCCTGCCAACCTAGCAGTTTGAAAGCACGTCAAAGTGCAAGTAGATAAATAGGTACCGCTCAGGTGGGAAGGTGAACGGTGTTTCCGTGTGCTGCTCTGGTTCGCCAGAAGCGGCTTAGTCATGCTGGCCACATGACCCGGAAGGTGCATGCTGGCTCCCTCGGCCAGTAAAGCGAGATGAGCGCCGCAACCCCAGAGTCGTCCGCAACTGGACCTAATGGTCAGGGGTCACTTTATCTTTTTAAACAGGGCCTACCAGATTCATATGAGAAGTTCACAAGCAGGACCACCACCTGGTATTCAGAAGCATAGTCCCTCCCACAGTGAAAGCAGTGCGCAGCCATCAGGGTTCGTGACCCCTGAAAGCCTTATTTCCTGCTCTTTTCCCATCTGCTCATGAGACAACCTCCCCCCCCCACAGAGAAACTGATTGGGGGCAGAAACTGACAGCAACATTAATTTTTGACCTGGTCAGACAAAAGGTTGCTTGGCCCTGCATGTGCCTGAGGGACAGCCATTCCCTCTGGGGTTTTACTTCCAGGGAGAGCAAGTTGAACCTTGAAGAATGAGATGTCTAGCAAATCACAATGTTCTCCCAGTACAGGAGGTATTGGAAAGCAGAGACTGCCTCTGATAAATGGGGACATTTGGGAGTGTGTGTTGTGTGTGTGCACCAATGTATTCCCTCTTCCCCCTCCCATCCTAGATTTCAGGGGGGGGGGGAGAGAGAGAGCTGGACAGAGAATAATTTTAGCCTCACTCATTATTATATTAATTGTGCTCCCTTCTGCCTCAGTGATTAGATCGAGTGACTGGGGATGCCTGGAGCTGGAACTGCATCCTGCTGGGACTGAGGGTATGTTTATTTGCTGAAAGCCAGCATGGTTGGGAAGCCGAGCACAACTGAGCATTTCATGCTATCTACACATGTAGGGTGATTTGGAAGAGGGGATAAATCCTTATTGGAAATCATTTGCTAGCAGAACTAGAGCAAACCGAGTTTTGGAACAATATAGGCATTAAACACACACACACACACAGCCGACCAATGATCCAGTTATAATATAGAAATAAATTATCCACTATGCCTCGCCCTGGGAATTAATGTCAAAGTATTTAAAATAAATAAATAAATAAATAAAGCAAGCAAGCAAGCAGGCTTGGAACTCAAGGATGTTACATGAAAGGTTTGGGGTGCAGGTTCATGACATGTTTGGATAACTTTGCATATGGTAATTTATTTATTTATTTATTTATTTATTTATTTAATGCAAATTCAGGCCAGCATTTTAATGATTATTATTATTTGGAGGGAGAACCAAAACTTGACTCTTGTTGTAAGGCCTTACCCTGAGCTTTGAGCTGTCAAACAAATTTTCTGGGCCCAGTACGCATAGAATCAAATAATTGTAGAGTTGGAAGGAACGCCAGTGGCCATCCTCCTCTTTTGCTGTTGTTAAGAAAATTGAGAACCTCTTATAGGAATAACTAGCAGCCTCATGCCCAGGAATTCTAACACACCAACAATGTACAGTGGTACCTTGGTTTAAGAACAGCTTTGTTTATGAACAACTTGGATGAAGAACGCTGCAAACTCGGAAGTAGACGTTTTGGTTTGTAAACTTTGCCTTGGAAGCAGAACATGTTCTGCTTCCTGTTGAGCATGTTCCATTTGTAAATTGAGTCCTCTGTTGCTATGGGAAAGCACGCCTTGGTTTAAGAATGCTTTGGTTTAAGAACGGACTTCCGGAACGGATTAAGTTCATAAACCAAGGTACCACTGTATAGCTTTGAAATCAATGGTCAAAGTTAGTGCAGTTTTGAAAGCTACAGGCTGCCCTCTTGATTCAAAGTAGCACCCAACTGTAACCAAACATAGGTGAAAAGCGCTTGCTGATCTCGAAGGAGCTGCCATGCAAAATTTGGTTCCAATATCGTAAGAGGTGTCCAAACAAATAGCATTCCAAAATGCCCAGTAGATGAGTAAGATACTTTCTAAAGAAACAATAGCTTGGTTGCAAGAGCATGTGACTCTTAATCTTAGGGTCATGGGTTGAAGCCTCATGTTGGGCAAAAGATTCCTGCAGGGGGTTGGACCAGATGACGTTTGTGATCCCTTCCAACTCTACAATTCTATGGTTCTATGACTGTGGCGGACAGTGAGAACCTTAGTGTGTATGTCAGCATTAAAGCTCTTTCCTTACCTCTATGTTTTTCTCCATCCAGCAAAACAGCAACAGGATGGCGAGTGCTCTCCCTGCTTCTATGAGTGTCGCTTCTTTATATAGCTGTTGTTATTGCACATGAAATAGTTGTCACAGACAGCCATGCGTCAGCTAGTCTAGCACACCAGAAGCTGCCAGCCGGGTAATGGCCTTGTGACTTGACTTGCTGCTCCAGGGCTCAGAGAACAAATGAACCCCAAATCCCCACTCTCCAAGTGAAAGGGAGAAGTCTGGTAACATTATGGGGGCACAAGGCTCCTTGTCTGAGCCCCTGATGCCCTGCTGCAGAAACACGCAAAATAACATCTACCCAGTTCACAGACCAAACATCTCCAAGAAATCTGCTTTATTTAACTCAGGCGTGCGAAGTTCATCTTCTGAAGTTTGCATTGGGCTTGTGCCCTTTCACTAATTAAATTTAATTAGAAAGCCTTATGGGACTTCTTTCTTTCTTTCTTCTTTTTTTAAAAAACCCATCTCTGAGTGAGGATGCTTCAATGTCTGGGTGATTGTGTATGTATGTGTGTGAGCATTCCTCATTTCCTCCTGAAATGTTAATTAGAAGGAGAACATGTTAGGTTTGGGGAGTGAAAGCTGTCTTGCAAACCCATAGATAAACAGATTGATTTAATTTTAATCTGCTTTCATGGTGATGCATAATGATAACTGGTTTCTGTCTCGCAGGGCTGGAGAAAGCGCAGACCTTAATAAGAATTTGTGGGTATATTATTCAGCTTTAAATGACTTACGTTTTGCTACATCGCTCCCCGTAAATTATGCCAAGTCCACAAGGAAGTTGGAGACTTTAAACTGTTTTTTTTTTCTATTTACGCTTTTCCATCAAGAAAGTGTAACCCAGAAAAACATGGAGTGTCAGAGGATCCAAAGTCATCTAATGTCTATACGAAGTACCCATGTACACAAGGAAAGCATTTCTGCCCCCAGCTCCCATGGTGGCATCCTTCTGCACTGTAGCTGAGTCCATTGCAGAAGGTCTTCTGATCTCCAGGGGGTTGGGTGGGGGGCAGGCACTGGAAGCTGTCTTATACCAGGTTAGACTATTTTATAGAATTATAGAAATGTAGGGTTGGAATGGAACCCAGGAATTACAGCTAAAGAATCCCTGACAGATGGCCATTCAATCTCTGCTTAAAAACATTCAACAGAGGAGAACCCATCAGGCCATTCCACTGTTGAACAGCTCTTCCCATCAGAACGTTATTCCTAGTGTTTAGTTGGAATCTCCTTTCTTGTAATTTGAATCCATTGGTTCAGGTCCTACCCTCCAGAGCAGCAGAGAACAAACTTATCTTCCATGTGTCAGCCCCTCAGATATTTGAAGACAGCTATCACCTCTTAGTCTTCTCTTATCCGGGCTGAACACACCCAACTTCCTCAACTGTTCCTCATAAGTTTTGGTTTCCACACCATGGATCATCTTGGCCTCGCTCTTCTACACATGTTCCAGCTTGTCAATATCCTTCTTAAAATGTGGCACACAGAACTGGACACAGAGCACAGTTCTCTTTCCAGAGCAGACAATTTGTTCATCTAACTGGCAGTGGCTATCTGGACTCACATAAGAGCCCCACTGGATCTGGTGAAAGGCCCATCTAATTGGACCCCCCCCCCTTTTCCCACAAAGGCCACCCAGATGCCTCTGGGATGCATACAAGCAAGCCATGAGCTCAAGATCATTCTCTCTACTTGAGGTTCCCAGCTACTGTTAGTCAGCAGTCTACTTCCTCTGTCAGTGGTGGGAGAAACATAATTATCATGACTAGTTAACATTGATAGCTTTATCCTCCATAAAGATAAGTCAGAGGTGGGTATTTCACACCATGTATTGCCTGCTACTTTAAACTGGAGAGGCCAGGGATTGAACCCTCAGACCTTTTGCATGTGACCCCTTCCCCAAGTGGGGTTGCAGAGACTTGGTTCTGTTGCGTCCCAATTGAGGTGTCTTTTACAGATCTTTGCCAACTTCTTTATGTGCTTTTGATAGTAACTCGAATTTGGGGAGGGGATGATGGCAGTGAGTGGTCTCTGGCCACTGTATGTCTCCTGATGCATATTATAGCACCAGCATTGCCTTGCAGGATCACAGCAAGCTCCACCTGGCTCAGTATCCTTTCTCCAACATCAGACAGCCACAATTCCAGCGTCAGCCCACCAGCAGTATATTGTACATGCAGATGGGCCCAGACATGTGCCCAACCATACTGGGTGCTGATGCCAAGGGTGCTGGTCCTGTGGGTTACCCGAGAGGTGAGGTCCAAGTCCGGTCCGTGGTCAAAGGTTCATGTGGAGGCAGTCCGTAGTAGCTGAAGCTGGGTGCAGGTCAGGGAGCCAGGTGAAGTCAGGAACCAGCTTGCAAGCAGGGAGCCGGGGCGGGTCAGGAGCTCAGGCAGGAAAGCAGGACAGGGTTCAGGCAGGAACTAACAACCAACAATATTGGTCCTGCAACTTGGAACTGGGGCTGGCTGGCTTTTATCTGCCCTGAGGCATAGGACGGCCCCGATCCTCAGGTGACTCGCCTCTCCTGGCCTGGAGGCAAGCACTCCTCCTACAGGAACTTAGTTCCCTCCACCTCTCTGCCCTAAGCCTCTGCAGCTCAGGAGAGGCTGGAGAGGCTGGACCCAGAGGCAATCTCAGCTGAGAGTGGAGCACCTGCAGGCAATGGGTCCTCCATCACCTCAGGAGCCAGAGCAGACTCAGCTGATGCCTGCACCTGAGGATCCAGCACAGGTGAGGACCCTTCAGGCTCATGCCCCAGCCCCGGCTCAACTGGTCCTAGAGGCGGGGAATCCTGTGCAGGCTGGGATCTCTCAGGTTCAGCATCCGAGTCCGAATCCCAGGCCATCACACCAAGCCAGGCTGTTTGCCTGTAGAGAGAGGAGTGGAATGGGACAAATACAAACAAATGCAATTATATGTTCTCAAACCTTTGCACACAGAAAGAAAGAAAGAAAACTTATCAACTTTCTGTTCAAACTCTGCTTTGATCTTCTTCCTGTGCCTCCTGTGGAGCTTTTATAAAAATACTACCCCAAAATTCATCTCTTTGGTGGTTAGAACCAGACACGACGGCTCCGTTGACATTGCACTGTGGCCCTTGGCGCTGTGCGGCGTTGCAACACAGTTATGTCTTTGCCAGCCAGCTGTTCCACTTTATACAACACTTAAGTAACAATTTCACGGCCGTTACCAGCCTGCAGTAATGACAGGGGCTGGGAGCTAAAGTGCTAACTGGTTGTAAACTACAAAGAAGTGAAGAGGAAGAAGAAACAAGGCTGGGAGACGTTAAAAGAGGCACGCACAAGTAAATGAAAATGGAACGGCACCTGCATTTTAATTGCATGATTTGAAGCCTCTCCTTATCACCCGAGTAAACATGGTGTTTAGCGGGTCAAGAAGAGTGTGTTGGGAAATTACTGTCTTTGGGAAATGCAAAGGTATTGATTCCTGGTGGCTTCAGTCATTGGCTCACTCCATCTGCTCCAACTGTCTCTATTCACCAGGGATTGTGCTTATTTTCTGCTACAAGTCTGTAATATAACGCTGCCCATGTTTTGTTTCTTTCCCTCCATGAGAGGAGCAGCTAGCTCACTGCGGCTTACTCCCAAGTAAGGCTGCACTCTCTGAAATGAGGATGAAAGGAAGCGAGGAGACAGGACCTCCTGACTTACCAAAGGCTGCAGAGCTATGAATGCTTTCATTCTGAGGAATGATGCAAAAAAAACAGGCTGCAATTGTAGAGTTTATTAAATAGGCTTCAATGATTTTTCAAAAAAAAAAAAATTGTTTGGTTTTTTTTGTTTGTTTTTGGTTATGATCAGTCTATTAACATAGCCTGGCTTTGGAAACCGATGCTGGAAAAATGAGCAGAGTGCACGGCAGACAAGAACCAGTGGCAAATGAGAGCCAGTGGTATTCACATCATTAGTTTAAAGCACTGTGATACCACTTTAAACAGTCATGGCTTCCTCCAAAGGCTTTTGAGGGCTGTGGTTTATTAAGGATGCTGAGAGTTTTTAGGAGACACCAATCCCTGCCCTGCCCTCAGAGCTATAAATCCCAAAGTGTTTTAACAATCAGTCCTATCCTCTGGAGCAGCAGAAGTAAGCTTGCTCCATTTGCCATGTTGACAGTCCTTCAGATATTCAAAAAGAGGTCTATCATCTCTCAATGTTCTCTTCTCCAGGCGCAACATACCCAACACCCTCAAATGTTTTTTTGCTTTTTGTTGTTGCTAACTGGTTTGAGGTTTTTGTTTTTGTTTTAATCAAGCGGTGTGCAATTTTTATGGAAGAAATAAGATAGTAAAGAAAGCTTCATTTCAAGACCCTTTATCATCTTGGTCGCCGGCCTCTGCACATGTTCCAGCTTGTTAGTAGAGGACTAAAGGTTCCTCATTATGGGTCTATGATGAGTGAGCCCCAGGGAAATGGGCATAGAATTAGGGGTTACTATCCAGAAGTAGAAATGGAGATTGGGGGTAATCCTTGTCTCATAGCCCTTCATCCTGCCTTCCCCTCCTCTCTGCCTTCCCCAGCAGAGCACAAGACTAGCCTGCTCCTTTTATTTAAGCATTTGCAAGTCTGATTTACTGCTGGAGCATGCAGGTGCTTCTCTTCCTGACATATGTGCAAGGTTATCTGGTTTGCCCTGAACACCCATAGCAAATTCCTCCACTCTCTAGTTTACGAAGAGACTTGTGAGATTGTGCAGAAAAGCTCTAGGGAAAATGTAAACTAGGTAGACCTGAAAATCTGTACCTGACAGGAATCTCTTGCTGCAGACTCTTGGGATACTTCTGATCACCCCACCACACACAGCCCACCATGCTTATTTTATTTAAAATTATTTATAGGCTGCTTTTCATTGTGGGGAGGGAAATGACAAGGTGGTGTACTAAATAAAACCAGTACACTCAAGTAGCAATAACATGTCAACCAGTTCAGTAAAAGGGGTACTAAGGATCAGGTTCTGGGAATGCCCATGGAAATGGTTTTTAACATCTGGCAGAAGGCCTGCCCCATAGATGCCCATTGTATCTCTAAAGGGAGGTCATTCTACAATGTGGGGGCCACTCTGGCAAGGCCCTTTTTTTTTAGTTGCCATGAGATGTAGCTCCACTAGATGTAGCCTGATCCTTTGCTGATCTTCATTTCAAAGGCACATGCAAGATTAAGATTGTTCTCTTCTAGGTAGGGATGGGGGATGAATATGATTTGGTTCACCTGCAAAGCTGCACTTGGTTAATTTGCACTTTCCAGAACATTGGAAGAAGTGAGACTCAAATTGTAAGTGGTGCCCAAGTGCCCAGGGGGGTGGGAATCAAAATGATGACTAAGTTGGTGCAAGGCAGGTGTCTCTGGGGAGAGGACCCCCCCCCCCAGATTTCATGCATCCTTTGTATACAATTGGTTCCCAGAGCAGTTCACAATAAGGAAAAACAGGGATAAGAACAGCACAAAATCAGAATGTCAATATGTACCATATTTTTCACCCTATAGGATGCACTTTTTCCCCTCCAAAAATGAAGGGGAAATGTGTGTGCATCCTATGGGGCGAATGCAGGCTTTCGCTGAAGCCTGGAGAGTGAGAGGGGTCGGTGCGCACCGACCCCTCTCGCTCTCCAGGCTTCGCGCAGCTCTCCACAAGGCACGGGAGCCCGGCGCTGGGCTCCCACGGCTTGCGGAGAGTTGCCTGTTCTGTGGGCTGGGGTCGGGGGAAGTTCGGGCCTGGGGGGGGAAATATAATTTTTTTCCTTTATTTCCCCCCCAAAAAACTAGGTGCGCCTTATGGGACGGTGCATCCTATAGGGCGAAAAATACAGTAATCTGCCTGCTTGATGAGATCACCATCAAGGGTCTTGCTCTGTAGCCCCATAGTTTGGATGGAGAAGTCTTATGAAGCAAGGATCCTGGACCTGTTCAGGGTTGACCCCAAGACTTCAGAATGACCTTCCTCAGGGACTATGATTTCATCCTTTCCTACTGGCCTTGGGGCAATGGTGTGAATTGTTTTGAATGTTATGGATGGACCTTTATTTGGTCTGCCTTCAGATGTCAGGTGTATATAGAGATGGGCTTATTTAGAGATCTGGCTTCTACTCTGGTTTTAAAGTTTGCTTTGAGGTTTAGGAAAGCTGGAATATTTTTTCAAAAAAAATAAAGTGGAACAGGAGATTCTTACTAAACATCAGAAAGAACTTTCGGACAGTAAGAGCTGTTCAATAGTGGAACCGACTCCCTTGGAAGGTGTTGAACTCTCCTTCCTTGGAGGTTTTTAAACAGATGTTGGGTGGCCATCTGTCATGAATGCTTTAGCTGAGATTCTTGCATTGTAGGGGGTTGGACTAGATGACCCTTGGATCTCTTCCAACTCTACCATTCTATGATTCTATGACAGGATAATTGTGTCGAAAACCATGGAGCTGCTTGACAAACTCCAAGAGATCCAGTGGCAAAGTGTCTGTCCTCCTACATAGAATAATTGTTCAAGACAAATTGTGAAAACAGCCAAAGGGTAGAATCTGAAGGCCAGCTAGGCAGATGAACACAATATATGCCAGTCTTGTAATCCAAATGGATTGGGAAAGGAATCCCGTGTTGTTTGTTACACTGCCTTGGCACTCTTCCCACTGTTTAAGTCAGAAGCCGTCTCGGGAGAGGCTGCCAAATGTGTCTTCCCTTGTAATAATGACATCTCTTCTTCATTTGACACTTGCAAAGCCCCTCATGCATATTCAAGGCCGTGTGTATCCTGCTTTTCAAAGAAAATATCAGAATCACATGTCACAGCAATCCAGATTCTAAAACCAAGGAAAGTTGGATTCTGCAACCTGCACAGATTGGGCAAATGCACACAATTCCTCTTGCTTTGCATGTATTATCCTTTCCTTTGTGCAATTTATTCTGCTGCTACTAGTCACAGGGTGAGAATCCAGGCCAAGCCGCCTGGGGAGATTGTGGTGCTCTGGGTGGTGTTGGGTTACCACCATCCATAGCCATCTGCCTGGCTGACTGGGACTGGTGGAAGTTGATCTGCATCTTGGAGGCTACATGTTTCTGATGCCTGATCTAAAAACTACAACCCACTGCCCTTCCCAGTTGCTGGGAGGGATGGAGCTTAGTGGTTGAGTGTCTACTTTGCATGCAGAAGCTCCAGCATCTCCAGGTATAGCTGAAACCCTGGAGAGTCACTGCTAATCAGTGTAGACCATGAGTAGTCAACCTTTTCATACCTAGACTTGTAATCTGGTGAACCGGGTTCACTTCCCCGCTCCTCCACATGCAGCTGCTAGGTGACCTTGGGCCAGTCACACTTCTTTGAAGTCTCTCAGCCCCACTCACCTCACAGAGTGTTTGTTGTGGGGGAGGAAGGGAAAGGAAATTGTTAGCCGCTTTGAGACTCCTTAGGGTAGTGATAAAGAGGGATGTCAAATCCAAACTCTTCTCTTCTTCATCTTTATTGATGGTAAAATTTCCTTACTGCCCACCAGTAAGGAAGGAGGATTCAGCTTGTGCTCGATGGAAGGAAGATTCAACTTCTGCCGTAGAACCCCCTACCACCCACCTAGAATCCTGAAATGCCCACTAGTGGGTGGTAGGGACCAGGTTCACAACCCCTGGTGCAGACAGTATTGCAGTAGATGAATTGACTTGGTGGAAGACAGCTTCCTATGGACCAGCTACATTGTCATTGATAAGTCACATTGGACCAATCTTCCTGTGTTCCATGTTGAAGCCTTAATATCACCGTTGGAGTACATAAGGAACTGGCATCCACACGGAGAGACATCCAGCAGAATGGGATCCTGGGATCCTGGTTCCCAGCTTCATGCTTCATCTCTCTGGGATCCTGATTTCCAGCCAGTTCTTTCTTTGTTCCAGTAAAACATTTATTGACACCAAAAGTGCACAGGTTTCGATATGGTTTTGGGAGCTCCTAAGAGCCTCAGGTTCACTTGTCACTGATCACCAGCTTAAGTTTGAGTCATGAACCTGTTCTAGCTCCTTAATTGGGGACTCTGAAGCCTCTGCCTCAGGCCCCACCTGCATTAAAAGCATTTAAAGCATCATCATACCACTTCAAAGCAGCTGAGGTTTCCCCCAAAGAATCATGGGAAGTGTAGTTTAAGGGTACTGAGCAGTGTAAGAAGACCCCTATTTCCTTTACAGAGCTACAGTTCCCAGAGCAGTTTAACAATTGATCCCTTGCAGAGAATTCTGGAAAGTGTAGTTCTCTGCACTCTTAACAAACTACACTTCCCAGAATTTTGAGGGGGGAGAGCCTTAACTGTTTATTTATTTATTTTAAAATAACTTTTATTAACAAACCAATCAAATCACATTAGTTCCAAATTACAAAACCAAATTTTAAATTTTTGTTGGGGGTACCCATCCTTCGAGCTCAGAAAGGGATCCAATCATCTCTTATTTCTGCTGCTTTGATGTTCACAGTTCTGTCCATACATCTCTTTGTTGTTTTCCTTTACAAATCATCTTTCAATCTTCTTGTTGTTATCGTATTTTTCCCTTTCTTTATAACCTCTGAAAGTCTCCTCAAGCGAGTTAAAACAAACGAGCCTTAACTGTTTAAAGTGGTATGATACTGCTTTAAATGAATAGCACAGATTGGACCTCAGTATCTTGGTCACAGCTAGAGTCTGGGGTCATTAAACTAGGTGGTGCAGCAAACATGTTGTATTACCTTGGCATGAGAGTTTGATGCCCTTTTTAGTGCTGTGTGCACACACCACACAGCTAAATAAACTCTACCTGTCTGAATGCCAAAGGATAGCTTTCTTAAATCATCACCTCTTTGAAAGACCAGTAGTGAGTGGTAATGCAGTGAAGACTGGTGAGAGCAGCTAGACCTCGCAGTCCCTGTCTGCTTGTTAACACAGCTTCTTGTTTCTCCCAGGGCAAAGGTGAAGAAAGGCGTGAATGTTTTCAGCATAAGAGCCAGCAATCCATACACATGGGACATCCAGAAGAGTGTGGATTATATTGGGAAATATGCACCGGCTGTTATATTTTGTCGAAGAAAATCTACCCCCTTGGGAAAGAGGTATGTAGGTTATTACCAGTACTTTTCAAGCTGTGTCTCAGGGTACTTCTGAGTACCTCCTGGGAAAGTGAATTATAGTGAGCCACTTCCTTAAAAAGAAGTTTGGACATAACTGTTGATTTTCCCTTGCCATGCCAAGATCTGTCGGGGTGTTTGCTGTATTCTGGAGTGTCCATTCAGGTCATGCGGGACATGGCAAAGTGTAAGAGATCTAGTCTGCACCATTTCTAACTAACCTCAGGATATTTGTGAATTGAGAATTGGGAAACGGTATCTTAACATTCAAACAACTTATAATGTTTTTGCAAATAGTCCTTAAATTTTTTCCAGTCCTCCTCCATAGTTTCTTCGCTCAGATCTCGGATTCTGCCAGTCATTTCTGCCAACTCCATATAGTCCATCAACTGCGTCTGCCAGTCCTCCAGTGTGGGTAAATCTGGTGTTTTCCAGAACTTAGCGATGAGAATCCTAGCTGCTGTGGTTGCATACATAAACAAGGTTCTATCCTTCTTTGGCACCTTCCGGTCCACCATGCCCAAGAGAAAGGCCTCTGGTTTCTTAGAGAAGGTATATCTAAATACCTTTTTCAGCTCATTATGTATGATTTCCCAAAAGGCCTTTACTTTCGGGCAGGTCCACCAGAGGTGAAAGAATGTCCCTTCTGCCTCCTTGCATTTCCAACACTTATTATCAGAAAGATGATATATTTTAGCCAACTTGACTGGAGTCATGTACCACCGGTATACCATTTTCATAATGTTCTCTTTCAAGGCACTACATGCCGTGAATTTCATACCGGTGTTCCATAACCTTTCCCAGTCTTCAGACATAATGTTGTGTCCCACATCCTGTGCCCATTTTATCATAGCAGATTTAACTGTCTCATCCTGTGTATTCCATTTAAGCAGCAGGTCATACATTCTCGAAAGTACCTTAATCTTTGGTTCTAGCAACTCCGTCTCCAGTTTCGATTTTTCCAACTGGAAACCCACTTTTCTGTCCATTTTGAATACCTCTTGAATTTGAGCATAATGTAGCCAGTCTCGCACCTTACCTTTTAATTTGTCCTGGCTTTGGAGCTTCCAATTATCTCCAACTCTTTCAATCAGTTCCCAATACTTTGGCCAGTAGGCCTCCATATTGGGCTTTTTTTTTGAAATCTTGGCTTCCACAGGTGATAGCCACCTCGGGGTCTTGCTTTCTAATAAGTCCTTGTACTTCGTCCAGACGGCAAAAATTGATTTTCTGACAATATGGTTTTTGAACAATTTATGAACCTTCGCCTTGTCATACCACAAGTATGCATGCCAACCATACACATTGTCAAACCCTTCCAGGTCTAGGACATCGGTGTTTTCCAACAGGAACCAATCCTTCAACCAGCAGAAGGCTGCAGCTTCATAGTACAACCTTAGGTCCGGCAGGGCAAACCCCCCTCTTTCTTTTGAGTCGGTTAGTATTTTAAATTTTATTCGGGGCTTTTTGCCCTGCCAGACAAACTTAGAAATATCCTTCTGCCATTTTCCAAAACATTCCATTCTGTCCACGACCTGAAGGGTTTGAAATAAGAACAGCATTTTTGGCAAAACACACATCTTTATAGCTGCAATTCGGCCTGACAAGGTAAGTTTCAATCTTGACCAAATATCCAGATCTTTTTTAATTTCCAACCAACATTTTTCATAGTTATCTTTAAAAAGATTTAAGTTTTTGGTGGACAAATATACCCCCAGGTATTTCACTTTCTTAACCACACTTAGCTCTGTCTCTTTCTGATACCCCTCTATCTCTGTAGATGTCAAATTTTTGACCAAAACCTTAGTTTTTTGTTTATTTAACTTGAATCCCGCCACCCGACCAAACTCCAGGATAAGTTCCAAAACTCTTTTTGTGCTAGATACTGGCTCCTGTACTGTCAAGACTAGGTCATCTGCAAAGGCTTTCAGTTTGTATTGTTTCGCTCCGACCTCTATACCTTGCACCAACTGGTCCTCCCTAATCATATTCAGCAATACCTCCAGAACAGAGATAAATAGCAGAGGGGATAAAGGGCACCCCTGTCGTGTCCCTTTTTCAATTAGGAGTTCATCCGACACCACATTGTTCACTATCAACTTGGCTTTTTGCTCTGAATAAATTGCTTCTAGTCCATTTTCAAACCCCCGTCCCACTCCCATCCCCTTCAAGTTCTTCTTCATAAACATCCAAGAAATGTTGTCAAATGCTTTCTCCGCATCAATAAAGATTAAAGCAGCCCTTGTGTTTCTAATTCTCAACAATTCCAATATATCAATAATGTTCCTGGTATTATCAGACATGTGTCTACCAGGGAGAAAGCCTGCTTGGTCCTTGTGAATTACTTCGTTTAAAACGTTTTTAAGTCTACTTGCTAAAATGTCTGCAAATATTTTGTAATCCACATTCAGGAGTGAGATGGGACGGTAGTTCTTAAGCTGAGTCTTTTCCTTCTCTGACTTAGGAATCAATGTGATGAATGCTTCTTTCCACGTTTCCGGTGCCCTTCTCCCCTCCATAATCTGGTTGCAAACCTCCAACAACGGTTGTATCAAACAATCCTTCAGAGTCTTATAATATTTGGAGGTGAGACCATCTGGGCCTGGAGATTTGCCAAGTTGCATATTTTGTATGGCACCTTCAATTTCCTGTTGAGTTATTTTACTGTTGAGAATTGATCTTTTATCTTGACTTATTTTGGATAGTCCATTTGTCCTCAAAAATTGGTCTATTTCCGATTCTTTCTGAGGCCCCTGTGCATAAAGTTCTTTGAAATATCTGTGGAAGCACTTTCTTATTTCTTCTGGTTTCTGAACTATTTTTCCTTGAATCTCCAAGTTTGTGACCGTGTTTAGCTTTTGTCTTTTTTTCAATTGCCAAGCTAGCAACTTTCCACATTTATTTGCTGATTCAAACGATCTCTGCTTCATTTGTTTGATTTTCCACTCAATCTCTTGGTTAATCAATTTCGAATATTGTGCTTGATGGAATTTGATCTCTCTTAGCACCTCTTTTGACTTCGGATTAGTTCTCAACTTTTTCTCTCCTTCACTTATTTTCTCTAGAATTTTTTCCTTTTTTCCATTCCAAAATTTTCTCTTTATTGTATTCTGTTGTATCAGAAACCCTCTCATTACAGCTTTACTAGCGTCCCAGATTATTCTTTTCTCCACCGTAGTATTCAAATTTATTTCAAAGTAGTCCTTTAGCGTTTTTTGGGCCTTCTTAACAATCTCTTGATCTCTTAGCAAGGTGTCATTCATTCTCCATCTGAAGGATCCAGTTGGGAAAAGTCTCAATTCCATTTTTAAGGCATTATGGTCGGAGCAGGTTTTTGGGCAGATTTCCACTTTTCTCGTTTTCGGAGCCAGCCCTCTAGATATCCAAATTTGGTCGATTCGTGTCCATGACAAGTGGGCCTCAGAAAAGAAAGTTCCTTCTTTACCCAAGGGGTTCCTTGTCCTCCAAATGTCAATCAAGTCCATATTGTCTGTCATTTCAAAGAAAGTTTTAGGGAGTCTGCCGTCTGTTGTTAAGTTTTGATTTTGAGATTTGTCCATATTTGTAGATACCACCCCATTCATGTCTCCCATCACAATAATATTTGCATAGTCCAGATAGTCCATCATTGTCTCATGCAGCTTCTTGTAGAATTCTGATTTTCCATCATTTGGCGCGTAGATTCCTAATATCAAAATCTTTTCCCCTTGTGTTTGGATTTCAATTGCGAGAATTCTTCCATGATCATCTTTAAATAGAAATTTTGGCGACAGGTTCTCCTTTGCATAAATTACAACACCTCTTTTTTTAACTTTGTCTGATGAGATAAATTCTTGGCCAAGTCTTTTATTGATTAATACTTTCCTGTGGAGCCTAGTCACATGTGTTTCTTGCAAACATATTACATCCAATTGTTCTTTTTTTAGGATATGAAATATCCTTCTCCTTTTTTCCGGAGAATTCCCGCCATTTATGTTCCAACTAAGTAGCTGCAGAGACATCCTGTTCTAATTAAGATGTTCTTAAGATGGGGTGTCTTTCTTTTGTTCAGATCCCGAAGGTATAGGCGTTGGCCCACTTCCGGGCGGTGCTGGTGCTGGTAAAACTGGAAGCCAATCCGCTCCTTTTTGGAGATCTTCTCCGTGGTCGTGAAGGAACCTTTGGTTATCTTCAGGTGTTCTTATTTTAACCTTCCTTTCTTTGTAGGTGAAGGATAATCCCTGTGGAAACTCCCACCTATAGGGAATTGCGTTGTGTCTCAGCAATTTTGCTAATTCTGTATAGGTGGCTCTAAGGTCCAGCAGCTGCCTCGGAATATCTCTGTAAATTTCCACTCTTTTGTCTTGTATTTCAATTGCTTTTTTGAAGTGAAGGCCTAGGATCTTGTCTCTCTCTTCCTTTGTTCTTAAAATTATCAAGCAGTCTCTGGATCTGTCTTTCCTTACCAGTCTTCCCAATCTGTATGCCGAGACAATCCTGAAATCCGTGTCTTCCTTTAAACCCCAGAACTTCGAGAATTCCTGTGTTAAGTATCCAATCAAGTCTCCTTGCTCGAGTTCTGGAATACCTCTCAATTTGATGTTGCTCTCACGATTTTTCAGTTCCACCATTGACAGATAGACTTGTTGTTCACCCACCTGTTTGTGCAGGGGCCTAACTTCTCCTTTTATTTCTTCAACCTCTTTTTGTAGGACTCCCACTTTCTGGATTGCTTCTCCAGCTAATTCTCGATTTTCCGCTGTTGCTCCTTGCAATTTCTCTATGGCTTGCGTGTGCTGGGAAACTTGGTCAGTCAGTTTTTGGATCGAGGAAGTTGCTTTATCTATCTTCACAGACTGATCGTCCACCTTCTGATTTAAACTTGATAGTTGCTCCAATATTTGTTTTAATAGTGTGTCTGACCCACCTGCTGCCATATCTTCCTCAGTGGACTTCTCAGTTATTTCCCCTTGTTCTCTATGAGACACCAGTACAGCTGGAACCGACGATCGGCGTCCTTGGGTCAATGTTGTTTGTACAAATTGTGCTGGTCTTCTTTCCTTTTCCTTTTCTTTTTCCTTAGCCTCTTTAGATTCCTTTGCTTTAGACGCTCTTGTTCTCCCTGCACCACTCATTACACATCTGTCAATGTTCAAGGTCAAATTGTCTATTGTTCCATGGGAAAGACGAATTCAGGAGTAAACAGCCAGTGAGATGGAATTCAAAACAAAAGTCAGTTCCCAGGATTTTATAATCCGAAAGCCCTGTAGGGGGAGTGCCACCCGGTTTCAAAGACAAAGAAGGAAGTAATCCGCCATTAAAGTTCCAAATTGTTTCAGAACAGTAAATTCGTTAATCCAAAAGTCCCTTCATAAATTCAAGATCTCCCAAAGCACCTTTTATAAATCGACAGAGTTTCACGAAAGGTGCTTGTAACAGTATCCCAATCAGACTTTTCTGCTCAAATGTAACAATTACTTTCTAGCACAGTTTGCAACTGTTTCCGCAGTTTGACACAGTCTCTCTCTCTGGCAGTCCGACAATCTGGCTCTTTAAAAATACAGCCCAAAGAAGAAAAAAGATAGGAGGAAAGTCACCATCTGCTGCTTCTTTTAGTCAATGTCCATTTCCACCTTCAGCTCAATAAAATAGGCAGATTTTATAGCACGAAAAAGTTTAAACTTCCCAAAGTCCCGTTTCAAATGCTTCCGTTTCTAAAAGCTTTGCTTTGATCTTGTCAGCAATGTCGGAAGACGGACTTCCCTTTTCTCGTCTCCCGCTTTCAGCCAAATTAGCCGAATTTCTTTTGCCAAATTTTAATCCCCTTTACTCACGGGTATGTTGCTTGCAGTTTAGCGTTGATTTTAGGAAGAAGGATCAGCGCTCATCTGTAACAGCCGCGCGGCTTCGCTTCCGCGGAAAGAGCGATGAACTCACAGCACCGCTACCCCTCCTTCACTCCGGGTCTCCTTACGGGGTCCCTTCTGTGCTTTCAGAGCAGCTTCTGGTGCCCGCCGAGTCCCACGGCCACGGGCTCACTCTACCCGTGGTTTATCTTAATGGGTCGTCGCTAAGCCGCAGCGAACGACCCTTTTCCGCGGAGCCCCTCTTCAGAGCCCGAAGAGGACCGCCATTACAGTTTCGCGCCGCCCCCGGAAGTTTGAATGTTAAGATAGCGCACGATTAAGAAATGCTATGTTTCCGTAATTTATTTTAAGAAATGATAAAGTAAGTATTGATAGAAAAAACGAGAAATATTTGAAACAAATTATTATGTTTATTAACAATGTCAAAACTAAATTACAATTTTTTGAAATTGGTAACATAATATATTTAAAGGTACAATAAGATGGGAAACAAGATAACAAATTGCTGAACTGGTTAGAATAATGAACGCAATGCTGAGAGGATGTGAGGAGGTCCAAAAGTGAAATGCTGAAGGATGTTAAGGAAAGTTTCATAACATTTTTTCTTGTTTTTATTTTTTCTTATATATATATATAAAAAATGTTTCTTGTATCTTGCCATGTAAACAAATTTGTAAATCTATGAAAAGAAACGCAATAAAAATTTTTTAAAAAAAAAAAAGAGAATTGGGAAACGGAACACCTTCAGTCTGAAAATGTTATCCCCAGTCTCCATCCTTGAAGTCTGGACCCAATTACCTGACTTGTATTGAATTCAGCATCAGCCAGCAGTGTGGCTCAGCAGCTTATCGGGGCAGCCTCGAAAAGCATATAACAAATAAACTTTCCTGAGAAAGCACTTTCTCACCACTATAGATCTTTCCCTATGATACACAGTCACAGGAGTGTTATGGAAACCAGGGTGGGGAAGATTTGGTCCTCCTGATGTTACTGAACTAAAACTCCCATCACCCCTGACCATTGACCATGCTGGCTTGGGCTGATGGGAGTTGCAGTTCAACAACAACTTGAGGGCTGCAAGTTCCTCTTCCCTGATTTAAGCACCTACCTGGTAGTCATAGGTGACAAGGAAGAGCAGGCAGGTAAGTGAATGAGCTGGTGAAAGAGCAGAGCGGGATCATGACATATGGAAGCCTTAAGTGACATCAGGTTTAAGAGGCTGCATAGCCTGAGCAGAATAATGTTTTATTGTAACACAATGGAAATAGAAATAATAAAGTTTTATATCTGCATATATATCAGTACCAAGGCTAGGATGGAAATCAAAGCTCACAACCTACCTAAAGCATAAATCTTGCAATAATCTTATTTGCATACGAAATACCTTTAAATGAAAGTACCTTATGATTTCTTACTTAGCCTGCATGAACAATTTGAATGTACAGCAACCAAGATCAGCTAATAAAATTTTGATATCATTATTTCTGCAGCTTCATAAGCACAATGTGACAAGTAATTGTATGGCCATTAAGTATATTTTTGTCATAGCAGAACAATAATGTCTCTATAAGCGTCTGTTTCTCCCGGTTCCTTTATTATTATTTTTTAACCAATTACGCAAAACTTTAGATTTAGTAATAGTTTTTGTGTTTAGAGGGCCCCACATAATCTGAGCCCCTGAACCACAGTTCCCTTAGGTTATGCATAAACCCAGTGCTGTGGAGTCATGCGATGGGGCATTCCGCCCCTCTTCCAAACCTGGCACAGAAACCAAGTGATGTATCAGCGGAGAGAAACCTCCTCCTTCCTTTTTTTTTTTATTAAAAAAAAGATATTTATTAAAAGTTTAACAATTACAAAAAAACGAAAAAAAGAGACAATAAAGAGTTACAATACATCAAAAAGATAAAAAAACAGAATGAATAAAAAAACAAAAAAGGGAATTCAACAATACAAGTCAATAAAAAGAAAAAAAGGGAAAAAACAAAACACACAATACAACAAAACCAAAAACAAAAGCAGACAAAAAATTTAAAAACCAAATCCGATATTCCCAAATCTTTATCTTTCATTAACTTGTTTCATTGACCTCCTCACACCTCCCTTTTTTGTATTCTAGTTATTAATTATCTCAGCAAATCCTTTCCATCTTTCATTATATTCTGTCATTAAATTACCTTAATTTATTTTAACCTTATCTTACCATAAAAAGCCCTAAAGCTTAAAACTTAAAACTTATTTATACATAATTCCTTAAAGCATTTCTACTAAAGCCAAATAGTTTCATTCCAACGTTTTTCTAACACTCATTAATTTTACAAAAATTCTCTAAATGAATTTTAAAACTTTCTTCTAATCTTCATCCATCGTCTCTTCTTCCTGGTCTCGGGTTTTGTCAGTCCTTTCTATCCCTTCCATCTAGTCCATCAACCTGGTGACCTTCTATCCGAGGCTCTTAAGTCTTTTCCATGTCCCTTCTGCAGGTCTTCTTCATATTTATACCTGCACTTTACTTTGTCTTCTGCTGATCTTATTCTTAATTTCCTTCCTTTCTCACTGAGGGGTAGATCTCGGGGAGACTCCAACTTGACAATATCTTTATCCCTTCTCAACAGGTCAGCCCATTCTCCATAGTCAGCACTGAAATCTAAAAGGTATTTGAAGGCATATTTCAAAGTCCCTCCAAGGTTAAGGGCCCCCACAACTCCAAACTCCCCCTGGCCCAAAACCAGATCCCAAAAGTCAAAACATCCCTGCATAGGCGGATCTATCCAGCTTCCCATCTCCAAGCCAAACAATACTCCAAAACAATACTCCATCTCTCCAAATCTGACTTTCTCCAGGTTCAGTTGTCAGAGACAACAACTTATGTTCCTGTAAGGCCGTGGCTCTCTCCATTTCTGTTACTTGTGAGGCAAGGAAGAAGGGCTACCCCTATGCTATCCATACAATCAGTTATCAGTAATCAATATATTCATATATGCTCACACATAATCAGGGCTTACAGTATTTTAAAATCCATTTTGAATCAAAGGGAAGTTGTGCCTTAGCTAACTGCAAACTGCTTGAAACAGCAAAGTTAGGAGCCGACCTTTCCCCTACAAACAACCGTGTACCCTGGACAAGGGGAAGACGTGAATCAGAGATTCTGGTACAAAATCCCCTCAGATACAGGCTAAATTAATCCACAGAACAGGAAGAGCAAAACCACAAAATCTCCAAAACTCCCTGTCCTGTCATAACTAGGGGAGAGGTTAGACAGAGCGTCACTGCAAGCAATGGAAAGCAGAACTGGAACTCCGTGCTTGACCAGGAGCTGGTAGCGTGGCAAGAGCTTGCTGATTGGCTAATTTTCGCTGACAATATCGTGAGTCCCTCATGGTTGTCTCATGATCTATGATTTGCTGTGATCTGCTCAGGTATAAAGACCTCTGGATTTCTGTCAATCGGGGTCCCAGTTCCTTTTGGAAGAGATTCCAAACTGGGTCCTTATTGCCTGGCAATAAACCTTACCTTCTTATTCTCCATTGCTGAGTCTGCCTGATCCTTATTTAGCACCAAGTGAGTACCCGCTTACGTTCACGTGCTTCACTTGAGGTTCAGCCACAACCTCCTCCTTTGTCTTCTGCACAACTTGCTCCATTTCTATTACTTGAGGTTCAACAACAACCTCCTCCTTTGTCTCCTGCACAACTTGCCCTGTCAAAGCAGATTCCTGGATTGGTTCCTGCGTGGTTTCTATATAGGTATTCACTGTTTGTCCAAAATTGCTAACTGCAACAGTCATCAAATCCATCTTCTCATGTAGCTGTTCCAGTAAAGCACTTGTCTTGCAAAAAGCAAGCACTATAGCTTCTTCTGGGCACATTCTTATTCAAGGTCAAATGTCTGGTTCTCACGATCTTAATCTCCACAGCTGTAGAATTCCCCAGATCGACTCCAGCAACAGTTTCACAAGCTCCCTCTAGAGGAAACAATTTCTGTTCGTATCTGTCAGGGGTTTAGGTGCAGAGGCACGGGCAAGGGAGGAAACAGAGAGCGAAGGGGAGGAGACAGAGGAAAGGATGAGTGATGACGACGACCCGAGATCTCCCAGTCTTTCCAGTGAATCAGAGGATTCACAGAAAGGAGCACCAGTGGCCAGGGCAAGGGGGGAATCTAGAGAGGCACCCCAAGAAGATAGAGCCAGAGGAGACTCAGGGGGGAGCAGCTGGAAATCGGGACCAGCGTCACCGCCAGGAAGCAGGGAAGAGGAAAGGAGCCAGGGGGGAAGCGCTGGCAGCTCACCACAGGAGGGAGGGCAGGAGTCAGGAGTGGCCACACCTCCATCGGGGAGCGAAGAAACGGTAAAGAGGAAAGTGGAAGGTTGGGCGCGCGCGCCAAGTTCAAATGCAGAGGAAGGCGGCGCAGTGAGCAGCCCCGAAAGGGAACCAGGTCCTAAAGCCCGGCGCAAGGAGGCAGAAGGGTCCGGGTCAGCGTCAGAAGAATCCCGGAAGGAAGAAGCCCCGGGGGGTAGAGGGACCCAGAGGAGGACAGTCAGGAGGAAAAGGTGGAGCAAGGCTAGGATATTAAGTTGGTGCGCACGGGGCGGAGACTCAGACGGAGCCTCGCCGATCTAGCTAGTAGACGTAGAGTTGCAGACAGCAGCGTGAGAATGGAAACTGTAATTCAATAAAGACTTTTACTTAATGACCGCTGGCTAGCGTGATCCTCTGTGAGCTAGGATCTTGAAGCAGCTCTGACAGTAGGCTCCGTCTCTACATTGTGGGCATCTGCAGCCTCGAGGAGGGGAGAGAAACAGGCGCCCACTAGCGAGCTCACGAACGGCAGGAGACATGACGGCTGAGCAGCAGATAGAGGACCTCAGAAAAGCAGTGGCACAACTGAACGCCGAGGTTCTCGCATCCAGGAAGAGAGAGGACGAGGCAGCTGCCGCCTGCAGGGATCTCCAGGTCAGGTTAGACGTACTGGCAAAGCAAACACCCCGGCAGGAGGGAATTGGGTTGGCGAGACGGACAGGCGGACTGCTCTCTCACTTCGATGGGAACCTGCAACAGTATCCCAACTTTAGAGCCGACGTACTGTGCGCACTGCAACTGTTGCATAAAGACTTTAGAGATGAACAGGAGAGAGTGGGGTTCATCATGTCCCATCTGCATGGGGAGGCGAAAGCATGGTTGCGCAATTTATGGAGAGATAACGATCCGGCGCTCCAGAATGCGGATGCCTTTATTAAAGCGATGGATGGGTGTTTCTTATCAAGTATTGACATTGATCTTGCACGGAAGGAGGTGCATGGGCTGAGACAAGGGAGGGCCAGCGTCAGACAGTATCATGCCCGCTTTTTCGCCTTGGTCAGCGCCCTGGAATGGGACAGAGATTCGGCTCCTGTAAGAGACCTCTTTTGGGATTTAGATTTAGATTTAGATAAATTTATTGTCATTGTCCGTATATACACAGTATACACAACAACGAAAATCAAACACCCACCCAAAGACCGGGTTCACATATACATTTGCACGTATCTCCGAACTCTCATCCTATTTAGACATAATCTATAAAACATAACATAATCCAGAATATAGCGTGACCTATTAAAAACATAACATAACCTAAAACCTATCTCATTCCTTCCACTCCCTACTTACTAAACCTTGCAACTGGACCTGAGATCATTATTTAGTGCAATCAGAGCTCTTGGATAGAAACTATTCAGAAGGCGTGTGGTTCGTGTTTTCATTGTCCTATATCTTCTGCCCGAAGGCAATAGTTCAAAGAAGTTGTGAGCAGGGTGGGTGGGATCTCTCAGAATATTATGTGACTTCTTCAAGATGCGAGACGTGAAGATCTCATCCAGGGTTGGTAGTCGGAGCCCAATAACGTTCTGGGCAATTTTAATTGTTCGCTGTAAAGCTTTTTTATCCGTTTCAGAGCTGCTCCCATACCACGATAATATACTGTAGGTTAGGACACTCTCGATGGTACTATGATAATAGGACAGGAGTAGGTGCTGGGATAGATTCAGTCCCCTGAGCATTCTCAGGAAATACAACCTCCCCTGCACCTTCCTCACAACCATATTAACATTTGCAGTCCATGAGAGGTCCTCCGAGATATAAATGCCCAGGTATTTAAAACTACCAACCCGCTCCACTTCCTCGCCATTTATGTGCAATGGTAACAATACACTTTTCTTTCTCCTAAAGTCAATTATGAGTTCTTTGGTTTTTTTGGTGTTAAGCATAAGATTATTTTCTTTACACCATTGAATTAACCCCTGTACTTCTTTCCTATAAGCAGTCTCATCGTTCTCACTGATGAGCCCCACCACTGTTGTATCATCCGCAAATTTGATGATTGTGTTGGACTTATACAGTGGGGTGCAATCAAATGTGTACAGAGAGTAGAGAAAGGGACTTAGCACGCATCCCTGAGGGGCTCCTGTGCTTAATACTAGAGTAGAAGAATAGTAAGGTCCCATTCTCACTGTCTGCGGCCTATCAGTCAGGAAATTCCTTACCCACAGACAGATCTTCTGATGTATACCCAAGTTGGTCATTTTAAGAAATAACCTGTCTGGCAGAATTGTATTGAAGGCAGAACTATAGTCCTGCACAACTCGATTAAAGATGAGATAGCGAGGGGGGAGAGACCCCGAACCACCCAGGAGGTCGTTCAGAGGGCACTGGCTGTGGGGGTGAGGCTGGAAGGACGTCCGTGGAGCAAGGACGAAGGACGTGGAGGGCGCGAACCAGCCGGGGGCCCCTCCTTCTTTCCCAGAGAAGCAGCACGGGCGCAATCCACGCCTCCGCCAGGAGGAGGAGCCGAACCTATGGAGGTTGGAGGTGCAAGGGCTCAGTCAGCAACCAGAGCCCTAGCACCGGCAGCAGTGAAGGCGAAGCCTCCTAGAGGGACCAGGAAGTGTTACGTCTGTGAGCAGCCAGGGCATATGGCGAAAGAGTGTCCCCAGAGGCCCCACAAGCTTACTGCAGCCTCAGCAATGGTGACTGCAGCAACGCAGCAGGGAGGACCACAGCAGGGAAACGACGATGTCTGGCTGGAGGAAGAGGCACTGGGGCCCAGCCAGACGTGTTAGTGACGCAGTCCCCAGAGATTTTACAGCCAGTGAACCCCCTCCCGCCCAAACCAGTAGTGAGGCTCACAGCATCTCTCCAGCTGCCCACTGGAATCACCATGGACGTGCCAATCACCATCGACTCCGGCAGCAACGCGGACTTTATAGGGCAGGAATTTGTCGACAGGCACGCTGTGCAGTTGCTGCCGGCCACACTGCCCCTGCAGGTTGTCACTGTGGATGGCAGGGAGCTGCTAGGGGGGCAAGTGGTGAAGCAGACGCCACCAATGGTGATGCGACTTGGAAATCACAGGGAAGTCATCAGCTTCAACGTCACTCAACTGTCTGACACGCCCATTGTATTGGGCATGAGTTGGCTGGACAAGCACAGCCCAACGATGGCTTGGTTCCAGAGGCAGCTGGTCTTCGGCTCTTCCTTTTGTGCTGAACACTGCATCGTACCCAGGCAGGAAGGAGAGGAAGAGGAGTCACAGCTGCTGCTAGGCACGCTGCAAGCGATTCCCCACAAGTACGCAGAATTTCTGGAAGTTTTCTGCGAGAAGGAGGCGGACAGGCTACCCCCTCACAGACCATATGACTGCAAAATTGACCTGCTGCCGGGGGCGGCGCTGCCTAAAGGGAAGCTGTATTCCATGTCTGAGGACGAACTGCAGGAACTCAAAGACTTCATCGATCATAATTTGGAGCGCGGTTTCATCCGAGAGTCTAAGGCAGCGGGGGGCAGTCCTGTATTCTTTGTTAAGAAGCGAGACACGCCCCAAAAAAGACTCGTAGTGGATTACAGGATTTTGAACAGTGTGACCAAGCCGTCGGACTTCCCCATGCCCCGCATCGACGACCTCCTGGCGAAGGTACGGAAGGGAAAGGTGTTCACCAAGTTGGACCTGCGGGGGGCGTACAACCTCATTCGCATGCGGGAGGGTGATGAGTGGAAGACAGCCATGTTCACGCCACTGGGTACCTACGAATACAGAGTTATGCCTTTTGGACTGCAAAATGGCGCTCACGTTTTTCAAGCATTTATGCATCACGTGTTGGCGGGACTTCTCTACAAGACGTGCGTCTGTTTCTTGGATGACATCCTGATCTTTTCGGAGTCGCAGCAAGAACATGACAAGCACGTCAAGGAAGTGCTGGGCAGGCTAAAGCAACACAGGCTCTACGCCAAGCTGGAGAAGTGCCAATTTGACGTGCCGGAGGTGGATTTTCTGGGCTACAAGCTGTCTGACAAGGGGCTCGCCATGGACAGCGCCAAGGTTCGAGCAGTGTTGGATTGGAAGAGCCCACGCAACCGGAAGGAGGTCCAACGGTTTGTCGGCTTTGCGAACTTCTATCGCAAGTTTATCAAGGGCTTCGCGATGCAGACGGCGGCCATCACTGACACCCTTAGCTCCAAGAAGAAGAAGTTCATCTGGACAGAGCAGGCGGAGCAGTCCTTTCAGGCCCTCAAGCGTCTCTTCGCGTCGGAAGAGCAGCTGCTTCATGTCAACCCCAGCATGCCGATGAGGGTGGAGACAGACGCTTCGGACAGAGCAGTGGGGGCGGTCCTGCTGCAGAAGGACCAGCAGGGCGTGTGGCGGCCGGGAGCGTTTTACTCCAGGAAGCTCAGCAAGTCCGAGCAGAACTACACCATATGGGACAGGGAGTTGCTGGCCATTCATGCAGCGTTCAAGGCGTGGAGGCACTTTCTGATCGGCGCCAAGCACACGGTGCAGGTTTGCACGGACCACAAGAATCTGGAACACTGGCGCACGGCACAGTTCCTGAACCAGAGGCAGATACGTTGGGCTGAGTTCTTTGCGGACTTCGACTTCCGAATAGAGTATGTCCCGGGGGACACCAACATCATGGCAGACGCTCTCTCCCGCAAGCCACAGTATCTGGAGGACGCAACACCAGCGGCCGCCATGCACATCTTTGCACCGACAGTGTGGGCGTGCGCCGCGGCGACCGTGGACCTAGAGGCGGTGCGGCGAGCGTTGCAGGGGGACTCCTTCGCACAAACGAAGATGGCAGAGGTGCGAGGGGGCAAGGCAGCGGCCGACGGTTTCCAGCTACGAGATGGATTGCTCATCCGTAAAGGGGCCATCTACGTGCCGGGTGACGAACTTCGAGCCAAGGTGCTACAGCAGCTGCACGACGCACCCACGGCCGGGCACTTTGGCAAGGAGAAGACGGTGGAATTAGTAGCCAGGGATTTCTGGTGGCCTGGAATGAGAGGGGAGGTCGCAGACTACGTGGCGAGGTGTGACACTTGCCAGAGGGCAAAGACGGTGCACAAACCGCCGGCTGGACTGTTGGAGCCGCTGCAAACTCCGGTCGAACCTTGGGAAAGGGTGGCTCTGGACTTTGTCACGGATCTGCCCAGCTCAAGGGGCAAGACGGCAGTGTTGGTGGTGGTGGACCTGTTCTCCAAGATGGCGCATTTCATTCCGTGTGCTAAGGTGGCCACGGCAGAGCAAACCGCCAAACTGTTCATAGACCACGTGTTCAAGGTTCACGGTCTGCCACGGTCTATTCTGTCCGACCGCGGGCGGCAGTTCATCTCGAACTTCTGGCAGAAGCTGATGGGCTTCCTAAACGTCAAGATCAATCTGGCGTCGGCGAGACACCCGCAGACCAACGGGCAAGCGGAGCGAGCCAATGCCATCATGCAGCAGTACCTGAGATGTTATGCGAACCAACAGCCTGCGACGTGGGTGGATTACCTGCCGCTTGCAGAGTTTGCCTACAACAACACGAAGCACGTATCCACGGGCGTCACGCCGTTCTTCGCCAACAACGGGCGGCACCCTAGAACCTTCCCGGGACTGGAATGCAGGGGAGAAGGGGAGCCGCAGTCAGCAGATGCGTTCGCGTCGGAGCTGCAGGAAGTCCACGATCAGCTGCGGCGCCACCTGGAGCTGGCTAAACACGCATACAAGGTACAAGCGGACAAACACAGAAGGGTTGGCGAAGAGCTCCACGTGGGAGACTGGGTCTGGTTAGCAGCCCACGCAGTGCCGGCCAGGTCGTTGGCCAAGAAGAAACTAGGGCATAAACAACTGGGGCCCTACCAAGTCGAAGAGCAGGTCAACCCGGTGGCTTTCAGGCTGGCGCTTCCGGAGGGTTCCAGAATGCATCCGGTGTTCCACAGATCGGTGCTCACTCCCTACAAGGCACCGCACAGGTTCCAGGAACCCGGAACGGCGCCGAGTCCGCTCAGAGAAGGAACGGGGCACGCGGGAGTGGCACAGGAGGAGCGCATCAACGAAGTCACGGAGATTTTGGACTCCAGATGGGGGGAAGAGGGAGTAGAATACTTTCTCGCCAGGGAGGGCACCCCGGCCAGTGCTAACAGCTGGGTGCCGGGCTACGCTTTAGACGAACCTCTGCTCAAAGACGAGTTTCATGCCCTCTTCCCACATAGACCTATGCCAGCGGACTTTTTCGACGACTGGCTTTTCACGCCCACGCTTTCGGACAGCACGTTCAGGGGGTTCGACTCGGACGAGGAACCGACACGAGACGTCCGTTCCCCGGAGGGGTCACCCTCGGGATCTGTCTCAGAACCCTCGTATTGGTGGGACGATAGGCCGGAGGAGCAGTTCCGCAGGAAGTGGCTGGACTGTTCCGGCCGAGCAACGCCGCCTGGAGGAAGTGCGGGAGAGACGGACATGGACATTTTCGGGGACGACCCTGGTTTCGAGCACGGCGGCACAGAGATGGAAGAGGAGGTGACTGTCGTCAACGAGAGCAGGGAGGAAGACCCGGAAGAGTTCCGATGGAGGCCTGCCACGGGAAGCGACCGATATCCGACGTTCGTCCCTTTGCAACAGCAGCCCCCAGCTCCAGCACCGGAAGGAGGGGAGGGGGGACTGGGGGGCTTCGAGGGGGGGATGGATGTCAGGGGTTTAGGTGCAGAGGCACGGGCAAGGGAGGAAACAGAGAGCGAAGGGGAGGAGACAGAGGAAAGGATGAGTGATGACGACGACCCGAGATCTCCCAGTCTTTCCAGTGAATCAGAGGATTCACAGAAAGGAGCACCAGTGGCCAGGGCAAGGGGGGAATCTAGAGAGGCACCCCAAGAAGATAGAGCCAGAGGAGACTCAGGGGGGAGCAGCTGGAAATCGGGACCAGCGTCACCGCCAGGAAGCAGGGAAGAGGAAAGGAGCCAGGGGGGAAGCGCTGGCAGCTCACCACAGGAGGGAGGGCAGGAGTCAGGAGTGGCCACACCTCCATCGGGGAGCGAAGAAACGGTAAAGAGGAAAGTGGAAGGTTGGGCGCGCGCGCCAAGTTCAAATGCAGAGGAAGGCGGCGCAGTGAGCAGCCCCGAAAGGGAACCAGGTCCTAAAGCCCGGCGCAAGGAGGCAGAAGGGTCCGGGTCAGCGTCAGAAGAATCCCGGAAGGAAGAAGCCCCGGGGGGTAGAGGGACCCAGAGGAGGACAGTCAGGAGGAAAAGGTGGAGCAAGGCTAGGATATTAAGTTGGTGCGCACGGGGCGGAGACTCAGACGGAGCCTCGCCGATCTAGCTAGTAGACGTAGAGTTGCAGACAGCAGCGTGAGAATGGAAACTGTAATTCAATAAAGACTTTTACTTAATGACCGCTGGCTAGCGTGATCCTCTGTGAGCTAGGATCTTGAAGCAGCTCTGACAGTATCCGTCTTTTAAAAGCAGATCCGGCAACAAAATTCCTTTCGTTTTTCAGATATTTTGTTCCTTTTAAGTGCAAAAGGAAACATTGGAATCAATATGTTTCTCTTTTTTAACTATCTGTCAAAAAAGCGTTTTCTTCACAGTCGATGAACTTCCCCAAAGCGTCTGTCTCTGACACCCCGTTCCCAGGTTCAAGACGGTGAAAATTTATCTTTCTTTACTCTCTCTCCTGCAGGTTTAAACAGTCTAAGATTTCCCCCTCTTCTCCTGCTTCCAAGGGGGGTTTGGTAGTTTTAACTGATGGAAATTTAGTCCATTAGAAGCGACTTTCCAGACTTTAGCTTGCAATGTCTTTGCTTCAGTCTATTTACAAAAGCGGAAGGCGGACTTCCTGTTTAGACCTTCCCGCTTCGGTGCCAAATTAAGATGTTTCATAATCCAATTTTCCGTTCTACTCACGGGTAGTTGTTTAAAGTCCAATTGTCCACAGGAAAAAGTCAGCGCTCTCCGGCAACAGCAATGTGGCTTCACTCCATAAAAGAGCAGTCGATTCGAAGCACCGCGCCGCTCACCCCACGTCGCTCCGGATCCCCGAAACCCGGTTTCCCCACGAGTAGGGGAGGCGCTAAAGGTGCCAGCCGAATCCCACGTCCAAAGGCTTCTCCCGCCTGTGGTTTTTAGTGGGTCTCCGCCTCGCCGTGGCGGTCCAGACCCTAGTTTCACGAAGCGGATTCCTCCCGGTCAGAGGAAATCCGCCATTGCCGGAGGCGCTAACCCGGAAGTCAGAAACCTCCTCCTTCCACACCTAGCACAGTAATGCAAGAGGTTACTGAGGGAGGCGAGGTGCCCACTGGGACTGGAAGGGCAGAAGATAGTGGAGCCAGAGCCAATCACAGAAGGAATCAACCAATTTTACTGCTGTCCCCCTCCTCCTGTTGAGTTCTGCAAGAGCAAAACTGACACTAAGGAGCAGGAGGAAGCCAGCAGCCAGGGCTACCTGCTGAGGTTGTGGTTAAATAAGAAGGCAGGCAGGTGGGAATTGGCTGAGTGTGGTGGGGCAGTTCCCCATTTCCCATAACAGACCAGCCTCTACTGCATCAGGACTATCCATCACTGCTCTGCCAGCCTCCAGCAGGCTAGTAGAAAATGTTGAAGACTTTGAGGGATTCTTTAGGACGCTCCTTTGGGGTTGGGAAGGTTCTTCTGGGGTATGTTGACATTTTGTGTGAGCTTACAGTGAAGCACGTGAGCTGAGCATGTGCTGTTGAATGTGCCTCAGAATCCTCTGCAATGTGTAAGGCTTTGCCAGAGGTCAAGCTCACATGAAAATTGGTCCCTTGGCCATTTAGAAAGTTGCTTGGGAGAAGCCACCACTGTAAACATTGTTTGTCAAAGGTCAGATTTGTTTTCACACCTTTGGAACCTTTTTATTCATAGTAGATCTTTCTTTCTTTCTTTCTTTCTTTCTTTCTTTCTTTCTTTCTTTCTTTCTTTCTTTCTTTCTTCATCGTGAAGTTCTATATCATGCTCATCAAATATATGCAACAAATGTATCTTTGTGGGTGGAGAGGGAGGAGTAGATGTTGGGTTGCATTTAATGCCAGTCCTACTCAGAGTAGATCCATCACTAACCTATGCTCATTATGTTCAGGGGGCCTACTCTCAGTTGAAATTAGTTGGCTATGACCTAAGGATGCTATCATTTTGAGTTGGTTTATAATATTATTATTTTGCTTATTGTGCTGTATGTGTATCAAAGAGGAATGTATTTTTTTTCTTTAAAAAAAAGCCATCTCAATCGCCTAAAGGAACTAGGAAAAGGCAGAAGGCTGTGTGTGTGTGTGTGTGTGTGTGTGTGTGTGTGTGTGTTTTAAAAAGGGAGCTTTGAATTTTGTCCAACCCTCTTGTTCAGTCTCTTCAAATTACTGGAGAGCTTTAAAGATGAGCGTCTTGCTAATTACTACCCTTGGTTTGTATCCTGAACTTTCCAGGGGGAATTAAAAAAAAGAAGAAGAAGGCTTTACACGCTTCATTCCGCCGTTCTTGTTAGTGAATTTTTAATCCACATTCAGAGACTTAGAGCTTGATATTTTTTTTTTAAATTCCCACAGTGTAATTGCTAATGTAGGACAGTGACCCTTAAAACAATCAGCATTTAAGAAGCTGGCTACTGTTACGGTTCCTCGTTTATGAAAACAATCACTTTTGTTCTGGTTTTACTAACAGCTAGGGGCCATTCTTATATGTCGGAGCTGGCATGGTTGTTGTTTTTTCCAGCCCGGGGAACACATTCCTTTCCATGCAAACTTCTGAGGGCCGCATATTGGTGGTGGGCAGGGCCAGAAGGAAATCTGGGAAGATCCACAAATGTAAATGTCATATTTGTGCAGTAGGCTAGTTTTTGCACATTTGCCTCTCTATTCATGGAATAATGTGCAATATTATTATCAGCAATGTGCCCTAAATTTCCAGTATTGGAACCCTAAATTTCCAGTACAGTGGTACCTCGGGTTAAGTACTTAATTCGTTCTGGAGGTCCATTCTTAACCTGAAACTGTTCTTAACCTGAAGCACCACTTTAGCTAATAGGGCCTCCTGCTGCTGCCGCGCCACCGGAGCACAATTTCTGTTCTCATCCTGAAGCAAAGTTCTTAACCTGAAACACTATTTCTGGGTTAGCGGAGTCTGTAACATGAAGCGTATGTAACCTGAAGCGTATGTAACCTGAAGCGTATGTAACCCGAGGTACCCACTGTATTGGAAAGAACATCATTTCGGTGTCTGCGTGAGGTAGATTACGTGACGAGAATGTGACTTGGTTGGGACTACCAACGAGCAAAGATTTATCTTTGCCAGTATAGGATGGAGAGAAAACCAGGACGTCATGTTGGGAGAGGTCATTGCTAACTTTGTTTTCCTACTTGCAATCTCCAGCCTCCCTGTACAGCACCTCCTACTGGCCATTGTGCCTTACATAACTAATACCACATCCCCCTTCCTAAACAGGGAAGGATGACAACTCAATACAGTGGTACCTTGGTTTACAAACATAATCCATTCTGGAGGTCCGTTTGTAAACCAAAACAGGTTGTAACCCAAGATGTGCTTTTGCCAATGGGGCCTGCAAATTTTTTTTGTTCGTAATCCAAAAAAAATAATGGGTAGCAATCCAAAAAAAGTTTGCAAACTGAGACACGCACTTCCGGGTTTGACATGTTTGCAATCCAAAACGTATGCAAACCAGACTGTTTGCAAACCAAGGTACCACTGTACACAAAACGGACAAGCACGAATTCATGTAATAAACATAGTGTGTTATCATAATGAGGATCATAATGCCCTGTGTGTGTCAGAGATCATGCTGTTAACAATATGCACTTTTTGCCCAGGGAGCCTCCTGATGTTATGTGATGTATCTCAGGAATGCTGGTGGTCACATTGAATTTTCCCCCAAGGAGGCTGGAGAATGGGTAACAGATTTCCTGGGTGTTTTCCACATACTTCATTTCAGCCTGGTGAGCATCCAGTAGGGATAGGGGGCAAAATCTGTTTCAGTTCACATTTAAAGCTGAATTGATCAAATCTGCACTTTCTGGAACAACGTGGGAACCAAAACGTAGCTATCCTTTTAAATCCACACATAAGTGAATCCTCTGATGCAATTCTCCACCCAGTCAATGTTTACCAAAATACATATGTTTGATGGAATTGCACATATTTTTGAAGACAACATACAAAAATGCATTTTAGATTTTCCGTGAGGATTTTTATTTTTTAAATGCAGATTGCTGCAGAAATGTTGCAAACTACATTTATTGTTTGGAAAATGAGGAACTGAAAGACCCCAAACTAAAATATTCTTCCACCCCTAATTGCAGCTTTCAAGATACTTGATAACTTGCAGTTTTAATCACAGGCAGGCTGCAAAACTAGAAACTCTGTCAAGCTTCTTGTTGACCCACCAGGCAAGGCAAGTGCCTGAACTTCATTAGACTTTCAGGTTACATGTACTGATTTGTAATTATTTCCTGTCCACCATTCTTTTAAAAATGAAAAAGAAAAGGAAGAATAAACAACAAAGATGCAGAGCAGAAGTTGTAAAAGTCCATGAATTACCAAAAAAAGTTTAAATAAAATGGCTACAGTCAATATTTTATTTAACCACTCAAATAAATACACTCATAAAAGTCCATTTCAACTTGTTTCTCTCACTTGCATTCCCCCAGGATAGCTTTGGCACTTTGTCAATATCACTCAGCAACACTCTAAGGCAGTTGCGTGGACCTTAATTGTGAATCTAGAGCAGTGGTGCTTTCTTGGTGTGCGGGATGACTGAGTGAATGAGGAGATGTTACTGGAAAAAGTTCCGCAAACCCAAAGTGGATGGGCTTCTCCTCTGGGCTAGCCTCCTCCTAAGTCTATTTGTCAGAACTAGCACTTAATACCTCAGTGTAATGGATAGGATCTTCTTTCTCCCCCTGCAGTAAATCAAAGGTGACATTTTGGCAATCCTTCATTAGATAAAGCCCTTGTTTTGGATGGCTCTTAATGTAACCTGGTGTATTGAGAGATTTGACGGAGTCGAATGCTGGAAGATTCTATAAATAGAATCTCACATTTCTATAAATAGGGTGCCTGGTTGTGTGGCAACATGTGCAAATGGCTCTAGGTCATAAATTACCATATAGCATACATTCAACACAAAAAACAGTGACAATTTGTTGTTGACAATGGACAGCTGGATATATAAAGGGGCCCCATTACCTTCTGTAGCTTAGGGCCTCATCAAACCTAAATCCCATCCTGCTTGGGACCACCGGCCCCAGATCCGACCCCATCTCAATTCAGGGCAGGAGTGGATGGGGGAAGAAGTGTCAGGAGCTTGTCCTACACTCGAGTAGGACCCTGGCAGAGACACATGCCCGACTGGCATGTTCCCTCCCTCCTGGTTGATTGTTCGGGAGCTTCAAAAGCTTTCTTCTGCCTGAACATCACAGCGACCGATGCCAACCAACATCGGCACACTTAGGGATCCGCAGAGGCTTCGCAGCTTGCGTGACACACCTCAGCAACTCAGCATTTTGACTAATCTACTTTATTTACATATAAACACGCACAGAGCACTGCAACATGGCTCCCTCTCTCTCTAGCATCAGACAGCAAGGAGAAAGAACAAAGGACATTAGCCCCACTTCACGGAACACAGGAACACAAACACCCTGTCTTCATCACTTCCCACTCTGTGGAGTCAAACTATATACCGTCATGTGATAGAGAACAATCCTATGACTGCAGTCACAGAGCAGGAATTCTAACAAGAAGAGCAGGAGGTTCAATAGTGCTGGAAGCTGCTTTGCACCATCCTGCACCCAGCAGAGCTGAATCAACCTGTTGTTGAGTAGGGGATTCAATCCTGCTGGGTTCTGTTTCCTCAGTGTGCTCTCTGAGGAGAGCACACTGAGGCTGCCTGCCTCAAGTTCCCACCGGATCCTCTGCTCCATGGCAGCACCAGATCCCTTTGAACTGCTTGATTTGCTTTGGGCTTCAGCGGAATCTGGTTCCCAGCCCTCATTCGTGTTTAGCCTGGAGAAGAGAGGATTAAGGGGAGGCATGCTGGCTGTCTTCAAATAGTCAAAGGGCTGCCATGCAGAAGCTGGAGCAGATTTGTTGCCCTGGAAGACAGGATGAGAACCAAGAAGTAACAATGGCAGGGAAGCAGATTTTGGTCCAGCAGGGACCAGCTGTTTGACAGTGGAACAATCTGCCTCGGAAAGTGGTGGTCTCTCCTTTGCCAGAGGTATTTTAAGCAGAAGACACACTGCCATCTGTCAGGGATGCTGGACTAGACAAACTCTTAAGTTCACATCTAGCTTTACCATTGTATATTTTAAAGGGGTCAGATCGCTGAAGACATTGGGACCTGCTTTTCATTTTTTAAAATTATTGGCTTTCATTGAAAAACGATTCCGTAGCATCAAGCGATTTTTGATGTCATGAAACAGATATTAACGCTGCTGTTTAGAACTCGACAGAACTTTCTTTGTTTAGTTACCCGCCGGCATTTGTTTATATGTTATTTCTAACTGCCCTATGCCCCCAATATACATATAGTTTAAATACCACTCCTTTAAACACACACACACACACACACACACACACCACCAGAAATCTGATTGTATAAAGGAAAAGGTGGTGGCATTAATTAACTGGAGATTCCACGCTTTCGTGTGTTCTGATCATTTTCCGTGGATCGGGAAACAGTGTTAATAAAGCTAACTCGCTGTGACAGGTGTAATTTCACGGATTAAAGAGATGCTCACGCCAGCGACAAGCAGGCGGGAAGGATACGCGCCGCTTTTATCGGAATTCTGAAACGTATCGCGCTTTCTGTTTGGAGAGGTTTGGGGGACCGAAACCCTTATCGTAACAGGATTAACATACAAATATTATCACAGGCAGCAGGGTGTTTTAGTATGAATATTAACTGCAAATATTATGACTTTGTATCGGAATAGCTAATTAAGCCCATCTGTCAAACAGCATTTGAAATTTTCGAGACCGTGCTTGTTATCAGTTTGGGGCAAAATCCCAGATTTCAAGCAGCCCTTTTGTTTTCTTGTCTTATGGCTGGAAGTGGGGTGGGGGTGGGGGCAACATGGAAGCAACCCACGTTGGTAGAAAAGTAAGCGTGGAGAAGTAGTGGCTGGTGGGAAGAAAAGCAGGGCCCACAACACACATGGAGAGCTCCTACTCGTCCACACTGTGTCTTAAATTCACTTTACTTTATTTAACCTGTTTCCTTTGTGCCTTTCCGTACAGCAAAACTGGCTGGCAAGAAGATGGATTTCTAAAACAAATGCTACCTCTTTCTGAGTTGGTCAGGGTCAGACAGAAGTCAGAAACAAGCATAGTCTTACGATTTATCCTAGTAGTCTGCATGCTTTTAATGAACTTTATAAGCAGTGAACTTCATATTGTGGGTTTTTGGACCACAATAAAGTATTTGTTGTTGTTATTCAGGCATTCAACAACAACATTCAGGCATTACCTCCTGACACGCACAGGGCTCCCTATAACCACAGTTCGCCCCTGGTGCATTCGGGAAGTTGGAGAAAGCGTTGTGTGTGCCAGTCACAAAGTGGCTGGATGTGGCATAAGAACAAATGGTTGTTGCGGGACATGGCATAACACAAAAGCACATCCAAAAGAGCACAGGGCCACAAAATGGTGTGGGAAAGTCTCCCATGTGGTGCATCCCCAGCCAATGGGATAAAAGGCACCTACATGAGCCAGTCTCAGTTAGTAGTTCTTTGGGCTTCTGCTCAAAACAGATGAGACGGTCTGCGTCCAAACCTGGCATCTGATGAAATCTGGGTGTCTGTAAAGTGTGGGCCAGCACAAACAGGAACTGAGCAGAAAGAGCAAACACTCTCTTGTGCATTGACCATTTTCGAGGGGACATATATTTTGAGGTCTTTTGTGTATTGGAAGGATCCCTGTCACCTGCAAGTGTCACGTTGCAACTTCAGGCAAATCTTACTTGGTCCACATCATACATTGAAACAGCCATAGGTAAAGGTAAAGATACCCCTGCCCGTATGGGCTAGTCTTGACAGACTCTAGGGTTGTGCACTCATCTCACTCTAGAGGCCGGGAGCCAGCGCTGTCCGCAGACACTTCCGGGTCACGTGGCCAGCGTGACGAAGCTGCTCTGGCGAACCGGCACCAGAGCAGCACACGGAAACGCCGTTTACCTTCCCGCTATAAAGCGGTACCTATTTATCTACTTGCACTTAAGGGTGCTTTCGAACTGCTAGGTGGGCAGGAGCTGGGACCGAACGACGGGAGCTCACCCCGCCGCGGGGATTTGAACTGCCGATCATTCGATCGGCAAGTCCTAGGCGCTGAGGTTTTACCCACAGCGCCACCCGCGTCCCCTGAAACAGCCATACCTTCCCCTAAATAATTTTGGGAACTGTAGTTTTGCCAAGGGTGCTGAGCGTTGCTTGGAGACTCATATTCTGCTCTCAGAGCTCAAATTCCCAGAGTTTCATAGGAAGAGGGAATGATTTTTAGACCACTCTGAAAATCATGGAAGGGAAACAGGGGGTCTGCTTTCAGCAACCTTAGCAAACCGCAGCTCCCAGGATTTGGAGGAAGCCAAAGTATATCTTGCAGCTGGGACCTTAGAGAAGCTTGCCCTGCAAATCTTGGAGAACCAGGATTTAAATGGCAGCGGGGAAGCTGGGCCAAAGGGAAATGCAGAGGCTTGATGTGGCCTTGATTTACCCTCGCTATCATTTATTTTTATCGCTTGCGAGGTTAGCAGCGTGTATTTCTCGTTTCCGAAACTTGCCTTTAAATTATTTAACGTCCAACACTGAGTGGAAGGAGCTCCATGACTTACAGCCTCGTTCGCTAACCTGTTGCAACTGCGGCTATGTCCCAGCAGGGATCTCCGGAGTGCCGTAATCCCCAAACCGAGTGCCAGTTCCTTGGCTCAACGATTCGTTCGGCATAAATAAAAGCCTAATGGCACCAATAATCATATTATGTGGCTTCCTGGTGTTCATTAAAATGTTTCATAAACACTGGCCTGTATCATACATCATAGTTAATGTTGCTGGGTTGTCTTTTTTCCACTGTGGTTTTTATGTCCTTGTAGTTTTGTCCAAGGGAGGTTGCAGCCAGAGGAGAGAGGAATTCTCCATTCTGATGAAATGTGTAAGATATTGGCAATGCCCCCCCACCAATTTTTTATCCCCTTAAAGGTGCCCGATACTCTTTGCAAAGCAAACCCTTCAAGATATTGTAATGTTATAGTTGTGAGCTTTAAGGCTAGACTTATTATTCAGAGAAATAATAAGAGTTGGAAGGGGCCACAAGGTCGCCTAGTGCAACCCCCTGCGATGCAGGAATCTTTCGCCCAATGTGGGACTCAAACCTGCAACCCTGAAATTCAGAGTCCCGCATTCTACTGATTGAGGTATCCCAGTTCTTATTATTTCTTAGTATTTATTAAATTTACTAGTCACTATTTTACCATTGCAAGTCAAAGCAACTTACAATATTTTAAGCGAACAATGCATACCGTAAACTACACACACACACACATTATATATATGACAATTCTATTTTTTAAAAAAACAGAAACAAACCTACATTAAAACATCCAATCCATGCAAAAAGGCCACAGATAGTTAAAAGCCCAAGGCTTGATTAAAAAGGAATGTTTTTGCCTGACACTTGAAAATATGTAACAATGTTACCGGGTGAACCTCCCAGAGGAGCAGGGAGTCACCACTGAAAAGGCCTGTTCTCATGTTGCTTGTTACTTTCAGCAGAAAAGGGCCAAAGTTTGATCTGTTTCTGAAAGGTGCTTCAAAATAATGAATATATATTTTCGTTTGTTTCTCTGTGCAGCGCGCACATCCTCATGTCTCAGTGATGTCTATGCTGACACAGTCATGTCCACAGAACAAAGATGGCAGAATGTCCAAGGACGTGTTCTGTGGAATGGGTAAAAGAGTATTGGGAAGTGATCCATAATGAATTGGGGAGGGGATGCTTAAAAGTACTCTTCTTCCCCCCAAAACCCCAGAGTCCTTTCTGTTGGGGATAACTCAGACTGAAATTCCCAGATGTCAAAAAAGATTATTTCTGTATGCTACTAATGCAGCCCGTGTCTTGTTAGCCCCAAAATGGAAAATGAGCAAGGTCCCAAGTAAAGAGTGTCATCTTAAGTTGACAGAATATGTACAACACAGAGACTTAACATATAGAATAAGAGAACAAGAAGAACATAAATTTAAAGAAGATTAGAAAACATTTATTGAATATATAGGAAATAATTGTGTACAGCTGAAAAAGCTGGCAGCATTAAGATAAATTCAACAGTGTAAATAAGTTTTGATGGATGCAATAATGGAATACTGAATGGTATAGTTTTTGTAAAATATGCAGAGATTTATGATATGTAAAATGAACCACGGAAAGAGCAGAAGGGAAGTCACTGATATCTTAGGGATGTAAAATAAGTATCTTAAATTGAAAAACAGAAAACTTAATAAAAATTATATACAAAAAGAAAAAGAAGGAAGGACATGCTCTGTGGAGAGCTGGCTTTAAACACCAGGCCTCTTGGCAGACCAGTTCTGTGTTACAGTGAAGACTGGCAACATCAGCCCTACCGTATGGGAATCCTTTTTTCAGCAGGGGGCCTGTCCACTGTCACTCAGACCTTGTGGGGGGCCGGACTATATTTTGGAAAAAAATAATAATGAACGGATTCCTATGCCCCACAAATAACCCAGAGAAGCATTTTAAATAAAAGCACACATTCTACTCATGTAAAAACACGCTGATTCCCGGACCATCCGTGGGCCAGATTTAGAAGGCGATTGGGCCGGATCTGTCCCCCGGGCCTTAGTTTGCCTACCCATGCCTTGGACCGACAGTCAGGTTGTGCATCCACAGTAGTGACCAGAGGAGGAGTGACTGCTGGGAGGAGCACAGAGAGAGGAAATGCGGTGGTGCATCAGCAGCAGCACAATCGGATGCCTCCTCTGCCCCAGCTCCACCAGTCTCTACAGCCACAGCAGGTACTGTCTCTCTCCAACCGTTTGACTTCACCCCAAAGGTGTTCTCCTCCTCCAAGACTGCCAGATACCAACAACTGTTGCGTTCCTTTGCTTGTGTGTTTGCCACCCTGGACTCCTTTGGGAGGAAGGACAGGATACAAATGTAATTAATAATATGTGAGCATTTTCTGCCTGGTTTGTTTTTCGCTTCAGTCTGGCGGCATCTTCCATGGATTCAATTATTTGCCGCGGTGCCTGCAAGGCGCTACCGTGGGACTCTCCTCTGAGCCTCTCTCATTACAAGCACGATTAGCAGCAGCAGTTACTCCTCTCTGGTTTCTTGTTCAAACCTTGTTTGAAGAGTTAAGGACATATCGATCAGCGGCTGTTTGGTGTGTGTTGGGGGGTGGCCTTTGGAAAGTCAGGCAGATTTCCCTTCACACTGCCAAGCACGCTAGCAGAAGAAAAAGGTTGCATTTTCTTTTCTTCTGTGCTGAAGCTGACACAAATGAAGGCCGGTGACAGAAACTGGGCCAGTTTTTGTTCGTCAATTTGGTATGCAAAATTCGTCGGAGATATTGATAATTCTCTTGCACGAGAGAGCAGGGACCAATGTGGGGTTTAAGCTCAGTGGAAGAGATGCGCTTTGCATACAGAAAGCCCCAGGTCCAATTTGTGGAATCTGCAATTAAAGAGGTGTCAGCTAGCAGGTGATTAGAACCTGGGTCCTGCAGAGCCATCCTTTCACATCAGAGTAGATAATGCTGTGCTTGATGGACCAGTGGTTCAGCATTATATGCTCAGAAGGTGTTTTAGCTCAGTGGTGGTGGTGATGATGATGATGATAATAATAATAATAATAATAATAATAATAATAATAATAATAATAATAATAATAATAATTTATTTGTACCCCACCCTCCCCGGCTGGAGCCAGGCTCAGAGCAGCTAACATCGTATAAATAACACAGTATACATAAAAACAGGCATGAATTAATTAAAATACATCTTAAAATTAATTCTGACAAATTAAAATCTGGACAAATGCCAGTTATCAGGTTAAGATTGGGAGCGGTTAATACTTGCCAGGTAGAGCATCTTTCTTGCATGCACAAGGTCCCAGGTTGTTGTTGTTGCTATTATTATTTTGTTTGCAATATTGTGCTAACAAATATATATACATATGAAAGAAGAAATAATACGTATATAGTAACAGAAAACCACCATCAGTTCACATTACAAATATAGCAACCACCAGAGCATGAGTTAATAAGAGCCATCCAGATGTCCAAATAGGTAACTGCACAAATTTGATGTCTATATGAAATATGTTCAAAGGTAACCAGGGCATTAAGGTCTTCAGAATATTGCATAATAGATGGTTGGCATTTATCCTTCCAGGCTCAAAGTACAAGTCTCTTGGCAATCACAGGGGCTTGCAAATCCACTTTTGTTTTCCTGCTATTAATCACCACATGACAAAAAAATCATTTAAATGTATACAAACACCTGCAAATATCAAGGGTTTCACCAATGCAAAATTGAGGGGGATAACAACTTCAGACCAAAAAGAATGTTTTGCTAGTGGGGCCCACATAATATGCCCCAATGAGGTTAAATTTCTGGTATCTCCTGGTTCAATGTGTCTCCCTCTCTTATTGTTAATGTTTAGGAAGAACTTTAAAACATTTGATGGCTGAAAGATATGGTTCCTGGAAATTCTTAACTTTTTATCTGTGAGGGTATGTGATTCTTTTTAGATGCTCTTAAAGGTAAAGGTAAAAGGACCCCTGACCATTAGGTCCAGTCACGGATGACTCTAGGGTTGCGGCACTCATTTCACTTTATTGGCCGAGGGAGCCTGTGTACAGCTTCCGGGTCATGTGGCCAGCATGACTAAGCCGCTTCAGGAGAACCAGAGCAGCGCACAGAAACGCCGTTTACCTTCCCGCCAGAGTGGTACCTATTTATCTACTTGCTCTTTGACGTGCTTTCGAACTGCTAGATTGGCAGGAGCAGGGACCGAGCAACAGGAACTTACCCCGTCACGGGGATTCGAACCGCCGACCTTCTGATTGGCAAGCCCTAGGCTCTGTGGTTTAGACCATAACACCACCCGTGTCCCTTAGTTGCTCTTAGATGTTCTTAAATGTTGTGAGATATTTTTAAAAGGTCACATCCACTCCTTACATTTTAGCACATCCACCCCAATAAAAGAATCCCCCCTTTGAAAAAAACAACAACCCAAAAAACCAGTCCATGGATTAGTGACGAAGTGACTGATAATGGAAAACTGGGTGAGTGGGGGAATGGAATGGAGTATCCTGAGAAATGACATAGCTGACTGGCTGGAAACCTGAAGAGAAGAGATTGATACGGCAACATTTTATTTTGGGTTCCACTTATAGAGTCCAGGTGTTGCTGTCATTATTGCTGCTGCTACAACATCAGTAGAGCTGTTCATGTTCACTTCAATGGGTATTCTACAAAACAATGCCCTTTGTTTCCTGATTGAAAGGCTTCCTTCACAGGGATGCTTAACCTCCTAAGTCTATTTGTCAGAACTAGCACTTAATACCTCAGTGTAATGGATAGGATCTTCTTTCTCCCCCTGCAGTAAATCAAAGGTGACATTTTGGCAATCCTTCATTAGATAAAGCCCTTGTTTTGGATGGCTCTTAATGTAACCTGGTGTATTGAGAGATGGCATTATAAGAAAAGGATTCTTCCAGCCTTCGATTTCTCAAGTCACGTGGATGCTTCAAGTTGTGTAAACAACTCGGGGACATTTGACGGAGTCGAATGCTGGAAGATTCAAAGCAGATAGAACACCACTTAGTTAAACTGTAAAATCCACTCTCAAGAGGCAGGGCCAGATTTATGTATAAGCTAAACAAGCTGTAGCTTAGGGCCCCACTCTCTTGGGGGCACCCAAAAAAATTAAAGGAAAAAAAACCTGGATGTACATTTCCAAAATATAAGATAACAAATAAATAAAATAAAACCTACATACAGCAACAGTGTTTTGTGTTGTGTAGGCTCCTATGATGTAAGTAATGGCCTGCTAGCCTGCTCCCTAAAATTTCACTGATTTGCTCATTTCTATATACAGTGGTATCTTGGTTCTCAAGCTTAATAATTATTTCACTGTTAATATACCTCTTCTTAATTGTATTTCACTATTAATATACTTCTTCTTAATTGTATTTCAGTTCAACAATTACTTTGATAAAATACACATTTTGTTATGTGCAAATGGCTTTAGATACCTATGAGGTCCTTAAATTACCATGTAGCATATATTCAACACAAAAAACAGCGACCATTTGTTGTTGTCAAAGGACAGCTGGACATATAAAAGGCCCCATTACCTTCAGGAGCTTAGGGCCTCATCAAGAGGCCACCTGGCAAGAGGCCACCACTTGGGATGGCCTCTAAAGAAGATGAGACTTATCCACAGAGGACAAAGGCAGCCAGTGGCTGCTAGCCATGATGGTTGTGCTTTTTCTCCACCATTGGAAGCAACCATGCTTCTGAAAACCAGTTGCTGGAAACTGCAGGAGGGCAGAGTGTTTTCATGGCAGGCTTCCCATAGGCACCTGGTGTCAGTATTTTCATTCTCTCCCATTGCTGCGTGTGTGACTATTAGATCACGTGCTCTGTGTGTTTACATTCCATGCTTTGGAAGCATGAGAATGGAAGACACTGCGTACCACTTCCGCCCTCTTTGTTCTGACTCTTGCTTCTCTCTCGGTGGAGAAGAGAGACACACCATGATTGCTCTGTTCTTTATTTGGATCCTGTGAATAAATAACTCAACTCAGATGCCACGCGTCTGCAGTCTCAGCTTCTGCTAGGACTCTGCTGTTTAATGGGATCCTCTTAATTGAGGGTCCTCGTTGTGCACGGGCACTCAGGGCACCCCAAGGGTTAATTTAGAGGGAGGGGTGTAACCCAAGCCCTAGCCATAGCCCTGGGATCACGCCAGACTGTCTGGTGCCAATCGCCTGGAGGTGGCGTGATCCCAGGGGCTGTTAAGAACGGCAGCGCGACGTAATTGGGGGCACTTGCTTCGCGCTGCCAAACACCCGCCCTTTCTGTTAGGCAGTGTTGCTTTGGCCTTGCTTTGGTTTGGGTCGCAGGTTTAGGAACAGGGGCTGGATAGGAATTTTTTTCCCCATTTGGCAGATTGGCTATAGCCACTTGGTTTTTGCCTACCCCCTCAGCAATTGTCACAACTTGTAAGGTGGCTGTTAGGCACTGGCTCATTGAAATGTGGGGGGGAGGTGACTGAAAGAGCCCCTGTGTTGTGAAGAGAGGGGTGACTGCAAGAGCGACGCGGTACCCCAGAAAAAAACCCAGATTGAGCGTTCTGAGGGCTTGGTGTCCCTTTTAGACTACCAATCAGAAAGGTGAAGTCAGTTATAGTTTAGAGCCAGTGCCTAAGCCAATACCGCTCACATGGTTGTAATAAATAAAGTTGTGACCAAAATTTGCCCAAGATTTAAACTAAAATAAGTGTCAGTGTGAAGTTATTTCAAGGGGAGTGGGCTCCTGGGGGCCTCGAAGCATAACTACGTGCATGCATTTTCGGATGCATGTCATGCTTAGACGTCTGGAAGGGTGAGTGCTGTGCTATGTGCTTCGGACCGGTGCCAGGAGAGGGCCGTCTCCCACCGAGAAGCACCAGCACCTGGTTAGCCACTGTGAAGACAGGATGATGGGCTAGTTGTCTTGGAGCAAGCTTGTCTTGTGTCCTTACTCCTGGAGGGTCATTTGAAAAACTCAGATCAGTCAGCCTTTGGGTTTGAATATGGCTGTCACATAGAAACTCTGGGTAAGGAATGCCAGTCCTGCAGGCACTCTTGGGCAGTTGCTGGCTGGACACCGATGCTTCTTTGGCTGCTCAGCCAGCCATTCCTCCCAGCTGTGGTCTTCTCTGATAGCATTGGCTGGGTCTGCAAAGCCGTTCTTTGTTTTTAATTTCCAATAATGCCCAGATGTGCCTTTTTTATCTTTTCGTTCTTTGTGGGTTTATTCTGTGTAATAAACAAAATCTGACCTTATTCCCTTATGGGGGACACAAGAGCCCTTATAGAGTCCTTTGTAGGTTCGCCATCGGTCAGAGAAAATAACAGAGGCCAACCAGAAAATACTGAGAAGCAAAGCAGCTCGTAAGCTTGATCTTTATTGAACTGTTGCAACAGGGTGCTCCCCTCACACGCAGGAAAGGAGGAGAACCCAGAACAAAGGTGTGCCTGCCCTTATATAGACATTTTAAATTCCCTGCCCTGGAGCTCAAGACCACCCCTCCATACATCAGACATACATCACAGAAGGGTGTAACCCAAGACCACCCCCCCGCAAACATCATACCTACATCACAGAAAAGGCGGTCTATAACAGAAATTTGAATGTTGTTGCTTTTCCTGTCTGCCAGGTTGTCTGATAATGCCTTATCTGATTGACTTTCCTGGTAGTCTGGCCATTCCTTTGAGATGGTGATTACCCAATTCCTGAGACAACGGGAAGGTTCCCTCACCCCCTCCCTCCTTGCAGGGAAAACATTTGGTCAGTTTGGGAGTCAAAATGGTTTCAGGGCGGTCTTACTGTGCTGCTCCAGACATGTGGGCCACATATATATGTACGTTCTTGGTTGGTACATTTATGAACATTTATTATATATATAAGACCTTAATTTTTTTTATTTCATCTGCAACATGCTATTGATACAAATTAGTGGTAGATTTATACTGGACCATCCATATCTCACTCTGCTTTCCTAGTTGCTCTATGGTGCTTCTCCAGTGTCAAGACATTTTTGCCAACTGGTGGGGCACTCTTGTGCTATATGTCAACAAAAGTAAGATTAAAAGAAATAAACCAGAACATTTGCGATATGAAAGGCTACAAGATTTCAGCAGGATGTTACGAGACAGCACTGATTAAAAATGAAACACTATGTCCACCCCCTTACCTTTGCAGGCGTAGGAAGCCGGACTGAGTATAACACAGCCCTGATAATAATAATTTATTATTTCTACCCCGTCCATCTGGCTGGGTTTCTCAAGCCACTCTGCGCAGCTTTCAACAGAACATTAAAAACATAATAAAACTTCAAACATAAAAAACTTCCCCAAACAGGGCTGCTTTCAGATGTCTTCTAAAAGTCAGATAGTTGTTTATTTCCTTGACATGTGATGGGAGGGCGTTCCACAGGGCAGGCGCCACTACCAATAAGGCCCTCTGCCTGGAAGATTGTTGCACAAAGGAAAAAATGTACATGGTCAGTGCAAAAGCCCCGGTGAAACTGAAGAGATAGAATCAAGAAGTCATGTTCTTATATAGTGTAAATTTTATCTTGCTTCCTTCGGATCAGAACACATCCACCTCTTCCAAGGTGCCTACATATTCTGCTGCTGCAGATAAAACTCACCTGGGCCTAATTTTAGCAAATTTATAAATTTGCAGTCTGCGCCTGATGTTCTATAATGTGATACAGTTACTAGTAATTTTATAGTCATGGTTCTTTATTTGGTTTGATATATTTTGGCAAAATTTCTTTTTTGAATACTGGTAAATAAAGAGCGATGATTTGATTGTTCTATCCCTGTACTCACCTGCATGAATCAGGGTGCTGATGATCGTGACTGAGACAAACATGAAGCTGTAAACAAGACTTTGTTCCCTGCATGTGGTTGTAATTAAGCATATTGAGAGTCCCATTGTGGAACGCTGCATTTGAGTTACTCCTTGGCTACTGGGGTGGGTGGGTGGGAATGCGAGCTCCTTTTTACACCACAAAGGCTGAATCATTTGCTGGGCTTCTGGTCAGGACAGCCCGCCTTTTCCAGATTGCAGGAAATAAACTGATACCCACATAAATTAGCTGAGTATGGTGTAGTGGTTAAGAGCGGTAGTCTCATAATCTGGTGAACCGGGTTCACTTCCCCGCTCCTCCACATGCAGCTGCTGGGTGACCTTGGGCCAGTCAAACTTCTCTGAAGTCTCTCAGCCCCACTCACCTCACAGAGTGTTTGTTGTGGGGGAGGAAGGGACAGGGGATTGTTAGCCACTTTGAGACTCCTTCGGGTAGTGATAAAGCGGGATATCAAATCCAAACTCTTCTTCTTCTTCTCTTTAACCCAAGGGCAGCCATTTTCTGCCTGAGGGCTGTCTTCCCTTCTGGGCAACCTTACAGGTGGGCAAGAGTGGGCAGAGCAACGAATGTAACTTATATCTATGTACCTAGCCTAGTTTCTGTGGATCCACAATATTTTTCTATGGCTCCAATATTTTTATTGGGTCTGCTTCTTGGCTCTTTTGGCTAATATCAAGTGCAGCACATGCAAACATGATGCAAACTGGGTACAGACTGATCCGCCCAACCCTACTTTGGTCATGTGGTGGCTAAAAGTTTCCCCACCATCTTTTCTCCCTTAAAAAAAGCAAAAACAAAACCCAGTTGTGTCCCATTGTGTTCATAGTGGATCCTGGATCCTTCATCTTGTCTCTTTGGGGTTGGGAGATTAATGCCTTGGGCTGCATCCAGACTGTCACTATTTTGCAGGAAATGTAAGTGCTCTATCATCCTAGTGCAACAAATCCATTGGGGGGGGAGGACTTTCTGCGGTTAGTGATGGAAAATGCACCGAAATGTGTGAGATGAATTGATAATTTATAGGAAAATGTATAAGCACCCCAGAAAGCAAATCAGGATAAATTTGGGAAGAGTGCTCATTGTTGTGTAACTTTTCTGAAAACAAATAATGATGAACTCTCAATGATGACTGGACATAGTTTAGCCACTGTGTAAGCTTTGTGCAAGCAAATCAGAACAAATGTTCAGTAAAGACCAGACGTAGCCTAGCTGCCAAGTAAGCTTTGTGCAAGCAAGTCCAGCTAAAGGCTAAATAAGCAGACCATCTGGAGGAGCCCTGGAAATGCACAGATTCTATGGATTGAACCTGATACCTTCTGCTTTTGAAGTGTATGCTCTTCTGCTGAACCACAATCCTAGGCCGTCATCTTAAGAGCGAGGACCTTCTGGTTTGGTTCACCTCTTGCCCTTGATCCTCTTCTTATTTGATTCCTCTGTTATCCTTGATCCTCATGTTCACGGCTTCATAATGATAATCTGAGCTGTGTCAGACCTGTTCACTGACCCCTTATGCCTGTCCTCCACGGCAGTTTGTTTGAAGATCCTTAAGGGCCTGAGAGTCAATAAAAGGTAGACTCGGTTACTGCGAACATGACATTTGGATGAAGAAGGCCCTACCGGGCTCTTCAGTTGTCATTATAAAGATGAAAGTTGTTTCAGCTGGATTTTTTTGTATGCTCTGCAAAGAAAAGAAAAGAAAAGAAAAGAAAAGAAAAGAAAAGAAAAGAAAAGAAAAGAAAAGAAAAGAAAAGAAAAGAAAATGCATTTCTTTGGGAGCGGACTTTAGATAGTAGATATGCATGGAACTCATCTGAGATACCATGAGTAGCTACTGCAAGGCAGTGTTAAGCTGTACATAATTTGTATGATGAACTACTGGGCATGAAAACCTCTACACCCAGTATGGCCAATGGTCAAGGCTGATGTCCAGCAGCACCTGGAGAGCCACAGGTTCCCCATCCCTGTATTGCATAGTTTTTGTAATGGTATATGGAAAGTACTCTGGACTAGGGATGCAAGAAGGCGTTGTTTTGCATTCTGCCCTGTATTCATCACATCCAGCCCCGCTTCTGTTCCGCTGCAGTTCATCTTCTGCCCAAAATCACATTTCTTATCTTGCTGCACAGTGCAGTGAAATTATGTAACTCATGTAATTGCTTATGTAACTTGTGTAATGAATTATGTAACATGTAAATTACATTGTCATCACATTATTCCACCCTGTTTACTTCAGTGCAAAGGAAATGCAATGCAAATAGTGACCACGGGGAAGTAATTGATTACGTATCAATAACTGCCAGTACCAGTTGTATACATTGGATTGATTTCTATTACAGATATGAGACAAATAAGCGCATACTGGCAATTTCTGCTCCTGCTTTTGTTGGAACTCTCCAACATCCCTATTTTGAAAAGTTGAAAGTGTTATAACATGCTTGTTGCTGTTTTTGTTGTCAGCCGCTATTGTGCAGCATGGAAGTCTTTGCTCAGGTCATTTTTGCATGCCCTGCAACAGCTTGCTTTCCACTGATTTCAAATCCAGGAGTAGCTTTGCAGGACAGGGTTAAAGATATATGCGGCGGGAAATATAACAAGACAGAGGCAGAAGTCCAGGTCTCTACTCAGCAGAATGAGAGAAGGGTCTTCAAATACAAGGCTGGCTTGTTGCATTATGGACAGTGGTGGCAGGTGCCCATTGTGGCTGGTAGGGCAGAAATCAGGGATCCCCAACAGTAGGTGGAAGGCAGAGCCAAGGAAAAGCAGAACCAGCTAATTCCAGTTTTGTCCCAGCCTCCTCTTCCCTGCTGAGTTCTACAAGAGCAGTGTTGAGACTAAGGAGGAGGAAGCTGACGTGTCATGCCCAACCATGGACTGGTTGTAAGTCCAAAGGCAGGCAGGAGGAGCTTGGTGGAGCAATGTCCCATTTGCCCTAATGGAGCAGCCTCTGGAGTAAGGGAAATTGCACATATTGCTATTTCCATTGCAGAGTGGGGAGAGCTAAGATCATTAGTGGAGACCTGACATTCTGCAATGGTGCCACTGTCTGTGAGAGGTGGCAAAGTGAAAATGACTGAATCTTTGTGATGAACTGCTGGGCCTAAGCTGTTTCCCCTTTCCCCCCATCATAAGAGACACTTCAGGAAGTAGCTTAAAGTGTAAGCTAGCCCTTAGGTTAGGCTGATTGCCCCCTCCCCGCTTAAAGTGTTGCATTTGCAGTTGCCTCTGACAACGTGTCACACCGAAAGGCCTTGTCATGAGCAATGAGCGCCTGAGATGAGCAATATTTTTTTTTTGAAAAGGACTTGAAATCTTGACTGGCTCTGACGAAACCCTGAGTGCTTTGTTTGACAGGTTACAGTTTGCCGATTCCCAGCTGTACCGTCTTAGCAGTGGGAATGAACCTCCATCGCTCCATGGCCACCCCTGCCAGCGCTCTTGTTTGTGCAGCACTGTGGAAAATGACATCTTGGGCCCGAATGAAATGTCAACTTGGAAACCGCTCCAGGCACTCTTTCAGCTAGCCTTAGATCAGTGATTCCTAAATAGCTTCTGCATCCCTTCTCTCTCTGGAAAAAAAGAAAGAAACCAGAAGAGCTTTTCACTAACAAAGGTGCTAGTGAATAATAAGGTGAATTTATTAAGGATGTGCACGGGATTTGGATGAACCCTGAGCAAAATTCTGGTGCTTCAGAAGGATTTAGGTCTTACAAGGTGGCACAAGATGAAACATTGACCCCTGAAGTGCTTTGTGGTGCTTCACCGATCCAGACATTTGTTTGCTTGCTTGCTTGTTTTTAAATGTGTCTGCTGAGAAGGGGGATCAAGCCCCAGAGCTGTGGGGCTGAGATGGGGGAGAGAGAGCTCTGTTGTGACTGGCAGGTCAAGCAAATAAGCAAACCCCTTTTATAGCTCACAAATATAAACTTTTTAAAGGTGCCTTGCACAAAAGCCCTTGGACTTATTCATCTTCAGATAACGTTTCTTGGGGTGGGGGAAAACACATTGGTGATTTTCAGATTAATTTCCCACAAAACACCAGAGGATATTAAGTGATTACTTTTTACCCATCCTAGAACAATAAAAGCTGCAGTTATGGGAGAAGACATTGTAAGTGTCGTTCTGAAATTTGAAATGATCCATGCTCTCAGCATGGGCGACTTTGCTTGCAAAATCTATCCAATTTTACCCTGGATTTTTAAAAATTAGACCTCTCTCCCTTCCTCTTCCTCTCCCTCTCTCTTTCTCACTGCCCTCCTCTTCTCTCCATTTCAAAAAATGCCTAGCCCAAATGCCCCTTGACTTACGTGTTTGTAGTTTGGCAGGCTTTATCCACTCTGCAAGGCATAACACGCCTGCAAATTTCAGCCAAGTCTGCCAAAAAGGAACAAGGTTATATCCATTGTAAAACTTTGCAATGGCAAATGAGGGACAAAACGGACTCAAGTGGAGCCCAAGCTGAACCAAGCAGCTTACAGAGCACCTCTTAACAAGGCCAACTGTTTCCCAATGAATCCCTGAACTGATTAAGAGCTCAGCCAACAATCCAATGACATTCTGGCTGACTTCGACACTAGGTTACTGAAGATGTATCACTAGGGTCTCCACCACCGCTGCTACAGAGCTTTCCCTTCACACTTGCCTTGCTGCCAGTGCCATAGCATGGAGGGGGGCAGGGGGGCCATGTCCCCGGGCGTAAAATTTAGAGAGGGCGGTGTGGCGATCACACAGGGCCCCCGGACATTTCACCATCTATTGATCCCTGTGCAATCACTTTATTTCCCGCTGCCACCACCCAGGCCCTACCTGGTACAATACTGAGTCCAGTCAGGGTTAAATTGGAACATAAACTTCTGTTTATTTACTGCAGTTTAACAAGCGTGTGGTTTCATAAACGGTATTGGTCAATTACAATCATGGGGTGCCTATCCAGACCTATAACTTCCGCTACCTGCTCTCACACACTAAGCCACCTCTCAGATATTTACTTGTCTTCCTAGCTCCTAACTGTTCCTGACTCAGCTTATTTCGCTACACTAACTCAACCCACCCACAGACTCTATCCCAATTCACACCCACTCCAACCAACCACCCAACTCCCAGCAAACTCCTCTCTTCGATGCCTTATGAGGAATGGCTAAGGGAGCTGGGCATGTTTAGCCTGGAGAAGATGAGGTTAAGGGGTGATATGATAGCCATGTTCAAATATATAAAAGGATGTCATATAGAGGAGGGAGAAAGGTTGTTTTCTGCTGCTCCAGAGAAGCGGACACGGAGCAATGGATCCAAACTACAAGAAAGAAGATTCCACCTAAACATTAGGAAGAACTTCCTGACAGTAAGAGCTGTTCGACAGTGGAATTTGCTGCCAAGGAGTGTGGTGGAGTCTCCTTCTTTGGAGGTCTTTAAGCAGAGGCTTGACAACCATATGTCAGGAGTGCTCTGATGGTGTTTCCTGCTTGGCAGGGGGTTGGACTCGATGGCCCTTGTGGTCTCTTCCAACTCTATGATTCTATGATTCGCCCCTCCCAGAGCTGGTTTTATAGTCCCTTTGACTCCACCCCCTGCGTTCTGATTGGGTAACCTGTTTAACTATTTCACCACCAGTACTCTCATATGTTAACGTCACAGGCATAACCAACCCCCCCCCCCCGGGCACTGGCTTCCGTGGGGATCCCTGCCCCGTCCTGGTGATGGTGGCAGAGCAGCCCAGGCCCACAGTGAGTGGGCATGGACAGAGGGTGGTGGGCAAGGGGTGACCCCAGCCTGGCGCTCCTCTCCAAGGGTGTCGGGGGATTCGCCCACCAAGGGCCATGTCAACTGGCCAGACCCCTCTTGGCTCTCTGGAGGCATCAGCTGCTTGCCTGCCCTGGTAGGGCGGTTCACAAAAAACTTTTTTAAAAATAAGTCTGCTCCAAAGGTCTTATCTTACTACAGTAGGGATTATATAACTATATATAAAAATTCCATGCATATCACTTGATATTAATCTTGACCTTCCTCCACTGAATTGAAATTTCAGCCTTCGCGACATAGGGAAACGGCCAAGTAAACAGCTATTTTCGTCACTTTATGACCAATTCAGCTTTATTTTGCAGGAGCTGATTTTTTTTTAAAAAAAGAACAATAAAATATGCAGAATAAGATTTCCTTTATCCCAGCTATTTTCAATATATGTTTTCCTCTTATTATGTTTCAAAATATTAATATTCTGTCATGTTCACAGGTGTGCGACTCTGATATTTTGACTGAAGAGTCTGAGGACAGTCTGTAGTAAGTGAAAGACATTTAAGAGAGTGAGAACAATAGACTACTAGATAATGGCAGCTTCACTATCAATAGCCACAAGATTATCTACAAACTGGTGTTTGGTCAGTAGGGTGGGTTGCCCTGGGTACCAGCAACCCACCCTACTGAGTCGAGCCGATAGGACACCCAGGTCAGAATGGTCTATGCCAGGGGTCAGCAACCTTTTTCAGCTGTGGGCCGGTCCACTGTCCCTCAGACCATGTGGTGGGCCGGACTATATTTTTTTTTGGGGGGGGGGATGAACTAATTCCTATGCCCCACAAATAACCCAGTGTAGCATTCCCAAAACAAGGAAGGATTGGACTCTGATTAATAGAAAACACACAAGGCTTGACCAGCAAGACTCTGGGAGGAGGTGCCAATAATAATTCTCTCTCCACCCCCTCGGCCCAGGTCGTTTTATTCACAAAAGAACTTTTTACACAGTGTTCATAAGAACCTATCAGATTTCCTCTGAGCATTTCAAAACCCCCACGTGGGACAAAGTCAGATCAGAAGAAATTATTTTAACTTAAAAGAAACTATTTCCTACTTGAGCATGCATAGCAGTCCAGAGTAAATAAAAGAGGAAGCAAGGATGAATGCTTTTAGGAAACCCCAGAGGTCATAAACAGGAGTAAACAGCAGAGGCAGGATGGCAGTATTTACCATCTCTTTGTGAACTCTCTTCCTGGCCCTTAAGATCTATCTAAAGATCAACAAACTACATCAAAGTAACCTACTGTCTTTATGTACTGAGGATGCCCGGTGAAGCAACTGGCCTGTGTTTAGAATGCTTATACGTGCCTGTCAGGCGTAGAAAATGGACAGTAGAGGAGATGGCATAGATGCAGAGGCTTGTGGGATTTGATCAGAAATTATTGTCAATGAATCAACCCCAGTCAACGCAATGCTTTCATCGCAGACACAATGGCTTGATGCATATTTTATAATTCCTCATAGTAATCCCATCTGATCACTGCTACCCAGAGATGCATTTTAAATAAAAGGACACATTCTACTCATGTAAAAACACGCTGATTCCCAGATTGAGAAGGCGATTGGGCTGCATCCGGCCCCCGGGCCTTAGGTTGTCTACCCCTGGTCTACACTGTAAGTGGCTTTCCAGAGTTTGAGACAGGAGTGTTTATCAGTCCTTTTTTTAAAAAAAAATTCTTTTTATTGAATTTCACTTAAATAACCAAAAGAAAAAACAAAACAACAGTTACAGAAAAAAGAAAAGTAAAGAAAAAAAGAAAAAATATCCATATCCATACATAACACAAAAATAGCATCAATTTCCGCTACAGTTCCTTGTCTTACTCCTTGAATCTTTATATCTTTAGATATTTAGATCTTTCCTCTACACACCTATTGACCTCCTTCCCTCCCGATTTCGGGCTTCTTGATAAAAAATTATTTCTTTTTTCTGCAGCTAAGAGTTGTTAATGGTTTGCGCATCATAAGATTTATATCAGACCTGCTGTAGTTTTTAAGTTTCTATAGTTTCCTTCAATGTATACCATGAATTTATTCCAATCGCTAATGAACTTTGTATTTTTTTGGTTTCTAATTTTTTGCGTCATTTTTGCTAATTCAACATATTCAAATAATCTTGTTTGCCAATCTCTGACCGTTGGGGTATTTGGACTTTTCCAATTTTGTGCAATTAATATTCTAGCCGCTACTGTCGAATATTGGAATAGTGTTTTATCTTCTTTTTTAATTTCGCCCCCAATTATTCCTAATAGGAAGGCTTCTGGTCTTTTAGGGAAAGTGTATTTAAATATTTTTTTTAACTCGTTATAAATCAGATCCCAAAATTTCTTCATTTCCTCGCAAGTCCACCACATATGGTAGAAATCGCCTTCTTTAATTTTACACTTCCAGCAGGCCTTATTTCCTGTTTTATACATTTTTCCTAGTTTTGCTGGTGTGATGTACCACCTATACATCATCTTTTCTAAATTTTCTCTAAGCGTGACGCATGCCGTGAATTTCATTCCACAACTCCATAATTTCGACCACTTTTCATATTCTATATTGTATCCCAAGTCCATTGCCCATTTTGTCATAACCTCCGTTATTTCTTCATCTTTAGTATCCCATTCCAATAATATATCATACATTTTGGATAATAACTTGGTTTTGCCTTCAATTATTTCTATCTGAAATTTAGATTTTTTCTCATTTATCCCTACTTTTTTGTCTTCCATCCATATTGCGTTTATTTGATGATACTGCAGCCAGCCTGTTAATTTGTTTTTCAGCTCTTCATATGACCTCAATTTCCAGCCACTTTCTGATCTTATCAGTAGGTCTTCGTAGGACAATCTTTCTCCTTCCATATTTGCTTTTTTGGTTGTTAAAATGTCAATTGGTGATAACCACCAGGGCGTCTTCCATTCTAAAAGTTTTTTATTTTTCTCCCAAAACCTCATATAGTGGCCCTCTAATAATATGGCTTGAAAACCCTTTATGTACCTTTTCTTTATTTAGCCACAGGTAGGCGTGCCAACCGAACCTATTGTTGAAACCTTCTAGGTCTAACAGATCAGTGTTTTCCAAATTGATCCAATCTTTTATCCAACAAAGGCAGGAGGCCTCGAAATACAATTTCAGATTTGGCACCGAGAATCCCCCTCTTTCTTTTCGATCTGTAAGTAATTTGAATCTAATTCTCGGTCTTTTCCCTTGCCATATAAATTTCGAAAGAGTTTTCTGCCAATCCTTAAACATTGTGGAACCTCTAATCACAGGAATGTTTTGGAACAAGTATAACATTCTTGGGAGTATGTTCATTTTTATTGCCGCCATCCTTCCCGACCACGAAAGTTTCACTCTGTTCCACGTATCTAGATCTTTTTTAATTTCCTTCCATGTTGTCAAGTAATTATCCTGAATTAAATTTATATTTTTTTTGTAGTTAGCCAAATTCCTAGATATTTTATTTTTTTGGCCACCTTGATTCCATTCTGTATCTCTAATTCTTCTCTTTCATCTTTTCCCAGATTTTTAGCCAGCATTTTTGTCTTTGATTTATTCAATTTAAAACCGGATAGTTTGCCATACTCTTCTAATATTTCCAGGGCCTTACTGACACTTTTTTGCGGCTCTTCTAGGGATAACATCAAATCGTCTGCATACGCTTTTAGTTTGTATGAGTGTTTATCAGTCATAGAATCATAGAATAGAATAGAATCATAGAATCATAAAGTTGGAAGAGACCACAAGGGCCATCGAGTCCAACCCCCTGCCAAGCAGGAAAAACCATCAGAGCACTCCTGACATATGGTTGTCAAGCCTCTGCTTAAAGACCTCCAAAGGAGGAGACTCCACCACACTCCTTGGCAGCAAATTCCACTGTTGAACAGCTCTTACTGTTCAACAGGAAGTTCTTCCTAATGTTTAGGTGGAATCTTCTTTCTTGTAGTTTGGATCCATTGCTCCGTGTCCGCTTCTCTGGAGCAGCAGAAAACAACCTTTCTCCCTCCTCTATATGACATCCTTTAATATATTTGAACATGGCTATCGTATCACCCCTTAACCTCCTCTTCTCCAGGCTAAACATGCCCAGCTCCCTTAGCCGTTCCTCATAAGGCATCGTTTCCAGGCCTTTGACCATTTTGGTTGCCCTCCTTAGAGTCCTTAGAGGAGAGGCTGGGGGTTGAATCTAGGACCTCCTGCATAAGAAGGATTTCCACTGCCACTGAGCTACAGTCTTTCCCTAAGTTTCTTTTTTTAAAAAAAAAATTATTGGTTTTTCCACTTTTATAAAGACACAACACACACAAAAAAGACACAAGACAAGAACATGTATAAATTCCGAAAATCCTAGTTTCCTAACCCTATTCCCAGACCTCCCCCCACCCCCCCTCGTGCATCCCAATTCCCAAGATTGTGTCAGCAATTTGGTGTTTCTCCTCTTAACCATCTTATTACCTTTTTTATAAAGAAATATAGATTTTTCCTAAGTTGGACTCAAATTCTCTTCCGTCGATTTCTCATTTTGTCTTAATTAAAAGTCATATTAACTAAACCTAAAGGTCTTGAGTGTTTTAAAGATTCTCTTCTTCCCTCCCTCCCATCCCCGGTTTTTGTCCCTTCCCAATACATATCCAGAATAGCAGTTCTTAGCCTGGATTCCTCACGTCCGAGGCTTTCAAGTCTCTTTCAGTCCCTCTCCGCCGGTCTTGTTGGTAGTCCTTTATGTCGGTCATCAAGTCTGGAAAAAGCTCTTTCACCCTCAAACCATATTCTCTTCCCACAAGGACATTTGAAAGCCACTGCTGAAAGGTTTCCACAAATCCTGCATCCTCAAAATCAAAGTCAGAATGGAGGCCCCAATCATATTTCTTTGTTTTAAGTTCCTGTGTTCCATAAACTCCCGGGGCCTCCTCCTTCATCTTCTTCATCTTTCGCAGACTTGTGGTAGATGTAATCCAAAAATCTCCTTGCTTGTGTTCCACAGATGTCGGCTTTTGGTTATTACTTCCCAGCTTTACTTTCTCTTTTTCTTGTTTAGTCTCTTCCACCTCTTCAGATATCAGTTCCCATTCAGCTGTGGATTCTTTCTCATTCAGGTCCTCAATACATACAGCAGAGCTGCCTGTTCCAGAAGTCAAGGTCATAAGTTGTTTATTCATAGCTAAGCTCTGCTCTTGTAGAGTTCCCACCAATTGAAACATCCTTTCGATTTCCACTAGTAACTTTCCATCCACAGCCATTATATCCATTTTAGTTTCACAGAATTCCCCCTAGGGGGAATCTGGTTACTTATTAGTCTTTTCTCCAACAATCCTTTAACTTATTTTTATTACTTTGTTTCCAACAATCTTGGTTCAATTGTAGCTCATCTTAGTCCAGAGGGATCTTAAATAGCAATTTTTCCACTCTAAACTGCCCGCTTGACAGCTTTGACAGCTGTCAAACTCCGCAGCTCTTACACAGGCACAGAGACAGGACGCTCCCGGGCCCGGGGGGGGGGTTGTTTAAAGCAAAAAGAAGGCTTCCCAGTCTCCACTCTCCAGCTCAAAATTTCTTTTAACTAAATCTTGGAAGTTAGTGTCCTTTTTAACTCACCCCTCCAAGGGTAGGCTCTCCAGCTTAGCACTTTGTCGTTGCTTAGATCGTCTGCAAGGGGGGGGGTGCGGACTTCCTTTTAGCACACACCCCGGTCGTCTCCAATTCAGGGCAATGTTTTTAAGATCCAATTCCTTCTTACTCACGGGTTCTTTCTTTTCAGTCCAAATTTCAAGGAAGGAAGTCAGCGCTCTCTGGTCATGGCTCGCGGCTTCACTCCACCGAGGTAGCGATCGACTCTCAGTGCCACGCCGCCCTCCGTATCCTCTCCGCAGCCTTTAAAAAGGCTCTTCGTGGATCGGGGGGGCGCTTAAGGCACCCGCCGAGTCTTCAGTCCGCAGGCTTCCGCGCCTGCGGTTTTTAAGGGTCCCCGCGTCGCCGGCGCGGCAAAGACCCGTCCTCGGTTGAGCCGATTCCCTCCGCAGCTCGGAGGGAATCCGTCATTTCCAAATCGCGCCAACCCGGAAGTCACAGTCTTTCCCTAAGTTCCAAGGGAGTCGGACAATCAATATGGAATACTATTTCCCCCAGGGTCCCTGATGCCTTGTATGCCTTGTACGCAGCACTTATGGCACTAGTCACAGAGAGGCCTCCAGATCCAGCCCATGTTTGCTACTTTCACGACGTAACTAGGTAGTTCAAGCAGGATGGCAGGACAGGCTGGAGAGGCTCTTGAGGGAAGTGGGAGCTCATATTTGGGCTGGGTGGAGGAGGCTGGATTGCACTGCACCCTGGTTGATGCTGCTGGGGACATGATGGAGTCAGGATTTGGGAAATGTGCTCAGAGAACAACACCAAGAAGCCATAATAGGGAACATAAATCAGTTTGTTGATTTTCATTTGGGCTCTGGGGGAGTTTGAACTATTGCTGCACTTCACTCATATGGCTGAAGTAAGTTTACTATTAGTGTGTTAAAGGCTGCGGGTGCCTTTCGGCAGAGGCGACTTAATCATCATAACAATAATAATAAATAATAGGCAGTATATAATTCTGAGACGGAATTTGAGGTATGGGATTTTAACAGTACCAATTGGGGCTGCAAGCTGTGCTTATCAAGAGCAGTCAATTTCATCCCCTCCTTGTTTATATTCCACATCCCATGTTTCATCTTAAAAATAATAATAAAAAAAGGATGACTCATGGCAAATGAGATTTTTGAGAGAGAGAGAGAGAAAACCCTGGGAAAATAATCTTTTGCTCTAGGTTTTTGGATTACACTTTATTGATTTTTTGTTGTAATGTGAAAGTAACCACATCAAGGGAGGAAACCGAGGCAATATCGCAGAGATGCCTTCGACAAAGAGCTATAGAGAGGGTGGGTTGCATGGATGATAACACACAGCCTAAGATGTGCAGTATTTGCTTGTTCAAATTAAATCCTTAGCAGTTGGAAGATGGGAGGACTTTGGCCTGTGCAGAGTAGTGGTTAGAGGGCTAAGAGTTGGGTGAGCAGGATTCAGACCCCTGGTCAGCCATTAAGGGTCAGATTTCTTTTTTGCAATAATTTTTATTAAGTTTAACATATAAATTATAATACATACCACAAAACTTCACCGCTTAAACAATCTTTTTTTTTTTAATTTCCATCAGCACCTCTGATGATCCACCGTTTTAACCACTTATGCATTTCTTAAATTCATATTGCCTTAAATTATCTTAACTAACCATCCTTCCCTTTATCCATTTTTGCAATAGTTCCAATAATTCACCTCACAAAACTTCTTGCAAACTTACAAACGGAGTCTGATCATCACAATTACTTTTCAAATAATCTGTAAATTTACACCAGTCTTCTGTGAATTTCCAGTCCCGCAGATTTCGAATCCTTCCTGTTAATTTATCTAGTTCTGCATAGTCCATTAATTTCATCCTTCATTCTTCTATCTTCGGTAATTCTTCTTGCTTCCATTTTTGTGCCAATAATATTCTTGCTGCCGTCGTTGCATATAAAAACAGCTTACATTCTTTTCTATTTATATCACTTCCTACAATGCCCAGTAAAAATGCTTCTGGTTTCTTTATAAATGTATATTTCAACCTTTTTTTCCCATCTCATTATATATCATTTCCCAGAAGCTTTTCACTTTTTTACATTCCCACCACATGTGATAAAATGTTCCTTCTTTTTCTTTGCATTTCCAACATTTATTGCTAACTTTATACATTTTAGCTAATTTAACGGGTGTAATATACCACCTATACATCATTTTCATCACATTTTCTTTTAAGGCATTGCATGCAGTAAACTTTAAACCTTCTTTCCATAATTTTTCCCAATCACTCAGCTGTATATTATACCCAAAATCTTTAGCCCAGTGACTCATAACCGAAGGTTCAGATTGGGACGGTCATTATCTTTCAGCCTAACCTACTTTGCAGGGGTTATGTGGGGACAAAATTATTATTATTATTACACCCTTCACCCTAAGGCCCCTGGGTGGGTTACATGAAAAACATAATATTTAAAACAGTTTAAAACCGAGGAGCAAAACCACGTACAGCGCTTTGAGCTGCCAGGAGGAAAGGTGAGATATAAAGTTGTAGTGGAGGCAGAAAGCTGGACTATGAATAACAATAGTAAGATATACAGTAATCTCAGTTTCTCATTTCCCCATCCTTAAGTTTGGTTCTCCACATTTCCACATCAGTTTGCAAATGCTCCCACCCCCTCCTTTTCTTACCAAACAAACAGCCTTCATGAAAATCCACCAGCAGTTTTGTGGGTGTATATATGCATTTTTGAATATGCAAGCATTTTTGCAAGCAATTTCCCCTAATGTACCATAATTATTATTTCTTGTGTTATTTTCAGTAATATAGGCATTTATATGGTATGCATAGGCAGATGCTACCTATTGTATCTTCTGTGCAAATTGCATGGTTTGAGAGTTGCACTGCAAAACTTGGAGAATGCCTCTGTTTTGGTTCGTGAGGGGATTTCCTCCAGGAAGTGTGGATTAGGTAAATGTTCCTTCAGATGTGAACCAAATCTGATTTTTCACCCATATCTATTTTTTAAAAAAAATTATTATTATTTCTTGATTTACAAAAGTGTTTGCAATGTCTCTCTCGTATTTCCCCCCCCATGTAACATTTTTACAAATCAGTTGCATTGTTGAAACCTTAGGAAGAAAAGGGGGAAAGAGGTGGAGGGGGGGAGATGGGTGGGCGTGGGGTCGGGTGACAATGTTTCTATTTTAATTACTGTATGTAGGATTTGGTGTCAGCATTGCTTGTGCAGGTTCTTTGTTGTTCGCTTGTGTTTCTTTGGTGGTGAGAGAGGTTGGAGTTGGCCTAGGGTGTGGCTGTTCATTTGTGGTTGGCTGTGGTGGTCTTTGTTTTCATGTGAGCGACAGTAACTGCCCCCACCCTGGCCCCAATCCATCACCTGTGAACCAGATGCCTCTGGGAAGCCCACAAGCAGGACATATGTGTACTAATACTCTCCCAGATGCTGAAGTTTTTCTTTCATCTTCTAGTAAACAAAGTGCACACTTGGAGTGTGCTCAGGTAAAGAAAGGACATTTCAAAGAGGCACATGAATATTTAATACCAGCATTTTTATTTTTACCTGGGTAGTTATCCAGTTTAATAAACATCATGCAGAGTGCTGAGGGGGGAGACATTATTTCAAGTCTCTCTCTCTCTTTCTCTCTCTCTCTCTGTGTGTTTTGTCATACACTTATTCTCTCTCTTTTTGTGGTCAAACACAGCTCAGCTGGGCATCAGTGTCCTTGCATCTCAGAGAAAACTCTAGCACAGAAAGCGCAATATTTTTATTATTGGTGATGCCACAGAGTGATTTCTTAAAGTGTTTGGGAAAGTATTTGGTTAGCTGTGCCCAGTTCCAGCTTAGGCCTACAGGGGAGACTAACAAATATTTGTTGCTGTTTAGTCGTTTAGTCGTGTCCGACTCTTCGTGACCCCATGGACCAGAGCACGCCAGGCACTCCTGTCTTCCACTGCCTCCCGCAGTTTGGTCAAACTCATGCTAGTAGCTTCGAGAACACTGTCCAACCCTTTAATAATTGCTATTTGATGATGATGATAGAGAAGGGAGGCAGTATTTTAGCTTAGGAACACAGGGAGCTATACCAACTCAGAACATTGGCCCATTCAGCTAAGCATTGTCAGGCAGGGGTCTTTCCCAGACTTAGCTGGAGATGCTGAGGACTGAACCTGGGAACCTCTGTATCTAAAACAGGGATGGGGAATTTATGGCCCTCCTGATGTTGTTAGGCTCCAGTTCTAATCAGCTCCTGTCAAGAAGGTCAGCAGTCAGAATTGCTGAGGGTTCTGCAACATCTGGAGGGCCTTGATGTAAATATGTGATCTGCCTCTGAGCTTTGGAGCCCCAAGAAGGGGTTCCACCAGTCATTGTGTCCACATGTCTCCTTGGAAACCATCCCAAAGCTAGTGCAGATGAAAGAAAAGTATGGATCAAAATGACTTTGGCCTTTCTTAACGCAGGTCTACAAAAGGTCTCATTTAGAAGCACTTTTATTACCACTTGGACAACAAAGTTTTCCTGCAAAGAAGCCTGGGAACTGTAGTTTCTTAAGGGTCTTTTAGCAGCTCTCAGCACCCTAGACAAACCATAGTCCCCAGGATTCCATGGGGGAAGCTATGACTATTAAAGTGGTATAAGGATCCTTTCATTGCATGGTGTGGGTGTAACCTTTGACAAAACGCCTTTGAATGCCAATGTGCAGCCTGGGTTACAGTGGTTGAATACCAGGAATCTAGATCAGGGGTGGGGAAGATGGGGTCCTTGCGATGCTCCCTGGTCCTGAATGGGGTAACTGTGCCCCTTAAGGACCAGGTGCGCAGCCTGGGAGTCATTTTGGACTCACAGCTGTCCAGGGAGGCACAGGTTAATTCTGTGTCCAGGGCGACTGTCTACCAGCTCTATCTGGTACCGTACCTGTCCGCGGACTCAGTGGCGTAGCGTGGGTTGTCAGCACCCGGGGCAAGGCAAGTAATTTGCGCCCCCTAACCCGTGGATTTTAGCAGGGGGCAGAGAGCTGCGAGTGCGAGCGAGCGCCCCCCAGATGTTGCGGCCGGTGCAGCCAGGCCCCCCTGCATCCCCCACGCTACGCCACTGCACGGACTGTCTCGCCAGAGTGGTGCATGCTCTAGTTATCGCTCGCTTTGACTACTGCAGTGTGCTCTATGTGGGGCTACCTTTGAAGGTGACCTGGAAACTACAACTAATCCAGAATGCGGCAGCTAGACTGGTGACTGGGAGTGGCCACCGAGACCACATAACGCCGGTCTTAAAAGACCTACACTGGCTCCACAGTACGTTTCTGAGCACAATTCAAAGTGTTGGTGCTGACCTTTCAAGCCCTAAACAGCCTCGGTCCTGTATACCTGAAGGAGCGTCTCCACCTGCATCGTTCAGCCCGGACACTGAGTCCAACACTGAGGGTCTTCTGGCGGTTCCCTCATTGCGAAAAGTGAGGTTACAGGGAACCAGACAGAGGGCCTTCTCGATAGTGGCGCCCGCCCTGTGGAATGCCCTCCTATCAGATGTCAAAGAAACAAGCAGCTATCCTATTTTAAAAAGACATCTGAAGGCAGCCCTGTTTCGGGAAGTTTTTAATATTTAATGCTGTATTGTTTTTAACACTCGATTGGGAGCCGCCCAGAGTGGCTGGGGAAACTCAGCCAGGTGGGCGGGGTATAAATTATCATCATCATCATCATTATTTCAGAATCCCAACTCCCATCAGCACCAGACAGCATGGTCAATGGGCAGGAATACAGGAGTTGTACGTTTGACAACACTGAAAGGGCTGCAGGTTCCCTATCCCTGCCTTACAGCCAGAAATAATCCACGATAATTGAAAGGGACATGAATCAGAATTTGTTCAACCAAATGCAAGCTAGGAACATTTGCTTGAGAACCGATGCCCCCCCCTCCCTTGCCCGGCAGCCTCCGGCTCATTTCAGTTCTAGCATACTCTCAGTTTCAGATTCCCATCCCTCCCTCCCCAGCTCTTCTAACAAATATTTCTTATGTGCTCCTCAATTGTGACTCCTGAGAATGTGTTCCAGCTTTAAGGTGTAATTTTGGATATGAGTTTTCCTGCCTGCCGTGCCTCTCGCTTCAATTTTCACCTTTATCCTCCCCCCCTATTTCCAAAGGTCTGAGATTCTCATATTTGAATTTCATCTACTCCACACAGTTTATGAATGTTTTCTTTTTATGTCTGATTGTATGCCTGCATGCATAAAAAAAGGAGAATGGGAGAAGGTGGTTAGGGCTACATGACAATATAGGTAGGCACAATTACATTTTTTTTCCCCTTTTTTCCGAAGGAAGAGAAAACAGGACAAATCTGGGGGAGCTACGACATGAAATGCAGAAACCAATGCAATGCTGTTTTCTGTTGATTTTACGGGAGTGAGAATTTGTTTCTCTAAAGCAGGGAGGAGGAAACTGGTGCCCTCCAGGTGCCGTTGGACTCAGGCTCCCCTCTGTTTCAGCTGGCATGGCAAACATTCAAAATATCTGGGTAGGCTTGTCTAAAGAAAATTGTTTTCAGCAAGCACCAAAAACAGGACAGTTGAAAGGTTCCTGCCTAATCCCAATAGGCAGAGTGATCCAATGAGATCAACATTTGAAAAATGTGGAATGGGCATTATGTGGCACCTGTATCAGTTCCACAGATCAAAGTGACCAAGTAGACCTGTATGGGGAAAGTCGATCTCACAGGTTAATCAGTGCCGGATTTACGTACAGTGGTGCCTCTAGTTGTGGACATGATCCATTCCGGGGTGCCGTTTGCACCCCGAAAAGTCCACAACTAGAGTGGCGCTTCTGCGCAAGCGCGGAGTGTGATAGAGAGCTTCTGTGCATGCGCGAAGCATGCAGAATGCTTCTGCGTGTGTGCGAGTGACGAAACCCAGAAGTATACACTGCCGGGTTTGCCGCGTTCGCAAGCTGAAGAGATGCAACATGAACCTAACGCAACACGAGGTATGACTGTATAAGCTAAACAAGCTAGAGCTTAGGGGCCCACTCTCTTGGGGGCCCCAATTTTTTTTTTAGGAAATAAACACTGGATGTACATTTGCATAATATAAGATAAAAAACAAATAAAATGAAATCTACATACAGCAACAGTGTTTTGTTTTGTGTTGTGTAGGCTCCTATGATGTAAGTAATGGGCCCTGCCTGCTAGCCTGCTCCCTAAAATATCACTGGTTTGCTCATTTCTATATATATGGTACCTACATTCTGCATGGACTGGTTGTGTGGCAACATGTGCAAATGGCGTTAGATACCTATTAGGTCCATAAATGACCATATAGCATATATTCAACACAAAAAAGCAACCTTTTGTTGTTGACAAAGGACAGCTGGACATATAAAGGGCCCCATTACCTTCAGGAGCTTAGGGCCTCATCAAATCTAAATCCAGCAATGCATGTTATGCATCAAATAATGAATGAGCGAGAAGACTTGGGTCCTCATCCTGGGCCATCTTTGCTCACTGGGGGAGTCACTCACTTTTGAGGGTGCTGGGAAGATCAAATGAGAATAGGGATGATGTATATCACTCTGAGCCAGAGTGAGTACAGTGGCACCTCGGGTTACATATGCTTCAGGTTACATATGCTTCAGGTTACAGACTCCACTAACCCAGAAATAGTACCTCGGGTTAAGAACTTTGCTTCAGGATGAGAACAGAAATCGTGCTCCAGCGGCGCGGCAGCAGTGGGAGGCCCCATTAGCTAAAGTGGTGCTTCAGGTTAAGAACAGTTTCAGGTTAAGAACGGACCTTCGGAACGAATTAAGTACGTAACCAGAGGTACCACTGTACTAGTGTAAGGAAAATAATAACATCCACCTTACCTAACTGGTCTGGAAGAAGCTGTGACTTTCTGCAGGCAGATTGCATGTTCTGCCACTGAGCTGGTGGTTATCAAGGTTCATGTGAAGAGATCACTGCTTTCAAAAACAAGTTCAGCATCAAGCCTCTTTTTGGCAGCTTGCAAAGAAGGGGATTTGTTTATATTGCACTAAGAAGCTCCAGCATAATTCATTTCTCCCCTATAAAGCAAAATCTTTCTTTGTGTTGCATGTAGAAGTGTCATCACTTTTATGTTATCAGAGGCAGTGTGTTTTCCTCTCTTCTCCATTTTCTTTTTTGAAAATGGGGGAAGCAAGGAAACAAAACAAAATTTCTTTGTGTGTAATTTTCATTCCAATTAGGCATTGTCGAGGTAGCAAATATTGTACCTGGAAACAGACTAATTGCAAAATGGCTCCTCTGAGATTCAACTTCTTGTTAATTGCTGAAGGCAATTAGGTTTCATATGAAGACACAGAATGACTGCATCGGTTTTTGAGGGGTGGGGTTGAAGCTAAGAAATCAAGCAAGTTTGATGCAGAGAATTTGAGCAAAGAAAATGGATTTTAAATCAATAAACTAAAATTTATTTATATATCGTCTCAGAATGTTGCAAGCAGCTGCATGCACAGAAGTACTACTAATGCAATCTTACTTCAATGCCAGTGACTTGGAACATGCAAGATACTTCTCAAATGGAGAGGACCTCCATCTCCCATTCCAGTCTGGGCCCTACAGGGACATTCTTCCCAGGTGTAACAATTGTGACCCCAGCTTTGAGCTTCGAGTGAGAGAATGACTCGCACTGGCTGTGTCCACAGCTACTGTTGGAGGCATCTGGTTGGTCATTGTGAAAACAGGATGCTGAACCACAGGGGCCCATGGCCTGATCCAGCACAGCTTTTCTTAAGGCCAGCCAGAGCCAGAACTGCTGTAACACCTGCTAAGGAAATGGACCACGTCCCTGACGTTAGTGCTTCAGAGCTCACAGAGCCCAAGGCCGATAGATTGGAGCTTATGGAATCTGAGTGTGATGGCCTGGGAATCCGATTCAGAGGCTGAACCTGAGGAATCCCAGCCTGCACAGGAGTCCCCGCCTCCAGGGCCAGCTGAGCTGGGGCAGAAGCTTGAATCTGAAGGGCCCACACCTGTGCCGGATCCTCAGGAACAGACACCAGCTGAATCCGCTCTGGCTCCGGAGGTGATTGAGGACCCATTGACTGCAGGTGCTCCTCTCCCAGCCCTGTCAGGGGAAGGTGAGGTTGCCTCTGGGTCCAGTAACCCTCCAGCCTCTCCTGAGCTGCAGAGGCTCAGGGCAGAGAGGCGGAGGGAACTAAGTTCTCTCAGGAGGAGTGCTCGCCTTAAGGCCAGGAGAGGCGAGTCACCTGTGGGCCGGGACCGCCCTATGCCTCAGAGGAGATAAAGGCCAGTCAGCCCAGTCCCAGGTTGCGGGATCAAGGTCATTGGAAACCTGTTCCTGCCAGCACCCTGTCCTGCTCTTCCAGAGTTCCTGACCACGCCTGGCTCTTTACCTTGCACCTTGCTTTGCCCTTGACAGACAGCCTCCATACCCTCGACCTAGGACCGGACTCAGACCACGCCACACGGTAACCCCCCCCCCCCCCGAGAGCAGCACACTGAGGCTGAGGATCTAGAGCAAGAATGCCATTCTCCAGTGGGTGTCTTCAGGTCCCTGTCCCAAGATCTCTAAGCCTCCCATCTCTAAGCCTCTCACCAACATGTGCAGGTGTCTAGTGTAGCACAGATGATATGATAGCCATCTTCAAATATTTGAAGGGCTGTCACATAGAAGAGGGAGCAAGCTGACTTTCTGCTGCTCCAGCAAGAAGGACTCTCCTTCATTTGAGGTTTTTCAACAGATGGCCATCTGTCAGGGTTTATTTAGCATTGCAGGGGATTGAGCTAGAGGCCCCAAACCTGGAGAGCCTATCAGCACTGGTTTCATGGGATGCTGCCTGCTTCTCCAGGCCTTTGACCTGTGATGTGTCTGATTTGTTCTTGGAGGACTCCATGTGTGGTATTCTGTGACCCTCTGCCTGTCAGAGCTAGGCATGACAAATAGGGAAGTATCATTATGCTTAGAGAAGCCCCTTCTTTCTCCTGACTCCTCCATTTTTCTTCCCAAGTGAAGCACATGGCAAGTATATTTACGGGTCTTTTTGCTGGTTGTGTTTGTTATATATGGACCCATATTGTACTGTTGCCCTGACTTGATATAAGGCTGCTTCCTGTTCCCCTCTCAGACCTACAATTCTCAGGGTCCAGACAGGGAACTCTCACAGGGAACTCTGAGAATGTTAGCTCTGTGAGGGTAGAAGGGGTCTCCTAACAAAACTCAGCACACTTAACACCTGAAGGCAGCCCTATACCTGGACGTTTTTAAAGTTTTACCTTGTATTATGCTTTTACATTTTTCTGAAAGCTGCCCAGAGTGGCTGGGGAAACCAGCCACTGGATGGGTGGGGTATAAATAATAATAATAATAATAATAATAATAATAATAATAATAATAATAATGCTACACTTCCCAGAAATCTTGGACGGAAGCCATGGCAGTTTGAAGTAGAGTCATAGTGGGACTTCTGGGGAGGTGCCTCCGGTAATGGCTGAATTCCTCTGATCGGGAGGAATTTGCCCCGTGGGAATTTGGGTCTGGCCGCCACGGCGAAGGCGGAGACCCGCAAAAAAATCACAGGTGGGAGAAGCCTGTGAACGTGGGATTTGGCGGGCACCTTTTGCGCCTCCCCTACTCGCGGGGAAACCCGGTTTCGGGGGTCCGGAGCGACGTGGGGTGAGCGGCGCGGTGCTTCGAATCGTCTGCTTCTTCCACGGAGCGAAGCCACATAGCTGTGGGAGAGTGCTGACCTTTTCCTGTGGACAATTTGACTTTAAAGTAATTACCCGTGAGTAGAGCTGAAGCGGGAGAATTGGATTTTTAAACGTTTAATTTGGTATCGTAATGGAGAGGTTCAATACAGGAAGTCCGCCTTCCCCTTTTGTAAATAGACTGAGGCAATGAGGCTGCAAGCTGAAGGCTTGGAAAGCCTTTTGTAAAAAACTAAATTTCCATCGGTAAAGAACATTAAACTCCCCCCTTGGAGGCAGGAGAAGGGGGGGGAGTCGTGGACTGAGTATGCCTGCAGGAGAGAGCGAAGAGAGCTAAAATACCGCCGCTCTGACCCTGGGAACGGGCTGCTAACTGGACTGACGTCTTGTGGAATGTTCATTGACAGTGTTTAGAACGTTCATTGACAGCTAGCATAAGAGAAAATACATTGTTTCTACTGTCTCCGGCTGCCCTTAAAAAGGAGTAAAAGTAACTGAAAACTGAAACTAACTTTGGATTGTTTGAACTGTGTTTAAAAGAGGACATTATTGACTAATATAAATAGAAACTGTTTCCCCCTAGTGGAAGCCTTTGAAACTGGTTGCATTATAAGAGCTGGACTAGGGGAATTTCCAGCTGCAAGATAAAAAACTGTGAGACTCTGGGACTGACCTTGAATCTTTTAAGTGTTATGGCAAATGGAAAGGAAAAAAACAGACCAGTCAACTGCTGAAAAAACATTAAGGTCTGGGAGGAATTGGCAGCAACCCAGGAGAGACTCAACATCAGGCCCCCCTGCTTCTTCTTCTGCTGCTGCCTCTGCACCAGTACACTCAAAACCAAGAGGAATGTCGACAGAAGAGGCCTTAGCGGTTGCATTACACAAGATAAATGATTCACTGGAACAGCTTCACAAGAAAATAGACGTGATAAATGCGAAAGTGGATGTTGCAATTACTAAAATCGACTTAAATACAGAAAGTATAAACAATACCAATACAGAAACCACCCAGAAATTGATACAGGAATCTACTTTGATACGTCAAACTGTGGAGGAAGCCAGGGAGAAAGCCGTTGCTGCTGAATGTAAAGTAACACAACTGGAGAGAGAGAGAGTACCAGCCCTACAGAGGCAACTTGATGAACATAAGTTGACGCTTGCTATGATTGAACTTAAAGAAAAACAGATGAATCTGAGGATTAGAGTTCACCTTTGGTGGACATGCCCAAGGATTAAGACACTATGGGAGATGATTTATAACAAAATGAAAAAGGTATTTAAATATACCCTCCTGAAGAAAGCAGAGGCCTTTCTCCTGGGCGTGGTCGGCCAATTGGTGTTAAAGAAGGATAGAACTTTTTTTACGTATGCAACAACAGCAGCAAGAATACTCATCGTGAAGTATTGGAAGACACAAGATTTACCCACCCGGGAAGAATGGCAGATGAAGTTGATGGACTATATGGAACTGGCGGAAATGACTGGCAGAAATCCGAGACCAGGGAGAAGAGTCGGTGGAAGAAGACAGGAAAAAGTTTAAAGACTATTTACAGAAATACTGTAAAATTAATGAATGTTAGAAGAATGTTTGAATGAAGTTATATGGCTTTAGTAGAAATGTTATAAGGAATTAAGTATAAACAGATTAATAGAATATTAAAGGAAAAATAGGATTAGAATGTTTTAAGATAATTATAGGATAGAAAACAGAGGAAGATGGAAAGGAATTGCTGAAACAATTAATAGAAGTGGAATACAAAAAGTGAGGTGTGAGGAGGTCGTTGAAATAAGTGAATGAAGGATGGGATATTGAAGTTGTTTGATGTGTTTTGGATTGTTTTTGTTTTGTTTTGTTAATGTGTTGGTGTTGTGTGGTGTTTGTGTGTTGTATTGTATTGTTCCTTTTTTTGTGTATCGTTTAAATTGTTGGAAAAGTAATAAATATTATTTTTTTTAAAAAATGAAGTAGAGTCATAGTGCTTTAAATGCATAGTGTGAATGTGGCCTTAGTTGGATACAACCATAATAAGAATAATGATAATGATTATAATGTTAATATGCTGGTGCTTATTCAAAAGCGACTTTTTATTTCTCTCTCTCATTGATTATAATAATGAACCGCCCGCCCCCCATTATTTCTGCTAGTTTCCAGTGGACCTGAGTTTGAAATATCTCAGATGTGCAAAAATAAACGAACACACTTTTTAAGTAAGGGGAGGGGGGCAACCTGGAGTACAAGCCCCTTGAAATTGCTGCTCTTGGCAATAGTTGCTGTCAGTGTTCATTCTTTGAAGTTAGTTTTCTGCTCCTTGGTTGTGATTACATAAGTGCGCAGAGCCAAAAATAGCCCCTGTGCTAAATGTTTTAAAGGATTAACCTCCTTTATAAAAATGAGTAGTTTTTCAGCTCTTAACATTATTTCACAAAGGGGAAGGGGGGGCGGAATCCTGACTCAGCAGCTGCAGGAGAATCTATAGCTGAGCTGAAATGAGGTCTAATGAGCTACGAGGCAGACCTTCACTTTTAGATTATAAGCTCACAATCTCAAGATGTGTTTGCATCTCTGAACGCAGCCATAGATCAACACAGGGCTTGCAGCATCTTCAGACAGTATGAGGAAAGACCCCTGTCTGAAAACTCAGAGAGCTGCTGTCAGTCAGTATAGGTAGGGAACTTGATCAGGACGCCTACCTGTCAATCACCTAACATCAAAATGACACCCCTTCCTTCCTTCCCCTTCTCTCTCTTTCTCTCTCTCTCTCCCCCCCTCTGCACACAACCCAATAATCAGATGATTTCCAGGGCTTGCAAAACGCAGTGTCTGGGTCTTTGCCCAGGGCTTTGGAAACCCCTCTTTGGCCCAGCCATATAGTTACCTGCCCCACACCTGAGATATATAAATTGGGGCAGGTGGACATGGCTTGACCAAAATGGCCTCACTGGCCAAACTGCAAAGGCTGGTGGGCCAAATTAGGTCCACAGGCTAGAGGGGCCCTCACTGCTGGCATAGGCAGTACCAATGACCTGAGGATACTGGTCAGGGATAATCGTTACTCTTTGGAGTATTTTGCTAGTGTATCAAGGCTCAGGTAAATCAGAGCCCAAAGAGATGGTGATGGTGATGGTGTGTGTGTGTGTGTGTGTGTGTGTGTGTGTGTGTGTTTTTTAAGAAAACCTCACTGTGAAGGTTTTGTGTGTCTCCAAATACAGCTGGAGCAATGGTACTGGGGCAAGAGATATTTAGCTACCCGTCCCCTGTATTTTCTTGATTGCACAAACACACACTGCTGCACCTGCTATGAGACCCACAAACACACACACACACACAGGCACCAACTCAAGTATTCAGGGATGGATTTCATGGCTGTAGTCTCCAGAGGCCACCTGTGGTTCTGGGCTCTATTGGTGCCTAGGCCTGCTTACTTCACACCTGCGGGGAACGGAATACAAATAAGTATTCATGTGTAAAGCAGAAATTCTGACCCAAGTGTTACATCAACATTTTGCTTTATTAGTCAAGGAGAAGTTTGCATCATGAGTTTGGATTCCAGAGGGCCTTGAGAGAACTATATCTTCCATGGTGTTCTGTGCTCCAGGATGCTGGGATGGCCAACAATTTGTATGACCTAAAAGGATGAGGTTGTCAGTGTGGCTACTAGTCATGGTGGCTATGTTCTCTCTCCACTGACGTATGCAGTATGCCTCAGAATATTGGTTCCTGAGAATCACAAGTGGGCAGGTGCTTCATGGTCACTGTGACAATAGGAAGCTAGACTAGGTGGACATTTGGCCTGACGCAGTAGGTTTTCCATATGTTCTTATTTCTAGGAGTGTTTTCAGTCGGCTAAGCTACAGGACACTGGTTTCAAGACTCAGAATCCTTGAGGTTTGCTTAGCAACCAGAATAAGGATAAGATGAGCAAATTCCACAATAAAAACAAACCAGCTGTTAGAAACAGTGTACACAAGCCCTCTACTGAAACATCAACTTTTACCAGCTACAACCTATTCAGGAAAGGTTAACCCGTGTCAAGTGAGCCGAGCTCTCCACAGGAATAGACATATATATAAAAAATGCTTCATTATCATTAACACATTTTTTTAAAAAAAAACAAACCTGCTGTTTTTTCCCTTTTCAGACTGGGAAATTGGTCTTTGAAAGCAGGGATTCCTAAGGGAGCAGGGAGTAACGGAATTTGAAAACAAGAGAAAGAGGTTTCTGTGTGTGTGTGTGTGTGTGTGTGTGTGTGTGTGAGAGAGAGAGAGAGAGAGAGAGAGAGAGAGAGAGAGAGAATAAATCCCATCTAAAATTAGAAAGCCAATTTGTCTGTAAAGCCTGGGGAATGAGAGGCACTACATGCCCTTGGAAATTAGAAGCAAAACAAGCTATGTTGAACTCATCTGCTACTCTACACCTTGGGGGCAGTGAATAGAACTGAGATAGACAATATTTCTCTAGTCTGGCACAGCTGTCTCAGATGATTGAGGGAGGGGGATGGATGTGGGGCTAGGCAGGAGAACGGGAAAAGATTTTCAATAGAAAGAACTTGATGCAATTTTAAAAATGACAGAAAGATTCAAGAATGGCCATTTAAGCAACAGAAAGAGAGCATCCTTTGAGATAATTCTGTAGCCACCTCCATGTTCTGTGGCAGACTTAGAGGCAGGGGTTGGGGAACATGCAGACCTCCAGATCACCATCATCATCACCCCTGACCATTGGCCAGGATGGCTGATGGGAAGTGGAATCCCAACAACACTGGAAGTGCTACAGATTCCCAACCCCTTCTCTAGCAGAGGCTGGCCCATTATGGTGAAAAGGGCCCTGCTCCACCAAGTTCTGTCTGCCTTCAATAGGGTGGTCCTCATCTTCTTACTTTTAACTAGTCCAGGGGTCTGCAACCTTTAAGACAAAAAGAGCCACTTGGACCCGTTTCCGAAAAAACAACAACAACTGGGAGCCGCAAAAACATTGCAACATTTAAAACAAATATAACACCGCATATATTGTTTCTGGCCTTAATGCTATATATACAGGATCGTGCAGTCAGCTGTCAATCTCAAGAAAAAAGGACAAATTAATAGCTAATTAAAATATTTAATTTACAACCAGGTAACCAGGTTAATGGGACTTTTGCTCCTGAACCTCAGTGCTCAGTGTCTGCACATCAGGGCTGTAAGACGTCACCTTCATTTTCACACAGGCTTGCAAGCTGTCATCTGTGAGGCGTGATCGGTGTTTGTTTTTAATATAGTTCATGTTGGAGAAGACCTGCTCACAGACATATGTGGAAGAGACCACAAGGGCCATCGAGTCCAACCCCCTGCCAAGCAGGAAACACCATCAGAGCACTCCTGACATATGGTTGTCAAGCCTCTGCTTAAAGACCTCCAAAGAAGGAGACTCCACCACACTCCTTGGCAGCAATTCACCAAACTTTCACCAAACTTTCCCCTGCTTACGTTTAAAAAGGGGCTTCAAGCAACTAAAAAGGGGCTTCAGGCAACTAACTCCACGTCGAATTCCACGCGACCGCAACTGCATAATCAATGCCACAAAATGCCAAAGAAAATTAACCAGGGCCCCAGTGAACCATAAATCATAATCAGTGCCTGATGTAAATAATATATAATAATGAGGCATTCGTCATTATAAAAATACCTTTTTTGACACTTTTTATTATTTCTTTGTTTGACCCCTCAGAATTACTCCTCCTCATAGAAATAAACATTAAATTAACAAGTTACCTTTTTTTGAGTGTGTGTTCTTCACTCCCCTTCAAAACAGTGACCAGTGTATATGCCCCCTTTCAATGCAGCCTGCTTACAAAGGCGGGACGACAAAGACCAGCAATAAGCTGTTGCATAACGTTCCCCAAGGAAAGTGTTAGCTATTCACCAAACTTTCCCCTGCTTAAGTTTAAAAAGGGGCTTCAGGCAACTAACTCCCACGTGGAATTTCCTATAGTAAGATGGCGGCCGCCTCAGAAGACCACATGGGCAGATAAGATGGCTGCTGGGACGATCCGGTTACCCAGCAACAGCACAGCTGATTCCGACGCTTTTGAAAGCAGCCGGCAAAGCAAGTGTTGGAGCTCCGAAGCCACCTAAACCCCACAAGGAGAATGCTGCGCATGTGACCAAATAGCGAGGACTTACTTTGCTAGAGACAAGCCCCGACGCTACCACAAGCCTCCCTCTCTTCGCGCCGCCCAGCCTCCCAAGAAAAAAACCCCACCTCAAACAGTCACAAAGCACAAATCAGTAAACATAAACATTAAATTAACAAGTTACCTTTTTTTGAGTGTGTGTTCTTCACTCCCCTTCAAAACAGTGACCAGTTTTGAACAGTGGCTTCAGGCAACTAACTCCTCCGCCTCCTCCCCTCGCGCCCTCCCCTCGCCCCTCGCCTCCTCCCCTCGCGCCCTCCCCTCGCCCCCGCCCCTCGCCTCCTTCCCTCGCACCCTCCCCTTGCCCCTCGCCCCCGCTCCTCCCCTCGCGCCCTCCCCTCGCCCCTGCCCCTCGCCTCCTTCCCTTGCGCCCTCCCCTCGCCCCCGCCCCTCACCTCCTTCCCTCGCGCCCTCCCCTCGCCCCCGCCCCTCGCCTCCTTCCCTTGCGCCCTCCCCTCGCCCCCGCCCCTCGCCTCCTTCCCTTGCGCCCTCCCCTCGCCCCTCACCTCCTCCCCTCACGCCCTCCCCTCGCCCCCGCCCCTCGCCTCCTTCCCTCGCGCCCTCCCCTTGCCCCTCGCCCCCGCTCCTCCCCTCGCGCCCTCCCCTCGCCCCTGCCCCTCGCCTCCTTCCCTTGCGCCCTCCCCTCGCCCCCGCCCCTCGCCTCCTTCCCTCGCGCCCTCCCCTCGCGCTCGCCCCCGCCCCTTGCCTCCTTCCCTCGTGCCTCCGCCCCGGAGCCGCAGCAAAGGCTTTAAAGAGCCGCATGCGGCTCTGGAGCCGCAGGTTGCCGACCCCCGAACTAGTCCATGAGGTGACCATCGCCTGTCAACCTCCTCCTCCTGAGACTCACCGTTGCCCTTTAAAACTCAGTAAGAAGGAGGTTGGGGGCAATCCTGAAATTAGCCTTATCCGCTGTGGTCTAAACCACAGAGCCTAGGGCTTGATGATCAGAAGGTCGACGGTTTGAATCCCCATGACGGGGTGAGCTCCCGTTGCTCGGTCCCACCTAGCAGTTCGAAAGCATGTCAAAGTGCAAGTAGATAAATAGGTACCACCCCGGCGGGAAGGTAAATGGCGTTTCCGTGCACTGCTCTAGTTCACCAGAAACGACTTAGTCATGCTGGCCACATGACCTGGAAGCTGTACGCGAGCTCCCTCGGCCAATAAAGCGAGATGAGCGCCGCAACCCCAGAGTTGTCCATGACAGGACCTAATGGTCAGGGGTCCCTTTGCCTTTACCTAGAGATGCTGACCAATGAATCTGTGAAATAAGAAGCTGTGCAGGCTGGTCCATTAGCATGAATGGGACACTACCGCACCAAGTCCAGTCTGCCCACAGTTACCCCTCACCTGCCTGCCTTCCTATTTTTCCAGGGTAGAGGGATGAATTTTAGGCCTTCAGAGCAAAACAAAAGAGTGCCTCTGAAACCTGTTTGTGGCAGTCCTTTTTAACACACACACACACCAAATGCTTTAGAATAATGCTGTTATTTCTGCTCCCCTTTCCTTCCTCATTGTCCTAACCTGCTGGGTAATAGCACGAAGTTCTAGGGGCCATGGGAAATGCAATTTCCCAAGGCCCCTCGCCATCTCTAAAAATACTGCTACAAGTTTGTTGGTTGCAATAGAGCAGAGAACCTGTGTCCCTCCAGATGTTGCTGGACTCCAACTCCCATCAGTCTCGGCCAGCATGGCCAATGGTCAGTGATTATGGAAGTTGGAGTCCAACGGGGGGGGGGCACAGCTTCCCACCCTGTGCAGTAAAATTTTCAGTGAGGACATGAGATCTGTTCTAAGCCTTTCTCCAAGCAGTGCATTCAGTCAGCAGTCTTTGAGTTAGGAGGGGAAGAAAGTGATTGTCAGTAAATGCTGTCGTGGTAACAAATATTTATTTTATAAAAATAGACACTGGGTTGCGGTAATGCTGATGTGCTAAATTTCTCTACTATGGAAATAAAGAGGGCTTTAAAATCTACAGCTCACTTAGAGCTTTCACTGTAATGATAGACACAGCACTAAAATGGGCTGTGAAATATGTTTTCTTTTCACAGGGACTTAGCTGGGCTTTGGAGGGGAAGCAAATTGGAGTGTCTTTCCCCGCACAATTCTAATTAGAGCCCAAAACAGCATTTGCAGAAGTGTGGATGTGTGCAGGGGATTCTGGGCAGATTTTGCAGCAATGTTCTGTATGGATCCCCTAGCAGAACCAAAAGCTTTTTGGAAGTTGGTCTTGTGAACAAATGAAATGGGTGGGTGTCTGCCAATGTGGTGGTGTCCTAGATGGATTGAGCCCACTTTCTGCAAACCAGGGGTGGGGAAACTGAGGCCCTCCAGATGTTTGCTAATTCATTATTATTATTATTATTATTATTATTATTATTATTATTATTATTACCCACCTTCCCAGTTTAAAAACTGGGCTCAGGGCGGCTAACAGCAAATATAAAACGTTGATTAAAATGCAACTTAAAAACAGCATAAAACAGCATAAAATACAACATAAAATGCAGCATCAATATCAATAAAATTCTAACATTCAGGGATCTTTTTTTTTTGGGGGGGGGGACCCAGTCAGTAGACATCAAATGATCACCAGGGCTAACTGGCCAAGTTGGTCCTACTAGAGCCAGCAAGGAGACCAGGGAAGAATTTAAATGTGGGGTCCCAGAAAGGGTTTCTTCATAGAAGAGGAAAGGGAAAAGGGAATAGAGGATCAGGGTAATTCAAATTGAAGGTCAGGCAGAATAGCTCTGTCTTACAGGCCCTGTGGAAGGAGGCCAGTCATGCTTAGAGACTAGCCATCCCCTATGGCCACTGGTCATGCTCTCTAGGGCTGATGGGAGTTAGGAGCCTTCTAACAACATCTGGAGAACCACATATCCCCCAGCCCTGCCCTAGATGATTGTGTCTGCAGTTTTGTGGTACTCATAGAGCCCCGTTTGTTACTGTGACTTCTGTACACAGAATGCCTTTTGCTAGCTAAGGCCAGTGTGCCAATTCTGACCACCACCACCCTGAACAGAGATACCTTGGCCACAGTTATCCATTATCTGATAACTTTCCTGATTTAAACTACATTAATGTAGTTACTGCAGAGCTGCTGATCCTCATGATGAGTATAATATGTAACTTGCAATGTCTAGACCAGCCTTCCTCAACCTTGGGTCCCCAGATATTGTTGGAGTACAACTCCCATCATCCCTGACCACTGGTCCTGCTAGCTAGGAAAGATGGAACTTGTAGTCCAACAATATCTGGGGACCCAAGGTTGAGAAAACCTGGCCTATAATGTCTCTTACACTTCTTCGCCTCCTCATTGTTAAGAACAACCATTGTTAGTTACTTTGATTTCTTTCTTTCTTTTCTTTTTTGGAGGGAGACACAAATAACAACTACAGCTTGCAGCCTAAAATACTCATAGTTGATGAGTTCTAATGATTTCATGGAATCCTATGACTACAAAAACCTTGATGCAGTTCTACCATGAGAGAAAAAATATGTGCCATGCACTGAAAGCCTTTGGGGGCCTTCAATGAAGCAATCAGCTGCCCACAATGTTTGAATGACTGTGTAAAACCAAACCGGCTGAATGACAAAGTGGCCAAACATATATATTCTGCAGTATTCTGCGGGTATCAAAAATGAAAGTCTCTCAGCAAGTTTTACATATGCGTGCCTAATCGGATCATTCAAAAACAAACATCGAGGAGAGGGGCACTTGAATCTTCAAGAGGACTGAAGTTTTATCTTCCCTTTCTCATCTTCCTTGAGAATAATTTGCTTTCAAAAGTTAATAACCAAAATGCATTCATCTTCTGTAGCTGTTACCAGCCCATAGCAAATTGCTTTTATTGTCAGAACTACAAATTTGGGCCTCGTAATCAATATGGCCATTTTATGAGCTGTCTATAAAGAGACTAGAAGATGTAGCATTGCTTTGATTGTCAAGGAATAAAGATCAATTGGTCCCCACAGCTTCTTCACAATAGATTCCCAGTTGGTGCTCATTGGCTAACACATCGTGCCTCGGCCCCAGCCCTCCCCCATCTCTTTTCCAAATCATGCAGTCAATACTTTTTCCCTCTGCATTCCTGTTAAGCACTCCCCCCTCCCATGTGCAACCCCAATTAATATGTTAAAGAGGGTGAGCAGGTAGGTAAGGAAATCCTTTGAAGTCTTCTTTTCCAGTGCTACTCCACTATAGGCATGAAATCAAAATTATTACACTTGCCTCCAGTTTCCCACACGCACCCCTCTTTTTGAGCAGAAGCAGAGGATGTCGTGATAATTCCTACATCTTGCAAATTCTTGGTTCCCAAATGATTCTGGGTCTCATTTGTCTATCTCTGGGCAGCTTTCCGTGGCCAGTGTAACACAGCAGAATACCAGAACTCTGTGAGGTTCATCCAGTGACACCGAGTGGTAGAAGATGTAGGACAGATAAGAGGCAGGGCTTATTCCCAGTGTGCATAGTTATGCACTTAAGATGTGGTGATGAACACCAACATGGATGGGGATCAGGCACATTCATGGACAAGGATTTAAAAGGGCCTTGGACAATTTCATAATTGTCATGATAGCTGAATACCAGTTGCCAGAGAACAACAGTGGGAGCGAGCTATTGACCTCTTCTTCTTGTGGGTTTTCTATAGGCAATTGGTCCGTCCCTATTAGGATACATCAGTAAACAGGTAGTCTTTTACTTGGATGTATATGTTGGATGGTTCACGCTCTGAATACATGTGTGCTATAGACGTTGGTTTCACGGGCAAGGTTTGGAAGAGTGCATATCATCATGGGCAGCATTGGCTGGTGCAGACCCCACTCACCTGGTGACAGTGCATGTGGGTGATTACCTGGATAAGGTTACATTCAGCAGATGGGATGGTGAACTGCAGGCTTCGTGGCTTGCAAGGAGGAGACAAATGCCCAGCCAATGGAAAGAGCATGAGTGTACATGCATAAATGAACATGAATGAGCATGAAACTGTGAATGAACATGAATGAACCTGTCTTAAGCTAATGGGTCGTGCCAGCTGTGCAAAAATGTCCCAGTTCCTGGACCAAGGGGTGAGCAAAATATCGCTCTTCCACATCACACTCACCACAAAATGGGTGGGCATTAGGAGGATTTTGGTATGGGGGGGCAATTTTCAGTGTGAAAGAGCCAGGAGCTCTTCAAAACACCATTGGGGGGGCAGCCATTTTGAAGTTTGTTTGTTTTTCCCAGAGTGCTGTGTTCTGAGAGACTTTAGGTGAATAATGGTGGTTGTCACAAAATGGCGGCCCTATTATCTCCCCTTGCCCCAAAGAAAAAACACCCAACTGCTGAAAATACAAAGTAGAGAAATCAGTTTCACCCCCTCTTTCATCATAAAACCTCTCCCTCACCTTGACATTTAGGACAAACCTTTGGCCTTTTGCAAGTTGGGCTGAGCTCAGCATGGGGGAGGGGGGACACCATGCAATTGCACTTTCTAAGTGGGCCCAGGCCTGTTTCAATGGTCTGGCCTAGCTGTGCTTCTAACACAAGGATGGGAAGCCTCCAGCCTGCAGTCCTAATTAGGCCCACCAGGCTTCCCCCTTGTGCTCTCTGGGCCATTTTGGCCAAGTCAGGACCATCCTGCCCTACAGACAGGTGGAAATCTGGCTGAGCGGCCATGTTTTGGTCCAATTCTGGAATCCATGGGAACAGCAGCAAGGTGAAAGAGGAAGTAAGGCGTTTCAAAGGCTCATGGACCATGGATGGCTCAGAATGAGCAACTTGTTTGGAGAAAGGCTGGAAGCAGGCTGAGGCCTTTTATGCCTCCAGACTGCCTTCTCCAGGTGCCAGCCCCATGAGAAAATTTCAGAGCCAAACTTCTGGCCTGAAGATGCACAGTCCTTCATTTCATAGCCTTCCTTATTGTGTGCTCCAGGCCTTCCTAGATTGGTGATGTGTTGGGCGGCACTTCAAGGGAAGGTTCTATGATAATCCAGGTTCAGACCCGACAGGCCCTGGTGGTTTTGGGGGGTTCCCCGGGGAGTTCCTGTCCAACATCTTCTGAGTACAGCAGTCTCCTTATCTTCCACAGTCAGCCCTGACCCAGACGTGGCTCCCCATCTGGTGTTCCTGTTCCATTGATTCCATGCCCAGATCACTGCTGGACACAGGGGTCATGACCGCAGTGCTTTAAAGAGGAGGGACTTTGGAAACCTTCCAAAGCACCCTGAAAGGGGCTTCCAAAACCCTGACAATTAGCTGGTTGTCAGGTCTTCAGAAGCCCCTTTCAAAGCTCTGTCTAGCACAGCACTTTGAAAGGTTCTTAGAATGCCACTTTTGCAACATGCCCTACAAGACACCTGTGAGGGGAAAAGTCAGCTGATCTCATAGTGCTGTCAAATAATTGACAGGCAGGCAGCTCTGCCCCCTATCAAACTTGGCCCAGTAGGGATTGGGGGGGGGGAGATAATTGTCTGCCCTGGTGGCTAGATCCAGTCTCTCTCTCTCTCCTCTCTCTCTCCTCTCTCCTACTGTTTTCAACTCACTGTTTTAAAACTCACTGCTCCTTTATGTCCTCTGCCCCAGGGGACTCTTGAGGAACTTGTTTTAAAACAAACAAGGACTGGGATCGCAAAGACTTTGCAGTCCTTCCATCTGAAGTGGAGTGCAGCTGCGGTGTTAATTAAGGATGAAAAAGTAATGGTCCTTTGGTCTCCATGGTGACAGCGATGTTTCGAGGAATGGCACAAGTTTAAATCCCCTTTGATCTTAAGCGCTGTTGCTGAAACGCAGACTGTACCACCCAGTCGTTGTTCTCGTGCAATGTGATATCTCAGTGTCGAGAAGCCAACTTGAATGACAGGGAAGTGCGTGTGGTGGAACTCTGATTTCAGTGAGTGGATGTGTGTGTGTGGAGGAAATGTGGTCTTTAAACGTTGCTGGTTTTTCCCCTCTGCAATTGCTGAACAACAAAACAAGTTGTATTGTATTGTTTTGCATTGTTCTACAACATGGATACATGATGCCAATTAAGCTGGTATATATTTATTTACTTTGGCATTATTTTTTATTTAGCTTCTGAGAATTATGGACTATACTGAAGTCCTGACCCTGTCTGGCTTTATTATAGATTTCACAAAACATTGTCCACGCACATGTAAGCCTATCATGTTAAGGACTAGAAACTTAGTCCTTAGTCCATGCACAACCTCATGCACAACTAGAGATGTACTTAAGTGGTGGCCCTGAAGCTCTTGCCTGCCTTACTTCTCCTCCTGTGGCCTTGAAGGGAGATGAGGAATATCTGTACATATCTGAGAGCCCACAGGAAGCCAGGCATCTGGTGTGTGTACCTCCAGTCCTGAGGCAGGGATGTCCAGATGGAACAGTGCTTCAGTGCCACTAGCCATATTGTGTAATGGTTACAGGGTCAGGACTAGGACCTTAGAAACCAGGGTTCAACTCAGCACTCAGCCATGAAGGTTACTGGGTGGTTTTGGGCCAGTCACCAACTTTCAGACTCACCTTCCTCTCAGAGTTGTGATGTTTCTGTTCCAATTTGTATTCATCACAAGCAGTGCTTCCTCCAAGCGCTACAATACTCAACTTTCTGCCTGCTCCCTAACATTTGCGTAACTTGGCTAACTTACATTTGTTTCATTGTAAAGGAAACAACGAAACAATGCAAAATAAAAAGTAATTGATTACTTCTTTTCTATAGACTTCAAAAAATAAATCTAACCAAAAACGATGTGAAGAGATGCCTATCTTTTTTGCTTGGCTGATTTCCATTCCTGACCACTGACAAATGCCCAAATTGCAGCAATTTCAATTTCCTTTTCAGTTTTCTCTGCCAGCATCCCTATGGAGAGCCATGTATTTCACCCTGGATATACCAGAGGAAAACTGAGGTAGAATTGCAATAAAATAATAATAAAATAAATCTGCTGTGGGTGTGGGAGTGATTCCTACTCTCTCTCCTCCAAGGAGACCTTCCACCCCAATTCTGGGCAGGTCTGAATACCAAAACCTAGAGATACGCAGAGCTTTCCTGAGAAATGTAATGAATAATCAGACTTGATTTGGCTTCCCTAGGTTTCCTGGCATTTAGCTTTTAGTCAAATGTTGGTGGCAACTCTGCAATAAATGCCATGCCCTTTTACATGGCCCTGAAGTTATTGCCATGCAGGAAGTGAGTTACTTTATGAGCATCTGTGCATTTCCACCTCTGGTTTATGGCACTGCCTGTGTAAACACAGTAAAAAATAAATAGACTCTTCTTGGGGGCAGCAAAAGGTAACTTAATGTACACAGAAGGAATGATAAATAAACCATGATGTTTTCTTCAGTGACTTTTCTCAGACTGGGGAGGAATTTCCCGCATTGGATTTCCCTTTGTGATAACTTCATCTTAGGTTAAATAACAGCAAAGAGTTGTAGGGAGTGGTGGGTTAGCATTGAGCAGAAATGAGGGTAACTCAGGAGTGACGCATTTGCTTTGCATGCAGAAAGTCCCAGGTCCAATCCCCAGCGCTCCATGTAGGGATGGCAGGGAGCCTTTTTCTGAAACCCTGGAGAGCCGCTTACAGTCAGTGTAGACAATAATGAGTTAGATGGACCATTTGCCTGACTTATTATAAGGCAGCCTGCTATGTCTTAGGTGAGCCAGGAATTGCACCAGATGTTGTTCTGCTTCTGCTCCTATCATCCCTGACCATTGGCCATGCCAGGTGAGACTGATGGGCCCTGGAGCTGAAGAACTTCTGAAGGACCACAGGTTCCCCATCCCTGAGGATGAGGAAGGAGGCTTGTACACACGTTACTCTCAATACAGTCCCTGCACATGTACAGGTGCTTGTGTGAAATACACTTGTCAATTGTTCACAGCTCAGCTACTGTGTACACAGAGAAACAGGCTGTGGAGTCACTGAAGGTTACATGCGATTAACGTTATGGATCACAACCCAACTATTTGTGTGCACCGATAGTACACTCCTTGAATGTTAGGTGTAACACTCCGGAGACAGAGGAGCAGGCCAGAAGTCAGGAGCAAAGCATGGCTCAGGAACGCATCAGAGCTCTGGTGTGTTTCATCCATACTGCTCATAGAATCAGCCATTACTCTTCCCCATCCTTCCTTTTGGAAGTTTTGTGCCAGGCATTTGGAGGGAGAGCCAGGAGTTGCCAGGAATCATCAGTCAGATTCCAAGGAGCTGACCCAGCCATCTCTCATCTGATGTCCTCCAAATGATTTGGATTCCTAGCTCCCATGAGTGCCAGCCAGCATGGCCAGTGGCCAGGGATGATGGGCGCTCTGGTCCAAAACATCTGCAGAACACCTCATGGGGTAGAGCCTGAGCTACCTATAGCACATGCTCCTGTGGCAAAATGTCAGCCTCACCTGAAGCCTCTGTAGTCCAAGTCAAGCAGAGAAGGTCTTCAGCTGGCGGGTCAGGACACACTATGGGTCGTGGCCTGATCCAAGGTGGGTCACAACAGGAGCACTACCACCTTGCAAGTATATGGTAGCAGATTAAGAAATGGGTCCCTAAATGCATGTTTGGGTTAAAAGTGGATCCTGGGTCTGAAAAGGTTGAAGGTACCCACAGTAGGTTAAGCAGGTAGCCTGGCTGGGTGGGGCCTAGGGACTCTTCATTGCCCAGAGGACTGCCCAAACTGCGGCCCCAGTGACCACCACATGGGACAACCACACACATGGGTTCCTGGTTTCAGGCCCTGACAGCGAGGAATTCAAGAGTTCTCAAAGATTGCTCTGGCATCAGTGGAACAGGCTGATCCATTTGCCTGTTTGCCTAATGACTGGCTCAAGTTTTCATGGGGAAATGTCATCTCCTGTGGAAGGAGGCAGGGCTCCTTGAATCTAATTGCTCCCCAAAGGCTGCAAGAGTGATATATCAGTGGCGCACATATCAGCATCTTTTGCACATTATTAGCAATAACACATGCTAATAGGGGTCTTGGGATAGGAAATCACTAATGTGAGTTGTCTGTCGGAGAGCATCTCACCCCACGCAGTCTCAGCTTTCTAGGGCCTGAGGTCAGAAGCACAGCAACATTTTCATTCTTGAAGGGGGGGGGGGGAAGCAGGTTGATGGAAGACAAGGGTGACAGCTGAAGCTGTCGCCTTTGCTGGCTGCTGTTTATATAAGGTTGTGAAAGTTACTCAGCCCACAGCTCCATGGGTGGAGAAATTGTGGCTTTCTGGATATCATTAGGCTCCAACTCCTGTCATCCCTAGCCAGCATGACCAAAGGTCAGGGTTTATGGGAGTTGGAGTCCATTGGCATCTGGAGAGCTATCACTTCCCCACCCCTGTTTTAAGGTATGGAAGGCCATGGGATGGCTTCTGATGGGAAGGAGACAAGCTTAGAACTTGAGGAGATGGTTGTGGAAGTGTTGCTTAGCAACTAGGCAGAGTGGCATGATTTTGTTGAGATAGCAGGTGCCCTGATTGGCTGTCGGATTCTGAGGGAGTTCCGCCTCTGTGTGTTTGATGGAACGTCTCCCTGCTTTGTACAAGGTGGATAATAAGAAAGATAAAGCCTCTCTGTTTATTTCTCCTCAAACTATACACTGCTTTTCTTCAGTATCCTCGGTAAAGTGGACTCCATCTGCATTATTTAAGTGACTTTCTTAACAGCGTGTGGTTCTCAAGACCTCTCTACTTGGGACTTTTCTGAGGCCATGTCCCCTTCTCAGGCCACATCTCTCAGCAGCCCCCTTCCACACCCTCATTGAGTACTATTGCCTGACTGGCGTGTGCCCTTGAACTTGGTTAATGGCTCTTCCTTGCCTGGATGAAAGACGGAGAGGGGTGTGTCTTCAGAAACCACTGATTTATGTGCAGCTGAAATTCAGCCTGCTGTACAAAGGTGGGAGTCCCATCCATTGCTTAGTCCGCTTCTCCTCTGGTCCTTCCCACTGCTAGCAAGGGGCTGCCAGAAGGTTCCTCACAAGCGAATGAGGCCTTCAGAATAAAAACTGCCCCAGCCCTGCTTTAAAACAAGTGTCAATGCAGAAAGATGCCATTGGGCACCTCTTGGGGGCGGGGAAGGAATCCAGACCTTCCCCACTTAGGTGGACGGTTCGGAAAAGCAAACTGAGTTGTATCTTGTTCCGTGAGGGCAGCTCATTAATGGACTATCTCACTTAGTGATTCCCATCCCTGTTTTTGCATGGAATAGCAAAGGCAGAAGGTTGCCCCTGGTCTCTCGGAATAATTCAAAGGCCGCCTGAAGATCCAGGGCCTTTGCAATGCCTGGGCACAGCCGCCCTCCCTCTTTTGACACGCAGAGTCAGATCCCTGACCTTCCTTTCTCCGGGGCTGTTCTGAACGGCTTGAGTTTGCCCTCTCTGTCTTCAGGTGCATCCTTACAATTTAGCAGCGTGTCTCCGCGCCGAGTTTAGCCATCCTCTTGTAATTAATTTAACAGAAACTGCAGCAACTGAAGGCCAAAAGGGATTGTTATTTCATTTGTACTGAGTGGGAATTAAGACATCGTGTTTTGCTGGCTGCAGCCCGTAGTGTTAGCCGGGGCACTTCGGGTTTCACAATGAAGAATCATCGGCATTAGCCTTAATTGGACGCATCCTTTGTCAGGCTCATTTCCTCTTTTTTCTTTTTCAAATGAAGTGGGGGGAGGCGGTGGGGGTTGAACTGTCTGCTTTCAAAAGGCTGAGAGCACCAAGAGTTACAGTATAAATGTAGAGCCAGGACAAATTTCTGCATAGATCTTAATGGGATTCCCACATACCTGAGAAGTCCAGAGAATCATAGAATTGTAAGGTTCAAGGGAACTCAAAGAGTCATCTAGTCCAACCCCCTTGAATGCAGGAATCACAGTTAAATAATTCCTGACAGATTGCCATCGGACCTCTGTTTAAAAATCTCCAATGAAGGAGAGTGCACTATATTCCAAGTGATTCCATCTGCTGTTGAACAGCTCTTACCATCCAGTTCCCCCCCTCTTAATGTTTAGTCGGAATCTCCTTTCTTGTAATTTGAATCCACTGGTCTTGCCCTCTGGGGCAGCAGAAAACAAGCTCGCTCCATCTTCCATGTGACAGCACTTCAGGTATTTGAAGATGGATATTGTATCACCACTTAGTTTTCTCTTCTCTGGACTAAACATACCTGACTTCTTCAACCTTTCCAGATCCTTCATCACCTTGGTCACCCTCCTCGGCACATGTTCCAGCCTGTCAAAGTTGTCACATATAATGGGGAACCTTTGGCCTTCCAGATGCTGTTGGATTGCAACTTCTGCAATCTCTAACCCCTGGCCATCCCAGTTGGGGATGGTGGGAACTGGAGTAGCATCTGGAGGGACACAGGTTTCCCACTCCTTTTGCAGCAGATCACACCAGTGCTACTTTTTCTAGAAAAAGAGGTGCCGGAACTCACCATGAACACCTCATTTGTTCTCTTGGAATGGCATTGGCGCCCACCTGAGAGGTTCCAGAACTGAGTTCCAGAGAGTGCCAGCTGGAAGAAAAAAGCCCTGAATCACACCCATCTCCTCACAAATCAAGCACTTGTGAAGAAATATGTGCTGCTTTATAAGAGTTGGTGCAGGGAAAGCGATTATCCAATAAATTTCCAATTTTGCCTACTATACACATTTTTGTAAAGCATTTCCCCCAAATGTCACTCATTTTTGCATGTTATTTTCACTAGCATGTGCATTTTGAAGCACACTATACGCCAGTATAAGCATTTTTGCACACGTTTACTTGGCTGGATTGCGAAATCTGGAGAAGTGTGAGTTCCAGAGGATGACTATGTTCCAGCTCATGTATTGTTTCAGAAAGTTCAAATTAGAATCATAGAATTGTAGGGTTGGGAGGGACGCCAAAGGTCATCTAGTCCAAACCCCAGGTGGATGTGCAGCTGGGCGCAGGGGATATTGTAAGGGCTGAGTTGTAGGCAGCTGCCGAGTGAGAATTGGGGGTTTAAAGGTCAAATTAGGGACTGGTAAAGGGTTTGAGTCTGCCATTCACTGTGGAACACACTGAGCTAAACAGATCCTTCACCCAATTTGGGGAAAGATTGCTTCCTATGTCCCTAATTACCCCCCTGCCCTCTACAATGTCCTGCAGCCATTGCTTTGCATCTAGCGGTGCCTTCAGTGAAATATAGAACTGAGTTACTTTATGAGCATCTGTGTGCAGCAACCACTTCCTTTTTATAGCAGTGTCACTGTAAACATGGTTAAAATAAATAGACTCCATTCTTATGGGCGGCAAAGAGATAACTTAATGTGCAGAGCAAGCATATAAAGAAACGGTGATGTTCTTCTCGGATAGGAGAGGAGGCGTGGGAGAGTGATTCTCTCAACATTCTCTGTGGTTGAGCATCTTCTTTTTTTAAAAGCAGCTGGTACAACAAGCTCAGGTGCTGCACTATGGTGGCCTAAGCTAGAAAGGCTAATGGTCAGAGTTGTAGTTGTAGTTCAACACTGAGAGTCAGCGTGGTCTAGCAGTTAGAGTGCAGGACTAGGACCTGGGAGATCTGGGTTCAAATCCCCACTCAGCCATGAAGTTCACTGGGTAACCTTGGGCCAGTGACTCACTCTCAGCCTGACCTATCACAGGGTTGTTGTTGTGAGGATAAAATAGAGAGGGTGAACTTTTTGGAGAGTAAAACTCCAAGGTGGCTATCACCTATGGAGGCGAAGGCCTTGAAAAAACTTAATATGGACGCTAATTGGCCAAAATACTGGGAAATTTTAGAACAGGAAGGTGATAAATTGAAATTGCAGAGTTATGACAAACTCAAAGAGAAGGTGCGAGACTGGTTACACTATTTTCAAATAAGAGAGGTTTATAACTTGGATTAAAAAAATGGTTTCCAGGTGGAAAAATCAAAGTTGGAAACAGAACTGTTAGAACCCAATGTAAAGACACTTTCGAGAATGTATAATCTGCTGTTGAAATGGAATACTGAGGAAGAAACAGTAAAATCGGCAATGATAAAATGGGCACAAGACATAGGCCATAATATCATGTTTGCTGACTGGGAGAAGTTGTGGACCACCGGGATTAAATTTACGGCATGTAATGCCTTAAGAGAGAATATTATGAAAATGATGTATAGGTGGTACATGACCCCAGTCAAGCTTGCAAAAATATATCATTTGCCCGATAACAAATGTTGGAAATGCAAAGAGATTGAAGGTACATTCTTTCACCTTTGGTGGACGTGCCCAAGGATCAAGGCCTTCTGGGAAATGATATATAATGAACTGAAAAATGTATTTAAATATACTTTCCCGAAGAAACCAGAGGCCTTCCTCCTGGGCATAGTGGACCAATCGGTGTTAAGGAAGGATAGAACCTTTTTTATGTATGCTACAGCAGCAGCAAGAATTCTCATCGCAAAGCATTGGAAGACACAAGATCTACCCACCTTGGAAGATTGGCAGATGCAACTAATGGACTATATGGAGATGGCAGAAATGACTGGCAGAATCCGAGACCAGGGAGAGGAGACGGTGGAGGAAGATTGGAAGAAATTTAAAATTTATTTACAGAAATACTGTAAAATTTTTGAATGTTAAGGACATTGAAATGAGTCGCAGGGGCTTTAGCAACAAAGTAAAATGTAAGATTGGATTACCAACAGATAAATTAATAGGATATGAATTTGCTGAATTAATTTCTAAAAAGGGATACAAGAAAGGGAGACGTGAGGAAGTCGGGAAAATAAGTTAATTGAAGATGAGAAATTAAGAAAGAGGGAATTTTTGTTTTTTGTTACTATATGTGCTTTTATTTCTTTTTTCTTCTTCTTTTGATGTGTTTAATGTTTGTATTTTTGTATTGTATTGTTTTTTGTGATTTTGTACTTTCTTTGTCTTTGTATGCTTTTTTATTGTGAAAACTGAATAAAATATTTATTAAAAAAAATAGAGAGGGTGAAACAATATACACCGTCTTAAACAAAAGGTGGATATAGATGTATTTATAGTAATGGCAATTGCTATTTGGGGGGTGAGAGCAAGGAAAGACCTTCTGCGGTAGCAGGAATCCTCATACTGGCTTCCACTAGTGACTAGTGGAACAGTTTAGTCGTATCCAGCCTTACATCCATTGCACTTTTGCCTCTGGTATTGCCCAACCCAGGCATGTGGCCCTCAAAAGATTGCTTTCAAGGGAATGTGATCCACAGGCTGAAAAGGTTTTGCACACCTGCTCTAACCACTACACCACATTGGCTCAACAATATCTGGAGGTCTGCAGGTTCCTTGTCCCTGATTTAGCTGCCACACAGGAACCTTCTTGCTCTCTGCTGCTCCTGGAGAAAATTGTCTCTTGATCTTCTTCAGCTGCTATTATTGCTTTTGTTTCAGGGGAGTTGCGTATTTAACATTTGTCTCTAACTGCAGCTGCTTCGTTGATTGATGATGCCCTGATAGCTTTTATGGGCTTCATTGGCATGTTGCTTTATAAGTATAGTGGAAAACCTTAAATATTCATAAAATACCAACTCACCAAGGTGTAGATATAACTGCTCATTAAGCTGGAAATCTGATTTATACTCTCAAGGACTGAGAAGAATTTCAGAACATTTCAGACAGAAGGGGCAAAGTCTCACTGGTAAGGATAGACCAACCTGTCAATTTCAGATTCTGCCCATTTTTTGTTTCCCCAATCTTAAATGAAACTTATTTTGCATTCCTAGTTGCTGATGGCAACCATTTTTTTAAACCCACAAACTTCCAAGGTAAGGGCAGGTTACCATTGCCCTCACTCTGACTGGGCTTCATGACAACACCACATGATGAGGCACCATCATGAAGTCAAATAGGACAATGCTGGTATGTCTCCTTCCTGTGGCCCTTCCCCACAGTGCTTGCCTCGGTGCTTGAGAGGGCCAACCCTGGTTTGGGGACAAGCCTCAGTGGATCTTGGAAGGACCTTGGGTATCTCATGATGTCACGTGTGAAGAATCCTCTCCTCCCCCGGTGGCATCAAAGGCAAGAAAAACAAGCAAGTTTGTATTTATGGGTTTTATTTAGTCATCTGGGTGCAAAACAAAAGAATCCATGTCTCCACGCAAGAGAGACGTTGCCTACTCTGAGTCCCTCCTCTTCTGTCCCCAACAACATCCTGAGTCCCTATGGGAAGTCCCAGGAGCCACATGCCTCTGCATTCTCTGCGTTCTTCCAGACTCTCCAAGGAGGTCTCTGCGGGCTGCTGTCTCACTCCCCCCTCTTCCTCCACTATCTCGTAACTTGGCAGCTGTAATTCAACCCTGTCTCCTTCTCCTCTCGAAACTGCTAGAGAAAAGGAGGGCGAATCTTCCCCCTCTCCCTCGTCTTCCGAGAGGAGCCAAGGAGACAAAGGGGATAGTTCCCAGTCTTCCTGTTCAGTTCAGTCCCTGGCACATGAAATCCCAGCAGTCATGGAACTTAAGAAGAGCAGCCCAAATGCCCTTCTACTCCCGCGTCCTGTTCTTACAGTGAGCAGCCAGATGCCTATGGTGAGTCAGAAAGCAAGACCTGTGCCAATGCAACCTCTCCACTTGCAGTTCCCAGAAACTGGTGCTCCACTGCATACTGCCTCCAGCAGCGATAGCAAAATATAGTCCTTGTGGCTAGCAGCCATTGGGGATGCCTGCTAGTGGAGTGTAAGAAGAGAGCCAGTGTTTCTACAGCAAAGTGACAACTGTAGGAAGGTGTGAAGCCAATACAGTAAGGAAGGGATGGGGGACCTGTGGCCGTAGAGATGCTGTTGGGCTCCACTTCCCACCACCCCGAACATCGGTCACAGTGGCTGGGGCTGCTGGGAGTTGGAGTCTTTTCGATGACATTTGGAGAGCCCCGGTTCCTCACCCTTGCTATGAATGGTAAAAGGCTGAAATCTAAGACCACTGTTGTAAACTGGGGTGAAGTACTTGTAGTCCTTCCAATGCTCTTGGACTACACCCCCCTATAATCCCCAGGCATTGGCCATAGTGGCAGGGGTTGATGGGAGCTGGGAATCCAACAACATCTGGAGAAGCCCTGTTTGCTGCCATAAAGAATAATGTCCCACCTCCACCCCTGAGAGAGGAAGAGACTCAAAGGTGAACTTCTCATACCATAAGTGATTGGTACATCACTATACATCAACTTGTCCTGCCAAAAATGACATTACAAACCTGACATTTTATTAGTTTCTTTTTGCTGTGACCTCTATTTTTTATTTTCAAAAAAGGCTTTTTAAGATAGAAAGGCAGCAAGAAGAGGAGCATGGGAAATTCACCCGACAAAATCCATTAGAGAGTTTAATGCGCTCTGACATGACAGAATAAGGGATAGTCTCTGCAGTGTGCCTCCTGGTAAAGACTCCCCGGGCCTCCTGTAGATCCAGCAGACTGCAGCAGTCGTGGCTGCTGTGATGCAGTCTTAATTTGGAGTCATTTTATTAAATCAGAGAAAGGCAACTAGCAGCCCAAGGGCTCCATCTGGCCTCCAAAATATTCTCATTTGGCCCATGGGATACCTCCAAATAGAAAAGATGCATGTGCCTTAATACTTTCCCTTTTGCTCTTGCAAATGAGGCATGGGATAAGGGTCTTCAGCTCCAGCCTTTCAAGGGTGAAGAGAGCCCTCTGCCTCTCATGCACAGTAGTCTAGGGGCAAATCCAGAAGTGCAGGGTCCAGTTATAGCCATGGCCCCTTCTAAGACTAGACAACCTTCTAAGAGTATACAATAATCTTGCAAATAAACTGTCAGGGGTTCAGGAGCAGAGGCGAGGGCAACGGAGGAAACAGAGAGCGAGGGGGAGGAGTCCGAAGAGAAAATGAGTGATGACGACGACCCGAGATCTCCGAGTCTTTCCAGTGAATCAGAAGATTCACAGAAAGGAGCGCCAGTGGCCAGAGCAAGGGGGGAGCCTAGGGGGACACCCCAGGAAGAAGGGTCCAGAGGGGGCTCAGAGGGCAGCAGTTGGAAATCGGGGCCAGCGTCACCAACAGAGCGCAGTGGAGAGGAAGGGCGCCAGGTATCGAGCTCTGGCAGCTCGCAGCAGGGGGGAGGGCATGAGTCAGGAGTGGCCACACCTCCATCGGGGAGCGAAGAAACGGTTAAGCGGAAAGTGGAAGGTTGGGCGCGTGCGCCGAGTTCAAATGCACAGGAAGGTGGCGCAGTAAGCAGCCCGGAAAGGGAGCCAGGTCCTAAAGCCCGACGCAAGGAGACAGAAGGGTCCGGGGGGTCCGCGTCAGAAGAGTCCAGGAAGGAAGAGACCGCGGGGGGCAGAGGGACCCAGAGAAGAACGGTCAGGCGGAAAAGGTGGAGTAAGGCTAGGGTATTAAGCTGGTGTACAGGGGGCGGAGACTCAGACGGAGCTTCGCCGGTCTAACCCATAAGACGTAGAGCTGCACGCAGCAGCTTGAGAATGGAAACTGTAACTCAATAAAGACTTTTATAAAGTGAACGCTGGCTAGCGTGATCCTCTGTGAGCTAGGATCTGGAAGCAGCTCTGACATAAACAATATGAGGGATGTGTTGCAAGTATCAATGCAGATCTCCATGTGTTGCTTTTCAGCTGTATCGACTATTTCCTATGCATGCACATGGGCAAATTCCTAGGTGTGCTCCACTATCTTCTTTTGGGGTGACTTAAGTCGTGTTTCCCTTGAAGTTCCATTCTACATAACAAAACTGGCATTCCGTTTTCTTGAAACTGAAGCACCTTGTGTTTTCAGCATTCTTACATGCTTTGCTTTGAAGCATACGAAACAATGGCTCCTCTGTGCTCTTCCCACATGCTTTCTCCAGAGTGAGCCTAGGAGCTAATCTGCAGTGACTGAGTCACCTCCTGTCACTGTGAATGTCTCCAATCAGCACAAAGAGTGAAAAGGCTTCTCCATGACTAAAAATCTCCCCTTCCATGCTGATTTGGTGAATACAGGAAGCTGGAGATAAGGACCCTGCTGCTGAAATAAGCAATGAGATCCCCACCCCCCTCACAACCCCAGATCACTACACTTCTGCATATGCACATTATCCAATCACTCCAAGGAAAGGAAGTGAAATCCTCTGGCCCTCCAGATACTGTTGAACATAAACTCTCATCCTCCTCAGCCAGCTTTGCCAATGGCCCGGGATGATAGAAGTTGTAGTCCAACAGCAATGGTGATTTTCTAGAGCAGTGTTTCCCAACCACTGTTCCGCGGCACACTAGTGTGCCGCGAGATGTTGCCTGGTGTGCCGCGAGATGTTGCCTGGAGGGAGGCGGGCGAGTCGGGCGGCGAGAGGCGGGGCGGCGGCGGTGAGGAGAGGCCGCCCAGCGCGGGGCTCTCGCCGTCTGCCTGCCTGGCTGCCTGCGAGCTCGGCGGGCAGCGCCTCCGTCCGCAGCGCCCGCCTCGCGGCTCTCATTCCCTGCCCCTGCCAAAGCTCACCCAGCCAAGCCGCGCTCTCCTTCCTGCCTCGCTTTGCTGCCTCCTCCCCCCCCACCCCCAAAGCTTGGAGGTTCCCCGGCAAGGGGGAGGGAAAAAAATTGAAACTTACACTTTCGTGCGTCCCTCCCGGCGTGACGCTGCGCGCTGACGTCACGGGGCTGTAATGGTGGTGTGCCTCGAGATTTTTTTCATCAAACAAGTGTGCCTTTGCCCAAAAAAGGTTGGGAAACACTGTTCTAGAGGTTAGACTACCAGTTCTTTCTCCATGTGGTCTGATGTAATGATGCAAGCAATAAGTTTGCTTACCAGTCCCAAGTTAAATCAAACCTGCACATAAGGATGGAAAGTTTGGGAACCACTGCCCTAAAAGCAGCCTAGGGGAGTTCTGTAGGGGAGGCTTTGTCAAAATCTTCCCAACAGAAAGAACATTTGATGTGCTGCCTTTTTAACATACTCTTTGGCCACCGTCTGAGAACCTATGCACTAGAGAGTTTCCCCAAGATACAGCTTTTACGTCATCAAGTGCAAAGGGAAAGGGAAAGGGAAAGGGAAAGGGAAAGGGAAAGGGAAAGGGAAAGGGAAAGGGAAAGGGAAAGCTAAGGTGGCCAGTTTTCCTCCGACCAAAAGGGCACCTTGGCAGAGTGACAGCTAGGTCTCCCTCTTGGAAACGGGCAACCGGGTAAATGCATTGATCACCTAAGGCAAGCAGGTCTAAAGCTCTTTGTTGCCAATCTGTCACCCCCATGTCACTTTTACACCTTTCCTCCCAGTTAGCAGGTAGATGCTTTTGCCTTCCCCCCTGGGTTATTTATCCTTCCCAGGCAAGGGGTATTACATGCTGTCTCCTTTTCAACCGCGCTCTAATAAATTTTCTCAGCCGCCACGGTAAAACTGGGCCAAACGGATGGTGCGAGGGACTCATTTATCATGATTTCTGCCTTTGTGTCGTGCAGGAAATGAGTGGCTGAGAAGAACCAGCTAAGGCGCAAGGAGAGGGAGATAGAATTTCATCCTCTTTAAACTGACCTCAGAAAACCCCGCTTGAGCCAGGTTATTTGGTTCTGCTTATTGCCATTTTGGAGACGACCATGGTCCCACCCCCTTGCCCTTCCTTTTAATAATAATAATAATAATAATAATAATAATAATAATAATAATAATAATAATACTTTTTAAACTCCTGAAGTTCCTAGAATTAGGAAGTTAGTTCAGGATTTGTTCAGGCAGGGGAAAAAATCCTGCTTTTGTCGCTGCTCCCTATTAACGTATGACAAAACAACAATGCACAATGGGCTGGTTCAGACATAGCCCTGACCATAGTTTAGTGCAAGGGCTTGGGACCCTCCAAAAGCTTTTGGACTCTTAACTCCCATCAGCCCCAGCCATCAGGGCCAATCATCTGGGGTGAAGGGAGTTCTGGTCCAGCCTTAGTTTAGTGTTACAAGAAGATCTATCTGTTTCGATTAGTTTGCTTTTCTTAGCCACTATTTAATATGCTTTATTTTATATGCCAGTGTGGTTTAGTGGTTAGAGTGCTGGACTAAGAGGATAAAGCAGGAAGGGGGAGAATCATGTACACCACCTTGAGTTCCTTAGAGGAAAGTTGGGATATAAAAGTAATAAATAAAAGTAGACACACCAATCGGTCCACAAATAATAATATCTTGGAGGTCCCGGGCCTCATGGAGGTTAAACTGGCCTCAATCAAGGCCAAGGCCTTTTTGGCGTTGGCCCCAGCCTGGTGGAATGCTCTATCACAGGAGAGCAGGGCCCTGCGGGACTTGACATCCTTCTGCAGAGCCTGCAGGATGGAGTTGTTCTGCCTGGTGGTCCAGGCTCAGTTTGACCCCCCTCTATGGGACCCTGTAAGTTACCTCTTTGGCCGTTTTATTGGCTCATGTGGGACCAACATGGATAGCTGGCCCTGATAAATACTTGTGGTTGCCGACCCCTATGGTTGTAATTCGTGGGCAGTCATTTAATTTTATCCTGATTCTAATTTTTAAGCTGTATTTTAATCAGTTGTTTGATTGGGTTTTAATGTATTTGATATTTGATGTTAGCCACCCTGAGCCCGGTCTTGGCTAGGGAGGGCAGAATATAAATAAAAATGTACTTACTTATCCTTTTTGAAGTCATGGCAGAGGACACAATGGAAGTGCCAAGCCTGCAGGAAGGCCATGCTCTTATTATAATGTTGAACCAGGGGAATGTGATCCCAAGGGCCACATTACTCTCTGGAGAACCTTCCAGGGACCGCATCCCAGTTGTGGGCAGAGACAGAGGCTTAGGTGGATAGAGCCAGGGCCGTCTTTACTCGGGGATGCAAGGGGTGTGGGGCACCTGGGTGCTGAACTCTGGGAGGTGCCAGGTGCCTGCCGCTGAAGCCACCTAAGCGTATTGTATTGAACTGCTATGCGGCAGAGGGGTCAGTGCACCTCTCTGGAAAATCTCACTCACCAATGCCGGGAGGAGGGGGAGTGACAGGAAGGAGGGAGAGACAGACAGACAGAGAACGTGCCTATCTAGCGACGGGAGCACGCACAGGCTCTGAAACCTTCCCAAGAAGAACTTGTATATGCGTGTGTAATGTGTATGAGTTACTCGTGCGTAAACTGCCGCCTTTCTAGGCTTAATTGCCTTGGTTAAACCGTTCTGACTGCACAGCCCATCTCCGCGTGGCTGCCTCAGTCACTAGCAGAATCTGTCTGTGGGCGTTTCTTAAACCTTTTCCAGCATAGAAGCTGTCTGACTCCTAGTCGCCTCCTCCTCTCACTGCGCGGGAGTCTTCTGCGCAGGGAGGGCATGGGTAGTGGAGGACCTGTGCTCTCCTCACTGATGTCCAGAGAAGAATCCCGGAGCTCTCCCTCCGCTTCCCCCATTTGCCCCCCTTTATCCCTGGTGTTGCGCTGATTTCCTTCCTCCTCTACTGAGCTGCTTCTCCCCCTGGTGCTGGGTCCTTCGCCTGCAGAATCTGGGAGCCTCCCCTTCGCCTCTCGCTCTGATGTCAGTTCCCTGACAGCGTGCAAGGGCCTTCCAAGCTCCTCTAGAAATAAGGTTGCTCCCACAATGAAAAGCTGCCCAAGATGGCTGTCCCATGCATTTGCACAATGCCTGCCCATCTCATCTTTCAGACACCTCCCTACGAACGTAAGCACAGTCTTTACACTGACTCCCAATGTGTTCTTTGTCTTCTTTAGAAAAGGTGGTTTTAAACAAAACACAAACAAAAAAGACTCCTTTTGGAGCTGTGCAGGCGTGAGCGCTCTTTATCAAATGATGATAGTGACATAGACATAATAAAAGTTAATTTGGGGGCTAAACTATATTTGGGGGTGCTGGGCAGATCTTTGCATCCTGGCGGCGCAATCACTAAAGACGGTCCTGAGCACTTTTAAACGTACACATAGAACTAAGGCTCTAAAAAAATAAACAATTCATTCCACATCTATTAAAGGCAGCAAGAGCAACTGTGGCAAAATTCCGGAAGACATTTTACTTTAATAGTTTAGATTGCTTGTATTCAGAAGTCTGGCAAATGGATCTTCTAGAAAGGATATCCCACATGTTGAAAGCGAAGAAGAATAAGAAGAATTTTGTTTATTCCCAAATGTGGATTTTGTGAAAGTATGTTTAGGTGGACATATGCTCTTTTTTATTTCTGTTGGATTATTAGTACCGTAATTGGGAAGCAAGGGAAACAATAGTCTTCATTGCTTCATTGCTTTCCCTTGGCATGTGTGTATGTAAATTTCTTGGTTTAAGGAAATGTCTACTTGCATGGAAAATATTGCAATTGTTTTGTCTTATCCTGCTGGATCTTACATTATATATGATTTTAGTACTCCTTTATAATTTTCTTTTGCCAGAACACCAGGAAAAAGAGTCAAGACAACCAAATGTGGATAAATAGGTTATATTTATTAAATATAACAATTTGAGTATCTACAAAACAAACTGTCTAGTCAGGTTCAACCAATGCAACCAAATCAAATTAAGTGTGGGCAGGTGTTCATTAGAATAGAATAGAATAGAATAGATTCTTTATTGTCATTACACAAGTGCAACATTGTACAAAGTGCAACGAAATTGGATGCCATCCCTTAAAACATCAAAAGCAAGACAACAACAACAACCAAACAAACCACATTCCAGCCACACCCACACCACACCCATCAAACTCCCAGGTCACACTATCGAGTTACAGCATTCAAAAAGGCCACAGCTCTTGGATAGAAACTGTTTTTCAGTCTATTTGTCTTTGACTTGATGTTTCTATATCTCCTGCCAGAAGGCAGTAGTGCAAACAGACCGTGTCCCGGGTGAGATGAATCCTGCAGGATGTTATTTGCTTTCCTAAGACAACGGGAACCGTACAGTTCTTCCAAAGATGGGAGAGGATGACCAATAATCCTTTGGGCTGTGGTTATGACCTTCTGGAGCACCTTCCTCTCCCTAGCTGTACAACTGGAGAACCAAGCACAAATACAGTATGTAAGAATGCTCTCTATGGAGCCTCGGTAGAAGCACACCAGCAGTCTCTCACTCAGATTGTTCTTCTTTAAAAGTCTGAGGTAATAAATTCTCTGCTGGGCCTTCTTCACCAGAGCAGTGGTATGTGCGCTCCAAGTCATGCCCTGATCGATAGCTACTCCCAAAAACCTGAATTCCGCCACCCTCTCCACCCGTTCCCCGTTGATATACAAGGGCTGAATGTCCGCCTTTTTTTCCCTGTAATCCACCACCAATTCCTTGGTCTTAGCCGTATTAAGAGCCAGATTGTTCTCTCCACACCAAACACAGAGCCGCTCCACCTCGTCCCGATAGGCGGACTCATCCCCTCCTGAAATGAGCCCTACCACCGTAGTGTCATCAGCAAACTTGATGATTTTGTTGCTGGAATAGATGGCTGTACAGTCATACGTATAGAGAGTGTAGAGCAGGGGACTCAACACACAACCCTGTGGTGAGCCGGTGTTAAGGCTAAGGGCTGTGGACATGTGTGACCCTACTCTAACCCTCTGAGAACGTTCTGACAAAAAATCCAAAACCCAGAGACAGGTGGAGTTGGAGAGTCCAATCGCCTCTAGCTTGGACACCAGTCTATGGGGGAGGATAGTGTTAAAAGCAGAGCTAAAATCCACAAACAGCAGCCTCACATAACTCCCCGGCTGCTCCAGATGGGACAGAGCAGCATGGAGAGTGGTATTGATGGCGTCTTCTGTGGATCTATTTGCTCTGTATGCAAACTGGTAGTTGTCAAAAGTTGATGGAAGACAGGAAATAATGTGACGGCGCACCAGTTTCTCAAAACACTTCATGATGATTGGAGTCAGTGCAACTGGTGATGAGGGTGATTTCTATCCCTATCACCTGGGCAAGTTAGCAGCCATACACTATTTTCATGCAGCAAGATTTCCTAAGATTCCTCTCTCCCTACTGCATGGGTCTGAATCACCCTCAGAGGTAGCCCCACATAGTCCTGATAACACTTTACTGAGAAAACTGAACAAAACAGTGTATAATTTGAGGAGACAGGAGAGAGGTTTTGACTTTCTTACTTCAGTCCTTGTACATAGCAGGAGGGCATTCAAGCAAGCATACAGAGGAGAAACTCCCTCAGACTTGTGCAGCCTATCAGGGCATATGCTACATCAGGAAATATCATGACACTCTGCTTGGTTGCTAAGCAACACCTTCTCCAATACTCCCTGGTTAGCTGACTTATGAACTACTAGAGAATTAACCTCTGAGTTATCGAAGGGATGGGCTACCTCTGAAGGTCGTAGACTCACATTCATTGGGGGTTGTTAAAGAGAGGTTGGGTGGACATCTGTCAGGGATTCTTTAGCTGTGATGCAGGGGTTTGGACTAGATGACACTTTGGGTCCCTTCAACTCTAAAATTCTGTAATTCTGTGAGTTGATCTTGCCTGCTGCAGTTCCAACATGGTCTGGGCAGTATTCCACAGGGCAGATAAAGGTAAAGAGACCCCTGACCATTAGGTCCAGTTGTGACCGACTCTCGGGTTGCGGCGCTCATCTCACATTATTTGGCCGAGGGAGCCGGCGTACAGCTTCCGGGTCATGTGGCCAGCATGACTAAGCCACTTCTGGCGAACCAGAGCAGCGCACGGAAACACCATTTACCTTCCTGCTGGAGTGGTACCTATTTATCTACTTGCACTTTGACGTGCTTTTGAACTGCTAGGTTGGCAGGAGCTGGGACTGAGCAATGGGAGCTCACCCCATCGCGGGAATTCGAACTGCCAACCTTCTGATCGGCAAGTCCTAGGCTCTGTGGTTTAACCCACAGCACCACCCGCGTGTTTAGAGAGGCTTAAAAAGCTGTATTTGGCTCCTAGACCTGAGGTTCCTCACCCTTACAATTTTACAGCAGCAGCTTTACAGTGCTCTTTTACTGGAAGTTAAAATGGATGTGGACTTTTAAAATCTGTTATATTTCTGTTCTTTGGTGTGAAGCCATAGATTATAGATGGGGGCAGGAGTTCCATTCAAATTGATTCATGTGATTTAAAGAACAATCAATCCACTTGAGAAACTTTAGAGGAACGCAAGGCTTTGATTAAAGAGTGTGAATTGCAAGCAGAGTAAGGAATACATTTTAGGTAAAAGCTTCCTAAATAAATGCATTTTGCAAGTTCTGGATTGCACAGGTCTGAGTTTTGTGTGCATTCGACTGAAATTTTTTATGTCCTCTGCTTCTCTGCAGCAGCAACTAAAACAAGCAATTAATTATATTCTTTAAAATGCACTTTGGAGCCGGGGGGGGGGGCTGTCCTACAGTTTCCACAGCCCAAGAAAGCTAAATCATCTGCCTTTATGTTGTTATGGGGAACTTTGAAGAAGAAAGCCACCTCCTCTCTCAGCTTAATGCCAAAATCTTCCACTGAATGTATTTGCATCTCGCTATTATTCTCATAATGGTTGCTCTTGCTGAAACCTGCAGCGAGGAGAGAAGCAGCCGATTGCAACTAATACTCATTTTGTAGGCAGCAGACAAAGGTGCAATTGGATGGAAAGAAGGGAGACGTCCAGTGAGCTTCAGAAGGTAGCAACTTGGCACAAGAAAAGACACCCGGCATTTTCTCTCCCCCCCCCCAAACTCCTTCTAAAATAAATAGAGAAGTCAGAGAATTATGATGGTTTATCAAAGGTTTGCAAGGCTCCTGAATTAACCCTCTGCTGCTTCTCTCAGTTGCAAAGAGAGAATTTTGCCCCTGCAAAAGGATGGCCAAACTTTCTCTCTCTCTATTTCTCAGCAAAGCAGCAGCCTAGAGGGTGGGTGAATTTTAGCTTCTCTCAATTTGTCTTTTTCCCCCCCAGTTGAGTACTCCGCATTTTGACATCAGTTTCCTATTGACATTATTGCTATTATTATTAATAGGATAGGGTTCATGTTTTGTAACCTTGCCTTGTTTAACCATTATGTATATGTTGTAAATAGTACTATTCACTACTTTCCACACATTCACAAACCTATGGTTTATTTATTTTGTTATCGTTTTAAGTCTGCATTTGTTCAACAGTGATCCATTATGGTACACGGATGCTGGATACTGTCACCACATCCTGCCTGATAACATTGTATTTTGTAGAATCTTGTATAACCTTCTTTAAAATAAAAATAATTTTTTTTAAAAAAAGAAGAAGTGAGTATTAGGTAGGTTTGCATTACACCACCCACAAATTCTTATTTTATGCAACTATTCCAAATCAAGCTGTATTGAATATTCACCAGTTTAGATTTCCAGCTCAAAGCTACCACTATCCTTTCAAACTTTAGATACTGCTAAAACTCATCTCTCCCGCAGTACAATTTGATGCCAGTGTTTTCCTTCTCCCCAGCAGAATGCCTCTTGGTTGCTGGTGCTGCTTCTTTCCCAAATTAGTCACATGAGTGACCCCACCCAGACAAGGATCATTCATCGAGTTGGATGACATCAGCAAATAATATCAGGCTGTGTGGTGATGTAAGAGAGAGAAAGTAAAGCAACTGAAAATGGAAGCAGTTTAAATGAATAGATTTGTGCGCAAACACACACACAAACCCTAAAGAGGCCATTTCAACCTTGCCAAAAATGCATTTTGAACCTAGTCTTGTTGTTTTTTAGTCATTTAGTCGTGTCCAACTCTTCATGACCCCATGGACCAGAGCATGCCAGGCACGCCTGTCTTCCACTGTCTCCCGCAGTTTGGTCAGACTCATGTTTGTAGCTTCGAGAACACTGTCCAACCATCTCATCCTCTGTTGCCCCCTTCTCCTTGTGCCCTCCATCTTTCCCAACATCAGGGTCTTTTCCAGGGAGTCTTCTCTTCACATGAGGTGGCCAAAGTATTGGAGCCTCAGCTTCACGATCTGTCCTTCCAGTGAGCACTCAGGGCTGATTTCCTTAAGAATGGATAGGTTTGATCTTCTTGCAGTCTTAATTCACACTAATGACATCTTCTACTACGAAAATGGACCACTGCTTGGTGATTTCTGAGCCCAGTTCTGAAATTTAGGCCGTGTTGCATTTCTGATGGCAACATTGGAAGCTGAGTAGCACCCCAGATGCAAGGAGCCCGGTGTGTGTGTGTTTGTGTGTGTGTGTGTAGCTTTCAGAACAGTGCTTAGTAGGGATGGGGAAAGGAATGGGATTCACTTTGCATGTAACAGCCAACCTGCCTAATTCACACTTTCCCAAACAAAGTGTGAACCGAAACACAGCTGTCCTTTGAACTTTGCACTTCACAATTTTTCTGCACTGTGTACTAAAAGCATGAATTAGGGGGACATGTGCATACAACTGAATGTATTGGTGAAAATAGCTGTGTTATTATTACCAATATATTCATTTCACCAATACAGTCAAATATAATGCATTTGCATATTAGGGGAAATGGCTTGCAAAAAATATGTGGATTAGTCAAAACTACATGCAAAAAAATATATTTACTAGAAGAAATGCTTCCTAAAATGCTGAGGAATTTACATGAGGCAGCTGGTTAGCTCAGTGGGTTAGACTGTGGTGCTTATAATGCTAAGGTTGCAGGTTTGATCCCCGTAAAGGAAAGCTGCATATTCCTGCACTGAAGGGAGTTGGACTAGATGATTCTTGGCGTCCCATCCAATTCTGTGATTCCATGAGACAGTGTACACACACACACAGAGAGAGAGAGAGAGAGAGAGAGAGAGAGAGAGAGAGAGAGAGAGAAATGTGGGAAACTGAATTTAAGACTGAAGTAATGAGAAGCTGAGAGAACCAAGATTGGCAGATATCCCAACCCAAGACATTTTGCTTCTTGCGCATAGCTGAAATAGTGTTCCTTCATACAAGGGCCAAGACTTTAAGAAGATTTGTTTCACCACTGAGACACTAGTTCCTGACTTCATATTTCCTGTCTTCACATATTGTGCCACCTGAAGCAAGGCCAGCCCTGACTGATGTCCATGCTAAAGTCTTGGGGACCCCATGGAAATTTCATCTCCCAGGGTCCCCACCTCAGTGCCTTGAATGCTGCCGTTATATCATTTGAGATGCAAAGGAGGGAATGAGGACAAGCAGTTTCATTTGAAGACGGAGAAGAATTTTGTGGAGAAATGCCACAAACTGCTGAGCATTATGAGGAGGACAAGTTTGCATTCTAAGCCAGGTTAATTTAGGCTTCAGGGAGATAAATCTTTAGCATTGCATAGAAAGGCAACCCTCCTTCACTCTTGCATTCCTATGATGGAGAAAGACAGCCCCTTGAAACCATTCTTCTTTTTGAAAGTTCTTCTTCTTTCAAAAAATGCAACACCGATGGTATCTAACACCATGGAAACTTTCAAAAATGTATAAAAATGTGTCAAGTAATTGTTGGAGATGCAGAGACTCAGGAACTTTCTACCATATGTGGTGGATATGTAGGAAAATACAGGTATTCTGGGAGAGTATCTATGCAGAACTGCAAAAAATGCTAAAGATCTCTTTCAATAAAAAACCAGAGGCCTACCTCCTGGGAATAACAGATTTGGATCTTCCACAAAAGAGGAAGGGTATATTTTTTATATGCGATGGTGGCAGCAAGAGTTCTGATCGTGGCAAAATGGAAGAGTAATGAAATCCCCTCTATACAAGATTGGATCCAAAAGCTGACAGAATATGCCGAATTAGATGGTCTATCAGAAAAAAATAAAGAATAAATCAAAACAAGAATTTGTTTCAAAGTGGGAGGTTCTCAAAGAATATCTGAAAAATAAATATAGTAGTTTAAATTCTGTTGCAGCATTTGAGGAACTTCAGCAATAGTTGCAAGGTAGATATAAGAAATTAGATATATTATTAAGAATAAGTTTAATTATGATAAAAGTGTATATTGGCAATAAGTAATATGAAATCGAAATATGGAATAGATGGGAGGTTGGGTCTTTAGTGTTAAAACCAATATATGTTTTATTGTTTGCTAAGAAAATTATGTGTCTATGGTTATTCCTGTGTGTAATTTGGTATTTGTGTTTTTTTCTTTTTTCTTGCTGTATCAGTAAAAATCTTTAAAAAACAAACAAAAAAACCCCAACCAAAAAACAATTCTTCTTGCACTTTCTTCCTGGAGAGCAGCTTAGCAGTAGAGACCATCTGCTTTGCTTGCAGGATTTCCCAGGTCCTATCCCTGCCATCTCCAGGTAGGGCTGGGAAAGACCCCAGTCTGAAGCCCTGGAGAGCCACTGCCAGTCAGTGTATACAATACTGAGCTAGATGGACCACTGGTCTGACTCAATAAAAGGCCACTTATGTCCCTTGTATTAAGCTGCAGCCCTGCAACCCACAGCAGGTGTTGGCTTGTCTACATGGAAGCTCTGGGACTGCCAATTAAAAGCCGGCCCTCCGCATTCCTTCAAGATTTCTGTTAAGCAGCAGCAGCAGCAGGCCTGTTCGCGTTTCGTGAAGGTCATCGCTGCAGCCTGAAAGATCTGACAGCCGTGGATTTCCATCGCTGTGGATTAGCATATTTTAGATCCAGACTGATAGTTAAATAATGCTTGCATTCAGGACGCTGGGGGTGTTTGCTGGATTTTTAATAGTAAGCTCAATAACTCTGGCGTTCGTTTCATAAAGAAAGTTTATGCCAGTTTGGCCTAACAGCCCAGGCGAGTTGATTAAAGCTTGGCAGGGCTCTATTGACGCTTCTAATAAAGGAAGCACAACCACAGCACTTTTCTCCATGGCTTAAAGCAACAGGAGGGAGAGACTGGGGAGGAATGAAGCAGAGAGAGAAAGAGAGGAAATTGGAGGTGTGGGTGGAGATTTCTGAAGGCATTTTTTTCCTAAAATAAAAAATACCCTGAGTGCTTAGTGACCAAGTCGTTGCTGTTTTTCCCACCACTGCATCACATCAGAACAATAATTCCAGGAATCTCTGAGTCGTTTGTCATTTATTTGCTTAGAATTAGCAATGCAGATGATGTTCATGATTTGCAAAGTGTTATTGGCAAAAGAGCAGAAGTAGGAGGTAAGGGGTGGGGGAAAACATGAAATAAATGCCAAATAATGTTGGGGGAAGGGACACGGGTGGCGCTGTGGGTTAAACCACAGAGCCTAGGACTTGCCAATCTGAAGGTCGGTGGTTTGAATCCCCGCAATGGGGAGAGCTCCCATTGCTCAGTCCCTGCTCCTGCCAACCTAGCAGTTCGAAAGCACGTCAAAGTGCAAGTAGATCAATAGGTACCGCTCTGGTGGGAAGGTAAACGGCATTTCTGTGTGCTGCTCTGGTTCGCCAGAAGCAGCTTAGTCATGCTGGCCACATGACCCGGACGCTGTATGCCGGCTCCCTTGGCCAATAAAGCGAGATGAGCACCGCAACCCCAGAGTCGGTCACGGCTGGACCTAATGGTCAGGGGTCCCTTCACCTTTACCTTTAATGTTGGGGAAAACAGGAGTTAGTTTGAGCAGACATTTGGCTCCCTCTGTCTTTTGGGGAGCCCACACAAGCTCACTGGCTGGGGGAGTCTGGTTTGGTCACAATCGGCCAAAGGTGAAAGAGATGGCCAGAAGGCTTGGAAAGGGAAGCGAAGACCATTCCTAGCAACCAGTTGCTCAGATTAATGATGCACCCTGGCACTGAAGGGGCTTAAAGACCCAGTGTGTGCTGACTGGCTGACAGAATCAGCTGACAGTGTGAAAACTGGCCAGAAGAGGTCACAGGGGCATAGGAGGGGGGGCGGTACGCCCCAGGTTCCATCATGGAGGGGGGTGACTAATTATCAAGGAACAATTACTGCCCTATTAGGGCGGTTCATAAAAAACTTTTCTTTAAAAATGCCTGCTCCAAAGGTGTTATTTTACTACACTAGGGATTATATAGCTATATATGAAATCTCATACATATCAGTTAATATCTTGACCCTCCTCCACGAAAATAGCTGTTTACTTGGCCGTTTTCCTATGTCGTGAAGGCTGAAATTTCAGTTCATTGGAGCACTTACTGTTCCCAACCCTAACCCTGAGGAAAGCCATCTAATTAGACTTTAATTTGATTTTGACATGGTTTAAGAGGTAATTTAATTACAGTGGTACCTCAGGTTACAGACGCTTCAGGTTACAGACGCTTCAGGTTACAGATGCTTAGGTTATAGACTGCGCTAACCCAGAAATAGTACCTCGGGTTAAGAACTTTGCTTCAGGATGAGAACAGAAATCGTGCTCTGGCGGCATGGCGGCAGTGGGAGGCCCCATTAGCTAAAGTGGTGCTTCAGGTTAAGAACGGTTTCAGGTTAAGAACGGACATCCATAACGAATTAAGTTCTTAGCCCAAGGTACCACTGTATTGTTTGATTTTATACCAATGTTAGGACTTGCTGATCGAAGGGTCGGCGCTTCGAATCCCCGCAGCGGGGTGAGCTCCCGTCGTTCGGTCCCAGCTCCTGCCCACCTAGCAGTTTGAAAGCACCCCTAAGTGCAAGTAGATAAATAGGGACCGCTTTATAGCAGGAAGGTAAACGGCATTTCCCTGTGCGGCGCTGGTGCTGGCTCGCCAGAGCAGCTTCGTGACGCTGGCCACGTGACCCGGAAGTGTCCTCGGACAGCGCCGGCTCCCGGCCTCTTGAGCGAGATGAGCGCGCAACCCTAGAGTCGGTCACGACTGGCCCTGACGGGCAGGGGTACCTTTACCTTTACCTTTATGTATCTGATGTCAGCCACCCTGAGCCCGACTTTGGCCAGGGAGGGCAGGATATAAATAAGTTTTTTATTATTATTACTTATTAGTATTCCTTTGTAAGAAAATATGAAATAACATAAAACCATTTTTGCAGGCAAAAAGAAAAAAAAAATCAATGTGTGTGTGTGGGGGGGGGGGGTGACAAGAAATTTTCCATACTGGGTACCACCTGACCTTCCTACACCTCTAAGAGGTCAGCTGATGGAGCTGCAGCCATTCTCTAAGGCCTGTTCTGTGCAGCCTTCTGAGGCATTTGAGGGCTGGGCACTCCCTCCTAGAGGTGTCGGTTTGACATTCATCCCATCTGCTGTACACTGGGGGGAAATTGGAGAGAGCCATTCTGCCTGGACCAGTTCAGCCTGAGAGTGCATCTGCTGTTTCTACCTCCTCCGTGTGCTCACTGTTTAAGCCTTGCAGCTTGCTTGAGACAGAGGGCACAAGGGTCTCGTTCTGTGGCTCTCAGCCAAGAGCAAGTATTTGGTGAGAGCTGGAGCTGACATCTAGGACATCAGGAGCCTGTAGAGAGGATGTATGATTTCCACCATCTCTGCCCCACTCCCCCTGTACTTGATATCATTGGTGATTGAATTCCAGGATATCTGGGACTGGGGGAGAGGTGGACAGAAAACCAAGTCCCAGACTTTCGCTACTTAGAGATGGGGGAGCAGCAGACTGATTGCAAGTGCTCCTGCAAGAAGGAACACAACCCCACAGAGATCAGTACTGAGGTGAGTTCAGTCAACTGTTGTTGTTTAGTCGTTTAGTCTTGTCCGACTCTTCGTGACTCCATGGACCAGAGCACGCCAGGCACTCCTGTCTTCCACTGCCTCCCGCAGTTTAGTCAAACTCATGTTTGTAGCTTCAAGAACACCGTCCAGCCATCTCATCCTCTGTCGTCCCCTTCTCCTTGTGCCCTCCATCTTTCCCAACATCAGGGTCTTTTCCAGGGAGTCTTCTCTTCTCATGAGGTGGCCAAAGTATTGGAACCTCACAATCTGTCCTTCCAGTGAGCACTCAGGGCTGATTTCCTTAAGAATGGAGAGGTTTGATCTTCTTGCAGTCCATGGGACTCTCAAGAGTCTCCTCCAGCACCATAATTCAAAAGCATCAATTCTTTGGCCATCAGCCTTCTTTATGGTCCAGCTCTCACTTCCATACATCACTACTGGGAAAACCATGGCTTTAACTACACGGACCTTTGTTGGCAAGGTGATGTCTCTGCTTTTTAAGATGCTGTCTAGGTTTGCCATCGCCTTTCTCCCAAGGAGCAGGCGTCTTTTAATTTCGTGACGGCTGTCACCATCTGCAGTGATCATGGAGCCCAAGAAAGTAAAATCTCTCACTGCCTCCATTTCTTCCCCTTCTATTTGCCAGGAGGTGATGGGCCCAATGGGCTCAGTCAACTGTAGAGTATGTGAAATAGCCCCTGGCTACAGACCCACTGGTGAGGCTCAGAATCAGAGGAATCTTTATTTTCATCAGCCACTAGCCATAGCAATAAAATAAAATGTGCTGAAGATAGAGGTAAAAACCTAACTATACAAAATACATTCTGGAGGTATACATCAATAATCAAATAATGGATCTTATTCTAATTGCTCCTGCTAAACATTTTGCAGTTTTTGCTGTCACCTGATTATCTTGATCTGCTAGAAGAAAGGACACAGTAGCAATGGTTGAGCGACCTGGTATGGATATTAGTAGAGGGGTAATAACCTCACTCCTCAGATCTTTATAAAGAGTGCGAGTCAGAAGCAAATGAGCAACTGATTCAATACTGCCGTCTCCACAGGGACATAACTGTTTTTCCAGTGGAATTTTTTGAAATCGACCCTCAAGTACAGCTGAAGGCAGTATATTTCATCTTGTGTAAGTGAAAGCACATCCATATTCTGGAATTGTTAAATTAGGAAATGGGGTGCCAATGTGTCAAAATGACTCGGTGGAAAATAATCATACCATGGACAAAATTTCCTTATCATGGCCAAATTATTCTGTGGCTCGATATCATACAGGCGCTGTCTAATTAAATTATTTGCTTTACTGAAGCCCAGTATTAATAACGGTTGTGGTGATAAACCCAAAAAGTAAAGCTTTTGGTTGACAATTTTAGTCCAAGTACTCTCATGACAACTAAGGGTAGTAGACCGGTGGGGTTTAAATTTAGCCAAAGCCAATAATAAAATGTCCTACACCAAGTCTGTAATTCAACAGAGGGGAGATTGGCCTCAAAGTGCAATGAAGCATTTGGATCACAGGATGGAGCAGAAAAAAATTGCCATAGGAACTTAGATTGAACAGCTTCTGTATATCCAAGGTGAGTGCCTTTCCAAATCTGAGCCGCATAAACTGTGCTAGGGGTTTAGCTTTAAACACTTCGAGTGTTGTTGGTATGTGTTTGCTACCTTTTGTATGGAAAAAGCGGGTCTGAATGTTAGCGCTTTGAGACGCCTTTTCCTTTGCAACTTTCTAATGTGCTCCCCACGACCCTGTTGACTGAAAAATAAGGCCGAGGTATTTAAAGACTTTTAACTTGTTTGATCAACTATACTATCTATGGGCCCTATAGCTTCTTGAAAACACCATGGCTTCAGTTTTATTGTAATTCACAGCCAGCTGTTCTCTTTGGCAGTATCCTGAGCATGCCCTCATCAATCTTTTTAGGCCTGCTTTTGTTTGTGATGGAAGTAGCGCATCATCTGTATATAATAATATAGAGATGGCTTTTGTGGCCAATTTAGGGACATGATACTCTAGGGATGTTAAACTCTGGACAATATCATTTATTTATAAATTAAACAGTGCAGGAGCTAGGATACAACCTTGCTTAACTCCCTTTGTGGCTGGTACAGATCCTGTGAGCTGCCCATTTGTAGAGCAACACACTTTCAGCACAGGGTTTTTATATAGACGTTTAACCAAGAACAATAATCTTTTATCTATACTTGAAGAGTTCAACTTATCCCACAGTCTTACTCGAGAGATTGAATCGAATGCAACTTTCAGATCAGTGAAAGCTACATATAGCACACCACCTGGTTTCTTAACATACTTATCTATAAAATGGGCTAGTACAAAGTAATGGTCTATAGTGGATTTGCCTTTTCTAAAACCTGCTTGCTCTTCAGCAAGAATAGCTTCATCAGTTATCCAATCAACTAGCTTATTGTAAACATGCTTTGCATATAATTTGCTAATTATAGGTAGTAAAGTAATTGGTCTATAACTAGCCGGATCAGATGTAAGGCCCTTTTTGAATGAAAGAATGACTACTGCTGTGGCCCAAACTTCAGGAAATTACCTGAATGAATCAATAAATGAGAATATTGCCATCAGCAGGGAGGCCCACCAATCAATGTTAGATTTCAGCAGTTCTGGAGGCAAATAGTCTATGCCTGGTGCTTTATTATTGTTTAACTGTGAAATAAGGTTATTAGCCTCAGTTATAGATACCGGAGACCAGTCTGGTAAGTTTTCCAAAGATTCTGTTATTTGGTTGACCTCATCATTCTGCCCATGATAGAGTGAATGATAACACTGCAACCATTCATTGGTTCCAAGAGTACACACTGGAACATTACAAGCATTCTCCAGCAGACCTGATATTGTGTGCCAGAAGAGGCAGATATTGTTATCATGGGAGGCCATTATTAAAATATGCCAAGCGTTTTTTTCCATCTTAGCAGAAGTTCATACTTCTGTCTGAGGGAAACATATTCATTAATCAAGAGGGGTAAATTAGAGTTCCTATATTTATGGTAAACTCCCTTCAGCTGGCTTTTAGCCTGGTTTCACTTTTTGTTGAACCAGCTGGAAGATCCCATTGATCTTCTTGAGTTCTTGATCTCAGTTCTCAAGTTGCCTTGCAACCTGTCAGTCAAAATCTTAAATAAATTCATAGCCTCAGCAGCAGAGATAGCTAAGATGATAGCCGTGTGAATTGTCCTTAAGTCATCTGTATGAAGAAGGTGAATCAGCGCTCGATTGAGTACTGGTGTCCATTTAATTCTATTGCCTGCAGTCACACCTAAGTTGGCGCTAGAAATAAATTGAGTTTTGGGGGAAGAATTGATAAATACTGGGCCTACTTGTACCATTGTTAGAGGTAAATGATCACTTTCAATATTCTGGCCCACTTCAAACTCCATGACAAACTTATATGCAAATTGTGAGATTGCAATATAATCTATCACACTGCCTCCATGCTTTGTAAAGTGGGTATATTCCTCGGGCTGATCTCCCTCTGTCATACCGTTTAATATTAACAAGTCCCTCCGCCTTACAACTTGGGCAAAACAAAGCCCTGAATAATTACATCTATGATCCTTAGACAAATGGAAGACACCTCCAGCTAAGTAAATATCTGGTTCTAGAATCTGATTGTAATGAGTGTACAAATTTACATCCCATACGTGCGTTAAAATCCCCTGCAATGATAAACACTGAATTAGGATATAGGGATTCGAGGGATTCTGTATAATTCTCTAGTTCTGTCCAGATAGTATGTACAGTAGATTTTTGACAAGGTGGTATAGAGATGCTAATCAGCATTAAACATACTTTCGAAACGAAAGCCAAGTCAGCAGCTGCAAACGAGTTACATGGAATCATAGCTGTTGTAGTTGCATTCAACTTTGTGGAAATGAAACATGCCAGACCCCCAGTGGTCCTACCACCTTTCATTGAGGGAGTGGCTGCCAGTGAGGGACATTATAGAGTCATTGTACCATGTTTCTTGTAGCAGATTAATATCAAATTGCTCAAAAATAGTTCAGCAGCTGTTTATTATTCTGCTTTGAACGCCAACCTGCTATGTTCCATGACGTCAGTTTTAGCCCCAGTTCCTTTAAGGCTCTGTATTTGTCACTTCCACTTTGTCCAGGTACCCAGTTTTGTCTAAAAAAAACCCGTTTCCATTCCTCTTATCAGTGGGAACCCATTCAGTGGTGTTAGTATCCTTTTTGATTCTCGGGAGATGACTACCTACTTCATTCGGCACTAACTTCTGATAACTCAGCCAAGAATTTGTAGTTACGCCATCTGGATTGTCCCTCACCATATCATATTCCAAGTGGGGTTGAGTTTGCAACTCTGCATCTATGCACTTAAAAGTTCCCCTGGCAGCCCTCTTTTTAACTATACATTTTGGAGAAACAGCTTGTGGCCGAAAGGCTTGTGGTGAAAGGTTCTTTAGAGGGCAGATGTGGGAGATACTAAAGAGAAGCCATCCCTTTGGGCAAAAGCCTAGGGGAACATCAAGGGCAAACGTCTCTGTTTTCGAAAATTACTGTATTTTTCGCTCCGTAGGGCGCACCGGACCATAGGGCGCATCTACTTTTTAGGAGGGGAAATAAAGGGGGGAAAAATTATTTCCGCCCCAGCCCCAAAGAGCAAAGAAGCCAAGACAGCCAGCGGGATCCATCAAGCTGGTTGTCTTGGCTTCCTCTTTAGCCATTCACAACCTCTCCAGCAGGGAGAGGCTGCGCGCGGCTTCGTTTTTAGCCATGGGGCTGGGGCGGGGGAACCCCGAGGCAAGGTTGTGGAGGCCCGGAGCTTGTGGGCTGGGGGAGCGCTCCGAAGGTTTGTGGATAGCTGTCTGAAGCCTGGAAAGCGGGAGGGGTCAGTGCGCACCGACCCCTCTCACTCTCCAGGCTTCAGCGAAAGCCTGCATTCGCTCCATAGGACCCACACACATTTCCCCTTCATTTTTGGAGGGGAAGAAGTGCATCCTATAGAGCGAAAAATACGGCAATAGTGTTAGGGTGAGAGACTGGGGTGAAAAGTTTTACCCAATGTGAGAAATAGAGCTGGAAAGAACATACCAGATCCAGAGTGAGAGGCTAGCTAGGGAGGATGGAGTTAGAGTGGTGTGTATAATTTCTGAGTCCTTGGTCATGCTGGTTGGGGCTTATGGGAGTTGGAATCTAACAATTTTTGGAGGGTCACTAGCCCTTGGGAAAATTGCAATTCCTCTGGTCCCCAGGATGTTGTGTCTTAAGGATTAATGGGAATTGGGATCCAGCAACATCTGGAGAACCACAGCTTCCCCATCCCTGTCTTAAAAGAACACCAGGTGATATATGCCACCCTGTTGTTGATGATGCAGCATTAAAAGAACTCAGCGTTTAAAATCCTTTCTCTTTTTTTACACTTGTTACCAGCTTGGCCCGGCTTCTGTTCTCTCCTCCCATATTTATGTTCCCAGGGTACTTTAGCAATTTCTAGGTAAGTTCATAATCAGAGCTGAACCACCCTAATGCTTTCGCTGGGCTGTGCAGAGATTTATAAACCCTAAAAGAGCGAGAGGCAGTCAGAGTTGAGAAACAGTCTTGCAAGCCATGCTATTAAAATCAATATAGTTTGGCTCTCCTCAGCATTCGGTAAAGGTTAAAGAACTGGCTAGACTTCAAAAAAGGGGGGTGTCAGATTTATTTGATCACTAATTTACATTGCAGCGGACTTGTTGAGGTTGGTGGTCGTGGAGGGATGGACAACCTAAGAGTTATTCCATCCACAATGAGTTGTTCAGTATAAAGATTTCACAAGCTTTCTGGGACAAGACTGACCCTTATTGGCCTTCTTATTGTCTGATCACTGCAATACCATTCCCTGGCCGTCTGCATTGGTGGCACTGCAGAACATCAGACCCACAACCCCTCTTCCAGCAAGCTGCCATGTTAGCTCAAAGGATATGATGCCTGGGTCTGACTAGATCCCTGGTGGAGAAGTCCTCCTAAATACTGTACAAAAGCTGGAAGACTTTGTAAACCAGGATCTCTAAGAGGATAGTGTGTTAGTTCCCAGCGAGGGAACCGCCAGAAGGCCCTTGGAGCTGGACCTCAGTGCCCGAGCAGAATGATGGGGGTGGAGATGCTCCTTCAGGCATACTGGGCCGAGGCCATTTAGGGCTTTAAAGGTCAGCACCAACACTTTGAATTGTTATATTGCATGAAAGTAAATGTGCACAACTGCAAAGCTTCATTAGACATGTGCTTTTGAGATACAGTGATACCTTGGGTTAATAACTTAATTCGTTCTGGAGGTCCATTCTTAACCTGAAACTGTTCTTAACCTGAGATACCACTTTAGCTAATGGGGCCTCCTGCTGCCACCGTGCCAGTGCCACACGATTTCCATTCTCATCCTGAAGCAAAGTTCTTTTTTTAAAAAAAAATAAATATTTTTTATTGCTCAATTTCCACATAACAAATTGTCAAATCATATAATCACCTACATAATTCCCCCCCTTTCCCCCCACCTTCCCTCCCCCCCCGCCAAGGACTTCCCTTAGCTCCTCTTCCTGATTTCGCTGCACATCATATTTTCTCTGCATATTATTAAATTGTATATCTCCTTACATATCTATCCATCCTATTATCAACAGTAAATTTGTGTATGTTTATTCAAAACCTGCCAAGGAGTCCAATTCATTTTCTTGTTTTTTTAAAGTAATTTGCGAAAAGCTCCCATTCTTCCTTAAAGTCACAGTTGTCCTTATCTCGCATTTTGTATGTCAGAAGCAAAGTTCTTAACCTGAGGTACTATTTCTGGGTTAGCGGAGTCTGTAATCTGAAGCGTCTGTAACCTGAAGTGTCTGTAACCCGAGGTACCACTGTATTGTAGGGAGGAAAGGTCATCTTTCATATTTCCCTTCACGTTGCCTATTAAACTATGCAAGGAGGTGACTGTAGTTCAGTGGTTTCTCTGCAGGATGTGCCATATTCATTTCCTGGCATTTCCTGCCACTGTTGGCAGCAGGATGCTCCCTGAATACCAGTTGCCTAGAATAGCAGTGGGGAAGCTTGTGGTCTTCCTCTAAGCATCTGTGAAAACAGAATGTTGAATGGGCCATGGACCTGAGCCAGCAGGGCTCTTCTTTTGTACTCTTAATTAAAAGGATCAGGTAGCAAGTGACCAGCAAGTGAACTTGTGTCTGATACCCCAGAGCAGAGCTTTCCAAACTTTTCATGTTGGTGACACACTTTTTAGACATGCATCATTTCATCATTTCACGACACAGTAATTCAGTTTTACTAGCAAACTGGAGGTTAAACTAACCCCTTTCCAGTCCCAGGAAGAGCGCAGGGAACCTACGGCCAACACACTAATGTGTCACGACACACGGTCTGGAAAGCTCTGCCCTAGAGCTAGATCACTAGATCACTAGATCACTAGATCACTAGATCACTAGATCAGGGATGGGGAAGCTGTGGCCCTCCAGATGTGCCCCAGCCAGTACGGCCAATTGTCAGGTTTGATTGGGGTGGGAGCACAGCAATATTTGGAGGGCCACAGCTTTCTCCATCACTGCACTAGATGGAAAAAAATTAGATGGCGTTTCTTGGAGAAACAGGCTGCTCTAGTCTCAGGAAGCTTCCTGGGTTCCTAAAGTGATTCATCAGAACTGAGACATCCCAAAAACAAGCAGGTGAGCTCCATGAAGTGGAGGCCTTGTCAATTAAAATTAGCCTTCAACAATTAAATTGACTCCAGCAATTAGCTGATGGAAAGATTTTTTTTTTTTAAAAAGTCTACTAATTAAACTGATTGTAGCTTACAGTCCCAATTACTAATGATGATGATGATAATGTCGGGGGGCTTGTGAAGCAATCACAGTGTTGGTGAAATGTAGGGATGGGAAAACTTGTCAAGTTCAATTTCTCCCAGTTTCTTATTTCCAATTTTTTAAGTTCAGTTCTCCACATCCATTTGAGATCTATCTATCTATCTATCTATTTATCTATCTATCTATCATCTATCTATCATCTATCTATCTAACATTATCTATATCTATCTATCTATCATCTATCTATCTATCTATCTATCTATCTATATCTATCTATCTATCATCTATCATCATCATCTATCTCTATCTATCATCTATCTATCTATCTATCTATCTATCTATCTATCTATCTATCTATCTATCTGTCTATCTATCTATCATCTATCATCATCTATCTCTATCTATCATCTATCTATCTATCTATCTATCTATCTATCTATCTATCTATCATCTATCTATCATCTATCTATATATCTATCATCTATCTATCATCTATCATCTATGTATCTCTAATCTATCATCTATATTTAAAAACCCCTCCTGAAAATACATTAGCATTTTTGTTTGTTTGCATTTTTTGCTAAGTTATTTCCTCTAATGTGATGCATTTTTTTGTGTTATTTCCACTAATATATGAATTTTGATGGGCACTTGATGGGCACTTTGCCCTGGTATACCCATGTATGTCCATGCTGCTTGGCTGCAGGAGGAACCAGGAAGGAGATAGGACCATGGACAGCTCCAAGCTGGGAAAATTCAGACAGGATATTGGTGCTGAAATGCAGCGGATTAGGAAGTTGCTTCAGCAAAGGTCTAGAAGCGACTGCAATTGAGCAGGCAGTACACAGCGTAGGGATTCTAGCTCCACATATTCTAGGGAATTTAAGAGTCCCGCTGGATCAGACCAAGGGCACAACTAGTCCAGCACTGTGTACTCACCGTGTCCAACTAGTCCAACACTGTGTACCCACCGAATCCTAACAATGGAACATGAATACAAGAGCACGCTCCCCAGCAACTGATTTTCAGAGTCATGGTGGCTCTGATCCTGGAGGTGACTACAGCCACATGGACTAACAGCCATTGCTTTTATGTCCATTATTTTCAGTGATATATACATTATTGTATGCTCTTTCCCCTTTTGTATGGTTTTTTACCAGCATTTGTGTGCACATGGTGTGTGTGTGTGTGTGTGTGTGTGTGTGTGTGTGTGTGTGTGTGTGTTGGAGAACTGCATTGCAAAATTCAGAAAAATGTGCATTTCAAATAATTACTGTGGCTTAGGCTAGTTGCCATTCAGTCACTGACTTGGTACAGCCCAGATGCCATTCTAGTCTTCCTTAATGGCCAAGTTCTTTGTCCTTCAACCCACTGTGCTCTTGTGGGCTGAGGACCACAAGCAATGGAGTTTGTTCAAAAAGCTCGTTAATGTAATGCAATGTGTGTGTGCTGTAATGAGGCACTGGGCCAGTAGTAAAGGTCAATATGTTTTCAATTCTACTTGACTTTGGGGTCGGAAGTGCCAGTCATTCAGCTGAGGCCAATAACTCCCATTAGAGTCTATGAGACATCGAGCATGAATTGAAATGTGGCCGTGCCTAACAGGATAGATGTGCTTTACCAGGGGACAGAACACCTTGAAGGGTGAGTCAGCTGGGCTGCCTTGAAATACCTTTTTGAAGTCCAGGATTAAAAGAGGCAGCAGTTTCTCATACTGCTGCCCTACCCACCCCACCCCACCAAAAAAACAACAACCAGAGAATATTTTTTGAGCTTCAGATGTGGAATGGGGAACTTAACACCCCTGTCCAACTAACCTTCAACTTTCCAGCTCAGCCTTTCCCAGCATGTTATCCTCAGGATGTTATTGGACCACAGCACTCATAATCTCTTATTAGCCATGTTGGCTAGATAAGAAATGGAATCCATCCACATCTGGATCATGGATTTCCCATCCCTGCCCTTAGACATGAACTGAGCAGCCTAATTCCATCCTGTTTCAAGTCTCACAGGGGCTCAATCACTGGTCCTTTCCATCCCATTTTGTGAAAAATTGTACAAAATGGCAACATTTACACTGTTCATTTTCTATATGCACCTTTTCTATGTAAACATGTACTTTTGTGCAAAACATGTACTTTCCAATGCATTCTTCCATAAAACATGCATTTTCAGTGCATTTTGATATGCCCTGAAAGTGTATCAAAAAATCCAGAGGTGTGCGTGACACTACCTGGCAGTTGCGCTCCCGTATGCGAGTAAGTTTGGGCATGTGAGATGGGGGTCATCGGCTGCAAAAAGCAAATACCAAACTCATTCCTCCTTCATCCTTCATTTCCATAGTGGACAAAGAAGAGGGACCTTTCCCTCCTCTAGCATGGAAACACAGCCTTCTACCCTCTTAAGGTAATGGGTAAAGGGATCTCTGACCATTAGGTCCAGTCGTGGCCGACTCTGGGGTTGTGGCGCTCATCTCGCTTTATTGGCTGAGGAAGCCGGCGTACAGCTTCCGGATCATGTGGCCAGCATGACTAAGCTGCTTCTGGCGAACCAGAGCAGCGCACGGAAATGCAGTTTACCTTCCCACCAGAGCGGTACCTATTTATCTTCTTGCACTTTTATGTGCTTTCGAACTGCTAGGTTGGCAGGAGCAGGGACCGAGCAATGGGAGCTCACCCCATCACGGGGATTCGAACCACCAACCTTCTGATCGGCAAGTCCTAGGCTCTGTGGTTTAACCCACAGTGCCACCCGCTTAGCAGGCTGGCAAAGATGCTTACAGACTAGTCGCCTTTGTGGGTTGATTTGCAAGGCTGGCCACATGCTGCTCCAGGTGTTCTTTAAGCAGAAGAGGTGAGCTGGATTTTGCAGCAGCGACAAGAACTGTGATACACAACTAGGATGGGTCACAGCTGCTTGACCTGATTTCATTAAAAGGGATTGTGTTTGAGGTGGTGGCAGGTGAGAACACAAGTTGCAACTGCAGCCTTTGAAGCGTGACAGGGTCATTCACACTTGAGCTGTCACTTCATGTGAAAAAACAGGCACATCACAGGAAGCCCTTGGCGTGGCCATTATTTTCAATTGCATCTCCCAGTTTGCTTCTGACTTCCGGACGCTGCTGCCTTTTATTCTGAGTGCTGTTTGGAGTTAGGATTTTGCATAGGGAAAGTACCTCTGTTCTCTTTGTCTTCTTCCAGTCATGATTTCCACCGAGGTTTGGAGAGTCCAAAACTTTGTTTTATGCTGTTGGTTTTTGGTGTTGTTGGTTTGTTTGATTTTTGGAGCAATGTAATTGTTGCATGATTGTTTTGACTTATTTGTTTGGACTGATTTAATTCTTTTGGGGGAAGGCTGTAGCTCAGTGGTAAAGCATTAGTCTTGCATGCAGAAGATTCCAGGTTCTGTACCTGGCATCTCCAAGACTCTTCCAGGATCCAGAACTACTTTCTCTGATGTAGCATCATAGAAGTAGGTAAAGAAAGACCAAATTTTATGTGTTCTTTTATTTTATTTTTTGGAGATGAGGAACCTGTGACCTTCTAGACCAGGCATCCCCAAACTCAGCCCACCAGATGTTTTGGAACTACAACTCCCATCATCCCTAGCTAACAGGACCAGTGGCCAGGGATGATGGGAATTGTAGTCTCAAAACATCTGGAGGGCCGAGTTTGGGGATTCTTGCTCTAGATGTTGTTGGACTCTGACTCTCCCATTGCCCCCAGCCAGCACAGCCAATGGACAGAGATTATGGGAAGGGTTGTCCAAATACATCTGGAGGGCCACAGATTCATTGCCCCTACTTTAAACTGTTCTATGCCCTTCCCCTGTTTTGTTTTTTTGCACAAGGTTGGGAGCGCAGGCATGCACACACTTTCCACCCAGGAAGGATCGTAGCTCAGTGGGAGAGCATGTGTTTTGCATGCAAAGGGTCCCAGGTTCAAATCCTGGTTTCTCCACATAGGGCTAGGAAAGACTCATGTCTGAAAGTCTGGAGAGCTTACCCTGGTCAATTTTGACACTGCTGAACGAGATGCACTAATAATATGACTTGCTACAAGGCAAATCCCTATGTTTTCTCCTATGCATTTTAAGAGAGGAAGTGTATTCTTTGCAATGGAGCACCCATGAGGCTCTGGGTTGTGCAGATGGTTATAAATCAATGCCATCAGCACGCACACCCAAAAATCCTTTTACATGGGGTGGCTCCAATTAAAAGCCTGATTAAAATCTACATTGTTAATCTGCAAGTAATAAATTAATGGCGCCAATTATTCAATTAGTGCCTTCTGTTTTAATTGGGATGCTCTTCCCAAGTTTTCCTTTTGTTCCAAGTGTGGCTCCTCAGATGAACTTTCCACTCCAAGCCTGGCTCTTAGCCAAGAATGATTAAAACTTGAAATTTGTAATCATGTCAGCTCTGAACGAATGTCAACTCCAAACATTTGAAACACAAATTGAAACAGGTTACATCGTCCATCTCTTCTGCCCCTCTTCTCCCCCCCAACAAAAAATTACTTTGCTGTTTCTTTTTTAAGTCCAGTCCACACACTGTATTCTCCCCCTCTTTTTTGTTCTTATAAACATCATTCCTATCAAAGATAAGAAGCTCAAGAGTCTATCTTTATTTAATCCAAAAGAAGATTGGAAGCCAGACAGCATACTTAAACAGGAGATGGGGGGGGCAGGAGAGAGTGGAAGATGACTCCTGGGATTTGCGTGGCAAGGTCTGTGAGCAAGTCAAACATGAGGGAACAGCCAGCAACAAGCAGACAGAAAACAACTCAGGGCCCAGTTTTAGTTCCAGCTGGGCAACAGAAGGATTTCATGGAGTGGCAGAACTGCCAGGGTGTCCACAGCTCCACCAGTCCTACCAGCAAGGAGAAAGGTAGTTTTGCTACATGAACTCCATGCTGGGCACAGAAAATGGGTCTCGGTGGCTTCTCTCTCCCTCTCCCCCCCCCCTTTTGCACACACACCTCTTGGTGCAACATATGGCTGGGGGATTTCTTTGTATAAATTTGATTCAGTTTGCATGGAAAGGTGAGCCTAACCAATCTGCACTTTCTGAAAACAATTTTCAGCTTGAAACACAATGGCATCCTTCAAAATTCAGAATGTGTGTGTGTTTTTTGCCACTGTACAATAGGCTGGTTTCTACAGACACTCACAAAGGCTGTTATTGAACTCTGATAATGCATCTTCCTTGTTTTGATAGAGAAGAGTAGAAAGGTGTGTGTTTTGCGTGTGTTTATGTAAGCCAGCCTGCTGTACAAAGGGAAAATTTACACCTGTTTCACCACCTACATTTGCTTGCTGCCCCCTTCCTGGCAGGCATTTGGCCCACAGAAAGTTGTTTAGAAGAGAATGTGGCCCTCAGGCTGAGAAAGGTTCCTACGCCTGGGATAAGGATTCCTACTGCAGTAACTTGTTTCCTTGTACCTACCAGATGGTGATCACTCTCATCTTTAACATATACACAAAAGCTGTCATTTTCTGAACATATATGGACCAGCTGGTGTGCAAGACAACATGGGCATATGTTTTGCCATGCATGTGTTGAAACAATGTGCAGTGAACGGTAGTTCCTACTTACTAGCCTCAGACAGGGAATCCCTTGATGCACAGCTCAGCAAGGGCTGAAAAATCTGAAAATCGCTTTGAGGATGGATGTAAGAGACTTGCCAGATGAAGTACTCCCCCCTGTGGAATTTCTGCCGGAATCTAGCCTGGGGTCCTTTACAAAGCAAGATTGTTTAATTCGTCTCAACTCCTCATAGACACCGAGAACTACGACATGCCCATTTGATATATAATTTATCCTTTTCTTTAGCGAAAACACAAAGGGGAACTTGCATTTCCTGGGCATCTGTGCCTTAAAGGGAAACGTCTTAAAAAACCAACAATTTACTCTGACATTCTCCTCTGGGGGAGAAGATTAACAACAGCCACAGGGGTGGAGAATGTCAGGGCTAGGGGCCAAATATGATGCTCAGGCTTCTCTGCCTGGCCCCCAGAACTCTCCCAGCCACACCATCTATTGGACCTACTTTTTCAGCCTTGAGTGCTTTTGCTTGGCTGGAAAGTGTCCCTGAACACTAAAGATGTCTTTTGTGTGAGTGTTTGTGTGTGTAGAAATGAGCCTCCTGTACAGAAATAGAATCTGCATGTCCTGTGCCTCCTGCTTTTGCCTCTGGCCCTAACCATCGTTCTACCCGGACACTGAGGTCCAGCACCGAGGGCCTTCTGGCGGTTCCCTCACTGCGAGAAGCCAAGTTACAGGGAACCAGGCAGAGGGCCTTCTCGGTAGTGGCGCCCTCCCTGTGGAATGCCCTCCCACCAGATGTCAAAGAGAAAAACAAGTACCAGACTTTTAGAAGACATCTGAAGGCAGCCCTGTTTAGGGAAGCTTTTAATGTTTGATGTATCATAGTATTTTAATATTCTTTTGGAAGCCGCCCAGAGTGGCTGGGGAAACCCAGCCAGATGGTCGGGGTATAAATAATAAATTATTATTATTATTATTATTATTATTATTAACCAATGCTAGCATATGGCCTCTGGAAGGTATCCCAGAAAGGAATTTGGCCCTTGGGCTGCAAATGATTCCCCAACCCCAGGCTAAGGCAGTGGTGTTTGCCTTGTGTGTTCAGACTAGTGATGTTCCTAAAATTCACAATTTCTCAGGTTGGAAGACAAAGCAGTTGGGACCTGACTTTAGTTGAGGCTGGCCTGGTTGAGAGGCAGGGAGCTAACATTCGGAACCACTGCCCCATTCAAATATTCACCAAATCCCTGGCCACATTGGCATGAGGATGACTGTGTGCTTGCCTAGCATGCCATGCTGGAAGAGCCACCCAGGGCACCAGATTCTGGTGAGTGCCTGGTTTGGCCCTAACTTGTTGGGGCATTTTCAGCCCACTGTTTTGGATGACTCACTGTTTTTACTATGAGTTGAAATAAACACAAGAAAACTGATGGCTCTACGCTGAGTTTATTTCAATAGGTTTTCCCACTGAGCCAAGGGGGCAGGTAAGCAAGGCACTGGGCTTTGGGAAGGAGGCATGAGGCTCAACAGGGTCCTAGAGTCGTCCCCACCATCTCCTTCCCAAAGCCTAGTTAGCACTTTCCCACCTTTGGGAAGGAGGTGGGAGGCTCTAGGACCCCGCCAGAACCCTTGTGCTTCCTTCCCAAAGCCAGCTGCCTTCCCACCCACTTTTGTTCCCCCATACCTGCTGATCAGATGCTTCCAGGAAGCCCACAAGCAGGTGCAAAGGCAATCACCCTCTCCCACTGTGGTTCTTCTGAAGCCAGTGTTCAGTGGCGCAGGATTGCTATTCCATGAGCCAGCCAGAAAGGGAGAGCAGGATGCAGATGGAGCATAGGGAGAGCAGTTCACAGCCCGGCTGCCTTCCACAGACAGAGCTGACTGCTGATGCCCAGAGGCCTAGAGTGGCTGATATCACATACAAGCTGCCTTTTCCTTTATATCCCCCAAGAATATTTGTTAGTCAGCGAGTTGCCGCCAGCAAGACGCTCAGCTAACACTCCTTGTGTCTCCCACTCTGCTAGATATGTTTCTTTAAACTGTTCCTTAAGAAGGTGTTAAAAAAACACCCCCCGAGCCTCGGAAAGTTGGCATTTGATCTTAAATTCCGACACATGTGTGCAACATAGGTAGGCACTGATAAAGATGGAGCTCTCTCAGTTTCCCCCAGTGCATGCTTAACAATTTTGCTTGCTTGTTTCTAAACTGTTTTTGAGATCCCTTGGATGCAGCTTCAGTGGAAACCTTTCATTAATACATGCCACTTTGGGGTCGAAATATCTCACCTAGCAACATGTCTTTGCCAGGGACCAGCAACATGCTTGTCACATGGAAGCTCAACAGCGGAGCGAGTTGGCAATAGCACTCTTCAATTGTTGGCCCTTGGTTTCTGGAAGTCTGAGATATACTGCCCCTAAACTGAGAGGTTCAATTTTGCTATATTACATATTTTTTAAAATGTGTGCCGCCTTTTTACATTGATGCACTCAAGGGAGTTTGCAACCTGAGAATATAACTAAAAATGCATTAAGAAAATCCAAGGATTCATTTTGCATATACTTTGAAAAGTGAATAACAAAAGCAAACAACAAAACAAGATACTCACCTACCCTGGCAGCTATGTCTAATTAATAATTGCAAGACAACACCTTGATTTGTGTATTTCTTTAAGAAAAGTAGATTCATACATAACACACATTTTTTCAAGGTAATTATGAAATGTGATGTCAAAGGTTTTGCATTTAAGATCCTGTAGGAATACTGGAAGGCTTAAATAACATGGTGCACTGCTTTATATGATATTCTTACTAATATGTGCATTATCATTTGGAGTTTGTATGGTGTGTGTGTGAAGTTTGTATTCATTAAATAATCCGTGATTTTTAAAAATACACATTTAAAACACATGTTTTAAAGTAGATTTTTGTATAAAGAAAAATCATGGATTAAGGCAGAAATTGATTTCTTGGCCAGCGTGAGCAAAAGGGGCACAGAAGAAACTGACTGATGCATCCAGCCCAATTCTTTCCCCTTGAAAGTGATCTGACTGGAGGCAGGGAGAATAATTTGTGGCTTTATTATTATGCTGTTAAATGGGAAAACCCCAGTGCTAACTCCACTTGAGATGGATGGACCTACCAGAAGGAAGAAATGGACCTTCTCATTTTCAGTTCTCTGTTTCTCCATTTTCCCAAACCTAAATCCAGTTCTCTACATTCCTGCAGAAATTTGTAATATTATTATTATTTCTTTTAAAAAATCTTCATGAAAATTCACAAGCATTTTAGTGTTAGTGTTTAGTGTTAGTATGTGTTCTCATACTAAACACATTTTTAATGCAGTTCTGACTCATGTACACCTTTTTGCCAGCCATATAGTGCATATTGGATGTGGTTTTCATGAATATGCTCATTTTTATGAACGCTTTCCCCTAAAAAAATGGAATTTTTCAAACATAAGTTGGTTGGAGAACTAGATTGTAAAATTCAGAGATGTGCAAATTTAAAAGGAAGGCGATGTTTCAGTTCACAGATTGCTGCGGAAAGTGAAAATTAGGTATGTTCACATTTAAATGCAAACAGAATCTAATTTCTGCCCCACATCTACTGACAGGACAGAGGCAGGGGGCAAGCGCCACACAATATCTGTTCTAGTTAAAAAGGTTGTGTAGCCGAATCAAGATGGAACATGCTTATTACAGCAGCAAGGATTCATATTTCCAGCACAGATGCTTTTCAGCATCACTAAAAATGATGGGTGGTTGGCAAGTCTATTCGTTTTGGCTTCATTTTGCAATTATTCTCTCCACTCGTCTAGGAATTGAATCCAGTGGAAAGTTCACAGAGAGTACTGTGTTGACCTTCATTCCTTAATCTTTTTTCATATCCTTGGTTAATGGGCTTTTGTAGAACCTGATTGTAAGACGGTTGCATACAGAAATACTGAGCTTTGGCTGCAGAGAGACCCCTGTTCCACTGTCTTGAGCAGAGGCGGAGTTGTTTAAAATTGCACATCTTTTAAATAAATTTATCTATATTGAGAGTCCCATGCATTTTATGAGCTTTTTTTTTTTTTTTTTTACGGTAGAGCATATTGTTTTCCCTGTAAGTCTGTAGCATCCATGCTGTTCTCAGGGGAAGCTAATGGAAGACAATTACTCAAGTCGCAAAAAAGGTTTTCCTGTCCGTTTATTCTCAATGTCTTTTTAATGCTGTGCACTGTAACTCAAGGCAAGTCCCGGGCACAGCTCTTGAAAGCTTAAACAGCGTGGAAAGGAAATTGACCTCCTCGGTTGCCTGTCCTGTGTGTACCACGGCAGATTCTCTCTCCTTTTCTCTGTAAATAGTCATTTAATTCACTCAGAAGTGGTGCACCCTCAGCAGATCTCTCTCATTCCTTGAAGGTTGCTGACCAGGCTATTTAGAAAATGAAACAAAATAAGGTGAACTGAGAAGACACAGAAAACACTTCATGCTTCATTTGGAGTGGACAAAACATGGATACGCTTTAACATTATTTGGAATATTATTTAATAATTTGAATGCTCTTATGGATTGCTTCCAGTAAAATAGCTCAGAAGCTATTCCGGGGGGGGGGGGTCCGGAAAAACAACAACTATTACACAGGTTCACATATTTAAAAAATATTTATAGCATATCTAAGAAATGTAAAATATGGTTTGAAGCTCAACATCAAAAAAACGAAGATCATGGCCACTGGTCCCATCACCTCCTGGCAAATAGAAGGGGAAGAAATGGAGGCAGTGAGAGATTTTACTTTCTTGGGTTCCATGATCACTGCAGATGGTGACAGCAGCCACGAAATTAAGACGCCTGCTTCTTGGGAGAAAAGCAATGACAAACCTAGACAGCACCTTAAAACGCAGAGACATCAGCTTGCCAACAAAGGCCAGTATAGTGAAAGCTATGGTTTTCCCAGTAGTGATGTATGGAAGTGAGAGCTGGACCATAAAGAAGGCTGATCGCTGAATAATTGATGCTTTTGAATTCTGGTGCTGGAGGAGACTCTTGAGAGTCCCCTGAACTGCAAGAAGATCAAATGCATCCATTCTTAAGGAAATCAGCCCTGAGTGCTCACTGGAAGGACAGATCGTGAAGCTGAGACTCCAATACTTTGGCCACCTAAAGAGAAGAGAAGACTCCCTGGAAAAGACCCTGATTTTGGGAAAGACGGAGGGCACAAGGAGAAGGGGATGACAGAGGATGAGATGGTTGGATAGTGTTCTCGAAGCTACTAGCATGAGTTTGACCAAACTGCGGGAGGCAGTGGAAGACAGGAGTGCCTGGCATGCTGTGGTCCATGGGGTCAGGAAGAGTCGGACACGACTAAACGACTAAACGACTAAACAACTAAACAACAACAACAAGAAATGTAAAAGGCTTTAATATGTAAAAACCATTTCAAACCTAAAACAGATACAAAATAGGATAAAGATATTGACTTAGGAACATAGCAGCTTCCATGCCCTGATTCAAACCATTAGTCCATCTAGCTTAATATTGTCTACACTGACTGGCAGAAACTTTCAGGTTTCCAGGTAGGAGCCTTTCCCAGCCTTCACCTGGAGATACCAGGGGGTTGAACTTGGAACCTTCTGCATGCAAAACAGATCTCTACCACTGAGCATAAGAGAGGCTTAAAAGAGGAAGTTCTCTAAGACACACTGAAAGGATACCGTATTTACTTGAATCTTATGCTTACCTTTTTTCGCCAAATTATGTTGCAAAAATTAAGGCGCGCCTTAGATTCGATGGCACATTTACATTTGCCAGCAAATACATATTTTTTTTTGCTTTCAAGGTCCTGAGAATTGAGGTGCGTATTAGATTCTATGGCACATTGTTGTTGTTTAGTCGTTTAGTCGTGTCCGACTCTTCGTGACCCCCTGGACCAGAGCATGCCAGGCACTCCTGTCTTCCACTGCCTCTCGCAGTTTAGTCAAACTTACGTTGGTAGCTTAGAGAACACTATCCAACCATCTCGTCCTCTGTCGTCCCCTTCTCCTTGTGCCCTCCATCTTTCCCAACATCTGGGTCTTTTCCAGGGAGTCTTCTCTTCTCATGAGGTGGCCAAAGTATTGGAGACTCAGCTTCATGATCTGTCCTTCCAGTGAGCACTCAGGGCTGATTTCCTTAAGAATATATAGGTTTGATCTTCTTGCAGTTCATGGGACTCTCAAGAGTCTCCTCCAGCACCATAATTCAAAAATGGCACATTAGACTCAGGTAAATAGAGATGTTGCCTGTCCAATGTATTCCTGGAGAGACTTCCAAAAGTGCATACTGTTACGATATAGAAGCAATGCAGCCGCGAGCTGCTAGCTTGAAAACAGCACATGATGGAATGTTAGGACTGTTCCGTGGGAAACAGAGGGACAGTCAATTCACAGGGCAATGCACCGGAATTAGCTCAGAGTGTAATATGAGCTCTTCCTTTTGCTCTTGTACAGGAAGTACAGGTTTTGTTTCTCTCTCGACTGCTGGAGCTTGAAGAGAGCAGTCATGCTTTTGTAATGCTGCAAAGACAGAAATAAAGGAATGTAAATACGTTTCTGTCTATTTCTTTCCCCTGCCCGGGGGGGGGCAGGAAAGAGGGGGGTGTTTTTCTCACGCTGAGAAGGATCGCCTATCGCGACCTAGCCTGTATCCTGCTGGGGAATGCAGACAGCGAGGTCAAAAGGAGATCAAGCCGGGTGCCTGGAGAGTAGCCAGTTTCTCCTGATAAAGGCTTGATTCCCGACAACTTCTAAATGCTAAATGGCAGGGTCTAACCACACATACAATGGTTCTCCTCATGAGATGGAATGTACAGGATTGTGGCAATAAGTCTGCTCCTGTGAGCAATTGAGCTGATGGGTTCAACAGGGAACCAGTCTAGGTCCAAAACACGATCCAGAGGCAAGGTCAGAAAACAGCTGGAGTCAATAACACCAGATTTTTAGGAAAAGTTATCCACAGCAAGGCAGTGGGCCCAAAGTACAACACAAGAAGTCAAAGATCAGCATTGTTTCCAGCACTTTTAAACAATAAGAAGCAGCCTATTGCCTCTTAGACCTCACCCGAACGCCATCTCCTACTAGTAAATGAGTTCCATGGACTGCTTACTCATGAGTAGACTCCTTATTCAGGAGCTACTGTGGGTCAGTAGACACCTGGGTGAATGTATCTTCAGTTCAATTTCCCACATCAGCTTGTGATTAACATCATCATCATCATTATTTGTAAAGGTCTTTGTGATATTTATCAATACTTGAGTACCAATTTCTCTGTATACAGACATTTTTGCAAAGTATTTTTTCCCCAAGGCAATGTATGTTTGTATTCTATTTTCACTAATATATGCCCTTTAATGCACATTTTATGCTGGTATGCTTATTTCTGTACACATTCCTTGGCTGGAGAACTGCATTGCGTAATTTGAAGCAATTTAAGTTTGGAAGGAAGGCACTGTTTTTGGTTCACATACTGTTTTCAAAAGTGTGTATCAGGTGGATTTGCCCTTAAATGCAAACGGAATCAGATTTCTTCCTTGCCCCTAGTCGTCCTAGACTTTTCTCTCCACTCTGGCAGTTAGAGAGCATAAGACCTTCAAGCTCAGTTCCTTTGAACAGACAATGACTATCCAAGCCATGATTTTTGGAGAGGGAAGCCTATTGCTTCACAGAAATCATCAAAGGGGAACCTAGGAAAATCCTGTTGAAAAACTAAAAGGGCAATGAATATTATAAAGACATGAATATTTACCCAGTACCTGGCAAGATTAGTTGGGTGTGGAGGGATGGGTTTTATGATTATATTTAGCTGTCTGGTTATATTTTGTTACACTGCATACAAATACAAATACAGTATACATTTACGAAGGGAAAAAACCCCATGATGATCAATTTCAGTGACTCATCAGTCAGTTGCAGCTGATTTCATTGTCACAGTGCACCTGAAATCAACACCCAGGTTTCCTTTCCCTGATTCCATCCGATCTGTGCAATAACCAACAGAAAAGAAACGAGAGGGGGGGGGGAATCAAAGGAACAATAATAGCATGGCTGACATGTAGGAAGACTCCACAGTGGGGCGTATAATTGACAGTAATGGCTGCAGGAACAAGTCCTCAGAGGGGAGAAGTTTCTTTTTCTGTGTTGTTTTTCTCTGCTTTTATTGCAAAAGCCATCACTCTGGAAAATCCAACTCGAGTGGTGACTCAGTATTTTGAGCTCTTATCGATCCGTATAAAAGGGAGTCCCACAGATTCCATTCCGGGGACAGACTATAGGTACACATAGCCTTCCAGGCTATGTCCCCCATCATCCCTGCCCACTGGCCTCAGGAAGAAACAAATAAAGCTGAAAGAGGGATGAAAGATGCCTTATTCTGAAGTGTTGGCAGTGGGAAAGCTTAGACTATGCTTTGCCGCAGGTCCTTTATTGTTTTGTTCTTGAGGGTTAACTGTTTTGGAGGTTGAAAGGCTGGCTGGTAGAAGCAGAAATGAGGACCCAAGAAAGGAGGGAATGAGTTAGCTCAAGGATGAGGAACATGTAGCTCTCCAGATGCTGTTGGACTATAACTCCCATCATCCCTGGCCAGTGGCCATAGTAGCTAAGACTGATGGGACTCCAGATGTGGATTCCAGATCACTGGTGGAGGAAGAGGGGGGCGGGGGGAGCGCACTGCTCCTGGCAGGTGTGATCCCAGTGGGGTGCCATCGCAGCCGCAGCCCCCCACACTGGGTGCTATGCCCCTGCAGGCAGCGCACCATGACCCTGGGACGCGCACCATGCCCCTGCAGGTAGCATGCCACATCCCTGCAGGTGCATGCCACACCCCCAGGATGCGCGCCAGCCATGCCCCCACCTGCTCTCCTCCCCATGGTGTAGTAATAACAAGGACGACAGGAGGTTGGATGCAGTGAGCTGTGCAGGAGCAAGCTGGCAAGCAAGCTCCAAAACAAGCTGCCGGCTAGCTCTGTAGAGGCTCCTTTTATTAGCAGAAGTCAACAATAACAGTAGGGAAACCACTCGGAACATGACATATTTCCATCTAAGCACATTTCCAGCATTAGCAAGTGTTAGCAGGTGTTTTCCTAAAATGTTCCCCGGTACTTGATTATGTCTGTGTCCCTGGTCATGCTCCAGCCAAGCATTATGTCTAGTAACCAAATCTGTGAGAGGACAAACGGTCAGGGGGAAAACCCTGTTTGCTAGCCAAGAAGGCAAAAGGTCAGGGAGCGTTGCATGCCTGGTGCAAGGTTTTCCTCAGCACAAGTGGAGCGTCACCTCCACACCCTGGTGCCGGAGCATGAAGCTCCGCCACTGCTCCAGAGGTGATTGGACACCAGCCCCCATCAGACAACTCCCATCAACCTGAGCCAGCATGGCCGATGGTGAGGAATGATGGGAGTTGTTGCTAGCATTGTTTTATATGTTGGAGCCTTTAAAAAGTGAAAAGTTCTTCCTTTGTAAAGTACCTTTAGATTGTCTCCCCCTTTCTCTTGCCTTCTTGCTGTAGTCCATGTATTTTTCATTGTTTTATTTTATGGAGTGACAGCCACTAACTAGGATTGTTTTATAGGAGGATTGGGCAAATTCCTAGAGATATCCATCTCCCTCCAGTGTCAGGGGACTGGCTGGGAATACCCATGGCTAGGAATCACAGATAGGGGAGAGAAGCAATTATGCTTGTGGGCTTCTCAAAAGAGACTTCCACTTGGCCACTGTGAGAACAGGATGCTGGAATAGATGGACCTTTGTCTTTTTAATAATAATAATAACAAAATAATAATAAAAACAACAATAACAATAATAATATTTTAAATTTTCTTTTCTCAAAACAAATATCCAATATCATTATTAAACATACATTTTCCAATTTCCCCTCTCCCTGTTGACTTCCCTCAACTACCATTTCTGGTTTATTACATCAAATGATACATTCTGCTGTTTATATACACTATTATGTTTTCACATTGTTATACTTCTTGTTCTCTGTAAATAGAATTGTAAATGTTTATTTAAATCCTGCCAGTGAGACCATTTCTTTCTGTTGTTTCTGCAAATATATTGTAAAGAGTTCCCATTCTTTTTCAAAGTCACTATTGTCCTTTTCACTCAGTTTGTCCATTAACTTTGCTAACTCTGCATAGTTCATCAATTTTTCTTGACATTGTGCTTTTGATGGTACTTCTCCAGTCTTCCAGTTTTGAGCTATTAAGATTCTTGCTGCTGTTGCAGCATACATTAATAATGTCTTTTTTTCTTTCGACAACTCTTGTCCTAAAATACCTAACAAAAAAGCTTCTGGTTTTTTTAACAAATGTTATTTTAAAATTTTTTTTTGTTCATTGCATATCATTTCCCTTTAAAAAAAATAATCTTACAATCCCACCACATATGATAAAATGTTCCTTCCCTTTCTTTACACCTCCAACAATTCTTTTGTTCTGTTCTATACATTTTTGCCAATTTTACTGGATTAATGTACCACCTATACATCATTTTCATGTAATTCTCTTTCAATCAACAATATGCAATCCGTAAATTTCAAATTCACTTTCCAGAGCCTTATCCAATCTTCAAATTGTATATTATGACCTAAATCATTTGGTCATTACTGATTTACTGATTTAACTTCTTCATCCTTAGTTTCCCATTCTAACAGCATAGCATACACCTTCTTTAATAGTTTAGAATTGTCATCTATTATATCTTTTGGACCTTTGTCTTGATCCAGCATGATCTTATGAACGCTTTCGTTCTGTGGTATTTACATTCCAAGCACCACAAAAATCCAAGATCCTAAACCTGTTTTTGGTTCGTTTCTGTGTATCTGCATATATGGAAACGAGGAGATGTTTTTGAGAAGGAGCAGTAATGAAAACAAATTGCCCTTGACTTAAATATTAATATCACATGATAATTGGGCCTGAATAAATATTTCAGCAGCCCGGGAAGTGGAATGCATTGTTCAAACACTTGCAGGCCAGATCCTACTGCCTCTTATTTGTCTTTCCCAGGAAAGTGCTCAATATGGTTTAAAAGCTTTCTCCTGCTCTCGCCATTGCCCATCTGTCACAACCGATTACCAAGAGCCAGTGTGTGTGATGGACACTAACCGAATAAATTGTGGGGTGGAGGGGAAGAGATGTCACTTTGTTACTGCCTCCTCTGTTGGAATTGCTTCAGCTCAATCGCCATGAGATACATCTTTATCAAGTGAGTGGAGCTGGAGGCATTGGCAGGCTGTAAGGCTCTGGGTTGTTTAGAAAGAAAAGGGTATTTGAGAATTTCATTATACAGGACTGCGGCTGCCAGGATTTCAACTTCCCTAAAAAAAACCCCTAAAGTCAGTTCCTCACGCACAGCTTTTGAAATTGGTCAGTTGCAAATAAAGGTAAAGGTAAAGGGACCCCTAACAGTTAAGTCCAGTTGCGAACGACTCTGGGGTTGTGGCGCTCATCTCACTTTACTGGCCGAGAGAGCCGATGTTTGTCTGCAGACAGTTTTTCCGGGTCATGTGGCCAGCATGACTAAGCTGCTTCTGGCGAACCAGAGCAGTGCACGGAAACGCCGTTTACCTTCCTGCCGGAGCGGTACCTATTTATCTACTTGCATTTTTTGGCGTGCCTTCGAACTGCTAGGTTGGCAGGAGCAGGGACCGAGCAACAGGAGTTCAGCCCATCACAGGGATTCGAACCGCTGACCTTCCAATCGGCAAGCCCTAGGCTCAGTGGTTTAGACTAGGGATCGGTAAATCGGTCAATTTCAGTTTTTCTCAGTTCCTCATTTTTTCCCATCTTAAGTTCAGTTCTCCACTTTTCCATGCCATGTTGCATATTATTATTATTTTACATAAAAAGAGATTCCTGATCAGAATTCACCAGCATTTTAGTGCTGATTTCTCTGCAATTTTGTCTAATTTACACATTTTTGCAGAGCAATTTCCCACAATAGAACGTCTTTTTGTATATTATTTTCACCAATATGTGCATTTTTAATGTGCATTTTACTCTAGTAAATGCACTTTTGCACATATTACTTGGCTGAGAATTGCACTGAACAATTCAGATCAATGCAAATTTTGAAGAATGATTCTGTTTTGGGTTCTTGCAATGTCTCACAAAGTGCAAATTCACTTTTAAATGTGAACTCATTCAATTTTTTCCTGTTACTAGTGGGATCAACAACAAAATGTGACAATGTAGAGTGTTTCCTTGCTGAAGGAAGATGAACCACACGTTGCTTTGGATCATGCCCACTTTTGTCTTTGGCCCCACCAACAATTGGCTTGAGGTCCCAGAAGGCTCCTTAGGAGGGAATGCATCCCTCAGAACAAAAAGTGGTCCCCACCCCTGTTTGTAACCTAGAAAACTGCTTTGTATTGATTTGTTCCATCTTACTCAGTCTCATCACCAGGGCTTCAGGTCCTACCTGGACATGCCAGGGGTTGAACTTGTGGCTCGAAGATGCTCGGTCGCTGAGCTATGCCCCTCTCCACTGATTTAGTGGAATGTCATTTGAGTGGGTTGTCTTGTGTAGCACACAGCTGCCAACCAACAACATAATTCTTGTCACTTCAAGCCCTATTCTTTCTTCTCTGTAGAAAAACAAAATAAAATCGTTGTCACAAACAACATAAAAGCTGCATTCATAGTGAGCCTCTCCAATGGAAGCATTGATCCAACATAGCTAGGGAAATAGAAGATGGGGTTTTGTATAAAAGGGACAGTGGCCCTTTAATAATTATCACAAAGAAAAGCAGTAACACACACACACACACACACACACACACACACACACACACACACACACACACAAAATCGTTAGCAATTTTCAGCTGGTTCATAAATTATTCCTTTCAAGGTGTGGTAAATGGAGATCAATTTCCAGTCGGTATTTTTCCCCCAACGGGGGAAAAGTGCATTGAAATGTTGAGCGCTTGAAATGTGGTCGTTGAAAAAGGAGCTGAGATCAAGATGAAGGGTGAAGAAGTCGGCTTCAAGCGCAGGTCGAGTGTTGTGGGTGGGGGGAGGTTGCGATCGCCACATTTGTAAGAGAGCTTCAGGAGATATTGACTTCCCTTTGTTAAAAAACACTCTGACGGCTATTGTGCCGTAGCCCTTTCTTCTTGAAGAAGGCCAATCTTGCAATGGGGGAATTAATTGAACTCGGCAATACTTTTCCCTGACATGAGACCGCAGCGAAACCATACAAATCCTTTGACTGCGAAGCAGCTATGATGTTTTAAAACCCTCACAGCTGAGCCAGAAAAGAGATGGTGAAAGGCAAACATCCAAAATCCTTAGAAAGCCATTGTTGATTTTTGGACAGGTCTCACAATTGAATGCCAGGATTGAGAACCCTTAAATGATGTGCAGTGGTTCTTGTTGTCTCCCTCTCAAAAAGCAAAGTGTAGGGATTGGGGGGGGGGGATCTCGTTCGGTTCACATTTAAAGGTGAACCTACATCATTTGCACTTTTCACAGCAATACACAAACCAAAACACAGCCATCTTTCAAAAATTGCACCCCTCGCAATTTTGCAGCCAAGATGTGTGTACAAAATGCATATGTTAGGATAAGGTGTGCATTAAAAGGTATATACCAGTAAGCGTGGGTGCGTGGGTGGGTGGACATGCAGAAACGCATTGTATTAAGGAATATTGCTCTGCAAATATGTTAGGGAAAAATGTCACGAGAACATGTGCATATTAAGAGAAATACTGGTGAGTTTTTATAAGGACTAAAAAAGACAAGGTGGGATGCAGGTGGCGCTGTGGGTTAAACCACAGAGCCTAGGACTTGCCGATCAGAAGGTCGGCGGTTTGTATCCCTGTGACCAGGTGAGCTCCTGTTGCTCGGTCCCTGCTCCTGCCAACCTAGCAGTTCGAAAGCACGTCAAAGTGCAAGTAGATACCGCTCTGGCGGGAAGGTAAACAGCGTTTCCGTGCACTGCTCTGGTTCACCAGAAGCGGCTTAGTCATGCTGGCCACATGACCCGGAAGCTGTACGCTGGCTCCCTCGGCCAATAAAGCGAGATGAGCACCGCAACCCCAGAGTCGGTCACGACTGGACCTAATGGTCAGGGGTCTCTTTACCTTTATCTAAAAAAGACAAGGAAAGAATCTCAAACTCTTGTGGAAAGTTGGGAGCTGAACTTAACACTGGAAACTGAGAGAAAAGGAAATTGATCCACCCACCCCTAGAGCAGAGGTCCATGTTCTCTGACCCCAGCCCCAATTTCTCATTTGTCCCTCATATTCCATACTGCTCCTAAGTCAATTTCCCTATGCCAGGAATCATCTTACCTTACGAAAAGTTCAAGACACCTGTGATTCTGGATATGCTCTTGAACTCTGATGCTGCCAATTACTTTCTGGGCCCAATTCAATGTGCTGAGTTTGAACTATAATACCTTATATGTCTCAGGACCTCAAGGACCGCCTCTCCCCATATGAACCAACCCAGACCTTGGCAATCATCACCTGAGGCACTTCTTTGTGTGCCTCTTCTTTGGGAGGTCCGGAGGGTGGCAACACAAGAGTGGCCCTTTCCGCAGTGACTTCTCCGTTGTGCTGTGCTCTCCCCAGGAAGACCCGCCTGGTGCCATCATTACATAGCTTTAGGTGCCAGGCAAAAACATTTCTCTCCAGGCCTTTGGCTCTTAATTATCTGCAGCTTCAAGTGGGTGGAATATTTTAATCCTGCCTTTTTAAAAACAGGATTGTTTTTTGGACTTCTTTATTTTATTCCTCACTCCTGCTCCAACTTTTATGCTGCTTTCAGTGTATGCGATTGTTTGTAAGTTGCTTGTTTTGAGTTATCTTGGTTAAAAAATAACGAATAAATTTAATACATCACAATAATAACTCCAGCTCCCAATAGCCCCAGTCAGCATGGCCAAAGGTCGGGGGGGCAGTATTTGCAGGTCCACTGGTGCCCCACCCTTTCTGTAAGACAATAAGCCATTGTGGTTGTACCCCATACTATAGATGGAAACAGACTGTCACCAAGAGAGCTTGACTTGCTTAAGCATCCCTAAGTGAGCTCATGGCAAAGGCAAAATTCAATCCAAGGACTGCCTGACTCTCAACAAATGTCTCTTTGCCACCATGCTAACTATCCTCTGGTGCCTCAAAGCTTGTCAGAAACATTGTCCTGTTGCAATCCTTACAAGCTAAGGCAGTGGGTTTCATAGCCGAGAGGGGGGTTTGAACCCTTTCCTCCCAGGTCCTAGTCCAATGCTCTAACCACTGCCCCATGTTCTGTAGATGGGAAGGGGGCTGAGGCTGACGTCTTGGCTTGCCTTGTGCGATTTGCAGGGAAGAGAGGGAAATCAAAATGCAGGCACCGATTTCTAAGCTGTTGATCTCATCGCGACCAAATGACACAGTTCAGGGGCTGGAGGTTCCTGATGAGGCCGGGCCCTCCAGCGAAGCCAATGAAGTGAGCCTTCTGCTTCTGTTAGAGAAATCATTGAAATTATGAGAGAGAGAGAGAGAGAGAGAGAGAGAGAGAGAGAGAGAGAGAGAGAGAGAGGACGAACTGAAATGTGTGAGTGCTGGGCTGAGCAAGTGATGGCTGGCGTATGAAGGCTGCATTTGCGAGAGAACCAACAGAGAAGGGCGAAGGAGCACCTAAGCAGGAGGTTTTTAGTAGAAAGTGTTGTAGGGGAAGAGATAAGGACATGAGGAGAAAGTTGCCATACCTCATGATTAAACCAGTAGAAGCTAGTAGAAGGAAGTATTGCCCTATACGGGAATAACTGCCCTTGCTTGAAAAGTGTATAAATGCCGCTGTTTGAAATACTTGGAGGAGATAACAGAAATCATTGGGCTAAAGCTCACCAAAAGTCCGGTTGTAGCATTATTATCAATTTGCGATGGGGTGGGAGGTTCGCAGGCTATGAAGGACTTGCTCACAAATTTATTGACAGCTGCATGAGAGCTAGGAAGTGGACAGGGCAAGCAGAATATAAAATGAGAGAATGATATAAAGAGGTGTGGGATATAGCTATTAATGATAAATTAGCATGTGCCATTAAGGTAAGACAGGGAATATGCAGGAGAAATTATTTTGAGGAGATAGTTTGGGGAATTTGTACTGTTAAAACGGAAAGGGATCAAACCATCACAAGAGGTGTCGAAATTTTGGGAGGTTGGATAGTTACAATAGAATGGTCTTGGTGGTGGGGTGCACTTTTTATTCTTATTTATGTATGATTATTACTTTGTCAAAAGAAGAAGAAGAAATATTTGGTGTAAGCCACTCCCTCTCACAGCGTTGCAACACTTTAAATCAAGACATCGTGTTGGACTGACAACTGGTGTCTGGATTCTATTGGCTTAAATCCCACCCCGATATTTCCCTGACCCTTCCTATCTGGGGCACTTAAGCAGTCTGATGGAACAGCTGCCCCCTGGGTGAAAGGAGGAAGGAGAGGAGGCCTGATGGAGCTGAGGGGATGGCCTGTCACAGCTGAGGGGATGGTTCTGAATTGTGCTTCTTAGCTCTCCCACCGCTGGAAGCAGGAATTATGACTGAAGCCTTAGTGTGTTCGTGGCAGATGTAAAATTTGAACCTCAGACTTCTTGATTCCACGGCACAGTCTTTCACCTGCAAGACTTGCACCAACTGTCACCGGAGTGACAGAAGATTTTGTTAAGGGAGTGGGGACAACTGAGCTGTTCCAATGAATTTGGGGGGTGGGGTGGGGTGGAGAGAGAGATTGTCTGCAAGCAGCCATAACTGGATGACTGGCAGAGAAAATTCAATCAAATATATTCCGTTGCGACAGCAAAGCTAGAGGATGGGGGAGGGGGTGCTAAAAATGGTTCCTCTCTACTTTGTCTGCCAGCTTTTAATAATTCAGGGCCTTTAGCGTTCGCCCGCAAGGGAAACAATATCGGCTTCTGTGTGGAAGTGTAATAAACGGAGCAACGTCCAAATCGACTTGCTCCTGAGAAAGAGATATCTGATCATAAAAGCAATCAAGCTCCGGTGCCCAGACTCGTGCTGCATCAGAGGCCAAACTGAGGACAGGCACACGGTTCAAGGTTTCATCTCTGGATGGCTGCGTTGCAAAATGTGAGCCAGGGAGGCCGCAGGTTCTGCCACCGCCGGATGGAGCTGCTCTTTCTCTGGGCTGGAGACAAATGGATCGCCCAGCTGCAAACGGAAGCTCTTTGCAAGTCAGGATGCTCCCCAGATCTGCCACAAGGCAATTTATATGGTATTTTCTTTTTCTTTTGATGCATAATCAGTTTTGAGGCTCCTATTCCTGGAGAGGTGCAGCCACCTATAGCAGGAAACCAAACCGGAATTCCCATTCAGGAACCTCCCCACTCTGAAATGTCAGCAGGCTTTGCTGAAATACTTTAAAGCATTTTATAATTAACCAATTAGTAATATCTGAAGCCACGAGGTCTAGAAACTTGCTTTTCTAAGATTTTAAACATTTAGAATACTGAATTAAACAGCTTGCAGAATGGTGCACAAACACACATAGCCCTAATTATTGGTTGTGATGAACATTGTTATGTACTGAAGTTCTCACCCTGGGCCAACAGGAGGATACTGTAGATAGTTATCACTCAGGTCCTCATATGCAAATAAGGAACTGAAAGTGACATTCAGTGATTGGATAGTTACAGAAAGTGGTTACTGTTGCGTTGTAGTGGAGCTCTCTATAAGCAGGCTGGCTGAACCCTTCAGTTCAGTTCTGTTCTGGCCTGTGAATAAACAAGAGCTGTTTGAAGAATTGCTGTGTCGTCTGATATGTTCATGCACAACTTAACAAACATTTTCTTAGGAGTCTGAGATTCCTAGGAGCAGATCTGTTGGCCAAAGCAAATTCTCACTCCACTTTCCTGCTTCACACCTCTTGTGCATCTCTTTCTCTCTCTCACACACACACTCAGCAACCACACTGGGGAGAAGATACCTTTGCATGATCTAGTCTTCCTATTAGGATCACATTCCCTTCCAGCAGCGACAGACCTGGGGGTCTCAAATTTCAGTGTACGACTCTAAATTCTGTGTCGTCGTCATCCTGCCTCTCTCCTTCCATTCTACATCACGGTTGTACAGCCTCCTGCAGCACCTTAAATCTGGAGAGCTGCTGCATAAGTTCTCCAGGGTTTCCATCAGGCCATTTCTTGCCCTACCTGCAAGTGCCAGGGACTGGAGCTGGGGACCTTCTGCATGCAAAGCAGGTGTTCTGCTACTGCCTTGCGGTCCTTCAAACGTGCTGCAGGCGAAGCCCCCAAAATTGTATGTTTTGTCCAGGCCATCGAGCAATTTTGGAACAATACTCTCCTTGCAAAGAGGGATGACACTCCAGAGCTGCGGGCTTTGCTCTTTTGCAAAACTGAGAAACCAGTTTAGTAACTTTCCACTAGTCCACCACCGAGCCAGAGGCAGCTCCTGAATTCCTGGCGACGTCCTTCCAATCTTGAATCCATCTGGGGGAGAGGCTGGCAGAGGCTGACATGCTCTTTTCAGCTACTAGGAGAGTCAAAGCACGTTGGGCCATCTGGCATTTGCCCGAAAGCACAGTTTGGCCCACACCCTGCCAGGTACCTCCTGTTGCAATGGATCCCTGCACTAAAGTGGGAATGAATGAAGCCGCCGTGCCAGTTGATTACAAAAACCGCCTGTTCCTTCCCCCTTGCAGGAATGGTGAGCGGTACAGTTCCTGGCCGCTTGGTTTCATTCCCCCCTCTCTCTTTTTAGCCCATCTCAGCAATGCCAGTCGTTCCATTTTCCTGGGGAAAATGCAGCCGACACAGGTGGTGTTGATTAAATAGATGACTGTGTTTCAAAGTGGTCCGCTGGGTGAAAGCCTGGTGACCCTCCGCGCCTCGCAAATGGAATTCTGCCACTGACTTCGATGGAAAATGGAGGTGGCAGTTTTCTATTTAGAGCCGACAATCAGTAGCTATTGGTTTTGCCGTAAGGCCGGCGGCCCTGAAAATGGGATTGGCGAAGCCCCGGGAGAGATCCCCATTATTGAATTTCCCGTGTATTTTAGTAAGAGTTGATTTGGTGCTGGGGCCCCCTCTCACAGCACCTTTGCTCATCCTCATCCTTAGTTCTTTTCATTCTCCAGCCACCCCTGAAAACTACTAAACAGCCAAAGGGTTGTGGATGAATTTACAGAGAAGCAATACTCCTATCACAGAGACTTAAAGATTTCCGCCAATTAACCTTGAGCGCACAACAGTCTGGACAAAATTGCTTCCTCTTAAGGAGAGTGTAAGCTTGCTTCCAACTAGGTTCCTTACTGACAGTCACTTAGTTGCAATCAAGATTTCTTTTTTTTAATCCTGTGAAACTCTCTTCTCTCTGCTATGACCTCTGCTAACAACCTTGGATGAATCCAGGTTCATGTTCTAGGAGGTCAAACATGGGGAACCTCAGGGCCAGTGGCCCTTGAAGGCTCCTTCTCTGCCCCTCAGAACCCTCCTTGCAGTACACTCCCTTTTCAACCACTTTGTAGGAACTTTACAAAGGTAAAATTTGCATTTGTTGCTCCACCCACTTGCTCCTGGCCCCACCCACCACTGGCGTGTGGAGTCTAGAAGCAGAAAGTGGCCCTCATGCACTTGTGTGTGTTCTCCTGAATATTTGGAGGTCATACCTTGCTGCAGAAAATTGATGGGAAGAGTCATATGCATGATAAAATAAATGTTTGATGTTAGCTGGCCTTTCAGTCTCACTCTGATACTCGAAACATATGCTTTGGGATTTACAGCCTGCTGCTATATTTTGTTTTATGACAGCCACAAACATTCTAATTGTACGTTTTGGAAGCAAGCGTGTGAGATGCCTCCAATTAAACTTAGGAAGAGGACACAGTGATGAAGGAAACCTGTTATATTAGAGAGGCAAACATTCTTTCCTCCCTCTCTCCCCCACTCAGAATGAGTAGTAATGGGGACTGATGTTTTTCAGAATGGGATGTATTAATTTAGAAAATGAATGTCTGTACCCTTTTTATTAGTCAGAATGGCCTTGGGCCTCAACCTCCTTGTCCGAAATATGGGGTCAATTTGTTGCCCACCTTTCAAGATTGTTAGTGTGATTCAAATACTGAAATACCATATTGGCCCGAATATAAACCACACTTTTATTCCTAATTCTGCCCCTGCGGAATATAAGTGTGGCTTATATTCATGACCTTATGCTGCATGGCACCCGTTCGCCACTCCCAAGCCTCCCCCAAGCCATCAGGGGTAGGGTGGGAGGCTGCTGGCCAATTGACATGGTCCCCCCCCCCACGAGAGCAGCCCGGAGCGCGGGGCAACCGTGTGCATCCCGCCTACCGCTCCCAAGCTTTCCCCCACCCACCTAAGAAAGGGAGAAGGGGGGAAGGCCACCAGCAAAGTGGTGCAACTCCCCCCCCCCCCCAGGAAGCCAGCCAGGTTATTTTCTTTTTGCCTCCACCCCCCCTTCAATTTTAAAGATGCAACTTATTTGTGGGTGCGTCTTATATTCAGGCCAATACGGCAAAAGATTACAAGGTGGTGCATAGACTAGAAGCACAGTACAGCAGAGCTGCAACTTACATGCATTTAAGTCATGCACATTCAGCTTTACATGCTTGGCAAAAAAAGTTAATAATAATAATAATAATAATAATAATAATAATAATAATAATAATAATATTTATACCCTGCCCATCTGGCTGGATATCCCCAGCCACTCTGGGCAGCTTACAGAACACATCAAACATAATAAAGCATCAAACATTAAAAACTTCCCAATACAGGGCTGCCTTCAGATGTCTTCTAAAAGTTGTATAGATCTCTATTTCCTTGACATCTGAAGGGAAGGTGTTACACAGGGAGGGCGCCACTACCCTAGTTCCCTGTAACTTCACTTCTCACAGCAAGGGAACCACCAGAAGGCCCTTGGTGCTGGACCTCAGTGTCCAGGCAGAATGATGGGGATGGAGACACTCCTTCAGGTATTCAGGACCGAGGCTGTTTAGGGCTTTAAAGGTCAGCACCAACACTTTGAATTGTGCTCAGAAACATACTGGGAGCCAATGTAGGACTTTCAAGACCGGTGTTACATGGTCTCGGTGGCCACTCCCAGTCACCAGTCTAGCTGCCGCGTTCTGGATTAATTGTAGTTTTTGAGTCACTTTCAGAGGTAGCCCCATGTAGTGCGCATTGCAGTTGTCCAAGCGGGAGATAACTAGAGCATGCATCACTCTGGCGAGACAGTCTGCGGGCAGGGAGGGTCTCAGCCTGTGTACCAGATGGAGCTGGTATACAGCTGCCCTGGACGCAGAATTGACCTGCACCTCCATGGACAGCTAGGGGGTAGAAAGTGGGCAAGCGTCTGGGTGGGTGGGGGGAACTTTGTCGGTCTCACCAGCCATTTCACCCAGTGTAAAACAGACTCTCTCAGAAGCTGGAGGACTCTCCTTCATTGGACGTTTTTAATCAGAGGTTGGATAGCCATCTGTCAGGGACTTTTAGCTGTGATTCCTGCATTGCAGGGGTTGGAATGGATGACCCCGGGAGGTCTCTTCCAATTCTACACTTCTGTGGTTCTGTGATTAATATCTTTTTTCTTCAAGGACTTGGGAGGAAGTGGACTATAAATGGAATGGAATGATTAAACTAAGCCATCATTCCTTGCTACGTGGCTGTACCTGTGAGCTCTGCAGATCCTCGGCTATTGGACACAGCCCTCTAGACAGCTCTTTTTAAAAAGACAGCATGGCCTTCTGTGTTGTGATATGAAACATGCACTCTCAGCATGTAATTAATTGCATTTGCCTGAGAACTAGTATGGAGGCACTGATAATCACAACTTAAAAGGGGGATTTGGTTGTAGCTCTCACCTTGGAGATGTGGATAGGCATAAAGCGACAAGATTAGACCTTTCTGTTCTGAATTTAGCACCACAATAAACTGGCTCCAAGATCATTCTGGCAATATATGGCATCATGCCGTGCAGTCTCAAAAAATAGGTAGCATAAGCGGGGGTGATGCTTGTGTGTTGTGACAGAATTGGGCCCAAGATGGTTATGAAAACTGGCAGGTCAAGGGCTCTCTGAAAATACAGGATTGTAGCCAATCTAGCACTAAACTAAAGCAATGCTGCAGTATACTTGATGCACTGTCAGAATGTTTCACAAGGGAAAACACCAGTACATTACCCCAAATCATTGTGCAATGGATTGTACAACAAGAACCAGCTGTTTCACAACAAGTGGCCACCAGCACACCAGTTGCATTGGATTCCTTTGTTGTGCAACCTTTGTTGAGCACCTGCCATCAACTAGCAAAAGGGGTTTGGTGCTAGAGGGCAGAAAACATTGGATATGACCCATGGATTTCACTGAGTTGGTGCCTTGGGTCATTGATGGTCTGCTGAGTCAGGGGAGGGCAGATTTTAAGCTTGAAGGATTTACTCTCTCTCTCTCTCTTTTTGCAAAGTTCCTATGGGCCTGGGAATTTCCTTTCAGCAGGAGAACTGAACTGAGCTCATAGTCCCTTCACACAAAAATCCACTCTCGGTTATCTTTTCCTTCATTTCAGCAACCTAACTTAGGTGGGAAGTTGTCTTGCTGTTGCTATTGTTAAATAGTTTGGAGCCAGATACCCTGCTGATCTACTGCAAATTGCCCAGAGACCTACCAACTTACTACCAACTCCAAATGTCAAGCTGTGGTGTGGAATACAGAGCCTCCGTATTCCCGCCAATGATTTGCTTTTGCTTGTCACCAATGCAGCTGCAAGCCTAGTGCCATGGGGGGGGGATAGCTTTCCTACTTTGTTTCAACCCTTCTTTGGTACAAACATGGCAAGCTCTGTACTGAAGGATGAGGCGGGTGGCTCACAGAGCAGCCACTGAAAACAGCCTCCCTGAGATTGGTTCTGTTTGAGGAGAAGGTCAATAGCTCAGTGGTAGAAGATCTGCTTCACATGCAGAAGGTCCCTGATTCAATCCATGGTGTGCTGGTCCCGTGGGCTAACTGAGAGGCGAGGTCCGAGTCCAGTCCGAGGTCGAGGGTGCAGTATGGAGGCAGTCCATAAAAGCTGAAGCGGGATGCAGGGCAGGGAGTCAGGTGAGATCAGGAGCTCTGGCAGGATAGCAGGACAGGGTTCAGGCAGGAACTGACAACCAACGAAGTTGCTCCCACAACTTGGGACTGGGGCTGGCTGACTTTTATCTGTCCCGAGGCATAGGGCGGCCCCAATCCTCAGGTGACTCGCCTCTCCTGGCCTGGAGGCACGCACTCCTCCTGTGGGAACTTAGTTCCCTCCGCCTCTCTGCCCTGAGCCTCTGTAGCTCAGGAGAGGCTGGAGGGTTACCGGACCCAGAGGCAACCTCAGCTACCTCTGCCGGGGCTGAGAGTGGAGCACCTGCAGGCAATGGGTCCTCCACTCTCCACCCCCTCAGGAGCCAGAGCAGACTCAGCTGGTGCCTGCACCTGAGGATCCAGCACAGGTGAGGACCCTTCAGGCTCATGCCCCAGCCCCGGCTCAGCTGGTTCTGGAGGCGGGGACTCCTGTGCAGGCTGGGATTCTTCAGGTTCAGAATCCGAATCCCAGGCCATCACACATGGCTTCTTCTGATAGAATTGGGAATGTTCCCTGTTGGGCTCCTTAGGGAGCAGTGTAACCAATAGTGAGCCAGATAGACCAGTGGCCCTGTAATTTGCAGGATCATATTTTCAGCCTAAAGGTTACATACCTTTCTGGACCACTTTCCAGGGGCTACATACCAGTGGTGGGCAGGGCCACAGGCAAAAGTGAATGGAGCAATGAATGTAAATTTTACCATCGTGACGGTAGACGAGTTTCTGCATACACTTATGAGGAACGGTTGAAAGAGTTGGGTATGTTTCACCTGGATGAGAGGAGACTGAGATAGCCACCTTCAAATATCTCAAGGGCTGTCAAATGGAAGATGGAGCAAGCTTGTTTTCTCCTGCTCTGGAGGATCGGACTCAAATCAATGGCTTCAGGTTACAAGAAGGGAGATTCTGGCTAAACATCAGGAAGATCTTCTGATACTGAGAGCTGTTTGACAGTGGAATGGTCTCTCCCAGGAGGTTGTGGACTTTCCTTCCTTGGAGGTTTTTAAGCAGAGTGTCAGGAGTGCATGCAGGAGCCAGGCCCTGTGACCAATAGGACTCTGCAGGACTGGGGCCTTCCTAAGTTTGTTCTGAAGAGGCAAGGCGCGGCTGCACAGGTGAGGCCACTTGGTAACTCACTGCACCTGGTGGCAAGAGCCGGGAAGGGATATAAGGTCAGCATTTCCCTTTGGCTCTTTGCCACAGCAACACGCTTCCTGCCTTGCTGCGTTTGGCTTCTTGCTTCCTGATCCTCGGACCTTGGGTTTGTGACTCCCTGCTTCTCGCCCCTCGACCTCGTGACTCCTTGCTTCCTGACCCTCGGACCCCTGACTTCTGGACTCTCATTCCTGCTCCCACCCTGCCACCTTGCCGCCAGTCCCAACATCCTCAGCTGGGACTTTGATCACCCATAGACCAGACCATGACAGAGGTTGGATGGCCGTCTGTCATGCATGATCTAGTTAAGATTCCTGCACTGCTGTGGGTTGGACTCAATGACCCCTGAGGTCCCTTCCAGCTCTACAGTTATATGATAATGCTCCCCTCTGTATTCTCCACCCAGAAAAGGGAAAGGCATTATCAGAATTCAGTGGTACATTTTTAACCCTGACTTCATCTTACTGTACATTTTCTTAGCATAGCTGCTACAGGACAGTGATGTTGTTACAACACAGGTGAAGTGATCCTAAGCATTAGTGGCAAGGGGCAAAGGATTTGTTTTCTGTAGGTTCAGTGCTGAGCAAAATCCTGCAAAGGTCTCATAGTTAAAAAATTAAGTTGCTAATACTCATTATTTTAAAAAATGGCAAATTCTTATGCCAAGTTTTAGTTTCCTGCTGGCCTAGCAGTATCAGTTAAACAGCAATGAAGCCTCATAGCGTATTCCAAACTTAACAGCAGCACCAATTTGTCCAGCTTCATGATTGAGCAGTTTTGAAAGCACTGACTGGATGTTTACCGACTCTTGCTTGAATAATTTATTGGGTTATTATTAGATTGGGCGTAATAAATTCACCGCTGATTTATCACTTCCTTCACATAACGTGGCAAATTACGATCAGATTTATCACGTCAAGAGATGTTCAGGGCGATGGCTGAGCCCTGTAAACCAAGAAACGGTTTTGACGGGAAGTTTGCGCTCTGAAATTTATGTTGTTCTAAATGCTCCACTAATCTTGAGGTGGGGGTGGCGGGTTTTGTTTTTTTGTTTTTTTGAAAAATTAGGGGTTTTTTTTTAAAAGGAATCTTGAGGTGGGAGGGGCGTAGAAATGCTGAACCACATCTTGGTAAAGAAAAAGGTGTGGAATTATTCATTTGGTCTTAGAACTAAATCTCACATAGGAGCAGTGTTTCTGGGCAAAAAAATTGACCCAACACAAAATGTGCTATGATGGTCAAAATGTGGTGGGGGTTTTTTTTTGGGGGGGGGGCTTCTTGTTTAAAGCAGTGCTGGAAATTCTAGGACAGGGGTTGAGTGTGCCCCCCACAAACCAATCTCTATCCAGTCTTGCCAACTTTCTCTGCGCTCATACTCTCACCAGGTAAAAGGTAAAGGATCCCTGGCAGTTACGTCCAGTCAAAGGCGACTCTGGGGTTGCGGCACTCATCTTGATTCAGGCAGAGGGAGCCAGCATTTGTCCACAGACAGCTTTCCAGGTCATGTGGCCAGCATGACTAAACCGCTTCTGGTGCAATGGGACACAGTGCCAGAAACCAGAGTGCACGGAAACGCTGCTTACCTTCCTGCCACAGCAGTACCTATTTATCTACTTGCACTGGTGTGCTTTCAAACTACTAGGTTGGCAGAAGCTGGGAGCTCACCTCTCAGGCTTTGTGTAGCTGGACTGAGGCCTATTGTACAGAATTTAAAATGGCACCCATTGTTTGCTGATTGATTGATTGATTGATTGATTGAATTTATTATCCACCCTTCCCCCTAAGATCCCAGGGTGCGTTACAACATTAGTAGTTGTAAAAGGTGCTGAGAGTTGTTAGGTGACCACTGCTCCCCTCACAGAGCCTCACAGAGTCCTTCTCCAGAGGGAACTATGGGAATTGTAACTGTGTGAAGGGAACAGGGAGTCTCCTGTTGCTTTTCCCGGTGGATTTTCATGAGGGCTTTAAACAGGGATTTGCTGGACTTCCAGGTCAGTGCTATCGGTGAATGGCGGAGTTCCTCTGACCGGAGGAACTAGCTCCGTGAAAACTGGGTCTTCCCGCCGCGGCGAAGGCGGGGACCCGCTAGAAATCCCAGGCGGAGGAAGCCTGGGAACGTGGGGTTCGGCAGGACACCAGAAGCATCCCCCCTACTCACTGGGAACCCCTTTTTGGGGTGCCGGATTGAAGCAGGGTGAGCGGCGCAGTGCTGCAAACTGATTGCTACTTTCACGGAGTGAAGCCGCACAGCCATTGCCGGAGAGCGCTGACTTTTTCCTGTGGACAATTGGATTTAAAACAAGTACCTGTGAGTAGAAACGGAAAATTGGATAAAGAAATATCTTAATTTGGCATCGAAGAGGGAAGGTTCAAAACAGGAAGTCCGCCTTCCGCTTTTTGTATATAGACTAAAGCAAAAACTTCGTAAGCTAAAGCCTGGAAAGCTGTCAAAAAAGTCTAAATTTCCTTCATTCAGAACTACTGAAACCCCCTTGGAAGCAGGAGAAAAGGGGGGGATTTTGTTTAACCCCTGCAGGAGAGGGAGCGAGAAGGATGAGTTTCCACCGTCTCCAACCTGGGAACGGGGTGTCAGAGACAGAAATTGTAGGCTCATTGACTGTGAATGGAACATTTTGACAGATAGTTAAAGAAGAGAAACAAGCTGATTCCAATGTTGCCTTTTGCATCTTAAAGAAACAAAATATCCGGAAAATATCTGAAAAACGAAAGTAATTTTCCTTTGTTGGACTTGCCTTAAAAAAATAAAAATGGATACAAATAGAAATTTTCTCCTCTAGAGGGAGCTTGTTAAATTGTTGCAGCAGTATACTTGAGGACTCAACAGCTGTGATGTGAGACCGTGGGAACAGTCTTCTCTGACCTTGCCTAAAGATGAGCTGGGAGGAAGATTGGGTGCTTGCCTTATGCAAGACAAGTGCCCTGTTGGAACAGATGCATGAGAAGATGGACTTGATGAATGAAAAAAATGGATTTGACTGTTGTGGTTAATAACTGTGGACAAACAGGGAACATTGATACAGAAACTATTCAGGGACCAACTCAGGAACCTGTACTGACTGGGCAAGAACAGAAGATAATGGAGGAGGATGCGGTTGCACCTCAAATAATACATATGAAAAGACCCAAGGCCCTACAGGAGCATAAGCCGCTGTCATTGAAGATTGAAGTTGGAATGGGCCAGGGGGAATCCAGTGTTGAGGAGGTTCCTAAATTTGGAGAGACCTTGAAATATGTTTTTAAATATTTTTTGGATTTTATCAAGGACTGTGGGGAGTGGGACTTTGGGGAATGGGTGGGTTTGATGAAGGGAGATGGAGACAATTCTGGGTTGGACCCCCCCCCCCGAGAACTACTCCTCAATGAGAAAGGAAAGGAATTAAGAAAGAGACCAACAAAAGACAAGGAAAAGGGCGAGTATAAACAAGAAGAAGAAGAAATGCAGAAGGGACATGGAAGAGACTTAAGGGCCTCGGACATAAGGCTTCCAGGTTGATGGACTAGATGGATTGGACAGTAAGGACTGACAGTAAGGACTGACACGATCCGAGACCAGGAAGATGAGACGTTGGATGAAGATTGGAAGAAAATTTATAAAGGAAACTTTTTATTTAGGGAATTGGCTAAAAATTAATGAATATTAGGGAAAATGTTGGAATGAAACTATATGACTCTAGCAGAAATGATATCGGGAGTTATGTATATATGAAAACTAAGATTTAAGCTTTAAGGTATTTTAGGGTAAGATAAGGTTAAATAAATTAAGGCAATTTGAATAACAAAATATGGGGAAAGATGGTAAGGATTTGCTGAGCTAATTATAAAGTTGAATTGTCAAGATAAATTTTTTAACAAAAATTGAGAAAGATGGAAAGAATTTGCTGAAATAAACTAGAATACAAAAAGGGAGGTGTGAGGAGGTCAATGAAACAAGCAAATGGAAGTTATAGATATGTAATTTGGGATCTATGTTGTTTTCTTTTTTCTTGTGTTTTCCATTTTTCTTTTTCTTTTTGTTGTTGTGTTGTTGTTTCTTTTTTCTTTCTTTCTATGTATTACAGTGTTGCTTTTAATTTTTCTTTTTTCTTTATAACTTTGAAACTACTAATAAATATTATTTTAAAAAAATAAACAGGGATTTGCCAACTGGTGTGGAAATGTGGAGAACAGAACTTAAATTTGGAAAACTGAGAAACCAAAACTAGTTAAATTTGCCTTCCCTAACCTCAGCTTCTGTCTCTTCCTCATCTTCATTGCCTCTCTCTCTTCTTGGTTTGCCTTCTTCCATCTCTCATCTCAGTTTCCCACCTCTGAATGTGCCCAGTAGCAGGAGAGCGTCATTGGTAACATGTTCCCACCATCAGTTTGCAAACAGCAGCACTCAGTGCTAAGTCCCCCTGGGAATGTTGTGCCACAGTGTAGAAGCACGGGACTGATTTTTGTCTGGCTGCAGGAGAGCTCAAGGGAAAGGTGAGAGACAGCTAAGTAGGCAACAACCAAAACAAAACCACTCTGGGACAAAAAGCACAGAGAGACTCAGAAATGAACAGAAAGAAGTCCTTCCCTTCCACAGTGTATGTGTGTCTGTGTCTGTCTGTCTGTCTGTCTATGAGCTTGTCCACATTTCCCCTTGTCCCATGTTTTCTAGGTCCAGATCCAAGAGTTTTTTTTCTTTTGCCCAGCTGCTTTCCCCAGGAAAATCTGCTGAATTGTGACAAACATCAATTGTGTTTTCAGCAGATTGACGTTTGTTCCGATTCAGTGGTAAACAGTGGGGTTTTTTCGCCAGGAGAAGTGGCTGGGCGAAAGAAAAGCCCATCAAAAGCACAGGGCAAGTGGAAGAAACGTGGTACAAGTTGAAGTGTGAACGAGTCCTGTGTGTAGAAACTCAAGTTTCTCTGAGCCCAGTTTACAGCGGAAGTGTGAAGTTGCTCTTCCTCCTGGCAATGCATAGCCAGATGGTGGTGAGCTTAAAAGAAAAGAGGAAGGGGAGCCTCATCTCGGCCCATTTGCCAAAGGCTGCGGCAGCTGCTGACTGTCATTTTGGTGGCAGAAGGAGGACAGGAGGTAGCAGCAGAATCAGGACTTCTTCCTCCTCTTCTTCCTCCTCCTCCTCTTCTTCTTCTTCTTCATTAATTAAATTTGTATACCGCCCCTCATCCAAATATCAAATCAGAAAAATACAAAATGAGAACACACCATAAAAATAATGGAAAGAATATACATCACAACATAAAACTAAAAGATGTAGGAGAGAATACTGATAATGAAATTTGCATTTCAGTCATTTAGAAAACCTGAGAGTTAAAAAGGATGAAGTGCAAAAAAAAAAAGCATTTCGTGAACAGAATTTAGCTTCCCTTAAGTATTCTCCTTCCTCAGAAGTCTGTATTTTCTTCCTTCGGGACACTGGGAATCACTCTTTGTTTTTAGCCAGACAACTCCTGCAGTGATTCAACATATTTCCAAGAGTAAAAAATATTAAGCTTAAGTGTCAATAATATTAGTAGTAATCATAATAATTCTTCGGCCAATGTTGTGAAGAGATGCAAAACTTGATTCAGCTGCAGATAACCATTCTCCAATTCTTTCAAAATTGTTTCTGCCCTTCCTAGTGACTCTTCTAAAGTAGCTTAACTTTCAGGGGTTCAATTTCCACTTTTTATTCCAATGACCCCAGGGTATAGCTTTCAAGAGGGCCAACATTTAAGCAAAATAAATCTGTTTTATAATCAAGATGTCATGGAGCGCATCTGTAAATGGTTCCAGGCACCCAGTGCAAACCAAGGTTTCAAACGTGCAGCCATAGCCGCCTGATCAGCTTGAAGGTTTTTGCTCCTTATCCACTGAAACGTGCACACTCATCGCACCGGGAGCCGAAACAGGCCTGCTGGATCAGGCCAAAGACTCCATCTAGTTCCATTCTCACCGTGGCCAAGCAGATGCCCATGAGATGCCATCAAACTGGACCTGAGCATAACAGCACTCTTCTCCATTTGGGATCTACAGTACCATGGCTAGCAACCATGAAATTCTCTAATCCCTTTTTAAAGGCATCCAAGTTGGTAGCCATCACTGTATCATTTGGGTGCAAATTACATAGTTTCAATGCTGTTCTGGGTGAAGAAGCTCTTTCTTTTGTCTATCTGTAATCCTCCAAATTCGGGACGTGGGTGGCGCTATGGGTTAAACCACAGAGCCTAGGGCTTGCCGATCAGAATGTTGGAGGTTAAATTCCTGCGACGGGGTGAGCTCCTGTTGTTCGGTCCCTGCTCCTGCCAACCTAGCAGTTCAAAAGCATGTCGAAGTGCAAGTAAATAAATAGGTACCTCTCCAGCGGGAAGGTAAATGGTGTTTCCGTGCGCTGCTCTGGTTCGCCAGAAGTGGCTTAGTCATGCTGGCCACATGACCTGGAAGCTGTCTGCAGACAAATGCCGGCTCCCTCAGCCTATAGAGCGAGATGAGCGCGCAATCCCAGAGTCGTCCGCGACTGGACCTAATGGTCAGGGGTACCTGTACCTTTTAATGTTACTGTACAGTGCTATTTTTCTAGAAGAAGAGGTGCCAGAACTCGCCATGAAAGCCTCACTTGTTGCCTTAGAATGGCAATGGTGCCCACCTGAGAGGTGCTGGAACGAAGTTCCAGTGAATTCCGGCTGGGGGGGAAAAGCCCTGCTATACACCATCATAAGAGGGAAGCAGGGGTGCCAACCTGATTATAATATTGGGGGGACAACGGATAATCAACCAAATGGCATACATCATTTAAACGGGAATGCCCATTAACTTTGGGGGGTGTGCCACCCTCAAATATTTTTTGGGGGTGGGCAAAGGGACTTGGTCCCTTTGGAGTTGTTTCCTATGGAAGGAAGTATAGAAGTACATTTAAAAATACATAAACACCCTTATTAGGGATGCTTAAGGGACAAGATCTTTTCAAATTTTGATTTAAAAATGATTGCATCCACACCTCTCAAACTAGTCCACCAGTGTTGGCCCGTCCCAGTTGTTCTCAGGTCAAAAACACATTTGTAGAGAAGTTAAAAAATTTTGGAAGATGATATATAACAAATTGGGGAAAAATGTATAAAATGACATTTGTAAAGAAACCAGAAGCGTTTTTGTTAAGTATTTTAGGACGAGACCCGCCAAGAAAAACAAGGAATTTATTTATGTATGCAACAACAGTGGCAAGAGTCTTGTTAGCACAAGGATGGAAGAATGAGGAAACCCCAAAGAAAGAACAATGGCAAGAAAAACTGATGAGTTATGTGGAGTTGGCAAAGTTGACATATAAATTAAGTGAGAAGGACAGTCGTGACTTCAAGGAAGAATGGGAACTATTTACAAACTACCGAAAAAAACAACAAAATGATTTGGACTCCTTGGCAGGTTTTGAATAAACACCCACAAATTTATTAGTAGAATATATGGCAGATAAGGCAATGATATGTACAATTTTTAACATGCAGAGAATAATATGTGCAAACAAATCAGAGAGGGGAGCTGAGGGAAGTCCTAAGCGGATGGGAGAGGGAGGGAGGGGGGGGGACAAAAAGGGGGAAAATGTAATTGGTTATTTTGATTGATAATTTGTTTTGTTAAAGTTGTTTAATAAAAATATATTTTAAAAAACCCCACATTTTTAAAATGTGTGTTTTAAGAGAAATTACATTTGGCAAATGTGTACTTAAATGCAAGTTCTCTCTCTCTCTTTCTTTAGAAGAATGATATTAATCCGCCAGATTAATATGGAAATGGGATTGAACAGATTCATGAGTGAACATGTTTCCTGCTTGGCAGGGGGTTGGACTCGATGGCCCTTGTGGTCTCTTCCAACTCTATGATTCTATGATTCTATATGTTTAAATGAGAAGGAACAAAAACAGCTAGTCCTTTTATTCATCTATAAATTGTTGGTGGGCATGTAAGTGGAGAGTCAGGTTTGGTCTCTCTACCTCCAACATCTATGACTGGTTTGTACTGCCTTCCTCTCCATATGAGAAAATGTAGCAGGGTTTCAATAGCAACCTACTCCGAAAGCATCTTGTCTCGAGGTCAAGAATCCTGTTGCACTCAATTGTAGTTTGCAAATTGCCCCTTTCGTTGGCTTTGACATCAAGTGGTGAGAAAAGGAATGTGATGCTTTTTATAAAAAGAAAGCAAAGAAAATAAAATCATTCTGTGACATTAATTCAGCAGGCTGGAGTAGATGGTGAGGTTGCCTTTTTTTAAAAAAATATAATAATAATTCTGTGATGCTGACTATCCACCTTTTTAGTCCATTGCAGTTCAATCCTGTGCAGTGTGTGTGTGGGGGGGCAAACTCTTCAGCCCAGGGGCCACACTCCCTCCTGGGCAATCCTGTGAGGGCCACATGCCAGTGGAGAGTGAGGCAAGAGGCAGAAATGAGCAGAGCAGCAGATGCCAGCCATGCAAAAGTCTACAAACATACCCACATCTCTCTCTCTCATCCAGGCAAGCAAAATGTATTACCACAGTTTAAAGACACATCCCAACTAGAGAGAAATGCTTGGGTCTAAGGGGAAGAGGTGTACATAAAAAAGCTAAAATTCACAGCAGAATTAAAAAAGCAAAAACAAATATACATAAAATAATTATCCTTCAAATACAGATAAGATCAGTATACAGTGGTACCTCAGGTTACATACGCTTCAGGTTACAGACTCCGCTAACCCAGAAATAGTACCTGGGGTTAAGAACTTTGCTTCAGGGTGAGAACAGAAATCGTGCTCCAGCAGCGCAGCAGCAGCAGGAGGCCCAATTGGCTAAAGTGGTGTTTCAGGTTAAGAACAGTTTCAGGTTAAGTACGGACCTCCGGAACAAATTAAGTACTTAACCTGAGGTACTACTGTACAATGAATATAGGTAATGAAATTATATGTCTCGAGTAGGCTTACTGAAATAATAATTAAAAAGTTGGTATGACCTGGTATCTACAACAATATATTTGGGGCACCTTCCTTATGTCAATATGCACCTGTGGTTGTTAATGGGTTGTTAGGGTTTCTCTGCATTTCCCTCCTGACTAAGATATTCACTGTCTCCTCCCAGGGGTATCTCATAGCCCCATGGCTTCACAGTAGTCCACCTTTTTAAAAAAATTAAATTATGTTGCATACACAAACAATTAGAACAAAACTTACAGACGTCAAATAGATTAAGTAAATAAAAGAATCAAAAATTAATAAGAAAAAGTAAAATTATAATATAGAAGAAGAAAAAGGAAAGGAGAAGTATGAGAGAAAAGAAGAAGAAAATAGAAAATGTGTGTGTGTGTGTGTGTGTGTGTGTGTGTGTGTGTAAATAAAACTAGGATAGCAGTAAATCATTCATTGTTAGACTAATATTTTAGAAACAGATTCTTAAATTAAAACACAGTAGTCCTGATGCGTCCAGTAAAGACTCTCAGTAAAGCTGTTTAGATTATAAGTTCCTCTCCTCTCTTTCTCCTTTTCCACCACTCCTCTATTCCAGGTTTGCCAGCGTGTCTGCTGCACCAAGACCTTAGCTCTTTTTCATGCACTATACAGTGGTACCTTGGTTCTCAAACTTAATCTGTTCCGGAAGTCCGTTCGACTCCCGAAACTATTCAAAAGCCAAGGTGTGGCTTCTGATTGGCTGTAGGACTCACTCAATTTCTTTATTCGACCGATAGTCAGAATTAAAACATTACACAATAATTATAAACTATAACATCATAGGAGATACATAGGTAAGGTAGGGCCACAGAAATAGACCTCTCACAGATAACCCACATCAAAGCATTCAGTTATACGTTTCCGACGCTTGAGTGCCAGGAAAAGAAATTTAGCCACTGACAAGGTTGTTTTCCCAGAAGACTTATTTAGCAGATATGCTGTCTGGATTCCTCTTTGTCAGGAACTGAGCTGGGGTAAGTATGGAGTTATAAGATACTGTCTTAAATCGTTGTAGAAGGGACAGCTCAATAAAATGTGCTCTGTGGATTCTACCTCGCCCAATGCACAGTGGCATAATCTCTGGTCATATGGAACTCCTCCATATCTTCCCTTCAGGACCGCCAAGTCAAGAACATTCAGCCTAGCCGCAGTAAATAGTCTGCGGTATTCCACGTAGTGGATATCCGCCAGGTAGCGAGCTGGGGCAGCCCGATACAACTGCTCCCCCAGAAACAACCCAGGTTTCACACGGGCTATGTCCTCCTGTCTGGCAATATCCCTTAATCTTTGCGCGATCACCGCCTTTGCGTGGCTATACGTCATGGACTCTATATAAAGGGAGGACAACCCACACTTCTGCACTTCCTCCACTATCTCCCCTTCCCATGGAGATTTAAAGTTATCCCTCAGAATCAAGGGGGCCAAACCCACCGGTCTGAAACAGAGCTTGAGCCATAGCCATAGCTTCGCTTTCAGGGCCACATACCTAAAGGCTTGGCAACCGGTTTCCAATCTCATGATCGCGCCTGCCACGGAGGGGGGGATCCTGAGTATGGCCCTGAGGAATTGGGTTTGGATAGATTCCAATTTTTCAAAATCCCTACGTGAGCCCAAGGCAATGCCCACCAGCAGAAGAGGGAGGACTTTCATTTTAAAGAGACGTAAGGCAACATTGACAGTTTGTGCCTGTTTCTTGGAGTACAGGGTTCTAATCACCAGGGCTGCTTTGGATGCGTTCGAGGCTCTGTATTCTCTGTGCGCCAGGAAGGACCTATTTGATCTTACAACCTGACCCAGGTATTTGAAGCAACTGACCTGCTCTAAAGGAATACCATTAATTGACCATAAATTAGGTTTCGGTCAAGCAGCAAAGACCATTATTTTGGTCTTGGCATAATTTAATTGGAGCTCGTGTTGGGTCTCATATTCATGAAGAGCTCGAAGCATCCTCCTTAATCCGATGGGGGAGGTAGCTAATAGGGCGGCATCGTCCGCATACAGTAGGACATTTAAGGCTCGTCCTGCCAGTTTTGGTGGATGGAAATCAGCATTTGCCATATGCACCACTAGCGAATTAATATAGAAGTTAAACAGAGCAGGGGCAAGCAAACAGCCCTGTCTTACCCCCCTAGTGGTGGCAACCGGATTGGAGACTAGCCCCTTACTATCTATCCTAATCCTCAAGAGGGTATTTGTATGCAAATTAATAATCAGCAAAAGAAGGCGGCGGTCGATAGATGTCGCTGCCAATTTTGTCCATAGCTGGTTCCTGGGGATTAGATCAAAGGCCTGCTTAAAGTCTATAAAGGCGACGTGGAGGGCTTTTAGGCCATTGCCAGCGTATTTGGTGGCCAAGTGATTTAGGATTAAGATTTGGTCTGTTGTTGATCTTCCGGGGCGGAAACCCGCCTGCTCCTCTGCGATGATATTGTTGCTTTCCATCCAGGTCGTTAATTTGTTAAGTAGAAATCTTGAATAGATCTTCCCAATAACATTTAGCAGGCTAATTGGTCTAAAATTGGCCGGGTCTGTGCGCGGCCCGTTCTTGTGAATTAACACAATCAGTGCAGAGTTCCAGCTTGGAGGAAATTGTGCTGTTTTGTTTATATAAGTAAAAAGAGCTGCTAGGGGTGGACACCACCAATCCTTATTGGCTTTAATAACATCTATGGAAATAAGATCGTCTCCGTCACCAAGACCTTAGCTCTTTTTCATGCACTATACAGTGGTACCTTGGTTCTCAAACTTAATCTGTTCCGGAAGTCCGTTCGACTCCTGAAACTATTCAAAAGCCAAGGTGTGGCTTCTGATTGGCTGTAGGAGCTTTCTGCACTCAATCAGAAACTATGTCAGATGTTCGGCTCCGAAAAATGCCCACAAACCGGAACACTTACCGTATTTTCGCTCTATAGGAAGCACTTTTCCCCTCCAAAAATGAAGGGGAAATGTGTGTGCGTCCTATGGAGTGAATGCAGGCTTCAGGCAGCTATCTGCAAGCCTTTGGAGCGCGGTGGGAGTTCCCGCTGGGCTCCCAAGGCTTGCGGATAGCAGCCTGCAGTTCTTTATTCCCCCCCCCAAAAAAAAACTAGGTGCGCCCTATGGTCCGGTGCGCCCTATAGAGCGAAAAATACGGTACCTCTGGGTTTGCAGCATTTGGGTTCCGATTTGTTCGACAACTAAGCCATTCGAGAACCAAGGTACCACTGTGCATTATTACTTTTTCGTCCACCCCAGACCCCTTTTGAACCCCTTTTGCCCTCCAGATCTTTATTCACCGCTGCACAGCTCCATCAACCTTGAAGGAAACCCTGGTTTAAACCTTCCCAACACGGGGTCATATCTAATGTCAGTCTAACTCTGAGTAGACCTATTGAAATGAATGACAGCAACTATCTTGGCTCCATTAGTCTCAGTAGGTCTACTTTGAGTTGGACTACAGCTCAGTCCTACTCAGAATAGACCCACTCAAATCAATGGACTGCAGTTAGTCCCAGCTGGCCTACTCTGAGTAGGACTAGCATTGGATCCTACCCACTGAAACCTGACATGGTTCTGCCCTTGCATGCAATGACTTGCCAAATGCACACAAACCCATCTGTCTGTTTGAGTGAGTTTAATTTTAATTACAGACTTGCATTATTATTTTTTTCCCTTCCTTCCTTGATCTCATCCCTCCTTTGGCCATCTCCTGTCACTGCCAATTCATGCTCTCTGGCGCATCCATCTGGCTCAGAGCTCTGCGCTACAGGCTCACAAACTCTGAGATCTGTAAAACCCCAGTAATTGGCGGGCGTTTCTAAAGTGTTGTGAGACGCGGCAAAACTTCCCTGTCAAACTCTTCCTCCCCTTTCGCTGTGCCCCCCCCCCCGACTTCCCTATAAAAGTTGCCGGTTGAGTTGAGTTCGCCTCGGCATGGATGTACTGTTGAATCTTTACAGCTCTGCTTCCTACACAGTGACTGGTTTTTATTATAAAGGTTTACAAGATCAAGCCCTTTAAGGCTCACGTAGCTTCCCTGCCTTAAATCTCTCCTTTTTCATGGCATTCATATTCCCTTCTGGTTGTGAATCATTTTTGAGCTATAAAGGATTCTGTAGCATCACGCCTGCGAAGGACACATATGAAAATGAGCAGGGCTGGCTGGTGGAGCTGGGCGGGTAACCCTTGAGCTGCCGAGAATTCAGAGTAAATGAAAATGTTACATATTCATACGTTACTTTCAGGTTAGACTGCTACTGAAACATGTTCTGTGTGGAACAGCCCTGGGAATTGCAGTTGGTGCAAAAGGAGGCAGCAAGGCTGCCGCTGAGACCCCAATCATATGGCAATATATTGCAGGAGCGGGGAGCCTGAGGCCTTGTGGCCAGACTTAACTGTCAGGGAGTAAACTGTCACGAGTAAACAGGACTCCGACCTGCCTTTTTACAGGTTTTATTAGGTGCAAACTATGTACAGTGCAGGGACACGTTGGCACTGTGGGTTAAACCATAGAGCCTAGGACTTGCCAATCAGAAGCTTGGTGGTTCGAATCCCTGCGATGGGGTGAGCTCCCGTTGCTCTGTCCCTGCTCCTGCCAACCTAGCAGTTCAAAAGCACGTCAAAGTACAAGTAGATAAATAGGTACCACTCTGGCGGGAAGGTAAACGGTGTTTCCGTGTGCTGCTGTAGTTCGCCAGAAGCGGCTTAGTCATGCTGGGCACATGACCCGGAAGCTGTACGCCGGCTCCCTCAGCCAGTAAAGCGAGATGAGCGCCGCAACCCCAGAGTCGGTCACAACTGGACCTAATGGTCAGGGGTCCCTGTACAGTGCAGAAGTCCAAAGTTCATGTCTGCCTCAGTCACTAGCAGATTCCGAGAGTGGGTTCTTCCTGTCCCCGTCCCCCCCAGCATAAGAATCTTGACACCCCCAGTCTCCTCCTCTTTCCCTTATGTTTGACTCCCTTGTAAAAACTAGGCGATGGAAGCTGAATGCCTATTTCCCTAGCCGCCTGCCTGGGAGCGGTGCTGGGGCTCGCAGTAACCTCTGTGAGCCTTTGCCTCATTTCCCCCCTCCTTTCCTCTTCCTCCGTTTCTCCTGAGGCTTCTCTCTCACCAGTCTCTGATGAGGAGTTACTGCTCAGCAAAGTCGGAGGCTCCCTCTCCCCTTTTGAAGGCAGTCCTCTGACAACAACCTTCCATAGAATCAGAACTGTAGGCTTGGATGGGACACTAATGGCCATTTAGTTCAACCCACTGCAATATGGGAATCACAGCTAAAGAATCTCTGACAGATGGCCACCCAACTTCTGCTTGGCTTCCTCCAATGAAGGAGAAGCCACCATCTTCCAAGATAGTCTGTTCCACATCTCAACAGATCTTGCCATGAGAAAGTTCTTCTTCATGTTTAGCTACAATCTTCTTCCTTGTAATTTGGATCCATTGTTTCAGGTCCTACTTCCTGGAGCTGCAGAAAACGAACTTGCTCCATCTTCCACATGGCAACCCTTCAGATATTTGCTTTGGCCCCCAGAACTCTCCCCAACGCACACCCCTCATTTGCCCTGCTTGGCATCCAGCTTTGCTGTGGATGCACAACCTCACTGTCTGTCTCCAGGCACTGTGTTGTGTTCAAGGGATTCCCACATGGCGGAGTTGATGTTGCCAGCCTTCATGCCATGCTTGCAGCGTAGACTTGGTCTGCCAATGGGTCGGGTGCCTGAAGCCAGCTCCCCACAGAGCATGTCCTTGGAGATCCTGCCATTTTCCATTCTGTGCACATGACCAAGCCAGCGTAGATGTCACTGAGACAGGAGTGTGAACCTGCTGGGAATGGGAGCTTTGGAATAGACCTACTAAAATGAATGGTCTCTCAAGTTAGTCATTGACTCCAATTTCAGTGGGTCTGCTATGAGCAGAGAGTTCTCCAAATCATTTAGATTTTTTTTTTAAAAAAAATATCCCTGTGGCAGTCAACAGTGCTTTTTTTTAAAAAAGGTAGCCCATTAAATTTCTCACTTCTAGCACATGAAAAGCTACTCTATAGTTAACAGACATATCTGCCTTGAACATCAACCATCTAGTTTTGAAATCATCTCGTTCTGAAATCATCTAACTGACCTTCTAAGAAATTCTGGAGTGAATGGAGGACTCTATTTTTATTGCTCTCATATAAAGAGCAATAAATAAGACAGTACACCATATCTTGGATCTGGCCTAATCCGTATATACAAATAGAGTCATTTATCGGCATGTTAAAGAATTTGCTAGCCCAATATTCTGTGGGCATAGTTTGAAACCTGAGCTGAGTAAGCGCATGCCTAATGGTGGGAGGAGGGAGTCAGTTCCCAAATATAAACAGATCTTTTATGGTCTGTAAGGGTAGCGTCCCTTAGTAGTTGCCTGGTCATGTTGACCCTTGATTCTGGCCCTGCTGTGGAAATTCAGACTGTCTTTGTGGGGCAGGAGCCTAACTTCATGTTGATATAAGAAGCAGAGACCGCAGATGAATGTTTTTATTCTTTTAATAATGTTTCAGTGTTTCACTTTGATTGCATTTAACCTTTTAGAATGAATTAGGCTTGATTTTTGTGTGTTCTCCCTCCTATGTTGCATCCAATCTCTCCTTAAAGTGTATCCCTGAAAGCGATACAAATGGCAGGATGTTTTAGCACCGGAGGGTAAATCAGCTATCCTTGAAGCTATCTGAGACCCAGGAAGAGGATTTTATGATGCTCTATCCCCCCCCCCATTGAAGGCTAGGTTGCCAGGGCAATGTCGGACATCCAAGACCTAAAATGGTCAAATGATCTGGGCACATCGAGGCCACTCCAAGGTGATTGTGGGGTTGAAGATACCAGTATGGAGCCATGGGTGTTTTACTTCTCATGACCTGTAACCTTTCCTGATGTGTGTGAATATGTTTTATGACTCTGGCATGTTGAGTCATGTGAGCTCTGTCCTATTGTAATAGCTATAACAAGCGCTGGGTTCCTAAATCTGGATGCTGGACTTGAAAATGGTTTCCTTGGTTCTGTGGTTTATTCAAAAGGTGGTTGTTCCTCACCTGGGTAACAAACAAGGTGGCATAGAGATGAATTCTTACCACAATGTACCATGCACACTGACAATGTTTTCCCCTCCTCTCTCTTCCTTCAGCACCAATGCTCCACCCTCTGAGATCATGCAAATTGATTTTGAAATAGAAGATCTTAGTGAATTGCCAGACACCCAACTTATTACGTGGCAAGTCGAGTATCCAGGAGACAGAACATCTGACCTTGGCATCTCCAAGATCTACGTAAGCCAGAAAGATCTAGTTGGTGTTCTTCCATTGGCGATGGTAAGAGAAACCGTTTACTGCCCCGGTACTGTTTAGTGTGCAAGCACAGTTCTAGACCATATTGAACAGAAATGTGACCATTTTCACATCTGTACTCTTTGCAGTCTGGAGTTATGGAATTCAGTTGAGCATTTGGATAAAGATCTTAACAGCATGAGCAATTTGATGGTGGAACCCGTTACCTAGTGAGGTAGTAAGTTCTTGTTGACTGGAGGACTGCAAGCAGAGGCTAGCCAGAGAATGTTCTAACTCTGAATTTCCAGAATTGAACGGGGTGTTGGAACAGGCAGCTTACAAGACTCTCTCCAGGTCTAGAATTCTACAGTATGATTCTACTAGCCAGCGGTGGGAAATGGGAAGATGTCCTCTTCTGCTATCTGCCCACCACCAAAGCCTTGCTTACAGGGGTTATGGAAGATCTTGCAGGCACCTGGAAGTCACTCCTATAGCCTCTTATCCTCATTTTTCCAACAGTGGCAGGCAGGGTGCCACCACCCTTTAGACCCTGCCACCCAAGGTGGCTGCCTCAGTCCGCCTCATGGACGGGCCGATCCTGCCACTCTGTGAATGCAAAAGTCAATGGTCTACAACACACCATACAGAAGATTGTGTAAAAGTGTGTCAGACTATGGAAGATATCTGTCTCTTGTGTATAGTTTATGTAATTCCACGTTCAGACGATTGGTCCAAACATAATCCCAGTGGATTAATCCCAATATGGGCAATTTGGGAGCTGCCCCAATAACCTCAGCATGCTCTCCCCCACCCCCCACCCACCTGCCTTCTTATTCACAACCAGCTACTGCCGGTCAGTGTAAAAAATACTGATGAGTTAGGAAACTCCCTATTCCCCTCACAGAGCTACAATTTCCAGAGTCCTCAGAGAAGAGCGTTTGACTGTAAAACCACTCTGGGAATTGTAGCTCTGTGAGGGGAATAGGGAGTTTCCTAACTCATCTCCGCAACCGTAAGTGATGACAGTCCTCAGTATTCTTCGGGAGGAAGCCATGGCTGCCTAAAGTGGCCTGATACGGCTTTAAATGGATAGTGCAGATCGCTGGAAGAACAGACCATGAAAAGATTGAACACTTGGCATTGTTCAGCAGTTTCTAAAGGCTGTGAAATCAAATCCCTCTTTTTCATAACACCACTTACAAGGATAGCTCTGTAATTGTGGGGCAGGCGAGGGAGTTGTTTAATAAATGGGCTTTTTGACCGTGGCTCATTGGACAAGACAATTGGACGCCCCTCGTTCTCTCTAGTGTGTTCTTTGCCCCAAATTACTGTGCTGGCTGGAACAAGGGATATCATCTTCCAAGATTTTTTATGCCCGGAGCTTACTCTTTGACCCATTTATTAAAAATATTGACACATGTTATTATTTGGAAAGAGGAAAGAAATAGACTATATGGGGGAGAGAGATACCGTAATTAATATTTGAGTAAAAAATTTTGAGGGGAGGTGAATAATAGGAGCCAAGTGGTTGCCTAGTGACAAGCAGTTAATTATTATACCATTAGTCAAGGTTGAAGAGTGGTTTGTGCCATGGCTTTAATCTGCCAATTTCAGAGGAACTCGCATGTCACCTTGGCACTTAATGGTGCCAAATGCTATTGCATTTCTCTCTGATAGCTGTATTTTTACTTTTATTTTTTAAAAAAGAAACAAGAACAACACAAGACTCTTTTCTTGTCTGCTGGGTTACCGAATAGAATTGAAAAAGATAACTCTGCAATCAGGGTGTCAGAAGGTGAAGAAGTGAGAACACACAGCTTTAGATCAGGGGTGTTAGGAAACTATTTCTTTCCTGGAGGGGGGCCACATTTCCTTCCAGGCAGCTTTCTAAAGGCCACATGCCAGGGGTGAGGAGAGACAAAAGTGGGCAGTGCAGCCAATGTATTTTTTTCCATACACACAAACTCCTACACCTCTGTCCTCCCTCCAGGCCAGCTAGAGACATTATAAGAGTTCAAGGACACATTCCAGCCAGGTGAAAAACACTGGAGGTGGGTGGAAAATACCGTATTTTTTGCACCATAACACTCACTTTTTTCCTCCTAGAAAGTAAGGGGAAATGTCTGTGCGTGTTATGGAGCGAATGCCTGCGGGTGGCGGGGGGGATCTGCTGCAGTCGTGAGCAGAGGATCCATGGTTCCCCTTCCTTCCCTCCTCCGTGGTTACAAAGCATGGATCCACATGGATCCTCAGGATTTTTGCATTCGGCTACTCCACACTCACTGTCAGATCACATGTCTGTGGCCACAGCATGAACCACAAAAATCATATATCCACTATTTCGTTTAGAATATTTTTTTCTTGTTTTCCTCCTCTAAAAACTACGTGCGTGTTATGGTCTGGTGGGTGTTATAGAGCGAAAAATACGGTACATGGGGGGTGGTCCTAAATGAAGAGGACAGGCGGGAAGCATTTGGCCTCCAGGCTGTAGGTTCCCCACCCATGATTTAGATGGGGCATCCTGGAGCCCTCTAGATGTTGTTGGACTACAGCTCCCATCATTCTTGATGCTGGCTGATGGGAGTTGGAGTCCCCCAGCATCAGCAGAGCCACAGCTTCTGTTTCAGATTGATGCTCTGCTGATCCCCCTGTCTCAAGTCATTCTAGGGTGCTGGTTGTTTGATGTGGTTGACGGTGGCTCCCCATTTGCAGAATGCAGAGAGGCTCTCCTGGCACTATCACTATCTGCCTTCAGGTGCCAGTCAAAAACTCTATAACCTTTGAGAAGCGGATGGGGTGTTTGCAATGTATTTTTATTTCCTCTTGATTTTAATGTATCTAAAGGTAAAGGTAAAGGGACCCCTGACCATTAGGTCCAGTCGCAGCGCTCATCTCGCTTTATTGGCCGAGGGAGCCAGTGTACAGCTTCCGGGTCATGTGGCCAGCATGACTAAGCCGCTTCTGGTGAACCAGAGCAGCGCGGAAACACCATTTATATTCCCGCCGGAGTGGTACCTATTTATCTACTTGCACTTTGACGTGCTTTCGAACTGCTAGGTTGGCAGGAGCAGGGACCGAGCAACGGGAGCTCACCCCGTCACGGGGATTCGAACCGCCGACCTTCTGATCGGCAAGTCCTAGGCTCTGTGGTTTAACCCACAGTGCCACCCGTGTCCCTTTAATGTATCTATGTGGAATTTATTGTCTGTTTGGCACTTTGGGCTGCCCTGGGCAGGAAAAAACAACTTGCAAATTTAATAAATAATAAATGCTAATCATAATAATGTGTTGTTAAATCTTCCTAACCTCCAGGGCAGCAAGCAGTTGGGTATTTAAAAAAAAACCCTTCTGCTTTAACTTTATTTCATTTCCTTACAGCAAAATGGGTGTTTTGCTGTGACTGCTTTGTCCCTTCGCCTTCCACAGCCCTTCTCTCCAGTGTTTGCTCTCTCTTTTATCTTCATACCTGAGGATTATTGAGATGCAAGAGGTGGAACCAGATGGCAGCAGCTGTTGATATTCTGGTGCTCAGTTGATCCCCACCAGAATTGTTGGCCGATGATAAAGAATGGGGGGGGGGGAATCTTGACATGGTTTGCAACCTTCCTGCATTAACAGCGGATAAACACACCAAGGTTGGGACATTCAGGTCAAATTTACTGTCTGCAAAGGTGTGTTTTGCTCAGATAAATCACTTCCAGCTGCTGGAGATAGAGCTGAATTATGATGGCCTGCCCAACTTGAGCGTTTAGGACAAATGGCCCATTGTTTTAAATTGGAGGACATCTTGGCACGGTGATGAGTACATAGATAGAAACTGCGGGTCTCTTTCCCCATCATATTGACAAGATCTCTTGTCCCTTTACTAAGAGGAGGCTATACTACCAATAAAAAGTACCCCATTTGGACTACAATGCTATCTGGAATGGGTGGGAAACATTTTTTCATCCCAAGGGCCACAGAACCTTCTGGGCAACCTTCCAGGGGCCATTTGCCAGTGGTGGGCAGAGCAAGAGACAAACGTGGGGGGAGTGATTTAATTTAAATGTTCCCTTTGTACAGCAGGCCTGATACCGCACACACTCACACACACTTTTCTCCAGGGCCGGACCAAGACATTTTGGCACCTGAGGCGAACCACTAAATGGTTCTCTCCCCACCAGTGAAGAAGGCCTGGATGAAGGGGTGAATGAAGGTCTACATCAGGAACACAGGGGAATAATGATTTACATCGGGATCTGCTGCCTCTGTGGATCCTTCCCCCTGAGGCGGTCGCCTCAACTTGCCTAATAGGTGAGCCAGCCCTCCATCGTGAAAAGGAAGAAGCCTTATCAGAGTTCAACAACTCATTCCTGCCAGGAAAAAAACTCACTGTGAGGTTGTGAAGCAAGGACCAGTGAAGGTACGCCATGCAGAGAGTTCTGAGGGCCAGGTAGAGAGGTGTGGAGGGCCACATCATGTCCCTAGACCTGAGGTTCTCCGTCCATGTTACAGACATTTCTCTAGAGGCAGGTGCCTTTGAGCTAGATATGCCAAGGATTGCACTATGAACCATATTTACTTCCTGTAATGGCAATGAGTTACTCGTGCGTAAACTGGTGCCTCTCTAGGCTAATTTGCCTTGTTAAACCTTTCTGACTGCACAGCCCTTGCTCATTGCGGCTGCCTCAGTCGCTGGCAGAATCCGTCAGTGGGCGTTTCTTGAACCTCTTCCAACATAAAAGTTGTTTGACACCCAGTCTCCTCCTCCTCTCACTGCGCGGGAGTCTTCTGCGCAGGGAGGGCATGGGCAGCGGAGGACCTGGGCTCTCCTCACTGATATCCAGTGAAGAGTCCTGGAGCCCTCTCTCCGATTCCCCCATCTGCCCCCCTTTCTCCCTGGTGTTGCGCTGATTGGCTTCCCCCTCCACTGAGCTGTTTCTCCCCCTGCTGCTGGGTCCTTCGTCAGCATCATCTGTGAGCCTCCCCTTCGCCTCTCGCTCTGATGTCAGTTCCCTGACATTTCCTATTCGGGGAATTTCTCTAGACCACACACCTCTATACCAGTGTTTCCCAACCTTTTTTGGGCAAAGGCACACTTGTTTGATGAAAAAAATCTCGAGGCACACCACCATTACAGCCCCGTGACGTCAGCGCGCAGCGTCACGCCGGGAGGGACGCACGAAAGTGTAAGTTTCAATTTTTTCCCTCCCCCTTGCCGGGGTGGGGGGGGGGGAGGAGGCAGCAAAGCGAGGGACTGAGGGACTCCTCCAACGACAAGGGTTGGGGAAGAAGAGAAAGGGCTATTCCGCTCCAGTCACGGGAGGGGAATATGTACTGGCCCAACTGGTGTGCGGTCTTCGGAAAGCGGGGTGCGGGAAGGAAGCCTAGGCTCGGGGTCCACCGACCTTGGCGGAGAAAGGCAACAACCGAAGCCTCCCAACGGTTTCGGGGGAGACGTTCAGAGCTTCCCTGGGAGTTTCTCAGCCTGCCTTTCGGAGGAAGAGGCGGAGGGGGCCTGGGGATGGCGGTGGCCTCAGCCTCGCCCTCCCTCCGTCCCTCTACCTTTGTAGTGGACGCGCAGGTTGTTCTGCGAGAGGCCGATGTAGCTGAATTTGTCCTTCGGGCTCCAGGAGCGCGGCAGCGGCGTCTCCTGCTCGTCCACGGCTGGGTAGAGCCGCTTGAGCTCCTTCTCCTGCTTGTTCAGGGCCGAGTCGCCGCCGTGAGGGAAGGGTGCCGGGGCGCTGCTGCTGCTGCTGCTGCTGCCGCCGCTCCCGGCAGGCATGGGCCCAGCTGAGGCGGCGGCGGCTGTTGTGGTGGTGGCGGCGATAGCGGGCGGAGGAGGGGGCGGCGGCGGGGCCGAGGTGGCCGGCGGCGGCGGGGGAGGCCCCAAACCGGAGTGAGACCCGGGGAAGAAGGAAGAGGCGGCAAAGAGAGGCTCCGCTTCTTCGGCTGAGGGACCCGACTGAGCTCGCGCGAAGGCGAGCAGGGGGGTTGGAAACAGACGGAGCCGATGACGAGCCGGCGCGTGCGTGCAGCGGCTGGCCTCGTAGGGAGCCGAGGGGCGGGGCTTCCTTTCTGAAGGAGCTGAGGGTGGGGGTCCTCCGGCGCCTTCGGCGAAACGGCGCCGGCCCAGAGCGCTTCTAGGAGGCTGCCTTTGTGCGCGACGTAAAGCCCTCTTTCCCTCCCTCCAGCCCCGTGTCACCTGTGGAAAAGGGGGCTGGATCCAGTGACGCAACTCGGAAAACTGTTAGGGAAGCCAGAGCAGGAAAGTGAGTGGGGGGCGGCGCCGCCGCTTTAACCCACGTTTCCTTTTTGAAAGAGAAACTTAAGTCAGTGTTTCCCAACCTTTTTTGGACTCGCCCGCCTCCCTCCAGGCAACACCTCGCGGCACACCAGGCAACACCTCGCAGCACACTAGTGTGCCGCGGAACACTGGTTGGGAAACACTGGACCATCTTTCAGAGTTGGTACGTGTGCCTGAAGTGCACATGTGCTCAAAGTGTAATGGAGCCACTTTCTTGCCTGGTGGGAGAGATCTGTGCATATAAACCTCTGATTTATACTGTGCAAAGGTAGACAGTTCCTCTACCCATTTTTCCCCCTTTTGGTCCCACCTAATACCTCATGCGGCCATTGAAAGGCTCGACTAAGCATTAAATCACACAGAATAAGCGAAGTTACCTCTTTATTTTAAGAAACAAGGTGTGCTCAGGAGTGCCAGAGCTAATGAGAATAGCAGCTCTTCTCAGTAGGTCTTGCCCCTATGAGACAGTTGTGGATGCTGAAGTTTCCCAAAGCTACCTAAGTCTCCTTCTCCCCCAGGTCCTTCCCAAGCAATTTGAGACGACGCCGGCCTGTCTGTCTTGGGTCCTCCCACTTCATAACTCTCCTGGTCCTGTCTCAGCAGTGGGGAGAGATGCCCTAGCTTCTTCTGCCACAGACTCTGCCGGCTCACTAAACCCTGTTACCTCTCTGGCTTCCGACACCTCCTTCTCTCCCCTGCTATATGGAGCTGAGGGTCCCATCCCATTGCATTATCTCTTGTAATATATACCGTAAATGTCTGTTTTGCAAATGTATTATCCTTTCAGAACCATGCTATATAGAAACATTGCATTTACAGTATATGCTTTATTGGTGAATCGCTTCCCACAAAAGATCTCGAAGTGATTTCATAACAAAAACAGCAATAATGAAAGCAATTGAAAACAATTCCACATGGAGAAAAAATTCAAATCCAATACAGATATCGCTTGCTGAAAAAGGTCTTTAATACATTTACCCAAAGTCCAGCTAGCTATCCTTTGAAATTCACACTTCTCTGAATTTTTGCCAGCTATGTAATGCATATAGTGGGGGGAATGATGATTAAAAACATATATTAGTTGATATTCTTACAAAAATGCATTATATTAGAGTAAATTGCTTACACAAATGTGTATATTGGTCAAAACTGCAACCCAAATGTGCTTAGGAGAAATTTGCACTAAAACACCAACTAATTTTATTGGGATTTTTAAAAATGCCAAATTACTGCAGACCGCATGTGAGTTTGGAAAAATGCTAAATGTAGAGTATTGAAACTGTCAGCATCTTCCAACTTACTGGGCTTCAACCAGCGCATCGACTGGCCTCAGGAATGGTCCCAATTTCTTCTTTCTTCCTGCATTGCAAGTTGTGCTCAGGCCTTTTCGCATCTCCTTGGCACCAACAGCACGATTCACATTTCAGACTTGATAAGCAAGCCTTGTTCTTTGCAGGATAATTAAGGTTGCTGGAAAACAAAGCCAAGCCAGCTGGTCATTCAGCCAAATTAAGAGCTTTCTTTCTCTCCCCCCCCCCCCGCCACCCCCTACAGACAAGTGGATTTTTTGTTCTTTCGATCTTTATCAGTGCAAATTCCCAGCCAGGATTTATTTTGTTCTCTTTCCCACTGACCCCTCATTTGTGGCACGGTATTTATTGATTAGTTTTCTCATTTTCCCCACCTCATGCACCCCCCCACACTTTCACTGAACGGACAGGGGAGGTTTGCTTACAGTCCAATTGATGGAAAACGAAAATTAACCTCGTTACTAATTAATTGGAGGCATGCTGGGAGGAGGATTTGAACCTCAATTAACCATGTGCAGAGCCAAGATTGGCCCTTGCCTAGGCAAGGAGTGAGGGCTGTAAATTCTGCTTCTGGGTGTTCTGTTCTCTCTCTCTCTCTCTCTCTCTCTCTCTCTCTCTCTCTCTCTCTGTGTGTGTGTGTGTGTGTCCAGCTTTCCTTTTTAACTTCTGTTGCTTCTGAGCCCAAATGAACAAACAATACAGTCGTACCTTGGAAATCGAGCAGAATCTGTTCCAGAAGTACGTTCGACTTCCAAAACGTTTGAAAACCAAATCCCATCAGATGTTTGGGTTCCAAAAGAACATTTGCAAATGGAACCTCACTTCTAGGTTTGAGGCATTTGGGAGCCAAAGCGTACGAGTTCCAGGGCGTTCGACAACCAAAGTGTGACTGTACTGATTTTTATTTGGTTTTTTTAGTAACAACTTTCAAGGACTTTCCTACCGCTTCACAAGTATTATTCTGGTTTGAAGCCTCACTTCTGAATTGACCCCTTTCTAGGGATGGGAGAGAAAGGTGTTTGGTCTGCTTTTCAGCATCCAGCGATCCCTGAATGCTTGCAAGGAACAGAGCTCAGCTTCTAACTGGCACTTCTCCAGATTCCACTGTGCATTTTCAGCGTGTGAAACATGCTCATAGCATGATGAGCATTTAACGACTTTAATATTAAAAAGATGCTTGCAGTTGCAGCCAGGAAGTGGCGGCATGCAATGGGTTCGAACAGGATAGAATTGGTGGATCATCTCTTCCCTCCCCTTTGTGTTTCCAAAAAGAAAGAAATGTTTCACTCCAGAAAGGGAGAAAGGATGCACATTTGCATTCCTTTTGCATATGTTAATTTATATGTGCAGGTGGAAAGGTAGGCATGATTACTCATTTAAATAGAATTATAAAATACAACTCCCCCTAGTGGGGAAGACGGTGACCAGATGAGCTCAGTGTGCTATACAAATGCTACCTGCTGGTGGGCAACTTCAAGGCACCTGCTACTCTCCCTTCTTAGGCTTCTTTAGCTTTAAATCAGACTGGGTAGCATCTTTTCCAGAAAACCTCTCCAAATAGCAAACTGTCATCTTTAAATTTGTTCAGCATTAAAGCATCTGCTTTGCACACAGAAGGCCCCAGCTTCAGTTGCAGGCATCCCTGGGAGAGAACTTAAACTTTGGAGAGTGACTGCCAGTCAGTGTCGGCAGTGCTGAGGTAGCTGACCAGTGACAGCTTCCTACATGGCCACCTTGCTTACAACAACCACATAAGGGTGGCCTGCATAATTATTCCCATTTTGCAAATGGAAAAGCTGAGGACACCGGCTGAAAGACACAGGTTTGCCCGCTGCTGAGTTCATGGAAGAGGTGAGATGATCTATAGCCCAGGCAGTACCTTACGTAGAATTATAGCAGGAAAGAAAGTAGACCTACGAGTGTGGATCACTCAAGCCAGCTCACTTGTGTCTTCGGTAGAAAATTCCAAGTTGATATCAGAAGGAAGGCAGTCCAAGTCAAAAGGACATGAGTTAGCTCAGTGGTAGAATCTCTGATTTGCATGCAGAAGGTCCCAGGTGCAAGACCAGGTGTCTTCCCTTAAAATTTAGAAGGGAGCAGTTGGTGTGAAAAGCCCTTCTATGCCAGAGATCTGCTGCCACTCAGTGTAGACTGATGAGCACAGAGTCTGTGCCTGATGTAGCATGGAATGAAATAACTACTTTTTCTCAGTCTTGAATCTTCTGACACTGGTCACATTCAGATTTTCAATCCTTCGATTATTAAACCAATATATCCTTACCTTATTCCCACCCACATGGTGCAGTTAGTGCTGGTGGACCCCCCCAGAAAATTAGCTTGATTAGTTGTATTTGGTCCTTAGCAGGTGGAGACATCACCTTGCTGACAAAGGTCCGTATAGTTAAAGCTATGGTTTTCCCAGTAGTGATGTATGGAAGTGAGAGCTGGACCATAAAGAAGGCTGATCACTGAAGAATTGATGCTTTTGAATTATGGAGGAGACTCTTGAGAGTCCCATGGACTGCAAGAAGATCAAACCTATCCATTCTGAAGGAAATCAGCCCTGAGTGCTCACTGGAAGGACAGATCCTGAAGCTGAGGCTCCAATACTTTGGCCATTTCATGAGAAGAGAAGACTCCCTGGAAAAGACCCTGATGTTGGGAAAGATGGAGGGCACAAGGAGAAGAGGACGATAGAGGACGAGATGGTTGGATAGTGTTCTCGAAGCTACCAGCATGACTTTGACCTAACTGCGGGAGGCAGTGGAAGACAGGAGTGCCTGGTGTGCTCTGGTCCATGGGGTCACGAAGAGTCGGATACGACTAAACGACGACAACAACAAGGTGTGTGTTCTGGAAAGGGGAAAGGTTGGCACCCTGAGACACTTATCAGGTGAACATTGTGGTTCTAGAAACTTGCATAAAGGGCCCTGGGGACCCACAGGGCAGGGTGTGGATTACTTCAAAGGATAGCATCACTCCCTGAGAGTTGCAGGTTTGTGGATTGGGAAGACCTGCAAGAAGTGTGGCAGGGAGAAAGAGGTATAGTTTAACACTACCTGGTCACCCTGCAAGTTAGGCTTACCTGATCACTGCCGGCTTGGGAGCCCGATAGAGGACTGAATATTTCCCGCATGTGGTTTTCCCAATGCAGTTCAGAAATTCTTGATGTTGCAGTTTAATAAAGTGGCCCTAGTTATACTCCATGCCGTCTGACTTGCCTCTTTCTTTCCGGTCTCTTGACACAAAATGAATCAACCTCAGAGGTTGCTTGGTTCTGCAGGGTCCCCCCCACCATTTCCCCCCTAAAGGGTAAAAATCCTTTCCTAGTAAGTCAACTGAGCAAGCAAACACCTCTGTGCAGAAACTAACCTTTAGCTTCTTAGATCTTTAAAACATTTGTTTTCACCCTAGGCAAATAACTACGTAGTTATCCATCAGGGGGTTTATAAAACTTCTGATGTGTCTAGTGTCTGGCAGATGGACTTCCACAATGACGATTTTACCAAAGACAATGTACTCAGATGTTCTAGTTATGAGAGGCCACTTTTGGAAAGGATGGAAATAGAAGGGTCCATTTTAATTACAGGATTCTAAGAGGAGAGGGTTGTCTTCAACTAAATAGGATGATGATGATAATGATATTGATATTGATAATGATGATAACTACTACTACTAAATAGTACTCAGAGTGAGTGGACCTATTGAAATCAATGAACCCAAGTTAGTCATGTCTATTAACTTGAATGGGTCTACTCTGAGAAGGACTAACATTGAATGACACCCAGAAAATAAACATATATCACATTATATTTCATCAGCATTATTCCTACACTGCCTTTCCATAGTAAGCTATGCTCAAAGCTCCTCGCAGCATCAGGGCATTTAACATAATTCACTAACAATTGCAAGACATAACATAATTTGTATAGCCATATGAACAATGCTCTAATGGAAACGTCTCAAATTAACAAGTGTGCAATAAAATTTAACAATCCTCTGATAATTCACAATAAGTTCCAACAAAAAAGGGGTAAGAACATGATATAGGTGTATAGTAAAAAAGAAGAAGAAGAAGAATGCATCTCCACAACTCAAATCTTTTCCCCAAAACAGCCCCTAAACCACTTTATTGGTCCCAAGATATCAAGAACAACAGAAGCAGACTTTGGAGCTTTAGGCAATCAAGTCCTGGCCCTCCAGGCCAGGTGGAAGTGGTCCAGATAAGCAGATCTTGCAGGGCTCACAGGACCTTTCTTCCTTTCTTCATTCTGATTCAGATGCCAGTCACTGATTTCTTCCCATAAATTTGAAATCATTTCAGGAGACAGTCAGGAGTAGAGTGACCGCTTATGCATCACCAAGTGAGAGGACAAGAGAGGGCTCAGATATCCACAGAATCCTAGAAAATTGTTGTGACCTACAATACTTCTGATAGCACAGCTGTTGTGCTGGATTTCGTATTGCACAACTATCATTTTCACCCTTACCCTAGCATGACAGCCCTTCTGCTAAGAGGTCAGAGGACATTAAATCTGGGGGGAAATTTCCAGTATGTGCCTGAATCCCTCTTGCAAAATGCTGGCAACCTGGAGGTAACCTGTGAGTTGATCTGTCTAACTGGAGAAATGGCAGGAACTGAACTTGGGATCTTCTGCATGAAGAACCCCTGACCTAAGACTCTTCCCCATTGCAATAGAGAAATGAATAGGTCACCCAGAGAGTTTGGGCTACAGCTCCTGATATTCCACATTGGATGAGGCTCTTGGAGTCCAGATTATCTGGTAGGCACCATGTTGGGGAAGGCTGGAATTAGGATGGGGGAGAAATTTGATTCAGCCTGCATGGAAAGTTGAACCTGCCCAATTTGCACTTTCTGAAACAATCCTGCAAGTGAAACGAAAAAGCTATCTTTTGAAAATTCGCAATTCTCCCAGTTTTGCAGTGCAATTCTCCAGCCACATAATGTGTATAAAAATGCCTATACTTGGGGAAAGTGTGCATAAAAAACTGTATAACAGTGAAAATAATGTGCACAATTTATATTAGGAAAGGTTTTATTAGAAAGCTGGTGAATTTTCATGAGGACTTAAAAAAAATCAAATCAAATCGCAAGCAGTTGTAGAGAACTGAAGACCGGGAAAATGAGAAAAGAAAACTTGGCAGATTTCCTCAGTCTCAGCTGCAATATACCTTAACTTTGCAATAATGCATTACCTCCATCTTCTCCTCCTCTTTAAGATCTGTACAACAATGTTTTCTTTTAGAAATACAAGAGTCTGGCCTACAATGAGAACCTCCATTGCAGCCATCCCTGAAAGTTCATCAGCAGATTTAACTACAGACCTTTCACTGCCTCTGCTAAAATGTGTCCTTTCCATTCAAAGTGGTCCCATCAAAGGAAAAGACAACCCCATCACCACAAAAAATCCTGTGACTTTTTCCATCTTCTTATTCCATCTTTTGGCCTGGGGACAGTACCACTTGGGGTCATCCCAGAAGATTAAAACCTCTTCCCGAATTATTTATTTACAAGCCCTGACAATCTTCTCCAACACGGACTTGAACAAGTGTTTAATTGGATAATTTGCCAACGAGTGAGCCAGACCCCCAGAGATATGGAATTACACTTGCTTAAGAAAAAGGTCGTTCTTCGTGTAGAATTAATTTGATTTCCTCTAGATTACAAGCAATAACCAGAGTAGTCAACGGAGGAGTTATTGTCCTGACTTTTAGTATCTTTCTTTTAACTGGGGTGTGTGGGTGGGGAGTAGGTGCAGTGGCACAGATAGATTTATTCATTTGTTCGTTCTGCTTTAGGGGGCTGGTCCTTCGACTGAGATCAGGCCCTCTTGAGAGTGTTTGCAAATGCAACAAGAAAACATTAGTACTCCATAAAAGCAAATGATACGGGCAGCAGGCATAAAAACTATCTTAAATAGCCATGCAGAAATAAAGCAATAAAGCATCCCCACCCCCAATAAGCACTATCCTGTCAAAAGTCCTGAAGCATGTTTGGGTTTGGGTTGTCAGGTTCTGATGCAGGAAGAAGAGAATAAATTGGGGGGGGGGGCTAGAGCTGAATAATAGGAACCTGAGTTGGAGGAGGGCAGATCTGCCCTGTCCACTCCAACCTCAGTCACTTTGGGAAGAGGGAGCAGGGATGCCAGGTCTTCTGAATTTCTTACAGCGCAAAGAGGCCCGGGAGAGCTTGGAGTTGTCAATGGTGGGGGCAGAACTGGAAGTGTCAATGGCTGAACAGGCGGGTGCAGCCTTGTCACCTGGAACCAAGTGCTACCTTCCAGACGGGAGGGGATCCACTGTCAGGATCATCCTACATGCGAGTAGGAACCCGTCAGAGACACATGCCCAACTGGCATGTTCTCTCCCTCCTGGTTGATCATTCGGGACCTTCAAAGTCTTTCTCCAACCCAAACATCACAGTGACTGATACCTCTGAGAGGCATCAGCACACTTCAGGATTCTGCAGAGTATTGAGTGACAGACTCAGCAGCACAGCATTTTGGTTAAACTACTTTATTTACATATAATACACTCGGAGCATTCTGACTCATCTCCTTCCTCTTTCTCATCAGACAGAAAAGAGAGAGAACAAAGGACAATAGTCCTACATCACGGAACACAGTAAAATATAACATCCTGTCTCTGTCACTTCCCACACTGTGGAATGAAAACATACACCGTCATGAAACAATCTCATGACTGCAAGCATGGGGCAAGAATCCTAACATCCACATGCCTTGAAGGAGTGCATCTTTGCAAATCCTGATAGCAGGCAAGTCTTGCAAAGAAGTGCCCCATGCAGACCTGTGCAGACCTTGAGGCCCAGGGTGGGAGTCTTATAAGCAGTACTTTTTTCTGGTGGGACGCAAGGGTACGCATACCCTGTGAAAAATGTGTATTGCTCCGACCGACTTTGGACCAACATGCCAGCTGTCTCCGCAGTTGCAGTGCAGACTGGAGCACTGACATTTTCCCCGCCAGTGCGGGAGACTGTGGTGAAAGCGATAGAGCTCCTCCTCCTCCTTTTGCCATTCTAGAGTCAACTGGCGAGCGTTTCCCCCTCCTCGATCAAGCCGACCCAGCTGTGGCCAGGGGCCTTCCCATCCTCTCAGCGCCACCACCGCCACCTCAAGCCCCTCAAATGGGGGTTGGGGGAGAGGAAGGAAGTGAGGGGGAGGGGAGCAGCCAAAATGGGAGTACCCCTAAACATTTTTTTCCATAAGAAAAGCATTGCTCTTAAGAATAAACGGATTCAAGCAAAAAAGCAGCCAAGCCCTGGGTGGGACGGGACTCCAACTAGCTTAGCTCACTGATGCTTAGGGCAAGTGTACCCAGCTGCCCCCCCCCCCGGCTCCATGCCCCATCATAAAAAGCTTGTCGTGCAGCACAGGAAAACTTCTCGGATCACCTTCATCTTTTCCACCCAATTCCAAATTTCTTGTGCTTCTCTTGAACCCCTGAGCTGCGACTCCTGAGCCTTGTGTCTGCTGCTGATATTTGCCTGAATAAAGGTCTCTTTCTTACCAACAAGTAAGAGAATCTGCTTGCATGTTTGGAGCCAGGAGCCAGGACATAAGCAACTGGGGTTAGAATACTATTTGAATGAGGTTTAAAAACTGCAAATAAGAACTGGCCTGGTGTGGTGTAGTGGTTAAGAGCGGTGGACTCGTAATCTGGTGAACCGGGTTCGCTTCCCCGCTCCTCCGCATGCAGCTGCTGGGTGACCTTGGGCTAGTCACACTTCTCTGAAGTCTTTCAGCCTCACTCACCTCACAGAGTGTTTGTTGTGGGGGTGGAAGGGAAAGGAGATTGTTAGCCGCTTTGAGACTCCTTAGGGTAGTGATAAAGCGGGATATCAAATCCAAACTCTTCTTCTTCTTCTATATGTCGTCAAGCCAACAAGCAATATTGTCATGGCTGATACAAGCTAGCGGTGGGGAACCTCTGCATCTGACCTTTGGGTCTTCCTGGAGGCCACACACCCCCAGGCCACACCCCACACTGTCTCTACTTCAGCCCCAAGTGTTTTTGCCCAGGGCTGGGATGAGTCCTGCCAGTGGGAGGGCACCTGGTTGGGAAAGGCTGAGCTCTGAGCTGTTGGCACCTGCCTTCAGGTCCCCATTATCCTGTGCAGGTCCTCATCTCACCTCATCCTGTCCCTCCCCTCCATATGCAAACTCTTGCATTTCCAGTTTCCAAGCTGTTGTTCATTATTCACCGCTGGCATTTGTGGGGGGCAGCGGAGGTGGGACTGAAGGTTAAGTCGAAGCCCAAAATCAAGATGAGGTAAGCGCTGGATTTAAAGCGCTGACATTTAACGAGAGAAAATGGTAGGCAGAGATAAAAATGTAAATGTGAAAGATGAAGGGGGGGCTGCTGTTTTATCCCTCCTAACGCTTTTCCCGCCGTTCTATCATAACTTTAGAGAATCCCCACCCTGGAGTAGAATTCTACAAAAATTACTACCCTGGAGAAAGAGTAGTTACAGTTCAAAGGGATTTCTCTCTCTCCGCCCCAGTATGTTCAACTTATTTTCACTAAACCTGTCAGCCCCAAACAGTATGAAAGAAATATAGAAAATGCTCAGCAGTATCCATGCAAATTGGTCCTTTAAAAAAAAAGTTTCGGAAAGAGGTGGAAGCATTTGAGCATATTTGGAAACTGCAGAAGAAAGCTGGCCAAGTAGCCACACTAATGCCAGGAGGAGCTGCCTTTCTGTCCTTGCTTCTCCTGTGAATGAATGATGATACATGTCAGAGTATGTGTGTGTCTAGGTAAACTATGGGACGCGGGTGGCCCTGTGGGTTAAACCACAGAGCCTAGGACTTGCCGATCAGAAGGTCGGTGGTTCGATTCCCCGCGACGGGGTGAGCTCTCATTGCTCGGTCCCTGCTTCTGCCAACCTAGCAGTTTGAAAGCACCTCAAAGTGCAAGTAGATAAATAGGTACCACTCCGGCAGGAAGGTAAACGGTGTTTCCGTGCGCTGCTCTGGTTCACCAGAAGTGGCTTAGTCATGCTGGCCACATGACCCGGAAGCTGTACGCCGGCTCCCTCGGCCAATAAAGGGAGATGAGTGCTGCAACCCCAGAGTCGGCTATGACTGGACCTAATGGTCAGGGGTCCCTTTACCTTTTAGGTAAACTACGGAACTCTCTGCCACAGGAAGCAGTGATGGCCAATAAATTGGATAACTTTAAAAGAGGATTAGACAAATCTGTGGAGGACAAGGCTATCGACAGCTACCATCCCTGGTGGCTCTGTTCTACTTCCACTGTCGGATGCCTTGTGGCTCTAAATGCTGGTTTCTGGAAACTGCAGGATGGGGAGAGAGCTGTTGTACTCAGTCCAGTTTCCAGGGGCCCCTAAGGTATGGTTACCAGATTTTTTTCAATGAATCTGGGGACACTTTTTTTTTTGGCAGTTGAGTAGCAACAGGAAGTCAGTAGTGGGGATGGTGAGGCAAAAGACGCTGGTCCCAAGCACACATGCATATTGTATAAACATGCAAAGCCCTTCTTTTGCACCCTGTGAAACATAAATGCACAGTTTTTAAAAAACTGAGCAACAGCTGCCTGCCCGCAACTCCCGAGCCTCCCCCGATCAGTCAAAACAGGGGGAAGGGGGCAGGAGATCTGTACCGCCGGACATTCCCGGTTCCCCTTCGGCAGTGGTGGTCACAGCGGCAGCCAGCAGCCTGGATCCAGCCTGATAGCGCAGTTGGTTCTGGCTGGCTTCAGAGCTGCTCGATGCCGTGGTGCCCACCATTTTTCCTCACCAGAAGTTCCAGCAAGGAAAAATGGCGGGCACCACAGCAGCGGGCAGCAAGCAGCTCCTGAAGCCAGCCAGAGCCAATTGCAATACCAGGCTGGCTCCGGGCTGCTGAGGCTGCCGCTGCCATGTTTCCTGGGGACAGATTTGCAAATCTGGGGACATTCCAGGGACGGAATTTGTCCGGGGGTAGATTTGCAAGTCTGGGGACTGTCCCTGCGTACCGGGTACATCTGGTAACCCTACCCTAAGGCAATGTGAGAACAGGAAGTTGGACTAGATGGGTCACTGGCCTGATCCAGTAGGCTCATCATGGGGGAGAGGGGGTGCTCTTCACGGCTGTGGCTCAATCCCAGATCCTGAACCAATTCAGAATTTTGCAGAAGCAGGTTTAGGAAGCCCCAGACAGGGTCCACCTGAGATGATTGAGGGCTGTCGAAAGGGGGACAGTTGGGCAGCAAGGAGAGGGGATGGAGATGCACACAGGCAAACGAGTTCTGACCATGCCTTACGCTTGCCTGAATGAGGGATAAAGGGGCCGCTGAGAGTGTGCATTAGCATTCTGCCCACTTCTTCTTTCTTTGTTTTTTAATTTTTTTTATTAGGAATTTCAGCATAACAATTTATCAAAGATAAGTTACATCATCCTCATTCCCCCCCATTTTCCCTTCCCCCTCCCCAAAAAAGATAAGCCCACCCCCACCCCCAGACTTCCCTCAGCTCTCTCTCTCTAGTTTTTCAGCACATGCTATTCTCTGCATATTATAAAATTGTCAAGATCCTTAATTTATCTATCGATATGTTACCAATAAAAAAATTGTGTATGTTTATTCAGAACCTGCCAAGGAGTCCAGTTCATTTTGTTGTTTCTTTAAGTACTTTGTAAAAGGTTCCTATTCTTCTTCAAAGTCACAGTTGTCCTTATCACGTAGTTTTTGTGTCAATTTCACCAATTCCGCGTAGTCCATCAGTTTCTCTTGCCACAGGTCTTTGGTCGGGATTTCCTTATTCTTCCATCCTTGTGCTATTAAGACTCTTGCCGCCGTTGTCGCACACGTAAATATATTTCCTTGGCAGGTCTTTTCCTACAATCTCTAAACATCCTGCCCCCTTCTGACTGGGGCCCCTCCCACTGCCAGCATGTGGTCCTCAGAAGGGAATGTGGTCATTTGACTGAGAAAGATCCCTCCTGCCCATGTGCAGTTAACCTAGTCTCAGTTCCAGGTCCTTGGTGATCATAGCATTGTTGGTATGCAGACAGAAGGGCTTCATAAAGCTTTTGCAAAAGAGGAACGATAGGAATTGAGGGAGGCAGGTGGAGCGAAATAGTACAATCCAGTTTTTATTAGTGGTGGTATTATTGTTATTTTCCAAGGGAAATTTCCTTGCAGAGAAATAATTAAAACTTGGGTACACAGGCATTTGGGAGATAAATTAATGTTTTTTCCCATATACCAACAGGGGGGGGGGATCAACAGCAGATCTTTCCGAGAGTAAAATAGGTACCTCTGTGCAATCTTTATAAATCAACTTTTCCACTTCTTACACATCTGGGATGCAATAATTATACGCCTGTAATGACTTTTCCAAACAGAGCGAGCTCAGGCTGGCTGTTGGACAGATAAATATCCTGGAGACATTTGCAGTCCTGTCCAGCTGCTGCGAGCTCTAGAAAAAAACAGGAGTTATGCCTGACATTCTCCTTGTCCAAATTTCCGCTGCGACTTGGAGCATTCAGATGGTTTCCTTCCAGAGGGATGATCCACAGGTGGGGAGGAACAGAGCAATGAATTCACCGGAATAGAGGCCAGGGCTGTTGGAGGGAATTTCCTTTTTCTTCTTATTTATTTTGCCATTGCAACTTGAGCCTGACGTAGCCTTGGGGCTTGAGAACTGCTGCCAAGGATCTAAAGATCTAAGGCTTAGGGCCCTCGTATTTACCTCTCCTGGTATGCCCCACAAAGGACCTTAAGGTCCATGAATAACCATAGTTTAGAGGTCCCGGGCCCTAAGGAAGTCAGACTATCCTCCACCAGGGCCAGGGTCTTTTCAGTGATGGCTCCGACCTGGTGGAATGCTCTGTCCCATGAGACTAGGGCCCTTCAGGATTTAACCTCCTTCTGTTGGGCCTGTAAAACAGAGCTATTCCGCCTGGCCTTTCCAGTGGTACCTTTACAGGTAAGCCACCCCCCCCCACTCTCCCCTCCCTTCTCCACAGCACAAGACAAGCCCTATAGCTGCTTACCTGTGTCTTGTGAGCGGCAGGGGCTGGCTGCGGCAGAGCGATGAGTGGCGCGCGAAAGGGCTCTGGAGAGGGGCTGGCAGCAACAAAGCCCAAATTGAGCCTGCTTATAATGACAGCCGATCGAGCGCTAACACTGCTGCTGCTGCTGGCACCAACAAAGCTCTGCCCCCTTCCTCTCCGCTCTAGGCAGGGTAGGGGGAAGCTGGGAGGAGGGAGGGAGGAGGCGCAGCTGAACAGGTGCGCTGGCGCAGCCCAAACGATCAGATCAACGCTGATCCACACGGTGATTCCCGGATCGTCCACGGGCCAGATCCAGAAGGCAACTGGGCCGGATCCGGACCCTGAGCCTTAGTTTGCCTACTCATGACATAGAATCATAGACTTGGAAGGGACCCCAAGAGTCATCAATTCAGGAATCTGAGCTAAAACATCCATGACTGACAGCCACCCAGCCTCTGCTTAAAAACTTCCAAGGAAGGAGAGTCCACCACCGTATTGTATTGTTTTCAGTGGTGTGTCATGTTTTATTGCTGTACACTGCTCTGATATTTTACGATATGGACCTATAGAAATACTTTTGTTAAATAAATAGACCCAAGGATTCATCCTTAGAGTTAACATTTTCCCTCCTTCATCGAACTAAACAAACAAATGTAATTATCCTTTTTAAATGCATTTAACACCTCAGGAATACTTCAATTATAACTCCATTAATTTAATCTATTTCATTACACCAGAAGTAGGATTTAGGATCCCTGATACCCACACATACGCATATTAATGATTCAGTCTAACACATTTCCCCCCTCCTTGTTCCCTACTTCTCAACCAGTAAGTTAATTTTCACAGATTTAATTAAGGTCCAGCACTTAACTTCCCATTTATTAATTTGGGGACTTTTCTTATTTTCCAGTATTGAGATACTAATGTCTTTGCTGCCATCAATAACTAACGCAATAATTCTTTCTCTGTTTAGGATCCAGTTTCATCCATATAAAAATTCTAATAAGTTCTAAAAGGGCTTTTTATCTCTGTTAAAACTTCATCCGTATCTGCAGTCCACAGTCTTTGTGGATAACATGTCCACCAAATATCAGGAGGGAAATGTTCACGTTTCAATAGCTATGATTCCTGCACTTCAGGGGGTTGGACTAGATGACCCCTGAGGTCCCCTCCAATGCTATGATCCTATGAAATATGCATTTTTTAACAGATTCTCTTGTGAAACACGTTTGAGCTTGAGTCTTGACAAATGCTTTGGTCTAGGGCAGGGCTCAGCAAGGTTTACCTCACTTGGGCCAGTTCACTCCACCGGAGCTCCTTCTGTGGGCCGGATTGCGCGTGCGCCCGCGATTTCTGGCATCTGTGTCTGCGCAGACGCAATTTCCGGCACCGTGGAAATGAGTCTCCGCGCTGCACTGCACTGGTTTAGCACAGCATATGGGGATTCACCGTGTAGGCAGCTCTGTTTGGGGGCAGCTTGTGGGCCGGTTAAACGACCCCATGGGCCACTTGTGACCCATGGGCCTTAGGTTGCTGGCCCCTGGTCTAGGGCTTGTGGCTTGACGGTAGACAGTCTAGGGCTTGTGTGCATGACTTGAGGTCATCCGTGGTTAGGCAAAGAATCATGGACATAGAGTGACAACAGGATTGTACAAGGGTCCCTGATTGTAAAATAATAGAAAACGAGAGATATGTAGCAGCCCCAGAAACATAGCTCTATTTCCTCACATCCAGAAATGCAAGAAGGGCTTTCACTCTTGCTCTAGTTTGTTTGACAAACCATGGTTTATTCTTACAGGTGAACCAGGCCGGTATTGTCTAAGCTTCCTGTTTTGGGAAGTTTTTAATGACTGATGTTTTAATGTTTTTTAAATCTCTTGTTGAAATCCGCCCAGAGTGGCTGGGGAAACCCAGCCAGATGGGTGGGGTATACATAATAAATTATTATTATTATTATTATTATTATTATTATTATTATTATTATTATTATTATTATATAGAAGCTCAGCCTTGCCCTCACCGGTTCTAGAAGGCTCCTATAGAAGAGTCCCATATGCACAGAGACTTTGCACCTGTCCATCGGGGAAAATAGGAAGCCCCAAACATATATTTTTTAGATGTCCTTTTTATGTTGAGATTCGTAGGGACACTGTTGATCTTTTGCTGAAGAGGCTCACCGATCTTCCAGACAAGTCTAAACTTAATTCTCTCCTCTTAGGCAAAGATCATAAGACGACCTGGCTGGTAGCCAGATTCTGCGCCCAGATTTGTAGGCACAGATCATCCTCTAGAATAAAATAGCTTATTGGGGGAAATTCCGAAGTCGCCCTTTGGGGCACTTCAGGGTCAATTTTAATGGTAGCCCAAATCTCAGTTGTATGGGTGTATGTATATATCTCAATTTTAACTCACGAGCTATTGCTGCAATCTGCTCTGATTGCATATTTTATCTTTATGAACGCTGTTTTTATTGTGTTATGCGAGCTGGTCTTTGACCGTAATAAATTATCTGGTATCTCTTGACTTGAGGTCCCACATTTTCTTCCCAATGGAATCTCCAGGGTCCCTGCCAGTCAATCCTGGAGATCCGCTGCCAGTCAGTGTAGGTAATACTAAACTAGATGGATCCGTGTACTTACTCAGCTTCCTGTGTTCCTGTCTGGAGCAGCTCCAAGAAGAATTAAATGCATTTTGATGAGATTAGTACAGATTCTCAGGATTTATTCCACACACCCCCCCCCCCAGGTTCCATCTCTAATGCTGAGCGCCATCTACTGGCACAAATCTATATCCAGCCCTGTCATTTTAACCCTCCAGGCATAAACCAGTGAGGAGCGCTGCATGTTCTTAACTTCCTGGGGCATGATCTATCATCATTTCATCTTCCCTTAGCAAAGCATACACAGGAGCGGATATTTATGTATCTTTCATGCCCTTGGGAGCCTGAATGTTGGAATGTCTTGTAAACCGTTTCGGGGTTTTTTTTTTAAATGAGCATGACTCTTGAGAAAAAGATACCCGGATCGTACTATCTGAAGCACGGAGATGAGTGAAAGGCAGCCAGCGGGGATGAGAGAGATGTAAATTGTTCCACGTTAGGCACCTAAATGCACAGATTTGGAATTCGTTTTCCCCCTTAGAGATCTCAGGCGGCGTGGCAGCTCGAAGGCTGAGCTATGAAGAGAGAAGAAAGCCGTCTCGAATATTTTGCCGCTGAAAAGTTCAGTTAAATGCTCAGAAAACACTTAAAACGGTAGTCCCTCTAGACTGCTGCCTTGTTTGTGTGCGTGCGTGTGACTGAGCAAGGATGTATTTAGCGACTTGTCACTGATGCGATAATAGTTCATTCATTGAGGATTTATACTGGGCTATCAACCTATTTTGGATCTTGGAAGAGAGCCTATGGCACGATGGGTCAGTGCATCTGACTGCTAATCAGAAAGTTGGTGGTTCGATGCCACACAGGGACAGCCATGAGCAGGATTCCTGCACCCTTCCAATTCTACAATTCGTTGAGGGCCATAGTGTGGTGTAGTGGTTAAGAGCGGTGGACTCGTAATCTGGTGAACTGGGTTCGCTTCCCCGCTCCTCCAGATGCAGCTGCTGGGTGACCTTGGGCTAGTCACACTTCTCTGAAGTCTCTCAGCCTCAGAGAGTGTTTGTTGTGGGGGAGGAAGGGAAAGGAGATTGTTGGCCGCTTTGAGACTCCTTTGGGTAGTGATAGAGCGGGATATCAAATCCAAACTCTTCTTCTTCTTCATAGGATGGTTACTGGCCATAATGGCTGTATTCTGCCAGCAATGCTTCCAGATACCAGTTGCTGGAAAACACAAGAGTGATTTTGTGCTCGAATGTTGCTTGCAGGTTTCCCATAGGCATCTGGTTGTAAACTGTGAGAACAGGACGCTGGACTGGAAGGGCCATTGGCCTGATCCAGCAGACCCTTCTTATGTTCTTATATAATTTGCCTTTATGAGTAGTTCTGTCATGTTTCCCCAATGTTAAGGCGTTATTGCTGTCTGCAGTGACACTCTTGCGCGGTAACATGATGAAAGGACAGATAAGCAGCCCTGAAACATTTGCAGTACAGTGGTACCTCGGGTTACAGATGCTTCAGGTTATAGACTCCGCTAACCCAGAAATAGTACCTCAGGTTAAGAACTTGGCTTCAGGATGAGAACAGAAATCGTGCTCCGGCGGTGCGGCGGCAGCGGGAGGCCCCCATTAGCTAAAGTGATACCTCAGGTTAAGAACAGTTTCAGGTTAAGAACAGACCTCCAGAACGAATTAAGTTCTTAACCCAAGGTATCACTGTATTAAAAAAAAAAAAAAACAACCCTGCAGGATTCCAGGGGGAAGCCACAGGGTTTGCACCAATCTGCAACAAAGCAGTATGTTCACTCTGAAAATTTTGCAGGTGCAAGCAGGACTGTGTATAACTGCCCCAATACCATCACGAACACAAACCGTCGTGGACACAACACAAAAGGAATTCCTGGAGAGGCCTTTATGTTGTTTCTCTGTAACATCCGTCTGAACAAAATTGCCTGTGGCCCTCCAAGCATGTGTCCGTGTGTGTGTTGTGTATGTGGGTGTTGTGGGTGTGCATCAGCTTTGTGTGTACCCTAAATAATGTGCTGAATTGGAGTGATTCAGGGAAGGGCCTCAAGTTTCCTGAGTTAACAAGGTGGATTAAGGTTTCCCTAAGCTTCCAAGCCTCCACTGTCCAAATATATGCGCCAGTTCCGCCTGCCCCAAATAATGAAACCAAGCTGACTGGGCAAGCACTCAGAGCTCAAGAGGGGAGGGGATCTTTTGTTTTGATGGACATGTCTAGCTTTTAAACTCAATTATTTCCTCAGCACTCCAGCCGAAGTGAGTTGAGGGAAGGATTAAAAAATGCATTTGTTTTTCACGTGGATCTGTGCCTTTCCCCATGTATCTCAATGGAGAGATATTCACTGTATCTCGAATAATCTGTGGGGAGTGGGGATACTTCCACTCCCAACCAATGACCCTTGTGGGACCAGGTACCCACTGGGAGGGGTTGCATTCCCCCCCACTCCAGTCTTTCCTGGGAATTTGTCCTGTTTTTCCACCACCTTCCTCTGCTATGCAAGGCAATGGTGAGAGATTTGTCTCCCAGGGAGAAGAGGTTGTATCCCGCAAAAAAAAACCTTCCACCAATTATCTTTTGGGCAACAGGGTCTTTACCACCTATAATTCCTATTGTACCCACCCAAAAACAGTGAATTCTGTCCTTGCAGGAGAACCATTGCAACTAACATTACGGAATTGGGCAGGCCTCATCCCCCTGCAAATTGCATTTAATTCTGGCAAAAACAGATTGAAAAGTTCTAGATTTTCCTTTGTTTAAAAATGTAACATTAAAAATGTTTTTAGATTCCTTATTATATTTGACCAGAGAGAGAGAGAAAGAGATCTGAAATCCTGTACATTCCATGCACTTTTAACCCAATCTGCCCACTATCGGCAGTGGCTCCAAATTAGCTTTTCCCCTGGAGAAAATGCCCCCCCCCAACTCCCTCATCTCTGATCTACAGCATTTTGATCATCTTAAATCTCTGGCAAGTAACAATCAGAGGCCCGGATTCTGGCTGAGTATTTTCGGCAATCACCTGATGATTGACTACTAAATGAAGCTGAAATGGGATCCATGTTTGTATTGAAGAAGAATGGAGACATGAAGTGCAATGTTGTTATTGAGACCATGCAATTGCCGGGGAGGGGGTAAATTTTGGATTTCTTGTCTGCCTTCTGATGCCTTCATTTAAATGCAAATGGCAACTTCGGCCAAAGTGAAATATCAAGGATGGTTTATTTTCTCCCTAAGGAACCAACAATGAGAACCCATTTAGAACATTTGCTTTTTCATAAGCAAAGAAACTTTTTTATTCAGAGCTGCACACAGTACTTATAGGAATTGATTTTCTTTTATGGGATGAGAGAAGGGAGCGGTGAGCATCATTCCCATGTTTACACTGCAGTTTCAAGATCAAATCCATACAGGCTGGCGAGTAATTTAGACTGTGATCCTAAAGACACTTACTGGGAAGTAAGTCCCATTGAATCCTACTGAACAGCTGGAACAGAATGGCTTTGAAATAGGATTCATAGAGGATAAAAATATCAAGGGCTACTCACTCTGATGGCTATGTCCTAGCCATCAGAGTGAGTAGCCCTTGGAGTGAGTATGCTTCTGAATACCAGCTCCTGGAATCCACAGAAGAGGAGATGCACATGGAAAGCCTAAAATCATTATCAGAGGTCAACAGCACCTGCAATTCCTAGCAACTGATTTCAAGAGTCTGGAGGCGGTTGGAGGATGGATGGCGGCTAATAGATTGAGGTTGAATCCTGACAAGACAGAAGTACTGTTTTGGGGAGGGCAGGGGGCAGGTGGGTTTGGAAGATTCCCTGGTCCTGAATGGGATAACTGTGCCTCTGAAGGACCAGGTGCACAGCCTGGGAGTCATTTTGGACTCACACTGTCCATGAAGATGCAGGTCAATTCTATGTCCAGGGCAGCTGTTTACCAACTCCATCAGGTACGCAGGCTGAGACCCTACCTACCCGCAGGCTGTATCGCCAGAGTGGTGCATGCTCTAGTTATCTCTTGCTTGGACTACTGCAATGCGCTCTACGTGGGGCTACCTTTGAAGGTGACCCAGAAACTGCAACTAATCTATAATGCAGCAGCTAGACTGATGACTGGGAGTGGCCACCGGGACCATATAACACTGGTCCTAAGAGATCTGCATTGACTCCCAGTACATTTCTAAGCACAATTCAAAGTGTTGGTGCTGACCTTTAAAGCCCTAAACAGCCTCGGCCCAGTATACCTGAAGGAGCGTCTCCACCTCCATTGCTCTGCCCGGACACTGAGGTCCAGCGCCAAGGGCCTTCTGGCAGTTCCCTCAATGAGAGAAGTGAAGTTACAGGGAACCAGGCAGAGAGCCTTCTTAGTAGTGGCACCCTGTGGAATGCCCTCTCATCAGATGTCAAGGAAATAAACAACTATCTGACTTTTAGAAGATATCTGAAGGCTGCCCTGTTTAGGGAAGTTTTTAATATTTGATGAATTACTGTATTTTAATATTTTGCTGGAAGCCACCCAGATGGGCAGGGTATAAATAAATTATTATTATTATTATTATTATTGTTGTTGTTGTTGTTGTTGTTGTTGTCGTCGTCATCATCATCATCATCATCATCATCATCATATTTATTTATTTATTGAGGTATACAGCCTCTGACAGTGAAGGTAGAGTAGGAGTTTCTTCCATCAGAGCTCTTCTTAAACAAGCCCTGTTGAAAACATCATTCACTTGGCCTTCCTGTATCCTTGGAAGTCCAGCCTAACATTTAGAAAAGGCAATAAACCATTTTTTAAAAATAATAATAATAAACGTGGCAGTCACTCTGCAGAACAGGCACATTACATATCACCTGCTTTCCTTTCTCTTGCATGTTGTTGCAACGTTGGGCTTTAATTAGTGCATTAAACGCCGCCGTTTGCCTTTATGAGATCCAGGCGGGTTTTTCTTTCCTGCGAAAACGGAGCAGTTCAATTACCCTCCTTCTAATGGATAAAGCATAATTAACATTGTCTTGAGGCTAATTTTCATTTATGCTGCCATTGCTCATAAGCCCGACATCATTCTCTTGAAAAAGTCAACTTGTCACTTTTATGAGTCCAGTTTGCACTTTAACAGCACGGAAATTAATTCAAGATACATTAACGTACTTAAACTTCAAATATGGGGGAATTAAGTGAGGACCAGCAATCCATCTTTATGTGTCCTTTGCAAAGTCATGAAGGTTCGGGAAGGGCGTGCAGGTTCACCGGTACAGGGTAAGCAGTACAGAAGAGGTATTCTATGCTACAAAAGCTTGTGGGAGCCAGGCATTTGGGTCCTTGCACCAATGCTCTCTGTTCATTTCTAGGCTTGGTTTGGTTTTGGCTTTTAATGCCCAAACCAGAGGTGGAGAACCTGGGGGTGGCCTGATTTGCTCACTTTTTGCCTCTGGTTCACCAGTGGTCTCTGAGCTGTACCTGAAATTGCCATAATTTCCAGATAAACTGAAGGTGAACTAGGTTCATTCTGAGGTAGAACTTTCAATGGCTTCTAGTTCATTGTCATGTTCATTCCCTCTCCCTGCCAACAGAGGTCCTGGATGCTTAGCATTTATTTTTTTAAGGAAGTCAATCAGACATCTATAAAGAAAGTTAGAAAGCAAACTGTGGAGGCAATGTGCTGCTACTAGTAAGAATGCTTAGTCACTGTTGTGAAGCAATCAGAAGGAAGGAATGTGGGGCTTTTCCCATACCTTCCCTGCTGAAGAGTTTTGCTCTCTTTCAACAGGATGATGAAGAAGCCTTGTACCTTTAACAGCTACATGGCAGAGCAAAAGCAAAAAGATTAAAGTATTTTCTAGTATGGAAGTATAATAATGGAGACAGCTTCACCTGTTGCCATTCCGTCTGTCAGAGATCTTATTACTTGTGAGTGGCCCATTATTTGCTTTTGAACCCTGTACTTCAACACAGCAGCTTGTAACACTCTGAATGCTGTTTTTTATTTGTTTGTTTCTCCATCACTCCATCTTCTGTTTACACATCTTATACTGTATAAAGCAGAGCTTTCAGGTCCTTGATTTTGTTTGTATCTCACCTTCCCGTACATTACCAATGCACATGTGTAGATTGCTTCCCAGCCACCACATAAGTTGTATGTTCTCAAGTATACACACTGTTTGGGCTTCACTGTCAACCCCCTTAATTGGCCTCACTGTCAACCGTATTTCACAAAACCCTAGAACACTCGTGGTGAACCTGTCGTCCTCCAGATGTTTCTCCTGTCATCCTGGGACATGGGCCATGCTGGCTGGGGTTGATGAGGGTCTGAGTCCAATCTTTTCTGGAGAACCACAGTTTCAGGAGCCAGAGTCAAGAGCAGGTCAGCAATGAAACGCCTGGTGTCCGTGAAGTTCTCTTTCTTCAAAGAAACCAAAACAGTGCAGGCCTAGTGATCACAGCAATTCTTCCCAGTAGGTCTTGCCCCTAGTTGCAAGGATTGAAGGTCCTCACCTTCCCACCACTCTGTAAGACTCCTCCCCTGGTTCCTTCCCCAGCAGCCTAAGGCTCCTTCATCTTGTCTCTCTTTGCTCCGCCTTCTTCATTTCTCTGTGTGTTCTGGCAGACCAGGGGGGAGGGGAGCTGGTCACAGTAGGAGTGGCAGGTTCCCTGGCTTCTTCAGCAGCCTGCCTCCACTCTGCCTCTTGACCCCTTCCCCCGTGCTTCTGCCTCTGAATCTGGGCTGTTCTCTGCCACAGTCTCTTCCTGCTCACCAAACCCTGTTTCCTCTTCAGTTTCCAACACTTCCTCCTCCCAGTCTGCTCCTTCTTCTCCCTCTGACCACTCATTGTTGTCTCTCCACCAATCCTCTGGTTGTGAGCCTTCTTCCTCTGGGGGTTCCCCTGGGGGTTTCCCAGCTGGTGCCTCTGCATCCAGCTAGTCCATGACACACAGATTCTCCAGTAAACCTGATTTCAGGGAGTTGTTTTCCCCCCAAAGTGATGCACGCAAATGTGCTCCTGCACATTTTTAAAGCCCTGCAGAAATATCATCTGTATGCATTCATACATATGCACAGTCACATCAGGATTCCACACCCCTCCCGGTGTTTAATCAATGCATATATGTGCATTGATAATGTGGGGGTGGGGTGCGAACAAACTGACTCTGCAATCCTATGCACATCTTCGTTTCCTTGAATGTGGGGTTCCTTTTGAATAAATGTGTGCAGGATTGTGCAGTGAAAGAACTAGCACCCACAGGCAAGATCCATTTCTGGGGGGGGGGGTTAAAAAAAGAAAAGAATGTATTTCCCCAGTTAAAGAAATGGAAAGCAAGTTGAGGAACAGAAATGGAACAATTGTTTCAGGATGTCCAAAAGTGTGATTCTCTACCTGCCTGTGAAGATGTGAATTATCCCTTTGTCCATAGATTTGTGACTCAGTTGGAGTTTTATGTCATTCTCCTGGCCAACTTGCAGAAAATAAGCATATGAAACACGCAACATCTTCATATGTTTATTGTTCTCAAAGACATTTCTTTTCTTTCTCTATGAAATGAATGGATGATTTCTAATGGAATAAACAATTACGTATGGTGCCCTTTCGAAGGTGGTGGCCTTTGTACGTGCTCCAAGGCTCTCTATACCCTGATTTCTTAAAATTGCTTCCAGGCAGCAAGCAGGAGTGCTCTGCAACTACAGTGGTACCTTGGAAGTCGAATGGAATCTGTTCCGGAAGTCTGTTCGACTTCCAAAATGTTTGGGAACCAAGGCATGGCTTCTGATGGGCTGCAGGAAACTCCTGCAGCCCATCAGAAGCCATGGACGTTGTGTCAGACATTCAGGTTCCAAAGAATGTTTGAAAACCAGAACAATCACTTCCAGTTTTCGATCGTTCGGGAGCCAAAATGTTTGACTCCAAAGGCGTTTGAAAACCAAGGTACGACTGTACTCAGAAGCCCCTTTCTCCTACCAAGCAAGAAAAACTTGGTCCAGCTTATGACTGGGGACAGAGAGGCAGGGTGGTATATACTCTGCAACTGTCAGGCTGAAGAACCAGAAGTGTTAAAAACAAAACCTTATTTGTCTCCTCTTCATAAGCCGTTTTCAAGCCTTGTTTGCCTTGCATTTAATTATTCTCAGTGAATGACATGGTGGAGACTCGTGGACAAGTTCCCCTTTGTTTCCTGCCCAGAGGTCAGCCCTGGACGGAGCTGATTGCTTGCTCTAATCAAGAGGGACACAGATGCTTGATCTGCCTTGTTTGGCTGCAAGCTGTGGTTTGGGGGCAAGAGCGGGGAAGAGAGATGTTAGTAGAGGAGGGAGGGGTCATCAGAAGTTAATCAGCATGACAATAATGTGCTGCAGGATTAATGTGACAAGGCCAGTGGGCAGCACTCCTAATGAGCCAGGCAATAGCTTTTCTTTAGTAGATGCCACCCATTGACCTGTTTGGATGTACAGGTAAGTCGAGGGTCCCGCTCAATGGATTATCTCTTTGGGGATGTCATCAGATCACCAGGCAAAGTTCATATTGGCAGCGCCGGGCAGCTCATTTGTGACGGTTCACAGGCAAGCAGAGATTGTTAGTCAGCCGATAGTGAGCTCTTACTCAGTTGGGAAAGAGATTGCTCAGATGTGTAAGGCCCTTTCCAGGGTTTCTCTAATCCGAGGGAAGGTAAACTCTCTGAGAGCTGCAGGTCGTTGCTAGGGAAACACAAAATTCCCCTCCCCGACCCCACTTGAGGGTCGACACTTGCAGAAGCAGGCTGCATTAGATCAGCAATGCTGAAGAGGCTTACCTTCCAGGAAACCATCTTGTTATCAACTCGTCTTTTGTGAAATGCCAGCATATTGCAGATAAATTCAGAGGCACGTTTTCAGATTTGCACACCACATTGTGTTGGGTCTCTGTGCATGGAGAGCGTGCCACAAAACCCAAAACAACTTGGGTGGATCTTGTGGCCCTCAAGATGTTGCTGGAAGAAAACTCCCATCAACGGTCCCCCACATGTGTCAAAAGCAAAGTATCAGGAGATGGCAATGTAGGGGGTGGGGGTGGCAGACTTCAGTGGGACTTTAGTACAGTGCATTAAATGGGTCCCTCGCTTGCATCCGTGTGAGTCTCCACTAGGGATGGGGGAGAAATTTTATTCAGTTTGCATTTAAAGATAAATCTACCCAATTTCCCCTTTCCGAAAGGATACATGAACTGAAATGAAGCCATCTTTCAAAGTCTGCCCATCTCTGAATTTTGTGATGTAGTTTTCAGTCAAGTAATACGTACAAAAATGCATATGTTAGGGTAAAGTGTGCGTAGAAGTGCATATATGAGGTAAGACGACACACACACAAAATGCATTATGGCGGTGAAAATTGCACTGAAAAAAATGTGGAGATTGGCAAAATTGCCTAAATGTGCGTATTAGAAGGAATTGGTACTAAAACACGTGAATTTTCACGAAGACATTTTTTTCCAAAGAAAATAATTTCAAACTGATGTGGAAATGTAGAATATTGAACTTACCATATTTTTTGCACCATAACACTCACTTTTTTCCTCCTAGAAAGTAAGGGGAAATGTCTGTGCGTGTTATGGAGCGAATGCCTGCGGGTGGCGGGGGGATCTGCTGCAGTCGTGAGCAGAGGATCCATGGTTCCCCTTCCTTCCCTCCTCCGTAGTTACAAAGCATGGATCCACATGGAACCTCAGGATTTTTGCATTGGTCTACTCCAAACTTACTGTCAGATCACATGTCTGTGGCCACAGCATGAACCACAAAAATCATATATCCACTATTTCGTTTAGAATATTTTTTTCCTTGTTTTCCTCCTCTAAAAACTATGTGCGTGTTATGGTCTAGTGCGTGTTATAGAGCGAAAAATACGGTAAGTTTGAAAAAATGAGAAGCCAGAAGAAATTGGCGTGTTCACCTTTCTTAGTCTCCTGCAAGCTCTGTTGCTACCAGGGCCATCTTTAGCAGATGCGGTTCCGGGGTGCAAATATCCACCTAGTGCCCCCAAATTACCATGGATGGGGTGGGCGAAGCTGCGCACTGCCACTGCACAGAGGCATATGGCTGGCAGGTACGCAGCTTCCCTCCCAAGCCCCCTTGGGAGGAGAGCAATCCCTGCAGAGGCTTGGGAGGCAAGCTGCATGCCCTCCAGCCATATGGTTGGCAGGGCGCAGCTAGCGGGCATGCAGGGAAAGGGGAGGCCGCCGGCAAAGCCGTGCAGCTCCCCCACTCCTTGGGGCACCCCCGAGAGGCTGGCGCCCTGGTGCAACACACCACTAAGCCCTTTGGGAAAGACGGCTCTGGTTGCTACCTCTGTTAGACTCTTTGCCTTGGTACTACTGCTGTCAACATTGGACACTATTTTCTCTTTCTGTTCTAACCCTCTTTGTATCCTTGACTGGCCACAGCAGCGTTGCTTTGGAAGGGGAACTGAACCACCACTTGCCTCCAACCTTTGATTACCAGCCATCAACTTTGATTGCTCCAACACTGACAATCAGGTGTTGCATTTTGGGCAATCAAAAGTGGTGGGCAGCTGCTGCAGATCATCCATGCCCTGCCTTTTCCATCTCCTGATACATTCAGGCATCTGATGACATCTCAGAAGGCAGAGTTGCTGAGGAAGATGCCCAGTGGTCAGAGGGCAGGACCTGTTTGAACTGCAGTGGGTAGAATCGCAATAAATTATGCAACTCAGTTTCAGTTGCAGAATATATTCTGCAGAGGAAGGTGAGTTATGCACCTTGTTTATGCAGGCTAAATAATTCAAGTTTGTGTGTCCCTGAATGTTGATTGCTTAGTTACAGATTTCTTATTGTGTTCTGGATGCTATTATGAAGCTGAAACATAAGAACACTGGGAATAGATGAGGATACATTCCCAGAAGAGTTTCAGGGAATAAATAGCAGCAACCAGGAAGAAAGCTTATGTCTCCCCCTTTATATCCCCACCCCAGTTTATTTTGGGGGAAAGCAATGTTAGAGCACCTGCTTTGCATGCAGGCAATCCAATAAAATATTTTTTATTAATCACTTTTAGCAAATCAATTTATAAATGAATATAACCAATTACATTTTCCCCTCCTCCCTCCTTCTCCCACCGTCCAAAGATTTCCCTCAGCTTAAACCACAGAGCCTAGGACTTGCCGATCAGAAGGTCGGCAATTCGAATCCCCGCGACGGGGTGAGCTCCCATTGCTCCATCCCAGCTCCTGCCAACCTGGCAGTTCGAAAACACGTCAAAGTGCAAGTAGATAAATAGGTACCACTCTGGCGGGAAGGTAAACAGCGTTTCCGTGTGCTGCTCTGGTTCACCAGAAGCAGCTTAGTCATGCTGGCCACATGACCCGGAAGCTGTATGCCGGCTCCCTCGGCCAATAAAGCAAGATGAGCGCCGCAACCCCAGAGTCGGCCACTACTGGACCTAATGGTCAGGGGCCCCTTTACCCTTTACCTATTTTCCTCTGCATGTTATAAAATTGTACGTATCATATGTTCTACTAATGAATTTGTGGTTGTTTATTCAAAACCTGCCAAGGAGTCCAAATCCTTTTGTTGTCTATTTAAATAGTTTGTAAATAGTCCCCATTCTTCCTTGAAATCATGATTGTCCTTCTCACACAGTTTATATGTCAACTTTGCCAACTCCGCATAGCTCGTCAGTTTTTCTTGCCATTGTTCTTTCATTGGGATTTACTCATTCTTCCATCCTTGTGCTAACAAGACTCTTGCCGCTGTTGTAGCATACATAAATAAGTTCTTTGTTTTCTTTGGCAGGTCTTGTCCTAAAATCCCTAGCAAAAATGCTTCTGTTTTTTTTTTTTACAAATGTCATTTTAAACATATTTTTCAATTCATTATATATCATCTCCCAATTTTTTTAACTTCTCTACATTCCCACCACATATGATACAAAGTACCTTCTTTTTCTTTACATTTCCAACATGTATTTGACCTGGTTTTATACATTTTTGCCCAGGCAATCCAAGGTTCAATCCCTTGCACCACCACTTAGGCTTAGAGTGCCCCCTCCCTGAAACCCAGCCAAACACCTGCCAGTTGGTGTAGACAATACTGAGTTGGATGGACCAGTGGTCTGACTCTGTATAGGGTAGCTTCCTATGTCCCTATGATCCCCTCCCCAGCCCAAATTGCCAGCCCTCATTTTGCCACCCATTTCATCACCCCTTCCCCCCCATCATTCTGATTCTGAAGACACCCCGTCCCGTCCCCCAAAATGGTGGTGGTTGTAGCAAAAAGAAAACCAATTAAAATAGACTCCACCCAGTTCAGTGCCCTGATAAGGGTGCAAAGTGGCTCATCCCTGGTCATCAGATCTATCATTCAATGAGTGAAAAGAGGGTGACAACTTCTCTCTGCTGATCTGCATGGATCCAGTGACGTGGGGGGACGGGGACTACATTTGTGTGCAAAAAGGGTTACAGCACATCCACTTTTTCACCCCTCCCCCAGTGCTGGCATCTCCCCATCCTGAGGGCATTTATTTCTTAAATTTATATCCCACCCTTCCTGCCAAAGGAGCCCAGGTTGGAAAACGGCAACTGATAAAACATAGTAAAACCCTATTTAGAGCAATTCCAATATGGAAACACCTCGGCTTAAAAGGCTTGTTGGAACAGGGAGGTCTTCAGTAGGTTGTGAAAAGAGAACAGAGATGGAGCCAGTCTGATATTTAACAGGAGGGATATCCCTAAGGGATCCCTAAGGGACTCAAGTCCCGATAGACCTCAGAAAAAGGTGGCCTTCTTCCATACAGACCCTCTCATCTGCTAAGATCAGAAGATGAGGCCCTCTTGGTAGTTCCTCCACCCTCAGAAGCTCGGGGGCTGGTGGCCTGGGAGAGGGCATTCTTGGTGGTGGCCCCTAAGCTGTGGAACTCCTACCCCACAGAGGTGCAAATCACACCTTCATTTTGCAGCTTTTGGAGAAATAGAAGAAAGAGGGCAGACTGTCTCAGCAGAGTGGTGCATGCTCTAGTTATCTCTCGCTTGGACTATTGCAATGCACTCTATGTGGGGCTACCTTTGAAGGTAGCCGGAAACTACAACTAATCCAGAATGTGGCAGCTAGGCTGGTAACTGGGAGCGGCCGCCAAGACCATATAACACCGGTCTTGAAAGACCTACACTGGCTCCCAGTACGTTTCCAAGCACAATTCAAAGTGTTGGAGCTGACCTTTAAAGCCCTAAACGGCCTCAGTCCAGTATACTCGAAGGAGTGTCTCCACCCCCATCGTTCTGCCTGAGGTCCAGTGCCAAGGGCCTTCTGGAGGTTCCCTCACTATGAGAAGCCAAGTTACAGGGAACAAGGCAGAGGGCCTTCTCAGTAGTGGCACCTGCCTTGTGGAACGCCCTCCCATCAGATGTCAAAGAGAAAAACAACTACCAGACTTTTAGAAGACATCTGAAGGCATCCCTGTTTAGGGAAGCTTTTAATGTTTAATAGGTTATTTTATTTTAGTGTTCTGTTGGAAGCCTCCCAGAGTGGCTGGGGAAACCCAGCCAGATGGGTGGGGTATACATAATAAATTGTTGTTGTTGTTGTTGTTGTTGTTGTTGTTGTTGTTGCTGTTGCTGTTGTTGTTGTTGTTAAGAGGGACCACAATACCTCAAAGACTGCCTCTTCCCGACTTCCGGTCGGTGCCAGCGCTTAATGGCGGTCCTACCTCCGAGCTCCGGAGAAGGACTGCTTCGCAAGTTCGGGTCTTACCCGCTACGGCGAGCGGGGGACCCCTAAAATCCCAGGCGCAGAAGCCTGAGAACAAGGAGACTCGGTGGGCACCTTTGCGCCCCCCGGTACCGTGAAAGAGCCTTTTTAAAGGCTACGGATCGACATCGGGAGTGAGCGCGGTGCTGAGAGTCGCTACCCAGCCTGCGAAGTGAAGCCGCGTCGCCATAAGCGGAGAGCGCCGATTCCTTCCTGAAAAGAAAATTCGGACTGATTTCCCGTGAGTAAGAGCTGAAAATAATCGGGACTCTTTAAATTTTGAGAATTGGGCTAAAAGCGGGGAGAACAAAATCAAGGAAGTCTGCCTCCCCCCGACTGCATGAAAGTGAAAGCAACGGAACTTTAAACCTGCATCCGTTGAAGTTTCCTTTTTTACTTAATCAAACCGGACATCTAGAATTTGGATCTCCCCTCTAGCTAGCAGGGCAGAGGGGAGGTGAAAGAGACTGTAATAACTGCATGATCTATCTGAAACAAAAACCCTCTGCTGTCTCATTTGCTAAAACACGAAGTGATCTGCCTTTCGGGACAATAGGTCACTGATCTGACTCTTTGCAAAAGTGATACAAAGTTTAAATTGCGTTTGGCTACAGTACACCATAAGAAGAAACAGTACAAATTGGGAAACTGTAGCAGTTGGTAGCTGTAAGCCTCCAGATATATTTATTTTAGCTGTGTTTTACATCTTCGGACATATTCCTTTGTTTCTTGCATTTGGATATTTTATCCTTTGGCCATTTTGATTTGCTCCCCCTAGAGGGTAAAGTAATGTAAAGTTTGCTACGGCAGAGGACAGTGGAATTTTCCAACAGGGAACAGTTCCCGTGGGAAACGACCTTGACTTTGATATGAGTGGCTCACAAGAAGAGATACTTACAAGGGCCAAAACCAAGCAACAACATCAACAACAGTTGCAGCAGCAACATACAAAGAAAAGAGGCTCAATTTCAGGTACACCTGCTGGACCAGCAGGAACAACAGGACAGGAAAAAGGGACAGCTGCTCCTATGGATGCCGTGACAGAAGCTTTGCTTAAAATAAATCAATCTTTGGAGTCCCTGACAAAACAGACTTCAGAAAATACAAAAAAGTTATCAGAAATATCATTAAGATTAAACCAGAATACAGAATCTATAAATAAACTTGTAGAGGAAAATGCCACTACGCGTAAAATTGCCGAAGATGCTAAAGCTGTTGCTGGAGACACACAAGAGAAATTAGAGCCGATTGCTAAGAAGGTCTACGAACATGATTCAACCTTAGCCTTGTGGGAGTTACAGAGAAAAGAGAGAAATTTGAAATTAAGATTCATTCCAGAGAACGAAAGAGATAACCTTGCGGAATACTTGGCACGGGAGTTTGTCGATTGCTGGGATCTTGAGGAAGACGAATTTAAAATTACAACAGCCTTCAGATTGGGCAAAAAGCAGGACAGAAAGACCCCGAGAGATTGTTTGATCACATTCAGATCTAAGGAGGAAAGAGACAAAATACTAGGACTACACTTTGAAAAGGCCCTGCAAATTGGAAACTCAGTTATACAGATCTTCAAAGACATACCAAAATATATTTTGGATTTAAGAAACTTTTACAAGGATCTGGCTCTTCTGTTAAAGAAAAACGCCATTCGCTTTAGGTGGGAATTTCCACAAGGACTGTCATTTGACCACAAGGGAAAGAAGGTGAAAATAAAGACTATTCAAGACAAAGACAAATTTCTGGCAAGATATCAGGAGGATCTACAGAAGGGGACGGTGGACGTACTTGCAGAACAGAGGAGAGCATTAGACATTTTGGGCCTTTCGTTTGGACAAAAACCACCACCATCAGAAGAAGAGCAACAACTTGGAGCTGTTGGAGGTGCTCCAGAATAATAACAAGATGGCCTTGCAATTCCTTAGTTGGAATTGTAATGGACTGAATGGGCCTTTGAAGAGAAGACAAGTATTTCACATTTTGAATAGAGAACAATTGGACTTGATATGCCTACAAGAAACGCACATAACTAGAGCCCACAGGAGACTACTTATAAATAAAAGACTAGGACAAGAATTTATTTCATCAGATAAAGTCAAGAAAAGAGGAGTTGTAATATATGTAAAAGAGAAATGGGCTCCAAAAATGATATTCAAAGATGACCAAGGAAGATATCTGGCAGTGGAAATACAAGCGCAAGGAGAAAAATTCTTAGTGGTTGGAATTTACGCACCAAATGAAGGTAAATCTGACTTTTTTAAGAGACTTCATGAAATTCTGATGGACTATTTGGATTACAATATGATAATCATGGGAGACATGAATGGTGTGGTCTCCACCAACATGGACAAGGCAATAAGACTAACAGTGAGCAAGGAAGGGAGACTTCCTAAGACTTTTTTTGAAATGACAGAAAATATGGACCTGATAGATATATGGAGAACAAGGAACCCTCTGGAGAGAGAGGGAACCTTTTTCTCTCAAGCGATGATGACCTGGACCAGAATTGACCAAATCTGGATTACTAGTGGTATGGCTCCAAAGATTAAGAAGGTGGAAATCTGCCCAAAAACTTGCTCCGACCATAACGCCGTGAGGATGGAGATGAAGCTTACTGTAGCTGGTCAATTTAGATGGAGAATGAATGACACCCTCTTTCGAGATAAGGAGATCCACATGAAGGCCCAAAAAACATTAAAAGACTACTTTGAAATAAATTTGGGGGCCGACGTGGAGAAAAGAGTGATCTGGGACGCAAGCAAAGCGGTGATGAGAGGTTTCTTGATTCAACAAAATTCAATAAAGAGGAAAAAACAAAATGAGAAAAAAGAAAAGATTTTGGAAAAGATAAAGGAAGGAGAGAAAAAACTAAGAATGAAACCAAAGTCCCAGGAGATTTTAAGAGAGATTAAGTTACACCAAACACAATATATGGAACTGACGAATCAAGAGATGGAATGGAAGATAAAGCAAATGAAACAAAAGACATTTGAATCAGCAAATAAATGTGGGAAACTTCTGGCATGGCAATTGAAGAAAAGGCAGAAACTAAATACAGTTACAAGCCTAGAAGTGGATGGAAAGAATATTTCAAGACCTAATGAAATTAGAAATTGCTTTTTGAGCTATTTTAAAAAGCTTTATACTCAAGGCCCACAAAATGAAGAAGACATAGATAAATTCCTTGATAAATATGGACTACAAAAAATCTCTCAGCAAAGTAAGATGGATCTGAACCAGAGAATATCAGAACAAGAGATAGAGGCTGCCATTCAGAATATGCAACTGGGCAAATCTCCAGGACCAGATGGTTTGACTTCTAGATACTACAAATCACTGAAGGAATGGTTGATTCAACCACTAAAGGAAGTCTGCAACGAGATTCTTGAGGGAAAAAGGGCTCCGGAGTCGTGGAAAGAAGCATATATTTCACTCATACCAAAGTCAGAGACTGAAAAGACTCAACTTAAAAACTACCGCCCAATATCACTACTCAATGTGGATTACAAAATTTTTGCAGACATTTTGGCAAAAAGATTTAAAAGAGTTTTGATGGAGAAGATACATAAGGACCAAGCAGGCTTTCTCCCTAAAAGACACCTGGCAGACAATGTAAGGAATGTAATAGACATTTTGGAAAAGCTAGAGGTGAATATAAACACCAAAGCAGTATTGATTTTTGTGGATGCAGAGAAAGCCTTTGACAATATCTCTTGGAGTTTTATGATAAAGAATCTTCATGGGATGGGGGTAGGTCAAGGTTTCGAGAATGGTATGGCTGCAATATATTCTGAACAAAGAGCTAAACTGATTGTGAACAATGTAGTGACTGAGGAACTTAAGATAGAAAAAGGAACTCGACAGGGGTGCCCAATTTCCCCACTACTTTTTATCTCAGTTCTGGAGGTATTGCTGAATATGATAAGGGATGACCAACAGATTAAAGGTGTGCAGGTCGGAGCTAAACATTATAAGTTAAGAGCATTTGCAGATGACCTAGTATTGACTTTGCAAGAGCCAAACACTAGTACGAAAAAGGTTTTAGAAACAATACAACAGTTTGGCCAGGTAGCTGGATTTAAACTGAATAAGCAAAAAACCAAAGTTTTAGCGAAAAATTTAACAGATATGGAAAAGGAGAAATTTCATGAGGAGACAGGGTTGACAGTGGTTAAGAAGGTGAAATACCTAGGGGTTTACTTGACATCAAAAAATGTGAATTTGTATAAGGATAACTATGAAAAATGTTGGTTAGAAATTAAAAAAGATTTAGAAATATGGTCAAATTTGAAATTGTCAATGCTAGGCCGAATTGCAGTGATTAAAATGAATGTATTGCCTAGAATGCTATTTTTGTTTCAGACCTTGCAGATTCTCGATAAGATGGAATGTTTCAAGAGGTGGCAGAAAGACATATCAAAATTTGTCTGGCAGGGCAAAAAGCCCAGAATTAAATTTAAAATATTGACAGACGCTAAAGAAAGAGGGGGGTTTGCCCTGCCGGACTTAAAATTGTATTATGAGGCAGCAGCTTTTTGCTGGCTGAAAGAATGGATGCTCCTCGAGAACACGGACATTTTGGATCTGGAAGGTTTTAACAATGCTTTTGGTTGGCATGCATATTTATGGTATGACAAAGTTAATAGTACTTTCAAAAATCACATTGTTAGAAAAGCATTGTTCAATGTTTGGATAAGATATAAAGATCTGTTGGAAAGTAAAACCCCTAGATGGGTGTCACCAGTGGAGGCCAAGGCAGTGAAGAAACTCAATATGGAGGTCGGATGGCCGAAGTATTGGGAAATTTTGGAACAGGATGGAGATAACTTTAAATTACAAAGTCATGAGAAATTGAAACATAAAGTACAAAATTGGTTTCAATATCATCAAATAATGGAGTTTTTTAAACAGGACAGGAAAATTGGTTTCCAGGTGGAAAAATCAAAATTAGAAACTGAATTGTTAGAACCCAGTACTAAGAACTTATCTAGAATGTACAACTTGTTGCTGAAATGGAACACACAGGACGAAACAGTCAAATCAGCTATGATTAAGTGGGCACAGGATGTCGGTCACAACATCATGTCAGATGACTGGGAATGGTTATGGAACACCGGTATCAAATTTACGGCATGTAATGCCTTAAAGGAAAACATTTTGAAAATGGTGTACAGGTGGTACATGACCCCAGTCAAGCTGGCAAAAATTTATCATTTGCCCGATAACAAGTGTTGGAAATGTAAAGAGACTGAAGGTACCTTCTATCACCTTTGGTGGACGTGCCCGAAGATTAAGGCTTTCTGGGAAATGATCTACAATGAAATGAAAAAGGTACTTAAGTGTACTTTTCCTAAAAATCCAGAGGCCTTTCTCTTGGGCATGGTCGGCCAACTGGTGCCAAAGAAGGATAGAACTTTTTTTATGTATGCTACAACAGCAGCAAGAATACTCATCGCAAAGTATTGGAAGACACAAGATCTACCTACTCTGGAAGAATGGCAGATGAAAGTGATGGACTATATGACACTGGCCGAGATGACAGGCAGAATCCGTGATCAACGAAAAGAGACGGTGGAAGAAGAATGGAAAAAATTTAAAAGTTACCTTAAAGACTACTATAAACTTAATGAATGTTAAAGTGTTGTGGTTTTAGAAACAAAGGGATACAGGGACATAAGATCAGATCACAGAGAGGATTAAGAGGATAGAGGTTGGAAAGTAATAATTGGAAGTTGCCATAAAAGTTTCGATATTGGGATGCAGAAAGGGGAGGTATGGGGAAGTCCAAGAAAAGAGGTTTATGAAAATAAGTTATGAAATTATGCGTGTATGTTTGTTTCTTAAGTGTTTGTTTGTCTTATAAAAATTCTGTAAAACCAATAAAAAATTTATAAAAAAAAAAAACAAAGACTGCCTCTTCCCAGATCCTGCAATCATCATATGAGGCCCTTCTTCATGTGCCTCCTCCATGAGAGGGCAGCAACACAAGAACAAGGCTTTTCTTAGATTCAGTCCAACATCAATCTAACATTCACTAATTTTATAATATTTCCCAAGATAGTCCTTAAATTTCTTCCAATCTTCTTCCGCCATCTCTCTTCCCTGGTTTCGGATTCTGCCAGTCATTTCTGCCATCTAAGTGGTTACCAGCTGTAATGATTAAGATAATTGGGGGGGAAAGAAGAAAGAAAGGTGTAAAATTAAGTGAAAATTAAGGGTGAGGATTTGCTGAATGAATAACTTAAATTGGAATACAAAAAGGGGAGGTATGAGGAGGTCCGAGAAATAAGTTAAAAGAAAACAAGTGAATGAAATTATATGTGTTTTTAATTTTTGTGTTTTTGTTTTTATGTCTTTTTTTGTATAAACTTTGAAAAGTTAATAAATATATTTTTTTTAAAAAAAAAAAAAGAACATGCCTTTTCTGTGGTGGCTCCCCATTTGTGGAATTCTCTCCTCGGGGAGGCTCGCCTGGTGCCTTCATTGCCTATCTCTGGGTGTCAGCGGAAATGTTTCTCTATAACCAGGCCTTTGGCTGATTGATGGCCTTTAAAAAATGTGTTTGTGTGAGGGGGGTTGCTGTCTTGTTTCTGTTCTTGCATTATTATATATTTTGTGTTCTTGGTTTGTATCTTTATGTTCTGAACCGCCCTGTGATCACTGGACGAAGGGCAAATTGCAAATTTAATAAATAATAAATAAAAAATAGCAGAAAGGTCCCGGCACTGGAGTTTGACAGTTCTAAGGCGAAAAGGCATCTCAGCCCGGAAGCTGGTGCTGCAGCAGCAGCAACTGGAGCAGGCTGGCACAGTCTGCATCTGGTTTTAAAGCAGTTAAAGAAATGCATTTGTTGCTCAGGCCCTGATCTCAGCAGAAATTCTCAGTCCACCTAATCATTATCGCTGTCATTATATCGGCCTATTTCTGGGCACATCAGCAGTTCCAAAATAAAACCTCAGTTCTCTGGTGTGCTGTTAGAAACCACATCCCATAGCGGTCAGCAGCTCAGTACAGGGAAATGGTCCCCTCCTTTGTCATTTCAGCATACTATTTAGAGATAGCCAAGAAGAATTCAGAATGATACACAAGTGGCTGTTTTTAGGCATTCATCATGTTATTTTCCTGTGTTTTCCAGCACTTCTCGGCATCTGAAACTATCTGTCTCTTTTTGGCGCAGCTAGCAGATCATGCTGTATGTTGGAGTCAGTTGAATTGAGGTGAAATCAAATGAAAGGCCATTCAAGGCATGAGTAGTGTATGAAATGGGTATCTAAAGTTCTCACAAATTAGACTAGGCAAGAGGCTTCAAGTGTTTAGCCCCAAATTCAGGGTTGATTCCTGGTTTCTGGGGTTTATTGTCAATGTATCATTTGGGTGGACTATTATTATTATTATTATTATTTATTATTATTATTATTATTATTATTATTATCATCATCATCATCATCATCATCATCATCATTACAGTGGTACCTCGGGTTACATACGCTTCAGGTTACATAGGCTTCAGGTTACAGACTCCGCTAACCCGGAAATATTACCTTGGGTTAAGAACTTTGCTTCAGGAAGAGAACAGAAATTGCGCAGCAGTGGGAGGCCCCATTAGCTAAAGTGGTGCTTCAGGTCAAGAACAGTTTCAGGTTAAGAACAGACCTCCAGAACGAATTAAGTTCTTAACCCGAGGTACCACTGTATATTCTCTACCCATAGATCTTGCACACCACCCAGGTATAAGCTAGTATAAGCTAGTGACAGCATCTACAAGCCACCTCTTTGTAATCTTTTTGCAGTGCCTCCAATGCAGGACCATTCTGTGGCATTGTGGAGTCAATGCGACAGAGTGTTGGGCTAGCCCCTGGGAGACCAGGATTCAACCCGCCACTCAGTCATTGTCAAATTCACTGGGTCACCTTCATCTCGTCAGGCTCTTAGCTTAACCTACCTCACAGGGCTGGTGTGAGGATAAAATGGGGAGGAAGAGAGCCAGCTGTGGACTGACATTGGGGCCAAGGTCAAGCCAGTGCTAGAACACAACCACCCACCAATATTTTACCTTCTTGGGCTCCATGATCACTGCAGATAGTGACATCAGCCATGAAATTAAAAGACACCTGCTTCTTGGGAGAAAAGCAATGACAAACCTAGACAACATCTTAAAAAGTAGAGACATCACCTTACCAACAAAGGTCTGTATAGTTAAAGTCATGGTTTTCCCAGTAGTGATGTATGGAAGTGAGAGCTGGACCATAAAGAAGGCTGATCGCCGAAGAATTGATGCTTTTGAATTATGGTGCTGGAGGAGACTCTTGAGAGTCCCATGGACTGCAAGAAGATCAAACCTCTCCATTCTGAAGGAAATCAGCCCTGAGTGCTCACTGGAAGGACAGGTCCTGAAGCTGAGGCTCCAATACTTTGGCCACCTCATGAGAAGAGAAGACTCCTTGGAAAAGATCCTGATGTTGGGAAAGATTGAGGGCACAAGGAGAAGGGGACGACAGAGGACGAGATGGTTAGACAGTATTATAGAAGTGACCAACATGAATTTGACTATCTATCTATCTATCATCTATCATCTATCATCTATCATCTATCATCTATCATCTATCATCTATCATCTATCATCTATCATCTATCATCAATGGTTCCTCTTCATCCTGGAGAAGAGTGACTAGTGGGGTGCCACAGGGTTCTGTCTTGGGCCCGGTCTTATTTAACATCTTTATCAACGACTTGGATGATGGACTCAAGGGCATCCTGATCAAATTTGCAGATGACACCAAACTGGGAGGGGTGGCTAACACCCCAGAGGACAGGATCACACTTCAAAACGACCTTGACAGATTAGAGAACTGGGCAAAAACAAACAAAATGAATTTTAACAGGGAGAAATGTAAAGTATTGCACTTGGGCAAAAAAAATGAGAGGCACAAATACAAGATGGGTGACACCTGGCTTGAGAGCAGTACATGTGAAAAGGATCTAGGAGTCTTGGTTGACCACAAACTTGACATGAGCCAACAGTGTGACGCGGCAGCTAAAAAAGCCAATGCAATCCTGGGCTGCATCAATAGGAGTATAGCATCTAGATCAAGGGAAGTAATAGTGCCACTGTATTCTGCTCTGGTCAGACCACACCTGGAGTACTGTGTCCAGTTCTGGGCACCACAATTCAAGAAGGACACTGACAAACTGGAACGTGTCCAGAGGAGGGCAACCAAAATGGTCAAAGGCCTGGAAACGATGCCTTATGAGGAACGGCTAAGGGAGCTGGGCATGTTTAGCCTGGAGAAGAGGAGGTTAAGGGGTGATATGATAGCCATGTTCAAATATATAAAAGGATGTCACATAGAGGAGGGAGAAAGGTTGTTTTCTGCTGCTCCAGAGAAGCGGACACGGAGCAATGGATCCAAACTACAAGAAAGAAGATTCCACCTAAACATTAGGAAGAACTTCCTGACAGTAAGAGCTGTTCGACAGTGGAATTTGCTGCCAAGGAGTGTGGTGGAGTCTCCTACTTTGGAGGTCTTTAAGCAGAGGCTTGACAACCATATGTCAGGAGTGCTCTGATGGTGTTTCCTGCTTGGCAGGGGGTTGGACTCGATGGCCCTTGTGGTCTCTTCCAACTCTATGATTCTATGATTCTATGATTCTATGATCTATCATCTATCCTCTATCCTCTATCCTCTATCATCTATCATCTATCATCTATCATCTATCATCTATCATCTATCTATGGGGCTCAGGTGGCACTGTGGCCTAAACCACTGAGCCTCTTGGGCTTGCCGATCAGAAGGTAGGCGGTTCGAATCCCCGTGAGGGGGTGAGCTCCTGTTGTTCGGTCCCAGCTCCTGCCCACCTAGCAGTTCGAAAGCACGTCGAAAGCGGCTTAGTCATGCTGGTCACATGACCCGGAAAAACTGTCTGCGGACAAATGCTGGCTCCCTCGTCCTGTAAAGTGAGATGAGCGCCGCAACCCCAGAGTCGTCTGCAACTGGACTTAACTGTCAGAGGTCCTTTACCATTACCTTTATCTATCTATCTATCTATCTATCTATCTATCTATCTATCTATCTATCATCTGTCATCTGTCATCTGTCATCTGTCATCTGTCATCTGTCATCTGTCATCTGTCATCTGTCATCTGTCATCTATCTATCTATATCTATCTATCTATCTATCTATCTATCTATCTATCATCTATCTATCTATCTATCATCTATCTATCTATCTATCATCTATCATCTATCATCTATCTATCTATCTATCTATCATCTATCTATCTATCATCTATCTATCTATCTATCTATCTATCATCATCATCTATCTATCTATATCTATCTATCTATCTATCTATCATCTATCTATCATCTATCTATCTATCTATCTATCTATCTATCTATCTATCATCTATCATCTATCTATCTATCATCTATCTATATCTATCTATCTATCATCTATCTATCTATCATCTATCTATCTATCTATCTATCTATCTATCTATCTATCAATCATCTATCTATCTATCTCTATCTATCTAGCTACCTATCTATCTATCTATCTATATCTATCTATCTATATCTATCTATATCTATCTATCTATCTATCTATCTATCTATCTATCTTCTATCTATCTATCTATCTATCTATCATCTATCTATCTATCTATCTATCTATCTATCATCTATCATCTATCTATCATCTATCTATCTACATCATCATCATCTATTATCTATCTATTGGTGGGCCCACAAGTGAGCAAACCCTTTGGGGATGAACACAGGAATTCATGGAAACTCATAACCCATTCACACTTCTGAAGAAAAATAATCACCAAAATGACAGACACATTTCAAAATGCAGTTTTCATTTCAGCTCCACCCAGGCTCAAAGAGTGCTCCAGTTGCCTCTGCATGCTTAGCTTCAATACACTGTTAAATTCTCATGCTCAGGTTCTGAGCAGCAAAATCTCTCTTTTTCCTCTGCGCCTTCCTTCCTCTAGGTAGAGGAATGATAGATCTTTTGAAGCCTTTCAGCATTGCCCCAATGACTCCTTTTGAAGGGGGGAAAATTAAAAAAATAAATAAACACATGCTCCTGCCTGGAATCCCTGACTATTCTGCAACCTGCAGTCTGATTTCTCCTGGGAAAGTCCGAGTGGAAAGTTGGCGTCCTTCTCTTTGGATATGCCATGCGTGCTAAAGGCTTCTGACAATGCTTAGCAAAAGCCCGCACTCCAACCAGATAGATGTTCCCAGTGGTTAGGCTAGCTGAAGCTTCTTTTTCAGTACAATTGTATCTGCCTGGAAGCACAAAGGCAGAGGAGATAAACTCTTGGCTTCACAGCAGAAATGTGGTGGCTTAATTTAGGTTCCCAGCCGCCCCAGCACTTTTATTGTGCTGAATGCTAGGAGTGGAGTTGGAGGGGGGGAGTGTTTGGTTCACATTTTAATGCAAACCCACCTAATTCATTCTCTCTCAACCAGCCATCTGAAATTCACACTTCTCCAAATTTTGTAATATACAGTGTGTTCTCCAACCAAGAGCTATGTACAAAAATGTCCATTTCGTAGGAAGAGAGTAGGATTGATCCAGCAATTCAGAATGGCCCAAACTGAATGGGGGGGCCTTGCTCAGGGTTTAAAAGCCTAATTAAACATGTGGTCAGGAGGGTTACAAGGACTGCCTAGATCTAGACTGCCTACATATGTCTCTTTCTCCCCCTCCTTTTTGCCATATCTCTGCCTGCACCCACTCTCTTGACAGCCCTGGGTGGCACTGACTGGGCCTAATGTGTCCCAGGGAGATGCAAGGCTGCCTTAGCTTGGTCCAGTTGAATCCTGAGGTGACCCAAATCAGCTTGACCCAGTTCAAGATCCAGCTTTTGGCCAGAATCAGTGCAGAGCCCTAGAGGACAGTGTGTGCACACAAATGGTCATATTTGAGATGATAACGTACTAAAAAAATAAATAAAGGCATGGTTATTTAGGGAAGCTGCTTACCAAAATGTGAATGTAAGGTGAAAAGGCTATGGATTTCCAGCTGATTTCTTTTTAACCCACATTTCGTGGTCAACCTACATCTCATGGTGGAGAGGTCTTAGAGGGCTTGTTGGAGGGAGAAGGTCTTCAGTAGATGCCAAAAAGACAGCAGACACCACACCTGTCTAATATTCAAGGGGAGAGAATTCCATGGGGACAGTGTCACAGCACTAAAAGCCCGATTCCTAGATGATGAAGAATGGACCTCCCAATGAGATGGTGTCTACAGGGGTCCTTCACCTGCTAGAGCACAGCGATTGATTGGTTATATACAGGGTGAGGCAATCTTTAGGGTATTCTGGTCCCCAAAACTTGCCCCTTGAACCTACCTGTTGTCAAATCCATGGATAAGTGATGCATTGGCAATCCATAGCAGGTAGGTTTCCGATGAAATGAGCAAAGGGGGGTTTGCTTAAACGCACCAGGGGAGGTGTTTGGGGGCAGCAGGGGGTGGGTGGTAGGAGATTTCAGCCTTTTGAACCTGCAGCTGAGGGGGGGGGGGTTGTTACTTCCCCGCATGAGGAGATTGTGGCAATTGGCACACCCCACCTGTCTCCTTCCTATTAGGTACTCATTCATTCAAGCAGTAATGGATTATATCTTGTATAATGAGGCATGATCTACCCAATGTATTTAGCATAATGAATGAACAATGCATCATTTTTGGACCTGTCAGTATAATACTTTGGGTGAGCGATGGTAGGCATATCAACAGTGTCTTGTTATTTCCCAATTGGGGGGGGGGAGAGGAGGAGGGGGCGCAAATGGGAGAGGCAACTAATGTCTCATTGTGTTTCCCAGACAATGAGCAGCTGATAATTATTTTAAAACATCAGTGTCAATGGGTTGTAATTCATTTTCCTTTCTCTTCCCCCTCCCACTCCTGGCTTGGCGCTGGAGAAGCCTTGGGGAAAAAACACCCGTCTTTGCTTGTAAAGCACTCCTGTGTGCCGGGCACTGATAAATGTATCAAACTCCAGCACGACTTTATCTCGGCACCAGATTTGGGTAGCTTGCGAGGATTTAGGTCAGTGGATAATTCACTGCAAACTGCAAATCTTAATGCTATTGACAAAAGGCAAAACACAAATCGCTAGCACGTTTTATAAAAATCCCAAGCCAGTCAGTGGCCTCCTTCCCCACCCCCATATCCGCTGTGAAATGCCCTTTAAAGCTATCTAATGGAACAAAGCAACGCAAACCCAACTAATTTGACACGTGGCACTTGGAGTGACAGGTTGGGGCTTTAGTGGGATTGTTGTGTCTTTTTTTCGTCCTATTTGGGTTGCTGCTGAATGAGCTGTTCTGTAAAGTGGGGTGGGTGTTTGTGTGCTGGGGTGGGTGTGCAATGCTGGGCTTGCAAAGGGCAGCTCACATGATCTCCTATGGTGAGTACGATTTGCATCCAGGCAACTCAGCAGGAAAGGTTTCATTAGAACATAAGAGGAACCCTACTGGATGAAGCCAGCGGCCCAGCATTCTAGAGTCCAGCATTCTCTTCTCCCAGTGGCCACCCAGTTTTCCAGCCCTGCACCATGTTGTCTTTAGCATATAGACCAGGGGTCAGCAAACTTTTTCAGCAGGGGGCCAGTCCACTGTCCCTCAGACCTTTTGGGGGGCCGGCCGGACTATATTTGTGTGGGGGGGATGAACAAATTCCTATGCCCCACAATTAACCCAGAGATGCATTTTAAATAAAAGGACACATTCTACTCATGTAAAAACATGCTGATTCTCAGACCATCCGTGGGCTGGATTGAGAAGGCGATTGGGCCAGATCCTGCCCCCGGGCCTTAGTTTGCCTACCCATGATATAGACTTTCGCTTACAGCGGCACTTTGGGAGAACAAAGGCAGAGCTTCTGAAAAGATAGCAATTACATTTCATTATGACGTGGGAATCATGCATCACCAACAGGAATTTCAGCAACCAGGAAAGAAGATAAAGTCCCTGCCAGAGAAGAATGGCAGATCAAGTTGATGGATCATACCGAAATGGCCAAAATGACCCGAAAAATCAGAAATCAGGAAGACCAAAATTTTAATAAGGGGGAAAATTTATAACTTATCTTAAAAACCATTGTAAAGAGTTAAAATCATTAGTAAGGTTGGAATATCACTTGTAGTTTAATGGTGAATTTTGGACACAACGTAGAGGTAAAAGATTTGGATAATCATAAAAGATGCAGGTGGACATGATTAATGATAGGACCCGCAAAGGGGAGATCAAATAGATTCCTTGGAATCTTGTTTTTATGTTGCAAGTTGGATATGTGAATGTAAAATTTCTATTTGAAAAACCAAATGAATTTAGAATCGTCATGGAATTTCAGACTTAAGAAGCAAGCCCAAAAGAAGTATACCACGTGGATGCTAACAATTTTCCCCTGGGAAGTATGTGGGTTGGCTCTGTTTCCTTACAAGGTCTTCCTACCAGCTTCCTGGGTGCTTTATCAGTTTGCAGGTACAATTCATTGAGGTTGTGTGTGTGTTAAGGATAGTGTAGCTATGGAAACAAGATGGAATGGAGAACGGGAGTTTGGTCACAGCACACATCTTTCCATGTAGTAACAGCTTGGATGCACTCGCTGGCACTGTATAAGACCACCTCCCCGTGTCCCCCAAAACAATTGTGCGGGTTATAAGGAGGGCTCTGTGCCAGCTGATAAGTTGGAGCACCTGGTCTTGTATGGTGCCAGCCAGTGCTCCTTCACAAGAGGCTTGTTTCCTTGCATGCAGGGAAGCCGCTAGAGAAGGAGTAGAAACACACATCAGCTGGAGCATTTGATCCTACTTGGGACCCCTCTTGTTAAAACAGAGTTTGGAAAAAGAGGAAGGAAACTTAGCGCCACCCCTGAATTTCTCCAGGAATCGATTCAGAACCAGGTAGATGTTCCGGACACATCACAGTGTAGATCATACTGTTCCAGGGACCACAGATCAGGAGCAGATCAGGGTGACGGTGGGCAGCACTAGTTGTAAAACCTTGCACTGAGCAGACAGAAGTAAACAATTCAAAGTGTTGGTGTTGACCTTTAAAGCCCTAAACGGCCTCAGTCCTGTATACCTGAAGGAGCGTCTCCACCCCCATTGTTCTACCCGGACACTGAGGTCCAGCGCCGAGGGCCTTCTGGCAGTTCCCTCGCTGCGAGAAGCCAAGTTACAGGGAACCAGGCAGAGGACCTAATCGGTAGTGGCTCCCGCCCTGTGGAACGCCCTCCTCCCAGATGTCAAAGAGAAAAACATCTACTAGACTTTTAGAAGACATCTGAAGGCAGCCCTGTTTAATGTTTAATGGGTTATTGTATTTTAATATTCTGTTGGAAGCCACCCAGAGTGGCTGGGGAAACTCAGCCAGATGGGCAGGGTATAAATAATAAATTATTATTATTATTATTATTATTATTATTATTATTATTATTATTATTATTATTATTATTATTATTAGGCCTTAGCTGCATCTTGGTGGTGACCTTATACTAGGTTGAACTCAACCAAGCCCAGTAGTGTCTACTCTGATGGTCAGCTGTTCTCTAGACCATTCTTTCTATATTAAGAAGGACTTTCTGGCAGTAAGAGCTGTTTGACAGTGGAACACACTATCTTGGAAGGTGGTGGATTCTCCTTCACTGGAGGTTTTTAAGCAGGGGTCTCTGCCAGGGATTCTGTAGTGGGATTCTTGCATTGCAGGGGGTTGGCCTAGATGAACTTTGGTGCCCTTTCCAGCTGTACAATTCTATTGATTCTAGGGGTCTCGACAAATCAAAATCTGCTGGAAGAGTTGCAGGAGTCCATCCTTTTAGCTCTGCTAGGGAGGTTTTGCTGACTGCACCTCATTGCCACTGGACATGGTGTGGAAGTGGTTCTTCTTGGTGTTGTTGTTGTGTAGTTGTTTAGTCGTGTCCAACTCTTCGTGACCCCATGGACCAGAGCACGCCAAGCACTCCTGTCTTCCACTGCCTCCCGCAGTTTGGTCAAATTCATGTTCGTAGCTTCGAGAACACTATCCAACCGTCTTGTCCTCTGTCGTCCCCTTCTCCTTGTGCCCTCCATCTTTCCCAACATCAGGGTCTTTTCCAGGGAGTCTTCTCTTCTCATGAGGTGGCCAAAGTATTGGAGCCTCAGCTTCAGGATCTGTCCTTCCAGTGAGCACTCAGGGCTGATTTCCTTCAGAATGGATAGGTTTGATCTTCTTGCAGTCCATGGGACTCTCAAGAGTCTCCTCCAGCACCATAATTCAAAAGCATCAATTCTTAGGCGATCAGCCTTCTTTATGGTCCAGCTCTCACTTCCATACATCACTACTGGGATCACTACTTCTTGGTAGTGGCACCTATTCTGTGGAATGGGCTTTCGACAGCGTTCAGGTGGGCAGCAGTGCTGGGTGGTTTTTGCCAGAAGTTAGCATGGGAATAAAGGAAGCTGTCTGGTCCTGAGTTGGACCATTGGTCAGTATTGTTCTCACTGACTGGCAGAGGTTTTCCAAGGTTTCAGGCAGGAAGTCTTTCCCTGCTCTTCCTGGAGATTCCAGGAACTGAACCTGAGACCTTTGGCATGCAAAACAGATGTTCTGTCGCTGAGCTATGGCCTTTGCCAACCTTAAAAACGTACTTTGTTTTCCCAGGCATTGTCCTGGCCATTTTTTTTGCTGGTTCTGATATTGATTCTCTTTCCCCTCCCCCTTCCTTCAGTTTTAATAATTAGATTTTATTGATTATGCTGCATTGTGTTCTGCTCTCTGTGTAAACCACTTTGATAATCCATCATAGGCATGAAAAGTGGGTTATACATTTTCTAAATAAATTTTCTCAATAAAGAAATGACAGGCTAATGAAAGCTTAGCATGTCAAGAACTGGGGTGAAACTGAGTGACTCCGATAAAGAGCCAAAAGTAGCATTTGCTATTCTCCGTCAACTGGAGCAGCTTGAATCTGTATGAGGCTGCCCCATGTGGTGAAACACTGAATTGCAGGTGAAGACCACCTTGTTCCCACAGTGTTTGAGAACTACAGTGGTACCTCGGGTTACATACGCTTCAGGTTACATACACTTCAGGTTACATACGCTTCAGGTTACAGACTCCACTAACCCAGAAATAGTACCTCAGGTTAAGAACTTTGCTTCAGGATGAGAACAGAAATCGTGCTCTGGCGGCGCGGTGGCAGCAGGAGGCCCCATTAGCTAAAGTGGTGCTTCCGGTCTGGGCACCATGCATATTTATTTATTTATTTTATTTTATTTAAATGCAGACGATTAATCAGCTAAAAATTATTTGATCTGCCATAGACTCTACCAATAGCACCCAGCAGAAGGTCGGTGGTTCGAATCCCCGTGACGGGGTGAGCTCCCGTTGCTCGGTCCCTGCTCCTGCCAACCTAGCAGTTCGAAAGCATGTCAAAGTGCAAGTAGATAAATAGGTACCGCTCCGGCGGGAAGGTAAACGGCGTTTCCGTGCGCTGCTCTGGTTCGCCAGAAGCAGCTTAGTCCTGCTGGCCACATGACCCGGAAGCTGTACGCCTGCTCCCTTGGCCAATAAAGCGAGATGAGTACCACAACCCCGGAGTCAGTCACCACTGGACCTAATGGTCAGGGGTCCCTTTACCTTTTAATTTTAAGAAAATGAGGGGAGATGGACCACAGTTGTTGAGCTTCTCCCCCCATGCAGCTGCGGGCAGGAAACACTCCCTAGATTGTTTCCCATGCACAGCGGCATCAGGGGAAGTTGCGCTCCCGCCAACCGGTCGGCGGGTGGGTGTGCCACTTCTCCCCCCCCCCATGTCACTATCCATGTATTGGACAACCCCAGTTTTTTGACACAACCTAATACATGGAGAAATACAGTAAGTACTCATCCGTTAAGCACACACATTGTGCTAAACCCAACTAGGCTCTTGCAAGTCAAAGGCTACCTAGCAATTTTGAGAGTGTTCTGAGAACTGAACCAAGTGAATGCTTTTCTATTTGCTGTGTGTGTGTGTGTGTGTGTGTGTGTGTTCCCCCATTATCCTCACAATTGACCACCCCATCTCCCATCCACCTTGCCGATATATAAAAATTCTACCCCAGTCTCCAGCGCAATATGCCACACTAGATGAAGTAATTTGTTTTAAATATTTTCTGGCTGGTACCTGTTGATTGCAATTTCTGATGTTCCTGATGAAGTGGTCTGTTTGTTTTGCTTTTGTATTATTTTGTTTGGAAGTGGCTTGAAAATTGCTCGGCTGTTCAGGGCTTCAGGCTTGGGAACAGAAATGCCTGCTTCTTTTTTTAAATAAATAAATAAATAAATAAATGTGTGTATAAAAGTAAACCACCAAGAGATGTGCTTGACTGTCCGGTGGAAGAACTATGTGGCAGGGGCAGCTGCGCTCTCAGCCTGGACGCTGCCACTTGCTCCTGGGTCTAATCTGCAAGGAAGAATGTGTCCAAGGATGGCAAGACTGCCAGAACCTCCACTGTCATTGGTGAGGAGCTCCTGCCTTTCTTAGACAGCCAGAATCTGCACAGACGGAACTATAGACCTGCTGTATAAGAAGAACTGTAACTTTTCAGAACATGTGGTTGTGCTTGCTTTTCCCTTCTCCCTCCCCGTCCTTTTCTCTAATGTGCCATGTCTTTTTAGATGATGAGCCTGAGGGCAGGGACCGTCTTAGCTGTCTGGTTGTGCTTGGAACCACAACAGGGCCTTTTCAGTATTGGTTCCTCATACAGTGGTACCTCAGGTTAAGTACTTAATTCGTTCCGGAGGTCCGTTCTTAACCTGAAACTGTTCTTACCCTGAAGCACCACTCTAGTTAATGGGGCCTCCTGCTGCCGCCGTGCCGCCAGAGCATGATTTCTGTTCTCACCCTGAAGCAAAGTTCTTAACCTGAAGCACTCTTTCTGGGTTAGCGGAGTCTGTAACCTGAAGTGTATTTAACCTGAAGCATATGTAACCTGAGGTACCACTGTATTTTGGATTGCTCTCCCTGGTGAGGTGCATCTGACTCCATCATTAATAGCTATTGGAAGGAATTTGAAAACAATTCTATTTACCCAGGCATTTGAAGGCTGAAGAATACTCTTCCAGACAACCTTGAGATCGCTTGATGAAATAATTTTTTTAAAAAAATTAAAATGTTTTTAGAATGTTTAAACTGATTTAGATTTTTTTCCACATTTTTTAAAATGTTGGATGTGCTTGCCTCCCTGTGCACCTTTGGGAGAGTGGGAGTTATATAAATAAATAAATAAAAATTAGTAGTGAGTTTGCCTGGGAGCCTTTTTGAATAAAGGGCAGGGTGGGAATCTAAGTGCCTTTTATAAATAATTGATATTTTCTCTCTGTGCAGTATTCAACAGCACTGCGAGTTTTGGATCATAGATTAATCAACTAAATGCTTTGGTTGATTAATTGATAGGGACATAGCTTTAAGCAAAGAGAGGAGGCTTATTTATATCCTGATGTTCTTCTGCTGGTGTGGTTCTGTCATGACAGATGGAAGAAGGAAAAATTGATGGCTATCTTTCTTTTTTACCCATGAGAAGCAGCTGTGCTTATTAAATTGTATTCTGCCTTTCCTGTGGCATCATGAAAGGCATCCATCATGAGATCTGGGCACCATGCATGCTTATTTATTTTATTTAATTTAAATGCAGACGATTAATCAACTAAAAATTATTTGATCTGTTGACAGCCATAGACTCTACCAATAGCACCATCTTCACAACATGGTGGACACATGGTGCCCTCCAGTTGTTGTTGAATTAGACCTCCCATCGTCCCTGGTGGTTGTCCATGCTGGCTGGTTGCTGGTGGGAGTTGGAGTCCACCAACACCTGGTGGACACTACATTGGCTACTCCCAGTTTAACCAGGCACAATCTGCTATGCTGCATTTTCCTACTATTCCTTCAGTTCTCAAACTGGGTGATGGGCCCCCCAGAACATCTGGAAGAGGGCATGAAGCTTAAGAGAGGCAGAAGGTACTGCAACAGGCAAAGACTTAGGAACAAAGGAAGGGGCCTTATACTGAGTCAGGCCATTGGTCCGTCTAGTGTAGTATTGCCTACACTGGCTGGCAGTTGCTTTCAAGGGTTTCAAACTGGGAACTTTTCCAGTCCTTCTTGGAGATGCTGAGGATTAAACATGGGACGTTCTTCATGCAAAGCAGATGATTTACTTCTAAGCTATGGCTCTTCTTGGGCTCCCAATAGTCTCCCCCAGCTGATCTCCTCACTTGATTGTCTGAGCTCAGGCCGAAGGAGTGGAGGCCCTAAGATGGTTGGATGGCGCCTTGTACACCTCCTTCCAGCAACTCCTGTGGCCAAGCTGGTGCCAAATGTCTTGCTCTGCTTTCTTTTGGACCACACCAGTGGGGCCTTGTCAACTGGGCAGCCCAGGACCTCCAGAAACAACTGGAGAAGTGCTGCTAACACACTTGGTTTGGCTTCACCCCTGGAGGCGTACTCCATTGTCTCTCAAGACAGATAGGTGCCAACAACCAAGTTCAAGGCCTCTACGGTATGCCCTCTGCCACCTCCAGCAAACATCCTATAGAAAACAAAAGATTAAGTAGGGGAGCAAAAGGAGAAGGTTTAGAGAAGGAACATAGCTATGGATTGTCAGATCTGGAAGCGAAACAGTCTCCACGGTTGCCAATACAAGGAAAGGGCCATATACAGCTTTTCTCAGTTTTCCTGGACCACTTGTGTGTTTACCTAGAGCAGAGGCAGCTCATTTGATTTGGCCCGTGGGCCACATAGGTGGGTAACTGTCCCTTCAAGGGCCACGAGCCAGTGTATATGCATGTAGTTAATCAACATCTGGAGGGTCAGTGCTCCTCACTTGCAGTAGGGCCTGTAGGTTTTCCAGACCTCATTTGGCCATCCTTGACCTACGGTATAGTATAGACCTACTTGAGTATAAGAGCAGCCTGGCTGGATCAGAACAAAGACCCATCTCCTTCAGCAACATAAGGTTTCTCAGAATGGTCACCCACATACTTCCAGGGAGCCTTACAAGCTAATCTCCCACTGTTGACCCACAGCAATGCATATGGGGTGGCCTCTGTTCCTGGAGGTCCCATAGAACAACCACACCATCTAATATCAAACATGGAGGCTGAGTCCCAACAGAAAGGGAGCCCAAAGGGGGCCGCTGAAAAACTAGAGGGAGGCATCAGGATAATCTGAACCTCAAGGTCTGCAGAAGTACAAGTATTTCAACACTCCAGTAGAGAATAATGACCCTATACGAAAAAGAAGAAAAAGCTTACATACTTTTTAGCGATGCACATGCGTTAAAAAAGAAAGAAAGAAAAGTTTCCATCAGCATAAATCCAGGTCCTTTTACCTCCCCATTAATGCTTACCCTTTATGGACAATAAAGCATGCATTTGGAAATAACATATTCTGAACCGAGCAGGGTCAGAGACAAGCTGGGTGGTTCAACACCTTCCAGTATTTATGAGCCAATAAATTTGATTCCAAGAGGACCTAATAGGCGCAACACGTTTTATGGAAATGTGTAATGCATTTTTGTGGAAACGCTTTCTAGAAAACCTAGGGCTACCCTCTGGCTTCCTGGGCCTGCGATCCTAACCCTTCAAGGTCTCGAAAGCAAACGCAGTTATTTTGAAGCCATCTCAGCAGCTGTGGCTGCCAACCAGCTGGTACTTTATCAGCCTAACTAGTAAAATTCTGTTTTGTCCAGTAATCACCACCGGAGTCTGAGAAGCTAACAAGTGCTACGTTTAAGGGGTTACTTTGATCTACTGTTGCCACCTCACCGGGCTGCATTTATTCCTTTGTTATTGATCGACTTGGGTCTCAGCCACATTTCCTCTTGTGCCGCTGGGAGAAACCGCTCTTTCACGCTCAGTTGGAGGCAAATTGCAATTCAGATTTTCTCCGGATTGACCTTTGCTCTGACTTAGCCCTAAAGGATGGGTTTTCCCTGTGAAAGGAGCAGGGCAAAGAGAAAACCACTCAGACCTGTGCTTGGAAAGCACGGGTCCAAGAGGAAAACAGCTCAGACTCCTGCTTTCTAGGCATGGGGCAGGTGGAAGTGTGTTTGAGACCTTATTCAAAATATTAATACCCCTGTCTGTTACCTATAGTTCACAGAATAGCTTCCACTTCAGGAAAGGCTGATACTCAAATCTGTTCACCTCCAAAATGGCCCCGGATTCCTTCCCAAGCATCTCCAGATTGTCTCTGAAACCCTGGAGAGCTACTGTCAGTCAGTGCAGGCAATACTGAGCTTGATGGACCAAATATCTGCCTTAGAAGGGAGTATTCTGTGTTCCCATGCAACAGGGCTTTTTTGGGTTCTATGTATACAAGTCTTCCTCCCCACACCTCAGTCCCCAAACACAGTTCTCAAATATGTTTATTTTCATTATTCGTTAAATTTGTATACCACCCTTCATCCGCCGATCTCAGGTTGGTTCACAGTATAAAAATCCAAGATAAAAACACAAAATACATAATAAAAACAAGAACTAAAGAAACCAATAACACACCCATCTGATACTCAACTGCTTAATCTGCTGACTTACTGTTCTATGGGTTGGCTTTGCTCTACATTCTTATTCCCCCTAAATTATGATTTAGCTAGGAGAAGTTATATATATGTATAAAATGCGGAATGAGACCATTATCAGTTTACTGCAGCTTCAAGCCTCTTCACTTCATTTCATTCATCTGTTCCCGCTCTGTATTACCAATGCATTAGTGAAACTGTATATGCACTGATCAAACTCAGGGAAACCAGAAGGAATCTTGATGTGGTTGAAGGTGTGATTGCATCAGGGTTCTTTCTGCAACATGTTTGACTGTGTTTTGTTTCTGCTTCTCTTCCTCCACTTCACTGCTTCCACCTGTTTGGTCACCCATCCATTCTCCCTCCGAAGGCTGCATAAGTGAGACTCTGGGCTTTGGGAAGGAGGCGTGAGGAGCTCTGACAAGGTCCCCAAGAGTCTTCCTGCCTCCTTCCGAAAGCTAGTTAGAGGAAGTAGGAGGTCTCTGGGACCCTGCCTGAGCCTGGTACCTCCTTCCTAAAGCCCTGTGCTTCGCCTGGCTTTGGGAAGGCATCAAATTTTGGCTTCTGCCTCCACCACCACCTGCCTGTGTGACAAGGGAGTGTGCATCCCATGGATTCCATGCCAAAGTACTCTTTGGTATGAAAAGTTGGGCTACCCTGCTCTGGAGCAATGGTGGTGATGGCTTCTGTCTCAAAGACCACCCAGGACCCACAGCAGGCATTGGGGCATATTCAACTAAGGCCCAACCAAGACTTGCCTCTCTTTGATAAGGCATCATAGCCCTTCAATAAGCTGTTTCTCCAGTGTTAAAAGTGGGGCAGAAGAAATTTGCTTGTCATCACTAGGAATGGGGAACCTGCCATCTTCTGGGTGTTGTTGGACTTCAGCTCCCATCTACCCCAGCCAGCACATCTCCTGTGGCTGGAGATGCAGGGAATTGCAGCTGAAACAACAATTGCTGTCAACTTTTCCCTTTTCTTGCGAGGAATCATATTCGGAATAAGGGAATTTCCCTTTAAAAAAGGAAAATGTTGACAGCTATGGAGACAACATCTGGAGGGCCACAAGTGCCCACACCTCTGCTCTGCATCATAGGCAATAATGGCTCTCTCAGAACGGCAGCCATCTTGGTGCTCTCCAGATGTTCTTGCACTACAGATCCCATCATTCCTGACCATTGGCCATGCCATACCATCCAACATTTCAGGAGGGCATTACAGGACACCCCCTGCCCGATCTCCAAGCTCTTGGTTAGGTTTAGCATATCTCTCACACATGACACAGCAAGCTGGCAGTTTAACTCCTTTAGCTTTATTTGGCAATTGCAGGCTTACAGCAAACAGAGCCTCCCACAGCTCATTCTTCACTATCGGAGTCAGTTGACTCGACTGACCTCCGGCCCCTTCCAAGGCCAGATATATGCCAAGCCCGCCCTTGCTTTCAGCTGGCCTTCCTTTGCTGTAATTGCTTGCTCTGCCTCCTACTTCTGGGAGAATCAGGTGTAGCCAATTCCTCCTCCTCTGGAGTTGAATCCAATCCCCTACTACCACCTGTCTCCCGCTCCTGCGTCTCAGTGTTGCTTTGAGAAGTGAGAGGCAGCCCTCTGTTTTCCTCTGTCTCTTCCTCCCCCTCTGCCGATTCCTCTCTGTGGGCCATGTCTCTGACACTCTATCTCCCACCCTCCACCCAACCAAGCCATAGGAGCCAACTCCAGCAGTCTGTGGGTGCTTGGGCTTCTTGTTTAGCCGCATGCAGCCTCCCCAGCCCGGGAGAGGCTGCGTGCGGCTATCCCATAAACAAGAAGCCAGGACAGCCAGCAGGATCACTGTGATCCCGCTGGCAGTCCTGGCTTCTGGCTTAGCTGCACACAGCCTCCCCAGCCTGGGAGAGGCTGCGCGCGGCTATCCCATAAGCCAGGAGAGCAAGTGGGATCGCTGCGCAGCGATCCCACTTGCTGTCCTGGCTTCTGGGATTTGTTTTCTTCTTCTAAAAACTAGGTGTGCCTTATGGTCTGGTGTGTCTTATAGAGCAAAAAAATATGGTAATATAATTGTGGGGGCCAGGCACCCACAAAGTCAGTGAGCAAAGCCAGCAGGAAGCAGCAGCTCAAAGAAGCAGTTCAGCTCTACCTTCCGCAGCAGGGAGCAATGCACTCTTTTTGGGGGGCTGAGATGCAGAGTTTCTATGCCTCTGTGTCTCAGCCCTTCCCTGCAGCAAAGAATTCTCCCTATTGCTCTCTCTCTGCTGCAGCCCCAAAGAGAGGGCCAGTTCAGCTCTGCCCTCCGCAGCCACCCTGTTCGGGGGGCTCAGATGTGGAAACAGAGTCTCTGCCTCCGAGTCTGACCATCTCCCCATGGAAAAGGGTGCCTTGCTGGCTGCAGAGAGGAGGAAGGGGAAGAGGAGCTGCCATCGCCAGCTGCCACAACACAGGCGTGTGATGTCATATGCACTATGTGCAGGCGTGTACATGTGATGTCGCATGTCTGCATTGTGGCGGCGACCACCTACAATCCTGAGGGTGAGATGGCACCGCTGGATCAAGCTCTTTCTCCTACCTGCACTTTCTTTGAATGCAAGATGGCCCCCACCTCCCTCAGAAGGCTCAATCATTTATGGGCTCCATGTGACTGGCAGTGGGTACATAAGGAAACAGGCAGCCTGAACACCGGACCTATTGAAAGCTATTGGAAGGTAGGCTCTGCAGCTTGAGTGCCAGGGGGCTTCTTGAGGGGCTGCGGTGGGAGGAGGGTCCTACATGGTTTATGACCTATCGGAGAATGGCAAGGGCAGCATAAGAAGTGGTCCTTGGACCAACCAGGGAGGAAAGGTCGCTCACTGGTTTCAGCCAAGATGACAACAGTTCAGCCTCAGAGGTTGGGGTCGAATCCCACTCACCAATTGGATGGGCAGATTTGGGACATTTGGGACAACGTCATGGAGCCATGGCAGCTAACGTTCTTTCCATGATGTCTTGGTTAAAATGAGACACTTGGAGAGTATGCCATGCTGGCTGGAGCTTGTTGGACTCCAGATCCCATCAGCCCCAGCCACCATTGCCAATGGTCAGAGATTATGAGAGTTACGATGTTAGCTGCCTGTACTCTATCATATTACCTTGATATCTGAAGAAGTGTGCATGCACACGAAAGCTCATACCAAGAACTAACTTAGTTGGTCTTTAAGGTGCTACTGGAAGGAATTTTTTTATTTTGACTATGGCAGACCAACACGGCTACCTATCTGTAACATATTACCTTGAGTTCTCTTAAAAGCTGTTGCTGCCTCCGGCCCAAGGCCGTGAGCTATCAGCAAGCCTCACTACAGTTCAATAATTTGGAGCAAACTAAAGTGGAGGGGGAGCGTTTTCTATGCACAAAGAAAAGGCAAGTTTATTATATCGGATCACACAGCTCTGTGATCTGATGCAATTTAGGCATCCAGATCTCAACATGTTGCCGCAACACGGATGGAATGTCTAAGCAGGAGAGGCGGCTGAAGCACAGAAAGGTGAAATTAAATTGGGATGAAGAAAATTTGAACAGTTAATTAAAAATCAAAAAGCAGAGTTATAATAGAAGTAATTATCCAGGAGACATTAAATCAGTTGTAAGCCCAAGTCCATAAAAGAATTAATCAAGAATAATTTAATATTTGATACTAAAGCCTTACTTCCCCTCCCTGTTTTTCTCTAATGGCCAAATCCATTCCTTTAACTAGCTTTATAGTGTTGTTATTTTAGTTGTGCTGTTTTAAAATGTTGTTTTTTAAAAAGTAAAATACTGTGTTTGATTGCTGTATGTGGTATTAAGCTGTTCACTACCCTGAGCTCTGTCGAGAGGAAGCTCAGTATTTAATTAAAGTGAACAACAGCATAGAAAGCTGCCTTGTACTGAATCAGATCACTGGTCCATGTAGTTCAGTGCTGTCTGCATTGACTGGCAGTGACTCTCTAGAAGAAGAAGAAGAGTTTGCGTTTGATATCCCGCCTTTCACTCCCCTTCAGGAGTCTCAAAGCGGCTACCAATCTCCTTTCCCTTCCTCCCCCACAACAAACACTCTGTGAGGTGAGTGAGGCTGAGAGACTTCAGAGAAGTATGACTAGCCCAAGGTCACCCAGCAGCTGCATGTGGAGGAGCGGGGAAGCGAACCCGGTTCCCCAGATTACGAGACTACCGCTCTTAACCACTACACCACACTGGCTCTCCAGGGTTGTAGGCAGAGAGTCTCTCCTAACCCTACCTGGAGATCCCAGGAATGGAAGAAGAGATCCTTTGCATGCAAAATAATTGCTCCACCCCCCCCCCCCGAACTAACCATCATGAATAAAAGCAGCCTATGAGAAAGGTTTTGCAGAACAAAATACGATGAGAGCTTATCCAGACTTCCTTTTGCACCACACTTTCCAGACACAGGTCCACACTATAAAGCTCTGTGTCTGAGTATTTTGTAGGTGTGTGTGTTTTTCCATATTCATAAGTTGAACTGAAGCATTTTTTTTGGGGGGGGGGACAAACAAACATGAACAACAGGGATCAAGCTTCTCCAGTTCTTTGCGAGCTGTCCACCAATACCATACTCTCCTTTTGTGCGGCGTGGGGAGAATAGTCAAATGGTATTGCCCAAGGAGGAGCTGGGATTGGCATGTGATGGCTCAGGGGCCAATCAGGAAGGAAGAATAGTCAGCTTTATAAGGCAGCTCGTTCCCCAAACTCTCCCTCTTCTGTCCACCACTGTCAACCCTTCCCTTTTGCAGTGTGGGTTTTGCTAGTCACCTGTTGAAGGGACTGAGTAGCAATTTTGGGGGGAGCCCCTAACTGGCCTTGGGACTCCTCTTTTTTGCCTACCTTACACTGTTCAGAGTATGTTCTACAGAGTGGCGTTTTGATTTGGTTTAATCTGGCCTCTAGTGTGGGAAGGAAAGGAAAAAAGGATAAGGTCTTGTGGGGTAAAATCTAGAGGTATTAATGGAGTAAGGGCACTCTTAGTCACCCTACACTGCATTTACTTTATGGGTTATTGGTGTTCTGGAGCTTGGCATGCACACCAAAGTGAGCACCATTCTGGTGGGACCACAATACACTTCTTGGGTTCAGAGATCCAAGACCCTGGTAGTAAGGAGGAAGGATTCCTTGCAATTCTTGCTGCTGGGCCACATGTGGTGCCTGGAGACATGCATGGGAGTTTAAGGTCAGGTGTTGATCCCTCCTTTGTTGTGGAACTTTCCTGCTTGGAACATGGGTGGCACTGTGGTGTAAATCACTGAGTAAATCACTGGCTTGTCAATCGGAAGGTCGGTGGTTCGAATCCCCACAATGGGGTGAGCTCCTGTTGTTCGGTCCCAGCTCCTGGCAATCTAGCAGTTCGAAAGCATATCAAAGTGCAAGTAGATAAATAGGTACCGCTCCGGCTGGAAGGTAAACGGCGTTTCCGTGCGCTGCTCTGGTTCACCAGAAGCGGCTTAATCATGCTGGCCACATGACCTGAAAAAACTGTCTGTGGACAAACATCAGCTCCCTTGGCCAGTAAAGTGAGATTAGTGCCACAATCCCAGAATCGTTCGCGACTAGACTTAACTGTCAGGGGTCCTTTACCTTTACTTTTTTTTCTTGCTTGAACTATGTTGATTTGGCTAATTTGGATCTACTCTGTGCAGGACTAGCATTTAATGCCACCTATTAATAATAATTTAAAAATCCACTCCAGAAGTCCCAGTAATTCAGAATTCCAAAATCCATGGAGAGATTTGGACAAGGAAAATTTTGCAGGCACCCCTACCCTGACTGCTGTGTGTATTCATGGAAGACAGGTTTATCAATGGGTGTTTCCATGTTCAGAGCCAGGATACCACTGAAATTCCACAACAAGCTGTGGAGGAGAGCTATTTTTGTTTAACCCTACTTGAGAGTTTCCTGGAAGAATGTGCTTGGAAGGAAGCAGGTTGGTGGATTAATTGGACCTTTGGTTGAGCCGACAGAGCTCCAGTTTCTAGCCTGTGCTCCATTGCATTAAAAATGGGGCAGGGCGAGTTTCTCCCACCACCTGTTGAATAAACTTGTTCCATATCCACAGTCCAGTGCACTAATTTATCAACTTGACTGCTGCATGAGGAAGAATCTAGCAGCAGCCTATATAGGTGATAAAGAGCTGATGGATGTCCACTCTGGACTTAATATTGCAGGCTGTGACACAGTGTTGTTTATTTCAGAGGGCTTGTTAGAAACTCTGGCAGTAATAATAAATAATAATAATAATAATAATAAAGGTTCTCTCTTATAGACTTAGCCAGAAACACATAGGGTGAAAAATTCACAGTTCCCAGAGAAGAGATGTCTTTTAATGTTCCAAACTTCTAAAGTGTAAACAGATGGCATAGATTTCTGCCAAAGCAAAGCATGAGTGCTAATGATATTCAATGGGACGTTCAATGGTCCAATTTTAGATTGTAGGCTCTTTGGGGCAAGGGTGTGAGGGTTTGTTATGACTCTCCAAAGTGTCGTGCAGACTGACAGTGCAAGATAAATAGTGAGCAATAACAACCAAGAACCCTGTTAGATGCTGAGCAGCAGATTCAGAGAGGCAGGAAGAGAGAGGAAGGGGAAATTGTGGGTGCATAACTTTCCTTGGACTTATTGTTTTCTTTCTCCATTTCCCTTCCAAAAGATGCTTTTTCTGCAGCTTGGTTCCCCATTGCATATTTGCCGCAGAGATGAGCAGAAATATGTCTATTTCAGGACCATTTAACTTTTGCATATTATTACCCATAATTCCATTCGATTTCCATATTAAACTCTGATATCAACCCCCCTTTTTTTTACAAAAAGTTCTCTGAAATATGCATTGAAATGTGAATATGTTCTCTCAAGATACATATTTAATCACATACGTTGATTATGTTTAAACTGCTAAGAGCTGTGTTGCGACATTTGGACAGGGGCGGAATCCAGTGAAAATCATCGGTAGAGGATGTGCTTTGCATGCAGAAGGTCCTGGATCCAATCCCCAGTAGTGTAAGAATGTAAGAAGAGCCCTCTTGGAACAGGGCAGTAGCCCATCTAGACCACTATCCTGTTCTCACACTGGCCAACCAGATGTTTGTGGGAAACCGACAAGCAGAACCTGGGTACAAGAGCACTCATCCTTCCTGCAGTTTCCAGCAGCTGGTGTTCAGAAGGACACTATCTCTGTCCATGGAGGCAGATATCTTTCTCCTCCATGAATCTGTCTAATCCACGAGTAGGCAAACTAAGACCCAGGGGCCAGATGTGGCCCAATTGCCTTCTAAATCTGGCCCACGGACAGTCCGGGAATCAGCATGTTTTTACATGAGTAGAACGTGTCCTTTTACAGTGGTACCTCAGGTTAAGTACTTAATTCGTTCCGGAGGTCCGTTCTTAACCTGAAACTGTTCTTAACCTGAAGCACCACTTTAGCTAATGGGGCCTCCTGCTGCTGCCGCGCTGTCGGAGCACGATTTCTGTTCTCATCCTGAAGCAAAGTTCTTAACCTGAAGCACTATTTCTGGGTTAGCAGAGTCTGTAACTTGAAGCATATGTAACCTGAGGTCCCACTGCATTTAAAATGCATCTCTGGTTTATTTGTGGGGCCTGTCTGGTGTTTTTACATGAGTAGAACGTGTGCTTTTATTTAAAATGCATCTCTGGATTATTTGTGGGGCACAGATATTCGTTCATACTTTTTTTTCAAAATATAGTCTGCCCCCCCCAACAGACCTGAGGGACAGTGGACCGCCCCCCTGCTGAAAAAGCTTGCTGACTATCCAGGTTGGGAGCCATCACTGCCTGCTGTGAGAGAGAGTTCCAGAGTTGAACCACGCACAGTGTGGACTACAACTACATGGGCCTTTCTCCTGATCCAACAGGGCTCTGGTCATGTTCTTAGGCAACAATTCAGTCCACTTTGCTTTAGATTTCTTCTGTGCAGACGCCTGGCTCTTTATTAACAGTCCCTTGGAGGGAACATTAACAGAGGGAAAGTGGCAGGGAGTGGGGGGGGGGAGGAGGCAGCAATAGAAAGGATGAAAACAAAAGCCTTAGTCCCACTATTGTCAGCAGGTAAAACCTTGTGTGTAATTCTCCCCCCATCCGTCCGATTATGGAAATAACGTTGCATGTTCCAGAGGCGTAATCTGATGTTGAGACGAGATTTATTTTCTTGAGCGCCTTGAGCTGACATTAACATAAGTTCTGGGGGTAATCATTCCGGCGGGATTAGACATTAAACAATTGTTGCAGAACGCCACAGTATACTTTGTGAGGCACCACAGCTGCCGCTTGCATGTTCCTGGGGATATTATTACAAGACTTGTCATGTTTTCCCTCTAATGGCTTTTCAGAGCAGCGCCGCCAATGCTCAGATTTACAAACATCCAATCGCTCCCTGATTCCTGCCATGTATCCATTTGTTGAAAAGCATTTCTGATCATGGCCCAAATCTGCTTCCCTCCCTGCCTCTCATGAGTCTTTATTTATTGCTTTTTGGTGAGATTGTAAAGGATTTTGATTCCCCAAGTGTTGTTCATCTGTAACTAGTTATGTAAATCCATCCTGGTTCAAGATTGTGGAGAAAGTGAGGGGGAAATATACTTGGAGTCGAGAGTGGGTTTCATGCTCTTTATTCAGCTCATAGTGGTGAGGAGGAATGGAAGTTCCCCCAGAATGTCTGCCTTATATACATTATTTACACAATGGGCCCCACGTGATTGGCTAATTCCAGGATTCTCCAGTAGGCCAATGAGCTTGCGGATTCACTTCCACCTGGAGCTGGATTGGGTGGCTCCTGTGAACCAATCAGACTGCTGCATTCTGGATCCTATTTTTATAGGACCAATCAGAATGCTGCATTCTGAATCCTATTGTTCTAGGACCAATCAGACTGCTGCATTTTGGATCCTATTCAACTCAGTACATAACACCGTGTGTGTGTGTGTGTGTGTGTGTGTGTGTGTGTGTGTGTGTTGCTTGGACAATGTATTCAACAAATGTTTCTACCTTCTGCACAGCCCAACCCAATGTCATAGTTCAGTGGTCTGGAAGTCAAAACCTACATTGTTCCTTTCAGCAACAGCAGCTAGAAGCACCTAGATGAGGTGTGGGGAAAATTTTTCAGCCTGAGCGCAGTTGTGACCAAACCTTTTCGGCCCGAGGGATGCATTCACCCTTGCCCAACCCTCTGGAGACCTCAAACAAGCAGTGAGTTCATGACCACCCCATCATTTTGTATACATACACACACATACCACATGGGGAGGGGGCTACAGGGTTTAATCCCATGGTTGTCCTGCTCAGAGTAGACCATACCCTTCAACCTTCCTCAGAGGAAAATAGAGACATTCTATTCTACATCAGAATCACTGCTTGAGCATTTCCTACTGGTCAAGCACCAAAGTTATTAGAGGAAACACACAAGGCAGCAGTATTTTAAGCACAGAAATCTTTGAATTTATGTAATGCATTTAGGGAAGCTTGAGGGGAAAAGAAAACCCCCAAATCAATAAATACAACTAACTCTCTCTATGTGTGGACTATGTGATCTCATCATGCATTTGTGGGAATTTTGAAAGCAGGATAACTATGAACAACCATTATTGTTGTGATTCTGCAGGTGTATGATATGTGGTAGGGACGTGGGTGTCACTGTGGGTTAAACCACAGAGCCTAGGGCTTGCCAATCAGAAGGTTGGCAGTTCGAATCCCCGCAACGAGGTGAGCTCCCATTGCTCAGTCCCTGCTCCTGCCAACCTAGCAGTTCGAAAGCATGTCAAAGTGCAAGTAGATAAATAGGTACCGCTCTGGTGGGAAGATAAACGGTGTTTCCATGCACTGCTCTGGTTTGCCAGAAGCGGCTTAGTCATGCTGGCCACATGACCCAGAAGCTGTACGCCGGCTCCCTCGGCCAATAAAGCGAGATGAGCACCGCAACCCCAGAGTCGGCCACGATTGGACCTAATGGTCAGGGGTCCCTTTACCCTTTACCTATGATATGTGGTATCTCAGTGTTTATTTTAGGATCTAGGGGCTTATAAACTTCTGAATTCAGGGATACATAAACTTTCAAACTTCTGAGCAACTTAGGAATATGTAAGCAACTGCCGCATCCTGGTGCTGTGGTGGACCCTAGATGGATCAGCTGTGTAGACACACACACATGCTTGCATCCCTTCGCCCAGCTGCCCTGGGACTCCCCTCTACCCAAATGCACAAAACAGGGAGACTCATCAGATTTCAGAAGGTGCCACCAATTCAGCTCATGGGAGAGATCAATGCCTTTTTCCCGTCCATGTGAGAAGGCAGGCAGGAAGGTGTTTCTGCTCCAGAGGACCCCTCCCCATCTCTGCAAATCCTCTTTCTCTCTAGCAAGCTAAGTTAAAGGTAAAGGGACCCCTGACCATTAGGTCCAGTCATGACCGACTCTGGGGTTGCGGCACTCATCTCGCTTTATTGGCCGAGGGAGCTGGCGTACAGCTTCCGGGTCATGTGGCCAGCATGACTAAGCCACTTCTGGTGACCCAGAGCAGCGCACAGAAACGCCGTTTACCTTCCCGCCAAAGCGGAACCTATTTATCTACTTGCACGTTGACATGCTTTTGAACTGCTAGGTTGGCAGGAGCAGGGACTGAACAATGGGCACTCATCCCGTCACAGGGATTCGAACCGCCAACCTTCTGATCAGCAAGTCCAGCTAGTCGGCCTCATTTTAAGCCATAGAGAGAGCAGGATCAGATCTCTCTGCATCTCAAAGCAGGTGCCAAAGAGGAAATACCCGCCACACACACAGGTGGCAGTGGCTCAGTGACAAATGAAACTGGCATTGAAAGGCAAGGCAGCAATGCAAAGAAACTGGGCAGGGACTAAAGAGGTTTGGACACAGAGCAGATCCTCCCCATTGTGCGCAATGTTGCTGGGCAGCTTGTAAGAGTGTGAAAATGAGAGCCCAGAGTAGGTTGCTGCTTCTCTCTTTCCCTGGCCAGAAGATGGAAAGAGCAATGAATGAAAAGGTGGAGAAAGAATGAGAGTTTTTTTCAGGACTCTGCAAGATAAAGTGAGAAGCTGGGTTGAGGGTCCTCATGAAGGTTATGGCATTTTTGTGACATTTGGAGACTGTAGTAGACCCATTGAAATCAATAGGCCTAAGTTAGTCATGTCATTCATTTTTATGGGTTTACTCTGAGTAGGACTAGCATTGGATTCAGTCACTATGCAGGGCATCCCAGGTAACCAGCCCTCTTCCAGGCCCCCAGGCTCCAAACCTCTGAGAGTTGTGCAACTAAGGTAAAGGTAAAGGGACCCCTGGCCATTAGGTCCAGTCGTGACCGACTCTGGAATTGCGGTGCTCATCTCACTTTATTGGCCGAGGGAGCCGGCGTACAGCTTCCAGGTCATGTGGCCAGCATGACTAAGCCACTCCTGGCAAACCAGAGCAGCACACGGAAACGCTGTTTACCTTCCTGCCGGAGCGGTACCTATTTATCTACTTGCACTTTGACGTGCTTTCGAACTGCTAGGTTGGCAGGAGCAGGGACCGAGCAACGGGAGCTCACCCCGTCGTGGGGATTCAAATCGCCAACCTTCTGATCAGCAAGTCCTAGGCTCAGTGGTTTAACCCACAGTGCCACCCGCATCCCCTGCTGTGCAACTACCAGCTGTTTAAAAATAGGGAATATTTGAGTTCTGAATGGAACTCCAGCCAGTAATCTGCCTACTGCATTTTGGACCAGGTGATGTTGTGAGTGTGTGTGTGTGTGTGTGTGTGTGTGTGAGAGAGAGAGAGAGAGAGAGAGAGAGAGAGAGAGAGAATGAGAATGTGAACAAGAACGAGAACAAGAACAAGAACCAATAGCTCAGTCGGTACAGCATGAGACTCTTAATCTCAGGGTCATGGGGTTGAGCCACATGTTGGGAGAAAGATTCCTATATTTCAGGGGGTTGGACTAGATGACCCTCGTAGTCCCTTCAAACTCTACGATTCTATGACTATTATTCTATGTTTTAAGGGAAAACATGTTCAAAAAATGTGCCTTTAAATACATATTTGAATGCAATTCATGTTGAAAATCCAGATAAATGTGGAAAAGGTACAGAATGGGCTGGATGACCATTTTGGACTCTTCCAACTCTACAATTCAATGATTCTGTGACTTACGAGTGAGCACATGTAGTAACTGTGAGACAGACTGGAAATAGATTGACTTGTCCATTGCTATTAAGGATTTGAGATAAAACAAGAAATAGCACAATGTCATAAAAGAAGGAGAAGGGATTCCCATTGAGATGCAAAATGTCAAACGCTCCGTGGCATTTGTTGGAGATGGAGTGGGGAGACGTGCCGGCTTCTTGAGGTGACCTCAGACTCTCTCTTGAAATGTCGCACGCATGATGCTCAAAACCTTTGGGTCACAACGTTGAGAGCAGGTTTTATGGCCTGGGGTGTGCCACACGAATGGGCAGCTTTTCCAGGTCACTTACCTACCCTTTGAGTGCTCTGGAACTGTAGGGGTCATGTTGCTTAGACTTTTGCCATGACAGACTTTTGCCCACCAATTCTAGGGCTCTGCATGCTCCCCTACCCACAGATCCAGGGTCCAAAGTGGCAGTTCGCATCAGCCCCATCCTCGGATGACATGAGGCTGGCCTGACCTGGATCCAGGCCCCAAATTGATTTGGGGGCTAGCCATAACATTTAGTTAGTAGTTTAAACCCTATTTAAACGTGGTTGGGATGACAGGAGAAGAAGGAGATACAACGTGTTCTGTGCAGGAAACGCTACGGTGAAGCAGACCAATCAAAGGTCTTCTGCCTCTCTTTCTAAATGCCCACCTCTGCCACCACCTGACCGTCTCACCTTTTTACACCCCCAGATCACTTCTGGGTGGAACAATGAAACCTGGGGCCATACAGAGCTGTCTCAGCCCAATCCAGCCGACCTGGGTTGACCCAACTCAGTTTGTTATACCAGCTCCAGCCTGATCTGGTGCAGAGCCCTATTCCCACCAGCAATGGTCCTCTAAAGTTCATTATTCATTAACTGATGGCCACAAACTCTACTTTGCAGAGGATAGGGTGTTCCTGGGATATGGTCTGAAGCCACCTGAGGCCACCACATTGCTGTTCGGCAAAGTATGTCTGGATCTGTGATGAGTGACCACCTGGGAACCACATATATAATCACTTGGGTTGCTGTGGTGGAAGAAAGGCAGAATATATAAGTGGCAGGGGATTTAATAACAAAAATAAAGGAATCCTCTATTTGGAAGCCAGCCTGGTAAAACTCTGGCATGAAAGTGAAGAAACTTAAGGAGGTAGAAGATGGGTCTTGATGTGTAATTCACTCACACTTCCTGTTTCCCCTAAAAGTTTGAATGCCTGAAACGAAGAAGAAGAAGAAGAAGAAGAAGAAGAAGAAGAAGAAGAGGAGGAGGAGGAGGAGGAGGAGGAGGAGGAGGAGGAGGAGGAGGAGGAGGAGGAGTAGTAGTAGTAGTAGTAGTAGTATGGATTTGATATCCTGCTTTATCACTACCCGAAGGAGTCTCAAAGCAGCTAACATTCTCCTTTTCCTTCCTCCCCCACAACAAACACTCTGTGAGGTGAGTGGGGCTGAGAGACTTCTCCATCTGCAGTAAGCACCTGGACTGGACTGAGCAGGTGCTTAGGTCACGTGATCACAGTCTTCCCTGGTGTGGGCAGAAGTGTTGTATTTCTATTTAAATGATAGCAACTGTTTCTAAGCCTGTTCAGATACATCAACACAGGCGTTGTCGGGAGTGTCACCCATGGAGATAACGATGCTGTTGAGGTCTTCCCCTGGTGTCTGCAAAACCTCTGAGCCCGCACCCCCCACACCCCACACCCTACACCTGCTATTGCCCTTTGGTCATGAGGTACTGAGAGTGGTTAGCTTTTTCTCTTTATGAGAAGCACCTAAAGAAGGAAGTTGAAAGAGTGACACTCTTTCCCACTTCCTCTCTCAGCTCTATTCAAAACTCAGGCCTGTCAGGGAACTGACATCGGAGCGAGAGGCGAAGGGGAGGCTCCCAGATGATGCTGGCGAAGGACCCAGCAGCAGGGGGAGAAACAGCTCAGTAGAGGGGGAAGCTAATCAGAGCAACACTGGGGATAAAGGGAGGCAGACGGGGGAAGTGGAGAGAGGGCTCCAGGACTCTTCACTGGACATCAGTGAGGAGAGCCCAGGTCCTCCGCTACCCACGCCTTCCCTGCGCAGAAGACTCCCGCGCAGTGAGAGGAGGAGGAGACTGGGTGTCAAACAACTTTTATGTTGGAAGAGGTTCAAGAAACGCCCACTGACGGATTCTGCCAGTGACTGAGGCAGCCACCATGAGAAGGGGCTGTGCAGTCAGAAAGGTTTAACAAGGCAAATTAACCGAGAAAGGCACCAGTTTACGCACGAGTAACTCATACCCATTACAGGCCACATTCACCCAATACATTTACAGCACTATGTGGTGCCACCTTTAAACAGCCATGGCTTCCTGCAAAGAATCCTGAGAGCTGCAGTTGGTTAAGGGTGCTGAAAGTTGATAGGAAACCCCTCACAGAGCTCCAACTGTGGCTGGACAATCAATTCCTCTTCCCAGGGAACTCTGGGAATTGTAGTTCATTGCAAACTAAATCATATTTCTCCCGCCATCTCCAGTCTTGGAAGATCTCAGGGTCTGGGTGTAGGCATGTGGGAAGAGGTGATTCTTCATATACCTTGTATTATATTTCACAATGTCTTGAGGAAAACATCACTAAGGATGCCGTTTGCGGCCTTCACTATTGGAGAGGCAAAATTCATGACACGTTTCAATGGCCGAATCTTGGATATATTTGTGACTGAATTAGAAAAATGTGGCACTACTTCTAGAGTATTTGTCGTAGTTACCTTTTTATACCTCGCAATCAAGAGGTCTTTCTGTGTGTTTATTTCTGCGTATGCATCTGAGGTATAATCATGTTTTATTTGTTGTTCTTTTATGGAATTTTTAATCTGTGTAGGAGGACCCAATGACCCTTATAGAGGTTTACAATAACATACAAAACTGTACAATAACAACCCCTCAGACAATTGAAACAAAAACCATTAAAAGACAACCAAAGAATATTACAATTCTATTTTTGAAAATCGCAGCATTTTTAAATTCTGAATAAGAGCATAAGAAGAGTATTATTCAAACAGGTTCTAGTCCAGTAGCCTGTTTTCACAGTTGCCATCTAGACACCTATGGGAAGATTGCAAAACGGACCTGAGTGTGGTTATGATTATGATTATGAATCCCCCACCCATCTGGCTGGGTTTCCCCAGCCACTCTGGGCGGCCCCCAACAGAATATTAAAAACATGCTAAAACATCAAACATTAAAAACTTCCCTAGACAGGGTTGCCTTCAGATGTCTTCTAAAACTCAGATACAGTGGAACCTTGGTTGTTGAATCTCTCTGTTGACGCATGTTTCGTCTTTCGAACGCCGAAAACCCAAAAGTAACTGCTTCGGTTTTCAAACAATTTTCGGGAGCCGAACATGCCACATGGCTTCCATTTTGAGTTTCCCTATTGCATTGAAGCTTCTGTTTTTAGTTTTTGGTTTTTGAACATTTCAGAAGTCGAACAGTCTTCCAGAATGGATTACGTTCGAAAAATAAGGTTCCACTGTAGTTGTTTATTTCCTTGACATCTCAAGGGAGGGCGTTCCACAGGGCGGGTGCCACTACTGAGAAGGCCCTCTGCCTGGTTCCCTGTAACTTAACTTCTCACAGGGAGAGAACCACCAGAAGGCCCTTGTAGCTGGACCTCAGTCCAGCTCCAAGGGCAGAACAATGGGGATGGAGACGCTCCTTCAGGTATACTGGGCCGAGGCTGTTTAGGGCTTTAAAGGTCAACACCAACACTTCAAATTGTGCTTGGAAACATACTGGGAGCCAATGTAGGTCTTTCGAGACCGGTTTTATGTGGTCTCTGCAGTCGCTTCCAGTCACCAGTCTAGCTGCCGCATTCTGGATTAGTTGCAGTTTCTGTGTCACCTTCAACGGTAGCCCCACGTAGAGCACATTGCAGTACTCCAAGCATTGCAACAGCAACTCTCACAACGTGTGACTCCCAGTAACTAGCATTCAGATGTATTCTGCTTCTGACAGTGGGAGCAGAGCAGAGACATCATAGTTGGTAGTCATCTCCTCCATGCATTTGTCTAATCTTTTCTCAAAGCTGCCCAAGTTGGTGGCCTCCACTGAATACAAGTTGGTGGGAATCTCCAGTGGGAGCAGGGCTGTTGCACTCAGGCAGGGGCAGATCTTGGGGTCTCAAATTTCAGCAACACCATCATTTGGTGCCCCTCCACCTCCCCAAGACTCCACGCCCAGTTGTGCTCCCCTAAATCTGCCTCTGACTCAGATCCCGCTTGCAGGCTTCCCAGAGCCATCTGGGAAGGCCACTGTGAGAACGGGATGCTGGGTGCTATTATGGACTTATGAGCTCATCCACCCACCAATTGACAGAATCGAACCTGATGTTCCTTATGGGGACAGGGTAATGAAATAGAAGAGCCATGCCTTTCTGAATAACCCCTAACAACGTTAACCTTTATCCCTCATGGGAACACAGAGAGAAGGGTAGAGGGGGGAGAGAGAAGATGAAATCTGTGTCAGACAGAAGTTCCAGTGATATGTTCTGAGGTGAGGCTGGAGGGATTGTGATTAAACCAATTTGTGCATGATTCAAAAGGGGGGGAACGGGAAGTCTCGCTTGGCAGGGGAGAAGCCTGCCACAAACATCTTCATCATGTTGATACTCAGAGGTGGCTTCTAATTCCAAGTGCTGCTTCCAGGCTTGGCCCTCAAACGTCTGAGGCAACAGCTTCCTTTCAGCTAGGAGTATGTCGGCAGTCAAGTCCTAAACCCACAGTGGGGCTCCTGGCCTAAAAACTGGCAATATATCAAGATTATTTAAAAAAAAAATCCTTCAACAAATCTGTTGCTGAACAGCAGCCAAGTTGACAGCTAATTGGCTGTGCTCTTTGGGTAATTATCACACCCGTCAATGAAGTCTTGTCGGGGGCACAAACAGAAATAAAATAAATTAAATAGCTGCATAATAAGAGTGGGAGAGTCTGCTTCTTTGGTATATAGTGTTTGCAGCCTGCTTTTCAGAAAATTATTGTTTTCCAGAGCAGCTAATATAGAAGGGAAGAGAAGGGGTGTTTGTGTGTGTGTGTGAGAGAGAGAGAGAGTTCAGCAGTAATTGGCATGACCCAGATTTTATGGGAAAGCAACTTTTCTCCACCCCAATGCATACATTTTCTTAATATCAGCAATCCTCAGCCCCAATCTTCACAAAAACAAAGCTTCTAGTCCACAAGCTTATTACTTTTGTGTTGATAATAACCTTATTTCTCCCTCCCTTCCTCTCTCCTTCCTTTTTCACCCAAGAAGCATTGCTTCAGACTAGATCAGGGGTAGGCAACCTAAGGCCTGTGGGCTGGATGCGGCCCAATCGCCTTCCCAATCCAGCCCACGGACGGTCTGGGAATCAGCATGTTTTTACATGAGTTGAATGTGTCCTTTTATTTAAAATGCATTTCTGGGTTATTTGTGGGGCATAGGAATTCGTTCATTTTTTTTCTCTTCAAAATATAGTCGTCCCCCCCCCCAAGGTCTGCTGAAAAAGACTAGAGCATGGAGGGCCTTGTCACCACCGTCATCAACAATATCTGTATTTTATTGCCGTTTTCAGACAGTTACCATCTCCCAAATTGGTTCACACCATTAAAAGGGGGGGGGGGATGCTGCTATCGGGAGTACACAGTTAAAAGACAAGACATGCAAGGGGGAGGGTAGAGGAAAGAGAGCAGTTCTTCAAGGGCTCAACCAAGCAGTGATCTTTAAACGGGCAGATATACTCAGTTTAAGCCAAGCTGATCTTCCCTTGCTGCAGGTGTTCCAAGTTGCCTCCAAGCATTTCCTTGAGATTCAACCAGAGCTGTCCAGGGCTGTCCAGGCTCAAGCACTAAGAAAAATGCTATTCCTGGTGGGCTGTGGCTGTCATCTGTGGTCAACAGCAGAGTAGGCAGGGGACCATTCCTTAGCCCTTGGGCCCTTCGCAACTGCCCAGTGGTGCTGGGCCCAACCCGTATCAAAATAGCTAGAGGGGATATTTTTAAAAAAATAATACAGTGGTACCTCGGGTTAAGTACTTAATTCATTCCAGAGGTCCGTTCTTAACCTGAAACTGTTCTTAACCTGAAGCACCACTTTAGCTAATGGGGCCTCCCGCTGCTGCTGCGCCGCCGCTGCACGATTTCTGTTTTCATTCTGAAGCAAAGTTCTTAACCCGTGGTAATATTTCTGGGTTAGTGGAGTCTGTAACCTGAAGCGTCTGTAACCTGAAGCGTATGTAACCCGAGGTACCACTGTAATAATAATTTTTATTGGTTTTACATATAATCACATTACGTAACATCATATCCTCTTATTTTATCTCTTTGGTTCAACTGAGCCTAACGGCTTCCCTCCCTCCCGTCTGATGGTTCACAAAAATAAACTTTTCATCTTTACATTTCACTTCATTTCCTTTCCTTGTTATAAAAAAAAGGTAAAGGACCCATGACACTTAAGTCCAGTCACAAATGACTCTGGGGTTGCGGTGCTCATCTCACTTTATTGGCTGAGGGAGCCGACATTTGTCCGCAGACAGTTTTTCTGGGTCATGTGGCCAGCATGACTAAGCCGCTTCTGGTGCAATGGAACACCGAAACCAGAGCAGTGCACGGAAATGCCATTTAACTTCCCGCCAGAGCAGTACCTATTTATCTGCTTGCACTTTGACGTGCTTTCGAACTGCTAGGTTGGCAGGAGCTGGGACCGAACAACGGTCCCAGCTCCTCGCGGGGATTCGAACCACCAACCTTCCGATCGGCAAGCCCAAGGCTCAGTGGTTTACACCACAGCACCAGCCGTATCCTTGTTATATCATTACCTAAAATATTATATTACTCAACCTGAATAGGTAGCAGTTTCATCTTACAAATCTTCAGATAACCCTGCTAATGATGTTCATTGCTTACAGTTGTCTTTCAAATATGATATAAATTTATTCCAGAGCTTTGAATGCTTGATCTCGCTGGTTCCAGATTCTTCCCGTCAGTTTTGCCAGTTCTGCAAAGTCCATCAGCTTCATCTGCCATTCTTCTTTTGTTGGTAGCTCCTGTTGTTTCCATCTTTGGGCTAACAAAAGTCTTGCCGCAGTTGTTGCCTATAAGAACGATATTTTATCTTGTCTCAGTCTCTCTCTACCCACTATACCCAATAAGAAAGCTCCTGGTTTTTTAACAAAAGTGTTTTTAAACATTTTATTTAGCTCATTATAGCTAGAGGGGAGATTGAGAGGGGATTGCAGCCATTTGAGGTCAGTCACGACCACAAAAAGCATGGGAGAAGGTTTGCTTCCAGTGCCATTTTCAGCCTGACGAAACCCGTGTGTTTGGCCGATCAGTAGCAGACTCTTTGAAGCACCAATGGTGCTCAAAGAGAAATACTGCTGAACTTGGCTCCAGCCCTTCTGGCATTGCTAGACACTGATTAAGTGGCAAACGTATACTCTGCTCGATTGCACCGCCAGGGCTAGCTTTGGGAGCCCTCCTTTGAAGTTGTCCGCTAAAAGCGTTCATTTTGTAGCTGGAAAACCCTTTAAACTATCTGACATCTCTCCCTCCCGCCTCGCTTCCTCTACGCACCGACTGCACCAGCCCTGAGGGTGTTCAGTTTTCGCGTTTGGTTCAGTTAACCGTGAGGCCTGCAAATCAAAAGAACCCGCCTGCCAACCCATCACTCTGGGGAGCTGCTTACACCAGCCGTGTGTGTGAAATTTTGATGGGGATTTGCTAATTTTCCACGACATGTTCCTAGCGGCTTCTGCAATTCACTGCTATCAGATACAGCCGTATATCTGCGGACCTTTAGGTCATATCTGCTTGGGGATTGTTGGGGTATTTTTTGCTTTTGACAAATCGGTCATGTATTCCCCACTGTCCTCCTTACAGTAATGTTGAAAAGCACTTTTGGCTTGTTTATTGGAAGCTTAGCAGGTGCTTGGACGGGGAGGAAATCCAGCGAAGCAATCCTAAAATGCAAGCACTTCTTGGTTATCAGAGGAAGAACTCTGCTAAGAACCTGCAATTACAGATGCATGATATGGAGCGTTCAGAATCACGGCTTGATGCCTGGAAATTAATTAGTGATTTCTCAGAGGAATCAGCGCCTGTCAACCTGCCTCCTTCAGAAGTGAGGTGGTTGTCTGACTTTGAGAAGTGGTCCACGTGCATGGAAGACATTTGCTGGCCTCAGTCGCCACCATACTGTTGACAACTCGTAAGATCATGCATTGCAATGCTCACATGGAACAGCAAATAAACACAGCCTCCAGTCATTCAGCATCAAAGTGATTAAAAAGCTGGGTGGCCAAATGAAAGGCAGTCCTCCCCTCCCTTCTTTCTTTAGAATATAATCGGTTTGCGTTTGTTAAGTAAAGGGTAAAGGGACTCCTGACAATTAAGTCCAGTCGTGAACGACTCTGGGGTTGCACTGCTCATCTCACTTTATTGGCCGAGGGAGCAAACGTTTGTTCATAGACAGTTTTTCCAGGTCATGTGGTCAGCATGACTAAGCTGCTTCTGGTGAAACCAGAACAGTGCACGGAAACACCGTTTACCTTCCCGCTGGAGCGGTACCTATTTATCTACTTGCATTTTTATATGCTTTTGAACTGCTAGGTTGGCAGGAGCTGGGACCGAGCAACGGGAGCTCACCCCGCCATGGGGATTCGATCTGTCAACCTTTTGATCAGCAAGCCCAAGCAGCACAGTGGTTTAACCCACAGCGCCACCCGCATCCCTTTGTATTTGTTACCCACCATCAATAACATAAGTTTAGAGCAATAGACTCCTAGGAGAAGCTTTCCAATGGGGCAGAATTTTGCAGTACCTCGGGTTACGAACTTAATTCGTTCCAGAGGTCTGTTCCTCCCCATCAGATGGCTTCTCACCTTTTGACATACCTGGATCTTTCCAAATGGACATGATTTGATCTGGGGCTACCTCGACCCAATCAGATCGAATCCTGGATCAATGTGAAACAACCCAGTTTGGTTCTGGTTCCAGGATTCAGCTGGATCTAGTGCACAACACTACAAAATAGGCTTCTAAGCAGTTCATGAAGTATTTAAAAAGACCCGGTTATGCTAATATTAAAATATAAACATCCATATTTAAAATATGCAATGAAAGAATCCCATTAAAAAATTAAAATATAAACATTCATGATTAAAATGCACAATAAAACAATCCCATTAAAACTACACAGCAATAAATGAAGCTGGAAGAAGGATCCCAGGAAGGATAAAAGCACCAAAGGAGATACACCGAACATCAAAAGGGCCTGCAGAGTTTGAGAATATTAATACGAAGAGAAGGAAAGTTTTTGTCTGCCCAGTGTTTCATTATTTATAATATTATTCTGTTTGGGTCTCTGTGAGAAAAGCAGGGTGCTGACATTCAAAAGCCAAATAATAAATCAGAAGGGAAGGGAGATATTCAATTTAGTTTGCATTTATTTGAAGGCAAATTAATCAAATCGGAACTGTAGAAAACAATATGGGAACGGTAGCACCAGCATCCTTCAAAATTATTGTAATGGATTTAGGGGTTGCTCGTGCGTAAGTTGCCGCCACTGCTGGCAAGGTTACCTGGTTAAACCCTTTCTGACTGAACAGCCTCCAGCATTGTGACTGTCTCAGTCGCTGGCAGAATCCTTCAGTTGGCATTTCTTGAACCTTTTCCAGCATAAAAGTTGTTTGACGCCAAGTCTCCTCCTACTCTCCCTGCGCAGAAGTCTTCTGCGCAGGGAGGGTGTGGGCCACGGAGTACCCCTACTCTCTCCACTGGTCTCCGGCAAGGAGTCTTGGAGCCTCCTCTCCGATTCCCCCATCTGCCCCCCTTCTCCACTGGTGTTACGCTGATTTCCTTCCCCAGCAGATGGGCTGCCTCTCTCCCTACTGGGACCCTCTCCGGCATCCCTCTGGAGCCTTCCCTCCGCCTCTAGCTCCGATGGCAGTTCCCTGACAATTATTATACAAATTTTACAATTTAGACATCCACCCAAACCATTTTTTTTTTAAAAAATGCATATATTAGGAAATGTGTGTGGTAGGGAGAAATGGGAGTGACAGCAGGAGGGAGAAGCAGCTAAGGATGGATTAGTGATGGCAGAAGAAGTTCAGTTCAGTTCACATTTAAAGATGAACCTACTCAATTCCCACTTTCTGAAACATAGCCATCCTTTGAAATTTGCTCTTATCAGAATTCTCTGAATTTTGCAATGCAGTGTTCCAGCCAAGTTTTGTGTACAGCAATGCATCTATTGGGATAATGTGTGCACAAAGATGCATATATTTGTGTGACTTACATACAGGAGAATTCCTTAGCAAAAATGTGTTTATATAAGGAAAAAATGCATTAACTTGCTAATAAATTGTCATAAGGGTTTCTGGGTGTCTTTTTTAAGTAAACTGTTGTGGAAATGTGAAGAATGAACTTTTAAGAAACTGGGAGAAACATAATTCAACAATTTATTGTCCAGTTCAGTCCAGTTTCACATGGGATGGGGCTAAGTCTGTCTCATCCTCTTTCCATGCTAGCCTTTAAGGGATAGTCTTTAAAATTCTTGGGGAAATACAAATGTATAAAACAAAATAAAAAATACACATGGCAGTCTGAGGACCCCAGCTTTGTTTTTACCTGGGGGGGGGGCAGAAATGTCATTCCCATGATACAGTTACCTCTGAGAGCTACAGAATGTCTTCAAGTCCCATTGTGCCCTATGGTGACTTACTCCCATTTTTGTATGAAACTGGTCCTCTTTGGTTCTAAGCCTTGTGGGCAGCTTTCAGGATGGGGGAGGTGGGGTCATGGTGGGCGGGCCCAGAGGCAATTGGAGGCAGAGGAACAAGTGCATGCCAGACATGCAAAATCCACCTGTTTCTGCAACTGAATGCAAACATCTCCATCCAGCCAAGCAAGAGACGTGATTATTTTTGTTTCCTTTATAAGATTTCTTAACCACCATTTACCCCAAGGTGTCCAGGTGAGTTCCAACAGTCCTATATACAGTTGTATGGAACAAGTAAAACAGTGTAACCATTCCAAACACAACAAAGCAATCTAGGATCAGCAAAAGATGTGCATCCCACAAATGACAGGACTTTAACTGTCAGAGCCAGTGTGGTGTAGTGGTTAAGAGTGGTAGTCTCGTAATCTGGGGAACCGGGTTCGTGTCTCCGTTCCTCCACATGCAGCTGCTGGGTGACCTTGGGCTAGTCACACTTCTCTGAAGTCTCTCAGCCCCACTCACCTCACAGAGTGTTTGTTGTGGGGGAGGAAGGGAAAGGAGAATGTTAGCCGCTTTGCGACTCCTTCAGGTAGTGATAAAGCGGGATATCAAACTATTCAGAGGCCAGGTTAAAGAGGTGTGTCTTTAGTATATGGTGGAAGTTGCACAGTGAAGATGCTACAGCACATCTCTCGGGAGAGAATTCCATAATGTAGAGGCTGCCACAGAATCACAGAATTGTAGTGTTGGAAGGAATCTTTCTGCCAGCGTGGGGCTCGAACCCTGAGATTAAAGAGTCTTGTGCTCTACTGACTGAGATATCTCAGCCAGAAAAAGCTCTCTCCTGTGCCACCACGCCTTGTATTTCTAAATGTAAGCAGACACCCTGCGCTCCTTGGATGAAGGACAGTATATAAATTTAGTAACGAATAATAAGCATCATAATAAACGTGGCGGAGCTGCTCTTATTATCGTAGTTAAAGAGCAAGGCAAAAGCGCTCAGGGGTGTGGAGCAGGGCCAGTGGTCGGTGAAGGGTGTTCGAAGACTCCCAAGGGCCAGAAAGGAGGCATGGGGGGATGACTCCAGATTCAAACATTTAAACCCCCTGCAAATATGCCTTTGTCTTGACAACAAGGTATATGGGGGGGGGAGCTTTGCCCACTGGGTGTATGCGCCTGCCTAATCTGTAATAATCTGCTAATCCAATCTAATCAAAGATAATACGTTCACACTAAATAAATGAGATCCATTGCAAGCACGGTCCTCGTTTGTTTTCAGTCTCCAACTTCCAGCGCATGCAGCTGTTTGTCCAATTGCAGAGCAGCTTCGGGGGGGGGTGGATGTCTGAATCTGACCACCTCCTTGAGGATGTCAAACATTTTAGAATATATTGGTTTAGAAGCTTACTAAATTTAAACAGAAGCATTAACACGGCCCTTCGGCTCTCTTGACAGATATAAACTCTTCCTTGGGGGGATTGCGGTAATGCTGTCTAATCAGCTTAAGGAGTTAATTAAACAGCTGTCACTTAGCTTCTTAATTCTGAGACTTGATGCTAAATAAGATTTGAAATTAGTTATGCATGGCAGAGGCGTGAACCTTGACGCACTGGAGATGGCTCCCAGCCCAAGGCAGCAGGGAGAGAGAGAGAGAAGACATTGCTTTAGGTGCGGTGTAAATCGACAGTTGCAAGATTCTACAAGGGGGTAAACTGAGGCATTTGCTCTGGTCTCAGCATAGGCAGTGAGCCTCTCAATACAGTATAAGTAGAGCCCAGCTGGAGCTGACCAAAGGCTAGTCTACCCCAGCAAAGGCTGTTCTCCCCAGGCGCAAGCCACATGGGGACATGAAACAGCAGAACATGAGGGAAATAGCCTTCCTTCACTCTTCCCCAGCCAATTGTCACATGCTTTGCTCCAGGGGGTGGCACTATCTGTCAGCCACCTCCTCTCCCTTTGTGTTAGGCTGCCTTTACACAGCAGTTTGTTCCATTTCCTAAACTGTTGATTTCCACATTATATTTGAGCTTTCACATCTAAAAGCCACTGTCATGGTCCGGGTTATAGGCAGTCGGAGTCACGGCTTGGTATGTTGGGACCAGGGTAGCAGGAAAGAGCAGTCCAGGGTCAGCCGTCCAGGGGTCAGGAAGCCAAGAGTCCAAGAGTCAGGAAACCAGGAGTCAGGAAGCCAAAGCACAGCTAGGTGAGTAGCGTGTTGCTGTGGCAAAGAGCCAGAGAATAAGGCTGGTCTTATATACTCCTCCCGGCCCTTGCCACCAGGTGCTACGAGTCTTCTGTCAAGCCTCACCTGTGCGGCCGCACCTTCCCCTTCCAGGCCAAACTCAGGAAGGTCCCAGTCCTGCAAGGCCCAGTCACAGGGCCTGGCTCCTGCACGCACTCCTGACAGCCACTTCTGGAAATCTAGCAGATGTCCTGTGCTTATTCCCGTGTTAATCGCTTCCTGGAAAAAATCCATCTGCAACCACATTGACACAGAAAATTGCAGGGGTAAGGTGATGAAATTTGGGGTGGCAGGCCAGCATAGAGTTCTTTCCTGCCATTTCCATGGGTGAGTCATGGGAGAAAGAAGCACACCTGTGTGGGAAGGTTGGGGGGTGTTGTGCTGTTGTCCGATGACCACGCCTAAGAGTGTGAATGAAATTTAGCACAATGTGTATTGGTCAAAAAGCCACAATTCCTCAACACAAGCAGGCAACTTAGTGTGAAAGGTACATTGGAAAATGGAGCATCATGATCAGGAAAACTATCCCCTACACCAGAATACATCCTCAGTGTTGCCTTTGCTAAATATGGGAGGGAGGAGGATGGGGACTAACCCAGAATTAGCTGAGATTGATCCACATATTGTTGGTTCCTCCTTTCTTCTGCTCTACAGTCCTAATGGCCACCAGTCTCCATTGACAGTGCCTCTGATCAGCCCTCATGACTTATAGCCATTGACCGCCGTATCCTTCATGAATTGTCTAGTCCAGGAGTCAGCAAACTTTTTCAGCAGGGGGCCAGTCCACTTTCCCTCAGACCTCGTGGGGGGGCTGGACTATATTCTGGGGGTGGTGGAGAAATGAATGAATTCCTATGCCCCACAAATAACCCAGAGATGCATTTTAAATAAAAGGACACATTCTACTCATGTAAAAACACCAGGCAGGCCCCACAAATAACCCAGAGATGCATTTTAAATAAAAGGACACATTCTACTCATGTAAAAACATGCTGATTCCCAGACCATCCGTGGGCCAAATTTAGAAGGCCATTCGGCCGGATCCGGCCCCCGGGCCTTAGTTTGCCTACCCATGGTCTAGTCTGCAAGTCGGCAAGCTGGCAGCCATCACTGCATCTTGTATCAGTCAGCTGCATTGCTCATCTGCATGCCATTTGGACCTCATCTAGTCTGCCTTGTATCTCCCACCACCCAAAACATAAGAAGAGCTCTGCTGGATCAGGCCAGTGGCCCACCTAGCCCAGCAACCTGGTCCCACAATGGCCGACCAGATCCCTGAGGAAAAACTGCAGGTGGGATCCTGCGATTTCCAGCCGTTGCTCTTCAGAAGCATCGCTGCCTCCTCAGCTTTGTTGGAACATCTCAGATTCAAGCAGTAAGAAGCAGAGAGAGAGATCTCGTCCACTTTATCCATGCCACACATAATTTTGCATGCCCCTATTATGCCCAGCTTTCTGGGCCCCCCTAAACTAAAAAGCTGCAAATGCTTCTCATAGACCTGGGATCATTTTTGTTGCCCTCTTCTCTCGCTTTTTCAGTTTTATAATATAATTTTTGAGGTCCAGTGACCAGGACTGGAGACATGCCTCTGCACTGGGTATACCCTGCATAACAGAGGTGAATCGGGTGGTTCAGGGCAGATTCACATTCCCAAGTCACCTCATTAACAAGGCGTGTTGAGGCAGGTCAGGGAGTCTCCAGTGGTTCAAGAAGCTGTTAACTTTGGTTTTTCTAACGTTAAAGCTACAATTCCCAGATATCCCTGGGAAGCGGTTTGATTGTTCAACTGCTCTGGGAATTCCAACTTTGTGAGGGGAGTAGGATCCTCCTAACCACTCTGAGGGGACGCAGGTGGCGCTGTTGGTTAAACCACTGAGCCTAGGACTTGCTGATCAGAAGGTTGGCAATTTGAATCCCTGTGACGGGGTGAGCTCCCGTTGCTCGGTCCCTGCTCCTGCCAACCTAGCAGTTCAAAAGCACATCAAAGTGCAAGTAGATAAATAGCTACCGCTCCGGCGGGAAGATAAACGACATTTGCGTGCACTGCTCTGGTTTGCCAGAAGCGGCTTAGTCATGCTGGCCACATGACCTGGAAGCTGTACACCAGCTCCCTCAGCCAATAAAGCGAGATGAGCGCCGCAACCCCAGAGTTGGTCACAACTGGACTTAATAGTCAGGGGTCCCTTTACCTTTAACCACTCTGAGCACCCTTAGCAAACTACAGCTTCCAGGATTCTTTGGGGAAAGCCATGACTCTTTAATGTGATATGATACCGTACTGTGCACAATGGGCCTTACTCCTAGCTATGGGGAACAGCTGTGGCTCAGTGTTAGAGCTACAAAAAGTCCACAGCTTCCCCATTCCTGGTGTCGACCATATTGTATTTGATTGTTCTGACTCCTTATAAAGAAGCTTTCTATGTTCCTCTGTGCCCTTAGAGATTCAGCTTTGGGCAGGCAAAGACCAGTTCTTATCACTTCAACTACCCCCAAGACTTTCATAAAGGAAAGGCTATTTTCTTCTTTCTTCAGCCTACTCTGTTTGCTAGCCGCTCAGTCACAGATCGCCCTCCTAGCCAATGGGAGTTCATTGCCAAGACTGTCCTCGGAACTTAAACAAATACATCTGTATTGTGTACTGCAATCTGCTGTCTCGCTAATGTGTTGGAACATTTTGATGATGTTTTAATGGCTCTTTAATTCTGTGTTGTATTAAGGAAAGAACCGCAGCAGATTATACTTAATGCTAATGTGTTTATCCACAGGCTCCCCACATATTAATTGCTTGGAGAACAAATATTAAAAACTCACTTAAAATATATGTGAGCAGTTTGCAATTCCACGAGGTCCTACAGGCTTCCTGCTTATTCTTATCTGGCGGGGGACAGGACTGTTATAGAGGCTGCGCAAATTAAGCACAGTCTTGCTAGCATAGAAAATATTGTACGCCTTTCCTAGAAATGTGTTTTTCGCACACTGTAGCTCAATTGGTCCCAAGGTCATTTTGGACAAACTTTTGCTATGGTGCTGGAAGGCTTAGGCCAGGCATAAGCGAACTCCAGCCCTCCAGATGTTTGGGACTACAATTCCCATCATCCCTGACCACTGGTCCTGTTAGGTAGCGATGATGGGAATTGTAGTCCCAAACATCTGGAGGGCCGGAGTTTGCCTATGCCTGACCTATAGGAAGCCTGAAATCAGGACCTGAGTGAAACAGTGCTTTCCCCAACTGTGGTTCCCAACAACTAGTGTTCACAGGCTTACTGCTTCCAACTATGTAAGCAGAACATAGCAATCATGCATAGTCTTACCCTCTGTGAATTTGTCTTGTCCTCTTTTCAGGTCATCCAGGGGGTGTTTGGTTTCACCTGAGTTGAATGCTGCTCTGATGCTGCTCTGATCAAATTCAGATTATTTCAAGATTCTTTTAGGTTTCAAAAAATGACAGCATTGGGAGGTCCTGTCATGGGTTTGCTACATCTGTTTTGGCCCTAAGAGGGACACCATGGAGACACAATGCAGATATTGCTGAACTACAACTCCCATCAACCCCTGCTTTCCGGGCCTAATGAGAGTTGTAGCTCAGCAACTTCCCAAGGACCAAAGGTTCCCCACTCCTGGTGTTATGTAAATATCTTCACTCTGTAATTTCTCCTCATCCTGTACAAATAATGACCACCCCTCCCTTACTTTAATGAGTATGTGTGAGGTATAAAATTCTGTGCGCCCAAATCAATCTCTTTGTATTGGCTATATGAAAATAACTGACATCTCCTTTTTATTTCAAAACAAATTTGATGGGGAAAATCCACTTTTTCTAGGCAGCCTCGCCAGGGCTATTCATCCCCCCTGGATCATCATGTCCCTTAATCCTCTGTTAGTTATGGATGAGGGGTACAATATTTCTTCAAAAGAGTCAGTTATCATCTTAGCATTCCCTCTTCCCTTTGGGAGGGACTGTTTAGATTTCATCTTCTTTAATGTGCTGGGAAATCTCTGTCTGGGCTAAACAAGTATTTGTTTCTTCAGAATGAAATAATTTCATTCCCCAGGGGATCCCCTATGCCTTTAAAGGAATGAAAAAAGAACCATTTCCAAAGATCCCACCCACTGCTTAATCTGGTCCAAGTGTTTGCTGTGGAATGAGAAAGGCATGCTTGATTGGGGAAGGAAGGAATCCTTCAATCACACGCTATAATAGAAGGGGCTTAGTGGTTTATAACATCATTAATACACAGTTGCCTACCTAAAGCCTCTGTTTTCTACTGGCAGGCGCGACAGCTGATAATTCCCTCAGTTTGGAACTGTCTTTATGTATCGAAACAGAGGTGGGAAACCTTTTTCAGCCTAAGGTCCACATTCCATTCCGGCAAACCTTCTGAGGGCCACAAATATTTTCAGATCACCCCTTCGGGCCAGGGGCAAAAGTGGGCTGAACGATGAATGTAAATTTTATCTTCACACCGTATGCTAGTTCATACCCCTCAACTGTCCCAGGAAAACTGGGGCAGCCTGTTTTGTCACACGAGAGCACGGCAGGCATTTGGGGCGCTGTGATCTTGCACAATCTCACGCTGTGATCTCGCCCTAGAAAAAAAGCCCTTTTTTGTGGCCGTGATCATGTATAGGTCATGTGACTCGCCCAGGAGTGCATTGCGGAAAACACACATCCTGCTTTTTGACCTGCATATGTTGGTAAAAAAGTAATGGGACCCCTGACATTAGGTCCAGTTGTGGCCGACTCTGGGGTTGCGGCGCTCATCTCGCTTTATTGGCCGAGGGAGCCAGCGTACAGCTTCCGGGTCATGTGGCCAGCATGACTAAGCCGCTTCTGGCGAACCAGAGCTGCACACGGAAACGCCGTTTACCTTTCCGCCGGAGCGGTACCTATTTATCTACTTGCACTTTGATGTGCTTTCGAACTGCTAGGTTGGCAGGAGCAGAGACCGAGGAACGGGAGCTCACCCCGTCGCAGGGATTTGAACCGTCGACCTTCTGATCGGCAAGTCCTAGGCTCTGTGGTTTAACCCACAGCGCCACCCGCGTTCCTTCGCGCATGTTGGAGGGTAAGCTAATTTCAACACACAGCTCCCTGCATCCAAGAAAGAAAGAGTTCAAGGCGACATTCCAGCCAGGCAAAAACTCTTGAGTGTCAGTCAGGGGTCTGGCCCCACTGGACCCCTCAGCCTCATGTCTCCCACCCTTGTCCTTTAAAATCATCAATGCACAGCTGTTTGCGGAGTACCTGTGTTTTTTCATTGGTGATCAGCAATATTCCCCGTGCTCAGTTCTGAACTGACTCAATAATTATGAACTTTCTCATTAAGCTTTAGAGTCGGCCCCACTCGCCCACCACATTCGTATTGTTGGCATATGCACGTAGATCACTCCATATGCCATATTGCTCCCTGGGAACTGCGGCTTCCAGAAACGGCCTGGGATGGAGAGTTACATGGAAATTCCACCATTCATCCCTTCCCAAAGCAAATATGTATGGGAATGGGAGAGAGCTTCAAGAATGGGGCAGGGCAGCACCCACATAAAAAGTTTGCAAGAGGCAATTGAGAGAACTGACCCCAATGAAGAAGTTACAGCTTAGTCAGGTGGTCTGGGCCCTGTGTTTTAGAATAGGGAGTGTGATTGTCCATCCCATACATGTAGTGTGTGTGTGGGGGGTGCATGTAGCTCTTCCCCCACAAATGCATCTTTTAAAAAAATAAAAAATGAAAGTTTTAATGTTTTAAATGTTTAAAAAATTATTGATGGTTCCTATCTGCCCCCACACTGTGATGCTGTGATAGCATAAAAGAATGTTGTTGTTGTTGTTTTTAAAAAAATAATGCCCCCACAATTATGCCTGCAGGGGAAAAAAACATTTTTTAAAAATGCATTTATTTATTTTAAAAATGCTTGTCGCTGTGACGACAAAAGATAATCTGCAAGACACTATTGCAAACTACATGCTAGCCCAGGGGTCAGCAACCTTTTTCAGCCGTGGAGCGATCCACTGTCCCTCAGACCTTGCGGGGGGTGGGGGGGCTATATTTTGGAAAAAAAATGAATGAATTCCTATGCCCCACAAATAACCCAGCGATGCATTTTAAATAAAAGCCCACATTCTACTCATATAAAAACACCAGGTAGGCCCCACAAATAACCCAGAGATGCATTTTAAATAAAAGGACACATTCTACTCATGTAAAAACACGCTGATTCCCGGACCGTCCGCTGGCTGGATTGAGAAGGAGACTGGGCCGCATCCGGCCCCCAGGCCTTAGGTTGCCTACCCCTGAGCTAGACCGATCCAGGAGGAACAATACTCAACCCCCCAGTTGCTGGGAAGTCATATTTCATGTTTTTGAGTTCAACAGTCACTAAAGCACTGAGCTTTATTTCAGGGTTGGGGAGGAATTCAATTTTGTTGGCATTTTAATGAGAAAAATGACAGTTTTGCACTTCTTGGACCAATATGCAAAATGAGACAAAGCTACCCTTCAAAATTCATGCTTCTCCAAAATTTGGGACGCATTTCTCCAACCAAACAAGGAAAGTGTGCATATCTATTAGTGAAAACAGCATACACTAATGAATTGTATGTGGTGGGGGAGTGCTTACCAAAAAGGACGTGTATGTTGGTCAAAACTGCATAGCAAAAAAATTTGATAAATCCATGCTGAAATATTGGTATTTTCATGAGGATTTTAATAATAATAATAATACAGTCATATCTCATGTTATGGCCGCTTCAGTTTACGTGTTTTCGGGTTGCAGACTGCAGGAAACCTGGAAGTACCAGAATGGGTTACTTCTGGGTTTTGCCGTTCGCACATGCGCAGAAGTGCCAAATCACCCCGGAGCCTGCACAGATGTGCAACTTCAGGATGCGAACGCTGCGGGTTGCGGACATGCCTCCATCACGGATTACGTCCGCAACCCAAGGTTCCACTTTAATAATAATAATAATAATAATAATAATAATAATAATAATAATAATAGCACATTCCTGTAGAAATGAACTGAACTGAACTGAAAACTGGGGGTGGGGTAGAAACTGAGAGGTCCAAAACTGATAGATTCACCTATCCCTACAACTGTAAAGTTCTACTTCAGCTGCCAGTCCCGTCAGCTTCTGTATGTGGAATCCCTAGTTGTAATGGCTAACTCCTTAGTAAAAAGGATATGGTGTGGTCTGGAAGGTTGAGCTTGTAGACAAATCTTCAAATAAATGGATGGATGAAATTTGATTCATTAATAAGTTGCTCACCAGAAGAACTCAAACCACCTTCTGTTCACTTGTCTTTGGGAGACATGTTATCCTGAGCATCATCTCAATACTCCAGACTTTCTTCATTTTAGTATCATGTCACTGACTCCCTCCAAGGTTTGAAGAACATTGTTGTTAGCGTCACAAGTCTGCTGTTGCAATTGCTCCTATATGCTTGGCATTTTTAGATATATTCTTTCCAAGGTGTATAAACAAGACACAAGGTTCATCCATGGATGGATGGATGGATGGATGGATGGATGTGACCTTTGGAATGTTTTGATCATTTTACATAAGTTGGTTTGTCTAAACGTTCTGCCTGTATAAAAATAAATAAATAAAAAGGAAAATTTAGAATCCACAGAGCACTTTTAGAGGGTTCAAAATCCTTAATATCCACGAGTTTTCTAATCCTTTTGTAAAGTTACTGTTATCCTCATTTTATAAATCGGGGTGTCAAGGCAGTAGCAATGCCAGCTCAGGATCACCACTGTGCAGTGTGGACGGGGCTTTCATAATGCAGCTGAACTTTGCACATTTATTCAGAGGTCAGTTGCACTGAACTCAGTGGGGTGTACGTCTGATGGAAAAGGTTCAGGATCCCTGAGAGAAACAAGGTTGGAGAATGCATCCGTTGGTTCATACCTGTCTGAAGCCTCGGAGTCTTTATCTTCTTTCTTTTGAACCAGGACAAAGGAACCCTGTTCCTTTAAGATGTTCAAAGATCTCCCCGTTTTTTTATCTGTCTCATATTAGATTAAAAAGACTGGTGTTTATTCCCCCCCCACCAGACGAGAAAGTAGGAAAAGTCAACTTCTGACCGACTTAATTCACAAGCCCTTAGGTTCTCTTCCACAAGTAAAATCATATCATGTTTCAAACCCTGCAGTGCAAGCTATTTACATGAGAAATTGCCACTCCGGGGGCAAATGGGTTGCAAACCTTCAATCATAGGAACCATATGAAATCAAGATTTGCTTGTTCTGCATGTGGGCCTTGATTTTAAATGCCTTGGAATTCTGAATAAGAAAGACATTTCTCTCTTTTTAACCCAGGGTGCAAATCAGTAGTAACTTCAGTGGAGACAATGAAACTACTTTGGGGTTACACTAGGGTGCAACGCAGAAAGGATCGTTTAGCTTCCATTGTGTGATTCAGAGGCTATCCAAATAGGCTGAGCTAAGGGGTGCTGAATGTGTCAAGTACAGTTCAGCCATTGTTTTGAATGTCTTAAGAATAATGCTGGTGACCAGGTGGGTTCATTAGAGAGAGAGAACTCCAAGAAGAAAAGAACATAGGAAGAGCACGGTGGATTGAACAATGGTCCTTCTAGTCCTGCACTCTCAGTTCCCAAACTGGCCAACCAGATATCCACAAACAGAACTTGAGCTCAACAACATTCCCCGCCCCCACCTGCAGTTTCTGCCAGCTGGTATTCAGAAGCACGCTGCCTCCAACTGTGGTCTTTTGGCACCATCCGCTGGCATTAGGATGGGCACTCTGTACATGCTCTAATAAAAACCCCACTGTGTTTAGTAGGACTTATTCTTAGTTAAATGTGTTTAGCCTAAATGAGAGTGGATATTGCTAAATACAAAAGAAATTATTGGGCAGGCTGCACCGAAAGAAAGCAGGGCTATTCTCCCCTTTGACAGTACAAATGCATGGGTAGTTTCTGGCTGTCTCTAGCACTAATCAGAATGCATAGTCACCTTGTAAGGCAAAGAAAAGGATTCTAGTCCTTATGATAACATAGTCAGACATTCATTTTAGGTGATGAAATTTCCCAGAAGGTTTTTTTCCTGAGAAAAATTATTCCGGCTGTTATTCAATGTTACTCCTATTCAGAGTAGAGACATCAAAATTAATGGACCTAAATTACTAATGTCTGAAATGAATCTGTCCATAATAATTTGGAACTGTTGTGAGCCTTCCTCCAGCCAGCTGAAAATGGTGTGCCTTGTCTTTTAGGAAGCAGAGATATTGAACACTGCCATTCTCACCGGGAAGACTGTTGCTGTCCCTGTCAAGGTGGTCTCAGTGGAGGAGGATGGAACCGTCACTGACCTCCTAGAATCTGTGGAGTGCAGGTCCTCTGATGAAGACGTGATTAAGGTAGGGCTTTATGTTATGGCATTACAAATGAACCCACACACATTTCTAGCACAAAACAACTGCTTCTTTCCCTAGGGATTTAAGAAGGCATCATTTTCCATTCCACCCTGTATTGGTCAAATGTCCTCTGTGGCAAAATTGCATAACTTGCATAATTTTAGTTATGGAAATTACTTAAGTTTCATTGTTATTACCTTATTTCTCCCCATTCGTTACAACGCAGAACACAATTCAGTGTGTGTGTGTGTGTGTGTGTGTGTGTGTGTGTGTGTAATCAATTATGTATCATTTGTGGACCGAATGCAACGACCAGCAGGTGACTTCCTTTGAGGAGCGGCTGTTGCAGGGGCACAGCAAAGTCTGCCTGTTGCCTCCTGAAATATACTCAGAGTCGCAAAGTGATTTCATGCTCTTTTTCAGCTCATAGTGGTGAGGAGGAATGAATGAATGTCCCCTCACAGTATCTGCTTTATATACATTATTTACACAATGGGCTGCACATGATTGGCTAATTCCGGAATTCTACTGTAAGCCAATCAGGTTGTGGATTCACTTCTATCTGGAGCAGGATTGGGTGGTTCCTGCCAACCAATCATACTGCTGCATTGTTCTAGGACCAATCAGACTGCTGCATTCTGAATCCTATTGTTCTAGGACTAATCAGACTGCTGCAATTTGGATCCTATTGTTCTAGGACCAATCAGGCTGCTTCAGTTTGGATCCTATTCAACTCAGTACATAACACCTCCCATGCAACGCTTGCAAGGAGGTTGGGTGCACAATCCCTGCCTTGCCCCGGGCACTGCCAGTACACACTATGGCACTGCATTCTCATGTGCACCTCTCTCTGTCCTCCATTCAGGCAACTAATAAATGTGTGTAAGGACAGATTCCAACCATGCAAAAACACTCAAGGGGGGTACAAAGCAGGGCCAGTAAGTGTGTTTGGTTGGGGTATTGTCTGGGCAGAGTTCTGAGGGGCCACATTTAGCCCCTGGGCCTAAGGTTCTCCACTGTTGCTCACCCCAACACGTTATCTCCCTCTCTGATCCATCATCTCCAGCAGTCTCTCTTTTCCACTCATTCTCTGTCACTCAGCCCATCATTCCCTTCCACTATCCAACTGTCCGTCACTCTTCCATTACCTGTCATAAATGTCTCTCTCCCCCGCTCCCTTTTCTCCCCTACTTCAAAAATAGCACTTGTTCCCCAGTAAAAGTGTTTAGCATCAGGGCAGCAGAAGCCCATTATATTTACAATAAAGGAATTTCTGACTAAGTATCAGGAAAAACTTTCTGACAGGAAGAGCTGTACGACAGTGGAATGGTCTTCCTCATTGGAGCTTTATAAGCAGAGGTTAGATGGCCATCTGCCATGTATGATCTTGTTGAGATTCCTGCATTGGAGGGGATTAGACCAGTCGACACTCAGGGTCCCTTCCACCTCTGCAGTTCTGAGATTCTATATTTCTGTAGACCCAATTGTCCTATGGTTTAAGGGAGCTCAGATCGTTATTGCTGCTGCTTATATTTGTTTGATGTTATTTTACAAAAGGTCCGAAAGCAACTTTAAAACATTAGAATAGATTCTATTTACTATTATTATTATTATTATTATTATTATTATTATTATTATTATTATTATTATACTTTAAAATATTAAAGTAAAGAATAGCTTCACGGTTAAAATCCATAACACACAATAAAACATAAGAACAATGAGAGGGTTCATCCACCAACAAGTCTCTTCTTCTGCTCTTAACATCAGTAGAGCACCATGTTGACTTCAATGTGAAGGACTGCCTCCTTCCCTACAGATCCTCTTGGGCAGGCATAGGCAAACTCGGCCCTCCAGATGTTTTGGGACTACAACTCCCATCATCCCTAGCTAACAGGACCAGTGGTCAGGGATGATGGGAGTTGTAGTCCCAAAACATCTGGAGGGCCAAGTTTGCCTATGCCTGCTCTTGGGTGTTGAGATCAACAGAAGGGGCCCTCTTGGTAGTTCTGCCAACCTCAGAAGGTCAGGGTGGCGGCAGCCCAGGAGAGGGCCTTGTCTGTGGCAGCCCCTCAGTTATGGAACTCCCTGTCCATGGAGATGCACCTGGCACCTCTATTATACAGGTTTTGGCCTTTGACACCTGAGATGCATATTTTTAGGACTCATCCTATTTTTGTGATATTTAGTTGTTTTAAACTGTTTCTAATTTTGTATTTTAAATGGCTGCGACTGATCTTGGGACCTTAGGGTGCAGGGCAGGGAAATAACAACAACAACAGCTGTTGCTGCTGCTTTAAACCTCAGGTAATTTGGTGTCTCAAAAGAACTCCATGATAGGTCACCTGAGCTTCTTCGAGCAAAGGTTGGACCCAAATACAATAAATTTGACTGAAAGGCAATGGACAAGAAATTTTTGAATGTTATGCTTGGTGCCAGCCAAGCTGAAGCAGTTTGGTTGTGGTGGTAACCATGGGAACAGATGGAGCTGCTTTATACCGGGTCAAACTGTTGATTTGTCTAGCCCCGGGTTGTCTACTGTGACTGACAGCAGGCAGCTCTCCAAGGACTAAGACAGAGAAGGGTCTTTCCCTGTGATCCTTTGGGACTCAGCCTGAGACATTTTGCATGCAAATCAGGTGCTGTGCCATTGAGATCAGGGCTGTCTCTGTCTTAAGCATATGCGGTGCCGGAGTGCAAAGATCCGCCTGGCGCCCGCCCCCCCAGTTGCCCAGTCCCAGGCACGCAGGAGAGGGGAACCAGCCAGCCACCTCAGCATCTCGCTGGCTTGGTCGCCCCCAAACACGCAGAGCCTCCCACAGCAGAAGAACCCGCTGTGGTGCTCCAGCTGACAGGCGGGCATTTCCCTGAACTCAACTCTTGGGCCCCGGACTCTCAGCCTGGCACCCCTGAGAGCCTGGCGCCGGAGTGCCCCGCACCCCTAGTGCCTATGGGTAAGACAGCCCTGCTTGAGATCTTGCCCCTCCCTGTTAAATCAGTCCTAAGTATTTATCAACCCTCCTATTGAACCTTTGGCTTGTTCTCAGCCCCACTGTTTGCACGCAAACTGGCACTCTCTGATGTATACAGTGTGTGTGTGTGTGTGTGTGTGTGTGTGTGTAAAACAGTTACATTTACAGCTACCACGCTGGGAATATCTGATTAAAGACGCCTTTCTCTGTATCTTAATCCGGGTGGCTTTATAAATCTGCCACTGATTTGGAAAATGGATTTGCTTAATGTATATTTAAGGGGAAAGTGGAGGAGAAGGGGGGGGGGACACAAACACACAAACGCAAGGGGGCTCCGTTGGGTTCTTCGGTTACATTTCCGATGGATTTGTCTTTTATTTCTTGGACCTTGAAAATGTAGGTCATCATCCAGTACAGGGCTAGCAAATGTGATTTCCTCCAGATGTTGGTGACTACAATTCCTATGATGTTGAACCTTTGGCCGTGCTGGCTGAGGCTCATGGGACTTGTACTCACCACCATCTAGAGGGCATCCCATTGGCTAGCCCGGATCTAGTATGTGGCCTGTGTACATTAATACATACATGCATGCATAACTTTATTTTTATGCTGCCTTTCAAACCACGCTCCAGGAGGCTTACAACATTTTTAAAAAATACATGATTTTGCAAAGTTTTTTGCAGATAAAATCGCCCAGATTCGGGAAGAAGTAGACTCCACCGTGGGAGCAGGGCCGGGGCGGGAGAGTGCTAGAGTTCTGTCTAGTCAAGTTGAGTGGGATCAATTTCAATCTGTTACCTCCGAGGATGTGGACAGGCTGCTTGGACGAGTGAAACCAACCACCTGTCTCCTGGATCCTTGCCCATCCTGGCTTATAAAAGCTAGCCGGGAAGGACTGGGCGATGGGCTTCGTGGGGTGGTGAATGCTTCCCTCCGTGAGGGAGCCTTCCCAGACCCGCTGAAAGAGGCGGTTATTAAACCGCTTCTTAAAAAACCATCTTTAGATGCGGCCACGATGGCCAACTATCGCCCAGTCTCAAATCTTCCATTCCTGGGCAAGGTGATTGAGCGAGTGGTTGCTGAACAACTCCAGGCACGCCTGGAAGAAGCGGACCATTTGGATCCCTTCCAGTCGGGATTCAGGCCTCATCATGGGACTGAAACTGCCTTGGTCGCACTGGTTGATGATCTCCGGCGGGCTAGGGACAAAGGTGAGAGCTGTTTCCTAGTTCTGCTGGATCTCTCAGCGGCGTTTGATACCATCGACCATAGCATCCTTCTGGACCGTCTTGAGGGGCTGGGAGCTGGGGGCACTGTTATACAGTGGTTCCGCTCCTTCCTCCTGGGCCGTGTTCAGAAAGTGGTGGTGGGGGATGAGTGTTCAGACCCTTGGGCCCTCACTTGTGGGGTGCCTCAGGGTTCTGTCCTCTCCCCCATGCTTTTTAACATCTATATGAAGCCGCTGGGAGAGATCATCAGGAGGTTTGGGCTGGGTGTTCATCAGTATGCGGATGACACCCAGCTCTACCTCTCTTTTAAATCAGAACCAGTGAAGGCGGTGAAGGTCCTGTGTGAGTGTCTGGAGGCGGTTGGAGGATGGATGGCGGCTAACAGATTGAGGTTGAATCCTGACAAGACAGAAGTACTGTTTTTGGGGGACAGGAGGCGGGCAGGTGTGGAGGATTCCCTGGTCCTGAATGGGGTAACTGTGCCCCTGAAGGACCAGGTGCGCAGCCTGGGAGTCATTTTGGACTCACAGCTGTCCATGGAGGCACAGGTCAAATCTGTGTCCAGGGCAGCTGTTTACCAGCTCCATCTGGTACGTAGGCTGAGACCCTATCTGCCTGCGGACTGTCTCGCCAGAGTGGTGCATGCTCTGGTTATCTCCCGCTTGGACTACTGCAATGCGCTCTACGTGGGGCTACCTTTGAAGGTGACGCGGAAACTACAACTAATCCAGAATGCGGCAGCTAGACTGGTGACTGGGAGCGGCCGCCGAGACCATATAACACCGGTCTTGAAAGACCTGCATTGGCTCCCAGTACGTTTCCGAGCACAATTCAAAGTGTTGGTGTTGACCTTTAAAGCCCTAAACGGCCTCGGTCCAGTATACCTGAAGGAGCGTCTCCACCCCCATCAGTCTGCCCGGACGCTGAGGTCCAGCGCCGAGGGCCTTCTGGCGGTTCCCTCACTGCGAGAAGCAAAGCTACAGGGAACCAGGCAGAGGGCCTTCTCGGTAGTGGCGCCCGCCCTGTGGAACGCCCTTCCAGCAGATGTCAAAGCGATAAACAACTATCTGACATTCAGGAGACATCTTAAGGCAGCCCTGTTCAGGGAAGTTTTTAACGTGTGACATTTTACTTTATTTTTGGTTTTTATGGAAGCCGCCCAGAGTGGCTGGGGAGGCCCAGCCAGATGGGCGGGGTATAAATAATAAATTATTATTATTATTATTATTATGGCTACAACATAAAAATTGTCATAAACAATAAATAAGACATTTAAAAAATATGCAACGAAATGGAACAATTTCTGCATAGAATCATGGAGTTGGAAAGGACCCAAGGGTTGTCTAGTCCAATTCCCTGCAATGCAGGACTCAGACATAAGTCACAAGATCTAAAATAACGATATAAAAAACCCCAACAGCAGCAACAGCACCCCAGCCCAAGAGTCTGTTCAGCAACCTCATCTTTCGTAGCTGGAGTCAGTCAGGACCCTGCCCTCCCAGGCCAGGTGGAAATGCCCTGCAAGCCAGGGAGCTGGTCCTCCAGAACTCACAGCCAAGATGGTCTCCAGTCTCTTCTGCAGCCTCAGCTTTCATAGCTGGAGTCAGTCAGGACCCTGCCCTCCCAGGCCAGGTGGAAATGCCCTGCAAGCCAGGGAGCTGGTCCTCCAGAACTCACAGCCAAGATGGTCTCCAGTCTCTTCTGCAGCCTCAGCTTTCATAGCTGGAGTCAGTCAGGACCCTGCCCTCCCAGGCCAGGTGGAAATGCCCTGCAAGCCAGGGAGCTGGTCCTCCAGAACTCACAGCCAAGATGGTCTCCAGTCTCTTCTGCAGCCTCAGCTTTTGTAGCTGGAGTCAGTCAGGGCCTGCCCTCCAGGAGCACATCCTAGGCACGGTGGCGAGAGAACTGCACCCAGAGGTGTGTTCATTTCGAAGAATCGCTTCATTTCAGTTTGTGGATTGGTTTCAGAAGTGCAGAAGAAGTTAAGTTCACCTGAAAATGCAAGCCCCGTGAATTTCTGCCCCCATCCCTAACGTCAACAAAACACCTTTCAGTTGAGAGTTTAACCTTGCAATGAATATGTGGGATTTGTGCCTTGCTAATTTTTGGCAAAAAAGGGAAGAAAGTTGTTTTGCGTGTGCACAGAGGGAGCAGAGAGCAGCAATAGCAAACAGGGACAGAACGAAACCAGCTCCACATCTCATTAGCAGCTCAGCTGAAATGTTTATGACTATGTCTTGGGCAGGTAATGGTCATTTGCGTGGCTCTAGAAACCGGGGGAAGCTGTCCTAATGACCTGTTTTGCAAACCTGTCAAATGGGCATAGTCTCCTGATGTCTTAAATAATTGGGGGTTTTCTGGTGGTGATGGCTGCTGTTGTTTAAGGCTCTTTAAGTAAGCTAGACACATCTGTGAGAGCCAATTAGTGAGAGCCAGGGTGAAGGGGGCAGTTCTGATCTCTCTTTGTGCTCACTGCAGCACAAGGAGAGCGGTGGCTCCTTTCTCGTGGAAGAGAAAATAAGATGGGGCACAAATCCATTTTGCCTGCAAGAGATGGATCCAGAGATGGGGCAATGCTAGAGGGTAGCCAGAGGGTCCTTTGCAAGGGGGTCCCTAGATCTCCTGCCCCTTCAAAACTTTTGTTTTTTATCATTTTAATGCTTGGCTATGATCCTTTCTTGTTACATTGCTGTGTGTGCGATTGGCAGATAGAAAAGGGGGGGAGCTAGTGAATGATTGTAATGGTTGGATAGAATGGAGGTTTAGGAAATTGTTGTATTAATAGTGTGTTTTACGTTAGCTGGGATTTTACATTATTATGCTTGTCTGTGCTCTCTTATTTAATTTATATTGATATTGTTATAGGTTAGGTGGTGGGACCCCCCTAAATCCTATAAATTAATAGCTGGTAGGATTTTGATTATTTGGGAGATGAAGGGACTATACAAGCTGCAGAGGAAATACAAAATATGCAGAATGACCTGGCCAAGCTAGGGCCACTGAGAAACAACATAGGACCATTGAGAGCCATTGGCAATGCTAGAGAACTGTCCTTCCTCCCTGCCCTGATGTATGAATGGAGACTGGGGATTTGGAAGGTTGCCAGGATAAGCGGGTGTGAGGCGACAGGGGAAAAGAGCCATTAGCAAGGTGTGCTGGGAAGAAGGAGTAGGAAGAACAAGGAGAGATCCATCTTGGGCAGGCTGGCTGAAGGCAGGCTGGGATAAATGCCTTGCACCCCAATGCTGCACTGCTGTGGTGAACAAGCCCCTCTTAGGGTGACCATGCTGTAAGAGCTGGATTCCTTCCATCTATATTTAGCTGTAAATATGTCAACTGCCAAGCTAGCAGTTCGAAAGCACGTCAAAGTGCAAGTAGATAAATTGGTACCGCTCTGGCGGGAAGGTAAAACGGCATTTCCGTGCACTGCTCTGGTTTGCCAGAAGCGGCTTAGTCATGCTGGCCACATGTACACCGATTCCCTCGGCCTATAGAGTGAGGTGAGCCCCGCAACCCCAGAGTCGGTCATGACTGGACCTAATGGTCAGGAGTCCCTTTACCTTTATGTCAATAAATGATATTTCTTAAAGCTACAACAGCCTCTGCTGCATCTTCAATTCTGCAAAGGAGCACAGACCCTGGGCCAAGACCCCTGGAATGGTGTGCACAGCTTGGCAAGGACTGGGTTGGCGGCAGCCTATAACAATACTCTGCTTTTGGATATGGAAATTGTTTATGTAGTTCAGCTTTAATGGCTGCTTCTTAGGGAAATGGTGGAAAGGGAAGAAGGTTTAACCATTTCCCCAGCACCCTTTTTCTAATGAAATTGTCCACCCCCTCCCCTACCTTACACTCCTGTTTGTCCACACTAGCAACCGCATGTGCCCCCTGCATTGTGGTGCCGGTCAAAATTCGTCCCCTTCCCCCTGTTGCGTGGCTGATAGTTGTTGTAACACAGAGGCAGGCAATTCATTGTCTCATCTCGCTTCACCTTTCATGAATCTTTTTAGCCCTGTTGTAAAACAATCACCCAGCTTCTATTTTCTGAAAGTCCTCACACTCCCAAGCTTGTTGCTATGACTTGCAAAAAATTGTCTACCACCTCCTTTCCAAAGGGGGTATTATTAGTCATGCTGGCTCCAAACCATCCTGCCAGTGAGGCCATTCCTGATGCTGATTTATCTCAGCAATGCCACCTCTGCCTGTGGCCAGAAAGGGGACTGCAGCTTTTATTACGACAGAGATCAGTCTATGCAAGGAGCCAAACGGTTCCTTGTTAAACAGCTATTGAGTGTGGTCCAGCTGAGCAAGTTGCTGCCCCTGTTGGGTGTGGCTTTGATTTGTCGTCCCCTTCTCCTTGTGCCCTCAATCTTTCCCAACATCAGGGTCTTTTGTAGGGAGTCTTCTCTTCTCATGAGGTGGCCATCTAGTATAGCATCCTGTTTTTATGGCGGTCAACTTTGGGGAGCCTGAAAGTATGACCTGAGTGCAACAGCGCTTCCCCCAATTGTGACTCCCCGTAACTGGCTGCCAGAGAAATGATGCTTCTGATAGTGGAGAGGAAATTCCACAGTTCAGTTATGAGCTGTGTGAGGAAGTACTTTCTCTTGTGTGGCCTGAATCCTGCAAAATTCAGCTTCACTTGATGCCCACAAGTCGTAGTGTAATGAGAGAGGAAGAAAAACCTTTCTTTATCCACTTTCTCCATCCGCTGCTTCTCTGCCCCTTTAGCAACCTTGCGGAAACCTGTAAAAGCTCCTTTATCACAGACAGTGACAGATAATATGTGTGAAAACAGTCATTCTGGCTTGCCAAAGAAAGCTCTTTCATACAATTTGTCCCTTCTGTTGACACCTTTAATTGCCTTCTCATTTGGGAAGGAAATTGGGCCTTGTCTCAATCTTAACAGGATGGACTTGGATTCTGTATATTCCTGCAACTTGGCAGAGAATGGCAGGATTCATAGTTCAGATGCCTGTACCTGAAGCATTCGATCAAAAGAGTTTTGCAAATCCCTTTCTGTTCTCTGATGGCACCTCACTAATTACTCTGCCTTTTCTGGGGTGAGAATGAAAAATAATTGCCTTAAAAATTCGTGAAGAATATGGAGAATATCCACTGATTTTTTAAAAAATCTCTGACTGAGCAAGCGCTCCAGCAGAGTAGCACTGTTTCTTTAGCAAAAGTGACTATTAAGACCTGTGTGAAGCAAATCAAAGTCAGTTTTCAGAATAAATTGTGACTATTTGCACTGTTTTGATGGTAGAGTGTTCCTCTTTAGCTTGCTTTCTTTGTGGTCCCTAGCACAATGTGAGGCAGTAAAAGACCTCACGATATGTCAGTGCAGATTCATGGGAGGAAAGCAACCAAAATATATGGTCAAGGTGAGGGGTCCCAGCATATGGTTTGAAGCCATATGGGCTACCCTCTTGCTGAAGCTAAGTAGGTGTGGGTTTGGATAGGAGACCAGGTGTGTGCCTGTCTGGGTTCAATGTGTCCGAAGAAAGGTGGAATTTAAATATAATACATACATACATACATACATACATACATACATACATACATACATCCTGTAAAGGCACTGGAAGTTTTTTTTAGAATCTACATCATCCCTACCCCAACACTTTCCAAAACTGGATGAGATCTGCACCAAAAACCTCAGTGCTGCTCCTGGCACTTGGGCAAGTGATCCTTGCATTGCAGGGGGTTGGACTAGATGAAATTCATTCTCCCTTCCAACTCTACAATTCTATAATTCTCGGAGCCAGCAAATTGGATAGGGGGTCACACATATCCTCACTAACACCATGCAGGAGGGTGCCTCACTTAGAGAGGCAGCACATTTGAGACACCCAGTGCTCTTTGATTGGTCTCACCATTTCTGTCCCAGGAGCAGAGATGGCAGTGACACAAGCAGACATTTGTGCTCATATAGCATTTCCTTATTCTTGTAGCCCATGCTGGGTGGCGGGAGGCTTAAAAAATCCAATATAACAACAACAATAAAGTTGCTATCCTGATCAGCCTCATCCTCCCAGGGACCCTCTGCATGCAAAGCAATTTCACTACTGTAGCTCTGCTGAACATAAGAGCCTTGCTGCATCAAACCAAAAGCTTATCTAGTGCAGAATCCTGCTTCCCAGTGGCCAACCAGATGTTGGCCCATAAGGGAGAGATGAAGGCAATAGCACTCTCTTGCTGTTGATCCTCGGCAATCATTATTCAGAGGCATTCTGGCTCTGATCCTAGAGATAGCATCTAAAAGTTGTGATCACTAGTCACTGTTGACAGAATTTGTCCACATATACATCAGTAAGGTAGCGTTCACACACACACACACACACACACACACACACACACACACACACGCGCGCGCATTAATTGAAGGAACTGAAATTACAAGAAAAGGGATTTTCACTAAACATTAAGTAGGAATAAGTTCCTGATTATATGAGTTGATGGGTAGTGGAATAGACCATGTCAGAAGGTAGTGAGCTCTCCTTATGTTTAAGGATTCTAAACAGAGGCTGAATGGCCACTTATTTAGGGGGATGTAGCGACAGATTTTGTCAAGGGGTTAACTAGACAGACTTTGAGGTCTCTTCCAGCTCTCTGATTCCGTGCAACAAACTGCATGCTTGTGTGCTTTGAAATGAAAATCGAACAAAATTTAATTTCAGTAAGGAGACTGGCGTACTTGAAACTCCAAAATCCAAGAAGAAAATTGACAGAGGTAAATTTTAGAAACATCCTTAGTTGGCACCTGCTCACCCTTCATGGCATGCTGTATCAAGAGCTGATCTGCACATGTGACAGAGGCATTTCAGTCGTTGCATTGATCTTCCCTTTTTACCTGCTGGCTGCTGAGATTCTCAAAAGCACCACTTTTGTAACCTTACATTAGATTCCACGCTGTGCTGACAGAAATTAAATTTGCACAGACCTGAAGGCAACAGTCGTTATTGGGCTGTTGGTTCTCCTTTCAGAAAGTTTAAGCTAATATGACAGATATAGTTCCTAAAGAGTGCCCACTGCTGTTGTCTACATTTGCTGGGTTTGCAGGGTTTTGCAGCACTTGCAAAATCTGTTTGACCCAAGATGACAAAAGAGAAATAGAAATAAATGGATACACCATGGGAACCAGTGCCTCAACCGCATTGCTATCCTGTCGTCTTCTTTAAAAAAAACAAAACACCCTTCAATTGTTCTCTTCCATTCAGCACCATGGACAGCGGATGATTGAAGTGGCCATATTCATGAGCCATTGCTGGTTGTCCTGAGAATTTGCATGTGTTTTTAACTGAGATGTGGATTTCTTACAAATGATCTGGTTAGCGTTCTGCCTAACAAAAAGCCACACCAGCATCTCCTTCCTTCTCTTAGCCTCAAATATCTTCCTCGCTACTTTTCCTGCAGTTGTGTTGGTATTGATACTCCCTCCTTTGATGCCAAGCACTTTGTCCTTGTGAACTCCATAGGATTTTGTCTCCCTGATCTTGCTACCCCCACACATTTGAAACCAGCTAATGTACTGATGGTGCTGGCCCTGTTGAAATTAACACTATGATTGTTTAGCCAGTTATTCATGCCTTTATTGTGCCCTGTGATTCAACCAAGATTGGCCTCCAAAGCAGCTTATGGCAATTAAAACGCATCACAATGCAATCCGGAACCTGTAGCTGTATGTCGACTGTTGTAATTCCTGGTACATAACCCAGGGTTCAGGATTGTACCTCCCTTCAGAGCAGTCGCTTGATGAGTAGGAAAGGGGTGACAACTCAGCAGAGAAGTGAGTCTGTGTGTCCTGCCTATGTGTGCACATGCACAAGGGAATATTGAGGGGGCACACACACACTTAGGGTCACACACACACACATTACTAGCTTGAGGTGAAAATAAAGTTAACCAGGATGCTGCAACACTTCAAAAGAAACTTAAACTTTCCTGGGAGGGTCACATATAATTGTCACATACAGGTAGAAGGTAGCTAAGGCGTGGTTGCAACATGATGACGGAGCAAGGTTGTTTTCTACTGCTCCGGTGGGTAGAATCCAAATCAATGGCTTCAAGTTACAAGAAAGGAGATTCTGACTCAACATGATGAAGGACTTTCTGACAGTAAGAGCTGCTTGACAGTGGAATGGACTCCCTCGGAAGGTGCTGAACTCTTCTTCATTGGAGGTTTTTAAACAGAGGTTGGGTGAGCATCTGCCAGGGATCTCTTAGCTGTGATTCCTTCATTGTAGGGGGTTGGGCTAAATAAACCTCGGGGTCCATTTCAACTACAATTCTATGATCGTATAGGAATTGTTGTTGTTGTTTAGTCGTTTAGCTGTGCCCAACTCTTCGTGACCCCATGGACCAGAGCACACCAGGCACTTCTGTCTTCCACTGCCTCCCATAGTTTAGTCAAACTCATGCTGGTAGCTTCGAGAACACTGTCCAACCATCTCATCCTCTGTCGTCCCCTTCTCCTTGTGCCCTCCATCTTTCCCAACATCAGGGTCTTTTCCAGGGAGTCTTCTCTTCTCATGAGGTGGCCAAAGTATTGGAGCCTCAGCTTCAGGATCTGTCCTTCCAGTGAGCACTCAGGGCTGATTTCCTTCAGAATGGATAGGTTTGATCTTCTTGCAGTCCATGGGACTCACAAGAGTCTCCTCCAGCACCATAATTCAAAAGCATCAATTCTTTGGCAATCAGCCTTCTTTATGGTCCAGCTCTCACTTCCATACATCACTACTGGGAAAACCATAGCTTTAACTATACAGACCTTTGTTGGCAAGGTGATGGTGGGTGGAGCCAAAGGCAATTGGAGGCAGAGGAACAAGTGCATGCCAGACATGCAAAATCCACCTGTTTCTGCAACTGAATGCAAACCTCTCCGTGCAGCCAAGCAAGAGACGTGATTATTTTTGTTTCCTTTATAAGATTTCTTAACCACCATTTACCCCAAGGTGTCCGAGTGAGTTCCAGCAGTCCTGTGTACAGTTGTAAGGAACAAGTAAAACAGTGTAAGCATTCCAAACACAGCAAAGCAATCTAGGATCAGCAAAAGATGTGCATCCCAGAAATGACAGGACTTCAACTGTCAGAGGCCAGGCTAAAGAGGTGTGTCTTTAGTATATGGTGGAAGTTGCACAGTGAAGATGCTACAGACCTTTGTTGGCAAGGTGATGTCTCTGCTTTTTTAAGATGCTGTCTAGATCGTATAGGAATATAGGAAGCTTATTCTGAGTCAGTCCGTTGTTCCCTCTGGCTCAGTGCTGCCTACACTGACTGACAGCAGCTCTTCAGGATTTCAGATAGGGTTCCCTAGCTGGAGATTGAACCCAGGATCTTCTGCATGCAAAGCCATGGCTCTACCACTGAGCTTTGGCTCATCTCAGCAGTTTCTCAGGCAGTTTTAAGTGAGCTCTCACCATCTCCAGGCACATGCATTTCAAGTCCATCCTTCCATCATGTTCTGCATGTCAAGATAATGGGGTAGTTGGTACTGGAGGGCTGATATGTGGTGAAAGCAGTTGTTGTCCAGAAAGATAATGTCCCAGTCATCACAAGACAGAGGCTTGGTATTCCTTTTCCCACCCCCACTCCCACCCTCCAAAAGGCAATTTATTTGAGCAGCACTTCAGTGTTATTTTGCAATTAGAGGCCTAGAGAAAGCACAAATAAACCGCTCCTGCATCTGCCAAATGAAGTCTGTGGACATCCTCAGATAATTAATATTTGCATGATTGCGTGTCATTTGCATAATGAATTCAGCTTATGGCACTGTTTACCTGCAGTAAACTTTGTGGCACAGCCTATATAGTAATAGCAAACTCATTCTCCAGGTGTGGATCCGTATGTTGCTAAAATGTCAGCACCCACCCACAAAAAGGCAGTTATCAATGGAGTCAAAGGGAACCGCTCCTGCTCCCAGGTTTATGGGTGCAGGATGAGGTTTTAATCTTAACCAGGTGAACTCAGAAGTAAGTCCTGTTGAATTCACTGGCTTTTAATCCCAGGAGTGTGGATTGAGGACTACAGCGCTTTCTCTCACCCAGACAGCGCTGACCCCTGGACCCGAAGAAGTGGGGAGGTAAGCAGCAACAGAGATGACAGCCCTCAGGGATCTGCAGGCTCAGAATGAGAAATAGATCATAGCATGTGTCAAAAAGAAACCTAACTATATTCGAACCCAGAAATGAAGCTGCGTTTCTGCAGGTGCATCTGCTACAATGAATATTTTTTTCTCCTCTTTCCATATTACACTCGGAGCCTTCAGGGCTTTGTCACCCAAGCAGAAGGGAATTGGATCCCTCATAAGCAGTTGTCCCCAAGGGGCAAGAAACACCGGATCTAGAAAAGATCGGGGGTAGGATGTGAGGTTTTTCTGATGTTCATAAACTTCACATCGTTTAGACAAATGAGTTCCAGGGGAACTTCCTGCTGAGAAGGGTGAAAATGGCACTAATTAGGAGACAGCCTTGGAAGAAGCCAAGGGGCAGAGAAAGCAGAAACTGTGCATAATGCGGAGTGAGTTGGTGGGTATGTTGCACTGTGCCAGTAGAGATTGTGGGTGGCAGAGCCTGCTTCTGAATGCTCTGCTCTCCTCCCGTGCTGCGCAGAAAAGGAGGGAGGCACAAAAGGAAGAACATCTTCTCACGGCACATAGCTAAGGACTTCTTCACACAGCAAAAGATGCCCAGATAGCCACTGGCTTGGATGGCTTTAGAGGGGGGTTAGACAAACCCATAGAGGCTATTGATGGCTACTAGTCATGATGGCTCTAGGTTGCCTTCGGGATCAGAGAGTTGTGTTCAATTTAGTGCTAAGTCACTATTTCCATCAGTCCAAGAATTTCTCCTTCTGCATGCCCCCCATCTCCTCCCCTCATGTGACCCCTGAATCTGTTCTGGGTTCCTCCACCCCCAGCTCTCTGGAGCAGATCTGGAGGTGGCACAGGGCATGTGTTGGGGAGAGGAGAGTGGGGAATGCCTCCCTGTGCAAGCAGTAATCCTTGCACGCATGCAACTATTTAGTAAATCTCTGAATAACAGGAGGGACGCGGGTGGCGCTGGGACGTGGGTGGCGCTGTGGGTAAAACCTCAGTGCCTAGGACTTGCTGATCGTAAGGTTGGCGGTTCGAATCCCCGTGGTGGGGTGAGCTCCCATCTTTCGGTCCCAGCTCCTGCCCACCTAGCAGTTTGAAAGCACCCTAAGTGCAAGTAGATAAATAGGTACCGCTTTATAGCGGGAAGGTAAACGGCATTTCCGTGTGCTGCGCTGGTGCTGGCTCGCCAGCTGCAGCTTCGCCACGCTGGCCACGTGACCCGGAAGTGTCTTCGGACGGCGCCGGCTCCTGGCCTCTTGAGCGAGATGAGCGCGCAACCCTAGAGTTGGACACGACTGGCCCGTACGGGCAGGGGTACCTTTACCTTTGAATAACAGGAGCTGGGAAACACAGAATCATAGAATAGAGAGTTGGAAGGGACACCAAGGGCGGGGGCGAATGAAGGTGTCAAGACACCCGGGGCGGCAAACCACTATGTAGGGCGCATGTGTGGCGTCGCTACGTGCAGTGCATGCGCTGTATGCAGTGCCGCCGAACATGCACCATACATAGCGGTTTGCCGGCAGCACCGCTCCAGCTCTGTATGGATGGTGCCAGGATCCTCTGCTTGCAACTGCAGCCGCAAACGTAGGATCCTCCTTTTGCGGCTGTAGCGGCAATGGAGGGATCCCACCGCCATCCATAGGGCGCTGCAGCAGCGCCACAGACAAACCGCTATGTACAGCACATGTGCAGCGTCGTTATGTACAGCACATACGTGCGATGACGCACATGCGCTGTACATAGTGCCTTGCCGCCGGCGCTGGGATCTTCTGCTCGTGGCTGCAGCAGTGAATGGAGGATCCTCTACATGCGGCTGCAGCAGCGCGATGGCTGCTCGCGCCGCTACGAGTCCCCACGGGGTGCCTTCTTGTCACCCCCCCCAGACATGGCACCCAGGGTGCCCATCCCCCCATTGTGACGCCACTGCCCAAGGGTTATCTAGTCCAACCCTCCGCAATGCAGGAATCACAGCTAAAGAATCTCTGACACATGGTCATCCAACTCCCCTTTGTTGTTGTTGTTGAGTCGTTTAGTCGTGTCCGACTCTTCATGACCCCCTGGACCAGAGCAAGCCAGGCACTCCTGTCTTCCACTGCCTCCTGCAGTTTGGTCAAACTCATGCTGGTAGCTTCAAGAACACTGTCCAGCCATCTCGTTCTCTGTCGTCCCCTTCTCCTTGTGCCCTCCATCTTTCCAACATCAGGGTCTTTTCCAGGGAGTCTTCTCTTCTCATGGGGTGGCCATTAAGAATGGATAGGTTTGATCTTCTTGCAGTCCATGGGACTCTCAAGTGTCTCCTCCAGCACCATAATTCTAAAGCATCAATTCTTTGGCGATCAGCCTTCTTTATGGAACTCCCCTTTAAGAAACCTCAAATGAAAGAGAGTCAGCTGCTTCCTGAGGTAGGCCATTCCACTGCCCAACAGCTCTGACTGTCTTCACATGAATGTGAAGAGTGCTGATGTACCCATGTCCAGCTTGCAGGCTTCCCAGGGGCATGTGGTTGGCCACTACGAGGATGCTGCTATTGGGGAAGGAAGCCACCCTGCATTTTTCAAGCACTTCTGCAAACCTCTGCATTCCTTTTGAGCCTGCCGACGCCTCCCTCTCCTCTCTAAGCGACCCCATTATGCCTGCAATCCTGTCGGCACTCACCAGCTGAGTTTGCTATTAGAAGGAGTGATGCGGCAAAGGGGGATAAACCCCCTCTATGCCCCACGGTAGCATTAGTTGTTCATGGTGTTCCATAAACATCCAGCAATAAAGGCCACACATGTTTCAGTTCATAAATATGAAGTGGCAGCTTATGACTTAGCCACTGAAATGATATTACAGAGTACAAATATGAATAATAGAGGAAATTGAAAAAGCAGAAGGGGGAGTCTTAATAGAATTGAGGACTGACATAAATATAAATCATGAAAGGGATATTGGGTTTAATGCCGGATATGAAATTCAGAAACTGAAGGTGTTAAAAAGGAGGAGGAGGAGGGGATAATCCGCTCATCTGATGAAGGATCCCTTGGGCTAAGCAAAGAGCAGCTGAAAAGAAAAGGCATAGCTCAAACTAGATAAACCCTGTTTAAAATTGTATGAGTACCAAGGCACTGTTTGGCGGACAGGCATTGCTCAAAGTTTTACATATGATGTGGAGGTGGGTTTACACATCACCAGAAAAAAGGACAAAAGAGGGAGGAGTTTACTATAACCTTTGCATGTGCATAGATAGCATTTGCATAGAGTCTGCTGTCCAGGTGCTGATTGTTTATGGACCACTTCAAGACTCCTTCTGCTCTCCCTTCATTGTCTTCAAACCAGACTTGGACTGGAAAGAGTGTCAGGCCAGTCAGAGGGAGAACAGAAACTCGACTTCACTGGCTACCATTCCATTTCCAGGCACAATTCAAAGTGCTGGTTATGACCTACAAAGCCTTATACGGCTTGTGTCCAGGGTACCTGAATGACCACATCTTTCTACATGAGCCTGCCTGGGCTTCAAGATCTTGTGGGGTTGCCTATCTCTTGGTTGTGCTACTTTCCCAGGCACATTTGGTAGGGACAGAAGAGAGGGCCTTCTTGGTGGCTGCTCCCAGATTGTGAGAACTCCTGATGGGGACTATCTCAAAACCAAAGAGTCTCACCAGAAAGATCAACCCGCCTCCACAGCTAATGAACCTTCCCTGAGGGATTATAGGGTAGTATTTCAAGCCTTTGGCATTATATGCTTAAGGGAGGTGGTGGTGAATTATCTGCAAAGGGCTCAAGCTGCCCCCTGAATCCCAAGAATAAGGGATAATAGTGTGTGGCAACCGCTAATCCCTACTGACACCTCTTACACCCTAGTTCTCCCTCCCTCCCTTTGGCTATCCAATCAGTTCCTGGGGGTCACTTTCTGCAAGGGATGATGATGATGATGATGATGATGATGATATACTCACTTGGAGACCTTTGGGCAGGCAACCCCAAACTCAGCCCTCCAGATGTTTTGGGACTACAACTCCCATCATCCCTAGCTAACAGGACCAGTGGTCAGGGATGATGGGAATTGTAGTCCCAAAACAGCTGGAGGGCCGTGTTGGGGGATGCCTGCCTTTGGGCAACAAGTGACTAAAGGTCTCCAAGGGGCTTACAATACATTTACAAACAAGAACAGTGCAGGGTTGGGGAATCTCAGGCCGGGGGTGAGGGTAGGAAACATGGTCCTCCACTCTGTCTGGCCCTCAGTACTCTCCTCAAGACATGCTGCCATCTCTCCAGTGGACACCCAAACCCTTCTTAAATGCTTCTGCCTGGTTAGAACATGTACTTAGACTCTCACTTGCCTGGAAGGTGTGTTTGCCTATGTGTAATCTGGCATTTTCTTGGCTGGCATTGGTATACCTACCAAAGAGTCACATTTGTTGCACTACCTAGTTTTGTCTCTGGCTGTGCCCATCACGTCCTCAGAAGGTTGTTCATGAGGGAATGTGGCCATCAGGCTGAAAAAAGACTCCCCCTGCTCTGGCTTATAGGTTTCATCTCTCCTAGAGGAGAGCTATTGCCCAGAACTTAATGAAGATATAGGTAGCCTTCAGTTGTTGTTTTTTAAAAGTATGAGTATCCCCAGGTTCCATGAAGGGTGAATGTCGCTTATGACTCATGTTGAGGGTGTCTGCAGGTATGATGGAGATCTAAGGTGGACATTGCAGTTTGTTGCTGCAGGATATTAGCACCTGCAAATTCAATTAAAATGTTAATAAATGAGAGACTGCTTTGTCATGACTCAAAAGAAGTCACACGTATTATGCAAGCCCTTGTCTAGCGCATAACAATGAGCACGTGGAAAGAATCAGCTAAGTGATTGCCACCTCGATTTGCTTGTGAAACTGAGTGCAGTATATTTAATGCTTTCCCCCCATGTCTGCCAAGTAAAAACAGCAAACAGGAATAGGTATGAAATTACATTTGCTTTGTTTTCTAACTGGATGTTTTGTCTCAACACTGAGCGGGGTCACTCCAGGACTCTGTAGAAGAAGGCAACAATTCCTGTATACTAAATTCTCTGCCCTTGTGGGGATCCTGTGGTCTTCCAGATGTTGTGGAGCTCCCATCAGCCCCAGACATTATGCTCAATGGTCAGGGATGAACGGTGTTGTAGTCCAGTGGCATTATGGACTGCATGCATGCATAAGGTCCTGGGTTCAATCCTTCACTGCTCTCATTTAAAAGGTATCATGCAGCTGATGATGGTAAATATGTTTTCCTATGAGACTCTAGAGAGCATATCCCAGTCAGAGTTGATAATATTAACCTGGTATATACGTAGGTCTCCCATCAGCCCCAACGGGCATAGCAAATACTCGGAGATTGATGGGAGTTGTAGCGCAACAAAATCTAGAAGGCATCACCAGGGACCAGGAATGAGAGCCATCTTCCGGGGTGTTGAAATGGAAGGCTCTGAAACAAAATAGGAAGGTTGATCAACCTTTCATCATGAGATCAAAAGGTTTTGAGACTCTATGGGGAAGACTTCTTCACTTCTACTTAAGCGCTGCTTTCTTGATCTTGGCCACTTTGGCCTTGGGGATCTTGGCTTTCACCTTTGCCTTCACTGCCTTGGTCATCTTCTTGGGCTTGGCCTTCTTGGGGCTCTTGGTCACGGTCTTCCTAGCTCCCATGGCAGGCTTTCTGGCTGCTTTCTTGGGGCTCTTCTTGATGCTGAGCTTCTTGGCAGGGCCCCAGAAAAGCTGGCAGTGGGTGAGCTTGCAGAAGACAGGCAAACGAATATCAGTGTACCGGATGAAGCATCAATATTTTTCAGAGACACCGTTGATGGAATCTTTTGAGAAGTTGGAGGTGGTGTTTGTAAGTGGTCCATGTTTCACAAGCATATAGTAAGGTTGGTAGCACAATAGCTTTGTAAGCAATTATTTTGGTTTCCCTGCGAATGTCCCGGTCCTCAAACACTCTGCACTTCAATTGGGACAAAGCTGCACTCGCAGAGTGACCCTGCTGGGAGTACGAGATTCTGACGGCTTCGCTCACAAGGGTCACTGGAATGTGCAAGCCCACTCACCACGATAAGGTGATGATCCAGCGAGTGAGAGAGTCAATGCACACCACGGTTAGATACCCAAGAACTGAGATATATGCAAGGCCCCTGTATGAAAAGAAAGAGTGGGAAGCTTAAGTGGCAGCTGCGTCCTGAATAATTCAGAGCCATGACTGTGGTGTATGAGTGAGTTGTAACTAGCTGTGCCAAATTAACGGCCTCTGTTAGGAGTGAATTAAGACAAATGGAGTTGGAGCCTTTCTCGTTCCTCCTCCTCGCGGGGAAAATGTCACGTTGTTTTGGGTCCAGGCCAGCTTCTGCCTCAAGGTGCTTGTTGGGGAAATGGAAAATGAGAGATGAGTCCTAGTGGCAGCTACAGCAGCAGGTTTCTGATGGGAAGAGGCTTGTCAAAGCCTTCAGCATGTTCCATGTGAGTCTGACAAGGGGGAGGCTGGGCAGCCCAGCTCTCACAGATAAACCTGTGTCAGGACTATATCACTTCAGGCTGCAGGGGGGAAGTAATAATAATAATAATAATAATAATAATAATAATAATAATAATAATAATAATTTATTATTTATACCCCACCCATCTGGCTGGGTTTTCTCAGCCACTCTGGGTGGCTTCCAACACAATATTAAAATACAATAGTCTATTAAACATTAAAAGCTTCCCTAAACAGGGCTGCCTTCAGATGTCTTCTAAAAGTCTGGTAGTTGTTATTCTCTTTGACATCTGGTGGGAGGGCATTCCACAGGGAGGGCGCCACTACCAAGAAGGCCCTCTGCCTGATAAGGCACTCATTTCTTGGGATGGGCAAGTCTATCATTTGCATTTCCTCTGAGCTGTTCCACAGTGGAATGGGCTACCTTACTGGAGGTTTATAAGCATAGGTTGGATGGCCATCTGTCATGGAGTCTTTAGCTGTGTTTCCTGGATTGCAAGAGGATGTAGTAGAGGACCGTTGGGTCCCTTCCAACTCTACAGTTCTATGCTTCTAATCCCCCAGTCCCATCTTAAATTAACTTCTCCATATTTCCACATCAGTTTCCAATTTCCTCATGAATATTCACAACCATTTTATTTCTCCTAATAAGCATACTTTCTGTATGCAATTTACTCTGAAATACACATTTTTACAGTGCAATTTCCCCTAATGAGATACATTTCTGCATGTTATCTTCAGAAATAAAAGCATTTTTAGGCACACTTTACCTTTGTCTATGTATTTCTGTACACATCACTTAGATGGAGAACTGCATAGCAGAATTCTCAGAAGTGTGGATTGTAAGGTTGGCTGTGTTTCGGTTTGCGTTCTGTTTTGTTTATCCCAACGGTTTGCATTTTTTATGCTATTTTTACAAATGCACACATTTATGCCTGCTCTTTGCTGCAGCATGTACATTTTTGTACACGTGTACTATGATTTCGCTGGAAAACTGCATCACAAAATTCAGAGAAGTGTTATCACAGGACGGCTATGCTTCAGTTTGCATATTATTCTGGGAAGTGCAAATTGAGTCACCTTATTTTCTCCCCCACCTTTACCACCATCTTGGTATTAGAAGAGACAACCGCCAGTGGTTTCGGGGGTGGCAAGTAAAGGGCCATAGCTCAGAGGTTGAGTGTCTGCTTTGCACGAGGAATGTCCCAGGTTTGATCCCCAGCATCTCTTAGAAACCTGGAGAGTTGTTCTTAGTCACTGTGCACAATACTGAAGGTGGACCAATGGTGAAAGGCAGCTTCCTTATACTTAGAATAGAAGAAGCAATAAACAGCCTAGTAGCTGGTTGCCTCGTTGGTTAACATCTTTTAAATTATTTGTTGCAGTTATTCTTTTTCAACATACTATGCCATGAGTATCCAGACAACAGCAGCATAGAATGCTCACCTTTTTTAAGGAAAGGGGTTTGTCCCTTTGGCACCCATAGCTCAGCAGCAAAGCATCTGCTTCGCATGCATAAGGTTCCAGGATCAATCCCCGCGCCCAGCCTCTCCAGGGAGGGCTGGGGGTTGTCTGTATGCAATTTTGCCCAACATACAATTTTTCCCCAATGTAATTTTCACCTAAGATGATGCATTTTTTTGCGTTATGTTGACTAATACAGAATATTTCTACTGCAAGCTTTACCCCAGTGTATGTGTTATTGCACGCCTTACTTGGCTGGAGAACAGCTTGCAAAATTCAGAGGTGCGCAAATTTTGAAGGCTAGCTGCATTTCGGTTCATGCATTGTGCTGGAAAGTTCTAATTGGGTAGGGTTGCTTTTAAAAAGTGAGCTGAACCCTATTTCTCCCCCATCCCTATGTTGGCCTCTCAGCTAGGGAAAGACGGAGCAGCCTAATTCCATTCTATTTCAGTCTCACTGCCACTCGGTCACAGGGTCCATTTTGTCTCATTTTGTGTGGATCTTTTCAGAAGCATGTACAAAATGCCCATCTTTAAATTGTATGCATTCTATAAACATTTTGATGGATTATAGTAATTAATTATTTGATTTAATTTAAGAACTGGTACCAATAAAATATCTCTAAGTGATTTCACAATAAATAATAATAAACAATAACAACAATTAAAAACAATTCCCTATGTAAAAAAAAAGAAGAATTTTGTATTCAAATCCAAATCCAGAAACACACTGGGATACTGATCTCCACTTAAAAGGCTTCACTAGATGTCCTATAGATTGTACCCATCTGCTGTGTAACAAGAGTGAGTTTCAGATTGGAGGTGCCACCACACCAAGGCCCTGATTCCTGTTATCCTACGGGACAAATCTCCTCATAAGATGGTATCTTCAGGAGGTCTTCTCCCGTAGAGCAAAGTGATTGGGTGGGTGGGGGGTATATGAGTGCACACACACACACACATTTTTCAATGTGTTCATCCATAAGATATTCATCATTTACATAAAATGCTTTATTTTATACAATGGAACTGCATCACAAAATCCAGAGTCGTGCAAAATCCAACCTGGAGTATCAGGTCTGGTTGATCTACTTTGGAAAGCGGATCAAATGAATTCTTCACCCAGCCCTACTCCCACCAGCCCCAGACAGCATGGCCAGTGGGCAGGGATGATAGATGCTGCAGCCAAACCAGTTCTGGCAAACCACATAGAGTCCACACCTGACTTTTTCTATATGCTGGGCTGATTCTTCCTCTGTAGTGCATGGAACCTCTGTTCCCCCTTCCTTCCCCACTTCTACTCTGCAGCAGCCAAGCAGTAAGTCCAGCCATACCTAGAACCACCCCAGGACGGCCTGTTAAATAATGTCCACCATGCTGTTCTTTCCCCCAACTCCTCATATTTAAATTGTATGCCAGAAGATGACTCGGAGACTGAGAAGCACTCCCTGTATCTCATCTGAGGATTCAAGTCTTGTCATCAGATGTTCCTGCTAGGCTGGATCTCAGACATGGTAATTAGAGGTTCTGACAGGCCACTGAAAACGAGATACAGGACCATGCCTTTTGGTCTATCATCTCTGTCCGTGTCATCATCGCTTCCTCCACCTGCCATTGCCTGCCTGGTTGCTCAATTGAGCGAACCACACAGCCTCCGTGCCATGTTACAATTTGGCCATTAATTCGGGCCCCATATTCCATCTCCAGAGATCAGATTCTCTCTGATGAGCTCTTAGATGCCACCTGTCACTGGAGCAAGAGTGGGATAATTAGAGTTGACACCGTGCACCAAGAGATATCTTGGAAACAGAGCACACAGAGAAAAAGTCACATAGGGAGACTGAAAGGAAGGCTAGAGGGCTGTCTAAAGGCTGTTACAGTGACAAAGTTGAAATGTAAATGGCTTCCCTGAGGTGTCTAATGTGTCGACTGTGTTGGTGGGGCAGTGTTCTCTCCAACCTGCCAGTTCAGAAGCCCCCAGATGTCTATAAGGGATTTAATAGCTTCTGTGCTTTCAAAGGATTTGTGCCTGTTACTTCTCAGTTCTGTTTGACTGGAAGCATAGCAATCCCGCTTAACAGCAGCAGCCGATGGAAGGCAAAGATATTGGAAGTAAATGCATTTGGAAGAAATGGCAAGAATGAAGTAGGAAGGGCATTCTGGTATTAGTGGGATGGAGAGCTGAAAATCATGCCAATATATTTCACCTCTGACAACCAATACACTACTTTGGATTCAAATAGTACATGGGTAAAGGTAAAGGTACCCCTGACCGTTAGGTCCAGTCGCGGACGACTCTGGGGTTGTGCACTCATCTCGCTCTATAGGCCAAGGGAGCCGGCGTTTGTCCGCAGACAGCTTCCAGGTCATGTGGCCAGCATGACCAAGCCGCTTCTGGCAAACCAGAGCAGTGCACGGAAACACTGTTTACCTTCCCGCCGGAGCAGTACCTATTTATCTACTTGTACTTTGACGTGCTTTCGAACTGCTAGGTGGGCAGGAGCAGGGACCAAGCAACGGGAGCTCACCCTGTCGTGGGGTTTCAAAGTGCCGACCTTCAGATCGGCAAGCCCTAGGCTCTGTGGTTTAGACCACAGCACCACCCAGTACATGGGTAGACGAGTCTAAAAAGCCTGGGACACAAATTGTCACAGTCCTCTAGTGGCTATGGTGGCTCATTGAAATACAGTGGTACCTCAGTTTACGAACTTAATCCATTCCGGAAGTTCGTTCTTAAACTGAGGCGTGCTTTCCCTAATGAGGCCTCCCGCTGCCAGTACTCTTCCACCATTCGGGTTCCATTCTTAGACCGAGGTAAAGTTCTCAAACCGGGACACTACTTCTGGTTTTGCGGAGTTCGTAAACCGAATCGTTCTTAAACAAGACTGTTTTTAAACCGAGGTACCACTGTAATGTATTTACTGTTGACTCTGGAAATGTATATTTTATTCCAACCAAACTAAGACTCTTATGAG